>NC_071388.1:150582388-151867388 GCF_022682495.2 Desmodus rotundus | reverse complement strand
TTGTTTACTTACTATTATTATTATAATTTACTAATCATTAATGCCTAAAAAGCATACAGCAACAAACCCAGGATCACCTGTGTTAATTAATTTTGAGGTGTTATTTTTTCATACAATACACAATTTTATAATCTATTGTCAGGTTATATAATCATCAACTCATACTTTCAAACTAGAGAAAAAGGTAAGTATAAATTTGAATTCATGATTCCTAATTATAATTGAAAACTCTTTGAATATAACTCAATATTACATTATTAATCTATACTGTGAGGACAACTTCTCAAACTACATGTATGCAATACATCTACCATGAGTTAATCTGGAAGTCTGTATCAGTTCTGTCTTCCTGTACCAGCATCCTAAAGGGTCCAATGTACTTAGAGATCCCCGAACCAAAGCATCGTACAAGTAGAAAGTGGTGCACATATTATTAACCTTTCTTGCTTGTTTCCTCATCTGTAATATGGGGTTAATGGTATTTTTATACCTCACAAGAATGTTGTGCGAATTAATGTTTGTAAAGCCCTTTAAGATCTATGGAAGAAAGATTCCATAAAAGTCCAAAGGTGATGATAATATAATAGTTATTGAAACTGGAAACACCAATAATGCTGGGAACTGAATATATATTTGGTTGCAAGGCACCCTGTGCATTATGAATTCACAGGCACTTACAAAGCTTACAGTTTCAAAATTAGTGTGTGTGTGTGTGTGTATGTATATATATATAAAATCGATCCTGAAGAGATATTACCCATATGTTATAAAGCAAATGGATGTAATTTGTTCATAATTGACAAAAAAACACAGTATCAGAGTCCACATTTTTTCTGTATTTCCTTATACTGCAGTAGAATACACCGAATCTATATTCAAAATCATATAACATCAGAATGGTCTATTTAGAAAGAGGCAGTAAATCTCATGTTTGAAATGCTAAAAAGATTTAATGAAACTGTTATCTGTACCTCTTAATACTGCTGTATTTTTTAACTTCCATTTTTAATCTAGTTCATTAGTTTATACATATTAAGCACAACATAATGAACAGCAATCTTCTGAAAACAAAATATAATACAAATTAACAGTTGTTACCTATTTGTTTGAAAAAATACTAATGGGGAAATTAAATATTTTTCTAAAAGTTCCAAAAGGCATTTTACTTAATCATTATAATGTAGGAAAGAGGAAAGTAAGTTTTCTAATGCAGTAGCTATATTTAAAAATATTTAAGTATTTCATATTTATTTATATATGTATTTATATAGTTATCCATTTATTCATTCACTTACTTAACAATTCATTCACTTAATAATAATAGTGCTCATTTGTGCCACACACAATGTAATAATTGAAAACTCCACGTTGTAGAGCACGTGTGAGTGTGAATGTGAACATGTGTAGGCTTATATGCAGGGAGGACTGTCCAGAAACATGAACGCCATTCCATTATGAAGCTTTGTAATAATTACCTCTAGGAAGTGGTTGGAGATTAAAGGAAGTGCTGAAGTGCTTTTTTTTTTTACACAAGTCTATATCAATTGATTTTGTTACAAAAAGGATGTGTAACTTTTTTAATATTTCAAAGTCAAATTCACAGAATGAAAAATAGATTTGAAAGATTATTTTAAGAGTGCCTTAAGTGAACATGAAGATTAATGAGATAAAACTAAGTTAAAGCACTAAAATCAGAATTCAAATAACAGTAAATTTATTGTGAAACACTGAAAAGGAAGGACAAAACGTTAAAGGGTGACTCATTTTCCTTGATTACAGTTTAGAATTAACATGCATTTTTTTTTGTTTTGCTTTGTTTTTTCAAGACACATCTTAGAGACTTTCTGAGAGTTAATTAGAAGGAATGCAATTTTGTCTTTTAATCCACTGAAGCATGATTTTCAACTAAGTAGATATAAGGTTAACTTCAAATGATAGCGGCAAACCAGTCAAGGAAAAACAACAGAGGTCACAATTAAGTCAAAGAGTCAAGCAAACGTTATATTTAGAAAGTTAAGAGCTTTGTTTTGGTTGCTTTAGAGGTTTTCTCCAATTTAAGGGAGGTTCAAGGTTACCAAGCTCAGCATCCAGAGCTCAAAGTCATTCCAGAGTTTACTCAACATTAGAGTTCAAAGACTTCAATGCACATTACAATGGAAAATTTTGAAACCTGGGACTACTGACTATATACGTAACTTCCAGTAGAAGACCAAGTGGGCCAGCATACCTCTAGACAGTTGGTAAGAATAAAAAGCTATGTTTAGAGGCTAAAATCAAGGAACTCAAACATATTCAATGTCTTATCAAAAAGTGTAAGTTCTTATATGAATATTTATAAATAAGACACTTTCTAGAAAATTTGAATGCTAGATAAATGTAACTCAGATATTATGTGCCTGAACTGTATTTTTCTACTCTAAAAATCGTTCTTATGTGACTTTTTGTTTTGCCTCTGCTCTCGACTTTTTGGCTTCATCATACTTTTCTTTTACCTACAAACTATTCAGTTAATATTTGGAAAGACTAGGTGCTCAAAGAGATAAAGTATAATAGATATCCAAGAAGTCCCTGATATTTTGTTTAGCCTTTTTACTTTTTTTAGTTACACAAATATATTGACTTATTTTCTTAAAGTCTTCCAGAATTTACTATAGATGGGTGAATAGCATTGTATGTTAGTGCCATCACTGATTTCCAGTAGCATGTTTTAGATTATAATAAAGGGATCAGTTCCTAGAGGTGTTTAGCAAATATCAGTGGCTAATATATATATTAATGAATAAATGAATTGTTTAAGTAGTCATTATGTTCATAGGGAAATTAATTGGTTGGCTTACCCATCTGAAGCAAGTTGTGGAAAAATGTTAGCTCCTCTGAGGTCTACAGCTTTCCAATCAAGTTACCCTCCTATCTTTTTCTTTATTTTTATTTTAAAAATTAAGCTTTCTCCTGTAGGAAAATGTTATAAGTAGTTCATCTTCTACTGAACTTAACTCTTTACAGACATGAAAAATATAGTGAATACCAAACACAGATCTTTCTAATTACTCCTTTTTTATCACTTTCACCAATTCCTCTTTCACCAATCCCTGTTCTGATGATTATTCGCTGAGGTTCTAGCCACAATTTTCCTCTTATTCTCCATCTGCTTCTAGCTTCTGTGATCCCTTCCACTGACTACAGTTGATATTTCCAATCTAAAATATTCAAATGAGTAATATGCATCCTAATTCATCTGTCTGCTTGTTTGTTCACTCAATAATTCACTAATTTATTCTTTCAATAATTTGTCTCCAGCCTTGCCCAGATCTATCTCAAAAAGTAGCCAAAGTAGCACTGCAAGCCAAATCATGTCAGCCACCTGTGAAAGCCCTCTGATGACACTGTGTATCACTTATAGAAAGTAGTCGACAAGGCCCCATGCTGTCCTCCTCCCTCTTAAATCATTGATCTCATCTAGGATAACTTCTCTTCACTCATTCTGCTTAGACACCGTGATGTTGTCCAAACACAGGTTACACTCCTGATTGAGAACTTCTACACTGTCAGGTTACCAAGCTCAGCATCCTTGGAACACTTAGGTACGTGGCTTAGTCCTTCATCTTCTCCTAGCCTTGGCTTAATGTTTCCTTCTTAGCATTTCACCTGTTCATCACATTTAAAAATGAAACCCCTGACTCAGTACTCCTCAAGCCCCTTCTGTTATCTTCGTCTTCACTGCACCCATCATGATCCAGCATAAAGGCTGGCAAAGAATGGCCCATGGGCTAAACTCAGCCTGCCACTTTTGTGTGCATGTGTGAGATTTTATTGGAATAAAGACTAGCCTATTCTTTTATCTTTGTCTATGGCTTGTTTTGTGCTACAATTATAGAGTTGAGTAACTACAACAAAGACTACAGGCTCACAAAGCCTAAATATACACTGTCTGCCCCTTAACAGAAAAAGTTCACTAACTCCTATTTTAAGATATCAAAGAACAGGTAGGTTTATTTACTTATTTGTTTTGTTCATTGCTTATTTTTGTTTTGGCCATTGCAATATATGAGGTGCCTAGACCAGTGCTTAGCATATAGTAAACATTGAAAATACGTTTGTGAATAAGTAAATCGATCTCCTAATATGTACCAAATGTGAGCAAGGCCCTGCGCATGCAGAGGTTTTGTTCTCTCTGCAGTATCCTTGCAATCCTCCTCCTTTTTCCTGTTCAATTTTTCTCCCCAAGTAAAGTGACAGAAAAAGAAAAATAGGGAAAACTACCTCACATCTCCTCATTCCTTAAACCTCAAAAACCCCTTTCTTTTTCACTTTCAACCAATGACACTGCTTAATATTTTTCTGAGAAAACAGAAGCAGTTAGAGCAGAACAACATCATATTCTAACAATTATATATGTATTTGTATTTGTATTTGTATTTGTCCCCATGTATTTGTCTTCCTTCATATTCAAGTGGTTGGCCAGTTCCATATCTCCCACAAGCTAAAGCCCTCTTTTTCTACTTCCCTTAGTATCATAACTCATTATAAAAGTATTCTATGCTTGTTCTTGCCACTTAATCATTTCCTATTCTTAACTCACTATAAGACTTTCATTCCCAACTCTCCATTGACAGCTCACTTATCCAGGTAACCAACAATCACTGTCTTGCCAAAACCGATGGTCACTTGTACTGCAGTCCTTGTGGTACTTGACTTCTGAGTATTTGGTAGAGTGGATCATTGCTTCCTTATTAAAACCCTTTTTTTTTCTTTCATCATAAGCACTAACAAATGAAAATACCAACCCAAATTCATGTTAGAACTATACTTGCATGTTAATTGTTAAGTCTTCAGCAAAAATCAACAACAGCATTCTGTGAAAATCAATTGCTATGAGGAATGAATTGAATAGTACTGTATATTTTATTTTTATTTATAAGGTGTGGTCTACAGATCCTTTATATAAGAAAACTTTAAAACAAACATACACTTACCCATCTGTCTATCTAGTTATGTGTACATAATGTTTTTAGGGATCCAGCAATTAAATATTTACCAGCATACCACTGTTCTGTCACCTCTCCGAAACCTGAAGGAGTAAGAAGAGCAAGTACTTAAAGGAAACTCAAGAAAAAAGAACTTAATAGGGAAGATCATCTAACAGGAGCTATAACTTCAGGAAAGGGGTGCAGGAGGTCATTGGTAAGGGGGTTAACATAGGAGAGAAAAAGGTAAATAAATACCTCGGCTTCGTTCTTCTTTCTCTCTTCCATCTCTCAGCCCGATTCTTCAATTGGACTGAACTTAAGTATAAGCCACAGGGCAAAAGATCTTGTTATTTATTCTATATAGGTTAGCCTCCTAGAGCATAGAATGAGATGGAGAATGGTAGAGTGGTTGTAGAAACACAGATGGAACTTATCCAGGACAGCCTACCACTTTCGCATCTCAACATACATAGTTGTGCATCACCAAGTGGAAAATTTTCATCCCTGAGACAGAGGTCACAAGTAGTAGGCTGTATAATAGTCTCCAAAGATACCAGGCCCTAATTCCTGTAAAGTGTAAATGTTACCTTACTTAGAAAAGGGGTCTATGCAGCTGTGATTAAGACTCCTATCCTGGATTATCTGGATAGGTCCAAATGCCATCACAAGTGTCCTTACAAGAGAGGCAGAGGAAATTGATACATACACAGAGGAGAAAGTGATGTGAAGACAAACACAGAGATTGGAGTGATGCAGCCATAAGCCAAGGAATGTTGGCAGCCACCAGAAACTGGAAGAGGCAAGGAACAGACTTTCCTCTAGAGCCTCTAAAGAAAGTACAGCCTTTCTAACACCGTGATTTTGGCCCAGTCATACTTATTTTGGTAATCTGTCCCCAAGAACTGTGAGAGAATAAGTTTATTTTAAGCCACTCAGTTTTTGGTGATTTGTTTTGACAACCTTCCTGTACTGTATTACAGGAAGGTAGTACAATGCACAAAGTCCTGTCAGGTGCCATGTTGTCAACTGGGTGATATCAGTTTGGTCATATTCCCACCTATAAACTAAAACATTAGCCATCACCAATATTACTCATGTAAAGCATCAGGGGTGTGTGAAAGAGTTAATTAACATAAAACATCATCACTACATTTTCCCTGCTGTAGCTGCAGCTGAGAACCATGTTGAACATGTCATAAATAACTTTGCATGAGATCACAGGTGTGAGGTAAAAGCGGTTGAAGCCAGTACAGTAGGAATCTGAGCCACCTGCTTCTGCAGTTTACTTATGCCTTCTGGACTTGCATGGTATCACCTATACCATTTCTGTTCTATGACAGAATTGTTTTTGCATTTCCAATTTTATGGTTCCATAAATTAGATAACACCAGTTAAAGATGGGCAACTGGGTTGCTTTGGTATAGTAGTAGCACTTTGTAGCAGTAGTAGTAGTAGTAGATACCAAAGTACTGTTTGGTATCTATGGTATCTATGGTAAGGTGTTTAGTTTCTACCAGGTAGCAAGTGAGTGACTGCTTTTTCTTCTGGGATTAGTTTGTTAGCAGAACAGGGCATGGCTTTACTCCAAAATTCTATGTGTCTACACTGATTCTCCTGTTGGAAATTGCCAGAGGCTCCTACTCAGGGCAAAGAAGCTTGTTATTCAGTCCATGTAGCTTAGCCTCCTGAGGCACAGAACAAAGTGGACAACTGAGTAGATGTGTCAGTCTGCGACAGACACTTCTAACACCACTGGGTTTGCTAGGTCATAAGCCCAACTTGTAGAGCTTTTTCTTGTTCCAAGGCCCACTCCAGTCTTGCAACTTTAAGGTTACCCACTAAATACATGAGGGTGGCATACCCAAATGTGTTATGTTTCCTCCAAAATCCAAAAAGGCCTGCCAAGCACTGTGTTCCTTTCATTATGGAGGGCAGTGTGGCAAACAACTCCACTTTAAAGAAAATCTCCTGACATGACCCAGACCTACTGGACTCCTAGCATTTCACTGAAGAAGACTCCTGCATTTTTGGTAGGATCTGTCTCCAAATCTTTGGTACATGTGTGGCCTGTAGAGTAGCTTAAGTCTGGGAACAAGCTAAGAAGTAAATTCTTATTGTTTGAACTTGTTCATTTTATGATTAACAAGCCTAGTGTTCTTATCCCTATACATACCAAGTAGCTTCTTAGCTGGCTGCTCTTTTATTTTGTTTCTAAGGATTCTATGATCAATTAGCTGATGCCAAAAATCCATAAATGTCAAAACATTTTGAGTATTACTCTATTTCTGTGTCTTATTAAGCTTATTGTGTCTACGAGGTCTATAATGACTAAGCACTCCTCCCTGGCTTCCTACTCTCTGGCATCCTATTATTCCCACTGTTCCATGCCCTGCCATCACGTCTGGCACGGAGAAAGCAGCCATCATATAACATTACTTAAGTTTTCAAGGATAATGGTACCTCTCCTGATCAATGGATTCCTTAAGGTCTTGGTAAAGAGTATGCCTTCAGTGCCCCTTTGGGTAATATAAATAAAGATTAGCTGGTCAGGTTACATAATAAACCCATTCTGGTATTCCCATTTTCCCAAGACTTGGTACCTTCCTCCATATTGTGCAAGGGAAGTTATATTACTCAACCTCAATGAATATAGGCCACAATTGATAGAGTTTGGGCTTCACATAGCCAACCTTATAGACTATTAATGCCACTCCTAGGTGTTCAAAATACCACATTAAATTCCAAATCCTGAGTGAATTAACCCTGTCAACCTAATCCAGCTTTGTATTTTTCCTTTCTTGGTCTAACACCCATATAATTTTCTCCTATGTAAGAGGTCTGTCCAGAAGGTGTCCAGCCCTGTAATATGAGAAATAGAAATATTTATTGAAGAAGATACAAGACACAAGAAACATTATACACAGGACAATGATGTTTCCTTCTCCTTCAAAGTAGTCATCTTGGGACCTCACACAGTTCTCCCATTGTCATCAGCTGCCCCGTCGTATTTTTCTGAATCTCATCGATAGTCTGAAATCTCTTCCCTTTCAAAGGTGATACTAGTTTTGGGAAAAGGAGGAATGGCAGGGCACTGATTCTGGGCTCTAGGGTGGCTAAGTCACCTGGATGATTTGATGTTTTGCCAAAAACTCTGCACGAGACATGATGCGTGAGGGGGCAGGTTGTTGTGATGAAGCTGCCAATCACTAGTTGCCCATAGCTGCAGCCTTTGGAACATCCAAAGAGTTTCCACAGAGGAACGTTCCAGCTTAATGCAAAGTTTGATGCAGATTCATTGCTTTACTCACTCAGTCATTTTGAATACGATGGCCAAACAGTACACATGCTCACTCAAAGGCATTTACCACTCCCTCTGACTAGTAGAATGAAGTCATCATTGTTCACACATGCGCATTCTGGTCCACTCTCCTCGGCTGCCAGGTTACATTGATGTCACACAAACCATTCTCATTATATTAACGATGGCTGGACTTCTCCAGACAAACCTCGTATATTCTTCAGACTCCTGCCAATAGAAATCAGTACATTCTACAAATCTTCCTTGTTACAATATTGCTTTCTCCCAGACCCAGTCTGTACTTCTCCTTCCAGCTATATTAGAGTCTAAAGCTCATTATCAGCCTAGAGGCAATTAGGGGTGATAGAGGTTGGTCCTAGGAATAAGCATAAGCTTGTGAAGCTAGTATCCTAAACCCAGTCACTGAAAGGCTGGTTCCCTCAAATATTGGGAAAGAAGCTGCCTCTGCTGGAAAGAGAATGTCAAGGGATATAAGGATTCAAAGTTTTCAGCTTTTTTTTTTTTTTGTCACTACTGTAACACATGAGATCCTTCTTCTTTCCAGTCCCTTTACCTGGGTATGAAAGACTTGACGGGTTTAACTTGTCATCAAATCTTCACCCATTACACTGAAGTTGTGGCCTTGAACCCCAGTCATATCTTACCAATGTCAGGAGAGGAGGGTCTCCTTCAGTGCTCCTAGAGACTCTATTTTTGTATGCCTAATCTCAGTTGCCTATTCAATTTCTCTTTTTCTATCCTCTCTAAGTTCATTAAAAGGAGCCAGTTAACTCCACCATCTTTATAATTATCATTATTGCTATGGTGACAAGTGCCATAGCCACCCCACTGCACAACACCTTACTGCTCCACTGGTGACAATTAAAGTAATCCCAATACCACTGCATGCTGTGGATTACACATACCCCAGTCCCCCACCCAGCAAGGGGGTTATCAATGCATTCTTCAAATATGAGAAAAAAACAATCCCAGAATCCCATTAAAGAGTCCACTGCAGGCCACTCTTAGTAATAATCACTGTATTTTTCTCAGTAGACCATAGGTTAAGGAGCCAGGGGAACATGTATGATTTTGTCCTAGCAACAAACAGATGGCATACTAAGATTAGAGTAATCAGAGAATTTAATAAATAGACTTTCACACAAGTGTGAAAAAGGTGTAGAGAACCCATAAAGGATAAAGAAATACCCTGAGATATGTGATAGCATGGTGTTACCACCACTAGGTCTGAAAGGGTAATACGGAGAAGATGGAGAAGGGTATATACTTGCGGTGGGAGAGAGAAAGTTGGGTAAATAGGGCTACTTGACAAGAGCTATGACATTTGATTAAGGGAGTCAGACAGCCCATTATAATGCCTTAGAGAGGGAGCCAGTATAATAAATACCTCAGCTTCTTACTCCTTCCTCTCCACTGCAGAAATTTTCCACTGGCAGAAACTAATCAGAAACCAGATGGCAAGACAATCCATTGTTGTCTCTTGGGGCATACATCAAGGGGACTGGAGAAGGCACAGAAGCTATCCAGCACAGCACTGATTACTTCCAACTCAGTATCTCCAGCCTTAATCTCTCTGATAAGAGTCAGACTTTCATACCCAACTGCCTACTTGACATATCCACTTGGATATCTACTAAATGTCTCAAATTAGCATATTCAAAATGGAAGTCATGGTTTTGTCCTCCTGCACTCACCTACACCTCTCACTCTTCTGTCTTCTCCATCTTAATAAATGTCAGTTTCCCTACTTATTCAGTTCAAAAATCTAGGGATAATTATGTATTTATTTCTTTGTTTCTCACACCCAATCCATCATAAAATCTTGTCATTTTTGAGTCTAAAAATACATCCCAAATCAGAACACTTCTTATTATCTCAACCACTATAACCCTATTACAAGTAATCATTATCATTCACCTAGACTATGATAGTAACCTCTCAACTTTACTCTAGTTCTGCTCTTGCCCTTCTACACTCTATTATCCATGTAGGAACCAGAATGATCTTTTTTAAAATATAAATTAGCTCATTATTATTACCCTGCTCAAAAGCATCTCATTAAACTTATGAGTAAAATGTAAACTCCTTATCATGGCCTAGAATATATCATTAGGCCCCTGTATACCTCTCTAGACTCATTTCCTAACACTGGATTTCTTATTGTTTTTAAAAAAATACTCTAACTTTATTACCATATTAGGGTCTTTTGTATTTACTGTTGCTGCTCCTTAGAATGTTTATCCCTCAGATCTTCAACTGATTATCTTATATCATTCTATTTCATCATGTTATGTCATGTCATGTCTTGTCATGTCATCCTCAGAAGGCATTCTTTAACCACCAAATCTTAAGTAGCACATACCTTTTCTCTGTCCACTTGCCTTATTTCATTCTTTTCCATCACCTGAAATTATATTCCTAGTTGTTTTATTTATTCTCTATTTCCCTACTAGGGTACTAAGTTCTATCCACATATCTTATTTATTTTCTGTTATCTGAGGCTATATTACTTGTTTTATTCTCCATCTCACCCACTAGAATATTAAGTTCTGTAAGTATAAGGAATGTGTCTGTCTTGTCAATTTCTCCATCCTCAGTGCATAGAACAGTCTCCAGTACATAATAGATGCTCAATAAATAGAGTCAAACATTTCACAACACTAACTGGAACAAAAAGTTCAATATCATATAATGAATACTTACTGTAAGGTTAAGGAAATGACCAAGATAAGCCTGGTAACTTGCTGATAAGGAGTTCCCGGACCCAGACCTCAGTTGTCATTTGCATTATATCTGATTTCATTTTGTTGTGGAGTATATTATTGGGTTTTACTGTGTATCTTGAAAACATAAGTACATAAATACATGAATGGAATCAGTTTAGTGTTTTCACATCACCATGCTAAAACACTTGTATTCAACATATCCACATAGAAATTTGTCATCTCCCCTCCATTGACAAGCATGTCACATTCCCTCTACGTATTTCTTACTTTGATAATGGTATAACAGTCACTCAGTCATCAAGGTTAGAAGTCTTATAAACTTTTAAGTTCCACCAGTCAAGTAAATTCAATGTCAATATGACTCAAACCTGGTTCTTCCTGTTCATATTCTGTGATACTTCCCTGCCTCAGGATTCCTTGAATGATTTGTTAATAACCTTATCTTACCTGTTGCAAATGTCATTGCAGTATTTTCCTAAAGTCTGGATCAGTCAACATTATGTGTCTCAAGACTTCATCATCCAGATCTTTACTATTCATAACCTTATATCTTAAATTTACCATGGACATTCTTATCTCCATATTGCTTTACATCCTCCATCTTGAAATTATCTGCCTTCCTTCTTTCCAATTTAATTTTTCGTTCATCCTTCAAAGACAAATTTAAGTAGTATTCCTTTATGAAATATTCCATAATTGCCCTAGTCAGATTTATCTGCTCCTTTTTAACGCACATTGATTATGCCTCCATTCTCCTTTGAATTACAGTTATCAATATGCCCATCTTTGTTACTACCTTGAAATTATATTGAAAGCAAGGACTATGTCTTATTTAGTCCTTGATTTCCTTAGATTCTTAGCATAACCCCGAGCAATATATATACAGGGGTGGGCAAAAGTAGGTCAATAATAATAAATAATATGAGTACAATAATAAATAAATAATAATACATGAATAAACTGTGGTTTGCATACTCACAACTATAAGCCTCTTTTTGCCCACCTACATAATAAGTGTGCTGTATACATTTGTTTAAATAAAATTACAAATAAGGATTAGCAATTTTGCTTTATGTTATTAAGGATGATTTTTACTGACAAATTCAGATTATTTTTTACAACTTTTTCCACTACCTCCAAAGATGAAACAATGACCTCAAACCTCCAAAGTAGCTTCATATGTTTTAAAATGTTTTCAAAAGTACTCACCAAAGATCTACAAAAACTCCTCAACTGTATTGTCATTGTTCTCAATTTTTCAAAGTTAGTTACTAGATTTTTCCAGCTTTATTAAGATATAATTGACATATACCATTGTGTAAGTTTAAGGTGTACAATGTGTTGATTTGATAGACATATACCACAATAGTATAGTTTAGTTAATAACTCCATTACTTCACATAATTAGCATTTCTTTTTATGTTGAAAACACTTAAAATCTCTTTTAGCTCTTTCAAATAAATAATATAGTATTGTTAACTATAATCTGTATGTTGCACATTAGATCCCCAGGATGTACTCATCTTGTAACTGGAAGTCTGGGCCCTTGACCCACACCTTCCCATTTCCCCACCCCACGATCCCCTCACCCCCAGCCCTTGGTTGCCACATTTCTATTTTGGTTCTATGAGTTTGGCTTTTTAAGATTCTACATATAAGTGATATCATGCAATAATTGTCTTTCTCTGACTGATTTCACTTAGCATAATGCCGTCAAGTTCTATCCATGTTGTCCCAAAATGCAATTTTCCTTCTTTTTCATGGCTGAATCCCATTCCATTGTCAAAGTTACTCGATTAACTCTTCTGAGTATTTGTGTCTACCAAGACTCTCCCTAATGCTTGGGCATATAGACATGTCAATTTTGACAAAAAGTTGTCAGAAATGGTAACAATCAAATCTTAAAAAATCAATAGGTATAATTTGGTGTCAGATCATCTCTGCTATATTTGAGAATCTTAGTAAGTTATATTATTTCTCAAAAACAAACAAAATCGTATGAACTGGCTCAAAAATATTAATAATCAATACAAGTAAGGAATCTATAGTTTATATGAGTTTTATGGAAATTTTGATGCGATAGATAATTTAAGAGAATCATTTGCCCATCTGATTTAACAGTCAAAGCTTACACTTCTGCATTAGTATTATGCTAGCTTTTCACTAGATCCTTAAAGAAACAGAATCCAAATGACATAATAAATTTTTATTAAATGCAATATTCATTAGAAGACTTTTTTTATTAATCATCAAACTTTGCTATTTATAGCACAATTAGTACTTATACCTCTCTATATACTGTCAATTCATTTGGTGTAAAGTGACGAATCTTTATATTTTTTCAGCTGTATTTATCCTAAGAGCACTAAGACATTTTAGGTTTCCTCAGTTGAAAACAAAAGTGACTATACAGGGGATTTCATGCCTCCCCATTATGTTTTGAAATATAACCAAGTTAATGAAGTCAAGTTTGGATCATAGGTGACCATAGTATCATTCTTTATTTAGAAAAGGTGGATATCAGGAAATCTATACTTATATTTCAAGTTTTGACCATCACAATTTCTTGAGATTGTAGTCCACTTGTAAGGATACATTAAAATGCATTTTAAAAGTCCTCTCCTAGAGTGCTCAGAAAGAGAGGTTGTTGTCAATGTGGTTGGAGGTAGTCTCCACAACACATCAATGTTTTGGTTGGGAAAACACCTTTTTTAAGAGCCATGACAACACAGGTGGTAAACACAAGGCCCATGGGCCACCTTGTTTTATCCGGCCTGGCACATTTTTTCTACCCAGTGGCAGTGCTGAGCTCTCGCTTAACTGTTAAGGATTAGATACATTTATGCAGTCCTAAAGTTACATTCGGCCCTTTTAAGGCACCGGCGAGACTGATGTGGCCCCCAGTGAAAATGAGTTTGACACCCCTGCCTTACAACAATGGCAGTAAGACAGTCAGAAAATACAATTACATCAGCTGATGGATATTCAAGTGGCGGAGCCAGGCAATGGATGCTATTTTTCCATTAGTGCAAGATAGCAGCCATATTTTCTTGATGCCATAAGCAATTAGCTAACAAATAGGGATTCAATATACCTATAATTCACTTCTTCTAGATGATTAGGATCTCATGGAAATATTGTAAATATTTAATTATTCTATTTTCGCTTCAATGCGTTTTTAATGTTTTAAAGTGAATTTAATGCGTATGAGTAGATACTGAACAGAGAGAACTAAAAATAATGGTTTATGCTAAGGTTACCAGAAGTCCAATATTATTAGATAATTCAGTCTTGATCTCGTAAAACTTCTATAATTCACTAATATTGTTGATGTTTTGCTAAGGTTATGCTTTCCAGCATAATTTTGGTTAGGTCAGCAAAGCTACTCTGATGCAAGTTATAGATGTGGAAACTTCTTAGAACAGAATTCTAAAAATCAGAACAGAATTCTAAAAATCAAACAAAAAATCTCCAAAACAAAACAGAGCAGTTATTAAGAGTTCAAGAGTCTATTTACAGGTAAAATAGGTGAGCAGGTAAAGAGATGAAGAAAATAGAGGAAAAGAGAAAAGTTCGAAAAAAACCAGACATGAAATTTTATAGGAATGTGTTGAAGAGATAGCTATTGGTAATTTTAAAAAATAATAACAAAATACACCGGTACCATGAAAAAGAAAAAAACAGAACAAAATAGATAAATTGCAAGTAATGTAGAATATTAGAACAGAATGTCAATTCTAGCATTGCCAGGAAAGAGCTGAAAAGGCAAGTCGAACAATGTTTGGAATGCCAGGAATTAAAAAGAGTGCAGAGTAAAAAGACAAAAGTTATTACCAGTTGTCTGAGGAGAGTGAAGACAGGGTTAATAAAGAGGTTTTTGTTGTGTTTTTTTTTCAGGTGAGGGGCACCAGGCTAGTAACCCTGATTTTACTACCAAATAGATCCAGCGTGGGAGTGATAGAACAGGCTTCAACCCGAGAGACCTACTCTAGGAGTGGGATGATAGCTCTTTAGAGTTAAGGGAATAGTTGATGGGATGCAAATTATGATGGGTTTTTTTGTGTGTGATATAAAAACTATACTGGGACCACCAAATGGGATTTAAATTGAGCTAGTGCTGCTTCAAGTTATTTTATATATTTTTTAAATGTGAGGTGTAAGTTAGAAATTTTCCCTTCAACATATAAAGAAAAACATAAAAACACATAACATAATGACATTAATAATGCATAAAATATGTATAGAATTATCTAGCCTATATGTTACATTTACAAAATTGCTTAACCATTAAAGAGCTGTGCCCAAGTCATCTAAAATAGGTCTTTTTTTTTTCCCATTCAGGAATTTTATTACTTGTAGGGCATATTCAGGTACTCTGATTTTGGCCCTTGCAACTTTTTTCTCATATTAACAAATGTATTTGATTATGGTTGCTTTTATTTCTTTCTAAATAAAATGTTTATTTACATTAATACTGACTAAAGTACAGCTTGCTTTCTTTTGCTCAAGTCTGTCACTATAAAAGGCTTGCCAATTCCAGTAATGTATAAAGTGCTATCTTATTATTTTATGTCTGTAAAGAATTCCAGAATTTCAGAGGAAGCAATAGTCACAAAAATGATAGTAAGTATTGAGAGAGATGATTTCATGTAGCAAATAGCCTTTAAAAAAGTCATGGTATGAAATTCAAGTTGATAATACTTGGCAAAAAAGACATAAGCACAATGATAATAATTTTCACTTGCATTAAAAAAATAAAACCATTTAATATCATACGTTTTTAGGTATCAAAAACTTTTCTGTAAAAAGCTCATTTAAGAAGACAGCCTGAAATTGAGAATGAAGAACAAAGTTGGAGAAATCATGCTACCTGATATCAAACTATACTACAAGACCACAGTAATCAAAGCAGCATGGTACTGGCAGAAAAATGGATATATAGAACAATGGGACAGAATAGCGAGCCCAGAAATAAACCCACACCCATGGTCAATTAATATTTGACAAAGAAAGCAAGAACATACAATGGGGTAAAGATAGTAAAGAATTAAATGTTAGACTCAAAGACATAAAAATCTTAGAAGAAAACAAAGGAAGTAAAGTCTTGGACATCTCTGGTAGAAATATTTTTTTCTAATATAGTGCCTTGGGCAAGGGAAACAAAAGAAAAAAAATAAACAAATGGGACCACATCAAACTTTTTTTTTTTTTTTGCATAGCAAAGGAAACCATCAACAAAATGAAAAGACAACCCATCAAATGAAGGAACATCTTCACCAATGATATATCTGATAAGGGGTTAATATCCAAAATTTACAAAGAACTTATAAAACTCAACACCAAAAAAGCAATCCAATTAAAAAATGGGCAAAGGACCTGAATAGTCACTTCTCCAAAAAGGACATACAGATGGCCAATAGGCATGAAAAGACGCTCCGGGTCTCAATGTCACTAATCATCAGAGAAAGGCAAACTAAAACCACAATGAGATTTCACCTCACACCTGTCAGAATGACTATTATTAATACATCAAAAAACAAGTGTTGGTAAGAATGTGGAGCAAAGAGAACATTTGTACTCTGTTAGTGGGAATGCAGATTGGTGCAGCCACTGTGGAAAGCAGTATGGAGGTACCTCAAAAAATTAAAAATGGAACTGCCTTATGACCCAACAATTCCACTGCTGGAAATATGTTAAAAGAAACTCAAAACACTAATTCAGAATATATGGCCCCTATATTCACTGCAGCAATATTCACAATAGCCAAGATTTGGATGCAGCCCAAGTCTCCATTAGTTAATGAGTAGCTAAAAAAGCTGTGGTACATTTACACAACGGAATACTACTTGGCTATAAAGAAGAAGGCAATCTTACCCTTTGTGACAGAATGAATGGACCACGAGAGTATTATGCTAAATGAAGTAAAGCAGCCAAAGAAAGACAAGTACCATATGATTTACTCATATGTAGAATCTAATGAAAAAAAACCTAACAAACAAAATAGAAACAGACGCATAGATACAGAAAACAAACTGACAGTTTTCAGAGGGGAGGGGACTCCTAGACCCAGACAATAGTATGTGATTACCAGAAAGAAAGAGGGTGGTGGGGGGAGGTAGAACAGGGTAAAGGCTGGATAAATGGTGATGGAAGGAGACTTGACTTGGGGTGGTGAACTCACAATACAATATACAGATGATGTACAATATTATAGAATTATATACCCGAAACCTATATAATTTTATTAACCAATGCCACCCCAATAAATTCAATAAAAATAAATAATAAGTGAATAAATTTAAAAAAAGAAAACATGCTCTAATTTTGTTTTTATTGTTCCCCAAAGAGCTTCTTTCTATAGTCAGAAAGTATTTGTATAAGGTTCGTGTACCAGTGGTTGGAGAACAAAATGATTACTTGGCTAATGGCTAATACTTTCCTTAAATTATAATTAAAATTATAAAGTCATTTTGACACTAGATAGTCAATGACAAGCATAGTCATAGCATAATTCACAAAGAAATAGTTAAGAAATGGCTATTGTGGCGTTATTAATGGTCTGTGAGATCACTTTATATTTATGCTCTACAATGTCCTCCACAATACAATGAAAAAGCAGATAGTCACTGAATAAGAAATTTGAAGTGCTGAAAATGATCCCATGCCTGATTGGCTTTTTGTTTATTTCTTATGTAACAAAATGTCTTTGCATCAGAATAGATCTTTGTGTCAGATATTTTACATGGCTGACTCCTTTGCATCACTTGGGAATCAGCTAAAAAGTTGCTTTCTTTAACTACTAATCATTGCAGTCTCCTATTTTATTTTATTTTCACTTTATTTTTTATTACTATTTTATCTCCATTTTAGCACATGTATTAGTTTACTAGGGCTGACATAACAAAATACAATTGATTGGGTGGCTAAGCAACAGAAATTTATTTTTTCACATTTGTAGAGATTGGAAGTCCAAGGTGACAATGAGAGTTGATTTCCTCTAAGGTCTCTCTCCTTGGCTTGCAGATAGTCACTCTCTTGCTGCTTCTTTGTAGTCATCCCTTTGGGCACAAGCATGGTGTCCAACTGTGTGTCCAATTTTTTATTAAGCACACTAGATTGGATTAGGGTCTACTTTAAGGGCCTTATTTTAACTTAGTTACCACTTGAATGGTTCCATCTCTAAATTCTGAGGTACAATCACATTTTGAGGTATTGGGCTTAGAGTATCAACATGTGAATATTGGGGGGGGCACAACTCAGCCCACAACAGAACTTAAAATTATGATGTATATACTTACTGTCTTTCCTCTCTCATTAGAATGTAAGCTGTACAATGTAACTAACTGATCTGCACTGCTCACTTCTGTGTCCTCAGCACTTAGATAAGAGCCTGGCACGTGGTGGCCGCTCAGTATGTATTTGTAGAATGAACCAACAGGTAAGTGCATGATAAAAGCACCTAATTATAAAATCTTTCATATCTATACTATTACTATAATTTCAGTAATTTGATATTTGAGCCATGAAAAAAAAGCTTCGATTTTTTAATCAAAGGGTTCTAAGTAGAAGTTATTTTCCATATGCAACCAAGACTCTTATAACGAAAAGATGTCTTACGTTTACTAGTTATATCTTGGAAAGCAGTAAGTAGATATATCTGCTACAAATTTTAAGACACACATGATGTGGCAAAGATTTCACTGTGCTCAAAATGAGTGAGTGTCCTGGGGAAAGTTGAGGCAAAAAAAAATAAAATAATTATTTTTCTCTACTAATAGTGATGACCACCTCTGTAAGCTAAGAAAACTAACCCATGATAGTGACAGAGGCTGCTAGTTGTTTCTTAATACCTACTTTCCCATTCCTTTTTATGAACAGAATCCCATGTTTTAGGTGAGTACATTGGTCATCTGTCTAAATGACTACATTTCTCAGCCTCATTTGCTTCTGAATTTATGGCCATTTGATTTAGTTTTGGCCGGTAAATAAAAGGGAAAATGTTTGGTGATACATGAGAAAAGTCTTAAAAAACAAAAAAGGATTGAGTTCTTCCTCCTTTCTTGCTGTAAGATGAATTTGAACTCTAGATTCTAATATCCACCTTGGACCACATCCTAGGTGTAGTGAAGTAGTCAGTGGGAAGGAGAGCCTTCATCCTTTATGATCCTATGGAGTTGCTATAGCACCACTGGATCTTTTAGTTTTACATTAAAAACATGTGAGAGAAATTGTTTTAACTACTATTACTTGGGGATTTTCTGTTATTTTAACTAATATAATGATCACCATTCCTTTCTATAATATTCATCATCAAACAAATGTAGAATATGCAACTAGGTACTTACTGTCTATGAGCTTTGTAATTCTTGCCTTGCCTGAAGGATTTTTCTTAAAGCCACCCCTTTAATACTATAACATTGCAGCATAGACTTTCCTAGAATTCCTGGATATACCACACTGTACAAAACTACTTAAGTTCAGAGTTTACTTTTATTTTTTGTCCTTAAGACTCCGATGCACACTCACAGCATCATGAACTAACCCTTAAAATAGTATTATCATAATGTATTATATTGGGTATGCCAAAAAGTTCATTTGTTTGTTGTTCTGTAAGAAGGCTCTAGGAGTGCTTAGTTGTCTTTAACATCATTCAAAACAATTTTGTTAGATTGTATTGTGACAGCTGTCATGTCAGCGTCAATTTTTTAAAAACTTATCAAAATTGGTGAATTTTTGTGTAGCCACTTTAATATTGAAGATGGAAGAATATATGCAACATTTTTGGCATATTATGCTTTATTATTTCAAGAAAGGTAAAAACACAACTGAAACGCGCACACACAAAAGAAACTGTGCAGTGTCTAGAGGTGCTGTGACTGATCAGACATGTCAAAAGTGGTCTGTGAAATTTCATGCTGCAGATTTCTCGCCGGATGAGGCTCCACAGTTGTGTAGACCAATTGAAGTTGATAGCCATCAAACTGAGACATTGAGAACAATCAACGTTATATCATGTGGGAGATAGCCAACATATTCGAAATATCCTAATCGATAAAGTTATTGGTGAAAATGAAAAATGTGTCTTTTATTTTATGGAAAAAGCTAAATGGGCTCTCTGGCCAACCCAATAATTGGTAACGCAATAAGAGTTAACTCTCCTGCCTGACTCACTACACTATGTTTTCCTTGGGGATAGTTTTGTTAACTGTTGTATCCCTAGCCCTTTGTGTAGATCCTGGCCAAGTGCTAAATGTTCATTTAAAGACTAAATAGGCTGGCTAATATTTTACCTATTCATGTATTCTCCCCACATATCTGTTCCAAGAGAGTGGATTATTATAATTCCAACAGACTAAGTTGAACCTTATTCTTGATACTGTAGTGCTATTTAAATTTCCTACAGAATTTGTAGTGCATTAGCAGTGGTTCTCAAAGTGTGGTCATGTAACAACATCAGCAGAATTACAATGCTAATGGAACTGCGTAAGGAATTAGATATAATGATGAAGATAAGTGATATTATATAGTCACGAGGAGATAGTATGACATAGTATTTAAGAATACAAATTTTGAAATGAGAAGACCTAAGACCAAAGTTCCAGTTTCACTACATAGCATCTCAGTGAATTAATAGTCCTATTTTTAGAGAGGTGTTATTAGGATTAAACAATTTAATAATTCAATCACAAACAGATGCAATATATTATAACAATTCCAAGTTATTAATACGGCACATAAAAGATGTTCAATAATTTTAGCCATATTAAGTATAGTTTGCAAGTAGGTGTTTGACATAGAACCGATGACACATTTATTTCATCTTCCTAGTACAGGCTGCTGTTTTTCTTGGTTTGTTGTTTTATCAATTCTTTATCAGTAGTGCATTCCATGATGAACTGGTTTAAGACGTAAAATTTGGCAACAGCTTCAACTTCCAATATTGATGAAAATCACATAACATAGACATTTACTTTGCAAAATGCTTTTTTATGTCTAATTTCTGTTTGTACAAAACAAGAATTTAGAGAAACTATATTTCAGACCTTAAATTTTAAACACATACAATTATTGTAAATTTTAATTTTTGTTTCTAAGAAAGATTTTTCCTGGAAATTAGGCATTCATTTTCACTATGAAAATAAAAATTAATCTTAACAAATTCACATTGACAAACAAGTTTTCATGCTTTATTCCTCAAAGACCAAGAAAAACAGCTCTTAGTAAAGTGGCATGTTAAATCTCATCTCAAACACTGTCCTCGAGTGAACATCAGTCATTTTAGTACTTTATCTGTTTACTATAACACTCTCGAGTAAGAAAAACGGGGAACTAGAAGAAAACTGCTAATTCTAGCATGACACGTGAATAAATAGCTTGTGTTTATTTTGTACTTGTTTTTGTGCATACATTTTACCCTTCGATGATACTGTAATCCTATATTTGGGGAATCCAATCACTATGATGAAACATTCAAAAATCATTTGCATGACTTTTCACTAAAATTAGTAAATAATTATGAACCAGAATTACATTTTTTTAAATTGCCATCATAATTATATGGAATTAAATTTGTTAAAAAATGTAGATTGAACTTTGTTCTAATTGGTTTACATTTAAAGATTCTTTGATCTGCGATAACAGTAATATATATTAGCATGTTGCATTTTAAAGTGACACTGCCTTTCATTAATCAAGTGTCTGTATGGTTGATTAATTTGTACAAGGTTTAAATTGCTATGAAAATTTATCATTCATAGCCATGATCTCCATTTACATATATGTTAATTATGGTAAATGTAATCTTTTTCTGAATCCTCTGGGCTGCATACTAAAAAGAAAAAGTGATCAGAATGACTTTTTCTAGTACAAAGTGAACTTTTACTGTTAGTCAATACGGTCTGCTCTCCTTGCCAAAGCTAGGCTGAAAACATTATAGCATTTTGTGCTCAAGTCAACTGCAAACTTTAAAGATGGCATTTCCTTTTCAAGTGATTTCTTTATTTACACAAACAGAATTACTATTTACTTACCACAGTATATATTTAGTAGTATCTTTGCATATTGCCAGACTTTTCTTCTGCTTTGAAGCATTCTCTCGTATTAACTCTACTATTAATATGATTTTAATATATCTGTAAAGCAGAATGGCATGAAGTGAGCATGAAAAGTCTTCATAATATAATTGAATTTAATTAATTGTTAGAAATAGAAACCTTTGAGGTTACAGCATTTTACAACTACTTGGGGGGACTCTGTACAAAAAAGGCAATAATGTGAAAGTTGCTCTGAAAGATTAGACTGATCTTTAGATTTTGTAGAAATATGCTTGGCACTTGACAATTGTTGATAGTTTATAATTTTCTAGCTAAGCATCAAGATAAATGCAAATGTTACTATCTAGGATATTAAATTCCTATCACACATTTTTTTCCCTATGACGTTGATCCCAGCGTGTTGTGTAAACTAGGAACATAGTTAGGAAGTGTGGGTCCGGCCTTACTCAGCCCTACTCCTGATCTCTTCCTTAGGAATGTTTTCTGTAAGTTTTCCCAGAGTCCAGAGCATGCTAACCAAAAAGTATTTTATTATTGTTATGTTTAAGAAGTGCTTTCCATTTGTCCCCAAACAGTGACCTTCTGTCTTAACAGTTATTGATTTGGAGAAAATTATAATGTAAGTGAAAATGATATGGTGACTAATGTTTTACAGTGAATATGATAGGCCTTGCTAGGCAAATGTTGGCAAATTTAATTATTCTTATTAAATGCCTATAATTTTATGCTTAAATTGTTAGTATTTACATAATATATTCACTTCAAGAGAAGCTTCATTTCTTAGTCACAACTTAATAAAATTAAAATATCCATCTTGGAAACCTTTGCAAGCATATCACCTCTGACTACCTGACGAGGCTATTTTTAAAGATACTTATTTGGCAATTTTCTTATAGTCAGCCTAATCACAGGAGAAACAAATATGGCACCTGTTGTGATGGATGAATGTTGTACCTTTCATCCCCTCATCTCAGATGCTGCAAAACATTTTTCAGGGTAGCATCGCTTCCTTCACCACAGAAATGCACCCACCTCTAAGCTGGAAACAGCAAGAGCACAGGGCAGGAGATGAGGAATATATTATCCAACTAAAATTACAGAGAAATTTTAAGTAGGCAGAATATAATTGCCCAATTTGGAAATTAGCCAGGACACAGGGTTTAACATCATCTTTACTCTTTTGAAAAGTGCCATGGGATTTTTAAAAACTGCTGGTGGTCAAGACCTTGGTTTTACCCTCATCCATTAGACGACACCTCCAGCAGTGCAGTGCCCCCTCATACCATGCTGGGGCATCAGTTCAGTACTGACTCAGTGAAAATTGTGCCACCTACTGAATCATCCTCTGCTCATCTTAAGAGTGCCCTGGCTTTTAGATTTTCTCTGGAGAGCTGTTATGAAAGATGGGACCAGGCTCAATGATGCTTAATTTATGAGATTTCAAGGTTTCAATGGTTAAGATCTCAGACCTGGATTATATTTTCAATTTTAACCACTAGATTTTTTAGAATTTCTCCATACATGTGGTCTATAATGAAGGTCTTAATGATTATACTCCACATTACACACAACCCTCCTAACATGAGTGAATAAAGACTAACATGTACACCTATATAAATACTACTTATATACACTGTTACATTCAATGAAAGGCAGATTTCTTTATTTTTTATATATTTGATTCTCTTAAAATGAGAAAAGTACCACTCTTTTGCTCAAAAAGTTCTATGTAAATTATATTCCTCAAGAAGCTTATTTTTCTCTCTGGATTTTTAAGGACCTAGAAACAAATACTTCAAAAAGTAAATGCAAACCTTGAAGGAAGTGTTCTTTACTGGCCAAAAAAATAAAGTGAATTTTTATGAAAGAATGCCATTATTCTAGCTTTCCAAATAAAACCTTGCCATCTACAAAAGAATCTCAGTACAGCTTGACTATTCCAAAAATAACTGAAAGAGAATCAAGATTTTAACATGAAATTCAGAGGTGTTTAAACATAAATGGTAAAACACTGATGCTTTCTGGCCTTTATGCTTCATTTTACTAATTTTCTCAATTTGTGTTAATGTTGCATAGAACATTTTGTGGTGGGCAAAGGCTCTTGCTATCTTTAGAAACCTCAGTTTTTGAAATGATGTGCAGAAATTCTTTTTTGGCTGCTAAAAATATCAGTATCCTGGAATTGAGAAACTGTTTCTGAAAGTGTTTCTTGAGGTGTTAGTTCTGGAAATGACATTGAGTAAATCCTGTTGCTGGTGAGTGAGAAGAGATGGTTGGAAATGGTTATAAAGAATAGATTGAGACAATATAGCTGATGCTGCAAAATAGATTCCAACATATCCCTGTGTTTTCACTCACGCTGGCTAGCGCCAAGGATTCTCAAGTTAGCACACACAAACACACGCAGCACATGCACACTCATATAAACAGTCTTCTACCTTCCTTTTCAGATGTCATCAATTTTCAACCTTCTCTTTCACCTATTTTTCCTTTTAAGAATAATCTATAATGGGTAATCCTTATTGAATACAAAGTCTTCCTCAAACAACCAACAGTATTTCCCAGAATTCCCTAGGTTGTTCTGCAGTGACTTGGTCATTTCTTGTTAGTAAATTAATAACTCAAATATTGAAGAGTTGGAGATAAGGGAAAGAAAAACTACTTCAGGCAACTTAAGTCTGATTTAGTGAATTGCTACTGCTGTGATACAGTTAATATGCCTCCTTAAGTGCTTGGTTTGCCACCAGACGGGAGAATCAATCACTTTAGTTTTTTCATTATCAACATAAAAATCATGGATGACACATATTCTTTCATTGTTAAAAATGAAAATCTAAGACACAAAAACTCTCTTACTAGGAAAAGTAGCTCCTAGCTAATCCATGAAAAATTAGTGTATATTGTAAACTATTTTGGCTTTGATATAATGTTTCATATTGGGATGACTATCACTTCCTACAGAGTGGAGTTCTAAAATATAAATTGCCTTTTAATTTCCAATCAAATAAAACAATGCATATGGTAGACTTTGATGGTTATTACCTAAGCTTCTTCCTCTTAAATTATGAAAATGAGTCTACATAACAAAGGAAAGGGTAAAGGAGAAACGGTGGGTTGAATGGTGGCTCCCTAAAAGACTTGTCTACATACAATTCCTAGAAACTGTAAATGTTACCTTATTTGGAGAAGGGGTCATTACAGAATTCAGGGATTTTGAGAAGAAGAGATCATCCTGGAGTATACAGGTTGGACCTAAATCCAATGACGAGTGTCCTTAAAAGACACACAAAGGAGAGATACAAGATGGAAGAGGCAAAAAGACAGAGACAGAGATGAGAGTAGTGTGGCTATAAGTTAAGGAATGCCAAGGACTGCAGGAAGCCACAAAAAATTAGGTGGGAGACATGGAATGGATTCTCTTTCAAAGCCTCTGAAGGAGCATGGCTAACACCTTGATTTCAGGCTTCCAGCCTATATATATGTGATAGAATTAAATTTCCATTCTTTCAAACCACGCAATTTGTTGTGATTTGTCAGGGCAGCCTCAGGAAATGAATATACTATATAATCTGTGTTGAAAAACACAATTGTTCTGTTAATGGTATAGTAGAATAGGAAAAAAACAAAGAAATATCAGCTAATAAAGCTATCAAACAGATCAATGACAGTAGTAAAAGTTTATTTTATGCATGGAATACAATTTTTGTAAAGATTTTATTTATTTATTTTTAGAGAGGGGGAAGGGAGGGAGAAAGAGAGGGAGAGAAACATCAATGTGTGGTTACCTCTCACGTGGCCCCCACTGGGGACCTGGCCTGCAACCCAGGCATGCGCCCTCACTGGGAATCAAACCAGCAACCCCCTGGTTCCCAACCCACATGCTCAATCTGCTGACCTACACCAGCCAGGGCTGCATGTTGCACAATTTTGTCAGACTCCAGTGGATTAAGTTAGCTAATTCTCCCAGAAACATCCAACTAGAAGAGTTAATTATTTACCTCTACTTTCCTCAAAGTAAGTGCAGGGGTGAATTATATGATATAGTTTTATAAAGTGGACCACAATCATCCCAAAGGCACTGAGGTGAAAAATAGAAGATGACATGTTCCAACAATGAAAAACAAATAACAAAACCCAAAAACCTCATTCGTTTGGAATGAGGTGTGAGAGAAATGGAACACCTAGAAAAGAGGCCTAAGAAATGGGCAAGAACCAAACCAAGAAGGCCTGAGGTCCTGAAAAGATAACAGAGGCCTATACTAAGTTAGTGAAGCAGTAAGCTATCAAGGGACACAGTTGATTTTTTTGTTGGTTTTTATATCTTCAATCCTAACAGTGTTCCTGGGACACCATTCACATTGTTATACAGTCTGAATAGGCAAATCTATTTTACAAATAAGATTTCAGAGTGTTTACTTGACAGCAGCCGATTTTTGAGCATCCTAAAAACCTAGTTGGTGCTGGTTCTTTTCCTCTACATGGTAAGTTACTTAAGAACCTCGTATTATTATTTCCTGGCAAGTAGTAATAAATGCTGAAGAAATAATGTCGAATGAACAAATGAAACACCCACTTATTTTTCAGTGGAACAGTGGGTGCTCTTTTGGTAATACCTAGAAGGGAATCGAGGAACACGCGAGGGTCTGGGCTCTATCATATGCAACTGGTATAGTTAGTACTGGCTTTGATGTCATGCCAACAACTTGTTCTTTATAAAGTGTCTTTGGCTATAAGGATAGATTTTCCTCAGCCTGCTCATTTTACCAGGTTTCGTACTTCTACCCAGCTTTGAATATCTGCTGCCTTTATCTCTAATTATGACACAAAATTTTCTTATAACTGACAAACTAATTAAGTTACAAATGCTCCCTCAAGGCATTATATTAGGCAATGCTTTGTTAGTCTAATTCCAGCAACCTTATGAGCATAAATGAAATAAACTTACATTTCAATGTGGTATTTTATTTATAATGTTCACTAAAACTTTCAATTTGTTAAAGTAAATGTTTTATAGTAATGGCATTACAGAAAGATCAGAATTTCTAGAAAATGGCCAAAATTCCTCCTTTTTGTGTGTGTGTGTGTGTGAAAGGAAATCAGTTCCTTACAATTCAAAGTTACAGAATTCACAGACAGAATTATCATATTTGAAATTCAGTAACATTTAGACAACAAAATAATTTTTCACATATGTATAAATTGTTGAGGTTTGTTCCAGTTGCAAATTGATTCAGGCTTGTAGTCTCACTAGTGTTAAAATTTAAAAAAATTAAAAAGGTATATAGACAATAAAAAGGGATGATTAATGTATATGCATAGACAAATGTATGTTTAAAGAAATACTTAACATACTACACAGAATTTCAGTTTTCAACATTATAGCATGAAAATACCCTTTCCCAACCCCAAGAAAATCCTATCATTTTGGAGATAAAATACTTATTAGAAATGAAAATTTTCACACATCCATTTATTTCTGAATATCATGAGAATTATATTCAAGCTTATGCTCAAGCTTTAAGATAACAATAGTGTAAACTCTAGTGTGGAACAAAAGAAGGGAGAAATCTCAGAAGTTCCCAGAGGTAGTTAGGTTAAAAGAAAAAAAAGAAAGAAAGAAAGAAAGATAGGAGAATCAGGGAATCAAAGAAAAAAGAATGAAGATTCAAGGATGGGTAAATCTCCTCTTAGCTTTTCAAAGGTTTGTGATAACCAGCTTTTGTGTAAATGGATTTGATGGCTCTGGGCTGAAGGTGACTGACAGCTGAATCTGGGCCCCCTAGAGAGTGACACCCTGAGGACTGCCATTGTTGCAGACTGTTTCTTCAGACTGACCCAGAAGAGTCATTATCTCAAGGGGACTCTAACAACAGCCACCCCTGAGCAGCCTAGGAGCTAGAAGTAAGCAACTTAGCCTCTCCCTTGAGCAGTAATTACGACAGTAAGGCGAACAAGGGGTGTTACTGTGTTAAGCTTAAGCTCTTCTCCAATCCTCAATTAAAAAAAAAAAAGAAATTAAAGTGTACAAGTCCCAAAGACTTTCCCCTAGCAAGAATTTCTTAGAACTCCCCTCATCCTTTGTTTCTTGGAAAAATAAACAGCCCTCTGGGTCTTCCTCAGGAAGTGCTTAACTGAATTGGGTATAATAGGCAAATGCTTGAGAATCTTTCTTTCATGAAGCTAATGTGTTTACCTTGGGACTATCCTTACTAGACAACTAAAATCTGGGTGTGCAGCTTTAATATACAAATCAAGTTCTTTCCATAATGTATTGACTCAATGGCAGCTTAGGGTGTTTCACACATTTAGTCACAGTAGTGTTCTTCCCCAGACCCAGTCCTGCCATGTTCCAGTCCTGGCCGGCAGCACCAGGCGGGCCCATGCACCTTGGTGGTGCTTATAAAGCAGGCAGTCATTTCTTAACCTCTTCATTTCTAAAATCGTGCCATACGTACCCTCAGGATAGTAAAGGAGTTATCATAACCAGACCAGCTATCTGAAAAATAGAGAACCTAAACTTATCAAGAGCATACAACCACAATTAAGCCACTTTTAAAAACACGATACCTCACTAGCTTCCTCCTCCATCTGATCTCAGCCTCCATCTTTTCTGGCAGAGGGCGGGACTTCCTGTCTAGACAGGAACCAATGAGAGAAGGGAATGGAAACTACTAGAAATTTTCTAAGGAAATGGGCTTTGTTGGCTGTGTTCCTGTTTGGTGAAGTTTTCAGTTATGAGTGACTTAAAATAACTCGGAGAATTATCTTAAAACCACATAATAAGAGCTATTCCTGCTTACTCATTTGGCTCTCCTTTTCTACTGAGCCTGCACGTGTTTGTATTTAGCTTTTCCTTAGTCTTTTCTGTTCTTAATCCTCACCAGAGGCTATGTTTATTGATTTTTTTAGAGAGAGGAAAGAAGGGGGAGAGAGAGACCAATTTGTTGTTTCACTTATTCATGCATTCATTGGTTGATTCTTATATGAACCTCAACCAGGGATGGAACCCACAACCTTGAGCTATTGGGTCAACACTGTAATGAACTGAGCTACCAGGCCAGGGCTTTTGCTCATATATTTTTATTTCTATATCAAAATACCTTACAAAGTATGTACCACGAGACCAGAGACTTACCATAATGCCTGGCATATGAAAAAGGCAATATATATTTGCTTAATTTTGATCCCTACTTTGAAATTAATTTTTCTTAATTGCTCCTCTTTTTTTTCTAGTAACTTATTTTTACTTTTTTAATTGTAATTATTTTCTCTTTAAAAATTGCTAGGGTGTCTAGGAATATATCAGCCTTTGTTGGTTATATTTATGTGTGATAGTGTGCCTGCATGTTTCATTTTTTGTTTAGACTTATAGATAAAATTGAAGCTAGGCTGTAAGTGGAAGATTCTAGATCTTAGGACTAGAATCTCGAATCAGTCATGTTTAAGCTTGGCAAATTACTTAACATCTCTGAACCTCAGAGGACTCACCTGTAATCATTTGTTAACAGGATAGATTATGAGGATTTAATGAGATAACTTGTAAAAGTTCCAGTCTCTTAGTAGATATCCAGTAAACAATGCATTGGGCAAGGGAAAACATTTCTGAGAGTAAAACACTTTCAAGGTAACAAAGAAGATTAAGAACCTAACAGGGAGCAGACATCCTCTGCTCCAGCGGTATCATGGATTGGGCTATGACTCCAGGAAGATGACTTAACTACTATGTCTATTATCATCATTTGGAAAATGGGTCATTTCCCCCACCTTGAAAGGCTCCTGTGTGCTGTTAAAAGTAAGACAACAGGCCCCAGATGAAGTCACTTATGATAAGCCTTGTATCGCCAAGCCAAAACTTATTAATTACAGTTTTGGCTGTCTCAGAAATTGTACTTTAAATCAGTCAATCAGGAATTGACTGATTCTGCCTGATAGGTCCCTGTATCCCCTAAAGGAAAGTAACCTTGTAATAACTAAACAACTTTTTTTTGTCTGTTATAATGTCCTTATTTCTGCTCCTAATAATAAAAGTCTTTCCTTTAATACAGATCCTCAGAGCACCTACCTTCTTGCTAGATTGACTGCTGCACAAATTCAATGGAGTTTTGTTCAAATAAACTCTTAAAAATTTCAATATGCCTCAGTTTATCTTTTAACAGTACATTAAATAAATAGCATAGGGCTTCTGGTCAAGTCAGAGACATAGGTAGACATGCTTCGCCTCATTGCGCAACCATAAGAAGGAACACAACTAACTTAAAAATGAAAAACATGCAGAATGGCCAGAAAATCACCCAGAAAAACACCCAGAGCTGTAAAACCAAGGATTTAAAGAAGGTATATTCATACAGATGGGCAGGAGGGGTGGAGATGGGGAGTACAAATGAAGAAGACACGGTGTGGTGGCAGTGAGCTGGGGATGGCAAGGGGCGCAGGTAGTCGGTGGAATAAGTGGGTAAAAATCAGGGGGACAACTTGTGAGAGAGTGATCCCAGCCCCAGGCCAGTAGGTGCAGCCAGGGTTCCAGCACTGGGAAAAGAAAGCCTCATAACTTCTGGCTGTAAATCCAGTGGGTGTTGGGGTGACAGAAGAAACTGCTGGTTTCTCAGGAGAGCCCAGAACATACACAACCCACCCACTCTCAGGAACCACAATCAGGACAGCAGCTGAAGGAGTGCCAGTAGCATATGAGAAGTGAGTGAAGTGACTGGAAAAGGGGCAAATGCCAGACAAACCCCACGAAGTCAGCCAGCAGCACCATTGACCCTTCCCCCACCCATGGAGACACAGAGCGATGAAGTAGGTTGCCCCACGCTGGGGAATACCCAAGGCTCCACCCCATACAACTTAACAGGTGTGCTAAAACAGTAAATCTAAGTGACTCTACCTAGTATACAGACACAGGGACACTGCCAAAATGAGAAGACAAAGAAATATGTCCCAAATTAAGGAACAGAACAAAACCCCAGAAAAAGAACTAAGCAATGTGGAGATAGCAAATCTCCCAGAGTTCAAAACACTGGTTGTCATAATGCTCAAAAATCTCATTGAATACAGAAAAAGCATAAGGGAAGAAACGAAGGCTATACTAAAGGAAATAAAGAAAAATCCACAGGAAACCATCAGTGAAGGGAAGGAAGACGGGATTCAAATGAATGATTTGGAACATAGGGAAGAAACGAACATTCAACCAGAACAAAATGAAGAAATAAGAATTCATAAAAAAAAAAAGAGAGAAAGATAAAAAGAGTTTAAGAAGACTCTGGAACATCTCCAAAAGGGCCAACACTTGAATCATAGGGATGCCAGAAGGAGAAGAGGAAGAGCAAGAAATTGAAAGCTTACTTGAAAAAATAATGAAAGAGAACTTCCCTAATTTGGTGAAGGAAATAGATGTGGAAATCCAGGAAGCACAGTCCCAAACAGGTTGGACCCAAAGAGGACCACACCAAGACACATCATAATTAGAATGCCAAAGGTTAAAGATAAAGAGAGAATCTTAAAAGTAGCAAGAGAAAAGCAGAGTTACCTCCAAAGGGTTACCCATAAGACTATCAGCTGATTTCTCAAAAGTAACATTGCAGACAAGAAGGGACAGGCAAAAAGTACTCAAAGTGATGAAAAGCAAGGACCTACATCCAAGATTATTCTACCCAGGAAAGCCATCATTTAGAATTGAAGGACAGATAAAGTGCTTCCCAGACAAGGTAAAATGAAAGGAGTTCATCATTACCAAGTCCTTATTACACGAAATGTTAAAGGGTCTTATTTAAGAAAAAGAAGATAAAAACTATGAACATCAAAATGACAATAAACTCATAACTATCAACAACTGAATCTAAAAAACAGAAATAAAAACAAAATAAGCAAACAACTAGGAGAGGATTAGAATGATAGCTACGGAGATCATTTGGAGGGTTACCAGCTGGGAGGTTAAGGGGCGGAATAGGGAAAAAGGTGCAGGGATTTAGAAGCATAATTTGGTAAGTACAGAATAGACAGGGGGATGTTAAGAACAGTATAGGACATGTAGAAGCCAAAGAATTTATATACATGACCCATGGGCATGAACTAAGGGGGATCACTAGATGGAAGGAGATTTCCAGGTGGAGGGGGCAAAGGGGAAAAACTGGGGCAACTGTTATAGCATAATCGATAAAATATACTTTAAAAATAGTGTAAAGCACTGTAGTGATAAAGAATTTTGTATGAGTCAACTTTTATTATTTTATTTTGCGTAATAAAATGCTGTTTTAGACAATAGAAAGAGTTGGTATGCAAAACATTATTGTGTTAATTAAACATAGGATTGTGTTAAATCATTAAGTTAATTTTCCCTGTACATTCTGCAGTCTTTGTATTAGAGTTACTATTAACTTACACAGCTTGACAAATGCTTCTATTACTCGATTTGTCTGTGGTGCTATTTTCAGTGAAGAGAAATTATTAGAAATACTCTGTTTAATAGGAATGGTATTCAGAAGCTTTTAATGTAGCGTTAGATGGATCAGACCTGCTTGTGAATGTTTCTCTGAAGTCTGATAATAATGACCACGTTCAGTTCTTGGTCTAACAAAGATATCTGGGCCAGGCAACCCCAAGAAGGTTGCAAATTCCAACTCAGTAGGAGACTGACCTATTCCTCAGAAAGATCATACTGCTGTCGAAGTCCTATTCCCCGACTGAACACATAACTGAGCTGCAGATGAAAGTTGAGGTATCACTGTTGGAGATTGAGGAAGGAAGAAGAATTTATGGAAAGGGAAAAGATGGTCTAGTAACAATGAGGGAAAAAATCAGTAAAGTGATTAAATCAAATGTACTATAGATTTGCCTTATAAATTGTTTAGCTGTTTCTTACCTGCAGTAGCCTTAGAGAGCTATTCACACTGTTGCCTTTATTTACTTACCTGAAATAAGGATGTAATAGGCATACTCTTCAATTAAAACAAATTACTTAAAAGCCTTAAGCAGTAATTCTTTGTATATAATGACGAATTTAAATTCTTGAGGCCTGTCTCTTTCAAGTTACAATATGCCCACTAAAAGAATGATAGACTGGGTGGGGCTGAAAAGGAGAATTTAAGCAAAAATCACTGTCATCTTCGGACATACATTTTCTGAATGATTATTCCTCTTCTATTCTCCCTCTCATATTCGTTTGCTTCTTTGCTTGCTTATTTCCACTTAGTGGGGCAATGTTAATAGAAGACTCCCCAGTGAATTTTATCTTCACTACTTGCCAAGGAAAGATTTTAGAAGAGAATTCCTGAGGAAAACTCAGAATGAGTCAAGGGGGAATTTTCTCTCCTCTCTCCATTTCTAGAGAGGATGAGAGTTAAATATGTAATAATTATGAAAATTAGCAGCTAAAAATGCCAAACAGGGCCAGAACAGTATAAAGTTAAGGCCTCTGTATATAGAACCAGAAGACATTGGTGTCACACTTGGCTGCATCACTTACTAGTATGTGACCTTGGGCAATTCATTTCCCATCTCCGAAGTTCTCAACTTCTTTATATTTATACTAAATAATATCGCTTTTTTATACCTCACAGGAGTGTAATGGAAACCAAATAAAATATACGTGTAAAAGAACACATACACAATATAAATAGAAAATCTAACAAGGAGGTTTTCATCACGTCTCAGTAGAAGGAAGTTCTGGAGGAGCCTCTGGAGCCAGGCTATAGGCGACCTGTGCTTTCCCCACCCCAGGATAGCAGCTCTGCTTTCATCTATTTTACATGCTGTTGACATTTAACAATTATACTTAAATGACTTTGCATATTCTACTGTTAAGGAAGGAGTCTGAACCATACTTACAACAGATATGTACACTCTTTTATCGTGATAACATCAACTGCCATGTGTTTAACACTATGTAAAAGGCATCGAAAACATGAAAGACAAAGGCAAGGATGCTATTGTGAAGTGGGCCAGGGGACAATATTTTAATGCTTTTCACATCTTTTGTCTCAAGACTAGTTTATACTCTTAAAGTTTATTGATGACCCCAAAAGCTTTACATAGAAAATCTTCCAGAACACAACAATACGCAAGCACATATTCCATCAAGCACCAGAGTGATGTCATCACATGCCTCTGGAAAACTCATTGAACACTCAAGAAACAATAAAAGTGAGATAAACAACAATATCTTAGTATTATTATGAAAATCAGTCTGACCTCATGAGGCCCTTGAAAAAGGGGACCCAGGGGACCTAAGACTGCACTTTGAGAACCACTGACCTATTATTTTGAAGGAAACACAAAACTATACGTTAAATCAGTTGTGTATTTTTCCATCTCTGCTTCAGGCTCAAAGGAAGCTGGAATAATGACAAAGATTTACTTCAAAGAGATTTCATAAAATGTTTTCTGTAGTATCGTTCCTCTTTAAACCTGTGTTTTAGGATCTTTTTAAAAAGTTACCTTGGGTTTCTTCTACTGAAGCATAGCAGCCTCTCTTCTCTCCCAAAAAGCAAGAAGCAAAAATCAGCCATCAATTTCAGTCAAAATGGAGTTTGGCCTGTTTGTTTAGCCATTGACAAAATGTTTTGATTTAATTCCTCCTCCCTTTTATTTAGGTCCATGCACTCAGAAAAATGAATTTCTGTCACTCAATAAAGTGACATTTCAGAACGTTAGAGGTACAGGGCATTATCACATGGATGGATTCACCTTCCTGTGACAGAGTGGCTCCATTTTAAGTCCTGCTTGAGCAAAGCATTATAGTACTCAATTTCTTTAAACAACTCAATGTAATGTAGTAATTATAGTGCTTACTTAACATTAAATAGTACATTTTAATTGGGCACAATTGCCTCCTTTGTCTTGAAAAAAACTTTTAAAAAACAATCTTCCCATTTATCAGCAGAGACAAAGGCTTGTCAGTTCCCAAATGTACGTTCTCTGCTTCAGTTGGAGGACATCTGTAGCCTGAATAGTTTTAGTACCTCCCAACAGGTCTCCTCTCAGCTGCTCTGTGTTTTTTACATCTCTCAAGAGGGGTTAATTCTTTACAGCTGTATCCTGCCTTCCAAGAATCTCACATGTGCAAATTATTAATCTTTTTCTAGTGCTACAGTAACTCCCCAGGCCGTAAACACCCCCTACCTAAAACTGGCCCTTTTCCAAGAAAAACTTTGGTATTCTTTCCATGAAAAGATCATTTGGTCTCCTTTGGTTTGCATTGTTATTGAGAACAATTGTTAAGATACAGGAACTTCCAAACAATTATTTTGAAATAGAAATTTAATCCTCAAGTTTAAACCTCTGTCCACTGTCGTATAATTTAAGTCTAAATTTTACATTTCTCTTGCTTTAAAAATCATGCTGCTTATAATTTTCACAAGTATACTTTTCAATATTTTAAAATTTTAGTATTATGCTAATTATGTCGAATAGGACATTTTAATAGAAAACAAATAGTGTGTAGCCTTTTCTTCAGCGTTAAGTAAATTACATTTCTTACAAATGTAACCTGCATGCATGTATTATTGCAGTATATGCCATGTATGTTTTGGTATGTAAATATATTAATGCCCCTTTGTTAGGAATAAAAGGAAGAGAATATTATGGTAAAACAATTTCTAGTAATATAGAAATATATTGGCAGTCATAGACAGCTTCTCAACTTTAATATAAAATATACATTATTCTAGTTTTCATATATTTCAAGACTCATTGTAAGATGGCTACTGCTTGGCTGTTTCTCTCTGCCTTCATGATGTACACACTACGTTTTCTTCTCCGTCCCTTAGCTACTGCTTGAATACTCTTGTAACCGAAACCTCAGGTTTGGCTGTCTGCCGAAATGGAAGTCTGACTCATGAGAAAGGTGCTGGTGCATAAAGAAAGAGGTTTATTCAGGTTCCTTGACCTGCGAGAACTGTCGACTCCTCTCTCAAAGACCATCCTTCTTCCAAGAATTCAAAAAAATGAAGAGAAGCTTAGGAACCTCTGGGACAACTTTAAACGTTCCAACATTGGAATCATAGGGGTGTCAGGAGAAGAGGAAGAGCAAGAAATTAAAAACTTGTTTGAAAAAATAATGAAGTAGAACTTCCCCAATCTAGTGAAGGAAATAGGCATGGAAATCCAAGAAGCCCAGAGAGTCTCAAACAATTGGACCAAATGAGGGCCACACCAAGACACATCATAATTAAATTACCCAAGATTGAAGAGAAAGAGAGAACCTTAAAAGCAGCAAGAGAAAAGAAGAGAGGAGTTCCCATGAGGCTATCAGCTGATTTCTCAAAAGTAACATTGCAGGCAAGAAGGGACTGGCAAGAAGTATTCAAAGTGATGAAAAGTAAGGGCCCACAACCAAGATTACTCTGTCCAGCAAAGTTATCATTTAGAATGGAAGGGCAGATAAAGTGCTCCCCAGACAAGGTCAACTTAAAGGAGTCCATCATTACCAAGCCATTATTATGTGAAATGTTAAAGGGACTTATCTAAGAAAAAGGTCAAAACTATGAAAAGGAAAATGACAACGAACTCACAACTATCAACAATTGAACCTATGAAAAAAACAAAACAAAAAAAACCCTAAGCAAACAACTAGAACAGGAACAGAATCACAGAAATGGAGATCACAGAGGGTTATCACCACAGAGGTGGAGTGGGGAGGAGGGGGTAAAAGGTATAGGGAATAGGAAGCATAAATGGTAGGTACAAGATAGACAGGGGGAGGTTAAGAATAGTAGGGGAAATGGAGAAGCCAAAGAACTTACATGTACGACCCATGGACATGAACTAAGTGGGGGAGATGCTGAAGAGTATGGGGGTATTGGGTGGAAGGGGATAAAGGGGAGAAAAAATGGGACTACTGTAATAGCATAATCAATAAAATATACTTTAAAAATTATTTTCCTGCTTAAGCTTTCAATTCTTTCTAGCTTTTGGCATGCTGGGGTCCTATTCATTCATCTTCCTAGCTTTTAGTTAGCTGGGTGTAAGAACTTCATCCTATGCCTTTTTAGCCAATGGGGAGACTCCCCATGCTCCCTGTCTATAGTATAGGGAGGGAGATGCTGCAGCCCCTCAGCTCACCTCCCACTGCAGGACACTGCACTGCACATCCCGTAGAGCCAGTTGGAGTCCAGGCCTGTGTTCTGACTGCTGACTGCCTACCGTACACTTTTATGACACCTCCAGCCTTCAAAATAAATCATTTATTTTAGAAGTTAGATATGTCATAATAAAGCATTAAGAAATTCCAGAAATTGCATTTCTCAGTGATTACATGCCTCTAGTGGTGTTTCTGGCATAAGGCAGAGGGACCAGGGATTTTTACCACCTGACAAGTGCAATAATCCCCCAGAACTGCAGGGCCTGAAGCATTTTATTGCTTTTATGAAACAGAATTTATAAATAAAAATAAGGAAAACAGCCAGAGCCATGCACTTCTTGGGCTTCACTGACATTGATATGACAGCCAATCAGAAATTTCCATTTATGCCAAGACTGCCAAACCAATAATTTTAGCAATAAAGCCTACTCTAAGCAGTATTAAAATGGTTTGCCTCTAATATGTATTTAAACAGAAAAGAAGTTTAAAGGTAGGTTTGTTATAATTCAGACATACAATCATTTAAATATATACAGAAAACCTCCCTGTAGACCAATTAAAAGGAGCTTCCAAACAATACTGACTCTTAATTCACATATATTATAACTCAAGCAAGTTACATTTTAACATTTTTAGATAAGCTATATAAAAATAGGGAAAAAAAAGATGAGGACAATAGTGAGATTTGAATTGTATTTTGTATTATTTCAGCTGCATTTTAATAGGCTTTATGACTGAAAAGGAATAAGAATGTAGAAGGGACAAACTTGTGTAGATTATTTTTTATTACATGTTATTTTAGTTTAAAAATGTCAGTAGTTTGTCATGTTAACTAAGAATGCATTCACTATTGTACATATCTAAAACTAGAGTTAAACTGAGAATTTTGCAAAGGACAGATACAAAGAGGTGATTTTTCCTTCGCTGTGTATATAAAAATAGAACTTTCAGAAATGTCATGGCTGACACATTTAGCTGCTGGACATTGAAAATCCTCTTTCTGACTCACAACCTGTGACTGGAACTCTGTCAGAGTAATCAAGAGATGTTATACTATAGAGCACAAACAGTAGGGGAGGCATTGCTACTTGGCCTCGTTTTAAAGCAAAGGATTTTAATTTGGATCATCACGTAAATAACTGTGTATTATGCTCTTCATCTTTGAAGTACAGAATAAGCGTTAATTGTGTAAGGTACTTGTGCAGCTAATTATTTAATGTACCCAGTATTTTAGGAGCAGGTAGACTACTAAAATAGTATACATACTAAGAAAGATTTTAAATAAATACCTATTGTAATCTGGATTATTATTCTGAGATTGTATTGTAGTTAGTAATGAACATAAAGGAATATAATGAACCTTTACAAAATACAACTGTATTTCAGAAATTGAAAGACAATTATCAGACAATATTTGTCTCCTTTAATTTCATGTGTAATTAAAGCCCCTCTTTGTTCAAGAGATGTTAAGGAAACTGTGGCATACAATATATTTTTCCCCAGTACTCTATAAAAATTCACAAAAGATGGGTATTCAGGCTTTTATTGTTTATGAGTGTTTCCACCAGGGCGTGCTTTAAGAAAGATTTCGTCATCATTGTCAATTTTGTGAAAACAGAATGTGACCGAATGGGCATGTATATCAACATCCATAAAATAAATGAAATTAGATTAGGTAAATTCTTAATAAGGGTTTACAAAATTCTTCCTGGTATTGTAAAATTACCATAATGTGTGTCTTCTTACTTTTAAAAATAGCAATATCTAAACTTTTCAAGGTGAATGAAGGATCTTAAGATACTTAGGTCCACTAACCTAGCTGATTATAATACTGCTGATTAGTTAGGGGAAGATATTCCAATCTTCAATAGGAAATTGACTTAGGGTCCAAGTTTTATATGTTTGTACTTGTTGGAAAGAGCATCTTTAATGATACTGCATTCTTAGTCACAGTCATTCAAATTAAACAAAGGTAGGTTCATTTTCTCCGATTTCAATATCTCTCAAGTCTGGTTGGCTTATAGGCTTAACTAGGAAGTAAATGATTGGTGATTTGGTAGAAAGAACTGTGGCTTAGAGTTAGGTTCAGATTCTGCTTCTGACAGTTACTAACTGCATGACTTTGGACAAGATATTTAATCTTTATGAGCCTAAATTTTCTCTTCTTTATAATGGAAAGATACCTAGAAGCTCATAAGCTGTGAGGTTTAACAAAGGAGGTAATAACATGAGGTTAACAGTTTCTGGCCTCAAAAAGACATTCAATAAATTACTCTTACTTTCCATGATTCGATTTCAAAATTCATTTTTTGTACTTCCTTGCCCAAATTGTAAGTGCCTTATTTTTCCTATCTCCACATTTCCCAGATATCTTATCTTTTGCCTATAAGTCCAAGTTCATCCTAATGAGCAGTACCCCATTCTCCAATATTCCTTAAATGTTTCTGTTCACTAGAGCATAACAGTTCTCTTACCCATTTTCTCTGGTTTTCATCCCTTGTAATTAGAAGCTTACTATTCTAGGAACAAACAAGTTGATGAACTATTATAATCTTAATAAATCACAGGATCTTAGGTCTTGAAGGGCTGTACTAAATGAGGGATCGCACACTCAAGGCCTGAAGGGCTCAGCGGACACAGCGAGTGAGTAAAGCAGGCTGGGTGCCTGTGAAGTCAGAAGAGCAGAACTGAGACTGATCAGAGGGACTCTGTGTCGGCAGAGGGCAATCACTACGCGACTCAAGCTGAGTGGTGCCACCTGAAAATTTTGGCACTGTATTGAGATTTTTGACTCCTTCAAGAAAAAACTTAAATCCATATTTTAGTAAAATATTTTAATTAAAAATGTTGTTGTTTGAAAACACTGGCCTAAAACAAATATAGTCATAACCTGGTATTCACTGGTTTCAAAACTCATTAAACCCTGAACTTGTTGAATTTTGATGAGAAAAAGATGTTTCAGCACTTAACACTTGCTTGGGACCCATCAAACTTGCTAGAACTTCGATGAGCCATACCGCCATCTGGCAAGAGAAAAGGTTTCATCGTTTGGTACTTGTTGGTTTGGGCACTCTTCACAAGTTTCAGAACAAATTATCAAGTACCAAGGTACCAATCTATATCTACTAGCCAGATCCATAGAAAAGGTTGCCATTTTTGAATCTATTGGATCCTCTGATACTGATAACCTTGTGTTCAGATGGAGTAATTGAAACTTAGAGAGTCATATTCACTTCTCAAGGTTGGTAGAGGGAAAACAAGTATAACCAAGGTCTCCAGACCCATGGTTTAAGAATGCTACCTTTGGATTTAGAAGTAGGAGTTGCCAGTTATAAAACTGTTTTGGGGCTGTAAAGCACAGCATAGGAAATATAGTCAATAATATTTTAATGATTATGTATGGTGTCAGATGAGTACTAGACATATTACAGTGATCGATCACTTTTTAAGTTATATACATATCTAATCACTGTTGTACACATGAAATTAATATAATATTTTATGTCAACTGTAATTGAAAAACATTCTTTTTAAAACTGCTACAGAAAAAGGAAAGAAAAAATACCACCTTTGGCCATTTTGCTTTTTCATTTCTCTTAACATAAATATGATGCTTTGGAAGTATATTATTTTCTTCAGGTAACAGGTACATTTTGTAGCAGTATTCTTTCCTTATATTAAAGATTCATCTAGTTCTCTAAGTTTCTAAATCTCCCAAATGAAATGTGTGTATAGAGAATTTGATCAAGAAACTATTACCTTAATTTTAAAATCAATCTGTATAGTTTCTCCAAATATGATTTACCTACCCACCAACCCTTACCACACTCCAGAGTTATTTATACTTTGGAATTATATGCCTTGAGAGTATTATGTTTCTAATGATATTTTATTACCTTAGGAAAATTTAGGACAATTTAGTATATCACAGTACTCCAATTTTTTTTTCTGGGATTTATCTGGGATTAACTTAAAATGCTTCAGATTAGTTTATGTATATGTATAATGCACTTGGTAAAATTTAAACTTTTAAAAATCAAGCAATAATAAATATAGACATAATCCTTTGGGGAACAGCAGGATGTCATGTCTGTGTTATAAAAATAAAAACCCCTTTGTTGATCTGTCTATGTAGATTCCTATATTCAGGGAATCCCTAGACTCTAAAATCTAAATGCTGGTTAGCACTTTGTGGACAGAGTTGGAGTAAATCGTAAGTCAAGTTTAAAATTCTAGTGGTCAAACTTCTTATGTTATTATACATAACTTGGTATCAGTCGTTAAACCTAAATCCTCTTGAGGCTTCTCATTTAAATATTTGAATTTTAATGTGGCGCACCTACATTTTCAGCACTAAATTCAAACCTGCCCTGACCATGTACTAATTGAAGAGAACTGTCCATTTCAATTGTGGGTGATGGCGATTAGGGTGCTTATAAATACAGCCCATTGATTAGGTCACACGGTATTTCAGGGCTGTGAAAAATTCTTATCTCTGGTTTTTCCATTCCCTTGGGGTGCCCAGTCTTCTCTGTGACCCCAACTTGCTTCAAGATTTTTAAATTTGCTGCTAACTAAGGTGGATGCATTACCTGACCTTGCTGATGGGAATAGAACAGAAGTCTCTCAAGTGCTGTAGGAACTAATTAATATGCATATTATTCCAAGAAAGAATCATTATTTCATAGATATCTCTGTAAGAGGGTATAGCTGCCATGATGGTTAATTACTAAGGCCATACCCATTGCTAATACAGATTCTTTATTTAGATATGTTATTTTAGTTTTATAACTTAAAATACTTCACATAAATTTGTGAATGTGTAAGTGTGAATATATGAAGTTTTTATGCCATTCTTAAATTGCCTTTCTCTGATTGATAAGTGATATATCAAAAATAAGATCAGATGAGCTTTGGCGGACAGCTGGGTTAGGGATTGTAACTTAGCGGCTCCCTCCCCTCCCAGAGCGGGGAAATCACCGACCTGAGCCAGGAGAGACCTGGACACTTAAATTCACTGGAGGGATAAAGACGCAGTTTCATCCACACAGACACACAGCTGGCGCCATACCCGGGTTGGGACTGTGGTCGCCAGCTGGGACAGTACCAGAGAAATTGGGGAACCGGGTAACACCTGGAAATGGGAGAAGAGATGGGTTGTGACTGGCTGTGATCCAGATGGTCTCTGAACTGGTCAGAGAGTTGATCTAAGTGGAAAGCCAGGTGCTTGTTAGGAATGGCCGGCCACAGCCAAGGGGATTTGCTCAAAAAAAGGCCCTCAGCCTCTGTATAAAGATCTCTTGCGTGCAGTGGCCAGCCCAGCGGGGGCGGGGGGAGGCTGATTTGTTCCCACTTAGGGCGCCTCATGGATTGATCAAAGGGGGACAGCAGGGGCTCAGAGAGGTAGCAGTGCCCAGAGAGACTCAATTCAATAGGGGAACTAAACTGCCCTGAAGAGACTTTGCAGGAACGCAATGCCCAGGGCAACAAACAGGGAGAAGGAAGGATGTGAGTTGCTCCCACTTGGTGCACTTCACAGACTAATCAAAGTGTTGCACAATGAGGTGGATTAAAGGCGCTGGCCTGGCACATATGCATAGAGTGAACAGTATGGGCTGCAGAGGGTTCTGAGCGTGTGAGCTGGAAACTGGGCACCTGTGAATGTTGCTGCCCAGACTGAGCCCCCATCCTCATGGAACCACAGGAAAGGAAAATAACCATCCTCACAGAACCACAGGCAAGGAAAACAATGGACCCCAGCCCGCTCTGTCTGCAGCATTCAGGAAGACCAGCAAAACACACTTGGTAGATTTAAAGTCACCAGAAGGCTCTTTTTTTGTTTGTTTGTTTGTTTTCAAGTGTAAGACCTGAAGCTGTGAGAAGACCAAATGCATATCCACAATGAAGTCAAAAGGCTAATACCAGCAGCTGAGACAAATTTCACTTTACTATCCTTCAAAACTTGCATTTTATTTTTTTATTTTTTATTTCCTTTCTTTATCTTTTTTCCATTTATTTTTTGTTTTGTTTGAGTTTATTGTTTGATTGGTTTTCTTCATTCTCCCTTTCATATTACATTTTATTTTTTCTTCTTTCACTTCACTCATATTCCAATACACTACTCTTGGTCTTTTACTTTGTATTCTTTTTATTCAGATTGTACATCTCTTATCATATTATTGTTATTCCAAATCCCACACAGCACCCTTCTCTGGCTTCAATCCATTTTGCCATCTTCCTGAGCTTTATTGCTGTTGTGGTTAACTTTATTCTCTCACACACTATGCCGAGTTTCTATCCCTTACTCTCACTATATCTCACCATCTAACCTCACATAAGTGCTCTGCTTTCTAAAGTCAGCTCACATTCTCTTTTCCTTCTAATAAGAATCTTATCTCTTTTTCTCCTTTTATAAAAAGTGGCTAGTTGTGTGAAATATCATGGTTATTGCTCTACTTTTCCAAAGGCTCTCCTATCTGTTCTCTACTTGTTGTACTTTAAATCCCATAGAATACTCTCCTGCTGTCCTACTCCATTTAGCATTCCCTGTGCTCTTGATCACATACAAGACAAGGTGGGAGTTGTGAATAACAGTAAACCTGCTGGAGGGGAGAACCCACCAACAAGGGAGTCACCAACAGGTAAAGACCAAATACAACAAGGGACCCCACATGAACAGAAGAAAAGGCAACCCTAGAGCATCCAGACAAGGAGATCAAAGAGATCGCACCACTGAGTCCCATAAAACTCCTACCACAGAAGTTCACCCTATGAAGACAGCTGGCAAAGCAGAGCATAGAGAATCACAGAAATAAACAAAAAGTGTCACCTAAAATGGGAGACAAAGAAAGAACCCGCAACTGAAAGGAATGGAAGACTCTGCAGTAAAAGAGCTAAATGAAATGGAGTCAGGCTAACTATCAGATGTAGAATTCAAAAGTATGGTTATAAGGATGCTCAAGGAGCTCACAGACAACTACAAGGAACTGAGTGGAACTACAACAGTATGAAAAAGGAAATAGAAACTATAAACAAGAACCAGGGAGAAATGAAGAATACAATTTCTGAAATAAAAAATATACTAGAAGGAATTACAAGCAGGCTAGATGAAGCAGAGAACTGAATTAGTGAGCTGGAACACAAGGTAGAAAGAAATAGGGAGAGCAGCTGCATGAAAAAAGACTAAAAAAACATGAAGATAGCTTAAGGGAACTGCAGGACAATATGAAATGCAACAACATTTGAATCATAGGAATACCAGAAAGAGAAGAAAAGGAGCAAGGATGGAAACCTTGTTTGAAAAAATAATGACAGAAAACTTCCTGAACCTGGAGGGGAAAAGCCTTGCAAATTTAAGAAGCACAGAGGGTCACAAGCAAAATGAACCCAAAGAGGCCTACTCCAAGACACACCATAATGAAAATGCCAAGTTTTAAAGACAGAGAGAGAATCTTAAAAGCTGAGAAATCAAAGGGAGAAAAAAGAAGTAACATTCAAGGAAGCTCTAATAAGGCTAGCAGCTAATTTCTCAACAGAAACACTACGAAACAGAAAGGAATGGCAAGACATATTCCAAGTAATGAAAAGCAGAGGCCTGCAACCAAGACTACTCTACCCAGCAAGACTCTCAAAATGGAAGGCGGAATAAGGAGTTTCCCAGACAAAAGTAGACTGAAAGGATATACCTCCACCAAATGAGCACTGCAAGATATGCTAAAGGGACTGCTTTAAGAAGAGGAAGAAGAAGAGTGAGAGAGAGTGGAACACATGTACAAAGGGGGAAAAATGAATAAGTACCTACCAATAATAACCTTAATGTTAATGGATTAAATGCTCCAGTCAAAAGACATAGAATTGCTGAATGGATAAGAAAACATTACCTACACATATGCTGCCTAAAAGAGACCCACCTCAGAACAAAAGACATACACACACTGAAAGTGAAAGGCTGGAAAAAAATATTCCATGCAAACAGACAGGAAAAAACAGCCATGGTAGCAATACTTATATCTGACAAAATAGACTTCGAAACAAAGGCTACAAAAAGAGACATTGAAGGACACTTCATAATACTCAAGGGAAGAATCCATCAAAAAGATATAAACATTATAAACATATATGCACCCAACATAGGAGCACCCAAATATATAAGGAAAATTTTGGAGGACTTCAAGAAAGATATAGACAGCAATGCAATTGTAATAGGGGATTTTAACACCCCACTGTCAAAATTGGACAGATCTTCCAAAATATCAAGGATATTGCAGCATTAAACAATGTCTTAAATCAAATGGACTTAAGAGATATATATATAGAACTTTTCATCCCAAAGAAACAAGATACACATTCTTTCAAATGCACATGGAACATTTTCAAAGATAGACCACATGATAGGACACAAAACAAGCCTCAACAAATTTAAAAAAATTGAAATCATATCAAGCATTTTCTCAGACTACAAGGGCCTGAAACTAGAAACCAACCTCAAGGACAAAACTCAAAAACACTCAGATTCATGGAGATTGAATAGCATGCTATTAAACAATGAATGGGTTAAGAATGAGATCAAGGAAGAAATCAAAAAGTTTCTGGAAACAAATGAAAATGAACTCACAACAGTCCAAAACTTATGGAACAAAACAAAGGCAGTCCTGATAGGGAACTTATAGCAATACAGAACTACCTAAAAAAGATAGAAACATTTCAAATAAACAACCTAACCCTACATCTACAGGAACTGGAGGAACAACAGCAAATAAAGCCTAGATCCAGTAGAAGGAAGGAAATAACCAAGATTAGAGTACAATTAAATGACATAGAGACTAAAAGAACAATCCAAAGGATCAATAAATCCAGAAGCTGGTTCTTTGGAAAGACAAACAACCCAATTAAAAAATGAGCAAAGTACCTGAACAGACACTTCTCCAAGTAGGACATACAGAGGGCCCAGAGACATATGAAAGGATTCTCAGCCTCACTAGCAATCCAAGAGATGTGTATAAAACCACAATGAGATACCATTTCACACTGGTCAGAATGGCCATCATAAACAAATCAACAGACAACAAGTCCTGGAGAGGTTGTGGAGAAAAGGGAATCCTGGTATATTGTTGGTGGGAATGCAGAGTAGTTCAGACACTGTGTAAAACAATATGGAATTTCCTCAAAAAACTAAAGATGTAACTACCTTTTGACCCAGCAATTCCACTTCTGGAAGTATATCTTAAGAATCCTGAAATGCCAATTCAGAAATACCTGTGCACCCCGATGTTCATAGCATCATAATTTACAATAGCCAAGTGCTGGAAGCAACCTAAGTGCCCACCGAGGAATCAGTGGATCCAAAAACTGTGGTACATTTACACAATGGAATACTACACAGCAGAAAGAAAGGAGCTCCCATCCTTCATGACAGCATGGATGGAACTGGGGAGCATTATACTCAGTGAAGTAAGCCAAGAGTGAAAGATGAATACCATATGATCTCACATGTAAGTGGAACCTAATCAACAAAATAAACAACCAGCAAAATATAATCAGAGACATTGAAATAAAGAACAAACTGACAGTAATCAGAGGGGTAGGGTGAGGGAGATAACAGGGGAAAGAAGGGGAAGGATCATGAAGGAACATGTATAAGGGATCCATGGACAAAGCCAAAGGGGATAGGATGGAGGGTGGGAGGCAGGGAAGGGTGGGTCAGGGGGGAGTAGTGGGGAGGAAATGGAGACAACTATACTTGAACAACAAATAAAATAATATCAGAAATTATAAAACTTCCTTAAGACTTTTGGGAATTAAGGGAAAAAAACTGTAGTCATTTTACTTAATGTCACAAAAATTTTTTTGGGGGGGTGATTATGAAAAACAGAACACTGCACTGTGACAGGTATAAGAAATACCGTGATTAGTAAAGCATGGCCTCTCTCAGGAATTTGCTTCTTCTGTTGACCTTCTTCACCTGGGTCGGAAGCTTAGGTGCTCATGGCACAGGCCAAACCAGAAAATGATCTAAGAGAGAGAATCAGTTTCAGAAGGTTGATGATAGGTAGCTAGTAGGTGATTGTCCATGTAAAGCAGGCAGTGTAAGGCTACAGCTGGGGACAAGTACAAGCTTGAACCTTCAGCTCATGAACAGGACCAGAACTTAGACATTGGTATGTGACATATGTTTGAGGCAGGGAAACTGGACTAGAGCAACATGAAAAAGATTAATTTACTAGATCTGGCACATAAAGTGGAAATATGAGCCAGACATAAGTCAAAATCCCAGTTCCTTGACTTGAAAACTGCCTCAACTTATCTCAAACTCACACCTAGAATAGAAGCCTTTTTGACTCAAGGTGTTTCAAAGTATACAGACACACAGGGGTTGACCTACTGAACTAAAAATTAAAATTAGAATAAAATGCTACTGATAGAGACTTCAGCAGGTATACAGCATGAGGGAAATGAATTCCACAGATTAATTCCAGAGAAGATATTAAAATAAACAATGAACAAACTAATAAAAAACAAAAGTTAAAAAGAAAATCTAGAACAACAGTCCTCAGGAAAATGTTATAATCTACAGTTGCTATAATATATAATCTAAAACACATAACTTTAAAAAAAATTCTTATCCAAGCACATGCTTATTGATTTTAGAGAGGGAGGAAAGGAGGGAGGAAAAGAGGGAGAAACTACAATGTGAGAGAGAAACATTGATTGGCTGTCTCTCATAGGTGCCCCAACAGAGGACCGAATTCCCAACCTCAGCATGTACCCTCACCAGGAATCGAACCCCTGGCCTTTTGGTTTGTGGCATGACACACAATCAACCGAGCCACACTGGCTAGGGCTAAAACATGTACTTTTTAACAAACATAAATAAATGAAAATAGAGAAATGCAGAGAAACAGGAAAGTGTAACCCACAGTCAGGGAAAATAAAAATAAAAACAAAGCAACCAGAAAGAACAAACTGTCTTTGAGAAGGACTAGATCTTTAGCACACAAAGATTTCAGAGCAGCTATTGTAAACATTTTAAATAGTTAAAGGGAAAATACTGAGAGTATGATAATAATGACTCATGATATAGAAAATATTAATAAAAAATAGAAACTATTAAAAAGAAACAACTGGAAATTCTTACCAGTTGAAAAGTGCAGTAACAAAAGGGGGGAAAATCCACTAGATGATATCAATAACAGATATAAGAAAAGCAGATAACGAAAGAAAAAATTAGTGATATTTGCACCTCTGTGTTCATTGCAGCATTATTCATGGTGGCCAAGACATGGGCACAACCAAAATGTCCTTTGATAGAGGATTGAATAAAGAAGATGTGCTACAGATACACAATGGACTACTAACCAGCCATAAGAAAAGATGAAATACTGCCACTTGAGACAACATGAATGAACCTTGTGAATATTATGCTAAGTGAAACAAGTCAATCAGAAACAGCTAAGAACCATATGATTTCACTCATATGTGGGATACAAAACTGAAACTTATGGACACAGACAACAATATGTTGTTTGCCAGAGTGAAGGGAGTAGGGGCAGAGGGGGCTTAATATATGCTGATGGAAGATGGTTTGACTTTAGGTTGTGGGCACATAGTGCAGTACACAGATCTTGTGTCATAGAAATGGACCCTTGAAATCTATATGATCTTATTAACCAATGTCACCCCAAGAAATTTAATAAAATTTTAAATAAATAAATAAAAAGAATTAGTGAACATGAAGATAGATCAATACCAAATTGATAAGATTAATAGAAACAATCAACTAAAGAAAATAAAGCAATTGAAGAAAAATGAATAACATCTCAGAGTCCAGTGGGATGACCCAAGTGTGCCTGAGAATCCCACAAAAAAAGGAGAGAGAGAAAATGTAGGAAGCATATCTGAAGAATGTGGCCAAAACCCTTCTTGATTTGATGTAAAACAATACATGAAGGAGCCTTGACTTCGGTGGTGGACACATAATACAACATACAGATGATGTATTATAGAGTTGTACACTTGACCTGTATAATTTTATTAACCAATGTCAACCCAATAAATTCAATTAAAAAATAGAAAAGACATTAGCAACAAAATAATTTTAAGAAAATTTCAAATACTTAGAAATTAAGCAACATATTTTTAAATAATCCATGGGTCAAAGAAGAAATCAAAAGAAAATTTAGAAAATATTTTGACAAAATATGGAAAGATAGCATATCACAGTGTATGGGATAGAGCACAGTGCTCTAAAGCAATGCTTAAAGAAAAGTGTGTAATTTTAAAGGTCTATATTGATAAAGAAGAAAGGTCTCAAATCAATAACACAAACTCCCTCATTCAGAAATAGAAAGAGTAAAATTGGACATTAGACAATTGTTAGAAAAAAATTAGAATAAAAGTAATGAAAAAATAAAGAAAATCAGTGAAATCAAGTTAGTTCTTTGATCCCTGGCTGGTGTAGCTCAGTGGATTGAGTGTTGGCCAGCAAACCAAAGGGTCACAGGTTCAATTACCAGTCAGGGCACATGCCTGGGTTGTGGGCCCGCTCCCCAGTAGGGGGTGCACAAGAGGCAATTACACATGGATATTTCTCTCCCCCTCTTTCTCCTTCCCTTCCCCTCTCTCTAAAAACAAATAAATAAAACCTTAAAAAAAGTTAGTTCTTTTAAAAGTTCAACAAAATTGATAAAACTTTAGGTAGACTGACTAAGAAAGACAGATCCAAATTAGCTGAATCAGGAAAGAAAGGTGAGATATAATTACCAACCCTACAGACATTAAACAGATTATAAGGGAATATGTGGAAATTCAAAGGACTTAGGAGAGCAAAACAATTTTGAGAAAGAAAAACAAAATTGGAGGTCTTATATTTTCTCATTTCAAATCTTATTATTAAGCTATAGCAGTGATTTTCAACCCGTGTGCCTTGAGCAACACACTGGCGTGCCATAAGAATTTTTAAAACATGTAATACCTTATTATGTGGTTTGGGGCACTGACTTCTTTTCCCTTAGGTTGTCAAATGAAAAAATGATAACAGCCAACACAAGAACAGCCATCTGGTGTGAATGCCCTGTCTTGAAACACAAATGCATGTCATATGATAGAGCTGCATCTTATTGGTCATATCACATAATAAGATTTCATCTGATTAGTTAATTCTTGGTACTAGAAATCCTTATGTACAAGTGTACACACCTAATTTATTAAAAAGTCACTTTGGAGCAAAAAGGGTAGGTAGTTACTATTATTTTTTTGTAACTCAATCAAAATTATACATATTTTTGTCAGATTTGCAAAAAATATATTTTTGGTGTGCTGCAGAATTTTATTAATTAGTTTATGTGTGTCATGAGATGAAAAAGGTTGAAAATTGCTGAGCTGCAGTAATCAAGGCAGAGTAGTATTGCTATAAGATCAACGAAACAACGAAATAGACTTGAAAGACCACAGATAAACCTTTATATTTATGGTCAATTGATTGTCAACAAAGTTGTGAGTTATGTACAATTAAGAGCAACTTAGAATGATAGTCTAGCTCTGATTTTATCCTGTTGGCCATAGGGAAGAACTAAGCACATAATCTCCAGCCCTGACCTCTCCTTTACACTTCAGACTTAAAAAAATTATTTGCAAGAATATGCACTTGGACGTCCTCACATATCTTAAATTAAACATGCTCCAATTTGTTCCTAACTCCTTCCAACATTCTCTTTCCCAGTTGATGACCATACCACCTACCCAGTTTCTCAAGATAGAAAATGAACTATTTAAGCATGAAAATGCTTCTGTGTTTGCCTTTCCAAATCCAATTGATGGAAAAGTTTACTATCTTATATTTTTCTCTAATACTGTATTTTTTTTTACAGTTATACTTCCACGTCTTAAATCAGACACTCATATTTTCCCTGGACTATTGAAATGATCCTCACAGTAGTTTTGTGTTTTGCTGTTCGTTTCTAGTCTTGCCTCATTTAAATATATTTACAACATAGTTTTCGGGTATTAATTTGAAATTCAGACTTTATCATGTCATTCTCTTGCTTAAAAATTCAACTTTTCATCTCCTAATGAAATGGTTTAATGTATTTGACCAAACTTTCCATTTTTTGACCCATGTCTATCAAACTCGATCCCCTGTTACTGCTTCAGGTTGTCTTACAAGTCCTTACTGTTTTCGTATATTATCTTACCTTTATGCTTTTCTCAATTTCCCCACATCCCCCAAACTCTCTGTATCCATACGGCTCAATTCATTAAGCACTTCTAAAACTCCATCTCCTCCGTGTTTGATTAGGTTATCTTGTTAACAGGTTGAACATTTTTTAAAATGTTGTCTGTCTCATATTGCATTGAAATGCACATATATTTTTCTCTCATACTTTAGATTGTGAGTCTCATGAATATATGGCTTGTGTTTTTCTCACATTTGTAATCCAAGAGTTCACCACTACACCTGATGAACAGGAGAAACACAAAATACATTTATTGAATACAATGGATGGAAGGGTGAAAGTAGATAATTGCTGGGGATGCAGAGAATGGATTGGAGAGGAAAAAGCTAGAGGAAATGGCATCAGTTGAAAAATGGTCCAAGTGAGAGTTAATAAGACTCCATTTCTTAAACTTTAGCAATCAGACAAACAAAACATATTTAATAAAAATTTAAAAATTAATTAATTTTTAGTGCTCTTAAGCGTGACAAAAAAAGACTCAACAGTACACAGTATAAAGTAAGTTTAATACTTGCCGCAGGAAACGGTAGATGTGAATCTGAAGCATGTCACTGTGCTTTGTTCTGAGCTGAGGATGTCAAATCATCTCTATTGCAAGTGCCAAATATCATTGATTAGTGGTGGCTACCAGGAGCGCTGTGTGTAGTAGGACTCTAAAACCAGAACCGAGTTGTGTAGAGAAGATTGCCAACGTCAGTTATTAATGTCTGTCAAGGTTACAGGAAGGTATTTTGACTCAATGAGGTTAGAGGATTTCCCAAATCTGTCATTAGCCCTTATCCTATTCACCACTATATGAATGACTTGAAGATATAAATGGCACAATTATCTAAATTGTAGATAACGCAAAACTAAGAAGAGTACAAATATGTTGGGCAGCAATCACATCAAAACAAATTCATAGCCTGCAGCATTGCTCTGACAAAATTAAATGTAACCAAAACAAATGTAGAATTACACACTTAGGTCAGAAACTCCCAGGTGTTGGAAAAGAAAAGTACTGAAGAATTTGGTTTATCAACAAACACAATAGGGGTAAATAGCAGGAAGCGGCAAGAAGCACAATGTCCTGACTGAGGGAGGTGACGGTTCCAGTTCACTTCATGATGTCCTAACTGCATTGAGCTTTTGTCCTTAAATTTGGGCGTCCACTCTAAAAAGAACTTTGAGAGGACACGTGAAACCATAATATATTTAAAAAGTTCAATCAACTTGAGTGAAAAAATGGAGCATTATTGTGTAGAAGATGGATTTGACTTACCTTAGATCCAAATTCCAAAGCAACACTGGACCCATGGATAGGCAAAAGGAGACTGAGGTTTAATCCCAAGGATCAGAGGAGTCTAAAAATAGAATTGGTCGCCCTGAAATAGCTAATTATTAGAGGTACTCACTATATACTAGAGACACACTTGCCAGGAATGCATCATACTACTGGTTTCTGTCCAAAAGTGATACCAAGGTCTATATCTGACAGTGGCTCATTGAATTTTCCATGAGCACAACTATATCATATAGCCTTAGTGGGATGAGATACTAGCAATCTAGCACTGGTCTTGGTTTTGCCACTGAAAAACAGTAGTGAGAGTGACTGTTTTAAATATGATTTAGATTATATCGTTCCTCTGCTAAAGCTCTCTAGTGGCTTCTCATTTCATTCAGAGAAAAATCCAAATCCTTTCTCCTTTTTTTGATATATTTATTGATTATTCTATTACAATTGTCCCATTTCCACCCCTTCACTCAACTCCATCCTGCCCACCCCCTCCCTCCCACATTCCCCCCCTATAGTTCATGCCCATGGGTCATATTTATAAGTTCTTTGGCTTCTACATTTCCTACACTATTCTTACCCTCCCCCTGTCTATTTTCCACCTATCATTTATACTACTTTCAGTGCCTTCAAGGCTCCACACCTATCAGCCTCCTTTGCATCTCCCATCATATCTTCCCCTTCTCCCTGCTCCATCTCCTCCTTATCTCAGAGTGAAAACTCAAACTGATTTTTGAGTTATTCCTCAACTCTCCCAGACACACTCTAACCACAGAGTTTTTGTTATAACTAAGCTATGTTTAAAATTTTTAATTGATAGCATTTCAAAGAGCACATTTTTACCTGAAATTTTAGATATATGGCCTTTCTTGAAGTATTAAAGAAGTTGACAATGATGGATCCACATTTCTAGATAGCAATACCAGCCAAAGTGCATAGTGGCTTCTTCCTTTAAAGGAGACATGAGCTTTCCAGTTCAATACAGGTTCCAAACAGCCTGAATCCCTCATTTATTATTACTGGCTTTACCTCATAAGCATACAATGCTGGTACATTAACAGTGCTTCTTAAATTTTAGAGTGCATAGAGTTATCTGGAGAATTTGTTAGATTCAAAACTCCCTGGCAACTCCAGGTATTCTGATCAGGGAGGTCTGGGAGGGGACCCCAAAATTTCTATTTCTAACATACTCCCAGGTGATAGCAAGCTGTGGTCTGAGGATCGAACTGGAAGTGGCACTATATTACAACATCTTCATTTGTAGTAGTTTTTAGTTTTTCTTCCCAGGAATATTCACTTTTAAAATTAAACACAGAATTGGTGGTGTTAAAATATATATTAAATCCTGATAATTATGGTGCTTACTTGTATATAAATGGTAACAATGAAAGTCCACTTATATCTTCAGGCTATAAATGTTTTGTTCTTCTTTATATGATGTTTCATCTGTCTTCTGATTTTACCCTGAGTTACAATGTTATACGTTGGTTTTCCAGAATAAACTAAATAGTCATTAGAATTTCAATAGCAATTTCTATTTTAAAGTGGCATCTGGTACCAAATATTAATAACTTCATACTAACAGAAATAAAGACCCGTGGCTGCAAGGTGATAATCATCATCAAATAGTGTTTACCGAGCATGAGGCCCATCTTTTAGAGAAAGCTGGGACTAATGTTAAGCCCCCCTAAAAACGTGCAGCAGAGCTGGTTACACGGCTAAGATGTGGAGAGGGTTACATGACTTGATCAACTTCTCATAGCTGGCAGACATCTGACAGCTTTTCCAACTGTCCTTTCCATTGAAAACTGTAAATCATTTAATTAATAAAATGATGTTTAAGAGTAGATTAGAGGCAACGCTACTTCTAACTCTGTGCAATTGGAATAGTTTCTTGTATAATAACTTTTGTACCATTTGTAGTAGAGCTGACCCTTTGCAGGGAAGCCACTGTGGTTAGGGCACCTCTCTGGGGACCTTACAGGTAGCTGTGGAGCATCGGGCAGAGATGCTGAGAAGGTGAGGGTTTTCCAAAACCATGTACTTCCATGGTGGTAGCTGCTTCCAGGAAAGACCGTGAAAGACCTACGGACTGCTTCATATCCTAGTGGACTGCATAGTGTAGTCTCTGAGGTCTCACCCAGAAGTTTCAGGATTTGGAGAACTCACATGGCATTCAGGAGCACTGGCTGCTGACCACAGCAGCAATCCTAGAAACTCATTAGAGCTCTGTAGTGGGACTGGATATGGCTTAAAAATTATATTCCAAATATTAGTCAGTAGGTAATTCCATTCTAACTCCAATGCCACTTCTCAGACCCACCTTTAAAGCAGTTGTTCTTAAAACTCCCTGTCATCACCATTCACATGCTTAACTCCCAAATAATTTTCTTATGCTAACCTCAATCGTTTCTCTTAGTGTGACTTATAAGGCACCTGGTTATGGGACTTCACTTGGGTGCTCTACTAAGAATACCTTTGTAATATCCTATGTAATAGGATAATGAAATTTTAGTGTTTTAAGTTGGTTAAAACCTAAATTATTCTAATCCTAACTATTAAAGAAATTAGGTTTATTAGGTCAAAATGACAAAGAATACCTTGTTGCAAAAATAATATTTGCTCTTTAAATAAATAATTGATTACTTCAAAAAAATTAAGATGACTTCTTCTGAAAGGACTACTCTCCCATCAAGTGATGGCAGAGCACAACTCTGTCAAACTCTATGGGGAAAATTCAGCAAATTTATTTTAAGGAGCTGATAAATCTTAGGAACTACTATGCACATAGAGCAGTCACGGACTCTTATCGGACTTGCACTAGTTGTAAGAGAGAACTCAGACTTGCTCCCAGAGGAAGCTGAAGCATGCATTCTGGGAGTCAAGGCAGGTAGCAGACTGTTATCATTGTGGTCCTTCTCCAACTACTTCTCTGGAGTGAAGCCTGATATCTTTTCTTCTGGAATCAGCTAGTCCAAGAGTCAGTAAATCATTATCTGATGAATATCTATTCAGTGAAGTGAACAAGATTTATGACCCTTCTTTCAAAAAACATACATTCTAATAGGACAGATGGGGAAGACAGACAATAAACATGTAAAAGAATATTAAGCTAAATTTATTAACTAATAAGTGTCTTCAAACAAATAAAATAAGGTAAAGAAGTAGTAGGGAGTGACAAAGACAGGGGTGTGCATGCTTCATTTGGGGTAGTCAGAGAAGGCATCTTTAAGGGGAACTGGTGCTTTGAACAGAGAAATAGCATGTGAAAAGACATTGAGAGATGAACATATTTGATTTTTTCAGAGAGCAAAGGAAAATGGAAAGTGTAGGGAGATGAGGTTGGAGAAGGAGATGAAGCCAAAATCATTAGGCAAGGGAGTTACATCATTTAATTCACATTTTAGAAAGTGCTGTGTAGGGGATGAATTGTAAGGGACAAGCATGGAGTTAAGGGGACCCATTAAGATCTGTGTTTGTAGTGATGATTTGATCTGGAATTTAGTTTTAGGAGCAGAGCTGGTAATAAATGGTAGGTACAGTAGAACATCTTAATGGGTTGGGTATGGGATGGTAGCAAGAGAGAAAAATCAAGAATGGCTTCTAGATTTTTGACCTGAGCAACTGGGTGGAGGGTGGTACTTTCTCACCCTCCATTTACTAAGCTATAGAACGACTAGAAAGGGCTTGAGATTGTATTTACATGGAGGCCTTCTGTCACAAATTCTGTTTTGGCTATATTATGTTGAGGTACCTGGTACATGCTCAAGTGAAAATATTATGGAAGCAGTTAAAATATAAACCTGGAACTCAGGAGAGAGGGTTGAAGTTGAAGTACACATTTAAAAGTCATCAGCATATAGATGGCAGTTGAAGAGAAAACATCCGTTGTGTGGCCCGCTGGATGGAACAGCCCCAAGAAAATGCCCCTTTCAGCCTCATGGCTCCTAGCCAAGGTGAGTGCAGAATAGGACTCAGGATTTAGGGGTTAAGATGAAGGAGCAGATATTAGGGAGCTGGTTTTTAATAACTCCAGTAAACTAACAGAATCATTCTTAGGTAGCAGGCCTTTGGACTGCCGGTAGGTGTATACTCAGGCTAAAGTTGTGGGCTTTCTTTGATTAGGCAAAGTGTGGTTGCCTGCTTACATATACAGAAAAAGTTCAACTTTCTTGTGCATTTCTACTGAAAATGACATTGAGTGGGTGCATAGAAATGTTAGACTCGCCCTGAAGAAGGTAAATCTTTGCTAGTATTAACTTCTATACTACCATGGGCTTTGAAATAAAGACGCTGTAACAGTATTCCTTAGGTGCAATGGCAAATACTGGGCAGAGGAAACAGAGAGACATAGATTCAAATTCCTGTTCTCCCATTTACTAGCTTAGGCAGGTAATTTGGCCAGTTTCCTCATCTGTAAAGTGGGTTACCTAATTTGTGGTTGGAAAGATTCAAGTATATGATATGTACCATCTGGCAGCTGGAAGTCTCCTGATAACTACCTTAATAATAGCCATTAACTTTAAAAATGAGAGGTGCATGTTAGGTCCTGAGGTCAATTTATAGCAATGGCAGGTCTCATCATAGAATGCTTAAATGAATAAATAACATCGTATTACCAGATATTTCCCCTCTTCTGTAATTTTGAGTTGATTCTATGATACCCATCAACTACTACTCAGCTACAGTATTCTGAAGCAGTACGATTTGGCAGGCTGAACCAGAGGCCCAAAGAAATGAACACAGTCCCTCAATGAGGAAAGAGAAGCTGGGAAACTTGGCCAAATGTTTGGCCAAGTTATCATGTGTTTTTGGTCCAGCGGCTTCCCTTCTCTGATTGAGAGTCTCCTCATCTTTAAAATGATGACAGCTGCACTTCATAAAATTTCTAAAGCACCAAGCACAGTTAAAAAAAATTTAAAATTCCTCCTTATCTCCTCCCCACCATTTCAACAAATCATGGACAACAGCTGTTAATGACAAAATACTAGAAAAATATTAAGCCTTTCACATCTGTCTCCCTCCCTGCCCAAGTCCACTGCACCAACCAGTATGAGTTAAAGCAAGTTCTTTGCTGGCATTTGGTCCTGCGAAAAGACTCAGAGACACTGGCGTGGGCTTCTTCCCTTGCTCTGTGTCTGGCTTGCTTGGCTGAACCTTTCCTACTTTCTTTGTGCAGCTCAGAACCAAATGAATAATTAAACTCTAAAGCTGAGTAACTGATTTTCAGCAAGGGAATTTCTCATATGAACTGTGAGAGAATTTAGTTGAAGTTCGTACTGCATGCAAATCTATTATTTTATAGAGCCTCGAGGTTTCTGCAAACCCTGTAAGTACTCCTTGTTGAGTGAACAATATGTTCCAGTAGGTAGAGGGTTACCTTAATAGCCGAAGTAGTGTGACTTCCAGATTGGTCTCAGGGGCCCACTCAGCCTCAAAGCCCCTAAGCTCTGGAGGGGTTCCTTGGGCAATAGCTATACCTCTAGATACACAATGAACATTGACTGCTAGGTGGGCAGTCTCATAAAGGTAAAAGGAGACGACAGTTGCTACATGGCCAGATTTGTTTTTGAAGGCTGCTAGAAAGAACTGTGCTTGTAAGTATTATTCCAACTGCATTGCATGAGATTTCCCTACTAAAATTCATTGCTTTTGTTTTTAAATGTTTGCTATTTGAGAAATCCCTTTACAATTTAGGATTTCCCAAGTACCATCATATTAATTTGCCATCACTCTTTAAGATCTTTAAGAAAACAAAGGTAGGAGGGGAGGAGGTAAAAAATAAATTTATTTTACTAAGCAGAGTATGTAGACTCTGGGTGCTGGGAAAAGCCTAGTTAATCTGTTATGAGAAAACAAGCATAGAGGATACTGAGATGGGGCCAAATACAGATTTTCCTACTTCATGGTTTGGTCTTTGGTGCAAAATAGTAACAGCACCCCAACTGAGCCGCTGTGTGGATAAACAAAACAAGTGGCTTAGCTTGTATCAGAGGGTCTCACACCCTCTAGAACAGGCAAATGTTCAATAAACTTGAGATGTGCTCGCTGTCCTTCTGTCTGCCTACAGTTGAGAGGTAAATAGTGATAGCTTGTGGCCTTCAAAAGGGGCCATCAAGAAGATTCATGGGTGATGATAGTTATTTAATTGAGGGTGGGCACATGATCTGAGGTAAGGAAAACATTAAGTAGTTACTATTTATTAAATAGTTATTAATGAATATGAATAAGAAAAGTCGTATGATAGGTTGGATAGACATGTGTGTATGTATATGTACGAGATTATTTTAGATGCCAGGTAACACTAAGGGAAAGCATCATCTAAGACAAAATGGTGATTTGTAATATGAAACAGGAGTACCAACATTTCATTTTCATCTTCAGCTTTTACCATTTTCCAGTTTATGTTTCAAGACAAAAATAATGACTTTTATAAATGTCTCATGTGTCCGCTAGCTTTAGAAAAAGTTCTTTAAAAATTAGATCCAATTTTCCAGAGTTTTCTGGATGCTTTCTAGTTCTACAAGCTTATCTTCCATTATTTCCCAAAGTACATACTCTGCGTTAGTAGGTTTTTCTCACTGGCCTGATTTCAATACATTTATTCTTGACTGCACAAATTTTTTATGATTTCTCCATGTTAAGAGCTATTTCCCCTTAATCTTAACATATCAAATCCAACTTATCATTCAAGACACAACTTAACTTCTTTCTCCATAAACTCTTTCCAACTCCTCTAAAACTATGTTTGAAACCTTAACCAAGGGTTGGCAAACTTTTCTGAAAGGGTCATACTAAATATTTTAGACTTGTAGGCCAAACAAACCCTGTTGCAACTACTCAACTTGGCGATTGTAGCATGAAGGCAGCTATAGATAATACATTTAGGAATGATCATGGCTCGGTTCCGATAAAACTTCACTCACGAACACTGACATTTAAAGTGGGAGCAGTACTGGCTTGGTGGGCACATGACCTGCGAGGTTGTTCAGGGTCCTACACTTAGAAGGGCCTCATGCTTACGTTAACACCCTGCTGTTATCAGGGCATTCTTCATAATTTTTGAATAAGAGGCTCCACAATTTATTTTTCAGTGACCCCCATGTAGCTGATCCTGGGTGGGAGTACATATTCTATTAAGTGTGAAGAGCCACTGAAAGCAATGGATTTAAGACAGTGTGGTTTTAAGTAAATAAATAATTGCAGTTCAAAATTCTAAGAGTAGAATGGAATTCCGAAATGACTAATCCTAATATGGTCCCTTGATAAAGGTGGGGGTAGACTGTGAGATGCAGCTAGAATATTTGGGTATCACTTTGGCAAAAAAAATGAAACTGGATCTCTAATTCATACTCAGATATTAGTTAGTATGGATTATAGGACTAAATGTTACAGGTAAAACAAAAAAGATTTTAGGAGACCATATAAGATCTTTTTCACCCTAGGGTAGGTAAAAGTTAAGACCAAAAAAGAGGGAAAAGATTTATAAACTTGACCATAATAAAATCAAAAACTTCTTTTCAAAAACTGAAAATAAAGGAGAGAGGGAGGGAGGAAGGGCAAGAAGGGGAAAGAACATGATTTTTAAAAATCAACTCAAAACAAGAGTTGATAAGTACATAGAGCAATAAAAATCTCATACACTGTTGGTGGGGCTGTAAATTGGTATAGATATTTTAGAAAAAGTTGACATGGCTAGTGAACTTCACAACATTCATTCCCATGATGCAGCTGTTCTGTTTCAGGCATCTTCCTTAAAGTGCTAAATGCTTATGTGCATCAGGATATATATAAATGTTCCTAGCAGCAGCACTTATAACGGAGCAAAACTTGAAAGAATACAAATGTTTATTGATGGAGGAATAAATAAACTGTGATGTAGTAATATGATGAAATGTTAATTTAGCAGTGAAAAGTGAATGAACTATAACTACCTACAACATGAAAAAAGCACTGAAAACAATAGTGCGCAAGAGAAGCCAGACATCAAAGAATGCATACTTATTAATTCCAATTATATAAAGTTCAAAAACTGACAAAATTAAGTGGTCTCCCAGAACAGGGGCTTAACTTCACTTCAGCCTCATTACTCACTTCTACTCAGAAATAGTCTCCTCCTTCTCCTACTGTCCTGAAGTTCTGGGTCTTTTACTGCAGGCAGGAAATTATTCTGTGGGAACTTCAGGGGTTGCCTGCTGGGCTCCATGCCTCTAGATACATTCCAGAAACTTAGAATCTGCTACTCTCCTGTCTTTCTACCCATCCCACCCCATTGAGCTCTGATTACTTCAACTCTCACTTAGTAAAATAATGCATACCATACTTCTACATATACATTTAGTGATAGCTGGTCCCTATGTATTTTCTATTCAGTCATCAAACACTTATGGAATGCCAAATATTATTTTGTTTGAACCAAAAAGAAAAAAAAAACAAAAATCTCTGTTCTTAACTGATCTTACACTCTACTGATGGAGAAATAAACAACAGGTAAGTTAATGATTGTTATGAAGAAAATTATGACAAGGTGAAAGAGATCATGAGTTCTCCAGTAAAGGTGCCATTTAAATTTAATAGTCCTCACTGTGACAGTCACATTCGAGCAAAGACTTGAAGGAGAGGATCTGAGTGGGTACCTGAGTGAAGAGGATTCTAAGCAGAGGACAGTAATGTAAAGTCCTTGAGTTGGGTGCATGTTGTGTATATATGAGAAATGATAAGGAGACCAAAACACCAAGAATATAGAATTAAAGAGAAAGTTGGTGGAGGAAATCAGAGGTAATGGCAAAGGGGAGCAGTGAGGAGATAGAAAATGTGGGGCTTTTCCCTTCTAAAGACAAATGATTATAGCCCATGAATTATGTCCATATATTATTTAAACTTCTCTCAGTGGGAAGTCAGACCTCTGGGGGATTGTTCCAGTTATCTATTTCAGCATAACAAACCACTCCAAAATTTAGTGGCTTAAGAGAATAGCAATCATTTACTGTGCCCATGAATCTAACATTTTGGCAGGGCTCAGCAGGAGAGCTGGCACAGCTCACATAAGGATAGAAATCTGCTTCTCAGATGGTTTGTGTGCATGGCTGGCAAGTTGATTGTGGTCATTGGTTCATCTGCAAGTGACCTCTCTGCTTCGTCACAGCATGGTGTCTGGGTTTCAAAAGCAAGAATCCCAAGAGAATTGAGAAGTGGAAGCTGCCACTGTCATTTACACTGTGCTCTATGGCTCAAATAATTACAGAGCCCAAGGGAGGGAATGTAGACTGCATTTATCAATAAGTGGCATGTCAAAGAATTTTGGGACCACATTGCCACACGGGCAGAAGCAAATACAAAGTATTGGAGACAGAGTAATGAATACGGTAGTCTGGATGATGACACAAGATTTAGTAAAGAAATATCTGAAGCAGTCAAGAGAAAAGCCATGATCTATAGTTTGTCTTGAAGCACAAAGAGGATGAATTCACGCGCAATTTTCTTGCTGCAGGACACATCCACCTGTTCAATGATCACGTAAAGAGATGCAAATGATTTTTCTGGTAGCTGGAAAAGCTCCTGACTCTTTCGATACATCCGAGAAAAAAAAAATTCAGTTTCAGGGTTTGGATTAAACTGGTTGAATGTAACCCAATTTTGAGGAAAGCAAATACAAAACCTCTCCGTTTTAAAGGAATCTCACTTTATGTCTAGTAGTCACAGCTGTGAAATTGTGCCATAACAATGAGGCTGATTGCACACTCAAAATGACCAGGGGCTACAAAATAAGTAAATAAATAAATAAGCTGTTCAAAAATGCCTTAAAATGCTTCCAATTTGCAAAATTGCTCAAATTTGTGTAGTCTACATGTGGAGAAAAACACAGACAATTAAGCTCTGATAGTCAAGCTTCTGATATTGGATTGACTTATAAAAATTGTAGAATGTCTTCAGGAATAGAGCTGATTGTGAGTGATTCTGAAGTCTGTTTGATCTTTAGTTCATATTACCAGAAGAAAGGAAAGAAAAGGGAAGGAATTGCCTTTCCCTGAGTGCCAGGCACTGGACTGAGTGCTTTTGATCTGTGATCTCATTTATTCCTCAAACAACCCTGTATGGCAGGTATTATCAACCCTATTTTTATAGTTGAACACATTGAGACTCGGGGAGACTAAGAGACTTGCCCTAAATAACACGAAGTAGTTTTCACAGAATATGAACCCATGGCTATTTGACTCCGAAGTCCTTGCTCATTCCAACATATTAAAATGCCTCTGGAATCAGAAGGCGGTTCACAGCAAGAACTTGAGAACCTGGTGGGTTCAAAAGAAGAATTAAAGGAAGAATTGCAATGTTGCCTTCTAAAGATTAAATATATTTTTTACTTTATTTACTTTTAGGATCATTAACACTTCATACTTACATTATACAAAAAGTATAGAAGAATGAGTTGATATTAATATTTTTCTATCAAACTCATGTTTTGAGTGGGCATACTTTAGCTACAATGGCCTTGATCAACAGGGATGTTGCAATCTCCAAGGCAAAAATAGGCCAATGGGGGAGAAAAGGAAGCTAGAAGAGGAAGCTGCAAAGACACGAGCTGGTCAAAAATGATCTAATTTCAGTGCTGACCTTTGAGAGAAGAAGCCAACAGTCCACTATTGTTTGGAAAGGACCCTGGTGACATCGAGATGATACAGGCTGGTGTCATCCATTATCCAGATGGAAAGAAATCGAGGCTATGACTATGCTCAGCCAAACTGGGAGCAGCATTATGTTCGGGGGTTGTCAGTTACTGGGAGAGGGAACAGAGCCATACATAGGACAGGGTCAAGGGACACAATCCAGCCTTTCCTACTCTGACAAAAGATAGGAAGGAAACCAAAGACTCAAAAACATGGGCTGAAGTGTAGGGCCAAACTCTAATTCTAAAGGAAAATTTGAGGGCTAAACTGGAAACTTAAGGCAGAAGCCTAGGCATACAAGTTGGGAACACAGCAGCCTCTGGAAAAGGCTGGATGTAGGAGGATAGATAAAAGAGTTCTGAGTGCTGAGTGCCCAGTGTAGGCTCATAAGCTACCATAAAATTAAGTCCAGAATCTAGTGGCTGGTACATCTGAGCTCAAGGACTACTCTATCTCCCTACTTTGGATTAATGTACAAGTTCAAAACATAAGATCTTGTAGTGCAGATAATAGTAGCAACCGAATGGGCACAGCAGAAAATATTTTCTTTTATTCAATTATTCCTTCCTTTTTTCATGTATTAAATAATATTTGTTCTAGGCCTTTATGTGTACAAGTATATTAAATTTCACTATTTTATAACATTTTAAAATTTAGTTTAGTAAACATTACAAGAAATTGGGTAAACAATTTGCACACATATTTGATGTAATATATATTTCTCATCAATCAACAAGGGTGCAATTATAAAGTAGCTATTCTGCAACAATCCCTTTATATGATTAAGATATCCTATCCCCTCTGATAGTTTTCTCCATCAGTATTTCTTTATCTCTCCTATATATTCAATCTTTCCCTTAAAATTCTCTTTTTTTTCCTAAGCATTAAAAGAATTTCAAGCGTCTATGAAACAAGAGAATCCTCCTTTGATCCTTATCAAACATTAAACTAATGTCCAGTATTTCCGGGACACAGTTCTAAATGTTTTATATACAGTACCTAATAACAACCATATAAGGTAGGTAATATTATATCTATATTTTAGATATTAGGACACTGAGGCACAGAAAGGATAAATGAATTATTGTTCAAGATCACACAGACAGTGGAGGGTTGAGGAGGCATTTGAATCCAAGCCACCCGGCTCTGAAGTCTGTGTTTTACTTTGCCATGCTCCTCTCCTGGAGCTGTTCTACTTCCCTTCCTTTCTCAGTCACTTTTCATGAAGGTGTGTCTGCTGTATCAGATTTCTCTTCCTACCTGTTTTAGATCCAGTGTGTACTATTCTCCAGATCTGTTTGGACCCTGCTGTCTCCCAGGTCCTTGGCTGCTTGAGTGGTTCTCAGAGCACTTCCACATCCACAGCTGTCTCCTTACCCACTCTCTATTGCAGACTCCCTGAGCACAAGGCCGTGCCTTGGTGGGGCCTCAGTCACACTTTCCTCCAAGAGAGACAGTTGTTCCAGTGCCAAGGTCTGAGCTCACCGGATCCCCAAAGCCTTGGGCTCCTCCCACCACTTACGGATTCAGATGCAGAGCTGTGAGGTAATGACTGCCTTGAAGGGCTGCCTGGAAGAACTTGGGAGTAAGGGGGAGTTAAATCCCCATAAGGTAAACTTTAACCAATGAGAGACAGGAGATGGAGGGTGGGGCAGAAGGAGATCCAGCAGATACATTGCTCTTTTTTTTGTCTGTGGGACTGCTCCACGGTGCGGGTGGTTCTGTATTGCCTGTCCAGATGCCAAGCAACTGGCTGGATTTTCTCAAAAGTCTATAGATGGCTCATAGTGTATCTGTGTGTATTTGCTTGTCTTCAGGCCTGCTTGGTCCTTTTTCCTCACGTTACTGCCTCGGGATTGCACTTCCCCATGCAGCATTAGCTCAGGCTCCTTTCCTGTGGGTCACCCAGACACTAGTTTTCTTCCATTGCAAAGCTTATGTCCTTCATCTGCACTCACGCTGTTGTCACTGAGACTACCAGTGCTCTCCTTACTGCTCGACTGAAGGACCATTTCTCAGTCCCTATTTTCTTTGAACTCTCCACTGCATTTAACCCTTTTGACCATTTCCCCCCAGTACTTCATGATAACTTTTTCTTCTGGTTCTCTTTGTACCTAGTCAATGCTGCCTTTTATGTTATTCATGTGCTCTCTTTCCTTAACCACACTTAAAATGTTGGGGTTATGCAGGATTTTTCTTTGGCCCTTTCTTTCACCCCACATGCATTATTTCACCTACCCTCATGGTTTCAAGTACACATCATTTAATAGAGATCAAATAGGATTGTTTAGCACAGAAATTCCTTCTGAACTTCAGACCCTGGATTTCTATCCCCATTTGAATATTCTACAAACACACGCCACTTATGTGTAAATCTAAACTTACATCCTCAAGTCTATAACTGTGTTAGATACCTTTCACTTCTACCTCAAAATCTACTCACCACTCCTGAGCACCCAGCTTTGTTGTCTGGAAGGGGGACCTACATGAAATACCGTAACTGCTTCCTTGCTGTCCAGCTTCTGGTTGAGTCCAGGCATTTGGCGAGCACAGCGGGGCACGAGGTGGAGGAGGGAGTCCGTGTGAGCTGACTGCATTCCTTGATACAGGCTCATAGCTCTTGTGGGGTAGCCTTCTTTGCACAGCTCTGTTGCCTTCTATCTATATGCTACAGATGCATCACATTGTACAGTAATCATTAGCTTCTTTTTAACAAAACTCCTTTTGAGTAGGTATCTCATTTGATGCATTTCCCTTTCCATAGTGACTATCTTAGTTCTTTACAGAAAATACTATATTCTCAATAAGTATATATGGAGTAAATATGTGCTCAAATCTATGTCAAATGGAAAAGGAACACAGAATAATAAGATTTTGCCCTACCCTCAAAGAATTGACTATTTGGGCAGCTAAGACGAGCATGTGGAAATAATTAATTAGGAATTAATAAAAGGCCAATTTCTTCGACACTTCAAGAAACTGACTTCTTAGAATGTAGGGCTTTTTAGGCTCTCAGGGGTCAGCAGGATTTTAAGAAAAAGAGTATCAGGTCCTAGAGATTTAACTTCCATGTTAGCTTGGAACCAAAACTCCACACAACCAAAACTCCAAACAAAAATCTCCAAAAGAGAAACATCAATAGCAGCAAACAAAACAAAACATTGTCAACCTTTCTCTTTCCAGTGCCTGCACTGTTACTTAAAAATAAGTGAAATTGACATTCTTAAGTATTCATTCTAAGCAAGGAGATGACTGGCTATTTCCAGGGTTGACTTAAATGTCACTCGGAGTTCTCGCTGCAGGTACTGAACTAGCCTGACCTACAGCTTTGGTTTTAAAAGATTGTGGAAATTGGGGGTGTGGGACTGTGAGTGTGTGTATGTTGGGTGGACAGAGGGAAGCTGCAGGCTGTATTCCAGAACTATCAGGACTGGAACTAGGAATCCCACCAGTGCAGATAGTTTCTGTGTTTCAGCATGTTGCACAGTGTGTTGCCACTTAACATTAGCCCTGCAATATACTTTAGTGCATACTGTTTTCTACAAAGTGCCAAAGAATTGTACCTGTTGATATAGTTGGAGAACAATGGTTTTAGGACACAATAACTCCTCCTCCTCAAAACTGTTATAACTATATTCCTTAGGATAAACAAAGGTAGTGTGTCACACACACACACTACCTTTCTATTTGAGTCATACAATTCCGTGCCTCTAGACTCACCAGGGTTTCTCATTTAGACTTGCTGTTTCTGATAGCTCATCAGTGGGGGGAAATATGTAAATGGGCTGAAAATGAATGAAGTAATACTCATATTATTAATTTTGGGTGCAGCACAGAATACAATGTAAGCAAACATCAAAGAAAAGTAACAGAGCCTTTTTAAATACAGCATTTGTATTAATATCGCTGAACTGTCAGATATGTTCTCTCTGCCTTAAACTTCTTCCAGCATTCCAGCCATAGACTCCTGAAGCCTGCATCCTATTCACTGAAATGCCTCAACATACTCATGTATATACCTTCCAACCATAGCACCTCAGCACACACACACATACCACCTTTAGACTGGAGGATCCACAAACATTCTTTCCAAAAGGCCCAAGTTCCCCATTACGATCTTACATCATCATGACTGGTTGACAGAGTCCACTTGTACAAACGCTGCCCTTGTGGACTTCATAATCATCAGGATTAAAGACAGGGGAACTGAGATGGGGGTAATTACTAGCACTGGGGGCATAGCAAATTAGTATAGAGTTGCGACTTGCTTTTAAGATGATTTTAAATTTGAGTAATTAAAAAAAATAGAGTCAATGTATAATTAGATGGTCCAGACAGAAAGTTAATCTATTTTTGGATTAGGAAGAAATATCCATTGCAGATAGATGATGATGACTTAAAAATTTTCTCAGATTCACACTCTGAAGGCCTGAGTAGCCAGGATGTCATTTTACAGAGAACTCTTTAGATCATTTCTTCTGCCTCTTCTACTTCAGCCTACTGACTGCTCCAGAGTTGTTTAGGTGTCTTGTTACATCTATTTTCTACACACATCCATCTTGACAGAATTGTGTTTTGATAAGTGGTACTTCAATCCTGGTACACTGGCTGCATTCCAGAACCATACCGTTGGCCATTCAGTCTTGCCATTTAGTGTGAAGAATGTGACACCTCTCCTTCAAACACATTGCAGATTCAGCAGCACCAAGGTTTGGATAACAAAATGCCAACAGTAGAGTATCATTTTGGCAAGTGTTTGGTGTGTTTGGTGTGTTTGGTGTGTGTGTGTGTGTGTGAGAGAGAGAGAGAGAAGGAGGGAGAGGGAGAGAGAGAACTGTAAAGGGCAGACAGAGATTATAATATTTTCTATAAGATAGAATAGAAATAATTTAAAAAAACAAACTCAGAATATATTTGATGACTAACAACTCACTTTCTCAGAAAACTGCAGCTCCATATTTCACCTTCAGTAATAGACACACTATTTCCTTTTAGCTATAGACAAAGGATCTTTCAGGTATGACAGTATTTTACCTTACAATCACACAACGTCAAGTCAGACTCATTGTTCTAAAGGAACTAACCTTCTGCCACTTCAACAACCCTTAAGTGCTGACTGTTAACTCATTTTTCTTTTTCCTTGATGTGACTGTGACAAGAAGCAAATTCATGGAAGTAGAATTATCTGTGATGGTGGGCAATCGGATAGCTGACCTTGAAAAAATTAATACTCTGAGAGAGTCGTAGTAGTCACTACAACCAGACTGTGCCGGAACTGCACTTGGACACACAGACTTTTTTCTGTCATTAATTTATAATTATTTCAGATACAGAGGTTGCTTTAAAGATTGTTAGATTCGTCGTTGTCAATGTTGTTTATTTGTTTATACAAAAATGTGGTTTCAGTACGTTTAATAATGATGTAAAATATTCAATATGAGCAACCAAAAACATGCATGTGCATGTGCACATGTGTGTCCACACATGCATGTGTTTGTGTGTGTCTTAATTCTCAACATGATTTCAATGAACTTTAACGTGGCCAGAATCCTTTCTAGTGACACTTATTTGACTATTTCAGTATTTATTTCTGCTTGGTCTTGGAATGTTTGGTATAATTTTTCCAAGACAATATGCCTACCTTTCTATTGCTATTCTTATGAAAGAAAATAAATTTATACTTTCTAACACTTTGCCTTCTCTACTTCACATTTTTGACTAATCTCCCTTTGGCCATCTTCTTCACTCTCCCTACTCCCACGACATATAAATATGCTGCTCACCTCCTTCCTCGGACTCTCAATACTTATCTTTGCTCTACTTATGATTTAAATGCCACACTCTCCTTTCCCAGTAGACTTTATGTTTCTTCTCCTTTAAATATTACTGGGGCTCCACCATACTGAATCATATAAATGAACCTATGAATTTAGTCAAATGTAGGTCAATTCAATAAAATAGCCATCTAGATGGACTATTATTTATACTTGATGGGTTGATTAAATTTACTTAATTGATAATTTGGCCACCGATCTTATAACTATATGTTTAACATATATATGTGTCTTATATATTAAACCTATGTGTATTTGTTGGTTCATTCGTTCATACATTCAACCCTCCATTCAGTCCACCCTCACTCCTGTATCAAGAACACAAAGCTAAGTATGACATGTTCTTGCTATTGAAGAACTTAATTTTAATGGCATGATGGTTTTAATGATAAGCTCTTATTGGCTAATAATAGTAGTAATAATAGCTAATATTTCTTGACCGTTATTTATGTGCCTGGCACTGTACTATGTGTTTTATATGCATTATCTCATTTGATATTTATGGCAAGCTCATAAGACGTGAATTACTTGGCTTTATTTTAAGATCAGGGATCTGAGGTCCAGAAAAATTGTGTAATCCATGCTAAGTTACATACTTAATGACTGATAGAGCCAAGAATTGAATTAGGCAGCCTAAGTCTTAGGAGTTCACGCCAGGTCACTTCATGCACATACCTTGGGAAGACAGGCCAGGGTGGCATGTGTGTAATTCTCTGCCACAGTGCTTGTGTACTTAGAGTCATCATATGTATCTTGGTCCTGAAAAAGGACAAATAAATCCATAGAGCCCTGAGTGCCAGGGATAGATAAGGCAATTTGAGGTTAAATATTTTCTAAATGGCATTTTTGATGTGTAGCTAATTAATAATATACTATTTTTCTTCTATTTTTGCATACTTAATTTTTACTTTAATTAATATTTTAGAGATGTAAAATTTACTTTTACAATGAGCTCAAATATTTAATCCTGATATATTCAGGGATCAGACAGAAATAAAAATTTAGTTTCTAGAAATATGGCATAGTTTGTAGAAGTATTTTATAACTTTTTCTGTAATGATAGAGACTCCATTCCCACAGTTCTTCTTGGGGAACTGTGTGAGTCCCCAAGGTGCCTACTTTGAAGGGGCACCCACAATTATGTATTGAAGGGGACCGAGGCATCATTGTCTTATGTACAATGTTTCTTGTATCTTCTTCAGTAAATGTTTCTATTTTTCATATTACATAGATGGATACCTTCTGGACGGGATATCTAGATAGATAGATAGATAGATAGATAGATAGATAGATAGATAGATAGATCTCAAGTTAAAAAATATAAAAGAATTTGAGAAATAGTGCCCTGATTCTGACAGAGATGAACATTAATATAGTTGTGGAGATTAGGCCTATAAACCTAGAATGATTAGCAAGCAGTTTGGTGTCTGAAACCTTTGCGTGAGTAACCCAATCTCCTAATGCCTCAGTTTTCTTATCCGTGATATAAGGATCATAATTTAACCTTCCTGAGATGCCAAAAAGATTCAATGAGATAGTATGTAAAAACACATCTGGGTTAAGTAGATGCATACTTTCCCCTATAGATAAGGTGGAATACTTCCTCACAGATTATCCTCTTAGCAGACTAACACAGTGTCAGGCAAAGGCCAGGCACTAAAGACCTGTTCAGTGAATGAGTGCTTGCTCCTGAGTGGTGCAGTACACAGAATAGTTGCTTTAGAAATTCAGAAAAAGTGAACCATCAATAAGCCTGGAGCATTTAGGGGAAGGTCTGTGGTCAAATTCAGACTTAAATTGGCACCAGTAGGAAATACAGTATTTTGAAAGGAAAAGAGGAAAACAAAGGGACCTTCAGAGGGAAAATGAACCATAAACAAAGGTACAGAAATGAGAGAGGAATTAGAATACAAAACATTCTAAGAAGTCATAATTTGCATCCACACACAACAGAACACTTACTGATAAAATAACAAATTGTAGAATAGTTAGCTCTAATTTAAAATGTCCTGTGTGCCAAGAGCAGTTTCTAAAGATTAAAGCTCCAAGTTTTGTGCTGGCTGTAACTGCAGGTAAGAAACTTTAAACATTTTACAATAACATTCCAGTCTTTGAAAGAGAAATGAGAAAAATTACCCAAACCAGCATTCTTTATGTTTCTATTTGAAACCTTCTTTGCTATGTATGATGATTGTTGTTCAGAAGTGGAAAATGGATTGGAAAACATTTCATATATTTATTTCTTTACATCAAAATGACTGCTTGCATAATTTTAGTTCTAAGTTAAATTTCTATGCCCGCTGACCAAGTTCATAATGGTTGTAGTTAGCTTTTTCGATTTGTAAATTAAAATAGAGGACCACAGCCTCTATTCTATAATATAAATTCCTTTTTTTTCTTCTACTTCTAAATCCACAATTATATAGTTAAAATTCAATTTGAATAGTAATTTTCAGCACAGTGATTTTCGAGCAGGCAAAGAGGTGTGGCCATTTAAAATATGATGGGGGCATGTGAATTGATTAATGGTCAAAGTGAAGTCAATAATGAGCTTGAAACAGAACCAAAGAATGCTCATCTTAGACTCTGATTCAGAAGACTTTTGATTTTAGCATTAGGTGACTTTATGGTCACTTGTTTTCTGAACCGGCTCTGTGTGAGTCTGACATGAACATTTTGCATGTCAAAAGTTGACTGATATATTCTCTACATACATTTTAGTGTCAAGGATAAACCCATCAATGAACAGAAAGTCTTTCTCAAATAATAGTGTATTTGTATATTGGTGTCTGCTGTCTGATTTGAGAGTATTAGACCATCAAAAAGATAATAAAAGCCTAACTTTAGTCATGGAAATAAATAAAACTCAACTGTAATCTATTACTTTATAAGTCTCAACCAATATTTTGTTGATAGTGACAGGTGAATAAATTATTAAATTGAAATAATAGTGTCAAATTTTGTGTGATGTATTAACGTAATTAGTGCTCTGTGTCCAATAGTCTTACATACGTATAAAATTTTAGACAAAGTGTGCAATCATTGTTATTAAAAATTTAGTATTTCCAGCATAAATGCCTTTTTCATTCTTGGTAGAATCCATTATCAGATGTTCAGAAATGTTTTTTTTTTTCCTTTTGAGAAATACAGAAACATGTAGAAAGATTACATCAATTTCCTCTATCTTTATAATTATCATCATTTACACATGTCATAGTTTTTAAAGCATTTTTACTTCATTATCTCTTGGAGGAGTAGAGAGATCACTGGACAAGAAATGAAAAATAGAGGAGTTTGATTAGATCATATCTCAAGTTTTTCTTGTTACAAAATACTTTAAAAAATTTCTCCTAACGTACCCCTTAGCAACAGTCAAGCCAGACGCTTTCTCCTATTTTGAAAACCAGAAACCTGGCACTTAGAGAGGTCGTCACATAGACAGCCTCTCATAAGATTGTATCTAAAATCTGACTTGGCTAATCTGCTAAATTACCCCCGGAGTACTTCCGTACTTACACCTGAGTTGTCATTAATAGCTTTCAACAAAATAATTGAAAACCTGTGTATTTACTCACATGGTTTATTCGATGCCTCTATAATTAACCAGGGGTGATTGTATTAGGAAAAACTTTTGGAGTTTGTCTTGAAAAACCAATCATGATGATGAGGCAATGAGAGCTAAACTTGAAAACTTAGCCTTTGTCCCTGAAGCAGCGTTCATCCCTTTTACTGTGCCCCACTGAGCGGACAAGAGTGAACGCCTGTATTGGTGTTGATAAGCACTTAGCTGGACTAAATGCATCCAGGAGGGATGACATTTTCTGTTTCCTTGTGTATATAAGTCTGACACTAATACCTCTGAAGGAAGAAGGAGATCTTCATTTTTACCTTCCCTGAGGTTTGTTATTTTGATCCTGTCCTTAATTTTTTAAAATGTTCTATTTATGACCTTCTAATGTCTCACGACTACTTTTTATCAGTAATCAGTGTTATAACGTAAGATATATGAGGTCAAGGGCTTTGTCTCTTTTGATCGCTGATGTATTCCCAGCGCTCAGACAGCATCTGTCACATAGTAGGTGCTCAATAAGTATTTGTTAAATAAATGTATGAAAAATTATCTTCAAATCAGTTCTCATTACAGAAAGAAAACAAGCAAATAAAAAAGAAACTATAGTATCTTTTAAAACCTAGGGTACTGTGTACACATTTGTGAGTAGAAGTAACTTATGGGTGAGAGACTTCTTTCCTTTATTGAGAGAAGTTTTCCTCCCTAAAAAAAAAAGAAAAAGAAAATGGATGTGGAATATGTGAAGCTGGACTTCTTTGTTGTTGTTTCAACATGTCACTTGGAAATTAGAGTCTATAAAATAAGAAATAAATACAATTTCTTTGAGGTAACCATACCATTGTTTGCCAGAAATTTCATCTCTTCATTATTTTCCCATTGTCACATTGTTACACTGCTACATTATTTGAAGATGAAGCAAATGTAGAAATTACTTTTATTCTCTTTTTCCAACTTCTCAGTTTACTGATTATTCCCTTCTCTCCCTTTCCTCCTCCAGCTCCCACTCATGCTTCCTTTCCTTTGGTCACGTGCCTTCCGCTCCATACAATCAAAATGAATGTAACGTGAATGATGAAACTTGTAAGTAAGGGGCTGAGGGGGGCCAGGTACCTGGGGACCTAAACCCACGTCCCCATCTTTACATGCAGCCTGTGTTTCTGGATTTACACAGGTGAAATGTTGACCTAGAAGTACAGTGTATGGAACGAACTACTACCGCTTTAAGCTGTAGAGGTTTATCAAAAAAGAGCAGAAACAAAGGCAAGCAGATGGCTAAAGATGAAGGTCACATCAGATTGAGAAGTTTGTCAAAATGCGATGACATAGGTAATCTGTAAACTGTTATTGCGCCTAGCTGGAGGTGCTGAAAAACATTTTGAAATTACAAAAAACACTGGAGTCACCAGCACAGAGGCAGGAATGATAGCCTGGAGTGGTTCTGGGCTATGGATGAATGCCAGATGTGGAAAGCGACATATCTGGAATTAATGATATTAAACATGCTTTTCTTTTATGCTCAATAATAACTCTATTATGATTGATACAAACCGCAGACACTTTATCTAGTACAAATGGAATCGTCTGTCATTGACTATATTAAATCATCAATTTCTGCATGATGAGGATCGTTTAGGGTAACTAATCATCTGTCTCGTTCTGAAGTCTTTAAGGCTGATCAGATAACGTTTTGAATACTGCCTGAGCAACCATGACAATCTAACCCTTCCATGTAAGGACTGAGAGGGGCCCATTATGCCTTCAAAGCCTGTGGAAATATCACAGCTCTTTCTCTACATAATACCCTGCTGTAAATAAATCACTCTCCACCGCAAACTTTATTGATCACAAGCACTTCCATGCTTGTGTCTAGTGAAGTCTCTACAGAATAAAATGCTGCTTTATATTTTGTCTTGTCAAAATATTAAACGGCTCTGTCAAGCGGAGTCAGGCTAGCAGTGATGGTGTAATTCTGCTGTAGCCTTTCTCATTCCCTCCTTCTATCTCAGCTGCCAAGCTTACAAAGCAAGATTTTTTTATAAACTTTCCAATTATAGTCTCGTAAGATTATGAAGCCTTAAGATAAAGTGTCCTAATTTAGAGTGGTGGAGTACTGAACTCCTAGGAAAGCGACTGTTAGATAAAACGGCATTTCTCACAAGGAAAAAGATAACCTGGCTTATTTATATACACAACTTTAATTGGCAATGGGGGTTAGGCTAGAAAAAAAATCTCTTTAATTTTGCTTTGCAAAATGGAGTGTAGGGTGGAGTCTAAATTAATTTGCACTGAAGTACTTACAATTTATAATTATAAAATAATGTGTTATGATCTAAACCAGCTTGGGGGGTGGGGATTGAGTTAACACCGAGGTTCATCATTAGCACAACACATGTTCCCAAACAACACGGATAGATTATCCAGTGACTAAGTGGTACCACATACTGTAATATGTTTGTAGCAACACCCAGAAACAACAAGCAGATTAAAAGTATAATTTACTGCCTGCTAACGCTGGATTTCCTGAGCAGCATATGGTTTTAATGCAATCTAAAAGTAGTTTCATCTTTTGTCCCTTGTAAAAGGGTAGATTTTGCTTTCAATACGGAATAGAAAGAGGCTGAAATCACTTAGAGAAGAGTTTAAGATTTAGTGTACTGGGCCATTAGTGCTGCTTGGAGGACACTGGGTTTGATCTTTATTCCCTTTTGGAAGATCATTAACTCTTTTAGACATTTAGCAAATAACCTTTTCAAGGCTTGAAAGAGTTTATATACCACCATAAGAGAGCATTTTGCTCCTGTCTTGCCTGTTTTCCAGCCAGATATTTATTGAAGCTTCTGCTTGGTCATTTTTAAAAAGAAGTTAAGCTGTAAGATGGATTGGTAATTCTAGACAGTGAATTTATTTTGGAGTCATAAAAATTGGATGCCACAAAAACTTGAAAGCATTAGCTGAGCTCTGGACCTCTGTATACACCTCCGTTACTGCCTAGGAGAGATTCGAAAGAAGAGAGAACAAATTTTAGCTTAAGGATGGGGTTAACCCCCCTGGCATATTTCAAAGAAGCAAGTAAACAGCTTTTTACTTTTTTGATGGCAATACATTTGAACCATCAACCCCCTTAGCTTAATTCAAGTTCTAATTCATCTCCATAGTCCCCTCACAAGTATTTTTTTTCAAGTACTATAATGGGCAGTAAACCTCAAAGACAGTGGAATCCATCAGTTTTTTTTTTTTTTAAACAGTAGGGAGGTTGTTAAGTACTACGGAATTGGATAGCCTCCTAAGTTACTATAGTCATGTTTTTTTGTTGTTGCTGTTGGGCGTAAAAATAAAATGTGCAAACATATTGTTGCAAGTATTTTGCCTAAATTTGGAGCCACTTTACCCTTATGCAGCAAACACTTAACAACTCTGTCCGCATACTAGATACTCCCTGCCTCACTAGAAACAGCCCCTGACCTTGAGTGGCTCAGGGGTTGTTGAGGGAGATACACTTGTAAACAAGCAAAACAGTGCAGCACGAGAAAGCTATGATGTAGGTTAAAACACAAAGTGTTAGCCTTTGTGTTTTATCTAACCATGAAACGCATGTTATTTATTTTTTTTATAGCAGTTCAATTGATATCTATAGTTTGTGCCTGCTAATTTTCTTATAACAGCTTTTTATTTTTATTTTTTCTTCACTGATATCATTTTCACCTGTTCCTGCCCATAGGTAAGAACATAATGCCAGCCTGGTGATACAACCTTCTGACTGCAATTCTTCATTCAGAGATAGGCAGCAGTCACACTGTCAGGAAGAGTCAGTGCCTGGCTTACACCCAGGCATGATGGCTCCCAAGTGTGTGCTCCCAACACTAGGCTTACTCTCTTTCAATCTACCCCATATAGAAGATGCCCTGTGCGGGTGAAATATTAAACGTGAAAAGGGCAAAACCAGCCCACTGAGATCCATCACTGAGACTTTCCTAAGCTGGTATGACTGGGGCTGTCCGAGAGCCACCATTATGCAGAAAGAGCCCACCAGAAAATAAAGCCAAAAGCAGAAAAAAGAAATGCTGAGAGGTGGAGAAAGAGTGAAACACTGGAGAGAGCGAATGAGCTGGTGGTATCATTTGACCCGATGGATCCATTCTTCAAATACCTATCCCTAGATTTTAGTTATAAAAGCCAACAACCAGTAGCTGCTCTTGCTGAAGCTAGGTTCCTTTTAGTTTACCTACTAATTAATAATGTGCTTGAAGAAATAAATACATACTTTAGTAAAGTCTCAATTGGGAGAAAGTAAAGAACCTCCTTGAAAGGATCTCAGAGGACCCTTAAGTTTGATGGGTAGCAGAGAGTGATGGGAGAAGGAGGCTTCACAGGGAAGTTAGCATTTATGATCTTCAAAACAGGACTTTAATTTTGTGCTGACCTTCATATTGGGCCAAAGGTCTTTCTGTAATAAGGATCTAGCTACAATTGTACACTATAATTTCTATTAGAAGATATAAAAATCTATTATCTAAATGTTTGATTTCTTTTTATTTAGTAAACCAATTTCTCCTAGTTTCTGGGCTTCCTCTGGTATGCACAGTAGACAGAGAAGTTCTGTAAATTGTTCTTCAGCATATGAAGATATCATTTAATATTTTGGGTGGAATCTCTTTTTAGTCACCAGAAAAGCGGTTATCATACCATACTTGAAAGTGTTAATGCCGTTTCCTTAAGTACCTAGCACACTCCTGGGGAGTAGCTTACACTGTGGGAGAATCTAGGTCAATGTGCATGACTGAAAATAGCTTAACAGTGAATTCAATATGAATTGAAAAAATAATGAGATGAGATCCTAGCCATGAGATACCCTGAGTGGAGTGATATTGAGTCTAAAAAAACCAAGCATCCTAGGTTTTGGAATAGGTGTAGTGGTCAGCACAATTTTCTTTCCTGGCCTTGTTGAGCTCTTTTAAAGCAGCATTGGATGTTTAGATCCAAGTTTGGTCAAAGAGGCTGAAAAGACACAAGAATCCTGCTCTATATAAGGTGAGACGGCGGTTTGGAAGGGAAATGAAAACTTCTAGTTAACTGACACTTCATCTCTAGTCAATTGTAAGTTTTGGTCAGGATTTCATTACTCTCCTCTGAAAATATTACATTTCCTCAGGTTAATAATTTGACTATAAAAAGAAAAATTCAAACCTCTGTTCTAAAATTTAATAAACAGAGATTATGTAGGGAAATGAACAAAACATTATTTTTTGTTTACTCTTATTTTTGGGAAAAAAGGCTTCAGATTGCTTTGTCAAAATTTTAAATAGAAAATATTAATTGCTATCACATTCCTGGTTTTTGTTATAGAATAATAGGTTACTGAAAACATAAGTAACTTCATAGAGTAAGATCAGTTTCTTAAATAGAAAATAATAGTTTTTATTAACAGAGTGTTTGAAATAATGTGTTTTTTCCCACTAATACAAGGTGTAATTAGGTAGTTGGCAATAATACCAACAATAAAGGCTGTTCTGTCATTATGGAAGCTAGGTAGTGTCTCTGAAAAGGAATAGTGTCTTATTTTTATCATAATCTTAAGCTACTCAATTATTTTCCAGTGAAAGTTAACAAGTAACCGTTAAATGTCTGGTCAGCTTGCCAGATGCCAATGATAGCTATTGTGTGATACACAAAGGTATTTAAGAGTTGGCTACTACCATCATGGATCTTTCAAGCTAATTGCAGAACTGGAGGTGGTGTGTGAGGGAGTGGGGCAAGGAAGCAGAAACATGCAAATCTGCCTGGAGAAAGACCAGCCGTTGTTAATATAACGAGGATGGTTTCTGTGACATCAGTGTAACCTGGGCCACTCTATGGAATTTCTGGAGTAACATGATGGTTTTGCCATACTTCTCTTTAGCTCCTTAAGGACAGGGTTTATTACCCTCCAGGGGTTAGGATTCTAAACAAGGCAAGCTTAGAATAAGAATATATGACCTTGCTGATGCCTTATAAGGAAGGCCAGTGTGGGTAGTTCAAAGGTGAGGATGGAATGCTGGTGATGATCAACGCCAAGGTTAAGTCTCATTTGCTGGTTCCAGTTGAAATATAGGACTTTTATATACTAATGGCATGTGAAACTAAAATGTGAGGAATGTTTATCACTATCTCTAGTTATTTCAATATCAATATTTATCTATCATTTTCTACATACTTATTTTTCTATCTACATGAAACAACATAGAAAATAAATCCCTTTGCAGACCTATTGTCAAGGGCAATGCCTTACAACAACTACAGGCAATACATCACAGTTTCTATATTAGAAAGTGATCTCCATGTTCAAGCGGATCATGTTCAAGCAGATGGATCATGTCCACAGAGCTTCATTGATTTGATAAAGGCAGATACTCTACAAAGCGACTCTATGACAATCACTGCTAAGTCGCCATCCATATGATAATTTCTTTTTATGAAGAAAGAAAATAATCTGATTTAATGCTATTTATGGAGGTGTTCTTATTTGCTAAACATTTTGAAGTAAAAATCCAAGTCAGTAACACCAGGATATGAGGTTTCTCATCACACTGGGATTAGGAACTGCTTTTTATAACTAAACAATTTATATACCTCTGTCTGTTGTTCTGTCTCTCTCATAAGACCAGGGCAGTGAGAGCAAGTAAGAATGTTTTGTGTATTTGTGGAGTGAACATAGGATTTCGTATAGGGCAAATCTCTCTTTTCTTCTCATTTAGGAGACTTTTCTTGTCCATTTCTATCCTTTTAATTTTTTTTAGAAAAATGTTTTTAGAAACCTACGCATCTGATAAAACCCACAGTGGAACGTGTCACGAGCTTTGTTGAGAGTGGATTTGCCTGTCATCGGAAGCACTCAGAGGAGGAAAGGATTCTGGTTCAAAATGAAGACAGCAAACTTGAAGTGAGTAAAGCTCCAGGTATAAAGTCTGCCCCTTACCACATGGAAATTTCTCTTCCTGTGACCGTTTGTTCTGATAAGACCTTCTTGACTTTAAGGCTGTGGTTTCTGATGGGTGGGAATGGTTGGAAAAGGAATCCTGGGTGATTTTCCTGCCCTTTCAAAATCTCCTTTAAAGTCTGGACATGGCAGACCACTGCTAAATCTGTCTGGCATAGCATTGCTGACAGGCATAATTACTATCTTGGAGTTCGCCTTTTCTAGGGCTTCTGTTTGAACTCCCTAGAAGCTGACATCCCCATAGAGTATGAAATCCACCACACTGGCTGTCAACAAGCTGGCAGCTTACTGACTGTGTGTATTACCTGCTGGGCTGTTCTTCCATAGTACAGACTCCTGTTTGATGATTTATCCTAGAAGACCCAGGCAGATAAACTGGGAACGAGCATAGTGCACCCATACGAAAGTATGATTCTAGCTCACCTATGTTTTCTTTTTTGGTCTCCTATTCTCCAGAGTCTTTAGGAAAAAGACCTAATGGGCTACTTTCTAGCAACACATCTTTTTGATCATCTGTCAGCTGAACTAAGGGTGCAGAAGCAAAACAGATCATTTGGGTCTACTGTGTGAAGTGGCAACGCTGCAGATAGTGGCAGATCCATAACTATTTGTAAATAGATTTATCTGATTCATTTATCAACTAGTGGGTCAGTGTGTGTGCTCATTTACATATGTATACCTAACCCATTGGAGATAAAATGTTGAAATATAAATACAAATAATTAGCCCAAACACACTCAATGAGAAGTCACGTATAGTTTATAAATATACAGCCAACTGAAGGATAGGCAGGTAGACGATAGATAGATAGATAGATAACGCATACATACATACATGCATAGATACATATATACATACATAAAGGAGAGCAACACTGAGTTGAAACATGACCAAATTAGGGATTTGGGGGAGTTCATGGAACTCTGCTACAAACAAGGTTTTGCTGCTTTCTTTTTCCCCAACCACAACATCAGTTTCTTCCTTCTCTCTTCTTCCTTCTCCCTTGCTTCTCCCTTTCCTTGCTTTCCGTAATACTTGCTCAGCCCCAGAGGAGTCTGCTGAGTGGCAGGGCTGGCAGCAGGAAGCAGACTCACAGGAACATTTGAGAGACAGACTCCGGCTGCTTCCCTTCATCACTTGGCCATCACTTCCAGCTTCGACCCTCCCCCACCACCTGAAAGGCAATCAAAGATTAAGTGAAAGGGAAAAATATGTCAACGTTTTTTTCTTTTAAAAAGAAGTCTATTTATCTTACAGTTGATAAAATGACCTAGTAGGTTAAGTTTACTTAAGTTGTTTTTTAAAAACTTTTGATTGCTAGCCTTGTGCTTCTGAAAACACTCCACATAGACCCCACATGCTGTAGCTGCAGTTACTGCTGACAAATACGTAGCATAGAGCATGACTACAGTTTGCGGATTTTTTTTTCCCACTACTGACCCTAACTAGTTCTTTGTGTACCAGCATTAATTTTTAAGGAGAGCCAGGGATGGAAGCAACATTTCTTTTTTATACCCTATACCTAAAACAGAAAAGAACCAGTTTTCAAACAGGCAGTCCCATTGTTACCTTAATTCTCTTGTGTTGCTTAGTGCATGTATCCTGACTTTAAGTGTCTGGTATAATTTTGTTTCTTTCTGCTGGTGTCTCCTGCTGTAGACATTTCCTGTTACAATCTATGAGTTAAGTAGCTTTGAGACAACAGTAAGCCTCTGAGAACCTTGATATTTTACTCTATAAGTGAGAATAATGATACTGGCATAGAATTCAGTGCTACTTGCATATTTATATGCGGCTGAACTCTGTGAACCTCTCCCCCCCAAATACAAGGGTTTATCACTGTTTTTACATAGTTACAGGCATTGAGAAGTTAGGGTGCTCCTCTTTTGGGGGGCACAAGTGGATCTCAAGTACTCCGTTAGCTTTATATGTTTGTTAGAATTCATAATCATGGAAAGAGGAAAGTGGGGGCAAAAAAGGAAACTATGGAATGCATTCACTATTTATCGATGCATGAATATCAACATCTAATTTTTGACAAAAGGAAGTTTCATTTTGAATCATTCTGGAAACTCTAAGCTTTATCCATTTTGTAGAATCAATAAAATTATTGCCAATTATTGTCATACTCATTGTCAGTTTGAACTTTTTCTGTAAAATATGTCTTAGTAAGGCATTTATTTATTATGACTTATCCCAGGAAGACACGTGGAATGTTCATGTGATTTTATTTTTTGAAAAGAATATCATCATTTTTTGAGAGTATAAACTGTGACAGTGTGAGGGGGGGGAAAGCTAGTGTGTAATTACATTGTCAAATTCCAACAATGCTCAAATTAATTTTCCTATTTGGTTTTGAATTAATCATATTTTTAGTAAAGATCACGTGACCCTGTGCAGAAAATTCAGTACTTTGGCCTGGTATCTTGTCTAAAAATGAACTCCTCCTACAATAAGCCACATGCTTGGTTGTTCTCACTTCAAAAATTGCTTTGCAGCAAGCATTGAAAATCTTGGTAGAAAAAAAATCACTAAAAGAAAGTGCTTTGGGGTTGATTGTTTGCTTTTACTGAAAAGTAAAGGAAAAAAGTCATGGTTTTAACATGCATAGTAACCCTAAAAATCTTATTGTTGAACAGTATACATACGGAAGACCGGAAGATGTAAAATCTCATCAAATGTCAGTCACTTCATACCGATGGCCTGACCGTAGCCCTTTGCAGTGTTATTAGACTTTTCTTATTTTTTATTGGAACTACACCAGGAATTACACTAGGAATTATGTCAGTCCTGCAGCAATTTTCAAGAAGCCACAAGTCCATGATCCTGAAACTTTGACTGCTGACAAGAAGTTGCTTGGAGCAGCAGTGTTATTAACAAGCCACCTTTTCCGCACCCCATCTGCACTGGAAGCCATCCCCAGCTCATCACCTCCATCTGTCTCTCTGTACGATGGGGCGTGCACACCAGCGGGCTCCGGCCATGAGGGTCAGTTTGCTGCTGAGTTACTCATCAAACATCCCTTGCTGCGTGGACTCCTTACTCTCAGTATTGCAGGCTGCAGGCAGCCAGTCTGTGAATCTGACAAAGTGTACTTACCTTCTTTTATAAGAAAGCCTCTTTAGGCAGGAATTTTGATGCCCCAAGTGTGAAGATATTTTGTGTGTGTGCCCAGAGAGATCCATTTGGTCCTGTGGGTGTCTCCCCTGAGATTTATGAGAGCCTCTTAGGGGGGGTGGGATCCCTTGATTTGATGCCATCAGGGCTTTGTTCTCTGCCCAGTGTCCTCTGAAGACTACCAGTCCTGGATTCTTCTTCCAGCTTTTAAAAGGTCTCTGAGGACTCATGAAGTCAGTGTTTCTGGATTAAAGCATAGGCTATGCATGCACTTACTGTTCTGTTCCTTTCTGGTCTTTTCCTGGCAAAAGACTCTACTTTTACTCTTGCTGCCAGTTATCAAGTATTATGCAAATGACTTACCACACACTAGGTTGTTGTGTTTTTTTTTTTTAAACTGGCACTGTAACTATTACTGTGCTACAAAATAGTGAGCTATCAATTAACTCTTGAGAAACTTAATTTTTGGTTTTTAAAAATTATTATTAGTAGTAGTAGTAATAATAATTATTGTTGCTGTTATTATTATTTTAGTGTTATCTTCCTGTTCTGGGTACACGACCCCCATATCACTACCTCTTTCAGATCCCTGTGTGGCACTGCTGTAACTCAGAGGAATTTAAACGACTGTCCACAGAGCAGGACGATAGATCCTAGAGTCATTTTTCCTTTTGACCCAAAGTAAAAGAAACAAGTGAACTATAGAAATGAAAATAATATAATAGGTGAAAGAAAAAAGAAAAACCTGGATATTGGGGTAGAAACTATAATTAAAAATATATCTTTGCCAACTACAAATTGCATGGTCTGGAGTAAGTTAAATAACCTGAGCCATGGTTTTGGCATCTGTAAAATGGAGAAAATAGGAGTCTCTAGATCTTAGATTATACTGGGAGTGAGGTAGCAATTAAACTCTGCAGTGCGTGTACAGGGCTCGGCACGGAACATGGCCTACAGAAATACTCCAGCGGGAGGCTCTGCTACTGCTACCACTGAGAACAGGGTGTTCTTCTGAAAGCAAAGAAAAAAATTAGACTGAATTACATTTTTAGTTTTGCTGTGTCAATATGTTATGCTTTATCACGCTCCACAATTTTTAACGTACGGGTGGAAGAACTGGAAAAGGAAATAAAATTTGTCATTTGGGCATTCTATTTAGGCAGTCTGCGGTAAGGTTCAGCCAAGAATTTGAGACTTTGGGCCCTCCAGAGGCATGGCTATCCATACCACTGCATTCCTTTCACTTGTAGGGAACTACACACCCAGAGGGCACTCAATAAAAATAATGACAAAATTCAACCCATTGCTGTACACAGGAGCGAACTGAAGTTCTATCTCATATTATTTTTAGTGTTCTTCAAAACACCCAATTTCTTGGGGCGGTGGGGGGAAGTAAGCCACATAACTTGTAAGCTTTTATGCCTTCTTGTTCAACATCTGTCTTGGTCTTAGACTGTGTTACCATCTTTGTCATGTGGCAAACCAGTTCTTGAAAGTGAATTTGATCAGACATATTAACTGGTTCATTTATAGAACCACGAGTAGTTAGCTTCAGATGCAGGCGCCAAATGGTACCTACATGTCATCACAGGCTCTGACACATTTTCATAAAAACGGTTTCTTTATTGGAATATTGAAATTTTAAAACATAATATGGCACACAAAAAACCAAGTAAAACTGGGGAAATCTAAATAAGACAGGTGGAATTTATCAATGTCAAGATCCTGATTGTGTTATTATACTACAATTTTATAAAATGTTACCATTGGGGAATAATGGACAAAGTGTAGAGGAGGAGACCTTTCTGTATTTTTTCTTACAATTGTGTCTGAATCTAAAACTCTTTCAATAACTTTTTAAATTAAGACTATAACTGATAGATATCCTCATAATGACTCATATTTACAAAGACTTTTTTTTTAACATACCTTCCACTGCTCATTATTTTGTGTAGCATCTAAATGAAATGTTTCCTCCTTGATATTTTCCGCAACCAAACCCTTTAGTTTTCCCAAGGCCTTTAAATTTCATAGAAAACTGACATAAAGTGGCTGAGCTACTACACCTTGTTCTTTCTTTCATAAGAACTTATGAAATTGGGACAATCCTTACTTTGGGGCTTAAAAACTTGTCCAGAGGATAAATAGAATCCATAAAAGAAATTTGCGTATAAAGCAGCACAGAAATGCTTCAAAAAGAAGAGCATCTTCCACTGATCTATTTTTAAAATAGAATGACATATTGTGATACAGTCTAAAAATTGAGAACCACTTCCATCTTCCAGATCTGAGATGTATGTAACCATTAGCTGTAGCAGCATACACTCCTGCCGGGAGCTTAAAAATAGTTATTTTCTTATTGTCCTCTCTGAGACTTTAATATCCCGTGGCTTAGGGTATAATCACTTTGTTTATTTTTTTCTGTCAGATGTTCTTAGTATTCTTGCAAAAATCACAGGGTGCAGATTCATATTTCTCACAGTCACAATAATTTTAATCCATTCATGTGAGTGCAGAGAATTGTTATCAACACCTAAAGATCCAAGACGTCTCTGGATCGCTAAAGGCGGTACCCTGGAGTGTTACCACGGCAGGAGTCAGTGCAAACACATCTTTGTCCTTAGACCTCAGCAGAGCCACGCTGATCTCGGCCACGGAAAGGGCTGTGGAAGAGGTGGAAACCATGACTTCCCAGCTGCGTCTCTGTAACTCAGATATTCACAGCTGAGATAACTAATTATTTTGGCTTTCCTTTTTAAAAAAATACTGTATTTTTTCCATTTCCATTTAGCCCCCCATATGCCCCTTACCCCAGCAATCACCGAACTGTTGTCCATGTCCATGAGTCCTTTTCCTTTTTGCCCAACCCCTCCATGGTTTTTCTGTGTTTTAATGAAAGCAGCAACAGTGCATAATGTACAAGACCAGGAATGATCATGGTGGGATGTTATGTCTATTTGCTTTGAGAGGAAAACATACTTTATTTTGGTTACCTAGCAATTATTTGCAGATTTACTCCCCATTATCTCATGTCCTAAAATAAACTGTAGAGGTCAGTACACGTGGTAAATTTTACATTTTCAGTATTTCCAAGCAGCATTCAATCTTTAAAATCTAAAAATTGCATTCTAAAAGTCTGAAACATCTGCACCTGTTAACTTAAGTAATTAAATAACGAGTTATAGAGAAAGACGTAGACATACCTTTTTTTCTCTGATTGCAACTCAGTGTAGATGTGATTGCACAGACCTTTAAACTAAATGGTATTCATAGTCTTAACCTACGTTCCCCACAATCTGCATGTTAGTTCTATTATCCATGCTCAGATTTAGTTGGAAATCTCCCAAAGTGTAGCTCCTATATCTCTTCTTGCAAAGCAACTGCCCAATCAACCCTACTTGACATCAAAGAAGTTTTGTGGAAACTAATTATAGGAGAGTCATGATAATCCCCAAACTCTTAGGTAAGTAAGAAACGTGGTGGAACTGTGTATGTGTTATACTAACAGCTTATTTACAGAATTGTAAATAAGCTTCACTGTACACTTGTAAGGCACACGAGCATGCATTTGCTGCTCATTACACACCATAGTTCTGGGGTAAAGCTGGGTACAAAGAGTCTCTGAAGGACAAACCCGACCATTCATCTGTACACATGTACCATGCTGGCTGCTGCGTGTTGTAGAAAGAGGCTCTGCAGTTTTTCCGATCGGAAGAAATAATGAGCTTAAAGCAACAGCTCCTCTGAAAACAGTTGGCAGTTAGATAATGATGGATATGCTACAAATTCCAGAGATATCAACCAAGAAACATGAGTGATGCATATAAAGAAAAAAAGGCTTAAAATCTACCACCTTTCTTTTAAATGCGTAAGGTACTTTTCGGTATGATGATGGCAACATTACCTGAGGTATGTTGTGCTCCATAATAAATGGCAGCACGTTACCAAAGGAATTTCTTCCTGAAGGAAGTTAATAACAAAGAAATTAGACATGATGGAGAGAGCTGCAAATTGGAAGTTGAAATCTGGGTCTGAAGTTGAGGTTCTCACTCCTGCCCTCTTGGCTGAAATCACTTCGCGAGTAACAAGCCGGATCTCTCCTGTACAGTGAACGCGGACTGGTTCACTTAAGACAGTGTTTACGGACATCGATGCCATTGATGAAAAGTAAAGGTTCTGTCAAACAGTAGTTTGATGTTCCTGACAACAAACAGCCTGTTTGATGTTTTTATTGAATTAATTGATTTTTTTCACTGAATTGATTGGTTGTTTTACTATCATGTGGACAATTCCTAAATCAACAGTGCCTCTGTAGAAGTGTTTTTGAAAAAGCCTATATTCTAAAATTTCTGGCTAACGGATCCTTATGAAACCAACAACTATATCAGAATAAATGGCATCAATGCTGAGAAAAATGTTTTCCCCCCTTTTCTTAAAATTGGACTTGAATTTCAAAATTCAAGCAACTCAGTGTTACAGACTGATAAAAGGTCATTTTTTTTCTTATCTTGTTCAAGTATGTACTTTGGATATTGGCTGAATAGTTAGATAATAATTGATCAATAAAGGGGAGTTGAGTTGCCATAGGTTTTTAAGGATAAAAAAAGGAAACTGATGCTCACTCTACTCCCTTCATGCTGCCTCGCCTCTTTAATAGCCAAAATAACACAACATATTAGCCAGGTTCTCCTGCCTTTCAAAGGCAGCTACCAAATCTACTATTCATTCTCTTTCAAGATTTTTTTAAATGCTCACAATGGGAGTCTGGAAAAACTTCACTTTTCCCCTAATAAATTAGAATTACCAATAAGCTTTTGTTTAAACTGTGGAGTTTAAGCACCAAGATACTGTCTGCTACATTCTGCCTATGGAAGTGATGTGGTGGCTGTTTACTGTGTATATGGTGGGAAGAGAAGGGAGGTGTCGATATTTTGATCAGTGAAACCTGATACCACATCTCATAGAGGCAAGATTGATGTTGCTTGTACAAACAGCATATCCATCTCCCATGGGGGCTGCAGTAGGATGATTTCTACAAGGTGGATTGAAACGGACCTAGTAGGGTCAGTTTATTACAGACTTTTAACACACATTGGGGTTGTTCAATACCCAAGTTCACTTAACAATGAGATTATGCCTTTTTAGTGCATCTCTCCCTCCGACACTAACCAAAGTATGTCTGTAGATTTTCTCCTGTCATTCATTCATTCATTCATTCACCTACACTCTTTGGGCCTTCAGATCCATTTTTTAAGACATCTTATTTGCTTGATTTGCTTGACACAAGTTTTCTTATTTCCCATCCCACCCTAATTTACCAATATCTCTATACTTGTATCCTTCTTCTCAAAAAAACTATATATTTTAAATATATATAAATTATATATATATTTAAAATATATATAACTACATATTAAAAATATAAAACTATATATTTTAGCTATCTTTTTTCCTTCCTAACATTTAAGGACAAATTTACTAGCCAGAAAGATCATTTCCCTCTGACATAACTGTTTTATAATTATTCCTTGATTCTTCTGAATGAACATAAGTTTCTAGTAGTTCTATCATCAGTCCTCATCAATGTCCACCCATATTTGCATGTGTACCCTAACAAAACAAAACGAGGTCTCCAGCTTGTAGTGCTCTTCAGAGTTACTAGCTTTTTCTACTGCCAAGATTCTCCAAAGGGCAATTTATAATTCCCACCACTATTTCCTTACCTCCTGTCACTGACAGCCTGACTTCCTCTTCATCCCTTCATAGGAACTCCTTTTTCCAAGGTCTTCCTCATTGCTGGGTCCAATTGTGTGCTTCTATCAGTCCTAATTCTTGAAATCACTGTAGCATTAAACACATACTTCACTTCTTTGACTCTTGTCCACTGTTTTTTTTATCCCTCAGAGCACTTGTGCATTCTCATAGCTTCAAGTATGAGCAGCAAGGATGGATGGAAAGAGCTTTGATACCAGGCAGCTATTATTTTAATTCTATATGGTTCTTCCATTTATGATCGATATGCTCTTGGATACATTACTTAACTTCTTATAACCACAGGTTCTGCATCTCAGAAGTAGGGATAATGATTCCTTTTGCATAGGATTAAATAGAATTAAGTGTGAATGAACAGCACATATTGGAGGCTCAGTAAATGTTAGTTTCCTTGACTTTCCTGAATAATTTCTTGCTAAGTTTTGGTCGTATTTTATTTCTTGGTTAGTCATTTCTTCTGGACATGCCCACTGACAACTTGATTGTGCATATTAAAGCACACACCATTTCTTCTCCTTCCATGACCACGACCCAAACTTTCTCTTCTAAAATTCTTTTTATTTCCTAAGCATTGTGGTTTTCACAAACACCAATGACAACTGCCTCACAAACGATCATGGCCACTGCTTTTCGGAGTTCTCCACATCTGTGGCTGCTGGTATCTCTCTTGACTCTACCCTACCTCTGTTTTATATTCCTCTTCTTTTTCTTGGAGTTGGCTTCTTCCAGCCTTCTACCCTGGACTTTCTTCTGGGTTCAACAGAGACTCTGGGTCCTACTTCCAGTCTATTCTTGGCTTTTTTCTCAGCTCTAACTGGCTTTGCTGTTTTCCCTAAGGGTTGATAACCAAGTTAATGGTTTTCCAAGCCCCCAGAGTTGCCTGCCTAAATAGCTCTCTGTTGCCCTCAACTGCCACAAATCCACAATTGTCAAAGCCACTTCACTGTAACCTGCTCCCAGGATTCACCCCTTCAAGGTGTGACAAGTAATGTTGTGACTTGCAGTCTTTCAAGCTGGAGAGCTTGAATTAGCTTTTTATCTTTATTTCTCTGCTTTTTGTCTAGAACAGCCCCAAGTCCATTCGATCCTTAGTTACTTTAGCTTTGCAATGCTTTGTACATGAATCTTTTCTCTTATTATTTATACCAATAGAATAACAATGTCACTAACAACAACAGTGGAACATTCATTGAAAGCCTATTATGTGCTAGCATCTGGAAAGACTTTATAAGCCTCATCTATTATAAAAGAGAAAATTGAGGCTTAGAGAAGTTAAATACCTTGCTCAAGGTCATGTAAGTGTTGGAGCTAAGGTATTTAGGCCCAGATTTGTCAGCTCCCAAACCTGCATTCTTATTCACTGTTCTATATTGTTAGAAATGATCACAGTTCCTTGATGGAAACATTTATGTGTTTTTCATAAGTATTTCTCAAGATGCATATCTTTCTAACCTCAGATTTTATGATTTCATGGAATTAGACATAAATCATAAATAAATTTTACTCTAGTAAAGATTTGCCCTGTATTGGCCAGAAATAAGGACAGTTCCAATACTGGGAGAAGGCAAGAGAGGGGAATAGTGTGATATTATGGAGAAAACAAAAGAGTGAAAATTTGATCTCTGATGTTATTAACTTATTTAGTAAGTGGAGACATTCTCTGCCTGGAAAGAAATCAAAGGGGGAGTCCTTGGGAAGAGTCAAAATTGAAACATAGCTAATGGTGTCAGGCAATAGGAAGTCAATGGAGAGGATCAGTCCTGAGGCTTAGGAGGACAGCTTACTGCTTGAAATACTTTCCATTAGCATTAAGCCCTTGGACATGTACATTGTAATATCAAGCCAGTTTGTATGGAAATTCTAGCACTCTGTGGATGGTCTCAGACCAAACACTGGACTTGGGATTTGAAATCTGCATTTCCGTCCTAGCTCCATCACTAAACAGCTATTTAACCTTAGGAAAACCTCCCAACTTTCCCAGTCCTGAGTTTTGTCATCTCTAACGTACCTGGGAGTTGGTGTGGATGAGCTCTAAGGCTCTTCCGTGCTTTCGCATTCTGGTATTCTCCGTGCTCGAAACGTGGTGAGGATTACGGCCTCGGTTTGAGGCCTACTGCCCAGGCAATGCATTTTCTAACATTACACATGGATGTCACAGGTTGCTCTGGTCACTCAGATTGTGTAGGAAATTTAAAATCTTGATAAGGGAATCCCCAAATGGAGGATAAGCACCTGACATCAGAGGTTACACACCTTTTGTAGAGAACCAGAGTACATTAGCACTGTGCCCTGCCACCGCGGTCCCTTTCTAATTTCTGAGTCAAGCCCTCCTCTGCCCCTGGGTGCATCTATTTTATTGCAGCTGCTGCACATAACTTCGGTCAGTATGTGCACGGGAGGGTCTATGCAACCGAACGTGTGAAGGCACAACTATGATTAAAGAAGTGAATAATTTGGCCAGTAGTTTTGTATCTCAAGATCTAAAGAAGGATCGCCCTCAGCTAGACTAGTAGGCCCAAATAGCCCTTTTTATTGCCTCACTAAAACACACCACTTTGCCCAGCTCATTTATTGACTTTTTCATCTCAAGCACAAATTCTTACCTAGGTAGAAGTTAAAGGTCCACATGCACTAATTGTAAATGCTAAACTGCCAATTCGACAGAATTCCAAAACCACAGGGAATGCCTGTGAACTTAACTCTTGTGTAAATTAAGTCTAAAAATTATTTTCTTTAGAGAGAGGCTTTGGGTATTTCTTTGAAAAATTTTACCTCTTTAGTACAGGAGTGTTTATCTATGGATAATGAAAAAAACCTTTGCATCAGTTGCAGAAATGAGTGGGAAACACTGAGGCTGTTTTTCTGGGAGACCAACAACAAAAAGCTAGCTGCTAGGATTTGATATAAACCGCACCCCCAAAATATCACCCCGATTTCCAGACATACATATCGTTTGTATAAATGATCTAACTTTCCTTCCCCACTACTCTGCTTTGCGGAAAGCAGGCAAGAGTTAAAACATAAGAGCAATTTTTAGAGGAAACCTCATGACTAGCAATCAGTGCTAATAAGATTCTTTTCCTCTTGCAAGATTCACAGAAAGCCCTCGATCCATGCCGAGCACATTCAAAGGCAAGGGACTAAGAGCTCCTCTCACAGGTTCATTATCATTCTCAGGTTATCCTAAGCCAAGTGAATCAGGAAAGCAAATGAATTAGTGAGAATTAAGGAGCCTCTGTGGTCTGAACCCACTCCAAATCTCAGCAAAGATGAAAGGTAGACGCTGATGTCTTATGTCCCAAGGTTCTCAGGCTTGGAGCCCCAGTGCCTAGCTGTTCCCCAAGAGCCTTGCTGAAATGTGCAGGCAGTTAATGCTGCCTAACGTCTTCTGACCGTGGGTTCAGCCATGTGGGAAAAGTTTTACGAGGCTGCAAAAGCAAACCCCCTTTCACTCACAATTAATTACAGAAAACTTGCTATAGCACCTAGCTGTCAATGAGTCCAGTGTGGGCCCTTTCTTCTTATTTTGGTCACTTACTAATAATCAGAGATACCAGGGTAATGCTGTGTTATATGATAATATCAAATGGGATTTTTGAAGAACAAATCTGTAAAATACTTGAACTGCTAAGTGTTAAGCTTCTTTGGAAGCAAGGCCTTGCGCTGCAAGGAACAGGATTTAATGTGACCTAAAGTCCTTAGAATTACAGAAGTTTTTGTTGTTGGCTTTCCTGTTGTTTTAAATGCTGCTGTTGTTTCAAAGGGGAGTGGGAAGAAGGGGAGGAGGCATGCTTTTGTGTCATACTTTTGATGGAGATACAGTGACCCTTGGAGCATCTGTGGGATTTAAACAAAATATGTAGCAAGGGTTTGGAGTAGCAGTTTGTTTTCATTAAATACTTGTTACTGCTAATTATATTTGATCACTATAAAGAATACAGTTTAATTAAAGAAACACAGTGGTTAGGAAAATATTTGATTTCCGAGGGAGAACAATTTATCTTTGCATTAGTAAGTAGGGGAAAAGGTAATTGTGACTGTATGTTTTTCAGTTCATTATTGGATTTTATGGAGAGGTTTCATTCTGTTCATGGGAAAAAAAAATTATGTCTGTTCCTAAAATTATAGTAAAGTACTAATTTCATATCGTGTTGCTTGCATGCATGCTTCAGTTTATTTAACATAAGCAATTATTTTACAAATGAAACAACATTTGGCAAATGACATTAAACAACATATTCTAACATCAATCTGAATCAACATATCTTTTTCTCTTTGCAGATAGTTTCAGTGTTAACTCTTTTAGTCAATGTTGAAATGTGCTGTGACATTAATGTTTTCCTAAATCAACATATGGCTTTAATTTTAATTTTGCAAGGTAATATTTTGTCAGTGGCCTGAAGGAAATTAATGGAAAATGAAGGCAGATAATTATTGTTGTAACTAAAGCCTAGTATTCATGTAGCTTATATATCACTAGATATAATCATTCTTTTAAGCAATTGTAGTAGAGAACTTTGATTTTTAAAAATCTATCCTCTCAAAATTAGTTTAGTTTGAGTGAGAACTCCTGTCAGTTCTGCAAGTTTATTGGGCAAAGGTATGTCTTAATATAGCTATTATAACTTGAAGAAAAGAATGATTTAAATATCATGTTTACAGTATGTAAATGTCAGGGAGGACTCAGACCTTAAACAAGAGAAATTCCTTTCTTTGCAATCTTAACACCAGAAATGGTAGTTGTTTTTAAAAAATAAGTGCATTAATAGTTTTGCATCATATTTTTTAAAGTAACCTTTATCTTTCTATTTCAAACACATGTCTGTAAACTTTGGAGAATATTTGATTATAAAATCTTTGAACTTTTTGCCAAATTTAACCATTTTTTCTTGATAATCCCCAAACACCACTAAGTTTGCATGCTAATATATTTGAATAGTTATATTTTTTAAAACATTCTCTTTTAAATGATAGAGAAAGGTGATCCTAAAAATTCATATTTAAAATATAGTTTCAGTATGCTTGAGACTTTATAGCTATTTTACTTTTTATGCTATTACATGTTTAATTTTTCTTTAACATATATAAAAATTAGATTAAACCGAAGAAAACATAAGTTCCCAATTATATCAAGGTAGAAAACAGACATATTATTTTTGTTCTTGTACTGCATTCCGTTATTATTAGCATTATTATTATTTCCTAGCATCATCACTTAAATATCTTCCCATGAGAAGTTTTTCTATCTCTTTTCATAAAACTAAAATAACTTAACACTTTTGTGTAGAGGAGGGAATCAAACTTCCAGCTTTTTTGATAAGTTTTGTTAATGCGTAAGAAAACCTGCACGTTCAAAAATGCTAAATCTGTAAGCAATTTTGAATAAAGCACAGAAAGGCAATTAGAGGAGTTTAGTATATAACTGACAGCCTCGAAAACAGCTTTCTGCATGCTGCCATCAAAGCAGAAACATACCCTTGTTAATAGAAATATTATTTAAAACGCCGTGAATCGGCAACAGCCTGCAGCGGTGGCAGCAAGCAATCCTGAGTGAGCGCGGAGGCCCGCCCTGCCCTTTTGCTGCCCACAAATGGCCAGAGAAATCCCAGAGGCACTCTTGAATTTCTGCATTCTCATCTCTTCAGCTGCAAAATATCTGTCACTCACATCCCACACTGGCCAAAGTGACACCTGCCAGTCTCAGGAACAGGGACACATTATTGTCCGTCTGCCAACCGTGTCTCAGCAGAGAGCCCGGCGGTGGTAGGGAGTGCATCTTAATGGTGTACTGTTAAACTCCGTAATTTATTTTTGGATGTTTCTTTTAAGGAGGCTAATTTTCAGCATATTGTTGTTTAGCATTCAGAACACGTACTTTTGTGGGCCGCTCTACATTGTAATGACCAATTTAAAAGACTCTTTACAAACAGCTGGCAAATACATGTATTAAATAAGCGTAGGCATTGTTGTGCAGGGCAATATGGTGTTATTGTCAGGAAAGACCCATGGCTTTGGTCATCATTGTAAGGCTTCTAGGATCCCTCTAGGGCCGAAATCCAAAGCATTCCCTCCAATTCACCTTCTGATCTAGTTTTGTGATGTGTGTGTGCGCACGTGAGAGAGAGCCAGAGAGAGCGAGAGCTCTGTCATCATGTCATGTGAAGTTATGCAACATTCTATGCATTGTTGATGAAATGCAATAGGACAGAATGTAATGTAACATATCAAAAATGTAAATAATATACTTTGCTGGATGAGATGTCTGCTGTCATTTGCTACAGTAGGAACGTGAACTGAACTTGCTGAGGTGCACAGAAGCTCAGTGAACGCCAAACTGGCCATGGTGTTTGTGAACCGGCAAACACCACAGTTCACTGATTTCCCCAATTACTCTGGGGTAGTTTGGCACGTATAGAAATGTTCAACAAAAGTTCTCTTGTTGGACACTTCTGGGAAGTAATTTGATTGTTAATTACAAACGCTCAGGGTGATTGCTCTGCATAATTGTTTTACTCTTTCAGCACTCCATTAGAAGCTTATCTGACCAGGGTTTATTTTTAGATCTTTGATTTTGTAACGTCTTCTGTGTGTCAAACTGATGCAATATGAATGACACCTCCAGATAAAATTCTTTAATCAGCCAGGGTGACTCCGTGCCCGCAGGGAGAGGTAAAATGGGGAAGATAGTATGACCACAGGAATTTTATCTCCAACCGTGTCTAGAATCACACAACACACACTCACACACACATGGTTCAAAATCCTGTGTGTTTTGAGAACTAACTTCAGTTATATACTTTAAATTGCTTGAAAATTGTAAAGAGCAAAAAGAACATCTCAGAATTAAACCAAAAGCACTCCAGATACAATTTCTTTTTATTACCGAGTTTTGGGCTGAGCTCTGAACAATAGACAACACAGAACAAGTCCGCATTGCTTTAAAGGTAAATGGGCAGAGAAGCTCCTTTGATACTTTGTTCCTGAGAATGGAACCTTTTATTTGCTGTCATAGTGATGACTTTTAATTGTCCTAATAAATAAGCTTTTAAAAAGCTTCTAAAATGTTCTCTAATAACACACTTTGGTCTTTAGCCATAGAAATGCAGAAATAATTAGAAGTGGCATTGTGTACACTGCCTTCTGGACTGGGCTGAAGGTGAAGGAGAAAGTCTCATGCTATCCTTGTCAGCTGCAAGGGTAATTACTGCTGGCTGAAATTACTCAACATTTGTTTATAAGCTCCCCAGAGCATGCTGTAAATAGATTGTCTGTTATAGTCCAATCACATTAAAACGCTGCTCCTTGCAAACTGCTACCTCCTGTTTTCTGTACGCTAGACAGAGAGAGCCTGCTGCTCACTTCCTGAGCACTGGGCAGGGAAGAGCTATGTTTAATGTGATTGTTTTCATTAGATTCTTCCCTGTCCAAGATCACATTTGCCGTTTGCAGAGGCTGAATGCTAGTGGGGTACATTACTTTCAGTAGGAAACTTTTATTTGTTTCAGGGAAGATGACTTTCTTTGTTATTGAAATGTGTATGTAAGAGTTTGGAAGACAAATTTAAAACAATGCAGAGGAGTGACCACATACAGTCCCTTCCACACATGGGATTCATTTCTCTCTATTGAGTTTTAGAAAGTTCATAGAATTCACAAGTTATACCAGTTTGATTGCATTTAGTATGTGTTTCTACAGTCTTCACTATGTGCTTAGCATATAGGTACTACAAAGGTAAACATTTATTTGGGGGGAGGACTAAAATCTAGGTGGGGAAGAATGACTTGGATATGTGAGAAAGTTAAAGAGGAATAAGGTATGTGATGAAATACAAATTTGACATATGATACATACCAAATTGGATATTCAAAGTATAGATATGAATGATCACTAAGTTTTAGTGTTTGGAAAGTAGGTAGAATTTACTGTTTTATAAAGATAATAGGGCATTATGAATAATATTAATTACCATATTTTGCCATGTATAATGCATATTTTTCTCACCCAAATTTTTGAGGGAAAAATAAGGATGCACATTACATATGGGTATAATGATTAGATGCCATGGGTATAATAATCCCCATTATAATGTGCATAAAAACATGGGTGTGCATTATACATGGCAAAATACGGTGGGGGTGGGGATGTTCCCTTCAAAAGGGACCAGAGACGATCCAGACAGGGGTTGCCTCAGCTTTTTGGTGAACCTGGATTTCAGCTTATCATTTTAGTGGGAGGAACTTTATTGGACCGGTAGGCGGGCTGCCCTGAAAGATTTTGAATATAAAATAGACAGAAAATTAAAAGCAACTCAACAGAAAGAACCTGGATTTTCACTGAAGCAAATCTTCCTTTAATCTAAGTTTGCTTTCTAATTGATTAATAAGCAAGTATAGCTACTTTGTTTTTGTTTAAAAGAATTGGGAATAATTTCTGAGTCGTTTCCTTTTATAATTGAGAAAGATTTCCAAAATCTAGGTTACTATGTCTTTACAGCTGTCTCCAATAAAAAAAAAATGTATGTGAATTCATCGACAGAATAAACTGCTCTATAAATATGTCTTGAAAAGGGACAGACATTGGAAGAAAAAATATTGCAGAGAAGGGACATTACTCAGTTGATGGCCAGCATAGGAAGAAGACGTGCAAATTGTGCAAATTCACACTTGAGAGACAAAAGAACTAGTTGTGAAGTGGAGACAATGTAGGTATAATCTTACTTTCTAGGAAGTATTTACCCTTTCCCTTCCTTTACACCATTCCAAATTTTCCTCAGGGAAATTATCTTTCCCTTTTTATCTAGTCTGAAACTGATATGGGGTTTTGGAAAACTACCATTTCCTATTACATGCACGAGAGGTATTTGAGAACCAGAAACGATGATTCAATTACATTTTACAATAATTCCTGGAAGTACCGTATTCTAGGCTTTAGTGCAGAAAGAGCATCAGATGCAGATCGGATTTGGGGTAGGCACATATATTGCTATAGAAAGCCAGGGATGTTTTAAATAGAAAGCTAAACATACATGGGGATGCCAGTGTTGTGTTCATTTTGGGATGTTTGGCTAAATTTATTTTCAAGAAATAAGTAAAGCTAAATAAAATTGTTCTTCCAGGCTGGCACACATTGTCTTAAATAGACCGAATCCATTTGTAATCTATATAACATTTTTATATGCTCCCCATTACTCACTTTATGCCATTAGAAAAGCACTGAATCTTTAAAGAGAAACTTCCTACAGCTAAAAAAGACATTAAGGGGGAAAAATGCTGGGAGCCATAGTGACAGGTACAACTAAGCTTGTATCCTTCGGTTCCCTGGAAACCAGTCAAACACTATCTCATCTTGCAATGGTTGTGTCTGATCCTCTGCTTCAGACATCTTCCTAATAATGGCAACTGCAGAGGTGACTCTCTGCAAATAAGGGCTTGCAGCCACTGGGCATCCATCACATTTCTCCAGAGCAACATTAGACCACCCTAATGGGTACTCCCGTCTTCATTATGATATTAATTCTCTAAATTTCCGAAGTGATTTCATTTGTAATATGACAAAGGCTGGCTGCTCAGGAGACAAACTGTTTTCATCCCCCTCCTGCATGCTCACAAAGGCTTGCTCTCTTTAGTCTTTGGGGGAAAAGGAATTTGATAACATCAGATCTCTTGTGATACACAAGGCTGGCTAACAGCTACACCACCTGCTAGCACTTCATGCCTGGCCATCCAGCCTGAAGCTCTCTAAAGCCGTGGCTGATGAGTGGAACATGGATGTTAGTTTGGAAAGACACTATGTGAAGAGAAAACAGCAGCAGAATAAAAAACTCGGCATGGAAGCTGAGTGGGATTTGAGGGAAACATTGGGGTCAGAGAGAGGCTGGAAATAGAACCAATTGCAATAGGGCTGGTTTGGTAATTGCTACCTAATATCTTGATATTTTTCCCTGTTACACTGCAGTTTTGGGGGCGGCTATAAATGTCAAGGCTGCCAACTGTACACAACCTCCAAAATACAGCAATTCATTTTCCTTTCAATATGCTAACTTCTGTGGATGTTAATCTACCACATCAAAATTAGCTTATCTTCTACAATGTTTACTTAGAAAAAATGTTGGTTTTGATCAATATTGAAAATTTTCCACTTATTGATTATCATTGTTTCTAACTGAATTTAGCATCATGGCTAGAATGCCTGAATTAAGTGACAAAGTGATAATTTTTTTAGAAGTCCAGCATTGGTTAAAATACTAATGCAGATGAAATTTTCTCTATTTTTTCCTTTCCTTGTAACTGGCAGCCTTTTGCTTGTACCTTAACTGTTGACACCTATTTTTTTCTTATAAGAAGTCTTATTAGAAAGTCTAAATACATTCTCTAATTTTTGATTAAGGCATAGACTAATCAGCAGCTCACTATTATTTAAAAACCTAGATCCTTAATTAGAGATAGCTCAGTCTGATGATAAACATTAGCAGGAACTGAGTTTGTTTCCATTAACAAACTATGCAATTCTGTGAAAGTGAATGAAAGAAATTATCTGGCTTCAGTTTATTCATTTAAAAGTGAAGGAGATGAACCATAGACAACCATTTTTAATATTGTATAATATTTCATATTATTGGCATATTAATATTTTAAAATAGTATTTAATATTGTATCTAAATTTTTATCTATATGCATTCAAACACCTGATGTACATGCTGAATGCATTTGGGCCATATCTCATTATTTTAAATTTTAATTGAATATTCATATCACTGATATAAAATTTCAGAATATTGCTACAGCTCAGAATCTCTGGGCCATTATTAGATTTATATAAAATATTTTTTTCCTTTTCATTGAATTTATTGGAGTTACACTGGTCAACAAAGTTATACAGGTTTCAGGCACACAGTTCTACAACACATCATCTATAAACTGTACCGAGTGTTCATCACTCCAAGTCAACTCTGTTTATCACCGTTTATCTTGCCTACATTCTCTTCCACCTCTCCCCACGTACCCCTCCCCCTGGCAGTCACCACACTGTTATCCTTGCCCGTGAATTTGGTCTCTGAATCTCTCTCTTTCTTTTTCATTCATCAGTAGATGAGTGGATAAAAAAGCTGTGGTACATTTATAGAATGGAATACTACTCAGCCATAAAAAGAAGGAACTCTTACCCTTTGTGGCAGCATGGATAGACATGGGAAGGATTATGAAGTAAAATAAGCCAGTCGGAGAAAGACAAGTACCATATGATTTCACTCATATGTTGAATCTAATGAACAAACTGAACTAACAAGCAAAATAGAGACAGACAAATTATATACATAGAGAGCAGGATGACAGCTGTTGGCAGTGGCAGGGGAGAGGAGAAGGGACTGGGAAAAATTTTTATAGCTTTTATACTTGAATAGATTTCTTTTGGATTTTATTATTAATGGAATACAACCATGTGCATCATAGTTGCTGTTATAAATACCAAAATAAAGTAATTATTTGTATGTAATAAATTTTGCCCTTTCCCTTGAAACACAATCTCTTCAAAAGAAAAGTTTTCTGGAGCAAGAGAATGCTATTGGATATTTTATCTCTCATTCAATCCATTTTTCAATTTAAGATGCTATTTTATCCATTTCTTATCTTTTTGGCTATTTTGGCTTTAAAAATATATTCAAAACTAAGTTTTGTTTATTTAATCTAACTCTTCTGCAATGTTACAATGCTTCCCTTAAATATTGAGAACAAGTTGATATTTTTTTCTGAAAATTCAATTTCTAGAATAAACATTATCTCAAGTTGTAATGTTTTGCTTTTCAAGATTGACAGAGGATAATGAATATGCACTAAATTTTTTATATGAGTCTTATGGACATTGGCAAAATCTGTGTTCAGACCGTTCCCAAATTAACATTGTCTGATTTCACGTGGCCTTTACATACACCTGCCAGGCACCTTTGGCTTTACTGCTGCTAGAAACTTCACAGAATCCTGTGCCTTCTGCAGTGTCGACACTGGAGTTCCAGGAATCATGCCGAGACGTAGATCTGGGCAATGGGACTTCCTGAGAAGGGCACAGAATGGAGGTTCCTGAGTGCTGCAGGGCTGTCCTTGTGGGAGAGGTCTCGAGTCCTAAGCTGGAACAAAAGAATTGAATTATTGTTCAAGCATCAGAACTTTGTTGAGAGCCTACCATGTGCAAGTTAGAACTTTCCCTCCAAATGTCCGCTTCACAATATAGTGTTTCACCTTCTTTAAAGCATTGAGATTATACAGGTTTATAACATATACCTAAGGCTGTTGCTCTAATCTAAATAAAATATAAACAACTAGAGGATCATCAGACCTCTGGCTTCTGACTGAAACTCTGAAATAAATGTAAGCTCTTTGATGTATTATAGAATTGTACACTTGAAACTTACATAATCTTATTAATGATGTCACCCAATAAATTTAATAAAAAATGTTAAGCTCTTTGAGATCAAAGATTATTTCTTAATTGCATTTTCATTATCTAGTCTTAGTTTATAGTAGGTGTTCAATATACATATATCAAACTAAACAGACTACATCAGATCCATAACTAATATATTTCTATTAGTTTATAGTGTAGAAATTTAAACTAACTGAACAATTTATATCATTAATGGGGATACTGCAAAGAGAAAAAACATTCTATTATGTTGATAATAATATATATAGCATATTTTAATGATAATGTGTATGCTAATAGGAAAATTTGATGATCAATAATTTAATTTTATGCATAAGTAAAACAAGTGTCTAAATTATTTTAGAATTCTTGAAAATAAAATTAATTTGAAGAACTACTTAAAATTATTTTTCTATTGATATTTTTATATCTGATTCTCAACTAATATACTTTAAGATACTTATAAAAATTGGCTTTTACTTAAAAACAAGATAAGAAAAGAAGTCACCAATGACTCCTTGCAGTGGTAAAACGATATGATAGACATAAACAAGGCCTTGGAATAGAATTATCAGTCTAGTGACTCTGTACTAATTCAGCTAGCAGGCAGACATTTGGGTTTGTCTTTTCCATGACTGCCGTCTGCAAAGATCCAGAACAGGGTTTTTCTTAAAGTATTTTTAAATATATTTTATTGATTATGCTATTATAGTTGTCCCATTTTCCCACCTTTATTCCCTTTTGTCCTGCACACCCTCTCTCACCCGCATTTCCCCCACCTTAGTTCATGTCCATGGGTCGTACATATAAGTTCTTTGGCTTCAACATTTCCTATACTACTCTTAACATCCCCCTGTCTATTTTGTACCTACCATTTATGCTTCTTATTCCCTGTACCTTTTCTCCCATTCTCCCCCCTCACCTCCCTGCTAATAACCTTCCATGTGATCTCCATTTCTGTGATTCTGTTCCTGTTCTAGTTATTTGTTTATTTTGTTTTTCTTTTTGTTTTTCTTTTAGGTTTGGTTGTTGATAGTTGTGAGTTTGTTGTCATTTTGCTATTCATACTTTTGATCTTCTTTTTTTTCTTAGATAAGTCCCTTTAACATTCCATATCATAAGCTCTTGGTGATGATGAACTCTTTTAACTTGACCATATCTGGGAAGCACTTTACCTGACCTTCCATTCTAAATGATAGCTTTACTGGATAGAGTAATCCTTGCCCTTCATAACTTGGAATAGTTCTTTCCAGCCCCTTCTTGCCTGTAAGGTTTCTTTTGAGAAATCAGCCAATAGTCTTATGGGAACTCCTTTGTAGGTAACTGTCTCTTTGTTTCTCTTGCTGCTTTTAAGAGTCTCTCCTTATCTTTAATCTTGGGTAATGTGATTATGATGTGCCTTGGTGTGTGCTTCCTTGGGTCCAACTTCTTTGGGACAGAAGGAGAAGGATTTGGACTCTATTCTAATGAGTGTTGTTTCTTGGACATTATCTTCCTGTTCCACCAAACCTCACTAGTACCTTAGCATTTGTGGAGGTCCGAAATTAATCTAGCCCTTCATAGCCACAAACTGAGTCTCAGGGTGTTTAGCACAGTGAGGTACAGCCATGTCAATATTGAGAAAATTAGCCTTCCTGATAGAACATGCTTTCACCTTCCTGTAGCCGAGGTGGATGCACTGAGAAAATGCTGAACTCTTTGAAGCCATTGGGTATTAGCCCATAACATAGAAAATAACAAGTCTCAATAGTAGTTTAATTTTTTTAATTCAGTAGTACAGGTTGTTTTATAGAGGATAACTGAATTGGTCTAAAAATTAGGAAGCCTCAGGTGCCAAATTGATCAATAAATAACTCTGTGTTCTTGGACAAGGCACTTAAGCTCCCAGGGGGGAGCTTTAGTTTTCTTATTATTTAAAAGGAGAAATTGTAAATAATCTCTCAGTTCTCCTTAAAATTCTAAACTTTTTGCTTTTTGAAAAGCAGAATGATATATCTTTGATTACTCATTTATAACCACTACTTACTATTTTTAAAACATAAGTAGAATGCTCACTTATTCTGTTATTGATATTTAAATAACAGAATAAGTGAACATAACCATGCCATTGTCCATTAGTCATAGTTGTTGCTGTATGAAGTAACCGTGGGGTTTTTCGTGAGAGTTTTCTGTAAGCAGTTTTTTACTTTGATAGACATTTTCTTCCAGAGTAGCAAATTTCTATTATCATTATTTCAGGGAGAGCAGAAGCATCAAGTCAAGTTTTAATAGTGAAAGAAGAGCTTGAAAATTGCTGATTTTATTTTCCACTTATTTTTTAAGTGTAAAATATACTGACAATTAAAACCACTATCCATTTTCTGCTAGCCTCAGCTGAGAAAAACTAAGAGTGTGCTACAGGTTGAAGCTCTTCCCTGTGTAAAGACAGAGCTCTACCTGTGAGAAGTCACATTTACCTGGAAAGCTCTTCTCCCAGATATCTCCATGTCACTTTATTCAGGTGTGCAGTAAGATGCTATTTTCTCAGAGAGAATGCTCTTAACTCCCTGTCGAAAATAGCATCCCCTGTCACACTTGATCTTGTTCCTCGGCTTTATTTTTCTTTGCATAACAATGATGACGACCTGAAATGCATGCATTTATTGTTGATGCCCCTCCTAACTCCCCAACAAGAATGGCAGTTCTGTGAGAGCAGTTCTGTGATGCAGCATCAGCAGAAGGTGTCTTGTCACCAGTGCCCAGGACAGAATTTGGAATTTACAAGCAGTGGAACAAACAGTGAATGAATGAATGAATGATTGTGAAAACTTAGAGCTCAATAGAATCAGGCAAGTGAGGGGATAGAGCAGTCTGGAGTGAAGAAGAGCATGGAATGATGAATATTTCCTGCATCAGGGGAAGCCCGGGCTTAGGGTATGGCTTGTCAACTCAGATGGCTGTAGAGACCGATACGTTAATTGTAAATATGCTGGTAAAAACCACCAGGAGGGAAAGAACTGTTGCAAACAGCAAAATGTACCCATATCTAAAGAAATTCATAGATTTTAAACACCTGGAAGGTAAAACAAACACAACTATAGGCAATATTTTGCTCATGGGCCACCTGTTTATAATGTATGCTAAGTCACCTTTGTGGAACAGTGCAGGTAGGAATGATCTTGATCTCTATTATGAAGGAAACAAAATGTAAACCAAAATAAATAAAACCTAACATGGAGCCAACTGAAAATCTGAATAGTGATTGATGCAGAAGGTCAGCAGAGAACAGAACTTGAGCCCCTGGGTAGTGAACCCAATAGTGACATCAGGGTGTTTATCAATAATTAACTTGAGATTTCCAGGAGAACAATGTTTAGTGTGATTCTAAGTATTCGCTATAAATCAATATCTCTCAAGCCATACATCTTTTGCTTCTAGAGCAAACCTCCTTTGTCTATAATCTGATTCTTTCCAGAAAATTAGATCATTACAGAAATCATATTTCTGACATTTTAAAGCAAAAATAACAATCTTGCACATTCTAATTGCCATCTATTCTTTTATTGCATTGGAGTATTTAAGTCTCCTCTAATGCTTTCCAGACTGTTTACCAAGGGTGTTGTATGGCAAATAAAACATGCAAGTCTATAGGATTTAAATGACAGAAAAGTTTTTCTTCAAAGAGACGTGCTTTGCTCCAGAAGCTGTGCTGGTTTCAGGGCATTGGCTGCACTGTGCTGAGATCACTTAAGGCTCTTTAAAACCTGGGTTTTCTTCTGCTTGTTATAGTTGCTCCAACTTCAGCTTACCAAGTAGTAGTTGCCTAGATATCTAGTTTTCCTTTCCCCCATATCTAGCTTAGCTTCAGAAATAAATCTAGCATACTAATATATATAGAGAGAGAGACAAAGAGAGAAGTCACCTCAAGCACAAGAAATACCTCTGCTTAGCTCCCTAGATATTTTGAGTTTCTTAGGTCTTCTTAATGTCTTCCATAGTAGTTACTATGCAAACAAAGCTTGCCGGCCAACATAGAGATAGCCGGCCCCCTATCCTCTGCCTACTTCCAGGAACCTGTAATGATCAAAGTCAGTGGGCTAGAACTGGTTGTGGAATTCTCTCCCATCTCTATTTTTGTTCCTCAACAATCATACAGTTCTAGGCATTGAAAGGCATATCTGCTTAGATATTCCTAACTAAAAAACATAGTCAAGAAAGGTGGAGCTGGACCCCAATATACGCCATCTGTCTAGAAAGTATCCAGCCATGCACTATGAAAAATAGAGACGTTTATTGAAAAAGATACAAGATACAAGAAACATTGTACCTAGGAAAATGACGCCTCAGTCCCCTTCAAAGTAGGCACCTTGGGACCTCACACAGCTCTCCCAGTGTCTCTTCCACTGTTCAAAACACTCTGCAAAATCCTTTGTTGGAATCGCCATCAGCTGCCCCGTCATATTTTCCTGATCTCATCAATGGTCTGCAACCTTTTCCCTTTCAAAGGTGATTTTAGTTTTTGGAAAAGCCAGAAGCTGCAGGGCACCAAATCTGGGGTTTTGGGGGCACTGAGTCTCATTCAATATTCTCAGGTGTTCTTAGTTGCAGGCCTTCCAGAATGTGGGTCACATTCAACAGATTCTCAACCATCTTTGAAGTGTTTGTGCCACACTTTTACTTGTGCTGCACTCATTGCATCATTCCCAAAAGCCTTCTGGATCATCAAATAGTTTCTGTGGAGGAATATTCAAACTTAACACAAAATTTGATGCAGATTCATTGCTCTGCTCACTGAGCCATTTTGAATGTGATGGCCACACAGTACACATGCTCACTCCACAACTCTACTGCCCCCACTGACTAGTACAGTGAAGATGTCATTGTTTCTTTTTTTTAATGTTAATAATTTTTTTTTCCATTTTAAAAAATTTTATTGTTGTTCAAGTACAGTTTTCTGCCTTTTCCTCCTACCTCTCTCCCCCACCCCAGCCATCCCCACCTCCCTCCCCTGATTCCACTTCCCCTTGTTTTTGTCAATGTGTCCTTCATAGTTGTTCCTGAAAATTCTTCACCCTTTTCCCCCATTATCCCCTCCCACCTCCCCTCTAGTTACTTACTGTCTGTTTGTTCTTAATTTCAATGTCTCTGATTATATTTTGCTTGCTTGTTTGTTTCATTGATTAGGTTCCACTTAAAGGTGAGATCATATGGTATTTGTCTTTCATCACCTGGTTTATTTCACTTAGCATAATGCTCTCCAGTTCCATCTATGCTGTTGCAAAGGGTAGGAGCTCCTTCTTAAGATGTCATTGTTCATGCACGCACATTCCAGCCCACTCCCCAGGTTACATTGATGCCACACAAATTGTTCTCATTACATTAACAATGGCTAGACTTTTTCAGGACAGACCTCATACATAAATTAAATTGATGTTTTAATTTAATTTAGTAGACATATACTGCAAGCCACCCATGTTCTAGACCCTGTGCTTGGCTTCTGCTATAAGGGGTTTACAGTCGAGAGAGGGAACTGGAGATGACAGACCTTCTAGCCCATCACATGCATAGTAATACAAAGGACTACCAGGCCAGACATGCCGCAGGATCAGCGTCGTTGGCCTTCATGCAGGCTTTTTTCCTTAGGTGTATATGGTGGCGTATCAGTATGTTATATTTCCTGATTTTTAATTTGAAAGATTGCACATTTTCAACAGCATATCTCTCCTAAATTCCCATTTAAATACTGACTAGAAGGAAAAGAGTGGTCTAAGGTGTAACAGAGTGTCTACCTGGACGTGCTTACCAGAAAGGCTGGGTTTTGTAGTATTCCTCAAGCTTTATTTGTCTGCGAGGAAAAGTAAATTCCAGGGGATAGCCTCATTCCCCAGAGTTCAAGCCTGGAAACTATTAACAGAAGTGCTGATCTTAGCTGTCCTGAGGGTGTTGAGAGAAAGGGGTGTATTTCAGGTACTAAATATAGATTTACAGAGCTCCTACCAAATGGCGACCTTCTGTAGGAGCAGACAGGCAGCAGATACCTGGGGAAAGAAAAGGAATATTGAGGGAAGCCATTGTGAACGGTGCTTGTTTTCCCTTGTGCACAACTGTACACATGACAAGTACATATGTAGCCAAAGAGAAAAATACACAATTGCCACCCGGGCTGCTGCTCCCTCTCCACTGAAGCAGACTTTCTAATGCATCCATGATTGTGGGTCAGTCGATACATACCTGGCATCTTGTCAGTAGGAAATATGAATATGCATACAGCTCTTAAATTCAGTGTTTGAGTGGGTGGAATCAGCTACTCACCTCCCCTTTTCTCTCCTCCTTGCTTCTCGTTTCCCCCTTCCTCCTCCCTTTGTAAATTTATGATTCAGAAATTGCTTCAAGCTCTGTCATCTCTTCATGGGTGTTTTATGCATGTTCTTAGATTTTCACTTTTTCACTGGGTCTAGAAGCAGTGGAGTATCATTATGTTAAAACACTTTACTGTGCTGTCTGTCGGCTTGCTTAACTTCAGTGTGGTGAAACCAAACTAAATTCTGAGGTGATTCACTCGATCTTTTTTCCAAACAAACAAAAAGAAGTTTTATGAGCTAAACAATGCTATATTAAATATACAGAGCTACCTGGTTCAACACTGAAACCTTTAATTACAATTTTGTTTAAATTGCTAAAATATCAGTTTTAGGGATACTGTTGCAGGCAGCTTATGTTATTGGAGATTAAATTAAATACTGCTTGCTTAATGTTTCTTATCTTGTCTTCTTTTAATGTTTACCACCCTACTTCTTTTTTCCAAATTAATAATTACGGCTTGCTGTGCGTTGTATTTTATGTATTATACTACATATGTTATAGTTAGTCTTTGTTATGCAATCTTAGTACCATGTAATAATAAGACAATTATCTCACCCTACATATTTGGCGTTAGAAAAAACCTTGAATATATTATCTCTCTCTCTGTCTCCCAAATTTGCACAAGATTGTCTTCAGATAATTGACTTTCCTCAGTGACAACAAGATGATGATTAACTAGCTAGGCTGCTTCTGTGTTTAAGCTTTTCTCTAGCACTTAATGAAAAGAGGTTCCCGTAGTAGATGAGTGAGGTACTTTGTGAACACAGATAGCTACTAGAATTGCCATGTTAGTGTCAGTCACCAACACCCTGTCACTTAAATACATTTTAGGACACCTGTAGGAACACATAATATAAACCTGAATTCTGGGCAAAACTATAAAATTGGTTCATTTCCCAAACCTCGTATGTATATAATTAAAACCCTCAAGGTTTAAAATGACAGGTTTGATGTCAAAGGCACTAAATGTACTTTTTTTCCCATAGGGACAAAATACTCTGTGACTTTCCATGTCCTCAGGAAAACTCGGCTAGAGCCGTGTTAAGATCAGCACTGTGCTGGTGAGACCTCGCCTACCCTCAGGGAGTTAGTGGTGCTCTCCATCTGGATGGAACAGGGAAAGTCTGAAGAAAGAAGTGCAACAAAGTTTTCTTGGGTTATTTGGTAAAACTCACCAGAGGCTTAATTCTCTGTTTGTTTAATTTTACAGCTTTGTTGTGGTTGGTCTTTTGTGATTATACCTGAGAGTTTACATGTTGAAAAATAAATTACACGAGTAATGTACAAAATCTCTAGAGAATGGTTTTCTGACTAACTAGCCACTGTGACAAGTCTGAATTTACTCTCTGTGCTTAGAAAGATGCTATAGCTCACCGGGGAGTTTTACTATTGGCAGGTCGCTAGCAGGCTTTTCCATAGAATGGCATCATCTCATGACAATTTAGAAAGAGAGGGCAGCATTTCCCAGACTTACCTTTTAAGATGGCATGAGTTTTTGAGCCTCCAGGAGCAAAGGTTATAAAGTTTCACTTGGATATAGGGAGATTTAGAGGGAAAAATGCACACCAATGTTCTTAGTTACCTCTATCCAAAACAGAATTTCTGAATGTCAATTACAATGATGTAGGTACATTAAAATCTAAGTTATCTATTTTAATGAGGGGTGCATTTGTTTAAAGCTATTTCTATTGAATTTAGGTGGCATTCTGTCACCTGTCACTGGGTAGAGAACATTAGATTTATTATTTCAATTATGTTGCATTTAGAACTTCTGGCCCAGATGGAGGCCTAGGTAGATATATTTTGTCTCCTCGCACAACCAAAAGGAGGACAACAACCAATTTAAAAACAAAAACAACCAGAACTGCCCGAAAATCGAACTGCGTAGAAGTCTGACAACCAAGGAGTTAAAGAAGAAAAATTCATCCACACTGGTAGGACAGGCAGAGATGGGCAGCCAGGGCAGAGAGGACACGTGGTGAGGTGGTGGGTGGCAGACTGGGTAGCTTCACATTCGTGTGCAGATAAATACCAAGTGGAACAACTGGGGAAGTAGCAATCCAGGGTTCCAGCCCAGGACATACAACGTAACCCAGGGTTCCAGTGCCAGGAAAATAAAACTTCATAAGCTCTGTCTGTAAAAACCTGCAGGCATTGAGGTGGTGGAATAAACTGAGAGTCTCCCAGGAGATTCCATGTGAGGGGCCCATGGAGTCCTAGAATGTAAACCCACCCAGCTGGGCTTGAGCATCAGGGCAGCACCTAGAAGGGTGTTATTTGCTTGCGGGAAGCTGAGGAAACGACTGAAAGCAGGGCAAGAGCCAAGGAAGCAGCATGGTTCCCTCTCTGACTCCTCCCCCACATGCAGCACCACAGTGCAACTAAGTGGGTTGCGTTGCTTCTGAGGTATACCCCACCCTGGAGAATATGCAAGGCTCTGCCACTAACAATATGACAGGTGCACCAAGACAAAGAAATATGGCCCATAAAAAAAAAAACAGATTGAAACTCCAGAAAGAGAACTAAGTGATTAGGAGATAACCAACTTATCAGATGTAGAACTCAAAATACTGGTAATCAGGGTGCTCATAGACATCATTGAGTATGGCCTCAAAATAAAGGAAGAAGTAAAGGCTACACAAAGTGAAATAAAGGAAAATATTCAGGGAAACAACAGTGAAGTTAAGGAAACTAGGACTCAAATCAATAATTTGGAACAAAAGTAAGAAGTAAACATTCAACTGGAACAGAGTGAAGAAACAAGAATTCAAAAAAAGGGGAGAGACTTAGGAAACTCTGGGACAACTTTAAACCTGCCATGTGAATCACCTAAACATCTGAATCACAGGGGTGCCAGAAAGAGAAGAGGAGGAGCAAGAAATTGAAAACTTATTTGAAAAAATAATAAAAGAAATCTTCCCTAATCTGGCAAAGGAAATAGACATCCAGGAAGTCCAGGAAGCTCAGAGAGTCTGAGAGAAGTTGGACCCAAGGAAGCACACACCAAGGCACATAATTCCATTACCCAAGATTAAAAATAAAGAGAGAATCTTAAAAGCAGCAAGAGAAAAGGAGACAGTTACCTACAAAGGAGTTCCCATAAGACTGTCAGCTGACTTTTCAAAAGAAACCTGGCAGGCACTAAAGGGCTGGCAAGAAGTAATCAAAATCATGAAAAACAAGTACCTATATCCAAGATTACTCTATCCAGCAAAGCTATCATTTAGAATGGAAGGGCAGATAAAGTGCTTCCCAGACAAAGTAAAGGAGTTCATCATCATCAAGCCCTTATGATATGAAATGTTAAAGGGGTTTATCTAAGAAAAAAGAAGATCAAAATTGAGCAGTAAAATGACAAAAAATACAACTATCAACAACTGAACCCCCCCCCAAAAAAAAAACACCAAACTAGGCAAACAACTAGAACTGGAGCAGAATCATAGAAATGGAAATCACATGGAGCATTATCAGAGGGGAGGGGTAAGGGGGAAAATGTACAGGGAATAAGAAGCATAAATGGTAGGTACAAAATAGACAGAGGGAGGTTAAGAATAGTATAGGAAATTGAGAAGCCAAAGAACTTCTATGTACAACCCATGGACATGAACTAAGGGGGAGATGCTGGAGGGAATGGGAGCACTGGACCAAGGGGGAGATGTTACAGTTGTAATAGCATAACCAATAAAATATACTTAAATGAATACACAAATAAATAAATTAATAATGTTGCATTTAGGCTAATAGTAGAATATCAGTAGTTTACATTTCTTATGCAAGAAATAATATAAAGGATAAGGCTCAGAGGTGTATTAGATGGCAAATGGAAGTCATTCTGATAGCAATCGTTTTTAACAGATAAGCCACAAGGTAGGTAATTTATACTTGGATGATCAGTAGATAACTGGAAATAACTGCAGGTGGATGTGCTTAGCATTTGTGCTTACATGTACATTGCTATCAGGTTGATTCCTGAAAAAGATTGTCAAAAGATTAATGATGTTGAGGTAAGATCATGTTACCTGGTGCCAAAGGACTTAGAATTGAACCCATTTCTGGTCTTACTAGTTTTTCTTTTTGAAAAAGCCTTAAAAGTATTAGTCTCTGTCCATCATATTGAATAGTATACCTGTTTTTCTTATATAAGGTGTTTAGTATTATTACAGTTAGGTAAGAATAGTTACAAAGATGATATGAGACAATTTTAGGCCATAAGGAGATCAGGGTGTGAGTGAGCAGAGAACAGACAAGTAAATCAGCAATTTCAATAGTGCAGGAAGTTTTAAGTGGTTGTATTAAATGTCTTTATTCCACATATGTGTGTGTGTATGTGTGTAAGGTCTGTCCAGAAAAAGTCCAGCCGTTGTTAATATGATGAAAATGGTTTGTGCGGCATCGATGTAACCTGGCAGCCAAAGAGAGTGGACTGCAATGCATATGCATGAACAATAATGACTCTACTGTACTAGTCAGTGGGGGAAGTAGACAATGTTGAGTGAGCCTGTGTACTGTGTGGCTGTTGCATTCAAAATTCCTGAGTACAGCAATGATTCCGCATCAAATTTTGTTTTAAGCTTAAACATTCATCCACGAAAACCATTCAGATGACTCAGAAGGCTTTCAGGGATGATGTAATGAATGCAGTGCAAATAAAAGTGTGGCACAAACTCTTCAGAGATGGTTGAGAATCTGTTGAAAGTGATCCATGTTCTGGAAGGCCTGCAACAAGCAGAACACCTGAAAATGTTGAATGTGTATGGGCTTCAATCAACAAAGATTGGCGACTGACAGTGTGAGAAATATCAGCTGATTTGGGGATACCAAAAACTACTCTGCGTGAGATTTTGATGCAGGATCTTGACATGAAATGTGTCATGGAAAATTTGTTCAGTGGCTTCTGCTACCAGAGCAGAAGGAACATCATGCCACAGTTACTAATGACTTGATTCAAATCACTCACTACCAATGAACCAGATTTCATCAAGAAGGTCATAACTGGAATTGAATCATGGGTCTACGTCTACGATCCAGAAACAAAGGCCCAGTTGTCCCAACGGAAGTTGCCTGGTTCTACACTCCCAAAGAAGTCATGGCAAGGTTGTAGCAAGCTCACAATCATGTTAACTGTGTTTTTTTATGGGGAAGGTGTTGTCCATCATGAATACACCCCTCCAGGCCAAACAGTTAACAAGGAGTACTACCTCAATGTTCTTCGTCAGGTGAGAGGTGCAATATGACAAAAATGGCCGCAACTATGGGCAACTGGAGATTGGCAACTTCATCACAACAATGTGCTCACTCATGTATCATATCTCATGCAGAGATTTTTGGGGAGACATTAAATCACCAACATGACTCAGCCCCCCTACAGCCCAGATTTGACACTGCAGCTTCTGGCTTTTCCCAAAATTAAAATCATCTTTGAAAGGGAAGAGGTTCAGACCATTGGTGAGATTCAAGGAAATATGATGAGCCATCTGACTGTGATTCCAACAAAAGGTTTTGCAGGGTGTTTTGAACAGTGGAAGAGATAGTGGGAGAGCTGTGTGAGATCCCAAGGTGCCTACTTTGAAGGGGACTGATGCATTATTGTCCTATGTACAATGTTTCTTGTATCTTTTATCTTTTTCAGTAGATGTCTCTATTTTTCATATTACATGGCTGGATACTTTCTGGATATATATAATGGTAGAATGGAATCCTGTATAATTAATTTTTAATCACCAGAAACTACTTTAGCTTAAACCATAATAGGTACACAAAGTATTTCTGGTACTTTGATTCTTAAGCCACTCAAGTTATACAAAGTTGTAGCCTAGAACAGGAAAAGTTAGATTTAGAAACAAGTACTGTGTGTATGCTGCTGGGTCAGCACCATCCTTATTAGCACATGGAGGAGGTGTTTTAATGAGGTCATATTTCTAATACACCTAGCATAGTACCTGGCATAAAGTTCACTAAACAGAATTATTATATGTACTTTAACAGAGGGGGTGGGAGCCATTAGAACATTCACCCACCCAAAATATTACCCACAGCTAAATATTATCTGTGTTACTTATTGGTTGGTTGAAACACCTACCATTAAGCTTTCACTCTGACAACTAGGAAATTACATCCCTGGAGCTCTTCCTTGAAAGGTTGATATCCCTGGGCAAAGATAAAACTTTTAAACTATGGCAAATCCCTAATACTATAGTATAAATTATTTTTTTAAGTACAGAAAAACTTTCATTAGAAGTCTTTTGAATGTATTTTAAAGTATAACTCAGTATTTCTAAAGAAGATAGGCTAGAGGAGGCAAGGGTCTCTGCCTCCTGGAGACAATGACAAGTCCAAGCCCTGGCCCTTGGTGTTGCAGACATCAGTCTAGGGCTCGTACCTTTTATTGTACAGGGCTCAAGGGTGGGGGCTGGCCTTAACAATTGCCCTACTCCTCCCAGACTCAGTTCAAAGTCAGGGCTCAGCCTCCCTGGCCTCTCACTGATGGAGTCCTGAAGAAAGACCAACAATTAGAAGTCAATGAGAACAACAGCTAACAGACTTTCCCCGTGCTTGGCCTCAAGTTGAGGACAGTGGCTGAGACACTGGGGCTGAGTGAGGGCAATTAATAACTTACAATGGACTGTAAATTAATTTTTAACCTTAGCTAGTTTAGTATCAGAAGCCAGATGGTGTATGAAATAAAGCAGGAAAGTTTGATAAGAAAGAAAGGAAGAAGTAAAGGTCTTTTTTTTTTTTTTTTTTTTTTTGAAGTAAAGGTCTTTAATCTAGACTCCTGTTAGTGACAGCCTGACCCATTTCAATGCGTGGCACAGGGTTCTCACTTGAGCTAACATGTTGCTATTGACTCTCTGAGCTCAGCATTTGGGAATGCTCTGCTCTAAAGTGGTAAGAGAACCCTGATTGTAATCCTTACTTGCCTATGGGCTCATCCTGGCTATTTCCAAGGTAGAGTGACAGTGAAGAGGCTTCTTGTGAACTTGCTCCCTCCACCACCAGAAGTGAGAAAGAAGCTGAAGAATATATTGAAGTGGGAGTTTTGATAGGGGTCAAAATGGCCACATCTGTACATTCGTTTCCCTGTTCCTAACTTACCAGAAAACATCAATTACTGAACTGGGAGCATTGGTATGGGGCAGGAAGCAAACAAGAATTGTGGAGACACTTTGATTACCTACTTCCCCTTCCAACTTGGGTGTCACTCATTTAGACATTCTTGTGGAGGAAGAGCTGTCAGGCTAAGCCTTACAAGGGAAATGCCAAAACAACAATATCAGTATGTACCTTCAGTATTGAATGGAGTCAAATACTGCTCATGACGATTGCTAAGCAAGTCTAAGGAACAAAATTCCAAATGCCATAGGTAGATATGAATCTTGCACATTTCATATAAGGTTCAACAGTTTGTGATTTGTGTCAGTGCTAGAGAATAATCCATGTTATTAGTGTGTTTGCAGCCGATCATGAGTGGCGTAAATTGCATATTATAATTTACCGTGGAGATCTTACCATCCCAATTAAGAGTCTGTTTAGTTAGCACATTCTGCAGTGACTTATCCTTCTAAGGCCTGCTGGTATTTCATGGTACGTCAGTCAATAACCCGTGTCCCCAGCCTAATTGCCAAGGGACTATATCCTGACTCTTAGCCAAGGGTTGCTCTTGGAATGTATAAAGTTATGTTTGCTAAATGCAAGCCTCGTGATCTCTGGAAGGCGTTAGCAATAATCTTCCTGCCCATTGCACAAATTCCTCCCTGTAAATGCCAGTGATTATGGTGTAGACAAGCATGTGCTCCAATCCCATGATTTCACTTGAAATCTTAACTTCCTGTCAGTTTCTAAAGCCTTCCTCTCTCTTTTAATGTTCACATTTTGTTAAGGTAAATGGAATTAGAGGTAGAAATAAATCAGTTTAATCACACATGAAGCACGATTTTTCATAAATACTTCAGTCATTTTATATGAAACATGGAAAAATGAATGTATTGCTTTGCAACCAAATTGAAACATTCTAAAAATATGTTGAATTTTTATTCTAAACACTTGTCTATGTTATTTAGAAATAAATATTTTTTGGAATCCTCAACTCTGGGTCTAGAATTGAATCACAAATTTCCTGTAACATTTTTTATTGTAAAGAGATATTCTTTTTGTGAATGTGCGTGCATCCACATAAAAACACATGCATTTTGTAGCTTTTAAAAATCAAGTGTAAATGTATCTAATTCATCTCCCAATGCAGTACATTAATGTAAGAAGGTATAGATTTCATATGCGTAAATATTTTTTATTATGAGAAAATAATCAAAATAATTGCTAAGGGTAAGTTTCCCGATGTTTACAAGAGTTTAAAGGTAAGAAGTTAAGGATATAGCCATATACCCAAATGATACAAGAAGAGAAATGAGATGTCAGGGTATAGAGTAATCACCTTTAAATTCCATCCAACAGTGTGTTCAGCGTTAAGAGGCTAGGGAGAGGAGAGCAGGCTTGTCTGAAGGGCCATTTGTAAATCACAAAATGTCAGGGTTAGAAAAAAGTACATTTGGCATCTAGTCTCATCTACCATTGAATTTAGAAATCCTTTCTATTGTAATCATGACTAACTCTGCTTGGATATGCCTTAGGAAAGTGCAATTGGTTTATAAGACATACTTTTAGTACTGAATGTCTATACTGTTTATATTATTCTTTCTTGTGGCATAAAATTTAAATTTCTCCCTAGTATTTGTTTTTCACTTCTTTTTTTATTAATAGTAACTCCTCACTCCCACCCCAACACATTTGCATTTTCCCTGGGAGTATGGCTATGTATCTGGAGACCACATTTCCAAACTTCAACAGTTAGCCGTGGCCATGTAATTAAGTTTGGGGTATTGGGATCTGAGCTAAAATATTATATGGAGCTTCCAGGTGATCTCTTTAAAGATAAAGCTGTTTGTCCTGAATATTCTGGTGGTAGAGACATAGTAATGACTTAAGACCTAGAGATGGATCTGTATGTTGAGGATGACTGAGTTGATTGCAAGTTTGAATACCTGGATGACATTGTAGAGCAGAACTCTTTACCTGCTTCAGACCACCGTTCTCTCACTGACCATTCCATCTTATCAATGCCACTGTATTTTGGGGTTTCTCTGTTGTAGCAGTTTTACCGTAGACCCTGGCTAATAAATTTACATGTGGCAATATATGCCTCCTCTTAATTTCTTGTAGTGTTTCAAAGGCCTCTAGAATTGTACAGGATCAGTATGCTCCCTCTCTAATACGACACTGCTTTGACTATTGAAAGATAATAACTATCTGCTACAAATTTATTTACTTTCTTCTTTCTGGACTAAGTCTTCCTCCGACTTTTCCAATGGGCTGGAAGTTACCTTCCTTAATGTGGACACATATCTCCTAATACATCTTGGTTCTCTGCTCTGTCACATCTTCATATTCTCTTCACATGGAGAAAAGTCTCTGGTCTCCTGTGTGATAGTCTCCTCTGTAGTACTTATACTTATTCCTATTAAATGTCATTTTGGTTTTTTTAATCCCTCATTTCAATAGTTGAGAAAATTTTGAGAGAGTTCAGGCATTAATAAGACCAATGGTAAATGCAAATAAGTTGTTTGACTGTTTTTGCTGATAAATTGAAGAATTCTTATATGAGGTCTGTTCGAAAGGTATTCAGCCAGGTAGTATGAAAAATAGAGATATTTAATGAAGAAGATGAAAGATAAAAGAAACATTGTACACAGGACAATGATGCATCAGTCCCATCAAGGTAGGAACCTTGGGACCTCACACAGTTCTCCCCATTGCCATTGGCTGCCCTGTTCTATTTTCCTGATCTCATCGACGGCCTGAAGTCTCTTCCCTTTCATTTTAGTTTTAGGAAAAGGCAGAAGTCACAGGCCACCAAATCGGAGCTGTAAGGGAGCTGAGTCACCTGGGTGATGTGATATTTCACAAAAAAAACCCCCTGCATGAGCAGGTGCCCTGTCGTGATGAAACTGCCAGCCACCAGTTGCCCATAGCTGTGGCCTTCTGAATAATCTAAATAGTGTCTATGGAGAAATGTCCAAGCTTAATGCTAAATCTGATGCAGATTTGTTGCTCTACTCGCTCAGACATTTTGAATGTGATGGCCACCCAGTACACATGCTCACTCAACAGTGTCTACTGTCCCAACTGACTAGTACAGTGAAGTCATCATTGTTCACACATGCGCACTCCAGTTGACTCTCCTTGGCTGCCAGGTTACATCGATGTTGCACAATCCATTCTCATTATATTAATAATGGCTGGACTTTTTCCAGACAGCCCTCATACTTTTGTATCTAAAATGAAATGCTAAAGGTTGAAAATACTGATTACTACTGTTCCCACTTTCCTGATGAATACCAAGTGCCAGCTACTATAAGCTTTTCACAAGCATTAGGTCATATATTATACAGAATAACCCTAATTTTTTCCCCATTTTGCTGATAAGTAAATGAGTCTTTGAGGGAAAGGATGACTTGTTTACACAGCTAGAAAAAAATAGCATAGCCAAGTGCAAACCCAGGTTGGTGTGACACCCAAGCCTAATTTGCCACTAGACTCCACTGCCATTTGACAGCCTTCACTTTCTGCAAAGTATAGGCTTCTGCCTTATAAAATGTTCTGTTTGGAAAGGACAAAACATATACTTAGCTGTTATGAAAAATGCATATACTTTTCTTTGTCTATTTTGCTTATGTTCTTAACTGAAAAGCAAGGGAAGGAAAACATCCAAAGATTCAGAAAACCAGATCTATCCACAGTTAGGCCTGCCGTATACACTGACAAAACTCGGCTCTTCTAACTACACCAAAAGCATGGGCTTTATTTTACTTCAGGACTTTTTTACAGATACTTTTCACAACTGAATTTGAACCTGAAAATGAGGGTCTTGTTGCTTATTCTGTTGGTTTCAATTTTTCATTCCTGCTAGTAAGACATTATTATGGTTTTTAAATCACAGCTGATTATCTAGATGACAGTGTGTTTTGCTTGATGTCTCCTTTCTTTGATGAGTTGGCGAGGAGATTTATACATTATTAAGAATGCTTGCCAGCCCTCAGGACTGATGCGAAGCATGCATAGTTTGTGTTTAGGGGTCCCCATCTCCATATCAAGATAATTTCCTCATGTTCTGTAAGTCTGATCACCTCCCCTTATGCAAAAGAAAGCAAAGGAAGGAAGATTGAAAGTAAATTGTAAATCAAGGAATTATGGATGTTTTGTTCAGGAAATTTATAGGTAAAGTATTTTAAAACCTTATATTATCTTGTTGTAAAAGTGGAAGTTGTTATTAAATAATAACAAAGAAAAATATCAAGTTCAGAAAAAAATTACTAATCATCTATTTCAACCCCCTTATTTTATAGTATAAGTGAGAAAATCTCATTTCAGAAAGCTTACATAACTTGCTCAAGTTCCCATAGAAAGGGAGGCAAATTAGAGTAAGAAGGCTTTTGATATATTCCTGAAACTATACCATGTGACCCCTGTTTTTTCCTTAGGAACATATGTATTTATTATTTGGCCCTAGGACATGTATCCTTTTAATTATAGATGTGTCTAGTGATAGATGTAAATTATTTAAACCTTGTTTATTTTTTGTCTTCTGTCTCTGAATGATAGTGAGTAGAACTAATAATAACAATACTTAGGATCACAGAGAATATTTATTGAGCATTTACTGTAAGCTAGGCACTATTACAAGTGCTTCATATCACGAAATTATTTGATCTTCAAAAAATCTTCATGAGATTGATAAAATTGGTAAATTTGTCAATATTATTTACAAATGAGGAAATGGAGGTCCAGGGATTTGTCTGAAGTCACACAGCTGGTAGTGGTGAAATCAAAAAGTCAAGATTTGGAATCCAGTCTTATGATCTAAGCTCTAAACTGGCATGCTATACTGCCTCTGATAAAGGACTTTCGTCCTAGTTTCTAACAACAGAATAACTATACGTGTGTCTGTACATATATGTATGTTATCCATGATGTATCCCATATTACATTAATATATGCGCAATGTACTCTTTCTGCATGTGAGCAACAAACATTTTTTCAGAAAGAAAATTGATTTATGTTTATCTATATGTACCTCAAAAGGATTAACTTCATGGGCTCGTAATTTGTTGAGATAATTGAATAACACAATAAGGAGATAAATACTTTATGATATAATGATTATAATAAAAGTACAGTTATTAGACTTGCATAATCATCTATCTATATTAAAAGAACCATTCTATGTGTTTTAAACACTGTTTTATTATCCAAACTGTAATTCCATAAACAAAACAGATAACAGGCAAGAAAACCCAAGACAAAGAAAGATATGAAAATCAGTGTATTCTTTAGATTCCCCTAGCCCCTACTACATGCTATTTTACATAGAGAAAAAACAAAAGAAGAAGAAACACACGATGCTTTGGTCAAGAATATAGAGAAGCATTTGTCACCCTCACCTCTATGTCAGCAATATACTCTTGGCTACCACACACTGATCTCCCATTTGAAACTTCCTGGGCCTATTTTGAAAGACACAGACTATTCTTCCCTTCAAAATGAAATCTATAGGAGGAAAAGGGATTTAAGCACTGTTCCCTCTTGCTTCTAAGACCATCACAGCAAATCTAAGTCTGGATATTGTACCCTTTAAATAGTGCTATTAACATAGAGCCAAGAAGTTTGTGTGTACCTATGTACCTATTTTAAACCTATTTTAAAGTTTGTAATAAGACTGCAGACACATATGACTTATTTGTTATTAAATAAAAGTGTTTATATTTTGTTTTTCATGCATTTATACTGCAGATTTTAAAAACATAATCATATGTCTAAATTTAGAAAATAAATACCTTGTACAATATGAGTCTTGGCATATTTAAGGTGTTACTAAATATCTAGAAATTGGAAATACTGCTCTTGTAATAACCTCCTGTGATTAAGTTTGAGCAACAAGATTTTATATGATTAGTATTTATACTTGAAGATAGGTGAATTCTGAATATTCTTTATAAGCATATAAAAATAAGCATCTTTTGTCAATGGTAAAAAGGGAGAAATGGGTTTTAGAAGAAAAATTAGATACCTCTTGTCAGTTAATTTTAGCCTAGCACTTTCACTTCTTATAAAAAAATTCAAAATATGGCTATGCATTCAGAAATATCAAATAAAGTTCAAACTGTTTAAACTTAATTTGCATCATATTATATCAGATCAAATTTCTAGTTATTTCCTCAATCAACATTTATAATATGCTTATATTTTAATAAAGCTCCAAGAAATAGAATGAAGCATTGCTTTTACTACAAATGCATTGCCTGTGTGTAGCACACGCATGAGCCCAGCAGACATTTGGCATAGGTTTATTTTAGACGAACCAACGTCACCACATTGATACTCTTTTTCTAATTGGGAAACAGAACAAAGGTGGCATTTTTATCATGACATCCTTTGTGACTGACATGTGTCTGTGCTGAAATACATTTGTGCTCAGATTCATTGTGTAAATTAGATAATTTGCCTTTAGATAAAATCCTTCTTTGGGAGACTTAAAAGAAGTCCAACAATAGCAAAGAGACACTTAATAAAACCCTCTTTGAGAAAAGAAAAGCAACAAAAATGTAGTTTAGCAATATGTACCTGCTTTATTTGTTGTTAGGATTAGAGAAGAAAGTACTGGATTAATCTTTGAAGCAGAATTCTAGCAAGATATCTAAGGCATTAAAGGAATCCATTATTTATCTTTTGTTCTCTATCTTTTTAAAAAAGATGAATGCCTCTCCATTATATTTCATTATCAAAGTTCTGTTTAGAGTCTAATATTTGCACATTCGATAGGTTAAAATATAAAGTAGTCTATAGATGACATATTTGAGAATTTACAAATTTATCTTTCTGCAAACTAGATTTTTTATGCCACTCTTTAGATGATTTCACTTTTAAAAAAAGATTCTTTCAAGTCTAGTTAGAAAGCTGCAGAATTAATATTCAGTTTCAGTGTTCTTATTACTTTATTATTTTTTAAATTTTGCAATCTTGTTTATTCTCTTTAATTAGAAGAAAGAAGGAACGAAATAAAAGAAACCCAAATCTACAAGGTAAATGAGTACTGTAGATTATGAAAATGATACTGTTGAACCTTTAACTTCTAAGGTGAGTACAGAAAAAGCAATCTGACAATAGGAACACCTCCCACACTTCTAGAGATTGATAAGAATACAGGACCCTGAATAAAGAAAACCTCATTTAAAATGAAGTTGGGAGGGCAGAAGAGGAGCTCTCATGCAAGTATAGACCCCAACCTGAAGATAAATACTTTGCATTACCAACAAGGAGGGAAGATTTTCTCCTGTCCAGCAACAAGCCCAGCCAATGAAAACTGTTTCATCTCAGCCAATGAGAAGTCATAATAACCACGCTGGACTCTGTCATTCCTCTGATTGACTTTCATGAAAAGCACTTCCTCCCAGCTTCCTCCTTTTTCTGTATAAAGTAACGTTCTTCATCTTAGCTGGACTTGGGTATGGATTTGGCCATACCTTGCTGGTCCCAAATTCCAATTCCCTTATGTTCCCGTGTAAACTCATCCATTTTTAAAGTCAACAAACATTTGCACTGTTACCCTTTTCCAACCAGTTTGTCACAAAATTACACTTTCTAATGTGCATTTAGCAAGCATAGAATTAAAAAAAAAATCAAAACAGCCTACTGTTTGAAGCCAGATAGTAGTAAAACTAAAGAAGAAATTGCTCCCTTTCTCCTTACAGGTTTGTAATTGAGCCCCAGTTTCCTAAAGGTCATCAAACCAAAGAAAGAAAAGAAGAAAAAAGAAAGAGAAAAACACAGAAACACAGCTATACAGAAAGAAATATACTGAAAAAGAAGCAAGAGAGAAAATGAAAGCAAAAATTAGTCTTGTAAAGATGGAGAGACTGAGCTGTAGAAATTGGTCACATAAATAGTCATGAAATGAAAAGTTTCAGATTTGTATTGAAGTTAAAAAAAAAAAAAAACTACTTAGAGAAAGGCCAACAGGCCAGACTAAATAATCCTCGACTTACCGTCCAATTCTGAATCCCATATTAGCTGCAGAGATTTTAATGTAAATACGCCATTACACTGTCATTACAGTGATCAGGCTTCATGGCTCACAGGTCACATCTCAGCCACTGTTAATTTTGCAGGCAAAAGCTTTTTTTCTCTTGAAATGTTAATAACTTTCTATTAGTTAATGTAGCGTGACTAAAATTCAGATTAGATATAATTCATTTTAATATCTGTGACTGGCTATCCTGATCATTTAGCAATGGTTTCCAGCTGAATACAAGATGCTAAATTGGACTCATTTGCATAGCCCTGTTAAAGCAATGCCATTCTAGAAATGTTAGCATCTTCAAAATTAATTTAAAAGATTTTTTTCCTCCTGGTTTTGCTACTAGGATAAAATCTTTAGTTGGCAACTAGTTGAAGTTGTCATGGACTGAATACCCATCCTTTTCTCTGCCTCCCCTCCTCCCACCCCCGAAGCAAAAAAGAAACCAAGACACTAGTCAGGAGTGTTAGCTGGGTGCAGAAGGTACCCAGGGCCTCAGAACACAGAGAGGGCTCAATTTAGTAACCCTAATGCTGTTACACCAATCTGAGCTATTGACAAGATCTGTAACAACCAGGTTTGGAAAACATTTCGTTCCATCATCTCGAACCTGTTTGTGACTCCCTGTGTTATGTAGATTCAGTGTATCACTGCCTGCCAAGTATATGGAGTCTAGTCTGTTGAACTAGATAAGATCCGCTGCTTTCCAAGTAAGAAGCCTGCACCAGAGTGGAAAGCACTATTGTTATTCATCAAAGACAGAGTTGGTTCTGATTCTTCTCTTCTTTTGCATATGTAACACCCATTAATGTTAATGGAAAACATAGGTGGGATAGGGCAACAAGATCACTGAATCATCAGTGCCAATGGGTAGGTGCTCATAAACACTATTCAGTAATTTCATTTGGGGAAAGGATAAGGGAGTCTTTGTAACCTGATTCAATTTTTCTAACCTTACCATATTTGATGACTTCTTTTCCTTCCAGTTAAACCTCAAACAGTTTAAAATACTAATCACCTCCTATTTCTTCACAGGTATCAAAAACATTATGTAATAAATAATATGTAAATAATCTTCCATATCTAGGTTAAAGTTTTGATTCGGGAATCCTAAAAAATTATTAAGAAGTTAAAAACTGGAATAAATACATTATTTAAAATTTCTCTTGACTTCACTAACTTAAAGGGCAGTATTTGAAATGTTCATTCTCTTTCATGAATTTACTTAATCATCACCTAGTGACTTACTTAAAGATATTTGGCTTTAAGTACTCACAATGTTAGTGTCTTTGACATACAATTTTCAGGAATGAGGGCATAATTGTATTTAGTACCAAATAAAAAAAAATAGGTCCCAGATACAGAGAATGTATATCATGGTTTCTTTTTACTGAAATTATCATTTCTAGGACATTAGAGAAAACACATGAGTTGGAAAACAGTCTCTTTGTGGTACTGCTCTCCTACCCCCTTTCTTCTTTCTCTGTTGGTCACTAAGTGGTACATATTATATTTCCTTAATAAGTCTCTAATTTGAATCTGTCCCCTTCTCTATTTATCACATCAGGTCAGGCTTTTATAATTTTTGGCTGGGATTATTTCTACTACTCTTACCTGTTTTTACTGGCCACCTTAACTCAAATTTGTCATCATAACCAGAGTTGCATTTCCACAGTATAAATCTCATTGCTCCTTCTGTTAAAATCCATGAGCAACCTCCGCATGATTCTTAAGGTCAGAATTCTCTATATGGTAAATTCTTCAGTTTGCCCCTGAGTGGTTGTTGAGCCCTATCCTCTGAATTATCCACATCTGTGCTCTGTGTCCTTGCCTGGACTAAGTATTCCCATTTCCCAGAAGTAACCGTGCTATCGCTTGCTTCTCTGCCTTGCTTACACTGTTTTCCTTTTCTGAACTCCTTCCTCTTCATGCCTTGCCCACAATTTTTTACTCATTCTTCAGTACTCAGCTCCAATGGTATCATTTTTGGCAAGACTCCCTTCCCTCTCCCATGTCTTCAGATAGGGTTAAACACTTTGGCCCTCTGTGCCACGACACTAACTCACATCTTGAATATACTAATGTGAGATTATATATATATACCTCATATATATATAGTGAGTGCCTGGAGAATAGGGATAGGCATCTCACAGGGTAGACCCTTTATAAATATTTTTGAAATAATAAATTAATAGTACATGTGCCTTTCCATCATCAAATATTTAGCTTCTGTAAAATCAATTCTGGGTCCATTTTGTCTCCCTGAAGTTTTATTTCACCAAAAGCATCCTGCCTGATATTTGAGGATAAAATCTCTCAGGATCCTAAGTAAAAAATTCACTTTGAAAAGGTGACATTTCAGACTGGTTCTGAGATTCTTTTGCTTCTTCTATCTTTTTCTAAAATTACTAGGAATTCCACTTTTTTTCTTTTCTTTTTTTTTAATTTTAAAACTCTTTATGGATTTAGAAGATGTTTCCCTGAATAATGACATTGGATATTTATTTCCAGTTATAATAAAGATACTTGACAGTTAGTCTGAAATAGTCCTTCCTTTAATATACTTATATTTATAAAGAAAAAATGGCTAGATTTCAAATCTTTATTCTCTGATAGATTTCTTTATTTAAAAAATTATTTTAAGACACAAAATATTTGGGCCAGATTTTAGTACTTTAAAATGCACCGACTTTCCCTTATAGAAAATTCCTCATTCACTGCCATGAATCCTTCTGCAATTTTAGAGATGCAATCTCCTCCCTCCTTTATTTCAGAGTTTCCTACCTGCAATATACAAATACAGTCATGTGAATATGTTGTACAAACATGAAGCATATAAAAGATGAGATCTTAACCTCAGCTTAATAAAGCAGTTCCATTAAAAAAAAACCCTGAAGTTGTGTCTTCCTGTTATGTAAATCCAGTGACACCCTACTTAGATATCCTAGCATGGATTAAACTGGGAAAAAAATGGTTAAATGGTGATCGACTATTTTAATAAGGCAAATGTCTTCTAATTTCAGAGAAAGAAATAACTTCATAACATTAGATAAAATCATCTGGTCATTTCCATACAGTTATCTTACTTCACCTGATTATTTTTTACTTTTCTTCTAGATTTCTCTTGACTTATATATTAAAGCATGAATATATCCATTAACATTTCTATTAAGATATTTTTCACTTGTCACTGCTTCAAATTGTCTGTTATTAAGAAGGCCCTTATTTTGTATCTTCTGCATATTTGATTTGTGTATTTTCAATCTACTGACCACTTTTATTATTCTAAGATAATATTTGAACAATTAGATACTAATAGCAATGTCAGGATCACAAGAAATAAACATTGGTTTCAAAATGCTCCTATAGTCTAACTTTGTTGAGACAAACACTTGCTAGGACAAACACTTGGTGACAAGATGAAATATACAATTAATTAGTGGTTATCTGGAAACTGAGTGAAGGGGAGATGAATGTTATGAAGGTAGTGGAGGTGGGGGAATGTATTTAAAGAAGTGAACTCTGATGAACCAACTTACATTTCAGCAAAATTGAATTAACTCCAAAGAAGAAATCAGTGCTAGGGCAGAGCCACTGGAAAAAACTTTAAAGAAGTAATTAAATATTACTTGATCCTGAAAATGGACGAGGAAAGATAAGGAAAGAAAATACTCAAGAACATGTCACAGCATAAACAGTAAAATATAAATTAAAAAAAAGAATGTCTAATAATAAAAGTAAAGGGTTACAATGGAACGAGCAATTAGGTTCAGAGAAGCTTTGGGTCTTACGTTAGATAAGATGAAATAAGAAATATCTGTAATATTTCTTATTTGTAATAATGTAAGCAGCGGTACCTGGGCCCAAAGTAACAGAAGCCTTGCCAGTAAGGCTTCTACCTAGGCTGTCTGCAAGTTCTCACAACGTGGCGGCTGGGTTCCACCAGAGTGAGGGATACTAGAAAGGAGAGAACAAGAAAGCAAAAGAATGTCACTGCAATGGAAGCTACAGTCTTTTTATAATGTAGTATTGCAAGTTACATACCTTTCTCTCTCCCATATTTTAGTGCTCTCAAGACTGAGTCTGGTAATAAGTGGGAAGGAACTACACAGGAGTATGAATACCACATGAAAATCACTGGGGGGCAACTTGAAGCTACTGCAATGTAAGGTAAGGAGGCCACACAAGAGGCTGTTAGCAACATCCGGTGAGAAAATGATGAAGATAGAGCAATGAGAATAGAGAGAAAAGAACAAATCCATGAAATACTTAGAAGACAAAATAATAGTCATAAATTTGATAAAATATAAAAGACTCAAAGAAGCCTTCAAAGTTTTAAACTTGGGAAATTTAAGACTAATATGGCTACCAATTGATTGGGTGATATATAAATGATAGATTTTAATGTGAAGGTAACTTGAGTTGTAGACCTCTCGAGTGTGAGGTGGTGGTTATCCATCCAAGTGAAGATATCCTGTAAACACAGACAGGTGTTCTGTATACTATAATGGAACACAAGAGTGACAAGTACAGTTGGGTCAAAATGTCTGTATTACTGCATAATATGAACTGAATTTGAATTTGGTTAGTCAGAAGCAGGGACGATTGAGGGGGAAAGTGCTGCGGGCAGTGTACATTATTCACATAGATATTTAATATGAGTTTAATTAACCTGTCCAGCAAGAAATAGTATAGTTCTCTCTCTCTCTCTCCTTTCCTTCTCCTCCCACTTTCCTTTTTACTGCTCTCCCCGTCCTCCTCCTTCATCTTCCTTCTTCTTGTTAAGCATGTTTACTTTTGTTATTTTAAGCCCCAGTGAGAAGACACAGAATATCTGACAAAACCCTGGAAGAAAAAAACATCCAAAATGGCTTTAAGAATTTGTTGGGAACTGCCCTGCCTGGTTGCAGAAGCTGTGACCTCCCCATGGCTAAGGCTGAGTGAGAGACTTTGGGACCCTAAGCCACTAAGGAGACAAAGCTTATCTCCTTGGCACAGGTGCCACCTCTGCCCCCTTTACTTCACCCTGCCTGGCCCCCAGTGGATGACCAGTTAGCTAATGACAGGTAAGATTCCTGAAGGGAGGGACGACCTAAGACAGGCACAGTCATGAAGGGGCCCTCAGGGAAGGACTTGGGGGCTATAGAAAAAGGGGGTGATGGACCCTTGCCCCTCGTCTTTGATGTAACCTGAGTCCTCATTCTGTCTGCAAGAAGTCTCCTAATCTCTTGGCTGCCTTACTTCCCCTGCCTGACTTAAGCCTGAAACAATGCCAGAGGTGGGTATGGCCCTGTGCTGAAAAGGGTGGGTTCTGTGGGGTGATCAGGCTTAAGAAAGAATACATAAAACCTTGTGAAACCTGCTTTGTTTATACCCTCAATTTAAATGATAAGGGTCCAAGCATGAAATGAGTTTGTTTCCCCAAAGTTTTATGGCCCTTTTGACCCTCACTCAAAATAAGTCCTCAGAGTTCTTTGAATGTTATCTGTTGTTTGATCATTACTGCCTAACAATGATTGATGAGCTTTACGTATAGGCCCTGTATTCCTATGCAAATAAAGTCAATAAAAGCCCATTGAGGAAAAGGCTCCTGGCCCTTCTCCTTTGAGAGATCTGCCACCTTTTCTCCCCAAGCAGATGATGTCTTGGTAGACTTATTCTCATCCGCAGTGGCCGGGGAGGGGGGGCCCTGCAGGCAGAGCCCTCCCCCAACAAGAATTAACTATAGTAACTAAAATTACTCTTTTATAATATTAGTATTTTATTTTTGATGTGATAAAAAAATTTGGTAATAATGAATTACCTATAAATGTATGCAAACTAAGAAATTTTTACAACATCCATTTACAGGATCCACATAGTATGTGCATCCTTGTCAGATTTAAAAGGAGAAAAGTTCTATTAATTTATGCCCTTCACAAATACACTTTATCTCAGAGTGCAAAAAAAATGGTGGGAGAAACAATAGAATTTTTTTACACTTTATTTTTAGGTGTAAAAACATGTTTTTCACATTAGCTAATGAGATCATATATGTTTAAGAGGTTATACATTTAAGGTGATCTTTGAAATATAAAACCGTATTGATTTTTGCAATAATCAATAGTTCCATTGAGCATCTCCAACATATTGAATTTTAAAAGTTTAAACAGTGAGAGTAAACTTGAGGTTTACTATTCATGGCATTTTCCCATTTTTAATTTGGCTGTCTTTTTTGTGATTGATCTGTTGTTTAAATATATGCATATTTAAAAATGTGTGCACATATATAAAAGATACATATTTTATACACTTATATTTATTTTCTCCCACTTGAAAGTTCACCTCTCACTCTTTTAATGGTATGTTTAACAAACAGTGTTTTTTAAAATATTTATTTATTTATTTATTTTTAGAGAGAGAGGAATGGAAGGATAGAGGGAGAGAAACATCAATGTGTGGTTGCTTCTCGAATGCCTGCTACTGGGGTCCCGACCTTGCCCGCAACCGAGGCATGTGACCTGACTGGGAATTGAACCTGCGACTCTTTGGTTTGCAGGCCAGCGCTCAATCCACTGAGCCACACAAACTGGGGCTAGTAAGTTTTATTTTAATGAAAACCAAACTTATCTTTCCTTTATGGCTATTGTCTTTGTGTCACATTTAAGATGTCTTTTCCTAGGTCAAGCCATAAGGATATTCTTCTATATTATCTCTTACTAGCTTTATTGTTTTTACGTTTAGTTCAAGGACCCATTCGGAATTTATTTTTGGTATTGTGAAGTCAGGGCCAGATTTTTTCCTCAATTTCATATCCAATTATTTCTGTAGCTTCTTTCCCCCTCTGCACTGCTTTGCTGTAAATCAGGTGACCATATATATGTAATTTGATTCTGGATTCTAATCTCTTTCACTCTTCAAATACACACAATTTAATTACTGTCTCTTAAGTAAGTCTTGATATTTGGCAATATAGATCCAACAGCTTTGTTCTTCTTTAACCTTACCTTTGCTATTTGGCTCCTTACATTTCCATAAACATCAACTTGTCAATTTTCACATAATACCATATTGGATTTTGATTGCACTGAATTTACAGTTTACTTTTGGGTAGAATTTTTATGATATTGAATTGCCCAATCACAAACATGGCATACTGTAAAGAGCCATAGGTCACTATTTTTTAAAAAATAGTTTATTTTTTATTGAATTTTTCCATGATTATTTATCCCCCTTATACCCACTCACCTCGCCTTTACCTGACTGCAAGAAATAAACTTATAATGTTATAGGGTGTTGCTCACCATTCCAAACTCGGTGAGACCCCTTCAACTATGGGAGAGAGCTGCTCATTTTCATGACCTGACTTCCTCCGATTCACCAGGTGAGCTGTTGGGATTGAGGGGCGGTATTAAAAGCTGCTCCAAAAAAGAATGACCAAATTTCTCCTCTTTCTCAAATTGCAGCTACTACATAAATGCTTCTCAGATTACTGTGTATCTTAATGTGTTCTCCATATAATGTTTGAAATGTTTGGATTTTTGTTGTTGTTGTTGTTAATTTTCTTGAGCTTTGGAGATGCTTTCAGGGAGATGAGTTTGACTCGGTCATAGCCAAAAGTCATAAATAAAGATTTATTCCACAGGAATTTGTTTATTTAATTGAAGTAATCAAACTTGTTGCTGTGACGTTTTTCATAAATTTCTATTATTACATTTGTAATAATCGTAGCACCTATCTCCGTGTCCCTCTATTCACTGTATTTTTTCTTTATCATACTTTCTAGGAGTTTACAAATTTTACTATTCTTTTAAAATAACTAAACTTTGGCTTTGTTGATTTTTTGAATGAGCATTTGTTTTCTATTTAGTTAATTTTGTCTAGCTTTATTTTTTCCTTTTATTTTGTGTTTGCTTAATTGTTATTTACTGGCATATTGTGATTCATGTTCATATAATTCACTTTGTACCATTCCTCTCTTGTAATATACATTTAACATGATAAATTTCTATGAGTAAAGCTTTGTCTGTATTCCACATATTCTGAATAGTTTTCTAATATCATATATCATTAGATATCATATCTAATATCTAACATCATTCAGTGGAAATATATATGTTTAATTTTATAATGACTTCTTCTATAACCCATGAGTTATTTGCTATTTTATTGTTACTTAATTTGAGAGGATTTTCTAGCATTGTTTTTATAATTTATACCTAGCTAATTTCACTGTGCTCAGAGTAAAATTGTTCAGAGTTGCTTATGTTCCAGAACAAAGTCAATTTTTTGGTAATCCACGTAAATTTGGGGAAAAATATATATTCCGTCATTTGGGAAAGTTTGTGTGTATTTCTTTTTGTTTCCTTGTTTTAAACTTTACTGAGAGTAGTTTTTGAACTATTGTGGAGGTTTCCATTTCTGATTTTAGCTCTGTAATTTCTTTTTGCTTTGCATATTGAGGCTTTCTTGTTAATGCCTACAAAATTAGGATTGTTATATTTTTACATCAAATTGATCCTTTATTTATTCTGAAATATTTCTCTTAATCTCCAGTTATACCTCTTGGCTTAAAATCTACTATGTTAGTATAACTGTACCACCTTTGTTTCCTTTTACCTTCAATCTTTTGTCCCCTTATTTTTAAAAATGTGAATAACATATAGTTGTTTTCAATTCTTATATATTCAGATATATTTGATTTTAATATGTATATATTGTTCATTTACAGTCAAAGTATTTTCTGCCTAGTTGGTGTAGCTCAGTGGATTGAGCACCGGCCTGCAAACCAAAGAGTTGCCAGTTCAATTCCCAGTCAGGGCACATACCAGGGTTGTGGGCCAGGTCCCCAGTGTGGAGCATGCGAGAGGCAACCACACATTGATGTTTCTCTCCCTCTCTCTCTCCCTTCCCCTCTTTCTAAACATAAATAAATAAAATCTTAAAAAATATATTTTCTGATTGTGGGGTTCTTAAATGTACTACCTCATAATGTTTTCTATTTATCTTACTAATTTTCCTTTTTACCTTTTTATTAATATAGTAGTTTTATTGACTTTTCATATAGCACCTTTTTATTTATACATTCTTTTAAGAAGTTATAATATGCACACTTACTAGCATCTACCTTAAATTATTGTTTTCACTACTTTTCAGAAAATTCAAGGGCTTTAAAACAATTTAACCCCATTTAGCACCTTTATTTCTACATGTATTTTAAAGCTTCAATATCTCTTAATATTGCTTAAGCTAGGAGTTGGCAAATTATGACCCATGGGCCAAATCCTCCTCACTATCTATTGTTTTTGTTTTAATGTTTTATAAGCTGAGATTGGTTTTCACATTTGTAGATAGCTAAAAAGATTTTAAAAGAACACTTTAAGATATGTGAAAATGATATGAAATTTAAAATTTATGTCTGTAAATAAAGTTTTATTGAAAAAGAGCCACAATCATTCATTATGTGTTTTCTATGGCTGCTTTCCCAGCACTATAGCAGGTTTCTGTGGCCATTGTGAAGGACACCATACGTGTGGTGTTCTCATCACTCTGCATTGCTGTTCATCACCGTACTAGTTGTAGCGATGAGCGTTAGCTTATCCGAGTTTCTAACACCATACACATTGCCATATTGCAGTATTTTTATTTTATTTTTATATCAGTTCACAGCCACCATGGCAAAAGAAGGGGGAACAAAAGTGGATTCTAAATGTCATGTTTTTAAGACAAAGTGGAGTATGATCATTTTGTTATCAAACTAGGTGGCAAAACATTATGTTTTTTAGCAAGAACACCATAGCTGTGCTAAAGAAAAGTACAATAGACAGTGGCATTATCAGACTAAATACTCATCACAATATTCCCAACTCATAGTAAAGCAACAGCAGTAAAATTAGAAACGATAATATTAAAATTTCAACAAGGAAGACTTTCTTTACACATATAAAAAATGAAAATGAGTCTGCAAACAGAGTAAGTTTGTTAAGCCAAGCACTGCATAGATAATCATAGACTGGAAGAACTTTTATTTTGTTTTAAAGATGTCATTTATTTTCTGCTGCGTTTCTTTGTTTATGTTGAAAAGTGAGACTTTTTTTTACTGTTCCTTTGCAGGTGCTATCTTTTCTTTTAAACTCTTTGGAGGATTTTCTTTTTGTCCTTGACTTTTAAGTTTTAATCTGAGGTGACTAGGTGCAATTTTGTTTGTTTTGTTTTTTGTAATTATGCTTCTTAAAGCGAGAAGACCTTCTCGTATCTGTTCGGAAAATTCTCACCTTATTTCTCTTAAAATATTGCATCTACCCATTTATTGCTTTTCTCCTTCTTGGACTCCAGCCACACATATTTTACACCTGTTTCCATGATCCAGGGCCTCTTATGCTGATTTTTATATTTCATCCTTTTTTGGTGGTTTATTCTAGATTTTCTACTTATTTCTATTGTTATTAAATACATATATTGGTATTATATGGTTTAGAATTTCTACTTGATTCCTTTTTATAGATTTACTTTCTATGGTGAAATGATTTATTCTTTTATCATATTATTTTTTGGACATATTAATACTAGTATCACTGGCCTCTGTTCTTCCTGATGTAAATTGGCAAATGTTTCAAGAAGAAAATGAAATGGAAAATGATGTTCTTTCTTGATTTCCCTAAGGCCATATTGGAATTGTTGACCTTAAAAGTAAAACAGTTAAAAAATGGAATAGAGAATTGCAATTTGGGACATGCAAGCTATCAAAAAACCATAGGCAAGTAAGGAAAACAAAAGACAGGACAATTCTTTTATAGAGATAACAGAAAATTGGGAAGAGTTGTCCATTGGAGCAAAGTGGGAGTTCAAAGTGTAGTGGTTTTTCGTTGGCTAGGTTGTGACACTTTCTCCTTGGCTGGAGGAGAAAACTGTCCTTCCTCCCACTGGGGCGGTGGAATATAAAACCTCTTGTTGTTGGAGATACAAAGCATGTGTTTTCCTGTTGGGATTACCTGCTCTGAGGATAGGTATTGAGAGCTCCCCCTGCATGTCCTCCCAACTCCATCTTGGTTAAGGTCTCCTTTTCTAATTTTCACAGAACCTAAAAGGGAAACAGAAAATAACTTTGGTAAATACACAATTTTTTGTATAGTATCAGAAAACCACATGCAATGCAAGTCAAACTTAAATCAACACCAAGTGAGTACTTTACAGCAGGGGAAGTAAAAGTACATTGCACAGGATCCTTCCCCAGGTCTCCAGCACACTCCATGCCTGAGTGATTAGTATTTTCGGTTTCTGGGTGATACACTTTGACTTTATTGCTTGTTATTGTTATTGATCTCTCCAACACCAGTTAGACTTCAACTTAAATGAACAGATAATACTTAAATTTTGTCCTCTAGTTTGACAAGCCTTAGTTATAAAACCAAACTATTATTGTGCATCTGTTACTTTTACCTTAGCAGATGCAGCACTGATCTCTACAAATATGCAAATAAGGATATTTGCAGTCAGCATGTGCAGAAAAGTTCCAAGAGATTCTTTGTTTAAGAATGTGGGCTGATTTACAGGTGTGAATGGACACGCCTTATTGTTGAGATGCTGTTGGATTAAGGCATATGTGAAACCACAGAAAGGGCTGTGTCGAATACTAGCGCACCTGTTTGCAGCCTGCTAAAGGATGTATTACTAATAAGACGCCGTTATCCGAAATGGTCCTAAAAGCAGGGATTGGAAAGTCATCTCTTTCTAGTTTTTTATTTTCCCCCTCTATTCAGTGGCTTTCTCAGGTGCGAACTGAAAACTTCATTTTGGATAAGTCATTTCACTTTGAAACGAAGGTTGAATTTAAAGTGCTATCTCTTAAGAGAAGGTCAGTAGTTTATCCATTACAGCATCCAACCCCAAATACTTCTCATAATTAACTATATCTATATCTGTTTTCATAGAGTAAAAGGATAAAGAAACGACAGTCAGCAGTTTTAGGAAATACAAGTTAAAGGTGTCTTACCATTTAAAATGATATATCATTTTAGAAAGAAAATTTAAAAGCTGGTATATGCAGTCTAAAATTAAATACAGATTTTAAATTTCAGGCTGTGAAGCTAAAAAGATCAAAGGAACGTCTTTATAGTACGTTGGAATTTGGTATAATACTTCCCGGGAGGTCATTTACTCCCATAATTTAGTCTGACTTATTTTGGCTTCAGGTCCATTAAAAATGTGCAGCAAAAAGGAGGCCTCTTTTTACTTTAATTTTTAACAGCAACTTGTCAGTAAAAAAAGAAAGGTGTCTGAAAGAGGATCATCTATCATGGAGCTAATAGCTTTCAAATCTGACTTTTTGAGTTCGAATGAGAGAAATTTACCTTGAAATGTCTGTATATTAACTCTTCCCACTGTTCAGTGGAGGAGTGTTACATTAGATCTTAAGTTTTGCTCAAATGCAGTCGCCACCTCTTTTGATACCTTAGGTTGTTATTCCTTAGCTGAGGAACCTTTAGTTGTCAAGAAAATTGGGTGTGTTATTAGGTGCACTTTCTGTCTGTCTGCTCTTTTCAAATGACTGAGTCCTGCTGATGTGAATTTAGCTCATCAGTTAATAGTTGGATACATAAAACAAAGATCCAGGTAAATAATTTTTTACTCTTTTTCTTTCCTTTTTCCTGTTTCCTCTCTCTCTCTCTCTCTCCCCCCCCCGCACCGCCCCCCACGCACACATGGAAAACTGAACTAACTTTTTGAATCAAAGGTTATATTATGCAAGGGCTAAAGTACTTGGCTTGGAATCAGAAAAAGAAAAGGAATCTTGTGCTTTATCTCCCTATGCCTGTGAGTTTCATTGTATAAGTTACTTCATTTCTCAAGTCTTCAGTTTTCCTTATTTGGAAAATAAGAGGTTTGAGTTTGGTGAGATTTGAGGTCTCTTCTATGCTTGAGCCTGTCCTGAGCATGACTCCTTTGGTATCTGTACTAGTAATTACTGTTTTGCAGGAACAAATGCTGCAGAGGAGTGCTCATGTCCTTGTAATTTAGAGACAACTCTGAAAAGGGATTACTTTAATTGTATCAATGTTGTGCAACTCAGCCTTCTGAATAAGTTTTCGTTTGAGCAGATTTCCATCCACTCTGAGGATGGTAAATGGCTATCAGTTAGTGACGAGTGGCTGCCCAGCATCCTGTGCTGAGAACGGTTGTTAAGCTGGGTACAGAGTGCCAAGTGAACTCTGAGCACTGGCTTCTGACGGCGAGCAAGCATAAGCGGGGCACGCCTACCACTTATTTGTCATCCCTGACCTCCCTCATTGTCCATATTGTGGAAAGAAGCACCACTGGAAAACCTTAGCACAAAATCTAGCTTGAATGAAATAAAATAGAAGGCATAAACAAGGCTTTTGTAAATATCTTTCTACAGCACTGCCCACAAAAGTTGCAGCCCCTATACACTTGTTGATTTCTAATACTTCCCAGTCCTGATATTATTATTACCTCAAAGAATGCATTTATTTATGGACCCCTAGACACACTCACAAAATAAAGGTATGTCTTATTAAATAATGTATTCAATTTCATGGCATTTACTTTCTGCTTTGTGACATGTTTTAGGGAGTCTCTATTAATGCACCTATTGAAATCATCATACTTTAAACAGTTCTATATTGACTTGGTTTAGTGTCAGAAAGCCACTTTTTGACCAGTTTTTGACTCAAATGAAATAAATTCTGGACTATCTGCAGCATAAAGAAACTTGTTTGCATCTTATGTGCTCATTGACACTTAATGTTGAAAGGTTTTTGTAGGTCAACCTGTTCTCTAAAGAAAATGAACATTATTAGCCTTATGGAATTTACATTTTTATTTGTTGTTTAAAATGGTCGGTAGGAACTTTTAGATATTTTCTATTGTATACACAGGCATGCCTCATTTTATTGTGCTTTGCTTTATGGGACTTCGTAGGTGTTTCATATTTTACAAATGGAAGGCAAGACCCTCCCCCAACAAAAAGATTTGCCTATCTATTGTGATACTCGCTTTATTAAGGTCGTCTGAAACCGAACTCATAATATCTCTGAAGTATGCCTATATAATAAAGCCAAATGACCACTTGGAGGTCTGCTTATCATACACTTTTCAGAAACACTGATATTTGCTGATGAGTTTGAACCATGTGTTAAGCCATTGCATAACATATTGTAATGTGTTACAATATACAAACAATTTTAGCCAAACCTTATAAAGCAATACAAATAATCTGTTGACCTGTTTGAATTTTTGATTGTTTTTCTAATTTTAGCAGGTTTTTATATTGTAACCTTGATTTTCATATAATTTCAAAGTTACAGAAAAATTGTAAACTGCAAGAATGGTTCAAAGAACTCCCTATATTCATTGATGTTTTACTTCTCCACTTACTGTCTCTCATTCTCTCTCTCTTTGCCTTCCTCTTCCTTCCCTCCCCCCCTCCTTTACTCTACCAACTTTTTATCTAAACCAATTGAATATTAATTGGAGCTACTGTGTCTTTTTCTGAATACATCATTGTATATTTCCTAAGAACAAAGTCATTTTAATACATAACCCACAATATAATGACCAAAATCAGAAAATTTAATATTGATACAATATTATTATGCCATTTAGAGTCTATCTAAATTAAGTGTACTTTGTAACTAACTTGCATTTTGCCAGGAAAGGGTCAGTAGTGAAGGAATAATTGATAATATAAAAAAGAGATGAGAAAATGATTAGACGTCCTTGAGTAGGCAAAAGGAGATGCTATTTAGTACAGAAATCACGGGGTTGACTAGAGTTAAGAGAATAGGTGGAATATATAGGCACAGATGAAAATGGGTTGATTCATTTGGTGGTCAGGACTTGGATGATTCTCCTCTGCTACTTATATCTTCTTAGAGAACTAAGAAACAAGTTGAGGAAAGGAAAGAGGTATTAAAGGTGTAAGGAAGAAGACAAAAGTAGTGGGATAATAAATAGATTATGATTACAGGTAGTATTAAAAGCACACTTGAGATTAGTAATCATAAAGTAAAAGTATGACTGCTTAGCTTGACTATTTTCTTTCAGCTACACTGGACTGTACAGGCATAGGTGCAGAGTAAGGGGAGAATCTTATTTAACCTGGGATGAAATGTTGTCATGGTTTTACAATGAAGCCAGAGAGGAACAGGGAATCAAGTGTGTATGCAAGGGAGTAATTAGGAAGACTGACCATAGATTTAAACTGAATAATAGGGATGTGAGCATCTTAGGGGACAAGAGACCATGAGGAAAGTTGCCATTCTTGCAATGACAAGGTCTAACATTTATCCTGAGAGGTGAGGAAAGATGAATGACAAGACCACTAGAAAAGATGTCATGGAACTCAGAATCCTGTGTTCTAGAAAGTTTTACTTGTATGATAACTAAAATTATAACAAGAATTGTGTGGGAAAGTACCAAAGAAAAAGTGCCAGGGAAGTATTCCAGAATGATGAGTGACAAAGAGCAAAAAGGACAACTTGTATGTTACAACTTGGAGAAAAATTTGACAATTTTAGATGTTTTAGGGAGGAGAGAGAGGAAGAAAGCAGCGATGAAGAGCATGGAAAGCGTTCTTCAGGCGGGAAGGTATGAGAGAGGTGGGGAGAAAACATGAAAGGGCGAGAGGTGAAGCAGAGTCCTCTGCCGAGCCAGGCTCCTGTGAAAGCATGAAAGGGAAGGCTTCTGTGTGGCATCAAAGTGCCGCATCTGAGGAGCTTTCACTCACAGCATAGACTTAACAGCTTAGTATATTTAGTCTGCCAATTTTCCATCAGATGGAAGTGAAGTGTCTTAAGGAGAAGTTTCCTTTTCTAACTCACGAAATGGTGCTGTAAGGACTTAGTAGAAGTTTAGAATAAGAGGTTTTACTGATGATGGACCATAAGTTCCAGAAGGTCCAGAATGAAAGGACTTTAGAAGTTGGGGGAGGTACAGATTTGAAGTAAAAATAAAATGTAGAGCTTTTGGGGGTTGGAGCCTGGGAATAAGGGGATAACCTTTAGGGATTCTAATTCAAAGGATTTGGGGTAGGGCCTAGGCATCAGTATTTTTTGAGGCTCTCAGTAATTCTGATATGCTTCTAAAGGCTTGAGGGCCACTGTTCTAAATACTTTACTTGAATTAAACTATTTAAACAATTCCTATACATTCCTTTAGGCACTTTATTGAGTTCCTAAGGGTTTTATACGTGCATAATATTGCATATTGTATAAGAAAGATTAAGTGAATAAATCACTAAGCCTACACAGTTCTTTTTATCCATCACTGACATTGTCGATAGTTCTAAATTAACACAGATAGTTTTCACCCAATAACTAAATGTGTCCGTGTTCATTCATTGAAAAGCTGAAAAGAAATCTACATCTCACTGGGCCTTGGAGACATGTGGTGCCATTTGACATTGTGTGCTTTCAGAGTCTAATTCTTGAGTGGAATCATTAAAAAATAAGCACAGATTTGTTCTGTTACTGATTTTGTTGATTTTTAAAGATCAATTTGAGATAAAATAAGTAGTTTAGCCTTAATTTTTAATTTAAAAACTAAGTGCCTGTGTAGAAGACTTTGAGAATAAGAATCTTTCTACACTTCCTATTTTGCTAACTACTGGAAATTATGTGTGAGATTTTCAGCAATAGAAATTCCAAATTCAACCTTAGATGTTTCGCTTCTCCATACCTTCATATCTGTGCTTTCTGCCATTGAAATAGCTATCAATTAGCTACCTGTCTTGAGATATGTTGCTAAAAAACATAATTTGGAATTTGAACATTAAATTTGCCCTCTGATTATTATTAATGTTGATAAAATAACAATTATCTTCTGATCAATGTACACCTGATTTCACAGTTCATATGATAATGTAAACCAATAAAAACAAAGGTCATGCTGGGAATTTAATTTTAAATCTACAATATTTTGCACGATTTACAGGGAACTTATTTCAGTTCCATTTTAATGCCTCACCAATTAGCATGATGCTGAGCATCATCTGTTAGAAATAAACACATTGAAGATAGTGAATTCTTTGCTCACACAATTTTTATTATAATATTAAGCATGGGATATAAGAGATCAAAAATGTAACATGTCAGAAAAATATTATCTTCTACAAATACAGTGATTTAGATTTGTTCCTCTTACAAAGATGTGTTAAAAACTCTCTAGAATATTGCACACTGACTTTTTACACTCTGTAATAGCTAATCCCCCTTTTGGTTGGTACAAGTAGTCAAATCACTTCCAAATCTTCAGGAAATGAAGGGCTAGATCACTAATCACCACGTGCACACTTCACTTTAATATTTCATTCAGCATTGATAGAAGATTATAATGGAAGACATTACAAGAGGGCACCACTACAATTTACTCAGTGGGCCACATGTAGTATTTGAAGGTATATCATCTCTGTGAGTACTTCGCCAGTTGCCGTTGTTAGGTGAGGAATAAATGTTAAATGTATTTTCTAGTCTGCCAATCAAAAACATTTATGTGCCCTCTATGTATAAAAACTCTATTAAATGTACAGTTTTGTCTTTACTATTATTCTTCTTTTTACATAAATAAATAAAATCTCTATAGGCAAAACAAAACAACAATGAAAAAAACTCCAGCATTTTGAACTGAGCCAAAAACATTATCAACCCTGAAGAAAAAGAGACTGAGAGTTCATTTAGGTTTGGGAAAGTGAATTGCCTTGCTCACGATCACTTAGCTAGTTAATTGCAGAACCCAGAGTGATTTCCTAACTCTTGATCAAATGCTGTTCTCATTAAAATGTCCATCTTATCAGTTACCATAAAAATGGTTCCTTCCTCTACATGTGTTTCTTTTTCTGCTATTATTCTTAAACTATGCCGCTGGTGTCTTTTAAACAGATCTAACTGGCTCTTGCCACTAAAATAAATTCTTTTCCAGTTTCTAGAAAATAGTTAAGTTAGGGCTTAGAACTTCATCAACTTTAATTTTCTCCAGCTAGTTTTTCTTAAATGTTTGATGCCTGCTACTTCTTGTTTATGTCATAGCTTATTTTAAATAGTTTCCAAATTAGGACTTACTTAATTAATGCATTTTTATTTTCTGTTGTTTGGGAAACAACATCATGATTACCATATGTCCTTTTTGTCATGTAAATAAGTTTGAACCATGTGACTTAAGATGCCTTAGAACAACTGAAATTGATTTGATTTTGGCTGATAAAAATCAGTCCAGTAGTTGACTGATATACAAATTTCTAAAATACAATTATGTATTATGAAAGAAGTAATGCAATATCTTAAGTAGTTGAAGAGTGGAAATAGGTTACCAAGGAGGGTTTGGTATATATAATTTTTACCTATCTGATTTTCTAGGGAATGAAGTTAAATCACACCTCTCATTTTTTAATGCGAATCATTTCCTACACCTACATCAGGCCATCTGCAAATTCAGGCTTCACAGAATATGTAATAAACTCATTTTATTTTTTCAAATAACATGTGCTTCGTATTTAATCTAACAGCAAATGTTTACTGAGTACATACTTTCTATTAGGAACTATATTGTACACATATTGGCGCTTTGAAACCTCGCAATCACCTTATGAAAAAGGTACTCTTATTACCTCCTGTATTTAGATAATTCACAAAGGTAAACTAAACCTAATTTAGTTTAATAAACTAATTGTCTGTCTCAGACAATTAATATGAGACAGACCAGAGATTTGGACAACAGAGTTAAGTAATTGTCTGTGTTCCTGACAATTGAGCTAAACTAACCCCACTTTTTATTTATTTAAGAATGTTGTATTATTTAGGATGCCTTTAGTTGCAACTATCAGACTAACCTAAACTGGTGGAAACAATAAAAATAATTTAATGGCTCACATAATTAAAAAGACTAGAAATAACACTTGCTTCAGGCAAGGCTTGATTTATATGTTCAATGATGTCACTAAGAACCCAGTTTCCTTTAGTCTCAATGCTCTGTTTTCTCAAGATGGATGCCAGCGGCATCAGAGACAAATGCTTCCTTATTCACATTCAGCAAGAAAAAGAGTGTCTCGGTCTCAGTATTTCTTGCAAAAGTCTTGAGAATCACTCTGAATGAGCCAGTTGAAGTTGCTGATTGCTCCTGAGTCAATCACTGTGGTCATGGAGATGAAATGTTCTGCTTGGCTTAGGCTAGATCACATACACTTCCTTGAAACCACAGAATCCACAATGGGTTTCTGGGAAAGCAGGACATAGATACTGCAAATGCAAACTACAGCTGCATACAAAATACATTATTTCTACATTCAGATGTTTGTGTTATGAGAATCATTTATGGTATGTATCACATATATATGTATAAAATATATCTAATCTATGTATTTATCCATCTATGTATCATCTATCCCTGCCTGATACCTTTCTTTGGGAATCAATTTTTGAACTGAGAAAGATATACAAAAATGATTATTTTTGAGGTGGTGTATAATGTTGAAGTATCTATTATAAAATCACATATGTAGTAATGCCTACTGAAACTAAGATTTACCCAGAAGATTTAATTTTGTGGACATTTAAAATACACAGAGAAAATGATTTCTTAAAAATCCTACTAACTGACATTGTTATCTATAATAATGTAAATAATTTTTCTTTAGTACTGTTTTTGCTTTTTATTCATGCTCTTTTTAGGAACGAAATACTTCTTTGAGATATGGACCGCACAAAGACTGTAGTCTAACAAATTCCAATGTCAAGGTTATATTGACAGCTTATGATATGTAAGAGTGAAATTTTTATCCAAAGGAGACATCCATGCTTTATGTTTTTCTATGCTTAAAAAGAAACACCATAAGAAAAACCCACTTCTGGTCAAGGCTAAACCATTTACAAAGTACAGTAAATATTTTTGCATTTTTATTTTATTTATTTTTATAATGATTAAATGAAGAGAGTCGCTATTTAAAAATCCATAATTATAATAAGACAGTTTCACATCTGAAAAACACAATATTTGTTAGTATACAATAGCCTAGAAAAATTAATAGAATATTTCATAAAACACCTACAGAAATGTTCATTAACAAAAAAAATGTAGTTTTAATCACATACGATGAAGCATAACTGAGCATACTGAGGGGATTTCATGTACCTACAGGTAATGGGAAACAGCCTTCCTGAGAGCAGGAGGGCGCTTATTCTCATATGGAGGACACAGGTCAAGGCAGCCACTGTACAAACAGAAGGGAAACAAACTCCCAGGTCCTTCTTTTTCTATTAATTCTTTAATTAAAAATATTTTATTGATTATGCTATTACAGTTGTCAGAATTTTTCCCCTTTTGCCCCCCTCCACCCAGCACCACCCACTCCCTCAAAAATTCCCACACTATTGTCCATGTCCATGTGTCATGAGTATAATTCTTTGACTACTCCATTTCCTATACTGTCTATGTTCTTCTTTGCTTAGTTTGTTTTTTAGATTCAATTGTTGAAAGATATATATTTACTGCCATTTTATTATTCATAGTTTTGATATTCTTATTTTTCTTAAATAAGACCAATTAACATTTCATATAATAATAGTTTGGTGATGATGACCTCCTTTAGTTTTTTCATGTCTGGGGAGCTCCTTATCTGCCTTTCAGTTCTAAATTATATCTTTGCTGGGTAGAGCAATCTTGCTGTAAGTCCTTGCTTTTCATGACTTTGATATTTATTGCCAGTCCTTTCTAGCCTGTAATGTTTCTTTTGAGAAATCAGCTGACAGTCTTATGGGAACTCCCCTGTAGGTAAGTAACTGCTTTTCTCTTGCTGCTTTTAAGATTCTCTCTTTATCTTTAACCTTTGGCATTTTACTTATGATGTGTCTTGGTATGGACCTCTTTGCATCCATCTTATTTGGGACTCTCTGTGCTTCCTGGTCATGCATGTCTATTTCCTTCACTAAATTGGGGAAGTTTCCTTTCATTATTTTTTTCAAATAGATTTACAATTTCTTGTTCTTTCTCTTCTCCTTCTGATACCCCTATTATGCAAATGTTGGACATTTTGAAGTTTTGCCACAGGCTGCTTATACTATCTTCATTTTCTTGGATTTTTTTAATTATTATTGTTCTGATTGGTTCTTTTCTTGCCTCTTTATGTTCCAAATCATTGATTTGATTCTTGGCTTCATCCACTCTACTGTTGTTTCCCTGTAAATTGTTCTTTATTTCAATCAGTATGTCCTTCACTTCTGACTGGATCTTTTTTAATCCAGTTGACATTCTCACTAAGTCCCTTGAGCATTTTTATAACAAATGTTTTGAACTCTGCATCTGATACTTCACTTATCTCCATTTTGTTAAGTTCTTTTTCTGGAGTTTTCTTCTGTTCTTTCATTTGGGCCATGATCCTTTGTGTCCTCCTTTTGGCAGCCTCCCTGTGTTTATTTCCATGTATTAGGTAGAGCTGCTATGTCTTCCTGTCTTGGTAGTGTGGCCTAATATAGTAGGTGTCCTGAAGGGTCCAGTGGCATGGCTTCCCTTATCACCCAAGCTGTGTACTCAAGGTGAGCCTTTCGTGTGGGCTGAGTAAATCCTTCTCTTGTAGTTGAGCCTTGATTGCTGTTGGCAGGTCAGTGGGAGGGGTTTACACAGGACAGTCAGTTGCAAGGATTGGCTGTGACCACTGACCACCAACCTCTACCCTCCATGGAGGATCAGCTGTACAGGGGTAGGGTGGTGGTGGTCCAACATGGTCTGTAGCTGTCCACTGTGTATGCAGGCTCTACAGTATCCCAGATGGTGCAGGCCAAGGTCAGCCCCCTCCTGTGTTCTGCCCAGAGCCACCCTGCATGAGCTGTAAAGCTATCTGAGATGGCTGCTACTTGTGCTGGGTTTGAGATTCCCAGATGAAGCCAATCTGTGAATGTAGACTGGTTCTGGGCCTGGGGACACTTAATAAGAAGCACTGGGGGGCTGGGGACTTACTGAGGCCAGATGTTGCTTTTTAAATAAGATTTAGGAAGTTGTGAAGCATGAGCCAAGACCACTCATTTTCATGGAAAACTCATGGTTAACAGTTGGGTGGGCCCATAAGTTGGGTGGGAAGGAGTCTCAGGGCACCTCCAGGATGGAGCAAACAGTGTTAGCCAGGTTGATGGAGTCTTAGATATGGCACCCACCTGCCAGCTCTTGAGTCTGTGGTGGGAGGTCTGAGAAAAGGGACAATGGCCTAGTCCTGTCTTTCTGTCTGGAAGAAAACTGTCCCCCAGCTCCTGCCTTGATACCAGACACTTCAGTTCCTCCCTGTATGTCACTGGTGGCTTTCATCTGCTACCCAAGTGATGGAGCTCAGAGGGAGTGAGTCTGAGTAAGTCCATGTGTGGGTTCCTTAAGTAAAACTCTAGAAGTTTCTTCCACTGACTCAATCCCTGCTGGTTTTTGCAGCCTGAAGTTATGGGGACTTATCTTCCTGTCCCTGGAACCTTGGGCTTGGGGGCCTGGTTTGGGGCTGGGACTCCTTGCTCACGAGATATCCCACCCAAATTTTTATCCACCACACGTGGATGTGGGACCAGCCTGTTCAGCGTCTCTGCCCTGACTCCCAGTTTGGATAGAAGTGGTTTCTTTAAGTATTACTACAGTTCATGGCATCCTAAACTGAGTGTTGCAATATATGGTATAGATAGTCTTTTATTTTATTTTATTTATTTATTTTTATTCAGTTAAAATTGTCTGCATTTTCTCCCCATCCCTCCACCCCACCCCAGCCAGTTCCACCTCCCTCCCCCACCTCTACCCTCCCCCTTGAGGCATTATGCTAAGTGAAATAAGCCAGGCGGTGAGGGACAAATACCATATGATCTCACCTTTAACTGGAACATAATCAACAAAAGAAAAAAGCAAACAAAATATAACCAGAGACGTTGAAATTAAGAACATTGTAACAATAGCCAGAGGGGAATGGGGAGGGGATGGGGGGAGAAGGGTCTATAGGAGCTACTGTAAAGGTATAGATAGTCTTATTGAACCTATAAATTGTGAAAGGGAAGATGACCTTCCTATAATTATGTAGGAAGACTAACTCCTTTATGTCTGATGTTTCTATTTCCAATCAGTTGTGGTGATCTACATGTAATTAACTATAGTGTTATTTATTTTTACACACACACACGCTTGGAAATAAAATTACTTCAATGAGTATGCATGTGAACCATTAATTTTTTTGAGATTTTCTTCACTGGTATAAAAAAGCAAAGATATAATAAAGCCATAATATTTGAAATCTCCAAATAAAATATACTTTTTGAAATAAACAATTAAAGATAAATATTTTAAGTAAAATACTTTGCTCACATTTTTCTATTTTAGAGGGAGAGGGAGGGAGAGAGAGAGAGAAAGAGAAGGAGAGAGAGAGACATTGATTTGTTATTCCATTTATTTATGTCTTCATTGGTTGATTCTTGTATGTGCCCTGACCAGGGATCAACCCATAACTGGGACAGTGCTCTAACCAATGGAGCGACCTGGCCAGGGCACATTCATATTTCTTTTAATTAAAAATCTTATCCTTACCTAAGGACATTTGTTCCCTTGCTTTCAGAGAGAGAGGAAGGGAGAGAGAGAGAGAAAGGGAGAGAAAATTTGATTAGTTGCCTTCTTGTACATACATGCCCTGACTGGGAATTGAACCCTCAAACTGAGCATGTGCCCTGATTGGGAATGGAACCATGACCTTTTGGTTTATGGGATGACACTCCAACAAACTAAGCCACACCAGCCAGTGCACATTCGTATTTTTAAAAACAAACTTTTATTTTATAGCAATTTTAGATTTACAGAAAAATTACAAAGTTAGAATGGGAAGTTTTCTAGTTCCTTATGCCCAGTTTTTCATATTATTAACATATTAGCATGATATATTTGTTACAATTAATTCACCAGTATTGGTACAGTCCTTAGTTTTTAAAATAAATTTTTATTTTAGAACAATTTACTTAGACAGAATTTTGTGAAATAATATAGAGAGTTCTTATATTCCACGCTAAATTTTCCCTATCACTGGCATCTTACATTAATGTGATGTATTTATCCCAAATAATGAACTAATATTGATTCAGTATTATTTTATAAGTTTACATATCATTCAAATTTGCTCAATTTTTTTCATTTCCTTTTTTCTGTTTCAAGATTCCATCCAAGTTACCACATTATATTTAGTCATGTCTTTTTAACTCCACTTGGTTGTGACAGTTTCTCATACATCCCTGTTTCTCATGACCCTGACAGTTTTGAGGGTTATTGGTCAAGTATTTTGTAGAATGTCTTTCAACTGGGATTTTTCTCATGTTTTCATCATGCTTACACAGGACCTTTGAGTTTGGGGGAAGAAGACCACAGAGGAAAATGCTATTCTCATCACATTGTATCAAGGTTACATATGACTCACTTGTGTTGATGTTCACTTTGGCCACCTGGCTGAGGTAGTGTTTCGGGTTTGTCCACTGTAAAGTTACCCTTTTCACGCTGTCCCTACAAGACAGAAAAAATTGCCATTGGAGACTCAGAGAATTCTGGATTGCTTGTTTATAAGATTGTTATACCTGTGGTGTTTAGCATTACTACTGGTACCAACACTGTAAGTCCCAGCTCTGTGCTCTTCTTCATTTATCTCTGCTCATCATTTATTGTTTCTAAACTACATCCCCTCCAAAGTCAAAATAGCTCCAGCTGATAGCATGGTGGCCCAATTTCTGAAACACATATTTTGGAAAAAAATTTTGCCTTGGATTTTTCTTCACCGATATAAGATTCAAAAATAACTTTAAATTTGATAGAAAAAAGTTAGCAAAAACACCCAATATCTTCTTAATTCAGCCTGTCACCAGGTACACCACAATGCAATTATCCATTTATTAAGAAATAAAATGAAGACAAAAAGCATTTAATTTTAATTGCCTCTGATGCTCACCATATTGTCACTTTTTACTGGCTCACTATGGCTGCCCAGCTAGAATTTCTCTCTCATTGAAACAACATGACTAAATTGAATTACAGAAAAAGAAGCTCCACACTGATTCCCAGCAGTATGTTTTGACAAAACATTTTTTCTCCATAAATGATTTCTGATGCTATAGTGAAAAGCCTTGACTACAAATAATGGGTTCATAAAACCTATCTTTAAAATTTTACCTGACAGTAATGCCGTGCAAATATCTGCTCTTCTAGTTCACCTTCTCCACTTGTTTACATCAGTATTTTAATAGAGTGGCTGTCACAGAACAACAGCTAAAGGCCAGTGTTTGATAAGTTGCTGTAAAAACACAGTTTAAAATGAGAATTTCCTTCTTAAATTCAGTCATCATAAAAGGTGATGGTGGTGGTGGTTAGAAAAATATTGAAAAAACATGTTTTCTTGGAGGACCTCAATAAAATTCTCACAGTTAAGTGACATTCTAAATAGCAGTGACTTTCAGATTCTGAGTTTTTAGTTGCAAAAGCAGCACCTGAATAAAAGTATCTCACTTAGTAGAATATCAATAAATGTGTTCCTTCATAATTACACCACCTGTTCTTTAAAAACGTAGCTTCATAGAGTCTGAATTTTGCTCTAGTATATTTAATTTTATCAAATACAAACATGAACTATTTCCATAATGAAACTGCAAAATTCTAGAAGAAACTAAGTATACTCTGCTATATGAGGGGGAACACAAAAAAACAGAATTTATTTATAAAAAATGGTGTATTTATTCTTACATGTTTAAACTTCAGTCACCTTCAAAGTACTCTCCATTTGATGCAATACACCAATCAAGATGTTTTTTCCACTATTCAAAACAGTTTTTGAATTAGCTGATTTTGATGCCTTTTAGTGCTTCTGCCATTTTTTGTTTCACCTCTTCATCATCAGCAAAATGTTTCCCTTTCAGGACTTTTTTTCATTGGGGAAACAAAAATAAAGTCACTCAGGATGAGACTGGGTGAATAGGAAGGGTGGAGTATGGGGGTCATGCAATTTTTGATCAAAAACTACTGAACACTCAGCGCAGTGTAGGCAGGTACACTAACAAATCACCCATCATGAAAAGGGCAAACACCTTGAAAGAGTCTTTAAAAATATTCACTGAAGCCAAACACAGCCTCTCACAGCAATGCCAGGTGGTACACTGATACAGATGGGTTCCTAGAACACTCATCTAGTGAGGGAAGCTTGTACTACAAGGGGCCTGCCCTCCAGGAGATTATTCCATTTTTTTTGGGGGGGGGCTGCCTCTTGTACACGTTTTGCTTATTTGCTGTAAAATATTTGCTATGAGAAAAAAAAGACTTTAATAATTAATTAAAGGTTAATTTATTGCTTACTGTGTGGCTTGCAAGGTGCTAAGCACTTTACATGGATTATTTTATTTAATTTTCATCTGTCTAATGAGAAAGGCATTGTTTATGAAGAATCTGAGAATCTATTCTATTCCTTAAAATTAATTTTTCCATTTAACTAAAATTTGTTACTAGTTATAATACTATAGCAGTAGAATATTATATATGAAACATTCAATGTCTTCACAGAACTACTATTTTTTACAAGACATTTGGATGTGGGCCTTATTTATACTCATTGGAACATGTTTCAGCATCTGAAGCTTTTTTCTAATAAAACTCAGCAACTTCTTTTAATATTAAAAAATTCAGCTTTAGTTTTAACAAGGTGAATTCCACACCTGTTTTAATTTGGTTTTTCTGTTCTGTGAAATAAACAGCAACAGTGTTAGCATTATCTACTTTTTAAGAACTTAAAATTATGCATCATTTTAAATATCAAGTCCCATAGTTACTATCACAGTAAGAAATTTAAAAAGCCAAAGAATGATCCTAGACTCATATATTTTGCCAGGACTTGGCCCTATATTTACACTTTATTTTCTGCCTTCAAAACAATTGTGCTAACTCCCAATCATTTCGATCTATAGTCTTCTTAACCCAACCTTTTTGCCCCAAAGAAATTCATTTCTTTACAACAGGTCCCAAAATGGTGTGAAACATGAATGTGTTCTACATGACATTCTCTTTCTGGGCAAAACACTTCCAGACTGTTAGAGAACTTTTGAAGATTAAAATTGTTGAAATTATTTTAATTCTCTTTTATGCTAAGTAAATGAAATTCTCTGTACTGCATTGCTCATTTTATTTTATCAGTGTCTATAATTTGAAAACAGGAAGCAAATTTGATTTTGGCTTGCAATACAACAGTATTTTGGGAATTAGAATATCCCTTGTGATATTCAAGGCTTACTCTATTGAAAAAGAAATGGCAACCCATTTTTCATCAGTCTTACTTTATGATATTGCTTCATTCATGGGTTCTAAATCTATGCTATTTTGCAGATCCAAGAAGCAGAAGATTAAGTGGAAGCTACACTAACCTCCTCCTGGGACCAGTTTGGAATTACAACTAAATTACAGAAAAATCATCCAGAATAACCAACTGAACTCTAGCTGGAGAGACACAACCAAGGACAGACAGAAGAAACACCTTCACCACTACAAGCCTGGTAGGCAGTGCAGAGGAGGTGCAGGAGGGCTGCTGGATGGCAGGTGAAGTTCCAGAGGGAAATTTCAGAGACCAGGGGTTTCCCTCTGAGAAGTATGGGATCTAAACCCCTAGCTGGGCTCCCCAGCCTACAGCAACAGAACCAGCAAAGAACCCAGACAATATCCAGATATGAAAAGCAGCAAGGTTTTTGCAGGCCAGGGCAAGATGGCTAGAGAGGCTGAGAGCCGCTTAAAGGGCCAATGCACAAAATTTTGTTTATAGCCACTTACCCTTGACTCCAATAGAGGGAAGATAGAGACACTTGAGAAGAGTCTAAAAGTTGGTGGCTCTGGGGAGAAAACAGAAGAAGCAGCCACTTGGATCTTTGTGCTGAGTCATTCCCCATACTGCAGAGGCCATCTTTCTCAGGCAGAGCACTCCTCTAAAAGTGGCATCAGCTTGAAGGGAAGCAATAGCCCTGTCCATAGAAATTACTCTGCCCTACCTTGTGTTGCTTAAGTTGGGCTGCTGATTACAGCTTGAGGTTATGCCATTGATTAGTTTAACAACTAAGGTGGGAAATAAAAAGAAATAGCCAAAATGAGAAGACAAAGAAATAACCTCAAATGAAAGAACAAGAGAATTTTCCAGAAGAAATAGATGAAAAGGGGGCAAGCAATTTATCAGATAGAGAGTTTAGAGTACTGATTATAAGGGTACTCGACAACATGAAAAAAAGACATTGAAACTATTAAAAAAGCAGTAAGAAATAAAGCATGCAATATCTGAAATAAGTAATACACTGGAAGGAATAAATGGCAGGATACATGAAGCAGAGGATTGAAGCAGTGGTTTGGAAGACAAGGTAAAAGAAAAAACACCAAAGCAGAGCAGCAAAAAGAAAAAAAAGATAAAAGAAAAAAATGAGGAGAGCTTAAGAAACATTTGGGGCACCATGAGTGTAATGACATCCCCATCATGGGAACACCAGAAGGAGAAGAGAACAAGCAAGGGATCAAGGGATCAAGAACCTATTTGAAGAAATAATGACTGAAAACTTCCCTAATCTGATGAAGGAAAAAGACTCACAGGTCCAGGTTGCTCAGAGAGTGCCAAACAAGTTGGACCCAAAGAGGCTGACATCGTAATTAAAATGACAGGTCTTAAAAACAAGGAGAGAATCCTAAAAGCCAAAAGAGAAAAGCAGGAAGTTACATAAAAGGGAGCACCAATTAGTTTGTCGTCTGATTTCTCCATAGAAATGTTTCAGGCCAAAGGGAGTGGCTAGATATATTCAAGCTGATAAACAGTAAGGAACTACAACCAAGGCTACATTACCCAGCAAGGCTATCATTTAATAATAAAGGAGAAATAAGGAGCTTCCCAGACAAGAAAAAGTTAAAGGATTTTGTTAACACCAAACCAGTACTTCAATAAATGTTAAATGGCTTGTTTTCAGAACAGGAAGAAAAAGAGAAAAAGAAAACCAGAGGAAAATAGTCTAACAGTAAAATGGCACTAAATACATATCTATCAATAATCACCTTAAATGTAAATGGCTTAAATGCTCCAACCAAAAGACATAGGATAGCTGAATGGATAGAAAACAAGATCCATATATATCTTGTCCCCACAAGAACCATCTCATATTGAAAGATACAATAGACTGAAAGTAAAGGCATGGAAAAAGATATTTCATGCAAATGGAAAAAGAAAACTGGGGTAGAAGTACTTATATCCAACAAAGTAGACCTCAAAACCAAGGCTATAGTGAGAAGCAAAGAAGTGCACTACATAATGAAAAAGGGAAGAATCCAATAAAGGCTATAACCCTAGTAAACATTTATACCCAACATTAGAGCATCTAAATATGTAAAGCAAATCTTGATGAATGTAAAGTGAGAGATTGACAGAAATACAGTCATATTCAGAGATTTTAACACCTCATTTATGCCATAGATACATATTCCAGACTCATGTATAATTCCAGCCTGAAATGACACTAGATCAAATGGATTTAATTGATATATTCAGAGCATTTCATCCCAAAGCAGCAAAATATATATAATTTTCAACTGCACATGGAATATTTTCTAGGATAGAGGTCACAAAATCAGTCTAAATACATTTATGAAGAAATGATATCAAGCATCTTCTCTGACCACAATGCTATGAAACTAGGAATCAATCACAAGAACACTGAAAAACATGCAAAGACAAGGAAGATAATACCATGTTATTAAACAATGAATGGGTCAACAAGTCAAGAGAGAAATCAAAAGATAACTTGAAACATGAAAATGAGCACACAACAATGCAAAATCTGTGGGACACTGGGAAAGCAATCCTAAGAGAGAAAGGTATAGCATTACATTTCTCAAAAATGAGCCTGTCTCAAAAAACAAGAAAAGGTTCAAATAAACAATCAAAACTTACACTTAAAGGAATTTGAAAAAGGACAACAAATAAGTCCCAATGTGAGTAAAGGAAGAAAATAATAAAGATCAGAGCAGAAATAAATGAAATAGAGCCTAAAAAATTATACAAAACTTCAATGAATCCAAGAGCTATTTCTTTGAAAAGATAAAGAAGACTGAAAAACCTTTAACCAGACTCATCAAGAAAAAAAGAGAAAGGATCCACGTAAGTAAGATCAGAGATTAGAAGAAAAATAACTGAGACCGGAGAAATACATAGTAAGGATAGTAAGGGTAGTAATGAAATATCATGATCAACTATATGCCAACAAATTCGACAACCTGGATGAAATAGAGAAATTTCTAGAAACATACAATCTTCTAAAACTATATCAGGAAGAATAAGAGAATTTGAATAGGCAGATTACACCTATTGAGACTGAAGTAGTAATCAAAAACCTCCCAAGGAACAAAACCCTGGACTGCATGGTTTCCCAGGTGAATTTTACCAAACATTCTGAGAACTAGCACCTGTCTTTCTCAAACTATTTCATAAAATTCAAGAGAAGGGAAAGCCCCACACTCATTTTTTGAGGCCAACATTATCCTCATTTCAAAACCAGATAAAGACACTATAAAAAAAAAATTATAAGCCACTATTCTTGATGAACATAGATGCTAAAATCCACAATAAAATATTAGCAAACTGAATAGAACAAAGCATCAAAAAGATCATACACCATGATCAAGTGGGATTTATTTCAGGAAGGCAAGGTTGGTACAACATTCAAAAATCAATAAATGTGATTAACCACATAAACAAAATGAGAGACAAAAACCACATGATCAATATCAATAGATGCTGAAAAAGCATTTGATAATAGCCAGCACTCCTTTATAGTAAAAATTCTCAGCAGGTAAGATTAGAGGGAACATACCTAAATATAAAAAGGCCATGTATGACTATCCCACTGACAGCAATATAATCAATGGGCAAAAACTCAAGTGTTTCCCCTCAAGATTGGGACCAAGACTAGGATGTCTGCTTTCATCTCTCTTATCCAACATGGTAGTGGAAGTCCTAGCCACAGAACTCAAACAAGAAAAAGGTATCAAATTAGAAAGGAAGAAGTAAAACTTTATTTGAAGATGATACAATACTGAACAGAGAGAACCACAAAGATTCCACCAAGATAGTACTAGAACTTATAAATGAATTCAGAAAATTAGCAGGATACAAAATTAATACCCAGAAATCAGTTGCATTTTTATATGCCAAAAGTGAACTGACATAAAGGGAAATTAATAAAGCAATCCCATTTACAATTGTTTAAGAAAGAATCAAATACCTAGGAGTAAACCAAACCAAGGATGTAAAAGATCTGTCCTTGGAATATTATAAGACACTAAAGAATGAAATTGAAAAAGATACAAGGATGTAGAAGCACTTACCGTGTTCATGGATAGGAAGAATTAACATCATTAAAATGTCTATACTACCCAAAGCAATCTATAGAACCAATGCAATTCCTATCAAGATTCTAATAATATATTTCACAAAACTAGAACAAATATTTCAAAAAAATTATATGGAACCACAAATGGCCCTGCACAGCAACACAGTGATCTTGAGAAAGAACAAAGTTGGAAGAATCATGCTACCTAACATGAAACTGCACTATAAGGCCACAGTAATCAGAACAGCATGGCACTGGCATAAAAACAGACACATAGATCAATGGAACAGAATTGAAAGCCCAAATAAAAACCCGCACCCTTATAGTCAATTAATATTTGACAGAGGAAGCAAACACATACAATGGGCTAAAGATAGTTTATTCAATAAATGGTATTGGGAAAATTGGACAGACACATGTAGAAAAATGAAACTAGACCACCTTCTTATACCACATACAAAAATAAATTCTAAATGAATCAAAGACTTAAGTGTTAGGCCCTAAACCATAAAAGTCATAGAAGAAAACATAGGTAGCGAAATGTTGCTCATAGCAATATTTTATTGGATATATTCCCCCAGGCAAGGGAAGGAAAAGGAAAAATAAACAAATGGGACTATATCAACTAATAAGTTTTTGCACAGAAAAGGAAATCATCAACAAGATTAAAAGACAAGTCACAGAAGGGTAGCACATATTTGCCAATATATCTGATAAGGGGTTGATGTCCAAAATTTATTAAGAACTTATAAAACTCAACACCAAAAAAACAAACAAATTGAAAAATGGGCAATGGACTTGAACAGACACCTCTCCAAAGAGGACATACAGGTGGCCAATGGATATTTGAAAAGATGCTCAACATCACTAATCATCAGAGAAATTCAGATTAAAACCACAGTAAGATATCATCGCACACCTGTCAGAATGGCTATCATCAATAAATCAACAAACAATAAGTGCTGATGAGGATGTGGAGAAAGGGGAACTCTTTTGCACTGTTGGTGGGAATACAGATTGGTGCAGCCTCTGTGGAAAGCAGTATGGAGATACTTCAAAAAATTAAAAATGGATCTATCTTTTGACCCAGTGATCCACTTCTGGGAATATATCCAAAGGAACCCAAAACACTAATTTGATAAGCAGCCCTATGTTCATTGCAGCATTATTTACAATTGCCAAGATATGGAAGCAGCCCAAATGTCCATCAGTAGATGAGTCGATAAAACAACTATAGGGCATTTACACAATGGTATTCTACTCAGCTGTAAAGAAGAAGAAAATTTTATCCTTTGCAACGATATGGGTGGACCTGGTGAACATTATGCTAAGTGAAATAAGCCAGTCATAGAAAGACAAATACCATATGATTGCACTCATATGTAGAATCTAATGAACAAACTGACAAGGAAAATGGGTACAGACTCATAGATGGAGAGCAGATGACAGCTAGTAGGCAGGGAGTTGAGGCTTTGAGGGATTGAGCAGAAAGGAAAAAGGACTCATGAACATAGACAACAGTGTGGTGATTGCTGGAGGGAGGGGGGTATAAAGGTTCTAAATGGTAATGGAAAAGTACAATAAAGAATAAATAAAATAAAAGCAATAGAAAGATAATTCTATGCTTCTTTTGCAAAATTCCCACAAAACACCTCTATAAATCAGCATGTGCCAATTCTTGAATCTTGAGGTTAACACAGCTTAAGATACACAGCTCTAAAACTATTTTGCCATTCAAAATACATTATTTTTCACCACAGGAAGAAACTTCAGAAAATATTGAATTTAACATTCTCGTAACAGTACTTGTTTGTTCTCTTGCTTAGGAAAAATGTTATAGCAACTTTCACACTCATGCCATTTCTGAGAATTGAAGTAAATCTTAGATATGATTTAGTTATTCAAAGGGAGTAAATATTGCCTCAAGTGTTCATTCACATGAACACCCAGGAGGCAAATAAATAGCTGAAACTGAATTTTGTCTCTTGTCCATTTTTCTGTTATCTCACATTTGAGACACCAAACATGGCCATTTTTATACTTGGACTCAAGATGTAATCTGAACAAAAGCAAAATTTACCCCTCTTCTCCCCATCTCTTTATAGGACCAGGTAATCTTTAATCTTTCCCCATGTTCCACCTCCCTATTTACCCCAGAACAATGGTCTCATTGTGAACAAGTCTATGAGGATCATGAGATTAAGTATTAAACAAAGACTGGAGAACTGTGCTAACATCATTAGCTTTGTAACCTTGAACAAATTATGAAGTAGCTTCAAACCTCAGTGTGACCATCTGTAAGATTTGGGCAATAAAATATTTATTCATAGCATAATTTCAGGAATTTAAGGTGCTAATTCATGAATGCATTTATCCAACACATAGTAACCTTCCACAAATATTAAATGCTGTTATTAGACTTACTATACAAATGTGTTTAGGTGTCAGTGAAGACAGGTGGTTTCTTGATATATAGTTTAGTGCTTCTCAAAAATCAATAGTGTATAGGATGCTATTTTAAAGAACCATTTTATTGAATTATAACATATATGCAAAAATGAGTTATGTGTGCTACATTCAAATTTTCATGAAATAAATGTCTTTGTTATCATCATCTAAATCAAGAAATGAGACATAAGTGGGTTCCCTCCTGTTTCCTCAGGCACTACTCCCCTAATAATCATCGATTAGTTTGCCTCTTTTGAAATGTTCTAAGAATAAAATTTCTGTGAATGGAATTTGTGTCTGGCTTGTGTTTATATTATTGCTTCATATTGCTAACTATATCATCATATGTTCATTCTTATCACAATGAGAATGTTACATGAGAATGTTATAATATGAGAATATTACAAATTATTTGTCCATTCTAAGGGTGAAGGACTTTCAGATTGTTTTTAGTTTGGAGTTATGAATAAAGCAACTGCAAACAATCTTGTATATGTCCTTTGGTGCTCAAAGATATGCTTTTCTCTTGGATTCCACCCCTTGGAATCCAGGAGTGGAATTGCTGTGTTTTAGTTTATATATGCTCAGCATAAGTAAATGCTGCTAAACAGTCTTCTAAAATTTATACTCCCAGTGGCAGAATATGGGGGCCACAGTGGCTCCACATGTTGCAAACATGTACTATTATTTTCATCTTGCTAACTTTCAATGAGAATCCTTCTGTTTGGTGTGTAGTGGTATTTCAGGTCATTTCTATTAAGAAGGTGAGTTTTTGTTGTGTTTCATTGGGTTTCTTATTTTAGAAAATGCTTGTTGAATTTTTGCCCATATTTCTATAAGGTTATTATTTTTCTTATTGAATTTTAAAAGTTATTTAGGTGTTTTTGATATGTCTCCATATTGTTTTTTCACTTTTATGCCTGCAATATATATAGAAATCATTTTTAGATATGATAGAGGTCAAAATTTCTTTTTTCCTATGGATATACAGTTGACCCAGGATCTTTTATTAAAATGACACCCTTTTCTCACTACACTGCACTGTCTTATTTGTCACAAATCAGGCTTTAGCTATTTCTGAACTCTATTCTAATTCATCTCTTTCTTTCTTTAATCTTCACATAGTGTAGCATGTCTTTATATAGTGCCTTAAAGTCTTGATTTTGTACTTTAAAATTAAGGGTGAAGGAAGTAGACATACAAGTCCAGGAAGCACAGAGAGTCCCAAACAAGATGGATGCTAGGAGGCCCACTCCAAGATACATCATAATCAAAATGCCAAAGATTAAAGATAAAAAGAGAATCTTAAAAGCAGCAAGAGAAAAGCAGGTAGTTATATATGAGGGAATTCCCAGAAGACAGTCAGCTGATTTCTCAAAAGAAACTTTTCAGGCTAGAAGGGCTTTCTTTGCAGGGAATATTAAAAGTGGTGAAAAACAAGGACCTACATCCTAGATTACTCTATCCAGCAAAGCTATCGTTTAGAATCAAAGGGCAGACAAACAGCTTCCCAGACAAGAAAAAGCTAAAGGAGTTCATCATCACCAAACCATTATTATATGAAATGTTAAAGGCATTTATTTAAGAAAAGGATGAAGGTCAAAACTACAAACAGTAAAATGGCAACAAACACATATCTATCAACAATTGAAACTAAAAAAACAAAATAAGCAAACAAGCAGAACAGAAACAGAATCATAGATATAGAGAATGGTTTGATGGCATCCAGATGGGGGAGGGATTGGGAGAATAGGTAAAAAGGTGAAGGGATTAAGAAGCAAAAATTAGTAGTTACAGAATAGTCATGGGTTTAAGATATAGTATAGTAAATGGAGTAGCTGAAGAACTTATATGCATAACCCATGAACATGAACAAATATGTTGAGATGGCCTGAGGGAGTGGGGGGTGTTGGATGGAGGGGCCAAAGAGGAAAAACTGGGACAACTGTAATAGCATAATCAATAAAATATAATTAAAAAAATAATTTTGGTAGCTGCAAGTATGGATTTCCAACTTTGTTTTTCTTCAAGATTGCCTTAGCTATTATTGACTCTTTGTTTTTCATAAAATATTTCAGAATCTGCCTGTCAATTTCCACAAAGTAAATGTGTTAAGGTTTTGATTGAAATCACATAAAATAGAGCAATATGAAGCATATTTGCCTTCCATTCACAGCAAGCACATTATTGCTTTCCACTTAATTTAGGGACCCTTTACTTCACTCTGCAAAGTTTTAGAGTGCTCAAAATAGAAATGTTGCTTACTTTTTGTTGAATTCCTATATATTTCATGTATTTAATATAATACATATGCTTTTCAAGTCTTTATTTTATATTTTTAGTATCTATATATAGTTGATTTTTGTATTGAATTTGCATCCAGTGAGAGAATAAAATTTAATGCTAATACTATAATTGTAGATTCTTTGAATTATCTGCATACACAGTAACAACTGAAATAATGGTTTTACTTATTCTGTTACAATGGTCCTATCATTTCTATCTTTATTTTTTTATACATTTGTTAATTAATTTATTTTTTCATTTATTTATTTTGTATCATTGCATATGCTAGAAACTACAATGCAATATTGGCTAGGAATAGTAATTACAGGCATTTTTGTCTTGTATCACTGAATTTGATTGGATAATATATTCTTTAGAATTTTTGCATGTATGTTATAAATAAGTTGGCTTCTAATGTTTACCTTTTGTTGTCTATTTTGTTTTCTACTGCTGTTGGAATACATTTAAAACAATGCATTGGTTTAAAACCATACAAACTTTATTCTTACAGTTCTGTAGGCCAGAAATTCAGCATGGTCTCACCTAACTCAAATCCAGATATTGGCAGTCTATGCTATTTCCAGGGAGCTCTAAGGGAGAAACTGCTTTCTGCTCACTTAACTCATTAGCAGAATTCAGTCCCTTGCAGGTGTAGGATTGAGGACTCCAATTTTCTTGCCTGCTGGCCGTCACATGAAGGTTGATCCCTGATGCTAGAGGCCACCATGTTCCTTGGACCATGGCTCCCTTCCTTCATCTTTGATGCAGTAATGGCTGGTCAAGTCCTTGAAGTGTCTCATCTCTCTGATTTACTCTTCTGTCTTCCTCTTCTCCCTTTAAAATCCACGTGATTGTATCCACCCAGATAATACAGGGTATCTTCTTATCTCAAAGATCTTAACCTTAATCAGATCTGCAAAACTCTTTTGACACATAGGGCAATGTATTCACAGGTTCCAGGGATTAGGGCATAGGCATCTTTAGGAGGTTATTTTTCTGTGTACTCCATTATCTTTATCATGACTTGGAAATATTCTCTCTTTTCTACTTTCTGGAATTGGTTTTAGAAAATACAGAGAACAATTCAATTTTTCTTTTTCTTTATTGCATCAATTTTTTAAAAATTTTTATTGTTATTCAATTACAGCTGTCTGCATTTTCTCCCCATCCCTCCACCCCACCCCAGCCAAACCCACCTCCCTCCCCCGTCTCCACCCTCCCCCTTGATTTTGTCCTTGTGTCCTTTATAGTAGTTCCTGTAAACCCCTGTCCCCACTGTCCCCTCCCCACTCCCCTCTGGCTATTGTTAGATTGTTCTTAACTTCAATGTCTCTGGTTATATTTTGTTTGCTTTTTTCTTTTGTTGATTATGTTCCAGTTAAAGGTGAGATCATATGGTATTTGTCCCTCACCGCCTGGCTTACTTCACTTAGCATAATGCTCTCCAGTTCCATCCATATTGCATTAATTTTGCTAAATTGTAGTTTTCAAGGAGTTCACTATTTCATCAACTTTAAAAATGTTTGGCATAGAGTTGTTTACAATATCTTTTTACCTTAAGATCTGTAGGATCTACAGTGATGTTCCTTTTCTATTCCTGGCATGAGTATTCTGTGACTTCTCTCTTTTTTTCTCAACCAGTCTTGCTAGGATTTTACTAATTTTATACATATTTTTTGAGAATCAATTTTCATCTGTGTTAATTTTGGCTATTGCATGTATTTTCTACTTTAGTAATATTATTAATTCATTAATTTTTTTCTACCTTATTTGGTCTGCTTTTTTTAACTTCTCAAGATTCATACTTATTTTCTGGCCTTTCTTCTTTCCTTATACACATATATTCAAGGCTATACATTTCCTTTTAAGGTAAGCTTTAGCTATAGTTCACATGGTTGTTGTAATATATTTTCTTATGTTTTATTTAAAAATATTTAAAATTTCCATTTTGTTTCTTTTTTGGCACACAAGGGATTTAGAATTGTTTAATTTTCAAGTACTTGAAGACTTTCTATTTATCTTTTTTTACTAATGATTTCTTGCTTAAAATTCTTATGGTCAGAGAATACATGCTAATGATTAAGTTTTTTGACATTTGTTGAGCCTTAATAGCCTAGCACAGCTTGAATTGTGTGGCTAAGTGTTCACTTGAAAAGATACATACTCAAAATGTTAAAGTTGTTAATCATATTTTTCAGATGTTCTATAATCTAACTAAATTTTTGGTGCTCATTTTATAGATGCAAGTATACTCATCTTTCACTATGAGTGTGGGTTTTTGTTTCTTTTAGTTCTGCCAATTTTTGCTTTATAAATTGTAAAGGGATGTTATTGAATGCATACAAATTTAGAATAGTTTTATTTGTGGGTTGACTCTTTTTTCCTTTATTAAATATTTCTCTTTATTCCTAATAATGCTTCTTTTATTAGTTTTTTTCTATATGATATTGGTTTATGGTCACTAGCTTACTTACTGTCGGTATGAGCATAATAAAGTTTTTTCACCCTTTTACATTTAACTATGCTATGTCCTTATTAAAATTGAGTCTTCTTTCTATGTCCTTACTGAAGTCGAGTCTTTAGTAACCACTCAAAGTTTGAGTTTCAATTTTCATCCAGAAAATTTTAGTCTTTTAATTGGAATATTTATTTGTTTATAATAATATTTGGGCTTATACTTATAATCTTTTCCTCTCACTTTTTTTTTATTTATAATATATTATCACTCCAACCCATTAACTTGTCAGTCTCCAACCCATTAACTTGTCAGTTATATATACTGTTAGTAATATCTGAGTAATTACTTAAAAAATAAAATATGTAATTTTGACTTTTTAGCATCTAATATAAATTAGTACCTTTAGAGTAAGTAAGATATAGCTGAATAATCATTTAAACAACAAAACCCCCAGAATCTCAGTGGCATGCAAATAAATACTGTTTTGTGAAAACTGCTTTTTATATGTGTGTGGCTATTATGGATTTTAATGCATTTTTGGACTGTGGATTATATTAGTTTGCTGGGGCTGTTATAACAAAGTACCACAAATTGGGTGGCTTATTCAAGAGAAATGTATTTACTCACAGTTTTGGAGGCTAGAAGTCTAAAATCAGTGTTGGCAGAATTTGTTTCTTCTGAGTTTTGTGAGGTAGCATATACTGCATTCCTCTCTCCTACCTCCTAGTATTTGCTAGCAACCTCTGGAATTCCTTGGCTTATAGATGCATTAGCCCAATCTCTGAATTCATATGCAAATGGCATTCTCTCTATGTGCATGTCTTTCTATATGTCCAACTTTCTCCTGCTCATAAGGACATAGTCATATTGGTTTCAGCCTCCCCTCCCCCACCATGACTTCATCTTAACTCATTTGAAAAGACCCTATTTCCAAATAAGCCCTCACATTCATGGACACTGGGAATTAGGACTTCAACATCTTTAGGAGGGACCTAAATCAACCCTTAAAATGGGAAATGTTCAAAAATGTTTGAAAGCTTCGGCGTAGATATTCCTTGTCCATATTAGCTTTAACCCTCTCAAACCAAGCTATTCAGAAAAAGAAAAATCGTTTATTGATTTGAAGATGCAATACGATATAAAGTGTACTGATTTGGGTGGTCCTTTCTGACCCTAGTAACCACAGGTAAATAATTTGTATGGTTCTAATTATACCTTTTTTTTTTTAATTTAAGAGGCCAACACACAACTTTCAAGGTGTTTAGAAAGTTAACAAGGAAGCCGATAATGATTTTTAAGCTCATATTTATATTCACCTAAGCTTATTTTTATTGACTCTTAAGGCATAGCCAATACTTATGTAATATTTTAATTATTTATTAAAATATATTTTCACAATATATCTTTTATTTACTTAATCAAATGTAATGTGTAAGATGGAGTTCTTTGGGGAGTTTTATGTAGATGCCAGGTTTTACAACAAGCTGCATGTATTTTTTTCCCATTTCTTAATCACAACACTCTCTCCAGTCATCAGTTTTCTGACAACCATCTGCTTAGATGTCACTCATTCCTTCCAACCCATCTAGTTGAAATTAAAATATTGACAGAAATAATTTTTGCATTCAAAGTGGAAAAGGTAATAGGGGTGGTGAAACTAGATTGGATTTTGCGTGCATTGCCCCTGACAATATTGTGACAATTTTAAGTCATGCAGTGCTACAGAAAAATAAAATATAAAGCAAAGATTTGAGCAAAGTATAAGCTTGGTTTATTCCAATGATCTTAAAATATTCCTGAAAATAAAGAAAAATAAAAGAGGCTACCAAGTTGTAACTGTTATGTCGTCTGGTTACTGTATTCAGTAAGAAGAGTGCCACAAGTAAAGATGAAATGTTATTGAGTGCTTTCACAAATACATAATGACAGTAACAAAAAACCCAAAAATTTTAAAAATTACAGCATGGAGGAAAAACTGAAAAATTTGAAAATATAACAATTACAAATTTATTTTGAAATTCTTAATAAACAACATAATTTTATTAAAAATATTTAATGTTTAAACAATCTTACTATGAAATCCTTTTTGACCCTAGCAAAGACTATTCAGCCACATGAAAATTCTAAGCTTAGGTTTTATAATCTTCCAAGGTGGTACATTATTAAACTAAACACTCGATTCCTTACCCTTGATGAGTTCACAAACTAATCAATAAGTGTGTCACTAAATTGTTTGCATTTATCTCCCCCAAAAGAAAAAGTGGTGTCCCCAGGGGAGTGAAAGATTATATATATAATATATGATATATAAACACATATATGTGTGATTTATATATATAATTATAAGGATTATATATATACACAAAGGTTATATATATAAATTATACATACATATGCACATGTTCAGTCATCAGTTTCCTGACAACCATCTGCTTAGATGTCACTCATTCCTTTTATAATTACATATCTTCATAATCACATGTATATGTGTACACACATATGCATGTGCAAGTAAATATATGTGCATACATGTGTATACATGCACGTGTGTCTCCACATATAATTTGTACATGTATACACATACAATTTATATAAATGTATAATTTATATATATATAATCTTGAATTTTTGTATAGTCGATAGATAAAGAATTAAGTTGATAAATTTGATTATGTTAGGAGAATTCACTGAAAAGGAAAAGGACAGAAATTGAGACTAAAGAGTTAGTGACTAGTTAAAGGAATGCAGTTTGGTCATAGGAGACAAAAAAAAAAAACAGAAAAAAACAAAAATAACAAAATCGTTTCCTCTGTGTTCTTTCCTCGGGCATGGAAGAATGTTTTCATATTTGAATCACAAATACCTGGTACAGAGAAAAACGTCTGTCAGTCATTCCTGGATGTCTCAAAGACCTTCCTTACCAGCACCACTCCAACCTCCCTTTTCTAAACCTCATCTCTGGCCATATCGCTTCCTACACCTTTTGATGTGCATTTCTGGGTCTCCTTATCGGGCTTTGTTCTCTCCCTGAAAGATCTTGCTCTGCTTTCCTTATCTTCCTACACATGTATTTGCATTTGTTTATAGGTATAAGTAAGTTATTTATGTCTATTTTTCCCAAGTTAGACTATGCTGTTCTCAAAGACAAGTACAGTGACTGTGTCTTTGTGTTGATATAATATTTTTATCCCTAGTGCTAAGAACATATATGTCTATAATAAAAATTTATGGACTTCATGGGTATCTTTCACCAGACAGTTGCAACAACATACCCTAGTAAAACATTTGCAGAGGTCATGACAGCTGTTTGCAGACATATTTTTCACTGCAGTTCAGTCCACTCAGTTCAACTTGTAAGACGTTTTGGGAAAACAGTAACAGCAGCAACCATCACAACCACTACCACCTCCACCACAATTAAATTGGGCCTTTCTTAATGCATTTCCTCTATTTCCCCTTATTCTGTTATGTGTAGCTCTATATCTACTTAAAGAACAATTTTCTTTCAAAGCTATTCCAGCTGTCTTCTGCCACTAAGCATTTTTGGTCATCTTACTTACCACTTGTAATTTCTTATTTTGCTGCTGTTGTTCCTGGCCAGGCTAGCTGTGTGTGTGCTTTTAGGGTGGATCCATACAAAGGAAGAGTGACTGGCTTTAAAAAGAAAAAGCCAAAACAAGTACATCTTTCAGTTGCATCGTTAATAAAGTATTGCATTTGATGAACATGTATTCATTAATATTTTTATCATTTATAGTTCAAATTTTTGGACCAGGCCCTCTGTTGTGGACTAAAAGTGTGGCAGAAGGGCTCATGGCCCAAATGGCTGGTGGGAGGTGTGCTATAGGTAAATGGATAAGCACAATACAATATGATAAGATGATGGTAAAAGTGAGAGGAACAGAGAAGGAAGTGGTACAGGAAATGTTTCACACAAAAAATTAATATTTGGATGGGTTTTGAAGGGAGAGGAGAAGTTTGAAAACTTGACTATAAGCATTTTGGGCAGTAGAAATAGTATATTCAAAATCACAAAGTTGTGAAAAGACTTCGCTTATTAGAAAAGGAATTAAGTGTTATTAGATTAGAACAAAGATTGTTCACTCAGAGAATAGGCATCAGATGTTGCTTCAGCAATGGTCCACCCTTCGCAGGCCAGAAAGAATCCTGGCTCACACGTTAATCTCAGTCACAAACACCACCCCATTAGCCATGGAGTTTTGAGAGGTCAGAGGCAAAACACAGTGTCTGCCTCTATAAGCTGAGGAGACAACAGTGAACATTTTGCAGGACAAGCACCGTCCTTCCACATTAACTGTAACTCAAGACAGCGCAGAACGGTTGATGGTTTACATGAAAATACGAACTTCAGAATTTGGTACACATGACCAGGCCGGTACTTAGTGGATTTTCCCATCAAGAAGGGCATGCCTATATCGAAGATGGAGCAGGAACCAGATGGCCGTGAATTACAGATCTGTCCTGTGGAAGACTGAAAAAAAAGCTGAAGTTATGGAAAGTAAGTGACTTCAAAGTCGTTCAGCATATCAATGAAAGAGCTTGTGATAGAGCAGAGGGTTCTGGCTTTCAGACTGCTATCATTTCCATGGTGCCGTGTGCTAGTCCTGTCACATGGAGGAGTTTGTTGTCATTTGGGAGGAATGTCTAAGAGGTTTAAAACATGAAAGAAATGACAAGTTCTCTGAGAAGCTTTGACATGAATAGACTTCTAATCACTTATTTCTGAGAAATCTCATCTCAAACTTGTACTTATTGTTGGATTCCCAACAATACAAACTTCCCTGAGCTTTCAAAAAGAAAAATCCCATTTGTTTTTGGTTATTTAGATACAATCTAGAATATACACTAGTTTTGACCTGGTTGAGACTATCTGACATTATCTCTGTGATCCAGGTTTAGGACAGTATCAGCCAGGGTCCCAGCAAGAAAAGAAGAACACACTAAAAAGGGGCAATTGAAGAGATTTCAGTAAAGGGACTATTTACAAGGAAGTAGGTAGGAATAAGAGACTCTAATAAGAAATGGTGAATCATCCTGGAACTAGTAATGATAGTAGAGATATAACAACTAAAACCTAAAGGGGGGAAGAGAAAACACTGTTAGAATGTGGAGGGAATATTTGTAGATATAAGAGATGACCTTCAGCCCTGGCTGGTGTGGCTCAGTGGATTGAGTGCTGGCCTGCAACCCAAAGGGTCGCCAGTTCGATTCCCAGTCAGGGCACATGCCTGGGTGGCTAGCCAGGTCCCCAGCTGGGAGTGTGAGAGAGGAAACACTGATGTTTCTCTTCCTCTCTTTCTCCTTCCCTTCTCCTCTCTTTAGAAATAAATAAATAAAATCTTAAAAAAAAAAAGGTGGCCTTCAGAAATAAATTATGATAGTATTGCAGGGGGCAGGGTGGAGGTATAAGGGGTATAAATGGTAATGGCAAAAATAAACTTTCAGAAGAAAAGGAAATAAACTGTGGTTTTAAATATAGGTATATAGTCATTACCAATTGAGGCACAGCATGGAGGGAGCCAGTAATTATAAATACTCCAAGTCCAATTTCTTCTTGCTCCCTGATCCCCTCAGTGCCTCCATTTGATCGAACACATCAGAAAGTCAGAGCATAAGGCCATAAAGTCAGCCTCCAAGGGCTCAGAGCAGAATGGATAAAAGCAGAGAGTGGATCCAGAGGAGCAAATGGAGAATATTACAGGATGGAACAAATACATATTCATCCATGCTCTGGCCCAGGATCCGTTCAGTTCTCCCATTCCCCAATCTTTTTTTGGATGTGCAACTCTATAAACTGCTCTGATTTCAAAAAGTTTACCTCACACTACTGGAAAAATTATGTAAATAAGAAGAGTTTGGCTGAGCAGTGACTAAGGAGAGAAGGAAACATGACCTCCATCTGCAAGCAGTGGTGGGAATAGAAATGATTTCCTGTGGGAACTCGGCTGGTAGTACTGTTAAATCATTTGTATACTGTTAAATGAGTTGCATGCTGGTGGGGCAAAGAGGTCTTGGAACTGTGTTTGCTGGCATTCTCCCTACCTCCATCATTGTCTACAAGCATTTGAAAGGTTGAAAAAAACAGCAAGAGAAGGCTCTGATTCAAGGTGATAGAACCAGAAACAGTAACAGAAAATCAGGAGAAAGATATGGTAAGTTAAAAAACCTAAAAGTATTCAATGCAGAAGTTAATCTTTAATTAAAATATTCTGAGGGAATAACATATAAGAAAGCTCTCCTTTTGCATATTTAATCCCAGAGAGAACACAGCTTTAAAAACACACCATTGATAATAATCTTTGTGGAAAAAAAGTATACAGTTTATTTTCTGTTTGCATATCTAACAAATACACTTAGCACCATTAACAAGCCTTAGCAAGCTTCACATTTAGGAAATGGCTAACTAACATTTACTTTTATTGTCTGAAATATAACTTCTGATACTAAACATTTAAAAATATCTCAACTTAAAAATTATTTTCCTCCCTTCTGGTAAAATGCTGAATATGTAGTTGAAAAAAACAATTAAAATTTTATGAAAAGAGGTTTTGGTATGAGGTTTGATTTCAAGGAATATAATTAAAACACAGTATAAGCTTTCCTTTTAAAGTTTCAACTAAATTAAGCATGTATCATGCACCTACAAAAACCAATATTTTTTCAGTTTAAAATTTTCTACCTGACCCGATGAATTCTCATGGATGAAAACTGTATCTTACATTTTGTTTCTCCTACACCCCTCACATATTCCTTTAAGCATAAATTATAGTATAAAGTTTAAGTAGACAATGTTGTGTAATCACAACAATAATTGACATTATTGTGTTAGATGCTGTTATAAGAACATGAGACTACTCCATTTAAACCTTTTAAAAACTTGATGGAACATTTTGATCTTTGCAGATGAGGAAACTGAGGCTTCAGAAGCTATAATCTTGCTCAAGGTCATACAGTTAGTGGCAGAGCCAGGATTCAAACCTGAGAAATTTCAGTCCACACTTTGAGTTTTTAACCAGGGTGCCATACGATCTTAAAGGTTGAGATAAGATGGGGCCAAAACATATTGAAGGCTGTCAACTGAGAACTCTCAGTTTTTACATTAGAAAGTATCATAAAATAATTTATCTTTTAACAAGACAAATATGCTTTTTTTAAGAAAAAGTTTCAATTAAGGCAGACAGTTTAAATAAGGCTTAAGTTTTCAGTTCTATGCACTCTTAACTTTTACCCAGTGTCTAATATAATAAAGGCTATGATAATAAAGGAAATAAACAGAATTTATTCTATAGTTCAATGGTTTTTAAGCCATTTAAAGAAATCTTGCTCTAAACCATATTTTCTGTGGACACTTAATATAAAAAATATATCAAGGGCTTAAATTATGTTATTCCTATGATTGTGAGAGGAAAAAGTTTCTGAGAAAAGTGCTGCTAGGAAAACTGAAAATAACAAACCCCTTTCTCAGTGACTATTTCTTGTTTCCTTCTACATGTCACATCTGGCTGACAGGGACTTTACTAACTAGGACAGGCTAATTGCTGTAACAAACAACTGCAAAATTTTAATGGCTTAACATGTCAAAGGTTTTTTACCCCTTTCTCATCTTATAGTTCAATGCAAGATGGAGAGGCCTCTGCTCCACAAAGTTATTCAGAGTGCTGATAGAAGTTCCACTGTCTTCAGTGCATGGAATTCAACATCCAACCAGCAAATCAGGAAGAGGGAAAACATGGGAAGGCACATCTCCTCTGAACTAGAGCTAACAAGTCACTACAGCTCACATTTTATTGGTGAGACCTAGTCACATGGCTTCAGCCTGACACAAAGAGTTGGAAAAGAAACTTAGCTGTGTGCCCAGGGAGAGCAAGGATGTTGAGGAAGATCTCTGCCACAGGGACTGCATGACAAATTGAAAGCTCGTTTGAGTAAAGCACCATGGGAGATACTAAACACACAAAGGTAAGTCAAACATGTTTCCTGCATTCAGTAGGCTTTCTGTCTATAAATGGAATTTAGTTAAATAACTAAAGGTGAACAAATAATAATAATGAAACTTACCGAGGGCTTAAAATGTTCAAGGCAGGGTTCTGAAGGTTTTATAAGAATTAATTCCTTTAATCAGTGATATAGTATTACTAGCCACATTTCATAAATGAGGAAATCAAAGAAAAGAGTAAGTAGCCCAATGAGGCATGGCTATTAAAATGTGGAACCAGGACTTGAACTCAGACTGACTTCAAACCCCACACTCCTTAGACCAGTAAGTGACACAAAAGGAGTGCAGTCACCATGCCTATGTGGCCTTGGAGGGAAGAGCGCTGTGGAAGTGCCAGGTGACTCTCAGTCTCTGGTCTTCGGGTGGGAGCACAGGTCAACTGTTCAATAAGTGTCAGTTATTTTTATTATTGTAGTAGGTTTCAAATATAAGATAATATTTTGAAAATGATTTTAAATAAGACGGGCCATTTGACAAATCAGACATTAATGTGAATGGGACTGCTTCCAGAGTCACAAAAAGGATTTTTGAAAAAGTACAAATGCAAGGACTAGAAAAAAGAATGAAAGGAGTCAAGAAAGTCTCATGTGACTAGAGTGGGGAAGGATTTTCAAGCTCGCTTTCTGCTCGTTCTTACCTTATGGTAGGCTTCTGCCCATTGTCCTTCAACCAACTTCCTATCAACACACATAGAATCCAAATCTACAGTAGCTTTTCAATGTTCTGGGAAAGATTCAAGCAAGAGTCAGTGACACTAACCATTTTTTGACCTGAGGTAAAATAACCCTATCTCAGACACTAACCCTTTTTTTGACCTTGGGGAAAAAAACTTACAGCCTTGGGCCTCAGATTTCTCATCTTTAAAAAGAAAAATTGCCCTGGCTGGTGTGGTTCAGTGGATTGAGCGCTGGAGTGTGAACTAAAGGGTCACAGGTTCTATTCTTAGGGCACATGCCTGGGGTGCAGGCCAGGTCCTCAGTAGGGGGCACTCAAGAGGCAACCACACATTGATGTGTCTCTCCCTATTTATTAAAAATAAATAAATAAAATATTGAAAAAGAAAAATTTCCTATCACTTTATTTCCACAGTTCCTGCTAATGCTACGGTTCTTCAAAATGTCTCAACTGTTCTAGGATCTCTGTACTATAGCTAGTAACTTTTGTTAATGTGTCTTTTGCTATCTCATTTTTGAGCAACCTCATGCTGCGTGCCAGATTAGTTTTAAGATATAAATGTTTATGTTTGTATTCTGTATATTTAAGTGTTAACACAGAGTCTGAGTTTAAATATTTTGATATAAACCAATAGTCTTGGTATGACATTGACCTTCCTCTTTGCACATTTCACTGACTTTCTGTTTTGTTTACCAGGCAAGGTTTTCACAACATAATTTGGCAATGGGATCATAGAAAATTTTAGGATATGAAGACATCCACAGGAAATACGAGTGGGAGTGTGTTTTCTTGAAGTTAATAGAAGCAATTTAAGAATCAGACTGACAATAATGTTAAGAAATAGCACACTTTGCTGATGATGAATATTTTAGTGGAAGATGAACATTAGAAATAGTTATTTAGACCTTGGCTGGTTGAAGCAAACACTATGTCATCTATTTTCTGTATTTAAGGAACAGAACTTCTTTATCTGTTATATTAATAATGATCCTGCTATCTCAACTTACCACACACAAAGAGAAGTCTACAAAAACTTCAGTCACTTTTATCACAGCGTGATCAGACCCCCTGTGTGCTTTTATAGCTCTCAATTAAAATAAGTAATTCAATGAAAGAACAAGTCCCATGAGGAGAGATGCCAAGAAGGAATTCTAATGTTAAAGAAATATTTTGCCATGGTAAGGCTATTATGATTGGTAATGCTTCAAAGATAAGCTTTGATTTTTCATCTTAATGCAGTAGTACTATAAATAAATTCAGGAATATAAATTGAAAATGGCTACTCATATTACTAATTGTTTTTTCTATTAAAATGTTCTTACCTGATAAAAACATCTTTTGGTTATTTGCATTATTAGTAGTAATAATGTGCTACCAAATCCATAGGAGCTACAAATTTTTGTTTTTCCAATTCAATACATACTATTTGTGTGTCTGATATTTTTTGCCATATTTCTAGGGAGTGCCATAAATGTTTAATTTATTTCTCAGAATACCCTATATTGTTTAAGTGAGGTGACTTATCTAAAATCACACAGGTTATAAGTATTCAGGATTTGAACTGAAATGTTTAAAAAATCTATGTAGTCAGACATTTGCCTGTTCATTTTTAATACAGTAGTGCCCCCTTAACTGTAGGGGTTATGTTCTAAGATCCACAGCAGAAGCCTAAAACTGCCAATATTACTGAACCTTATACATACTGTGTTTTTCCCTATGCATACATACACAACTATGATAAATTTTAATGTATAAATTAGATACAATAACAGATTAACAATAATAACTAATAATAAAATAGAACAATTATAACAATATACTGTAATCAGTTATGTAAATGTGGTCTTTCTCTCTAAAAAATACCTTATTGTGCTGTATTTACCTATTCACTTATAAGGAGCACTTTACAGCTTCTCTTTGGCACATCTGAATTGCCAGCATCACTACGCTTGTGCTTTGGAGCCATTATTAAGTAAAATAAGGGTCACTTGAACACAAGCACTGAGAACCATGGCAGCTGACGTGATAACTAAGACAGCTACTAAAGTGACTAATGGGCACAAAGTATACACAGTGTGGACACACTGAACAAAGGGATGGTTCATGTCATGAGTGGGACAGAGGGGGATGGCATGACATTTCGTCATGCTACTCACAATAGCATGCAGTTTTAAACTTATGAATTGTTTATTTCTGAAATGTTCCTTTTAATATTTTTGGATCATGGTTGACCATAAGCACTAAAACCACAGAGAGCAAAACTGGGGATGAAGCACAGTGGATGTGATGGTACTGGATCTTCAACTGATGGTTCCGCACAACCCAAACACTTTTGAGTGCATAGACCCTGGATCAAACTTGAGGAGGGGATCAGGTATATTGCTGGGCTACAAAGAACACTTGGAGGGACCAGTGCTGTACTTAGGTAGGTAGGGTTGCCATGCCAAATGGCAGAACACCTTTCTCATCAGTCTTTCTAGCAAGTAAATTCCCTGTGGCTCTAGGTGTTTTGGAATATGTGAAGGTCCTCAGTTAAAATGCAAAAATACTTCCTAGAAAGACAAGCTAATGCCTTAGTCTGAATTATTTTTCAGATGTTATCCCCAAAAAGAGCCCCAATGGCATGGAACACGGGGCTGGGGAATTGAGATAATGAACTGAAAGATTCAGAGTTGGGGAATTTTTGCTAATGAAGAGCTAAGAGGGTGTTGAAAGTGGGTTTCCCTCTTGGTTACTGCTAGTGCATACAGTACCTTTTGGTAAATTGATAAAAGTTTCCCTCTTCTAGGATAAATTACAAGAAGGCATTCATTCTGGGTGGCTGAATCACCAACAGACCCCTTGTCCTCCAGGATGACGTAGCCTCTGCCAGGGAACAAGAGTAGCTGAAGGGAGTGTGAGCTGGACGTCAGCCCTGTGTATCCCCCTCGGCTGAGTCCCTTTGTTCACTACTTGCACAGCCTTACTTGGTAGCCCCAGTTTCTCTAGAGAGCCAGTGACTGAGTGAGGTCATAGGGCCCTAGGAAGGGGAAGAAAAGTATGCTTATTATAGAATTGAGAACCAACCTTATTTAATGTTGAGCCTTTTCCTTGTATTAGGGTATCCTGGGCACAAGGAGCTCCAGCAGCTTTATGGTATTAGAGACTCACGGGGGCTCCACCCTGTGGGGTAGGCGCGGGCACGAATGTGGTACCTATGGGATCATCAGCTAACATGGAGCCTAGAAGAGAATCTAGGTATTTTTCATTATTCATTGAATACTAAAAAAGAGTAGCTATTGGAGAATTTTAACTAGTCTCTAGGGACTAATATATCAGATTACAAAAAATTCAAAACTTTTTTTGGAAAGAGGGTACTTTTTAATTTCCAAATAAGACGCTCCAGATTGCTCTTTAGGCACCAGGCCTGAATTATCTATTGTACTTGTTATTTATTTAACAATATTATACATTAACATAGTCTGTTACTGTTGTTATAGTAGCAACAGTAGTCACTATAAAATTAATATATTTTATTATGTAACATTTGAAAATAAAAAATATTGAGATTGAACTAGAAATTAATTTACAATCCCACTAAGAGATATATCTCATCCCACATTTGTATTGAGTTCATTTGTGTCCCCCATTGTTATGTTCCTATTTAGTTAAAATCAAGAAGATGCTGTCTGTTTGCTCTCAAGACCAGAAGCCACTGCAGACCAAGCAGAAAGTCCTATCCAGCATAAGGCTCTCAGACCCATTTCCTGGTTTTTCCTTCATCTAGGGTCAGATTTCTTGACCCTTGCCTTCCATGCCTTCTGCCCAATTTTTGTTAACACTTATTTCTGATAACCAGTTCGTTGATGACAACTTGATTTTTACTATGACTTTTTGGGAAAAAAAAAAACTAGGGCCAAATCCTATGAATTACTTTGATTCTTTCTGTAAGGATCACCAGTGATATCATCCCACAATCTCAGGAGCAAAGCAATCAGGATGTTAGTATTCACAGAGCTTCATTTGTTTTAATCTACAATACTAGCAGATATTGAGCGCCCCTGCCTGAGCAGCCTTGTCAGCATCGTTCTGAACACAGTCTGGAGTTTTATGGAAAAGACCAAGTCTGAGTGATTATGTATAGAAGTATGTAGGTGGGTGGCATAGGGTAGAAGAAAAGAGAAATGGGGAAGGGTGGGATATTTAGCTTAAATAGACTTAGAGGAAGAATGAGAACATTTTAAATTTCCCATTCATTGTTCCCTGGCATCAGTACCATATGCAGATAAAGAGGCTAAAATAATCATGAATTTTGTTTTAATTAACTCTCTAAGATTTGTCTACCATTGAGTTGCCCCCTCCCACCCTCATCTGTTATTTTGTTCATTTTAGGGCCATAAATATTATTAATCCACAGAGATTTCTTTCTGCTTCCTTTAGTTAATTAAAGATACTCTAGAATTTATCTTATGTTACCACCAGGAGGGCACAAAAAGTGAAATATTATATTGCTAGATAGCTCATTCATTAGCATAAAATAATCAGTGGGATTGTGTGTTAGTTTCAACCACCTCTGCCAGATTTTTTCTTTTAACAGACAAATGCAGCCAACAGAAAAAAGTAGAGAGGGAAGGGAGAGAAAGAAAGAGTAAAAAATTAAGAAGAGAGGCAACAAACAACAGGCACATAGATTATCTTTTTCAGAGATAGTCTCACTAGACTCTAGTGTGGGAAGAAACTGTAATAATTCCCTGCCCAGACATCATTAGTAATAGATACACTGGCCAAATTTCCTTCTTCTGTTTCCAGCTGTGTTGCTCAGTCCGGAGAAAGAGGTGGGGGAGGGAGGGATCAGGGAAGCTACGTAAAATGAAACACTATAATAATATTCTTATAAGTTACTTTATTTTATATTACTAGTTTTACTACAAAAAGACACTGTGATGTAAACTTCATGTATCATTCACTCACAACATTTTAGGCCAAACCAAGCAGAACCTCACACTAGACAGCTCCACTATTTATATTTCTTAAATGTAGCTCATCCTACCCTTTTTTTCCATCCTCAGAGTTTTTCTTCCTTCAGGGAGAGATTCTATATTAGTGTTTCATTTCTCCTCTGGGTGGACTTAAAGGCCAGACACATTGATTATTAATCATTATATTGGGATTTCTCTCCTTTCTTGACCAATGACACAATCTGCAGAGCATGATAGGTATACCGTAACTGACATCTGTACTGGAAAAAAAAATCAGGTTATGGCGTATATATCTGCACTAATAAAAAAAGCCATCTTTCAAACGCTCCTTTCGTAAGTCTTGCTAAAAAGACCACTGTGTTACAAATGCATAGGCACTGAGCCATAAATCCAGTAACAGAGACATATCTAAAAGCCTATTTTGGGACATTTTTTACGTGGACTCTTGGGACGCTCAGGCTTAACTAGAGTCACTTACTCTTTTTCTAGGCTGTGCTGCTGATGAATGGTTACCAGGAAGAAAACATGAAACATCTGGGACTTTCTGGCCCTATTAGCTGCCTGTGTTATTTTACTCCATATAGTTTGGTTTATATGTTTATTTGTGTAAATTGCTCAACTTATAATGATCCTGCCACTCATACCTTATAAAACCTGTTGGCTTTCTGATGCCAGGGTGTATTAAAGAGTATTTGGGGCTGTTGGTTTATGGTTTTCTACACTATAGCATGAATTTTCCTATTGAACAGTAGGAATCTAGGGTAACAGTTAAGAGCATACATTTCTATTCAGGCTGACCAAGGTTTGAATTAGAGCTCTCAGCCTAAAAGTGTGACTTTGAGCAAGATGCTTGACCTCTCCGAAGCTTAGTTTTCCCAACCAGGCAATGGAGATAATAACAACACAAAAGCCTAAAGCTCAGGGCCTGCAGCTAACTCAGGGCCCGCCTCACAATAAGTCAGTCCTCAATAACTGGGAGAATTATTATTGTTAGGGTGGTCAAATTAGGATAATTTGAAGAGAACACAGGGTCACTCTGTATTTTTTTAAATAATTACACTAAAACAACAGGCGGAAACCAGTGCAATCCTGAGCTGAGTGGGACGTATAGGCTGCAGGTAATCTCGCTATCAGCACTGGGAAATTAAGTACTGAATTACTCATTTGATCTGATGTTGAGAGGTGCATGCTGCAATCACAGTAACAAACCAAGGGATGGATGTTTTGCTTTGGCTTATTTTCCTTTTAGTTTTTTTGAAACCTGTTTCCAGTGTAGAAGGGAACAGTTTGTAGTCATGCCTTTGAATTTTGCCCATGCGTGCCCACAGACAAGGGGAGTCCCTCCTTTAGTTGCACCATTTTTGACTGTAAAGGACAATATGGATTTATGGTTAGTGACCTCTTGCAAGTTTTCTTTCTTTGTTGCAAAATTATGGGAACAATAATTTGATTTATTCCATTAGTTTTGAACTGCACTGCCAATAACTAAATTGGTTCATGGTAATAACAGTATTCACTTCAATTAAATGATCATCAATTGAGTTATTTGCCTTTTTGCATGTAATTTATTATGGTCTACTTTTCTCTTTCAATTAAAAAGTTGAAGTATATGATTTACTTGTTTCTAGGGATAACAAATAAGAGAGGCTAGAATTCTAAAATGATTATATTAAAGATTTAATAATTTAAAATATTTATGTTTCTTTATATTTCACTGACAGTACATGGTTAGGAAATTATTTTGTTGTATGCAGTCAAAAACAATCATTTCTTTATGCAAAATCTACTTCAGAAAGAGGCAACAATGAAACATATGAGAGAACACATTTTGCCTAATGATTTTCTTGCAGAAAAAATATTGCTATCACGATCCTTTTTAATTAAATAAGAATTTAGCACTTTTGTGTGTGTGTTCTTAATGTCAGAGTCTTTGGTTATCACACTTACACCTCTGTTATTAATGTTAGCCATGGTTTGCAGATGAGGAAAAGCTAGTTATCAATGAATAATTCAGATTCTATAACTGTCAGACCTCATTATTTTAAATAGGGTCTGGTAGTTCCAGTTATAACTAGCTAATTGCCTCGTTTAAACTTAAACTGTTAGACTATTTCATATAATTCCAATTTTTAAAAAAAATTTAAATACATTGAAAATTACTGTAGTACATGAAAAAATTGCTTAAAATCAATCTAGAAGAACAAAACGCATTCTGCTTGTGATCTGTCTTCAGTAAGAATTAAAATTTATTTTAATTTAATACACTGGCTGTCATGAAATGCTTATTTAACACAGAAAGACCAAAATGTTTTTAATTTATTAAAAATAAAAGACTGAGACTGAATAATTCAATTGAAAAGTTGATCTCTTTTGTTTAAACATATTGCCAAATAAAAGTTCAAAACCAAAATTAATGTGATAAAAGGCATCACCAAAATTTATCACTTTCATTTCCTGAACCTCTGGAATTTTAAAAATTAAAACAACTATAACTTTACTGGTGACAAAAATTCTGTACAGTCAGTGGGGTTGTTATGGAGATGACCTGCTCGTGTCTTCCGTCAAGAGAAGCTGTCATAGCTGGTAGACGTCCTTCAATGGGCAAACCTTCAGATCTGCCTGAATGTTCATGACAAAGCCACTGTCTTCCGGGACTACTCCCAGCCAATGGCTGAGCCTGGTAGAGTACTGGGGCCAGGCCGTTCCTGCAGTGAGGCCCTCCTATGATTGCAGTCCTTCTCTAGGACTCCTCATCAGCCTGGCTTCTCCTATCCAATCTCCTTTCCTTCCCTCTGTCCTTTTCCAGATGTCAGACCTGCCCCGTCCCCTGAAGGCTCTCCATACCTGCTCCTGCTTAGTCTCCCTTTATTATTTGTATGCATTTCCCCCAATAAATCTCATAGACATCTACTTCTGTCATATTGTTTACTTCTTGGAGGACCTGAACTAATACAGCAGGAACTGTACCCTCTCTACATGTCTAATTTTTAACAATTCTATTCCAGCTCTAGCCCCTTTTATTTGGTTTTGATCTTTGGCAGGGTATGTCCTCCCAATAATGAAGACCTCCATGTAGTTATAGAGGCCCATGTAGGGTCATATTTATCTTTTTATTCTGTCCATATAATCCTACCTCATGTGACACTAAAGCTATCTATCTATCTATCTATCTATCTATCTATCTATCTCTCTATCTATCCATCTATCTATCATCTATCATCTATACACATACATGTATCTATCTATCTATATAATATAATATAAACTCTGGCATTGCTTATAACTTCGGTATTGACTCCCATGATATGTGTCTTTAATGAAGCTAATTATGTTTAATAACTTACTAAGTTGTCCCCACCTAAATGTTGAGTATTAACATACTATGTTTAGCATTTTTAGATAATTATATAAATAGAACAGTAAAAGATGCAAATGTCATACACAGAATTTATCCCCTCAACATTGTGGTTTAGGATCCTATGTAATCACTTTCATTTTGGGGGGGGCAAAGGAAGAAAAGTTGGGACAACTGTAATATCATAAACAATAAAATATTTAAATAAAAATAAAAAATACTGTTATAAGCATTTAGTCCAATTAATTTTATTGCAGAAAAATGAAAATAGATGCTTTCAGTTTTCCTTTTTTCTGAAAAATACAATTGAAGTTTACATTTTTAAACCCATTTTATTAATTCTTCAGGATTTATTGATCTTTAATTGCTTAGATAAATTCCTTCTGTATGCCCATCTTGATGACCCTAATATTTTTACTTTTTTTATTGTTCAAGTAGAGTTGTCTCCATTTTCCCCCCACCACTCTCCTTACCCCAGCCATCCCCACTTCCCACCCTTGATCCTAACCCCCTTTGGTTTTGTCCATGTGTCCTTTATACATGTTCCTTGATGACCCTTCCCCCTTTTCCCCCCATTATCCCATCTCACTTCTGCTCCGGTTACTGTCAGTTTGTTCTTAATTTCAGTGTCTCTGGTTATATTTTGCTAATGTAAAATTTGTTTTACTAGAAATGCAGACTTAGGTTTGCCAGAAGTACAAGAAAAAATGGATTTATTAAGTAAGCATTCAACAAAAGCAACATTTTCGGTTCTGTTTTACATTTTTGACCACTATTTAGCTTTGAGAAGAATTTGATAACCTAGGATAAGTTTCAGAGGATTAAATGGTATCTGTACACATAAATCATATTTAAATTAAAGATTTCTTTGAAATTGCTGGAGCCTGTACTCTCAAAAGCAAAGACTGGGATTTTGTAGAATGATTTCTTACAGTCACTGTTAACACCTGCTCTATAAGAGACAAATTTCTTTCTATGATTATAATATTGTGATGAATGGAATGTTTCAGGAAGAAAATAACTATAATTTCCTAAGGGTTGAGTCAGACTTTTAATGTATACTGAGTGCTTCTAACATATGGTACAGATGGGTTGCAAGCTATACCTGAGTAATTGACTAGTTCTACCATTTGGTGTTTACGTTGTGATTTAAAAATAACCATTAATTGCCCTGGGGTGGGGGGGTATGTGTGTATTTAAAAGTGGTTAGAAAAAACATTATTTTTACTATTTCACAAATATGAAGAATAGTATATTACCATAGAAGTTTTAAGAGCATACCTCACTGCTAGTTACTGTTAGTCACTGACGCTTAGTAAACATGAGGAACAGATGGCTTGTGGTTTTTTGTTTCTTTTGCAATGTTCTAAAATAAAGAAATAGCTTAACTGTTTTTAAAGAATAATTCTCTTAATCCCCCAGAAACTTTGCAGCAATAACAACGGGCTCAAAGATACATGCCAAGGAATGGCTCATTGCAAGAGGAAAACTATTTGATAGTCAGCCACACCTGGCATTTGTGATATTAGTTAACTTGACATTATAAGCCCTATAGTTTTAATTCTGAAATTTTCATACACTTAGAAACGATTACTTTTTAAATCCAAAATTAAAATAAGTGCAATAGTTCCTTATTATTACAAAATATTAATACATATTAATTGCATTCAAATTAACATAATTAAATAACCAATAATCAGCTATGGACAGGTACAAGCTTTTTAAACCTGAGTTGTGCGGTTGAGGGGGGCTCATATTTCGTGTTGGGAAAGACTCTCCATCAGGAAAAAGAAGTGTAGCCTCACCACATCCATATGCATGACCCCTTTCAGTTACCCGCCTCAATTTGTTAGCTCTCCTATTGTATCTTCCGACAACAGTATTGCTTTATTTTTTTATTTTTTCCAGTTTGATTGCAATATAATTGGCATTTAACATTGTATAATTTTAAGGTATATGACATAATGATTTGATATATGTATATAGTTGACCCTTGAACAATGTGGGAGCTAGGAGTGCCAACTCCTTGCACATCGAAAATACATATAACGTTTGACTCCCACAAAACTTTACTAATATAACCTACTGTTGTTTGGAAGGCTTACCAATAACAATCAGCTGATTAACACATATTTTGCATGTTATATGTGATATAAAGTAACCTAGAGAAAAGAAAATTTTATTAAGAAAATCACAAGGAAGAGAAAATACATTCACAGTATTTACCAAAATATAGATGGGCCTACACAGTTCAAAACTGTTATGTTCAAGGATCAACTGTATATTGATTATCATAATAAGTATAATTGACATTCATCACCTTACATAATTACAATTTCTTTCAATGCAATGAAAACTTTTAAGATCTACTTTCTTGGCAACTTTCTTTTTTCCTAAATTGTTGTTCAACTATGTTTGTCCCCATTCCCCTGCAACTACTCTCCTCTACTCCACCCACCCCACCTTCCACTCTCAATCCTACCCCTTCTTGGCTTTGGCCATGGGTCCTTTATACATGTTTCTTGATGACTTTTCCCCTTCTTTCCCCTGTTATCCCCCTCCTCACTCTGCTTACCACCATCAGTTTGTTTATTTCAATGCCTGGTTATTTTTTTGCTTACTAGTTTGTTTTCTTGATTAGGTTCCACTTATAGGTGAGATAATATGGTATTTGTCTTTCACTGCTTGACTTATTTCACTTAGCATAATGCTCTCCAGTTCCATCCATGCTGTCGTGAAAGGTGGGAGCTCCTTCTTTCTTTCTTCTTCATAGAATTCCATTGTGTAAATGTACCACAGTTTTTTGATCCATTCATTTACTGATGGGTACTTAGGTTGCTTCCAGCACTTGGCTATTGTAAATTGTGCTGCCATGAACATTGGAGTGCATAGGTTCTTTTGAATTGGTGTTTCATGTTAGGATTTTAGGGTATTGTCCCAGTAATGGAATTGCCAGGTCAAAAGGCAGTTCCATTTTTAGTTTTCTGAGGAAATTCCCTACTGTTTTCCACAGTGGCTGCACCAGTCTGCATCCCCACCAACAGTGTACTAGGGTTCCCTTTTCTCCACAACCTCACCAGCATTTGTTGTTTGTCGGTTTGATAATGATGGCCATTCTGACAGGTGTGAAGTGGTATGTCATTGTGGTTTTAATTTGCATCTCTCTGATGGCTAGTGATGCAGAGCATCCTTTCATGTGTCTCTGGGCCCTCTCTATGTCCTCCTTGGAGAAGTGTCTGTTCAGTTCCTTTGCCTATTTCTTAATTTTATTATTTGTCTTCCTGGAGTGGAGTCATGTGAGTTCTTTATATATCTTGGAGATTAAACCCTTGTCTGCAGTATCATTGACTAATATACAATAGAGTATTGTTAAGTATAGTTATGTTGTATATTACATCCCCAGGACTTATTTATCTTATGACTGGAAGTTCGTACCTTTTAACCATCTTCACCACAACCTCCTTCCCCTAGCAACTACAAATTCCATTTCTGTTTCTATGAGTTTTGTTTTTTTAGATTTCACATATAAGTGAAATCATACAGTATTTTTATTTCTTTGTCTAACTGGTTTCACTTAGTGTCATGCTCTCAAGTTTCATCCATGTTGTTGCTAATGGTAGGATATCCTTTTTGTATGGTTGAATAGTGTTCATGTGTGTGTCTATCGCGTTTCTTTATTCACTCATTCCTCAATGAACACTTAGGTTGTTTCCATGTCTTGGCTATTGTTAGTAGTGTTGTGATGAACTCAAGGGTTCAGATATCTCTTTGAGATAGTGATATTGTTTCCTCTGGATAAATACTCAGAAATGAAATTGCTAGATCACTTGGTGGTTCTATTTATAATTTTTTGAGTAACCTCCATACTCCTTGTCCATAGTTCCTGCACCAATTTACGTTCCCACCAACAGTGCACAAGGTTCCCTCTTTTTTGTATCCTTGCCAGCCTTTGTTACCTCTTGTCTTTTTGATGACAGCCATTCTAAAAGGCATGAGGTTTTATATCAAGAAATATGTGATCCTTCTTTCTATAGAAAATAAGTTTCTTATTCATTGTAATTTTAACTGGTTTCTAGTGTCTGGAGTTCCTCTATATTTAGTTATTTTTTTCTCATCTTGGACTTGAGAATTTTGCCATATATATAGCTCTATCTCATTATATGCTTAAGGGTATGTAAAATGTGCATCTTTGTTTGTATGTGTGTTAGTGATTCTAGTTCTAGATGTTGCATAGGGTAAGATTCTTCTTAAATTTGTACTAATTCTATTTTTATGAAATGAATTGTGGAAAAATTCAAACATACATAAGAAGACGAGTAAAGATAGTCCTGTAACAAACCTCCAGAGTGAATTACCAGACAACGATGATCAATGCATGACCGATCTTTTCTCAACTGTCCTACTCACTTTCTTGCCATTGTTATTGGATTATTTTGAAGCAAACCTCAAATAACACATCATTTCATCCACAAGTACTTCAATATGTATCCTTAGAACATAAGAACTCCTTTATATAAAATAATACATCACCACATCAAAAAATGAAAATAATTCCTAGTACCACTAAATATCCAGTCTGTGAAAAAATGTGCCTTGTCACATTAATTTTTTTTCATTTGATTCATTCAAATCAGAATCCAAACAAGTTCCAAATATTGCATTTGGTTTCTATGTTTATAGGGCATTTCAAATCATTAGTCTCCTCTTGCTCTTTTTTAATTGCAATTTCTTAATCAAAGAAACTACAATTTCCTACATACTGGATTTTGTTGATTGCATCTCTGAAGCATTGTTTAACATGATCTTTTGTTTCAATCTTATGAAATTCAGGTTTGAATATTTGCAAAGAAGCAGTAAAAGTGGTGCAGTATACTTTGTGTGGTTCTACTCAAGGGAGCACACATTCTCTGTTATCTCTCCATTTTGGATATTTAGATTGCTCTTTGGATTTGGATATTATCTGTCTGTCCATTATAAAGTTCCCAATCAGCTATTCAATCACGGGTTTTGTAGCTATTGTTGATCACTTCCTAGCTCAAATAGTTCATTGAGGAATTGTGTTTATTATCATCTTCTAAAAATTTTACAAAAACCACTATTTCAGTTCATACAATATGTTCACTGTGGAGACTGAGGTAATATAAGTAGGAGGACAATGAAAGTTTCTAATATTTTGCTTCTCCTGGGGGTGGGAGAAAAACAGAAGCATTTCATTAATACTTTTTGTGTGTAATTTCAATTAGTTAATACTATAAATGTAGCTATTTTCTAGTGTAAATGACAGTGGATTCCACATTCCTGAAAATACTATGACATGACTATTTCCCTTAGGAGGGAAATAGCTTACTTTTGAGTGAAAATTGTGATTACTATTCTAAGGTAAATATAGATAATGATAATTTGGTGCATTCAGCATGATTTCTCATCCATTATATTATTTGATTCTAGAAGCAGCTCTACACCATAAAGAAGAAAATAATAATTTTCTCTATTTTACAGATGTGAAAACTGAGTTTCAAAGAGCTGAAATCACTTCCCTTTGTAATTCAACATGTTGGTGGTAAAACTGGTATCAGATCTTGCATTTGTAAGTCTAAGTCTAATGTTCTTTTTATTGTGCAATACTTGAATTACCTCTAGAGTCAGACAGACTTCCTGGCCATTTGTAAAATTGAGTAATATGGACTAATAAGCCAATAATTTAGTATAAAACTGGCAACATACTTTATATTAACAAATATGTATAATGAAATGTGTATAAAATTAAAAGTTGCTTGTAATATTTTTAGAACCGTTAAAGAGTATGTAGCAGCTACATACCAATTTTCATTTTTTATTGCTATCTTTGTTGCATTAGTATATTCTCAAAACTTCTTTCGAATCTCTAATATGTGACAGATCAGGAAAAAAGATATTTTATCTCTCTTGGAGGACTTCATAACGTCGTACAAGAAAAGGAGATAAACCAGTAATTATAGCATAGATTAGTAAAATAATGGGTTTTAGTTTCAACAATTGTCAGTTTTGACTTGACCCTAAATTATTTCTCTCTTATTACTGTCAGTATATCAATTGACCAAATGTAACTTGCTCAAAAACCCATGAGATACATTTTACAAATATAGATGGTGGCTTTTTGTATAACTAATTCTATTTGATTTTACGGCTCAGACATGACTAATTACACCTCTGACATTATCTTCCGGTCCCTCTACCTGAGGAAATAACCTTCTTTAGTCTAGTTTCCAAAGGTCCATTGTCAGGTGGCTGTTGTATCTAAGATTGGCCTTAGCATTAGCCCTGCCCCCAAAATGGGCAGGAACCACGTGTAGCCTACCTCTGGAGATCCAGTCTCAGAGCTGGGTGCAAGGCTAGCTTTCCACAGGCCAAAACTATCAGTTTATTCCCAGCCCTAAAAAAGTCTGGGACACATTTCAAATCCAATAAGCATGGGTATCTGTTTCTGGAATACAATCCATACAGAATTTCTGATAACAGTTGATTCCCCAAGTACAACTCTTAAGGGGTTCCTTAGACACGGAGGACCTAGGTGAATGACTTAGGTGACATGTTTTCTGAAGAAAGCTCACTTTCTTTCCTGGGGGAAGCTTGAATTTTTCTTTAGAAGAACAAACAACAGAGAATAGTAAATTATAACATGAAAGAAAAGTGAGTGACAAAAATAGTATGACCATGCTCTGAATACTAACACACTGAATTAGGTGAATATTAATATCACATGTGACTTGCCCAATGCCTGCATTAATGTGATGAAGATTTTGGTCTTGGAGATGCTCTTAAGCAGATTGGAAAAACATCTATAAGAAGTTATTTTTTTTTTTTGATGTCTTTATCACCCATTCATAACCTTTGTGCTAAATATGAGCAAAGTTTTTAACCAAATGGAAAACTCAAGATTTTTCTAATGAGATCTTGGAGAAATGTTGTCTTTGTCCCTCCAAAGCATCTTATCTTTCTTTGCTAGCATGTATTAATATATATATATTTATATATACAAGGCCTGTCCAGAAAGTATCTAGCCATGTGATTTGAAAAATAGAGACATTTATTGAAGAAGATACAAGAAACATTGTACATAGGACAATGACACATCAGTCCCCTTTAAAGTAGGGGCCTTGGGAACTCACACAGTTCTCCCATTGCCATCAGCTGCCCTATTGTATTTTCCTGAATCTCATCAGTGTTCTGAAATTTCTTCCCTTTCAAAGATGATTTTAGTTTGGGGAAAAGTCAGAAGTCACAGGGTGCCAAATCTTGGCTATGTGGAGGCTGAATCATCTGGGTGATTTGAGGTTTCACCAAAAACCTCTGCACCAGATGTTATGCATGAGAGGGCACATTGTTGTGATGAAGCTGCCCATCACTAGTTGTCCATAGCTGCAGCCTTCTGAATCATCTGAGTAGTTTCTATGGAGGAATGTTCAAGTTTAATGTAAAATTTGATGCAGATTCATTGCTCTACTTTCTCAGTCATTTTGAATGCAATGGCCACACAGTACACATGCTCACTCAATGGAGTCTACCACCCTCACTTACTAATACAGTGAAGTTGTCATTGTTCACACATGTGCATTCCAGTCCACTCTGCCAGGTTAAATCAATGTTGTGCAAACCGTTCTTGTTATATTAACAATGGCTGCACTTTTTCTGGACAGACCTCAAATGTATATATATATCTGTGTACATCTATATACATACATACATACCCATATATACTTCAGGATACACTTATTAGACATTTTATTTGCACTTCATAGATGAGAAAACCAAATCTCAAAGGCTGACTACCTGGGATAACTGAAAAGGGATTAGAAATTAGGTTTTCCTGACTCAAAAATAAAAGGTTTTCTTTTGTCTCAATTTCAGGTGGCTGATATTATACTTATACAGCAGATATAGTTATTTTACTTAGGAAGGATTTGTTTTACCTAGAGGCTGATACAAATGATAAATTTGCTGAGTTGAATTGTCCTATATATTTAATATTCTCATACCAGATGTAGATACCGAAGAAAGCTAAATAATGTGTTAATACCATGAAAATAGCACCCAGGCCCTAAAGTGGGAAAGTATAGTGAGTACATACATGTTAATAAGTGGTCTTCATGAGTCACATTTTAGAAGCTCCGTAGGAATATTCATAAATTGGACCTTGATGGTTTCCCTGCAAACAAAAAAATTAAATTAGATTAGTAATTTGTGTTAACTTTATCTTTTAAAATGTTTGTGAGGGAAACAACATTCTGAGAATCATTTCACTTTTGAAAAGATCATGGTACCTTGGTGTTCCTCATTCTAATGTGAAAAATCATAGAAACATAGACATACTAAGCTAGAAGTATTTTACATATTAAGTTTCTTTTGAGTAAGGCCATTATTATTACTGTAAGACTTTTTAATGTCCTATGATTTTTATCTCCAGAAAGCATTGATTGCACACTTACTGTGTTTGAAACTCTATACCAGGCAATGAATGGGAGAAGAAAAGGGCTCAGCTCATAATTAGAGTTGTCATAGAAAACCACCTAATGTGCATGCACTTTATGATTAAGTATAATAAACTTCTAAACCTTCATGTACAGCAACAGCCAGGCCTCTGCATCCAGCTGAGCTACCTTGTAGAGAACTCTGAGCAGGGAATCTTTCGTTTTTCAACCCAGCAGAATCAAACACATGACTCCAGGTACATAAGCAAGTTTCCCTCTAACCTGGCTGGAGGACCTTCTACAAATGTATATTATTCTGCCTTATGTACCCATTTTATTATCATGAAGGCTAAAGTTTTTATTACATTTTATTGTATTCCTAAATGACAAGAAATTGAAAATACCAAGTCTTCAACAACCCACGAGAGGTGTGTTTGCCATTGTTACCTTTTTGAAACACTCAGTAAGAAGTATATTTTTCATTGTGATATGATTTTTTAATCCACTTATGTTGTATTGACCCATTACACACACCTTTAACACAAAAGTTTCACAAAAATATTCATACTTAGTATATGCACTGGACTCCATTATTTTATTTTCTTTACTTGTCTATTTTATTTCAATTTTTATTTCTATTCTGTTGTAGGGTTGTTGCTTTTTTTAAATCCTAGGTGCTACCTGCTGAATTTATTTCACAACTCACTCATGCATCTGGATTCTTAGACTGCATAACTAGGTGCTAAAGAAGCTGTATAACTGAAGAAAGAAACACTGGCAGAAATCATCTTCAAGAAGAATCTCCCTGATGTTTATAAGAAAAGAAAACAAGAAAGCTGACATGATGCTCAATTAGAGAGTTATTACTTAAAAAATGGCAGTGAGATGTGGCAAGATCTAATTTGTAGCTTGAATCATGTTTTCTCTGTCCCACATCTCCAATGTCTAGCACAGCTAGGAGTTTATAAATAATGTGTTGGATTTATTTAAAATGAACTCTGGTATGGTTGTGGAAATGGATAAAATTATAGAATAAAAACTATTACTGAGAAATGGTCTGAAAAATTGGGGAACTTTTAGTGTATGACTTTATAAAAGAAAGAGAGAGCCAAGATTGTATTAATTTTATAATGTTAGGTTGAGATTCAAGGTAAGTTTGGGAAAAAATGTATATCAAAATATGGTTTTAGCCCTGGCTGTTGTGGCTCAGTGTATTGAGCACCAGCCTGGGAACTAAGGTATCACAGGTTCGATTCCCAGTCAGGGCACATGCCTGGGTTGCAGGCCAGGATGGGCCACCAGAAGGGGGCGATCAAGAGGCAACAACACAGTGATGTTTCCCTCTCTCCTTCCCTTCCTCCCTGTCTAAAAATAAATAAATATTTTTTAAAAAAAACATGTTTTTAGGAATAACTACATGGTTGTGCCTATTGTTTTATAGAATTATCATCTCTTTGACAGAAGGGGTATTAGGGATCATCCAGAAGTACAAACTCTTTTCCAATGTAAGATTTCTTTTTATACCATCCTCAAGAGAAAGCCATCCATCTTTTCATGAAACATTTTAGTGAAGGGAGAATGTGCTTAAAGAAGCAATCTGGTCTATTGTTCATTATCTTGAATTATTTTAAGAAAGTTCTTTTCTCTCTGTATCTGCAATCTGCCTCCTTCTAACATCCACTTTAGTCCTGCCTGCCCCCGCCCCTTTTATGTTTGTCTTCTACCACAATACACAAAAAGTTCATTTCTTCATTAACACAGTAGCCCTTCTCACCTCTTGGCTATATTCTTTCAGTATTTTTCACTGTTCCTGAAACTCAAGATTAAAAATGTTAACAAGGACAATAATGTTAAAAAGGAACTGAGGTCAAGAAGAGGAATAAAGCATTGAAGAATCACAGAACTAATGCCCAGTTCTTTGAAATGATGCAGGCAGCATTTCATGGTCACCAGATAAGAATCTCCAGTGTTTAAAACTGAATGTTGTTGACTTCATGACATTATCAACAAGTAATATTTATTGTGAACCCTTTGGGAAGATGACACTGTGTTTAACTAAAGGCATAACATAATTTCAAATGGCTTGTTTCCATGTGGAAAACTCTTCTTGCCAAATAATTAGAGAGCTCTTAAATACATTTGCATTATCATCATTATTTGTCTAAAACTTTAATAAGACAGCTGAGCTCCTCTTAAAAAGAGATGATCTCATGCTGGGACAGAAGAATATTCCCCCATCAAACTGATACAGTTTACTTTACTATGTTTTTACCCTTAAACACCAGTGAACAAAATGGAGTTATTGTGGACCCAAAATAATCATTGTCAAAATTTTCTATAATATAATCTTCACTCATAAATATTTAGGCAGGAACAGCTAAACACAATCTTAGCAAGTATTATTAGAAAGTTCCCAATTATTTCCAGGTAGAGCATACTGGAAGTATATACACTAATTGTCAGAGCTACACAATTTAACCACAGGGCAATGGCATTTTTAAGCTGTGAGTCATTATTTGTATTAAGAAATCCAATATCAGCTAAAACAGGTGAAGTTTTGAAAGCTTCACTGTCTACCAAATGTCCATGATTTTCAAATAGCATTTGAAAGGCTAATCATGAGTAACAAATATACCAATAAAGCTAATCCTCATTGTAATATCATAAAGCTCTACAAAATCAACAAAATACAATAACAAAAACATAGATATGTTTTATAAATATTTTTTCACTCAATCTCTTAGAACAGTTTCAATCAGCAGTGAAATATACAAGGTCTGTCCAGAGGTATCCTGTCATGTAATATGAAATATAGAGACGTTTAGTGAAGAAGGTACAAGATACAAGAAATATTGTACACAGGACAATGATGCCTTAGTCCTCTTCAAAGTAGGCACCTTGGGAACTCACACAATTCTCCCAGTAGCCATCAGCTACCCTATCCTATTTTCCTGAAACTCAATGATGCTCTGAAATCTCTTCCCTTTCAAAGATGATTTTCGTTTTAGGAAAAGCCAGAAGTTACAGGGCGCCAAATCTGGGCTGTAGAGGGGCTGAGTTACCTGGGTGATTTGATGTTTTGCTGAAAACCTCTACACAAGATGTGATGCGTGAGTGGGGGCATCGTCATGTTGAAGCTGCCAATCACCAGTTGCCCATAGCTGCAGCCTTCTGAATGATCTCAATCGTTTCCATGGGGGAATGTTCAAGCTTAATGCAAAATCTGATACAGATTAATTGCTCTACTCACTCACTCATTTTGAATGCCAAGGCCACACAGTACACATGTTTACTCAATGGTGTCTAATGCCCCCACTGACCAGTACAGTGAAGTTGTCATTGTTCATGCATGCACATTCCAGTACCCCCTCCTTGGCTGCCATGTTACATTGATGTTTTGCAATCAGTTCTCATCGAGTTAACAATGGCTTGACTTTTTCCAGACAGATCTCATATAAATGTTTATAAACTATGAATTTGTAAATGTTGAACATACGATTGCTTTTTGGTTCTCTAGCCCTTAGTCAACCCAATAATGACATATCCAGAAAAGATACACTTCTAAGAGCAAGGAGTAGTGAGAAGTAGTGCATTGTGGCAACGGTCAAAAAACAGCTTTGTTTCTTTTACACCTGATCCCACAGGCCTGCCCATGTGGTTAACTAGGCTAGAGTAGATTCCCAACCCCAAATAGTCAGTCCATGAGCTGGCTAGTAGCTATGACCTGTCATTGACTGTAAGTTCTGCCCAAACATGTAAAATGGTGATTAACAGGCCCAATTATTTTTTTTATTTTCCAGAAATCTTAGCCAGAAATATAGGAAAATAATTAATTGGTAGTAGGTATAGATGCAAACAAAAATAGAGGTATCTACAAAACATATTTTCAGAGAGCATTAAAGTAAGAATCAAGAGCTCCTGCTTCTTAGAACACTTGTACAAAGCTGCCATCCAACTACAACTACATTTGGACTGAAGACATTTGCATATCCCTAAAGCCTGGCAATATGGTGGGACTTCTTACTATTTCTCTGTATGTCTTTAAAACAAATTTCTAATTTATTTAAGTGACCAGAAAGAGCTCTGTTCATTTCAAACAAAAAAGTGATCACACATCAATGTGAAGTCCAGACTGGGATTTTAAAGACTAGTGTAATGCTTTAATTTTAGGATTTAAACAGGAGAGAAGCCAAGACACTGGATATTTGACTACATAATCAGCCTTGAGCAAGTGAGTATGATATACCTTCTGAAATTAAGCTGCATAATAACTTTCATCCCTTTACTCCCCACTGCCAATGCAAACCTCTAGAACAATGTCTTGTCATCCTGCTTGTTAAATTTAGAATTAGTCCACATGGCCCCAACTTCCCCTGAACTTGGGAGCACAGTCTCCAGTAATGAGGTCATAATTTTGACGGACATTCTTAGCCTATTACTTTAAACGGTCAGAATCATTGTGATTAGGAGTCTAGGTTTCCTCCGAGGCAAGTGTTAGTGTTTAAGCAATAAGTAAATGCATGACAGTGACAGCGTCCTATTTCAGAGGACACACAAATAATGTGTGAATGATTTGGGCTGAAAAAAGGTATTGAGGGAATACTTCTGTGGTCATATCACAAACATGCACACACAATATTTCCTGAGAACTAAAATGTTTTACTTATTTTATTTCATGGACTTTGGAGGCCAAAACTGCCTCACATTTTTCCCTCATGGCATGTCTATTTAATTTTCATGATTTAGTTAGAATCATACCATGCATGACAGTACCTGGACTTCTCTTGACTTTCTAAGCCTGTGCAGCAGCTCTTTCTCTCCTACCCAGTTACCACTCTGAACTGCATCAGCCTCTAATCCAGTCAGCTTGCAGGATCTAATGGGGACATAGATGCCACAGATAATTTTTGGTAGTTTAGAAGAACTTTGATCTTGTACTCTTTTTTTTTTTCAGTGACTTAAAAAAAATTTAGGAATCACCCTAGGGAGAGAGTTTCTATACAGAACAACTCTCACAAAAATATCCTGAGTGGTTTTCACGCGTGTCTTCTCTGCTTTCATGTAAAAGCAACTCCAATTTCATCTCTTGGTATATGTTCTATATCGGCTAATTCATCAGTAGTATTTAAATCTTTGAAGAGTTACGTATACTTACTTGCAGTTGTTGCTATATAATATATTAGTGATACTGGGGTTAGAATCAATAAATAATATTGATTTAGAAATGGAATGTAAGCACATAAACACATTCAGTTCAAAAAGTATCTTCCTTGATGGAGAATGAAACTCAGATCTCACTCAAACACTGTATTAATTGTTAAGTGTTTAATTATATTCCTTATGAAATGAATAGATCAAACTTCAGAAAGCCCAGATAACGCAGGACGAATGACAAAGCACCAGTATTGTCTTCGTGGATTTTTAAAAACAAACCATTACATTTTGAACAAAAACTAGTTTTTCTCTTTTTCCATAGTTCTTACATTTTGGGCCCTGTTCCTGCTTAGTTTGTAGAAGCATCACAGGTTTGAAGGATAATAAATATATAACACAGTTCAGGCAAGGCATTTTTCTTGGAAGCAGTACTGCGGGGAAGAAGGTTGAAACAAATGTTTCCTGAACTCCCACCTTATGCTAAGCCTGATGCTTGGCAGTGAAGGTTTCAAGATAACAAGACCTAGCACTGTTCTTACGTCTATTAGGGAAAAACAAGAGTTCTGCATCTGTGCAGGCACACTAAAATACTGGGAAGCTTCACAAACATGGGAACCTGTTGATATGCATGGGTAGCAGGATATAACATAGTGTAGTAAGTGCTCTACATAGAAGTTAGGTTTGTATAATGCATTGTCTGAACAGAAAAGAGGAAACAATTTTGTGCGGATGGCTGCAGGAAAATTGGCCCTCAAAAGCAGCTGCAGAGGAGAGAAGCCACTTGAGCAGGACTTCCAACAATGAGTCAGAGCACTCGTGGAAGACCCACAGCACGGTGGGAAGAGAAGCATGGACTCTACCTGTCGTGGACTAATTCCATGTGATGGAATAAAATGAAAGGTCTCTTACTAATTCTAATTCAGTGTGCTCCTAAATTATTGAATGTCTTCAGTTGTTTCATTAACATATCATCTAGCATTTCTGTCCTTCCTCTAAATTCTACACTAGCAGAATTTAATGAGATTCTTTACTTTTTGGCACGTTGATAGCAGAAGTGGCTGGCCATCGATGAAAATGCATTGAAAAGCTGATGATCGCTACAGAGGTTGGTTAACACCTTATTCTACACAACGTGTCTTTCTTTTTTTCCCACGGGCACAGTCAAATAACTGGAGTCTGAAATGAGGGAAGAGATTGTGGTCGGTCAACACAACTGATATAAAAACTCTCTGAGAAAATTGTTTTCTCATTTTGTTGTGCAGCCTGCCTCTGATCTCAGTGACATCAAACCATGCTATAACAAATCCTCATATAGCTTAGCTTCTTCTAAACTAAACTGGGAAGCATGCAAGTGTTAATATATATGTTGAGGCATGCTTATAAATCATACAATAATGCAAAATTTAGATACAACTTGAGAACACTGCATAAGGATAAGAACACAGGAAGAACAATTTTTGGTATTGATATTTGAATTAAGCTTATGTTTGAAACTCATGTTACACAAAAAGAGCTATTATATTTAGCAAGGAATTGTGTGTGTGTGTGTGAGTGTTGTAACTACAAATTTAGCTTTAATTTAGATTGCTGAGCCATAATGTGTTCAGGCGTATTTCATGGTCTTAATTCACAGTTGGTAAGACAAAAGAAAAACTCTGGTTTAGATGTTTGTGCTTGATCATTGCCAGGAGGTACAAATAAAAGTGTCCGTTTGGTCTGCCTCAGACAACAACAGCAACAGGCTTCGGAGAATATCTCAAAATGCAACATTGTGGTTACTAGAAATGTACTACGACTTTATTTCTTCAAAAACTATATGTTGCATCTGGAATTCGGGGTAAAGCATAAAAGCTTAGTATACTATTCATTGAGTAAAATTTGAGAATTCTTTCTGAATTTCTCAGTATTGGGGAGGCTACGGTCTGTTTTATACAGTGAAGGATTACTGGAGCTATTCAGGGCTCTGTAAAGGTTGCCACTGTTTGGAAAAGCTGTGAAAGCACCGGAAGCTGTTGGCACGTGTGGGTGACAGGAGTAACTGTCAATGGCTTAGGGAGCCACCAAGAAATTCAGGATCAAGAGACCATGTTCATCCTGGCTGGTGTAGCTCAGTGGATTGAACAGAGGCCTGTGTACCAAAGGGTCGCCAGTTTGACTCCCAGTCAGGGCACGTGCCTGGGTTGCAGGCCAGGTCCCCAGTAGGGGATGTGTGAGAGGCAACCACACATTAATGTTTCTCTCCCTCTTTTTCTCCTTCCCTTCCCCTCACTCTCTCAAAAATAAATAAATAAAATCTTAAAAAAGAGAGAGAGACCATCTTCAGTGATACCCACCTACCCATTCACCTAACCTAGTGGTTTTCTAAATGTAATTTTCACTGGAGAAAGAAAAATTGAGAAAGTGAGAATGGAGTGTACAGGGAAAAATATACCTTCTGATTCTGGGCAGGAAGTATATGGCTTGTCAAAAAAGAGTTAGACCTGAAATACTTAACTTACAAGCATTCTTCTGTTTATTTCTTTCCAAGTATTTATTGGTTCATGAGAACTATCTGTTTACCACTATCAGAAACAGAAAACAAATCTTTGGCCTAGATCTCAGTAATTAAGCTAATGTTATTCCAACTAAGCTAATGGTATGACTAAACTTTCTCTTTAAGTTGTTCATGCCTGTGAGAAAACATGAAAAAAAATTCTTCAAAGTTATATCTTGTTCAAGCTGACCAGATTTCTTTCCATCTACTGTGCAGAATGGGAAACTAAGTTTTCTGCCAAAGACAGTGGAGATAATGAAGTTTAGAATAATTTCTATTTTAGGAAGGATTAGGGAAAAGTATGTATTTTTAAGTGACAATGGTACATAAATAAGACTTTTCTCTTCATAATGTTAATTCAAAAGATGAGACTTGGCTGGTGTGGCTAAATGGTTGAGTGCCAGCCTGTGAACCAAAGGGTCGCCAGTTTGATTCCCAGTCAGGGCACATGCCTGAGTTGTGGGCCAGGTCCCTGATAGGGGGCTTATGAGATGCAACCACACACTGAGGTTTCTCTCCCTCTCTTCCTCCCTCCATTCCCCTCTCTCTCAAAGTAAAAAAGTAAAATCTTGAAAAATAAAATAATAGATGACATATGAAGAGTAGAAATTGTAACTTGTCTATAGAATAGACCCAGGGCTATTTACAAAACACAAGTTTTATTGTTCACAGGCATTCCTGTGGCCCAATTCTATGTGAATTGTGGCCATCTGTTAAGATTCAAGTCCTGATTAGAATTATTAATTTTCAAGAAAGGAGGAAAACTTTGTTTTTGGCTTATTCAATTATCAAAGCATATAGTCTATCTTCCCTTAATCAGAACCACAACATTTCAGCACTTTGACTTCTTTCCAGAATATCGTCTCAAATGTGCTGCAATGATTACTACACAAGGAGTCTGCCATCTATTTATTCACTTAAATCAGTGTTTCACAATCTTTCTAAAACCCATGCTCCCATTTAATAAACATAAAAATCTCGTGGTTTCTTAAAGTCTCAACATCTTGCCTATTGAGTGTAACTATTATCTACATGTTCCCACCAACCAAAAATTGTTGCTTTACTGTCTATAGGTATTATAACAATAAGAATATTACATTAATTTTGTGATTATTAAAATATGTAAATTTTAAATATGCTTCATAATTCATTCTTCCCACCTGAGCTACTTCTATATGTTGGGGGGCAAGCAGGTGATAAAGTATGTCACCAATTGAAAACCACTCCACTAGATATCTTAAGCACACTAACTGTTACCTTGCTAGACAATCAGAGAGCTGCACGACCAGCTTGCATTTCCTCCCCACATCCTGCTTAATCCAAAATGGTATTAAGGAATTCTGTTTTGAATTTTTGCATTGGCTTGAATCAAGAGAATTGATAAACCAAAGTTGTGCAAGACTTAATATTGTATTTATTACTGGATGTGCTTCAGGACAGAATCCACTGTAGTATACATATCCTTTTCATGAATACATGAAGATACTATGTTGGATGGAGTGGGAGAAGTGGAGACTTTGCTTTTCCTAAGGAAAAGTTTTATTTATTTGTACATGCATCTTGTAACTGTTCTGTTCTCATCATTACTTTGGCCACTGAGAATCTCTATCCCAAAAGGAGTTCACGTCTTTTCATTGTGCAATGCTTTGTCATTAGATTTTATTTAACTTAACCTATAGGTGGTTAAGAGAATCAACCTAGGAGCCCACTAGTCTGAGACTGAATGACAGCTCTTGGTATTTACTAGCCCTGTGATCTTAGGCAAATAACTTAAAGGCTCCAAGTCTTCAATTCCTCATATGAAAATAAGAAACTAAAAATATCTTCCTCATAGAGTTCCTGTGAGTATTAAAGGAGATAATTTATAATGTTTAATACCATTTCTGGCAAATGAAACATTTGTCATTAGAATATTCACAATCTGTCCCTGGCCAAGTGGCTCAGTTTGTTAGAGCACAGTTCTGTACACCAAAGTTTTGGGGTTTTGATTCCAGGTCAGGGCACATACCTAGGTTGCTTGTTTAATGCCTAGTTGGGGCATGTATGGAAGGCATTCAATCCATGTTTCTCTCTCCCAAGGATGTTTTTCTCTTTCTCATTTCTCTCTCTCTCTCTCTCTCTCCCTCCCTTTTTCTCCTTTCCTTTTTCTCTAAAGTCAATGAACATATCCTTGTGTGAAGGTTTAAATATATATATACACACAATTTGAATGTTTCCCTTTTGCCCTGATACCTTTCACTTTGTTTTTGTTTATTTATTTGTTTTGCATGTTGTTTTTGTTTTCTACATTTGTGTTATAGTGTTTATTTAGGGAGCCTCAAATGCCGTCTATAATAAAGTTGAACATGAGTAAATAAAGATAATATCATACCTGTGGAATTCTTCAAAGAAGCTTAGGGAAGCAAGCTGAGGGTTACAAAGAGAGCTGGAGTTCCAAAGATGGCATCTGAGGTGATTTCAAGGGTATTAATCACATGCAATTTTGCTGAATAAGTGAATATTTAAATTGTTTAGTATGCTTAATTTGTTCTTTTTATTTTCTCTTTCATTTTTTTCTACTTTGCCTTGTCCACCTCCAACTATACCTCCTCTGCCTTAAAATCTTTGTCCTCCTTTGGCTCTCTTTGCCAAAGTATTAGAGGCTAAAGTATTGGGTAGGATGTTAAATGGGATAACTTTGAGGTGAGAGCAATCTCTTTAACAGAGCTAACTTTGGAAGTGGAAAGGAACGGCCCCCCATCCCCACCTCATTTCCCATCTGTGATGGCCTGATGATCAATGAATACCCACGTAAGTTTCTGAAAAACAGGCTTTAACTTCTCCAGCTACACAATTTCTTCCATGGGCATTAAAACTAAGAAGTGAGTCCTCATACCAAAGCTAATGCCATAGCTCAGCCTCATAGTTGAAATAGTGTTTCAACATATTTCAAATAGAATTTCAAAGCTTAATGCTCTATGAATGGGCAAGGCCAATTTTATATTTGTTTTCCTTCTAATAATAATATTGATTAAGATCATACCATTGCAGTAATTCCAAATACTAAATATAGGGCATGAAATTTAGACAGACTTTCTTACACACTTGTATGTTAGAGGCACATGAATTTGTATTTAGAGCCATTGTGCAATTTAGGCATACATTTTTGGAACATAGCTGAAATAGGAATAAATGAAATGGAAGGAAGTAACTACCAGAGGTAGTCATAGGCAATACAAAAAACATTTTTTTTAATTTCTTGAAGTGATTGTCTTTGATAGATATGGCTCTTACTATATTATATTAAACCTAGTCCAAACAAGATTTTATTCCCACCACTCAAAACCTGTTTTCATCTCTGTTACCAATGACCTCCATGTTCCTAAATGCTTGTGATTAATTGTTGGTCTTCATCTCGATTATCAGCATCACATAATACAATTGATCACTACTGCTTTTTTCATGTATTTTTCCCTTTCAAATTCAAGGATGCCATTCATTTTTTCCTTATCTCATTGATTGCTTGTTTCTGATTCATCTTCTTCTACCCAAACTCTTAATGCTGGAGAACCCCAGAGCTCTGTCCTTGTATCCCTCTCCTCTCCATATATATTTAGTTTCCTGATTATCTCATTTAGACATCATTTTATATACTAACTATAAGCTATGACTCCTCATTTTTTGATGACTCTCAAATTTGTATCTTCGATCTACCTCTGCCCTGGAGTCCAGGCTCACATATCCAGCGTCTCTCTGTCCATGCCTAATAGCCATCTCAACCCAACATGCTTAACATGAAATTTCTGATCTCTCTCATCTTCTAACCTGTTCCTTCTGCTTTCTCAAGCTTGGTTGATCTCAAGTCTGTCCTTCCAGTTGCTCAGGCCAAAACCTTTAGAGTCATCGATAACTATTTTCTTTTCTTCCCCCTGCATAACCAATTTGTTGGGAAGTCCTGTTCACTCTTACTCCAAAATATTTTCTGAATCTAATAACTTCTTATCACTTTCTCTGGTAACACCCTGGTCCAAGTCATCATTATTTTCTATCTGCATAACCATAGTATCTTCTTTAATAGGCCTGTCTTCTTTTATTCTGGTCCCCATAGCTTATCCTCAATACACCAACTATACTGATACTGTTAAAATATGTCATACCATTCCTCTGCACACACCTCATGTCTGTAGCTCCCCATTTCATTCTACGTGAAAGTCTAAGTCATTACAGCGGGTCACAAGGCCCCTGCTCTGGCTACCATTTGCCTCTCTAACCTCATGTACTACTCCTCTCCCCTTTGCTCACTCTGCCTGGATCACACTGACCTTTGCGTCATTCCTTAAACATGACAGGTAAGTTCTTACCTTACGGCCTTTGTTACAGCTTCACCTCTAGCCTGGAATTTTTTCCCCATGTGTATATGTGAGGGTAACTTTCTTATATTCTTTAAGCTTTGCTCATACATCTCCTTTTGAGTGAGGCCTACTTTACCGTGCTTAACGCTATAGCTTGCCCTTCGTTAGTACTTCCATTCCTTCCTACCCTAGCCAACTTCCTATTTCCCCCCTTCTTTATCAATTGCATCCATTTATCACACTGTATAATAACTTATATGTCACATTTTATTATTATCTACCTCTCCCCAAGAAATATAAGCCCTGCCAGTGCATTTAGTGTTCCTTTTACCTATTGATTGATTGCAATTTTATGTTTTGCTACCATACACATCTTTGTCTATAAAGTGTTATCTGTTTAAAGAAGTGTTTCCTAAAATGGGTTCCCAGGTATGGGATTACTGGGAATAGGAATTTTGGTAAATATTACAAAACCCCTTTTCAAATGAATTATACAAATACTTATTAAATTTGGAATGTACTATGTTTGCACCAGCAATGTGATAGTGTTTACTTAATTATATCCTTATCAATATTGTATTGGCTTTTTTTCCTTTATAAATTGCTTGTGCTTTTTTCACCTTCATAAATCACCAGTCCAATTTCACCTTTATAATCTCTTTGTACAATTATCTATTACTGTTTTGGGTTTTTTCTTATTAACTTATCAAATTTTTGTTTAATTTGTTAAAATCAATATGCATTTTATACTGGTGATTGTATAATATCTATAATACATAGGTATAATGTACATATATTATAATTCTAAAAATTGAGCCTTTAAGGAATCTAAACCTTCAGTGGCTTTGTTTATAGGTATTACAGAGAGATTTCCATGGGGACTTTAATAATAGTAGTCCAAGTGTGCATCAGTAGATGAGTGTATAGAACAACTATGGTACAATTTACACAGTGGAATACTACTCAGCTGTAAAAAAAAATTTTTTTACCCTTTGCATCAGCATGGATGGACCTGGTGAACATTATGCTAAGAGAAATAAGACAATATCATATGATATCATTCATATGTGGAATCTAATAAACAAACTGAACAAATGAGCAAAATAGAGAAAGACCTATAGATAGAGAGTAGGCTGACAGCTCTGGGTGGGTGGTTCAGGGTGGAGGGATAGAGCAAAAAAGAAAAAAGAACTCATGGACACAGACAACAGTGTGGTGATTAGGGTAGAGGTGGGGGTGGGGGAAGGGGGAAGAGGGTATAAAGGGAATAAATGGTAATGGAATAAAATACAATAAAAATGTCTTCTAAAAATTAAAAAAATAAAAGAGCTACCAGGAAAAAAATTAAATGTTTGTAAAAATTGTTGCCATCTAAAGGTGCATGGAGCCCAATGCATATCTCCACATGAAATCTCACAGAAAAAGTTTGAAGTGTTTGTAGTAAAGGCTACTTTTGAGCACTGCCTAATGTCCCTATAAAAATGTGGCAAAAGTGCAAAGCAGATAGAGCAGAGAAATAAACAGAGGTTGGGTGCATAAATGAGCATGACTTAGAAATGCACTCCCATTGATAAACTGTCAGCATCAATTGTGCTTTCAAATTTTCTTTTTCTTAGAATTTATTCTCTGGTACCAATTTCTAGCCAAGGAGAATGACATTGATTGTAGATAATTGAGACTGAACTTTTGGGGTGATTTTAAAGGTGACATTAAATCTCTTCATATTTTGCTTATTGGTATTTTAAAGATATAATGATAATGATCTTACATTTACAGCCAGGGCAAGCTAAAAAAAACCCTCCCATTACTGCAGAGACCCTGTCAAAGACAATTCATTTTATTTGATTTTTTTTTTGGGGGGGATGGTATCTTTAGTTAAGAATGCCATATGACTTCTTTGACTTTATTACATTACATGTCCTAAAACCTTCACCCCAAAAGTGAATTTATACTGATATTATGCAAAAAGATCAAGTTTTCACCACCTAGCTGCTGCCGTTTCAAGGGTTAAATGTGACCTCTATTTAGCCATGTTCAGTAACATCACAAAACACTGTGAAGTGAGAATGAAGGATCTCTTTGGACCCAAAAAGAATTTAAGTAAGCAGAATGTAATTACCCAACTTGGACTTAAGCCAGAATGACAGGGTTAACATCCTTACTAACATCCATCCTAATTGAAGAAAATTGAAACTAACAACAGCTACTTTCCCAAAATGTGAGTCATACAACTTTTCCTAGTGTCTTTCATTTTCTCTTTATTGATAGAGTCTCCCAGGCAAGGACTGGATTTTATCTTTGTCAGCTGTCTATTCCCAGAAAAACTGTTGTTCATTACTGATATAAAAATACAATCTAGTCATTACTCCACAGATTTATAAATGTAAAGAGTGTATAATTTCTCAATTGGTTTTTAGGTTAAAAAAAACAACATGTACATGGCACGAAGCCCAGGTTTGTAGAGTTTGAAAAGTTATTTTTTTGTTAAATCAAATAAAATGATACTCATTTGGCTAAATCTATGGAAACATTAGAATATAGGATTCTGAATAGTCTAAGTTTTACAAACTACTTCATACCCTCTACAAAAGATAACAATGTCCTCTTGAATATAGTATATTTAATTAATTTATTTGTTTTGTTCTATACTAAAATGTGGACTCTTGAGGGCTGGGACTATTTATTTTTCATCCAAGTTGCATCATCACATAAGATATACTCCTGACAGAAAATAGATACTCAGTAGAAATTCCTGGGGACTTCTTATTCACTTTACTTACTTGCATCACAATTAAGTAGCAAGTTCGCATGAAAGAAGTAGTGTGCAATTTCATTTCTTTTTGGAATGTAGCTGTTCTTAAATTCATTAATCCCCACTTTCTCTTTTGGTTGGAATATTCCCAACTAACACTCTTCTAATGTTCAACTATTTTCTTATTTTCCTTCTACTAGAAGCAATCACTATCTTATAATTAAATACATTTAATTAATAATAGGAGTTTTAATTCCAACTCTCTTGGAAATAGTTTTCAATTTTAATCCCAGTTAAAAATGATAAATGCAAGAAAGACCTTGCTAATGCATGGGCATGTTAATTTACAGCCTAAACTAGCTTTCAGCGAATTGTTCTTCAAATGGCGCTTTAGCTAAACATCATGGAGCTGCCCTTATGGTAGGGGCTGGGTGTGCAAGCAAAATAATCTGAAGAATCGTTGAAGGTAAACAGATCGAGAGAGCAGATACCAGCTCCTGTGCTTTTCTTTTATGTTAATATTACTTTTCCCATTCCAGTTTCGAGACTGCTGGAATGCAGTTTGTAGCCAATAGCAAAACAAGACAGAGATGTAAGTGTGATATGGTATATGGGCCCAGAAACAAAGAGAACATGTGAAAATTGAAGTGAAAAGATTACATGGATAACTTATTTATTTGAGGTTTCAAAGTAGGTGGCTACACGATGATAATGGTTGAACAGTTTGGCTTGAATGAAAGAATCTCAACTTTAGCTTTCTCAAATAAAGGTTTCTTGGTTTTGCCTTTTTGTAAAATTCAGAGTTTGGTAGCTCATTCAGGGTTGCACATTTCATGAAGCTGTGCATGCATGGCCTGGGATTAGGACAGGTGTCAGTCACAAATGCGGCACTACTGTAAAAAGTGCTGTTCTTGCGGAATTTCCAACCCAATTTAAACCTATTCATTTTTGATATCTTATAAGAAATATTTAGTATCATGGGATTTACAGCCCAATTTTCTGACTGAACAGGTTCAGATAATTTCTGAAAAGCTTATAAGCAACTTTAAAGTTCTGCCCAAACCTATAGTAAATTTGCTGTAAAAATCCCACAATACCTTCCAATGGCAAGTGTAAATGACATCCATAATATGTAATATTTTTCATTATTTGCAATACCATCTCTCTTCATCTAGAATTCAAGTAACAAACATAGATTAAATGCCTTCTATGTATGTTAAGTCCTAATCCAGGAGAGGACTCTATCTACATTTCAGCACCTGCTTTATTTAGCCTACAAGAGCCAATATTTTCTCATGGTCCAATAAAAAGAGGGGGAAAAGATCAACAGCCATGTACATCTGAGCAAAATGGTGCAGAAGGCTTTGTTGTTTTGATTGTGCTGCTCAGCTTCTGAACATCTTTCTAATTGGGGCAGTAGAAGATCATAAGCTATGCGGGAAGCCAGTGGTGTTCGGGGAAAGTATTAGCAAATAATTCACCTCTGCACTCCTAGAGAGGAAGGAAGGTGGCCTATGTGTGCCTGGTCAGATGCATCTACCCCAATATTTGAATTTGGGGGGCACGAGACAAAGGTGACGTGTGACGTGTTCAACTGAGGTTATTTTTATAGCAAAACTGATGGAGTGAGGATTTAACAGTATGATTTCTCTGGTGCTCTTAGATGTGTTTAGGTGACATTGTAAACAGAAATAGAGAATTTTGGCTGTATTTCTTCTCTCACGGATCCTTGACAGGCCTTGTGTTCTAGCCTTTCTGTTTATCAGTATCCTAACTTGCTCCATTACAATAGATTTCTTCTGTGTTTAAGTTAACTAGAGAAACTTTCTGTTGTTTGCAACTCAAAAGCCTGACTGATAGTAAACAAATATGGTGTCATGATGATGAGACTTGTTTTATATCTGCAACTAGCATTATAGAACTGTAAATACCAATCTAAATTATCTATAAGTTCCATATAAAGACTTTAGGTAAGTGAAATAAGCCAGGAAGTGAGGGACAAATACCATATGATCTCACCTTTAACTGGAACATAAGCAATAGAAGGAAAAAGCAAACAAAATATAACCAGAGACATTGAAGTTAAGAACAATCTAACAATAGCCAGGGCGGGGGTGGGGGGTGGGGGCGGGGACAGTGGGTAGAGGGGATTACAGGAACTACTATAAAGGACACATGGACAAAACCAAGGGGGAGGGTGGAGAGGGGGGAGGGAGGTGGGTTCAGCTGGGGTGGGGTGGAGGGATGGGGAGAAAAGGCATACAACTGTAATTGAATAACAATAAAAAAAAAAGACTTTAGGTAAAATTAAAATAGAAGAAAACTCAATAGCACATATTTTTTCCAATATCCATTTTTATGAAAAATAATTGAACTACTTCTAGAAACTTATTTAGAAACTATATGTGACTTCTGGTTTGGTTCCAGCATGTAAAGAGTTTAAAGGTTGTTACTCTAACCTAATAACAAGGAAAAAGCTAAAAAAACTGAAAAATCAGCAATTCTTTCTACACGTTTCAAAAGAAGTGAGGTTATAGGGAAAACCAGCATCCCTCAAAGCTGAAGAACCAGACAAATGAATACAGAGACACACTAAGCACCCCCTAATGGAAACCTCCTTAGGAACCATTGCCAGGATAGGGAAACCTGGACTGCATTTGCTGAATTTGCAGTGGCTCAGAGTAGATGAGCCTGAGGAATCAACACTGCAGGGGACCCCATCCTAAAAGAGGTCCCAATACTTTTATAAGTTTTATTTCCACAAGCTTGGCCAAGTTCTCACAGTCAATGCTAGAAAAAAAAAATCCTGTGCTTCTGGTAGGGGAGGAAAGGAACCATACTGAAATATACCAGAGCATCCTGTTCTTATCAAGTTCTGCCATCCAAGGAAACTATGTTAACAGATACCAAAGTGTTGGGGTGTTATCAGAGCTTACTGACTTGGGGGAGAGAAATACCTAACCTCCCACTCTAATCATCTATATGGGAGGAGGAAATAATTCCAACCCCCTCTAGTCTCCCACACAGGAGAAAAAGAAACCCAACTCCAGCCCTCTCTAGCCATCCTTCCCAGCTAAGGAGTGGGGAGATCTGAAAAGCACTTGTGAAGGCCACACTCCAGAGACACAGACTTACTAAAAGACTGAGACCTAGTCAAAAGACTATAGGATGCTTCTTGTGACCCCCCTTTCTCATCAAGGCACTACTAAAGGTCTATCTACCTCACTTTCTTTCACTTAGTACCTCATGTCTGGCTATCAAAAGAAAATTACAAGGCACACTAAAAAGCAAAACTCACAGTGTAAAGAGACAGAGCAAAAACCAGAAATAGACTCAGATATGGTAAAAAAAAAAAGTTGGAGTTATCAAACTGGGAACTTAATACAAATATAATTAATATGCTAAAGGTTCTAATTCATAATGTAAATGTATTCAAAAATACATGGGAATTATAGGCAGAGAGAGAAAAACTCTAAGAAAGAACCAAACAAGAATGGTACAGATCAAAAACCTGTAACAGAGATGGAGAATGCCTTTGATGAGCTCATTAGTAGACCTGATAAAACTTAAGAAAAAATATCTGAACTTGAGGATATATCAATAGAACTTACAAAATGAAAAGGCAGAGGGAAAAAAGACTGAAAACACAGAACAGAATATCAAAGTATAAGACAGCACAAAGATGAAACATGTGTAATGGGAATACCAGAAGGAAAAGAGAGAAAGAAAGAAACAGAAGCAAAATATCAAGCAATAATGACTGAAAATTTCTCCAAATTACTATCAGACACCATACCACAGATGCAAGGAGCTCAAAGACCATCAAGCAAGACAAATGCCAAAACAAAACAAACAAACCAAAAAAACAAATCAAAATTACATGTAGGCCTGTAATATTCAGGCTTTGAAAAAATCACAAGGAAAAAATTATCTTGAAACAAGGCAGCGGAAGAAAACATCTTACCTATAGAGGAACAAGATAAGAATTATATGCATTTTCCTCAGAAACGTTGCAAGCAAGAAGAGAATGGAGTGAAATATTTAAGTGGTTAAAAGAAAAACGCCAACCTGGAATGCTGTATCCTGAAAAAATATCCTTCAAAAGTAAAGGAGAAATAAAGACTTCACCAGGCAAGCATAAATTGAAGGAATGTGTTTCCAGTAGACCTGCCTTGAAAGACATGTGTTTGAAAGTTCTTCAGAGAGAAAAAGAATGACATAGGTCAGACATGTAAATCTACAGAAAGCAAGGATAAGCATCAGAGAAGAAAAAAGTAAAGATAAAATGTTTTTTTTTTCCTTAGTCTTAGTTGATTTAGCAGATATCAGGTTTTTAAAAAATAATTATTGTGATGTATTTAATATTCATACATGTGTATAAGAGAAATGAATGTCAATGATACAGAAGATAAGAGGATTCAGATTTATTTTATTATTGTAAGGTACTTGCACTGTGTGTGAAATGGTATAGTGTTGTTTGAAAGTAGACTTGGTCTAGTTGTACATGTATATTGCAAACACTAGGGCAACCACTAAAAGAAGTTTAAAAAATATATAATAATAAACTATGCTGGATTAAAACCCTCCAGAAAGGTAAAAAAGTAGAAGACAAAACCAGGAACAACAAAAAAGGCGATGCTTAGAAAACAGTAAAATATAGGTAGACATCAATCCAAATATTTCAATAATCACTTTAAATATCAATGGTCTAAATATACCAATTAAAAGACCAAAGTTGTCAGAGTGGATAAAATCATAAGGCCAAGCTGTATGCTGTCTACAAGTGACCCACTTTAAACATAGATACATAAAAATTAAAAGTAAAGTGATGGAAAATGAAATACAGTGTGTATTAGTCTGCTTGGACTGCCATAACAAAATACCACAAACTGGGTAGCTTAAAAAGAAAAAAAAATTCTAACAGTTCTGGAGTCCATGATTAAGGTACTGACAGAGTAGATTTCAATTTGAGGCCTCTTCTCTTGACCTGTAGGTGACTGCCATCTCACTGTGTGATCACATGTCCCCTTTTTTATGCATGCATGAAGGAAGAGAGAATGCAAGCTCTCTGGTGTCTCTTCTTATAAAGGCACTAATCCCATTATGAGGGTTTTACCCCATGACCTCATCTAACCCTAATTACCTCCCCAAAGCCCCACTTCCAAATACCATCACACTAGGAGTGAGTGCTTCAACATGTAATTTGGGGGGACAAAACAGTCAACACATAACACTTTAACAACACTCATCAAAAAAAGCATGATTAGCTATATTAATATCAGACAAAGCAGACCTCAGAGTAAGTAAAGTCATCAAGGATAAAGAAGATCATCATATAATGATAAAAGGATCAATTCTCAAAGAGTCATAAAAATCCTTAATGTGTATGTGCTTTACGGCAGAGTATCAAATATATGAGACAGAACTGCAAGAAGAAATAGATAAATCTATTATTATTGTTGGAGACTTTAACATCTGTCAGAGAAGGACAGATCCAGCAGGCAGAAATTCTTTCAGGAGATAGTTAAATTTATAGCACCATCAATCACCTGAATATTATTGGCATCTATTGACTATTTCATCCAAAAAACCTAGCAAAACACACATCGTTAATCTAGTTCACATGGAACCTTCACCAAGATAGACCATATTCTTGGCCATAAAATAAAACTTTTCAAATTTAAAAGGAGAGAAATCATACACTGCCTGCTCTCATACAACAATGGAGTTAAACTAGAAATAAATAACAGAAAGATAGCTAGAAAACCCCAAATACTTGAGGAATAAACAACAGACTTCTAAAGAGACTTCTAAACAGACTTCTAAATAGCATGTGGGTCAAAAAAGAAATAACAAGAAAAAATTGAAAATTGCTTTAAACTAAATGAATATGAAAATACAACTTATATTTGTAGAATGCAGTGAAAGCAGTGCTTAGAGAGAACTTAATATCATAAATTCAAATATTGAAAAAGAAGAAAGATCTCAAATCGATAATCTAGGTATCCACCTTAGGAAACTAGAAAAAAATAAAAGAGCAAATTAAATCCAATATAAGTAGAAAGAAGAAATAGAAATTAGAGCAGTAATGAATAATATTAAAAACACAAAATAAAAAGAACTTGACAAAAACAAAAACTGTTTCTTTAAAAAGATCAATAAAAGTAACAAGCCCTTTAGCCAGACTAAGAAAAAAGAGAGAGAACAAAAATTACGAATATCAGAAATAAAAAACAGGACATCAGTACAGATCATTAGACATTAAAAGGCTAACAAACACTATGAACAATTCTATGCCCACAAACTTGGAAATGTACATGATATAAATAAATTCTTTGAGAGACACAATCTGCAAAAATTCACAGAAGAAAAAAAGACAATCTGAATAGACCTATATCTTTTAAATAAGTTAAATTAATAATTAATAACTTTAAACAGAAAGCACCAAGCCCTGTGTATTCACTGGTAAATTCTCATAACTACTTAAGGAAGAAATTATATCAGTTCTGCACAATCTCTTCCAGAAAATATAAACAGAAAGAATACATCCTAATTTATATTATGAGTCCTACAGCCCCAAATACTAAACTAGATAAATACATTACAAGAAAAAACAAGCCAACTACGGACCAATATCTTTCATGAACATAGATGGAAAAAATCCTAAAAGTTAGCAAATCAAACCCAAAAATATAAATATAAAAATATGTAAAGAATTACACAGCATGATTACATTGGATTTATCCCAGATAATCTATTACATCAATAGGCTAAAGAAGAAATATCACACGATCATATCAATACTTGCAGAAAAATGATTTGATAAAAATTAATACTTATTTATGATAAAAACTACCAGAAATTAGCTGTAGAGGAGAAGTTCCTCAACTTGGTTAAGAATATCTACCAAAAAGCTTATGGTCAATATCCTACTTAACAGCCAAAAATTTGAAACCTTTCCCCTAAGATCAGATTTGAAGAAAGGATGAGCCCTCTCACCACTCCTTTTCAGTATTATGCTGGAATTCTTAGGCAATGTGTAAGACAAGAAAAATAAATAAAAGGGAACAGAACTTCTGCTCAAGTTGGTGGCATAAGTAAATACAGCTTGCCTCCTCACAAAACCACATCAAAATTACAAGTACAATATAGAGCAACCATCACTCAGAACTGTCAAAAATCAAGTTGACTGACACTCTTAAAACTACAGAATTAAAGAAATCACATCCATCCAGACAGGTAAGAAGGGCAGAGACATGGAACACAGAACTGGCTGGTCCCACATCCACTTGTAGTGGATGAAAATTCAGAAGGGATAACTTGGGATCAAGGAGTCCCAGCCCCACACCAGAAATCCCCATCCCAGGGTTCCAGTGCCAGGAAGATAAGTCCCCATAACTTCAGGCTGCAAAAACTATCAGGGAATGAGTCAGTGGAAGAAACTTCTGGAGTCCCAAGCAGTTCCTCTTAAAAAACCCACACAAGGACTTACTCAGACTCACTCCCTCTGAGCTCCAGCACTGGAGCAACAGCTGGAAAAGCACCAGTGGCATATAGGAAGGAACTGAAGTGTCGTATCAAGGTGGGAGCTGGGGGACAGCTTTCTTCCAGACATAAAGGCAGGCAGAGGCCATTGTCCCTTTTCTGAGACTTTCCACCACAAAGCCACAGAGCCCATAGGCAGGAGTCATATCTCAGATTCCATCAACTTTGCTAACACTGCTTGCCCCACCCTGAAGACCCCCTGAGACCCCTTCCCACCCAACTTATGGGCCCACCCAACTGTTAACCATGACTGTTCCATAAAAATGACTCACTGGTTCATGGTTCACAACTTCCTAAACCATATCAAACAAGCAACAGCTGGCCTCAGTAAGGCCGCAGGTGCCATGCCTCTTGTTAAGTGGCCTCAGGCCTACCACTAGCAGCAGTCAGCCTAGATTCACAGGTTGGCTTCACCTAGGAATCTCAAAGACCAGCACAAATAGAAGCCATCTCAAATTGCTTTAAATCTCATGCAGGGTGGCTCTGGGCATAACACAGTAGGGGGCTAACCGTGCCCTGCACTACCCAAGAAATCGCAAAGACTGCACACCCAGTGGACAACTACAGACCACGTTGGAGCACTACCATCCTGCCCCTGCACTACTGATCCTCCACAGATGTCAGAAATTGGAGGTTAATAGTCACAGACAGTCCTTACATCTGATTGGCCTAGGCAAATCCCTCCCATTAATCTGCTGACAGCAATAAAGGCTCAACTACAAGAGAAGAGTGTACTCAGCCACAAAAAGGACTCACTTCAGGTACCCAGGTTGGGTGATAGGGAGGCTGTGCCACTGGACCCTTTAAGACACCTACTATATTAGGCCACACTACCAAGACAGGGAGACATAGCAGCTCTACCTAATACATGGAAACAAATACAGGGAGGCTGCCAAAATGAGGAGACAAGGGAACATGGCCCAAATGAAAGAACAAATCAAAAGTCCAGAAAAGAGCTAAACAAAATGGAGATAAGCAATCTATCAGATGTGGAGTTCAAAACACTGGTTATAAGGATGCCTCCAGGAACTTTGTGAGGACCTCAACAACATATAAAAGATCCAGTCAGAAATGAAGGATACACTAATTGAAATAATGAACAATTTACAGGGAAACAATACTAGAGTGAATGAAGCCAAGAATCAAATCAATGATTTGGAACATAAAGAGGCAACAAAACAAAACAAAACAGCCCCCCCCCCAAAACAAAAAAATAAAACAACCAATCAGAATAACAAGAAGTAAAAAAGAATTTTAAAAAATGAAGATAGTGTAAGCAGTCTCTGGGATAACTTCAAAAGGTCCAACACTTGCTTCATAGGGATATCAGAAGGGGAAGGGAAAGAGCAAGAAATTGTAAATCTATTTGAAAAAATTATGTAAGAAAACTTCCCTAATTTGGTGAAGGAAATAGATATGCAAGTCCAGAAAGCACAGAGTCCCAAACAAGATGGAGGCAAAGAGGCCCATACCAAGACACATCATAATTAAAATGCCAAAGGTTAAAGATAAAGAGAGAATCTTCAAAGCAGCAAGAGAAAAGCAATCAGTTACTTTCAGGGGAGTTCCCGTAAGAGTGTCAGCTGATTTCTCAAAAGAAACATTGTAGGCTAGAAGGGACTGGCAAGAAATATTCAAAGTCATGAAAAGCAGGGATCTCCAGCCAAGAATGCTATACCCAGCAAAGATATCATTTAGAATCAATGGGCAGATAAAGAGCTCCCCAGACAAGAAAAACTAAAGGACTTCATCATCACCAAACCATTATTACATGAAATGTTACAGGGACTTATTTAAGAAAAAGGAGATCAAAACTAGGAACAATAAAATGGCAATTCAATACATATCTATCAATGATTGAATCTAAAAAACAAACAAAGCAAACAAGAACAGAGACAATCATGGATATGGAGTATGTTTTGATGATTGCCAGATGGGAGAGGAGTATGGGGGAATGTAGGAAGATGTGCACGGATTAAGAAGTACAAATAGGTAGTTACAGAATAGTCATGGGGATGCACAGTACAGTGTAGAAATGGAGGAGCCAAAGAACTTAACCTCATGACCCATGGACGTGGACAATGGTGTGGACATTGCCGAGGGAGTGGACACTGCTGGATGGGTAGAGGCAAAAGGGGAAAAATTGGGTCAACTGTAATAGCATGATCAATAACATGATTTAAAAAAAAGACAACAATCAAGAAGGAAGAAATAAACTTCCTTTGTTCACAGATGACAACATTCTTTATGTAGAGAATCTAAAGGAATTGATTTTTTAAAAGTGCTGGAACTAATAAATAACCTAGGATACTAGATTAGTAAGCAAAAGTTAACTTCTTTCTTATATACCAGCAATGAATATGTGGAATTTGAAATTAAAATCACCATCGACTTACTATAGCACCTCCTAAAAATAAAATACTGTAGTTAGATATAAATCTTTAAAAAATGTACAAGAACTATGTGAAGGAAACTACAAAACTCTGATGAAAAAAGTCGCAGAAGAACTAAATAAATGAGAACATACTCCATGTTTATGGATAGGAAGACATTATGAAGATGTCAGTTAATAATATTGTCTTTCCAAGTTATTCTATTGATTTCATGCAATCCCATTCAAAATCTCATCAAGTTAATTTGTGATTATTGAAAAAGATTCTAAAATTTATATGAAGAGGCAAAAGACCCAGAATAGCCAACACAATATTGAAGGAGAACAAAGCTGGTATTACTCTACTTCAATACCTACTATAAAGCTACAGTAATCAAGGCAGTGATGGAGGGGAGAGAATAGACAAGACGATCCATGGAACAGAATAGAAAACATAGAAATAAACCCTTTCAGAAATAGATTCCTTCAGTTTGTGAATAAATAAATAAACTATGGTACATTCAGATAATGGAACATTATTCAGCATTAAAAAGAAATGAGCTATCAAGTCCTGTAAAGGGTTAGGAAACTTAATTGCATATAACTAAGTGGAGGATACCAATCTGAAAAGGCTACATTCTGTATGATTCCAACTATTTGACATCTAGAAAAGACAAAATTATGGACACAGTAAAAGGATCTGTGGTAGGGAGGGAGATGAAGATCCAAAGGATAGGGGGAGGGAGGGATGAAGAGACAGAACAGAGGATTTTTAAGGCAGTGAAACTACTCTTTACGATGCTATGAAGGTGGATACATGTCATTTCACATTTGTCAAAACCCATAGAATGTACAACACCAAGAGTGACCCTGAATGTAAACTATTGACTTCTGGTGATAATGATGTGTAAATGTAGGTTCATGTATGTAAAAAACGGACCACTCTCGTGCTGCAGTATTGACAGTGTGGGAGTCTGTGGGCATGTGGGAAGAAAGGGCATGTGGAATGCTGTACCTTCTCCAGTTTGTTATAAATCTGAAATCGCTTTAAAAAATAAAGTCTTTTCAAAAAGGAGCTTTCAAGGTACATCATGGAGCCAGAGACATCTCACCCATCCACATCTCTAGCAGCTATTTGGTTGTGAAATGTGAAAAGATAGTAAGATTGATGATCATCCTGGACCCTACAGCATCTAACATTTCTTGTCCTATAAGAAAAGAAAATTAATAACAATAATTTTTTTTAAAAATTTAAAAAAGAAAAGAAAATTAGTTTATGTTAATTAGTTTGAATAATGTGTATCAATTTATAGACAAGTATTTTAAATTATTTTTATTATGTTATAAATGTATACATAAATATATTAGTCCTCAAAAGCAAGAAAACCAAAACCAGAATAATCCCAGTTTGAATTGCTCAACCACCAGAGCTAAATAGTTTTTTATAGTGCTTATAATTGGATTTCTTTAGACCTATTATTCTCAGAGTTGAATTTGCTATGTCCCTAGTTATTAAAGAACAAAGCAACACTTTCATTTAAATGTCTGCAGAGAAACACTATCTGGCAGCTCCAACCTTCAGATGATTCATCACTTCTTACCTTTAAATTCCTTCAGTAAGTTACAGGAAATGATTTAGGGGCTGTTGTTTTGGCAAAGTAAAATTAATCTGCCTACTCCCTTTGTATATATATATATATCCCTTTATGTATTTGTGTGTGCACGCACTCTATGCACATACACATTCATTTCTACTGTGTCTTATGGATTATCAGGTACTTCAGAATAATTAAAGAGAATGCTCAGAATTCTCCTCTACCCCTTATGATCTATATGACTTAAGTCAGGTGATTTAATATCTCTAAGCCATTTTTAATATCTCCATTCATTTTTCACTTATAATAATTTTAGTACCTCATAGAACATTTTAGAATTTTAAATGAAATAATACATGCAAAATGCTCAGTGCCCTAAGTATTATTATAATTGACCTGCTTACACTCAGTAAATTATCATCATCATCATCATCATTGTCATCTAATTTAAGGCTCATAAATTTTTGAAAAGCAAGATTTTATACTCAGGCCATTCTCTCTTCTACCTTCTGTTTCCCTGGCCTTCTCGTTTGGCTGCATCATTCCCGCTTTGAACCTCCAATCATGTGTAACCGTTTCTCTCCTGTCACTACGAACTTTGTAAAAGTTCGCTGTCACCTTTTCCCATTGATACTCAACTCATCCCCACCTGGTTCTCCTTTTCCATTGTGTTAAAGATAATTTCATCACGGTTGCCAGTGACTTCTCATTTGCCAAGCTATGTTTTTTAATACTCATGTACCAAATCACTTCTCTGTAATACTTAATTATGGTAATCACACATTATAACGCTTTCTCTATTGGCTTCAGCAACATGTCTCTACTGTTTCTCTTATTTTTATGACTCCTTATTATCGAGCTCTCCAGGATCTTTTTTCTTTCACATTCTTCATATTATTCCTCTACTTTTTTTAGTCTCATTTACTCCCTGCCCTCTCGATTAAATTAATCCCCCATCCTCACTTCTAAGAGCCAACTGGATATTGCCACCTCCAATTCTATATTTTCCCAAAGAATCTTTTCATTTCTACCTCATACTAAATTGGCAACATACTCATCATCCAAAGATACTTCCTATGTATCTATCAGGTCTTAGAAGCCCATTCCTAACTCCTCTGCAGCAGTCTTGACTTAGGCCCTTGTCATGTCTTGCTTATTATTGTTAACAGCCACCAATATGAGACCCCCGAAGGTATCCAGTTAACAATGGCATAACTTACACTTTTGTTGCAACAGATTACTCAACACTGGGTAACTTAAAATAGCAATAATTTATTGTCTTGACTCAATGTGTCAGCTGTTCATGGTAGGCTTGGCTAAGGGCCTTTGCTGACCTTAGCTGGTCTTGCTTGTCTGTCTGATGGTTGGTTGGTTTAGGCTGGGATAAGATGGAGCAGTTTGGCTCTGCTCCACCTGTCTTTCTTTCTCCTCCTGAAAAGGAATGTAGGCCAGGCGTGGCAATGACAGGGCCATGCGAGCAGAAACAGAAAATCTAAAGTCTTCTTGAGTGCTAGGCTGGGAACTAGCATAGTACCTATACCTTATTTTATTACTAAAGCAAGTCATGTAGACTTGTATGCAAAGTCAAAGAGTGGGGAAATATACTCTGCTTCTTGTGTCGTATGGCACAGACTAGAGATACAGGCATGAATTAAGTGTCTCGCAGCCTTAACTCGCAGCCTGTTATGCAACCTACCACTCTGAGTCTAGCCTCTCCCCAACCCAATCTGTTCCTATTAGCACTGATTCTTAAAAATGCACAATTGATCATGTTCATTCTTACCCTAAAATCTGTTAGTTGCTTCTTGGATAAAACACAGAGTTCTTCACTTGGCTTATCAGACCCTTTATCTTACCCAACCTATTTTGCCAACTGCACTGTTCATCTGTTGCTTTATCTGCCCAGTGCTTCCATTTTCCCTTAGGAAGTCAGTCACCTCTCCACCATGCCATAGCATTTTTATAAATTACAGAGATGGGCATGGGGTGCTAGGTTAATTCATGTTACCTTTTTCCTTTCCAACAGCAATTCTTCCATTGGTGGAAAATAGTTTTTCTTTTTGCTGAAGTAATTGGTAGCCATTTTACTACTTTATGAAGAGAGCCTGTCAGCAACATACAGAGAAAAGCAGAGCTGAGAAATGGAGAATAATAAAGCAAGCTCTAGAAACATCTTTTATTCTGTTAATCCTGGATACAGCCATGCTTGCATTACCCCCTCCTTTTTTTTTTTTACTAAAGCCATTGGAATTTAATTTCTGTGTTGTGTTACCAAAAGCTCCTGGCCCAAGCCCACATATGTACATGTAGCTACCCATACTTCTCATTTAAGGCCATGAACCAACACCCTCACATGTTTTATAAATGTTCTATCCTCCTTGACACTGACTTCATTAAAGTTTCCAATGATTTACTAAGTGCAAAGCCCTGGAGTGTCTTTTCCATTTCTCTGAGCCAGAAAAAATTTAGTCATTTTTTAAGATCAAATCCAATGTTGAATGCCATTTTTCCTGTGAAATCTTCCCTAACTCTCAGACAAAATTAATTTGCAGTGTATGCATATTTAGAGGCAGAAAAGGGAAAGGAAAAAAAAGATACTCAATTGTTGCAAGCTTCATAACAAAATAAACATGATTTTCCAGTGATTCATCCTATCAACCAGTAAATGCAGTCATCTCTATTTTCAAAATCTACCCAGAATCAGATAACTTCTCATAACTTCCATTTCTATCAGCCATCGTCATCTCTGTCATAGTTCATGGATGGTTGCAAGAGTGCCTTACAAGTCTCCTTGTTTCTGCCCTTCTCCTCAGAGTGTCCCTGTAATATGAAGTGAGATCTGTTCCCAAACAAGTCTCCAGAGTCCAAAATGATCTGGCCCCTCTTCCGCCTTCTCCCTGCTCTTAGACCCTTGCTCTCTGGGTATAAGGCCTTCCTGCTGCTTCTCACACACTTCACAGGTTGCTGCCCTGGGGCTTTTGTAATTGCTGTTTTTTCCCGAAATTCTCTTCCCCCGCTTATCTGCCTGAGTTTTCTCTCACCTTCTTCAGGTCTTTGCTGAAGTGTTATCCTCTCAGTGAGGCCTTATGAGATCAACATGTTTAAAATTTGAACTTCCATGCTCCTCTCTTGCATTATATGCTCTAGAGAACTTATATATCATGGCATATAGCATACTTACATATTTTGGTTTTGTCTGTTTCTATTCACCAGTATATGAGGTCTGTTCAGAAGGTATCCAGCCATGTAGTGTCAAAAATAGAGACTTTTTTTTTTAATTGAAGAAGATACAAGAAATATTGTACCTAGGACAATGATGCCTCAGTCTCCCTCAAAGTTGGCACCTTGGGGCCTCACATAGTTCTCTCAATTGCCATCTGCTGCTCCATTTTATTTTCCTGAATCTCATTGGCTGAAATCTCTTCCCTTTCAAAGGTGATTTTAGTTTTGGAAAAAGCCAGAAGTCACAGGGCGCCAAGTATGGGCTGTAGGGGGTGCTGAGTAACCTGAGTGATTTGATGTTTGGCCAAAAAACTCTGCAGAAGATATGATGCAGGAGTGGATGTGTGGTCATGATTAAGCTGCCAATCACCAGTTGCCCATAGCCGCAACCTCCTGAATCATCCAAATAGTTTCTGTGGAGAAATATTCAAGTTTAACACAAAATTTGATACAGATTTGTTTGTCTTCTCTCTCAGTCATTTTGAATGTGATGACCACACAGTACACATTCTCGCTCCACGGCCTCTACCACCATCACTGGCTAGTACAGTAAAGTCATCATTGTTCACACATGTGCATCCAAGTCCACTCTGTTTGGCTGCCAGGTTACATCGATGTCACACAAAGTGTTCTTATTATAATAGCAATGGCTGGACTTTTTTTCCTGACAGACTTCATAGTTCAATGAGGCAAGTTTTAAATTTATTTATTTATTATTTACTTATGTAATATTTTTATTTCATTCAGTGTTCTTTCCACATTGTCTAGAATAGTGCCTGGCACACAAGAGGCTCTTAATAAATTTATGTGCTATTAATGAGTGAAAGGACAGACATATTTACTTTCGTGTGTGTCTCTCCATTGTACGGTGGCATGGAGGTCAGGGGCCATATGACCATGTGTCCTTTCCTCTGCCCTCTACCATCACTGGACACGAGGGCACATAATATGTGTTCAGTGAATAGGTTTTCATTTATTTGTGTGTGCATCCTTTGGGTTTGGACCACACAACTAGTGAGTCTGGTTGGAGATGAGAATGGAACCGACATCTTTTACAACCAAGTCTTTCCATGGCTGCTTCCTTCATAGGACAATGAATCTCATCCTCCCAACAACTTGGCTGAGGAGGCTTAAATGTTTTCCTTTGCCTATCACAAAACGCTGTATTATTCACACTAATTTCCTGACTCTATCAAAATACATTTAATGCTTAATTCATGTGTGATAACCATGTGATCTAGTAGTAAAATATTGTAATGTATTTGGTAAACTCCAAGCAAAATACAAAATACATTATTAAAATATAGCTTTGTTCTTTACCACACTAATGAGTAAGTATATATCCTCTTTAAGAGATTGGAAATGCATTTTTGGCTGGCAATGTCTTTAGCTTCAAATATTGAACAGAAAATGTGTATCAGCCTCATACTCTGCATTTTTCTTGACTATCCTACCCTGTTTCCCAAGATTGTTTTAATTTTCTGATGCTCAGTTTCAGTAGGAAAATATTTTTCTATGTTACAATTATCTTCATGAACAAAAAAGTTGAAATATGGAGAATTGCATACAAAAAAATCGAGCAGAGAAAGTGTAAGCTGAGGCTTAATTTAATTTTTTTTTTTCTGTTTTATACATTATTGTCTCCTGGGAGAAACTACTTCTGCTCACAGCAAGGGTTTTTATAGTTTGATTTATATGTCATTTTTCTTCAGTATTTACCAAATAAATACAATGTTTTACAGCTTTATACTCCATGGCAGGATGTTCTAAATCTTTCTCTAGTTTTTGTAAAATCTTGGGCAGCATATTCTTACCATTTTTCTGTTAAAATTATTAAAAATATGACAGTAAAGAAATACTTGTTCCCCCAAAGAGAATAAAGAGAGCTTTCATAATAAAGTGTTTTCAACATCACTCAACATCCTTTTCCAGAATTCTAGTTTTATTTTAAGGAGACTAGTAGTATTACTATGATTCCAGTACTGTTAGTTAGCATTATTGAATGGTCTTACTTTATTCAGATATTCAATATTCAGTATCAAGATATTCAATATTCATTATTGAATATTGCGTATCTTGTTTAATCATCAAAATTCTCCTGTGAGCCTTGGCTGGTGTAGCTCAGTGGATTGAGCATGGGCTGTAAACCAAAATTCTCCTGTGAGATGAGCACTATTTCTTAACCCCATTTTACAGAATAGAAAATTGAGACTCATAGTGGTTAAATGATGTTCCGAAGGTCACAGAGCTAGTGAAGGCTGGTGTTAAGATTTGATCACGGTAAAAAATAATAATTTTTAAAAACTGGAAAGAAAAAGACTTGAACACAGATCTGCCTTCTTTGTCTTCAAATGCTTGGTATGAAGCTCATGATATTGTTACAAAGACTGTAACCTAAATAACTGAGTTATTCCAGAGTATATTTTAGCAATCTATTAAGAATTCCATATAATTCAAATTAATTCAATATGCTATATCAGCATTTTGTTCTTATATTAAAATATTTTAGACACTTTTAAAACTAGAAAATTATAACAAGGTTAAAAGTGATGATAGAATTCTATATATTTTTATCATTTTTTAATAATGTTTGAATACAGTTGTCTCCATTTTCCCACCACCACTTCCCCCCCGCCATCCACCCCCACCTCCCACCCTTGATCCTGCCCCTCTTTGGCTTTGTCCGTAGATCCTTTACATATGTTCTTTGACAGCCCTTTCCCTTCTTTCTCCCATTATTTCCCTCCCCCTCCTCTCTGGTTACTGTCAGTTTGTTCTTAATTTCAAGAATTCTATATATTTATTAATTGTGATGATAAATGAAACTAATTCAGTGAATTTTCTAAGGATGAAATAACAAACAACAAGGATTCGTTCTGAAATCCAATCTTTACTAGGACATTGTATCAACTACTAGGTTTATCAATTAGTAAATAGTACTCTGTTTTCAGGACAAATTCATTGTGTATGCATTCAAACTAGGAAACCATTCTCGAATTGGTTTTGAAGATGATTAAATGGAGAAAAAGAATACAATTTTAGAGCACCTTTTGCATGACAGGTATGCATCTTATTACATATCTAATTTCCTTACAAAAGCCTTTTGAAGTGGGCATTTGATTTTAGCTTTGAAGGTAAAGAAACCAATGTTGAGAGAGAGAAAATAATTTGCTTTACGTCTCTAAGCCATTAATTGCAGAGCATGGATGTGCTCCCAAGATTACCTTGGCATCAGTCTACTCGATTCTCGTGGTCCATGTTGCTAAATGTTGAATCTGTGGTGAACTAGAGGAAGAATGGTAGGGGATGAAATCAGATAGGTCATTTTAGTTGGCTAGGTCAGGTAGGTCCTTATAAGCCATTAAGTGTTTGACTATTTTCTTTTCTTTTCTTTTTTTTAATCCTCACCTAAAGACATGCCTATTGATTTTAATGATAGTGGCAGAGAGGGAGGGGAAGAGAGAGAGAAACATCATCGACTGATTGCCTCTCATATGCCCCCCAACCAGGAATCATACAAGCCCTGACTATGGATTGAACCCTCAACCCAGGTATGTGCCCTGACTAGGGATGAATCTACAACCTTTCGTGCATGGGACGATGCTCAATGAACTGAGCCACCCAGCCAAGGTGTGTTTGACTTTATTTTAAATGAAATGGAAAAGCCTTAGATAAGGGTGTCAAACTCATTTTCATGGAGGGCCACATTAGCCTCGCGGTCGCCTTCAAAGGACTGTATAAATGTAACTACTTCTTAACAGTTAAGCAAGAGCTCGGCACTGCCGCTGGATAGAAACAAGGTGCCAGGCCAGATAAAACAAGGTGGAGGGCTGGATTCAGCCCTCGGGCCTTGAGTTTGCCACCTGTGCCTTAGAAGCTTTTGAATAGAGACAAACCACAACCTGACTTAGGTATTAACAGTATTACTCTAACTGTTCTCTCAAAAACAGACTCCAGGATAATAAAGACTGAGATAGGGAGACCAACTGAGGACTACTGCAGCAATTCATGTGGAGAATCTGATTTAAATTATATTTTGATGGTAGGGCTAAGACGATTTGCTAGTGGTTGGATAAATACAATATCACACTTTACAAAACATTTTCTATCTTTTTTGTCTTCTCCTTCACCTTACATAAACGCATTACACCTGAGTCATAGATTTGTATTTTGGAAAGAACACTGGGGAAAAGTATTAGATGAGAATATCACTAGAGGCAAAGGGACCAGGTAGAAGTCTGTTGCAATAATCCTAATGATAGATCGTGGCGGCATGTTGATGGAGATGAGATGAATCTGTAGAATTAAGATAGGCATTCGTAACTGAGAGTAAAGCAGGAGAGTAAGTCATAACTTTCTGACTTAGGCAGCAGTTTGAATGATGGCGCCTTTTTAAAATAAGGAAACCCAAGAGACATAGGATAGGTTGAATGTGGGAAATGGAGGAGGATAATGTAAATTTAGCTTTGGATACATTAAATTCAAGCTTCTCGTGGGGAATCCAGGTGACTTTCAAGAGAAAATGGTTTCCATGAGCATGAGCTCAGAAAAACCAGGGTTGAGGCTGGGGAGTCAGGCTCATCTGTATGTAGACAATTAAAGCCAAGGGAGTAGTTGAGATCATTCAAGCAGAAGGTTTGAAATAGAAAAAAACAAAGGTTTGATGACATATCTAAGAGGAATAGCTGCATTTAAGTAGTGAATTGAGGTAAATGAGTATAAGATGTAAGATTTTTTTTTACAAGTGGCTAGAGAGGGTTGGAGTGGTATGAAGGTGAGTGTGGGGAAGCCAAGGGAATGCGGGTGAGTGATCAATGGTGTCAAATGTTGGCAACAGTCACAGTAAATCGAAGATTGAAAGTAATTCCAGTGGATTTAGCAATAAAACTAGACTGTGGTACTGTGGTACCGCGGTTTGCCTGTTGCCTGTGCACTGGACGAGCCCCTATAGCATGGTGTTGAGTTCTTAATCGTCATTCAGTTCCCATCCCCCCTCTTCCACCCTATGGCATGTCAAACAATAGAGATTTGAGAGTTGACTGTCCTACTGAAATGGAGACTTACACTGCGACAATAAATCATGGGCTTCGTGTTGTGTGTGCTATGCCCCTTATGCTTCTTTAAAAATATTATGCTTAATTAATTTTCACTGAGAGACTTAAGACAACTGGAATATACAGTATCTTGAATTGCATTTGTCATTTCCTGCTTAATCATAGATGTCTCATCTTATTTTTAGTGCCACTAAGAATTACTATCTTTGGGAGCTAATCACTATAGAGTCACAGAGTGTCAGTTATTTGTGACTTGAACAATCTATTTTGATGACTATACCACTTACATCTAAGGAATGCCACATTCCAGAGTGTTGCTGTGTTGGATGACAAGATCATTTTACACTGAATTCCAAGTCTTTACACTCCACTACTAATATATCTGGATGTGAATACCCTAATTTGTGAGCTACATAACTCCTTTGTTCCCTTGCAATAGATGTTGTATTAAACTGTCCTTCATACCCCAAAGACAGTGTTCCTTCCCTATAAAGCACCCCATTATACACGATTGCAGTGTAGGGCTTTTGTAGTCTCTCTCAGAACTCTATTCATGTCCTCTCTAATAAAGGCCTCTTTGTAACATGCGCATTAGCAGAACTCCCTAAAATCTCAGGTTCTCTGGAAGAACTCTATGGCGAAGAAAGGAAAAATGCTAGGATATGTAGTTGGCACAAATATAAATAAAAGGTTGATCAGTTCAAGATATTGTTCCCTTTGTAATAATACCATTGAGATGAATTTGTGTGCCTGATTTCATCACATTGTTCTGATAACAGTGCCTCCCTTCTTTGCCTGCTTTAATGGTGTTTACCTACCTACTTTTTATGTCTTTCACCTTTGGCCTTGCTTTATCAGCGCAAGAAACTTATGCACACCTGGAGACAAAAATTTCCATAAACTGCTTTTTATCAAATAAAACATTTGTACAAATACAAGAATTTCTGGATTTCAGAGTTAAGTTTCTTACCCTATGCCTATATAACCTTTCAAAGGAGGGTAAGTTTAACTTTGAAAGCAAAAGCATTTTCCACAATTTTGTCTACTATGTAATTTTATCCTTTGTCATCTTTTCTGTCTGCTACCAGAGGGGTGGCAGGGAAGAAAAGAAGAAGGAAAGAAAGGGAGAGAGAAGAGAGGAAGGAAGAAAGAAAAGAAGGAAGGAAGGAAGGAAGGAAGGAAGGAAGGAAGGAAGGAAGGAAGGAAGGAAGGAAGGAAAGAAAGAAAGAAAGAAAGAAAGAAAGAAAGAAAGAAAGAAAGAAAGAAAGAAAGAAAGAAAGAAAGAGAAAGAAAGGAAGAAAGAAAGAAAGAAAGAAAGAAGGAAAGAAGGGAGAGAGGGAGCGAGGAAGGAAGGAAGGAAGGAGGGAGGGAGGGAGGGAGGAAAGAAGGAAAGAAGGAAGAAAGAGAAAGAAAAAGAAAATGAGAAAACATAGTGGAGGGAAGTCAGACTAAAGATTGTATTAGGCCAATGCAAATGGTATTCACCTTTTATAATCCCTATGTTTTATAATGAAGATACTTCATTGAAACAATGATGCATACTTCAAGGGTTCCCTGGAGAGCTGTGAATCCTGTTTGGAGAGATTCATGAATATGTGCATTAGCACAATCCAACTGGAACTTGCCCTTAAAAAAAAAAACACCAGAGAAGCTGATCAGTTTCTGTTTATGTATATAATCAGAAGGTTTTCATATTATCTTCTTCTCTACTGGAAAAGCAGACGCATATTTTTCTATCACCTTAATATGACAAATGCCAAAGGAAACAACAATCTTTCCCCCTCTGATGTTCATTACATGAAACTCACATAGAGACCTTTCATTATTGGTCTCTAGTAAAAAAAAAAAAAACAGAAAATGAATATAGGTTCATTTTTTTCAAAATTAATTTTAGTTTTTGCATAAGATGAATCATGGAACAAATCTTCAACACACATTCCTACTATAACTTGCTGAAGTCCATTAATAAAATTGCATTGAGTTCAAAGATTGCTAGAGATTTTATATGCAGGACAAATATTTCAGTCTCAGCTCAAAAAAAGGTACGTGAAACTCTGTGCCATAAAGATGAATGAGGGACACATGGCAGATCTTGAAGTACTAGTTTATTTAAAGTACAAAGAATTCCATGAAAAATATTTCTAACCAGCAGTTGGTGCCCAAGATTCACTGAAAATGGCAGACTACCATTAAGCTAGTGACAGTGATAAAGAGTATCCAGGTATATTTGCAGATTTATCTTTTAAGTTTTTAGCTCCATAAACTACAGACAAAAGGAAGTATATAAAAGAAGAAGAAGCAGCCCACAAAACCTTGATCATCACATATAAACAATAAAAAAAAATTGTCACCTAAAGAATGAGTGTTATCATTTTCTGTGCTGTGCCAAGCAGAGATATTATTAGCACATGTAAACAATCACTGCAAAAAAATGTGAAGTTTTTCTCCAGATTTGAGAAAAACGACACTGAGTTACTTAGAAAAGACCATATGTACATTTTAAGGCATTGATATTCTTATAAGTTCTGTGTTCTCAGTTCAACCGTGTATTTGCAGCATGTTGTGAAAACATACAGGAGAAAAATAATTGTCTCAAGAAGAAGAGCACAATTATCTTCACGTTAAGAACTATTTTAATTCCTGTCTGGCAATTTTTTTTAACTTGTCAGTTACTTAGACATCTAGGAATGAATTGTCAGAAATTGTTTCAATTCATCATTTATAGTCCCCACGTTTATGGCAAAAATCGTGTTTAAACGCGTCCCTTGTGTTCTCCAACCTCTGTGTTTGAAAGCTTCCTGGACATTCAGGCTCTCCAAATGTGATTTGAGAATCTGCACCATTCTCAGTATATAAGGTAGGGCTAAGGGAACATTGTTAATTTGAAAGGGTACAATGGCCATGCATTTGAATTATTTCTAACTTTTCACCAGAAGTCATATTCACATTTTGGAAAATTAGTACTTAGCCAAGCTCCAAGAAAGAAAGCATTTTATTTAGTAATAGCTCAAATAACGCAGTAAAAATGTCTCTCTGTGCATTTGAACTGGCCCTGGTGGCCTGGTGCAGTATTTTGCCCATTTTCTTGGCTTTTCCAGCTTCATACACACAAAAAGAAATTGTACAAAACACTTAAGCACTATTTTTTTCATAGCTGGTAATGGGGCTTTCACTGCACAAGGCAAGGAAAAATTATTTGGAAAGGTGAACAGGTTTTCAGAAAAACTAGAAAACTCTCCTCATTCATGTTAGACTCAGCGTTATGTCCCTTTCTAGTTGTAAATCTAGTCACTAGAATTCCTGAAAGATTTATACTTCCTAATGTTAATGCGGAATATAATCATCCATAACTGACCCACACAAGCAAATTTTATAAAGAAGAGTGGTGTTAAAAGAAAGATTGCTATTTAGGGACAGTTATACTTTTGTTCCTATGCATACAAAATCTATTTATCTACCTCTCTATTGATCAAAACCATCTCAGAATTCACACATGCAGCATGGAACATGCGGCTTTGAACTCTTTTTGTAAATAGGTCCCATCATAGGATCTGAGAAGTTTTAATCTTGTGCAAAAAGGCAGTTTTCACCGGCGACACGGACATCTGTTTTGTGAAAACAGAGCTAGCTAGTGAATTGCAGCTTGGAGTGTGTGTGTGTGTATGTGTGTGTGTGTAGGGGAGAGGTGGCAGTGAGGGAGTAGAAGGTCAAAGGGTAAATTCCAATTGCTGTGACATATTTTTATGAGCTGAATCACACCCAGCTTTTAGCCTTGAAAGGGGAAGAGGATCTTAGAAAGGGAAGTAACATGAATAGGCAGGTCGGGAAAATCCTCAAGAAGTGCTCTTCCAAATTAGCAGTTAATTGCTCCCCAATCTGCCATATTCAACCATTTGAATTTTATTTGATTGTCGTAGTACTTGAAAAGACCCGTTTTCTCTTCCGTGACTCCCAATAAAATCTGGATTGCAAAAGATAAAGTTATCTTGGAGAATTTACCTCCCTTTCACACCTTTGGTATTCTTCTCCTTGCTGGAGGGGTGGAGGGGCAGGCATCCTCGGAGGTCAGAAAGGAAGAAGGCACTACGCCCGGAGGTGCAGAGTTCCCAGCCCAAGGCTGACAAAGCATTGCTGCTGCAAGAACGAAAAATGCTAACCAGAGCGGGGAGAAAAGACAGGAGGGGCCCCAGGAACCAAGCTTTGTTAGAAGCCTGACCCCACGCTAGCCTCCTCTCCCTGGCAAATGCGAAGGCTATTTTCTGCTTTTTACGAGAGTTGCTGGCAGGGAAAGAAAATGCTGATGTTAAAATCAAGGAAGAAACAGAGGGTCAGGGGCAACAGTGAAGGCAGAAGCAGCTGCTGTGGCCGGCCCAGCACCGGCAACCACCGGGCAGCAGCCGCCGCGGTGACAGCCCGAGAGGCAACAGCTGTGGGGAGGCCCGGCTTCTCCCCCTTGCCGCCCGCACCCGGGGTCAGAGTGGGGAGTCCCTCTCGCTCCTGTCTTCTGAGCAAGCACATTCTTCTCATTCCTTCACTCTCGCCTTCTCAGCGTCAGCTGACCGGCCGCTCCCTCCTTTGGTTTGAGGATTGGCAGAGCCGGTTCTCCTTTTCCGCGCTGCACTTGAATGACACCAGGGCTTGTTCTAGTAGGTGTCCCTGCAGCCTCGGCGGTGCCTTGCCGAGCCAGTTAGGCCCAGGCCTCTGCCGCATTTTATCTACCCGCGGGCTCCTCAAACCCTACGGCGTGTTGTTGGTGACATTGCCAGCGACCAAACAGGACCTAAATTTTCCAAATTGATGGGCATAGACCTAGGCATAACTTGAGAGGGTGACCAGCTCCAAGGCTTTGAAAGAAAATGAAAAAATTAGGCAATTTCAGTATTATCAGAGACAACACTATGACCCTTTTTGTTGTAAAAGAACATAAACGTGGCTACAGATTGAATGAAGTTGTAGGCCATAAAAGGGCAAGAGAGAAAGGGAAGAGATAATAGGCACTGTGCATTTGAGCCTGTTACACTTACTGTTTCAAGTCTATTCAGGCAGTGTGAGCGGCAAATGCACAGTTCACCGGCAGTGATAAAACAGGGAAGGAGCCAAGATAAATATTACTGAGGGCTGCAGTGCATTAGGAGTAGCCACAATTGCTGTTTACTTGCTTTTCATTTACGAAAATTACACAGGGCAAGGTTATATTTGAGACACATCTTTGTATAATTTTTTCTCATATTTTTAGAAGTCAGGGTGAGTGGAAGCATTCGAGTTTATTTTCCTTATTTAGATAAACAAAAAAAAATCAATAAACCTTTTTTAGTATGGATTTTTCTCCTCTATGAAATTCTCCAGCAAAACTAATTGTACATTTTTTTGGCATTTATAGCTATCCTGTTTGCCTTCGATGAGCTTATCCGATAGGACGTTAAATTCTGCCTAAAAGTTTACAGAACTGCATATATATGCACTTTAACTCTGCCACATCCTTACGTATTTCTTTATACACTTGGGCATTTAACCATTGAAGACTTTAAGTGCGTTATTCACTCACTGGAGAATTAAACAGATTTATTTTGTGTTTTTAAGTACAAGCTCCATAAGGGCAAAACCAGAGATTTCTCCAGGGTCTGGAAGCTGCCAGGCTAACAGCCTTGCCTTTTGGGTTGGAAAGAACACGCCAAACTTCAAAATTTCAACTTATATGCATATGGTAATTGTTTTCAACCAAATGGGAAATTAATTTTTTTAGAATGAAAAAACAGTGCCTTAAATTAAAAGAGGCAACTCTTTGATGTGGTGACAAAAGCATACAGATGGAGTAATTGTCTATTGTGAACTTTTAAGAAGCAGTACATTTTACATTTCGGTTATTTGGAGGAGATTGGAATAGCCACAAGTGAGGTTGCATTTGTCGCATACATGAATGCCGTCAAGTAATTCTTGGGTGATGGAAAAGCAGCTATGCAACTTTCAGATGAATCATTTACATAAATTCCATGAAAATGAGGTAGCATTTTATAAATATTTGTAAAGAATTTTCTTAAAGATAATTTATAAAATAACTATCAGATTATTTTAATACTATTTTTGATGTAAAATTAAAGGGATTTTTATAAAATATGTGAAATTATATGAAAGCTCATATTTCATTAAGCATATTTTTAAAGTAGCAGCCATAAGAGGAAGAATGAGAAATTTATACTCCTGTGGTGAGCTAAATAAGCTGATTTTTTATGTCTCTGGTTTCATTTAAACATTTTATATTTTTATAGTGTGATTTCAGGATTTCAATGTGTTACTTTTGACAAGTCACTTAACACGTACATGGGGTTTTGCTCTTTACTGACTCTTTTTACTATAGAAAAATCAAAGATTTATTCATTTGTGGATTGATCTTAATTTATTTGTTACATTATTGTATCACCAATCTTTCTAGACGCAGTGATAGTGCATGAAATTTGTATTACAGTATTTTTATAAAGTGAAAAATTGATCTCACAATATAAACAAATTTTCATACCTCAAAGTTAAAAATATATACGTTATTTAAAATACATACTAAAATTGCATTTTTTCCCTTTATAGTCAAACAAAAGCTCCTTGAGTGAAGATTCGGAGATTTCTTGAGTTTTGTCTAAATTCAAAGTGCCCTCTACTGTCAAAAAAGTATACTGTGCAGGAAGGGAAAATCTGACAAGTCTGAGGTCTAAATCTAGACATTGAGAGAGAGAGGGAAGAAAACCAGGACAGGTCATGTCCTGCCGCTCAGCCCCGGGGCAATTCAGTTTGGAATGTTCCACCATTAAGTAGTTCTGCTCCCATCCCACGTTAAAAGTTATGTTAAAATTACTTCTAATTTTACAACTGTTGCTTCATGCTTCTTTTCATTTTTCTTAGCCTTGGTTTTTAAACTGAAACTTCACGTGCCACTCATGATCTGAACAATGCATGTTGTGACCGCCAGGCTAAACTTTAAGGCTACACGACACCCTGATGTCTTTATTCTGCTCCTGAGGACTATTGTTTAGAGGTTCTTTTCATATTGTTCTACGTTAGAACATTTTCATTTGTACTATGTGTTATCTGTACCTAAAATTCAAAACATTCTTTATTACTCTGATAGACTAAAGATAAGTAATCCATTGATCCAGTGTGGAAAAAAATCAATGAAACTTAAAAATATCATACAAACAAATAGGGGTTGCCTATTTAGTTTACTTTGAAGAAAATGTTTGAACATTATGAAGACAGTAATAAGTACACTCTGTGTGTTTATGTATAAGCCTGTTACAATCTTTCAAAAATTCCGTGACCCAAAGAAAATTTTGCCATAAGAAATTCAGGCTATTTCATAATATTAAGTTGTATTTTATAATGTATTTCAAAGCAGTAAAATTAGAGGTTTGCTATAGATATAGGTGAAAAAAATGTTAGAAATGGTTGCAATGGAGGTTATTACAATATACTACAAAATGAGTATTCTGATTGAATTGATAATGTTTATAACGTAATCAGTAATTTCAAGTGAATTTGAAGAGACACAGGAGTGAGCTATTGGAATGCTCACAACCTGTCCCGTGTGTGACACATGGGACCGGTCTTAGTGAACTAGCTCCGTGTTTTAACAAAAGCACACTAGAAATTTAGATAATTTGGGAGAAGATTTTATGTAAAAATCTAGACTAATTTTTATGTCAAATAAATGTAGGAACAGTTTTTCATGTTAATGAACCACAAGGGATTTTAGGTGTGAATGTTGGGTGGGGAAGGCTGGAGAGCTAGTGGTCCCAGTGACCCAGACCTCAGGCAGCCGCCTGTTTTCAGCGCATTCCTTCTCTGAGCTTCTTTAGCACCTCTGATTGATTTCTAACTTTGCCACCTCCCAGGTGTCCATTCTGCCTTCTGCGAGGGAGAAGAGCATTCGAATAACACTTAACATGAATGTTTCCCATGTAGAAAGGGTTATATCACCAGGCGTATTTGTGCACCGACAAATACACAAATGAATAACTGACAAACGAACACATGAGTGAAAGAGAGAGACAAAACTTATCCCGAAGAAGTGGTTATCTGGGCGTAAAATTTAGAGGTGGTTTGGAGAAGAAGCCTTTTGGGTAAAATAACATTGCATGACCTCCAAGTTAAAGGTAGATTCTTTTTGTAGTGCTTCTCTGTGCATTTATTATTTTCTTGCTCTCTTCTCTTGTATGTTGATGACTTTTTGTGACTTGTGTTTGGAACTAGAAAAACAATCAGAAAACAATGGCAATAACTATATACCTATCAATAATTACTTTAAATATAAATGGATTAAATGCTCCAATCAAAAGACAAATAGTGAAAGAAGATTTGGTACATATGGACAATGAAATATTACTTGGCCATAAAAAAAATGAAATCCTACCATTTGTAATGACCTGGAGGGACCTAGAGGATATTATGCTAAGTGAAATAGTGAGTCAGAGAAAGACAGCTGCCATCTGATTTCACTTATATGTGGAATCTAAAAATACAAAATAAACCAGCAAAACAGAAACAAACTCAGATACAAAGAACAAACTGATGATTGCCAGATGGGGGAGGGTAGAAAAGGTGAGGGGATTAAGACGTACAAATTGGCAGTTACAAAACAATTATGGGGATGTAAAGTACATCTTAGGGAATATAGTCAATGATATTATAATAACTATATGTGGTGTCAGGTAGATGCAAGATGTATCAGGGTGATCACTTTGTAAGTTATTTAAATGTCTAATCACTATACTGCACACTTGAAACTGATATAATATTGAATGCCAACTGTAAGTGAAAAATAAAAAAATTAAATACAACATATAACGTTGAATGAAAGAAGCCAGTCAAAAAAGTACACGCTATAGACTCCATGTAGGTTAACAGCAAGGAGGATGACAAACCAGCTTGTCTGTGTGTGTGTTTGTAACGACACGAGGACAGAAGCCAGAGCAGTGGTCGCCTGCGAGGGACGGGCCGACTTGGAAGGAGTTGAGGGGTCCTTCCGGATGTCCTGACTATTCTGCATTTGGTAATCTACACTAAGCTGCAAAGAAACACACATGTAAAGTTTTGTCAAATCATGCACAAAGGTATTTTAAACCAAAATTAAAAAAAAAACAAGTGTTTAGAATGAGTATCTGATTAGAGATCAATTGGTGATTTTTCTTTTTCTATCCCTATTTTTTAATTTTCATACAAAGAATAATTGTCAATCCAAATAGCCATAGGGATATAAAGTACAGCATAGGGAATATAGTCAATAATATTATAATAACTCCTGATGGCGTGAACAAGTCCTACACTTATCAGGGTGATCCCCTTGTAAATGATAGGAATGACTATTCACTATGTTGTACACCTGAAACTAAAATAATATGGTATGTCAATTATAAGTGAAAAGTAAAAACAAAACTCAAGTTGACTCTTTTTGTAGCAAACAGAACACCAGTCTTTTCAATCGTTGGAAAAACCCAGCAAATCCAGTACATCTCAGCGTTTCATCCGGCTATTTTGAGCAGTGCTTGAGAGCAAATCTGTTTATCCAGGTGTACACTTTACCTTAATTTCTGTTGAGTTGCCATTTCTCTTGATCAGTGATCAGCCATTTTCCATTGCTTGGAAAAGAATTGCATTCACAGAGTTAATCCTAAATTCATAAAAATGTACCCACATAAAATATCTAAAGCTATGACGTACTAGATGACCAATTAAATGTCCTATGCTTCTGTTTCCTTTGCTTTTTATAATCAACACTTCTGAATTCAGCTTGAGATCATCTATTTTTAACTAATCTAATCTAATTTTATTAATAATGGATCTTTGTTCTTTGGCATAAGTTCGATTTGCCACTATGAGTCACTTTAGGAAAACTTTAAATAAAGGGGCTTCATATCTTCTAGCCAATAATGATCTAACCTAGGCCCAGGGAACTCTTTCTTCTGGCAACATGAATTTTGAGTTAAAATGTTATGAAGACAGAAAAATCATCAGCTCCCTGAAAGGATTAGTCTTTATTTCCAATTACTTGAAACTGGGAGGTACTCCTTATCCTTTTTGGTCCTGGTTGTCCAAGTGTCTCATAGTTTCTGTGGGCTGTACGATATCCTTCTGATAAATTTCATTTCTTTGTAGAGTAGCAAATTAGTTTCTGTTGTTTGCAACCAAATAAATCTAATTGACACAATGCATTTGTCAGTGATCAACTCACAGATTGATTCATAGGTGATATTTACAGAAAGTTCACAAACTTTCGTCTCATGATCTGGAAGATTTGTTGAGTAGGGGACATGGCCAAAGCCAAATAGCACACTTATGCAAGAGAATGAGATTCAGTTCCAAGTTTGGGGCGGGAGGTGGGGGGGAGGGTGGTAACATTATACTGAAGCCCAGATTAATCACTTCAATTCCCATGGTCTGTTGCATTTTAAATATAGCTTTGTTGACGTATATTCTTGTCTTTCTCTTCCTTACAATTTAATATTGAGAACATTGGTTTGGTTACAAATTGGTTTTATTATGTAAAAATAATGTGTGTAATGGAGATCAAACAATTTTAGGAAACAAAATATTAAGACAAATTGAGATATTTGTCATATATGTAGGGCTCTAATGTTATACAGTTTTTTGCAAAAAATATCTTCCCTAGAAGAAATAAATCTAGTGTATCTGAATAGTGGAGGGAACATATTCTGATTCTATACTATGTATGTGTCTGTATAAATATTTATTTGCAACTTGAAAAAATGCACAATGAAACCCTTCTTTTCTGTTGCACATAGAAGAAAGTATGAATTGTGAAAAATTGCCTTTCTTTAATGCTTCAGTATAACAAAGCGTGTCACAAGCATTTAATAACGTGATTATTGTTGACTTGCTTCATTCCTGGGAACCAACAGGAAAATCTCAAGGGACAGATCATTAAATCCTCTTTCTCAGCGTTAACTTGGACAACAGCTCAGGAGACATCTCTGAGGGTGCAAGGCACTTATTAGAAGCAAGTTTAGGAATCTCTGACTGTTTTTCAAAAACCACTTCTGCAGAAAACAAGATAGTTACTAAGCATTTCTGGAAACCATTTATAACTGAGGAGATTCAATTCATTAGAAATATGATAAATTATAAATGGTAACAACTGAAAAAAAGGTAGTTGTGGGGAAAACATAAATTAAATGTGAGAAGTGTAATGCAACCATGAGAGATCAGTTGGTATATATTATTTCATTATATTTTATATTATACATTTTTAGATAAGGCAATTTACCACAGAATTATTTATGCCTCACTAACTTTATATGGGAAATAAACAAAGAAAAAATTTGGAAATAAAAATGTACAAAGTCGAGGTTTTTTCTTACTGCTATTTTTTTCTGCTTATATTATGTAAACATTCTGATATTCATAATATAATCAACTATAATTAATTTGCATTTTTTTTCTTCCAGAAAGGGATTATTACTAAAACCATGATTTTTTTCCCAACACATTATGTTTCTTTGGCCCAGCACTTGAGGTTTTTTTTCTACCATGGATTCCAAATAATAAATACAATGTATTTAATTTTAGTACTGATTGAGACTTAGTATTTTCGTAGTCAGTTTCATTTGCTTGTTCTATGAGTTCTCTTTCTTAGTAGGTTCTTTCTTGATAGGTAATTTATTAGGTTAACTGTCTCAAAAATGAGGTTTAGTGATTAGCCCAAGACCACCCATAAATAGGTTTAAAGCTAAGATCTTGGGACTCAGTCTGATATTCATTTATTTACTCATTTATTAAATCACTCACTTATTTAGTTTTTCAGCAAGTTTTGGTTGAGAGCTGACATGCTTTAGATACTCTTGCAAGCACTGGTCATTACTGTTTTTCACCCAGAACAGCTTTTACTTGCCTAAGGGGTAAGACAGGCAAGCCTCTTAGGGCCCTCACTCCTAGGCCTCAGGGGCTAAACTGGGGCCACACCTTCAGGTATCCTTTTTATGACTAACCACCTTGAACTGCAGTAGTCCCATCTTTTACACAGGGAATTCAGTCCAAGACCCCCAGAGGGTGCCTGAAAATGCAGACAGTACCAAACTCTATATACTATGCTTTGTTTTATATGCACATGTCAATCATAAAGTTTAATTTATAAATTAGGCACAGTAAGAACTTAACAACTATAACTAATAATAAAGTATACTAATTATAACAATACACTGTTACATAAGGGTTATTGAACACAAGCACTGTGATACTGATGTAACTGGAATTGTAACCCAGCCCACCATTCTTTTGACACTGTTTCTGTAAGTGTTGACTCTGATTAGCATGTAGCTGGTAGATGAACAGCAGGTTTGTATAAGAGTCCCAGGACTAACTAACTTCAAAACATACAAACTCCAACCTTCAGGCATCCCAGGTCCAAGAGATTTGCTGACCTTCAACCACTAGAGCCAGCATGATGTGAAGCCAGGATGACTAAACCAGGATGATGCACACCGGACCATCACTGCCCTTATCGGAATGTACTGTGTTTGTTTGCACATGGAGAGCTTTTCAACTCTCTCCCTTGATCTCTTCTGCTTCCCTTCTTCCTCCTTATAAAAATCTCTGCCTACACTGAGGGGGGCGGGCTGACTTTGAGACAAGTGTTCCCCATCTTCCCAGGGTGATGGGCTTTGAGACATGACACATGGCAGGCATCTGAATAAACCACTTTCCTAAACCAGCACCCGTCTCTCTAATACTGGCTTTCAAAGAGTCAGACAGCCAAACCTGCATTCGGTTGTAGATTAATATAGTTGCCAGGTTTATAAATATAACCCCAGAAAGCAAAACCACAGATAAGAAAGGATTACTGTCATTTCCATGAAAGTGCTCTTTTATTTCTTCCTGTTTGTTCTGGAAAAATACTGTCTTAGACTGTAGACTATGGAACTGATGCTTAATCTGGATCTGTAACTAGTAAGATCAACTTTGCAACAACCACTTTTAGATGTCCACATGCCGCTCTCCGGAACCTGGAGGTATGGACACTTGTGCTGTCCTCCTTCCCCCAACCCCTCCTCTCACCACCACGCCAGCTGTGCACAGCTCGTCCAGGAAAGAAGCCCTCCATCTAGAGCTAACCTCACGTAAAGCTGTAAAATCTGTAATTCTTTTCATTTTCTCCCCTGTGCTTTCCTGCTTCAGTAGGTCAGATATTAACTCAGTTTTCCTTTCATTTCCCTTTTTTATAATCCCTCCTTCTATTCAACTCTGTCGATAATTATATCATTCACAAGTGACATTGGGCAAGTCACTTAACCTCAATGAATCTGGTTTTATAATCTGGATAAGTAGAAATAACTTTACTTATAGAACTGTGTTGATGATTTAAATAATTCATTTAAAAGTGTTGAACTTAATTTTCTTTGCTTAGTAATTGTACTTGGTGAGCGAGTACCTTATGCATATTAGTCTTTCTGGGATTTGTGAATAAAACCTACAGACAAATTTAGCTAACTTGTTGATATTGTTATAATATAATCAAGAGTTCAATTTTTTTTATTTGTGCTTGGTACTCTGTTAAGCAGTTTATTTTTTTAAGTATATTTTATTGATGATGCTATTATAGTTGTCCCGTTTTTCTCTCTCCTTCATCTCACTCTGTCTAGAATTCCCCTTCCCTTAGCAATTCTTCCGTTTACTTCATGTCCATGGGTCGTACATATAAGTTCTTTGGCTTCTTCATTTCCTATACTGTTCTTAACCTCCCCTGTTTGTTTTGTACTGACCAATTATGCTTCTTATTTCCTGTACCTTTCCCCTCATTCTCCCTCCCCGTTGGTAATCTCTCTGTGATCTCCATTTCTGTGTTTCTGTTGGTGTTCTAGTTTGCTTAGGGTTTTGTTTTTGTTTTTGTTTTTTGGGGGGTCTGTTGTTGATAGTTGCGAGTTTGTTGTCATTTTACTGTTCATAGTTTTGGTCTTCTTTTTCTTAGATAAATCCCTTTAACATTTCATACAATAAAGACTTGGTGATGATGAACTCCTTTAAATTTACCTTGTCTGGGAAGCACTTTATCTGCCCTTCCATTCTAAATGATAGTTTTGCTGGATAGAGCAATCTTGGATGTAAGTCCTTGCCTTTGATGACTTTGAATACTTCTTTCCAGCCCCTTCTTGCCTGCACAGTTTCTTTTGCTAAATCAGCTGATAGTCTAATGGGAACTCCTTTGTAGTTAACTCTTTGCTTTTCTCTTGCTACTTTAAAGATTCTCTATGTTTAACTTTTAACATTTTAATTATGATGTGTCTTGGTGTGGTCCTCTTTGTATCCAACTTGTTTGGCATTCTCTGAGGTTCTTTGACTTGTGTGAATATTTACTTGGCCAGATTGGGGAAGTTTTCTTTCATTATTTTTTCATATAAGTTTTCAATTTCTTGCTCTTCCTCTTCTCTTTCTGGCACCCCTATGATTCAGCTGTTGGTACATTTAAACTTGCCCCAGAGGTCCCTAAGCCTCTTATAATTTTTTGAATTCTCATTTCTTTATTCTGTTTTGGTTGGATATTTATTTCTTCCTTTTGTTCCAAATCGTTGATCTGAGTCATGGTTTCCTGCCTTTCACTGTTGGTTCCCTGTATATTTTTCTTTATTTCACTTTGAATTCCCTTCACTTCTTCCTCTATTTTGTGACCATACTCAATCATTTCTGTGAGCATCCTGATTTCCAGTGTTGTGAACTCCGCATCAGATAGGTTGGCTAATTCCTCATTGCTTAGCCCTTTTTCTGTAGTTTTGATCTGTTCTTTCATATAAGCCATATTTATTTGTCTTGGTGCACCTCTTACATAGTAAGCCATGGAGCCTTACATATTCACCAGAGTGGAGTAACCCACTTTTTTGCATTGTGGTGCTGTCTGTGGAGGAGGGGTCAGAGAGGGAACAATGCCACTTGCTCAACTCCTCCCCCATATTCAGTCAATTCCTTTACTTCCTGCAAGTGAATGATGCCCTTCCAGGTGCTGCCCTGGCACTGATTCCCAGGTAAGTGAAGTTGTGTGCATTCTAGGACCCTGTGGGCCCCACAAACAGACTTTCCTGAGAGATTGGCAGTTTCTTCCACCATTGCAAACCCCATAGGTTTTTACAGCCAGAAGTTATGAGGCTCTATTTACCAAGAACCCTGGGTTGCACAGTCTGTCCTGGGCTGGGATTGCTCACTCCCCAGTTACTCCTCTTAGTTTTTATCAGCACGTGAATGTGGGACTACCCATTCTGCCAGCTGTGGCACATCCTCTTTGCCCCAGCTGCCCATCTCCGCCCCCCCTACCAGTCTGGATGAATGTTTCTTCTTTAACTCCTTGGTTGTTGGACTTCCATACAGTTTGATTTTCTGGAAGTTCTGGTTGTTTTTTGTTTTGTTTTGTATTTTGTTTTTAATTGGTTATTATCCTTTTTTTTTTTTTGGTTGTGCAAGGAGGTGAAGTGTATCTACCTACCTGTCCAACTTGGCTGGAAGTCAAGAGTTCAATTTATGGAGACAACTTACTCTGTTTTTTATGTTATCGTTTTATACATCACTTCTTGGATATTTATGCAATGCTTGTTATTGTTGTGATTTTTAATTCACTACTTTCTTATACTTTGAAAACATTCAGTAACCAAGCAGAAAACTGGATGTTTGTTTTGTTTTCTCTTACTTAATCATTAAATTAGAGAAACTAGGCCTCACTATTCTCTAGTTATAATCACTAGATAGAAGATCTTACCCTTTGCTCTAAATTCTTTTTATATACTGATAATTACCAAATTTATATTTTGGGGCTGATCTATTCCTTAAACTCCAAACTCACATAACTAATTGGCTTTGTGAAGTCTTCATTTATCTAAAGGGCATCCCAAATCTTTATGTCTAAATCTCAATTATTAATATTCTCTAGAAATGATTTTCCCTCTCAGGATTTTTAGTTTTTCCTTAATTATCCTGATAAAATACCTTGGACCAGTTTTTAGGTTTTTAGATCTTGTTTTTTCTTGTACCTCATGTAATCTATAGGTGAATTGTGTCAAAGTCACAAATATATCCAAACCAACCCTTTCAATGCAATATGCCTAGCTCAATCTACAATCAACGTTTCCTCAAACTCTGTAATACCACTAGCTTGTGTTCCTGTGTGCACTCTTGCCTCTCCTCAGTCTACTCTTCACATAGCAGCCATAGGTGTAACAAATACAGGTCCAGCTGCCTGCCGCTAGAGTAGCTGATACTCAAGAGGCAGTTGCTGATGTAAAGAACAGTAGTTTATTTGCAGGTGCTGGCCATCTGGAAGATGGGGGACTCACATCTCAAAGCCCATCTCCTGGGAAGATGGAGGACTTGTTTCTTAAAGTCCATCTCCACCTCTCAGTGGAGGCAGAGGTTTTTACAAGGAGGGAGAGGGGAAGGAACAAAGAAATCAAGGAAGGGGTTGAAAAGTTCTCTACATGTTGATGAGCACAGTCCATTACAATAAGGCAAGAGATGGCCCCATGTGCATGATTCTGCTTTAGTCATCCTGGCTTCACGGTTGAAGGCCAGCGAATCTCCCAGGCCGCGGATGCCTGAGAGTCAGGATCTGTGTATTCTGAAGTTAGTTCCTAGCATTCATCTGCACACTACATGTTAGTCAGAATTAGCACTTATAGAAACAATGCCAAAAAACTGGTGGGGTGGGTTACAATTTCCTACCTTTACAATTTTCTATTGTTACAGAGGGATATATTTAAAATATAAATTATATAATGTCCCTTTCATGCATAAAACTTTACAAAAGTTTATTCTTATATTTAAAGTAAAATTCAAAGTTTTTATGATGGCCTAAAATGTTTTATCTACTGAACAGATAATATAAATTAATGAGAAAAACTCATGGCCACATCATAAGGAATTCTGTTACGTTACGAGACTCTTGATCCTGCTCAATCAATCTTTCTTTCTTTCTCTCTCTCTCTCTTCCTTCCTTCCTTCCTTCCTTCCTTCCTTCCTTCCTTCCCTTCTTTCTTCCTTTTTTTCTTCCTTTCTTTCTTTCTTTCTTCCAAGCAGATAGGCAATACATTGTAAGTTCTCACCTTTCTTCCATGGGCTTGTGTCTAATGCCAGTTTAGTTTTCAGAATCCTTGCAGTGCTATTCTGGTCTTTCCTGATTGTACACAATCCAGAGACCAGTCTGAAACCTGTGCAGTAATCTACTCTGTAGTTTAGTTCTTAAATCTTTTCAGCCTGGATCCCAATTGGTTTTATCCGTGGGTAGCGCAGCATTGGAATAATCTCAGAACTCGATGCATAGATTCAAAGGGTCCCTTTCTCTAGCTCCTTCCTCTCAGTGATCCTACCTATACTCTCTGTTTTCTAGTTTTCCCTTCTTGGTGTTCCGACTAGAAAGCTGGAGCTGTAGTTTATCATACTGTTGCATGCTTCCCACTACTTAGCCTGCTTTAGGACAAACCTGCAGACAAAAGGGTGTGAGGGCCTCCAGGGCTGCCCTTGCTGCCCCTGCTGCTGCGGGAGTTTAGTTGTGTTATTGGCTTTCCTCTGGGGAGGGGCCAGGAGAGTAGAAAGAACTGTTACCCTTCAGATGCTGCTGGCACAGGGTGGGGTGTTGAGTGTTGCTTCTTTGTTGCTGGCATTTACCTGACCTAAAACAGACAAAGTCAAGAATGTTCTGCTGCCCTAGTGGGGAAGGGAGGGGTGCTGCTCTGTTGCTGTCATTGCCTGATATAAGGCAAGGGGAAGTCAAAAGGGATGGCCACTGCTGTGACTGCCCACTTGCCAGTGAAAACATGGAGGGAGGCGTGACCGTCCTATCTAAAGTCTATCTGCAGTCATCCTCTATCTGCTTATTCTCTGCTTTATAGCATTTATTGCTACCTGAAAAAATACATGTTATGTAGGAACAACTAGATACGAGATGGTACCAAGTGCACATAAGGCCTGATAAACAAGCCTGGAGATGGTTCATGGGTGGCTGTGGTTCTTAACTCCACAGTTTAGGGAGATAATAATAATAATAATTAATAATAAAGATCCTGTTCTTAATAACATCTTCCAAGGCTAGGTTCTCATCTAGTAATGCCCAAGTTATCTACATATCTTACTCTCTTTTTTTCTAACTAAATCACACATATTAACATGTTATTCAGATGGACAAGCATTTAAGAGCTCTATTGCATCTAAATAAGGTAAAATCCTCTCTGACAGTTACTAGTACTAAAAAGACTTTTGTGGTAGATGCTATTAATAACAGGATCTTTGTACAAATAATTATTTGAAAATTATTGTATGTATATTTACTAATCCAGAATAATGAACATAAACTATTCTGTTCTAATGAAGGATAAAATAGTATAAAGGTGAACATAAATTTTTACTGCAACAACTACAGACATCCTTTCAACATATGTATTAATCTAGATCATGCAGAGAAACATGACAGGTGGAGACAGAGATTCATAGGTAGATAGGTAGGTAGGCAGGTAGGTGGGTAGATGATGGATTAGATAGATGATAGATTAGATAGATGATAGATAGATGATAGACAGATAGATAGATAGATAGACAGATTTATTTTAAGGAATTACCCCTGCAATTTTGGCAGCTGGTGAGTCTGAAATCCTTAGGGCAGGCTAATGAAAGGGCTAGAGACTTGGGTAAGAGTCGATGTTGTGGTCTTGAATCCAAATTCTTTAGAGCAACAGGCTAGAATCTCTGGCAGAGTTTTTACATAGAAATTTTGAAGAGAATTTCTTCTGCTCCTGGAAATGTCAGTTTTTACTCTGAAGGCCTTCAACTGATTTTATGAGGCTCACCCACATTATGGAGGGAAATACGATTTACTCAAAATCCAATGATTTAAATGTTAATCACATCTAAAAAAATAACTTCACAGCAACATTTAGACTGCTGTTTGGCCAAACTAACTTGGCACCATAGCCTAGCCAAGCTGACATACATTATTAACCATCACAGCATGTAATATTATATGTAAGAAATGAATTGCTGTTTTGGCATTGATGGCCAACTGTATCTGTACAGATCTATATACAGATAAGTTTATAGTTGATTACTGATTAAAAAGAACTGTAGAAAAAACCATATAATTGTTGGGGAAGTTATTTTTTCTAAACATCTGTGTTTCCGGTTCATTAAGAAAACATAACTTCTGAAAGCTAGATTAGCTGTTAAATATCAGGTGAAACCCATTTAAATAACACTTTTAAACACTTTTCTCATAATATGGAATAATAGAAGCTGCTATACACCCCCCCCAAAGGAAGCAATGAGACTCTTCCTTCTGATAATTTCCTGTGTACTCCGTGTTTTGGACTGCCAGAAGGGGGGAGAAGATAGCATCGTTCTTGACCGTATTCCACATCATGATAGTCTAAAAAGGCACTTCAGTACTGTTTTTGATTCCATTATGCCTTCTGATAATTTTTCCTTTTTTTAATTGAATTTCATACCTGTGTATACACTCTTATAAACCTTGTCTTCCATATCTTTACTTTTTCTCAAGTTTCTTTTTCTTTACAATTAAATGTTTAAGTGTAATTAGCTATGCAATGATAGCTAAAACTTTGGCTCTTGCCCTGGTTGTTCAACAGGAGAAAAAATTAAGACTTATTTGGCTAAAAGTTAAATTCATTTGTTATTTTTCTTCAGGGATTACATTATTAAAAATGATGAAAAATTAAGAATGAATTTGGCATATGAAAAAATAATTAAAGTATCACAGCTTTAGAAAATTAAATTGGCACTGTTAGTGGGCTAGTGGGTTATGCTTTAGAGATACATCTTAAGCAAATGGTTTGGGCAGATGATTCCTCCTTAAATGTAATCTTAATGATGTTTTATAAGTAAGAAAGGCGGAAAGGGAACAGTAGTTGTAGTATTCAATTTAGTGACCCCTGGGCAGAACAAATAAATTAATTTTAAAGTAAAATTAGCCAATATAGAATACAATTTAAAATTGCATAATAATATAAACAACTCTGAAGGAAGCATAATTTGTAATAATACGAAGAGAAAATGTTCAACTGGGAAGATAGTCCAAGGAGAAAATTTTGGTAATGGGGTGACCTAGAAGAAGCCAAATAAACAAGGTATAAAAGACAGAGTAAGAACACAAGCAAGAGGTGATCTGCTTGAAAAACAAAAACAAAAAACCCTAAAACCATGATGACAGTTAATTTCATTTTCTCAGAAATCCATTCACTAAGTCTTGGTGGTAAAATTGTCTCAGTGTGGGCTAAAGAATCAAGAATTGCTTGTTTTTCCCCCTAAATATAATGACATTGCAAGTCATTTTACAATTATCTTTTCTAAAAAAATCAACAAAACAAAGTTAATCAGACTCTTTACCTGTACTATAGACAGGATGTAAAGATTAATGAGTTAATTATTGTGAAATATTAATACATTTTGGAATATCTGAATGAAAAATGGAAATAATTATGTATGGCTTTGTAGATGTCTCAGTAATCATAATTACTTTTTGCTATGGATTCCTTTTGTGTGTGTGTGTGTGTATAAAATTTATTCAAGCTTCTTGTCCAGTTTTGCAACAGAACATATATATTTGATAGAATAAAACTACCTAGATAAAATAATGCTAAAATTAATATGTCATTGATTATCTCTTGAAAAATGATTAATTTTTTACTATTAACCTATAATTTCCCTGTCTATAATACTGTTTAGTTGATTAAACAGAATATATAGTGTGTACTTAAAAATGGGATATATTTGTGGGCATTTGGTCATTATCTTCTTTATATACACTTGAAAACATGTCAAAATATTTGATAAAAAGTAATTGAATGAAATGTGTAGCAATTACTAAACTTACAAAAATGTAGAATTCTTGGTATTTGTTGAGGTGAGTGCAATAGGAAAAGACAAGTTAAGCCCTGGCAGATGAAAGGAGAAGGAGAGGAGTGCACAGCCATGGAATCTGAGGGTTGAAAAGGACTCGGAGAGGTTATGGAGGTTACCACCTTTCTGGCTGGACCACACTAAAAACTACTAAGCCTGGGAGAATTCTACCTAATGCTGAAAACAAAACAAAACAAAAAGTTAAAAACTAAAATCTTCTGGCATGGCAGATAGATTTGGGTCTCTTGGATTTTTTTGTTGTTGTTTTTTCCTGGCCCTATTTTTCATGTAATTCTGGGTGTTAATATTATTTGTTATAGTATTGACCTTGTTGCAGCTATACCAACTGTATCTTTCTCAAAACTTTATTTCAATGGTTAAATAAAATAAAAGCTTCGGGTCTTGCTATTCAAAATGTGCTTGTAGAAGCAATGACATTGACATCACCCAAGAGCTTGATAGAAATGCAAAATCTGGGATCCTACCACTAACCTTCTAAATTAGGATTAGCCTTTTTGAAAAAAAAATATAGATATAGGTATTTTTAGAGAGAGAGGAAGGGGAATGTAGAGAGAGAGAGAGAGATTTATTGTTCCACTGAATTATGCATTTATTGGTTGCTTCTTCTTTATGCCTGGACCAGGCATCAAACCCACAATCTTAGTGATCCTGGCCAGGGCAGGATCAGCCTTTTAACAAGATCCTTAAATAATTGATGTAAGCACAACTCAAGTTCAGGAGGTACTGGTGTAGAGAACATAGATGTCCAAGAGATACCTCAAACTCCACACTCTCCTCCTTCCTAGGTAAGGCTGTCCTGCATGGTCTACCCAAGAGAGGAGACCATGTGTTCACAGGGTGACTCAAGTCAGAAACCCAGGGACTCTCTCTTGGCCCCTTTCTCTTCCTCACCGCCCATATGTAACATGCTACCAGTCTTGCCATTTCTATTTTCTAAATATCTCTTGAATATTTCCTCAGCATATCCCACCAAGTGTCACTTTCATAGAGTCTACTTTCTCACATGAACTTGAGCACAATCTTTAAACTAGTTTCAGAGCTTCTATCACCTTTCTCTGATACCATCTCTTTGATGTTTCAAAGTTTATTTTAAAAAATTTAAATCTGATCACAGACTTGCCAGACTAAAAATATTTTTATGATTTTCCTTCCTCTGTCAGGAAAAATGTGGTTTGTATAAATCCTGTTAAATGACTTTATCTTCTGCAGCTCTCCAAATCACTCTACATGCTGTAGTCATCTCCCATGAATCACAGTACCCTAAATATGTCGTTGTATTCAGTGCCTTTGCACTTTTATATGTTTTTTTTCCTGGAACTGAAATGCTCTTCCCCTGACTTGTCCATCAGATGGACTGCCACATAATACGTCAAGACCAGAATCAAGTAACCCTTGCTTTATAATGTTTTCCCTCTCACCTCTCTAGGCATTGTTCATTTCTCCCTTCTGCACCTCTGCGCATACCACACCATATTGCAATGATTTATTGACGAAAAAATAAATTTCTGTATATAGTACAATAATCTATTGCATGTAGTAGGTGCATAATAATCGTTGTTGAATTGATAGCAAGTATAGTAATTATTTTTGAAAGAAATGCTATTGACCAAAAATAATTATAAATATGACCATAAGCCACCCATTATTCAAATTAAATATTTTGCAAAATGTATTTTGACCTTACTAAATTTCATGTGTTAGACAACTGTTTTCTTCCCTCTAGGAAGAAGTCAGAAGGTTGATAAAAATGATGCAAAGCAGTAAAAGAACTGGGTGATTGTTTTGCACTTAGGTTCTAGAAAAAAAACATTAAATCTATTTTAATTTCTGATTTTCCTTAATAGCACATAAATAAGTACAAATACAAATAAATCTTCCATGAAATTTTGTGTTCAGGTTTTTGTGCAAACATATGTTTTTATTATTCTCAGATAAATGTCTGAGTGCAAAAGTAAAATTGATTAATGAGATTGCATCACAATGAAAAAATTTTGCTTTGCAGAATCCCATGTGAAGAGGATGAAATGAAAAGTTACAGACAGGAAGAAAATATTTGTAACCACATACCAGATAAAAGACTAATACATGGAATATATGAAGAAGTCTCAAAAGTGAACATTAAAAAAATCAAACAATCCAATTAGGAGATGGGCAAAGACACGAACAGCCATTTCACCTAAGAGGATATACAGATGGGAAAAAAGCACACGAAAGATGCTTAACACCATTAATCATTAGGGAAATGCCAATTAAAACCTCAAAGAGATATGACTACACTCCTATCAGAATGGCTAAAATATAAAATAGTAACAACATCAAAAGCTGGCAAGGATGCAGAGAAGATGCACCACTCGTGCATTGCTGGTGGGAATGTAAAATTGTACAGCTACTCTGGAAAACAGTTTGGCAGTTTCTTACAAAACTAAACATCCGTATCAGTTTTTAGAAATAGAGTGTAATCATCGCATAGAACATTAATGTCAATAAAATTCCACAGATAAAAATAATCTAATTTAATGGATTGACATTTAGTATCTGTGCATTGTAGATGATGGACTACATTCAGTAAAATGAGTCTAATGTACTGGCATTGAAACTATATTTCAGTTAACGTAGAAACCCCAGAACTGAGCAACAGAATGACTGATGGAGATACGGGCATCAGTAATGCAAGTGATGGCATCCCACAATCCGTAAAGTGCTGGAAGCATGCTGGGTGCCACTACTCTCATTTATCTCATAGAGTCATTGTGAGAATCAGTTAGATAAAACATGTCAAATCACATTGGAAACTGGGAAAAATGTTGTAAATATTAAGATTATTTTGACACCACTAAGTTAAACATCAGTAGGCAGAGATAGAGAACATTTATATATCTTAATTTCTCTTTAATCTTCTTATTAACATTTTCAAACTTTTGTAAATATAATTTTAATAAATTTCTTTTACCTTGATTTTTAGATTATGATCAATTTTCTGGTTGTAGTAAACTGAAGTTCTAATGTAGATTTGAAGTTTTGGAAAAATTTAAATTATTTCTCCATCTCACTGAGGCCAAACAATCCTTTAATCTGTCAGATATTTCTTCCTTTTCATTGACTTAGCTGTTGCGCTAGGCTCAGCCATCATCACCTCACAGAAGGGCATTTTAGCCACCCACTTTACCTCTTGCCTCTTTCTCAAGTCCATCCTTCCCAAAGCTTCCCCAAAGCTCACTATTCTAATGGCTTCATAGAATTTCTGAAAAGTTACCATGAAAGTAACTGTGATAATGCGAGAAACATATGTAAACTAAGGGTAAGAAGAAAGCATATTCACCATCATTTGTGGATTGTAGAGTTTATATTAAGAAAGGTAACATAAATATCTAAAAAAAAAAGTTCTAATTCATTGCTTTTCTTTGAGACATATAATAATATAAAAATTACAAATTAAAAAAAGAGGCCATTCAAAATGGCCTATCAACACCATAATGTGGAAGCAGAGAAGGGAAGACTAAAACATTTCTGTCCTTTTTTCTGTGTCTCACCTCAGAGCATGTACTTTGAAGAAGTTACACTTCTGTTTCGTGTCTCACAAAATGTCTCATGATGACAAGTTTATCAACTTTCGGCCCTTACTCTTCTCAGATGGTGTTTCATAATGTCCTGACATTTCAACACCTTCTTGCCTCCCAGGATGAGACATTCTTCCTCTAAGGTTCTCCTGATCTCGAACACAGACAACATACATAGTCCCACACCTAAAGGAGTTCCAGTTTCCATTTGGCTAGAAAGTATCGGTTTTTATTTGTGTCTCTAAAAGGACCATTTCGGTAATTTTCTTGTAATTAATCTGTCTTGGAATCTCTATCTCTTGTCAGATAAGAACTTTTGGCAGCTATGAAGTGATTTTTAAAACTACATTTTTTAGCTTCTACCTACCAAGGCTCACAAAATCACAGGTTCCCAGCTTTGCCCAGGGATCCCACATGTTGCTGTGGGACCCAAAGTGATTTGTGAAATATTTGTGAATGTTTAGTTCGCTTTCATTACAGAAAGTAGAGTCTGGGGCAGGTGTGTGAGCTCCTCTGATCAGTATAACCTATAAAATTTATTCTAAAAACTAGGTTCTGGTATTGGGTTCTCTAAAGTCAAATAGACCTAGTTTGCTCCCAGCTCTACCATTTATGAGCTGTGTGCCTCCTTAACCTCTCTGAGCTTCAGGTTTTTTCATTTGTAAAATAGGGATAAGAGTCATATTTACCACACAGTTTACTGTGGTGATTAAAGGAGATATATAAAGCACTTTGTATGTAGTACATTTCATGTAGTAAATTTTAGATAGCTTTATTATTATGTATGTTAAGTCTGGGAATCAGAGCTCATATGTACATTTTTAGCAATTTTTAGCAATGGGGAGTTATTTAAAGATCAAAAGGAAGAGCTGCAGACATTAAGTAAAAAACCTGAAGGGGTAATCAGAAGTGACCCTTCCTCCCCCAAATAAATTAGTGAAAAGGCAATGTTTTACTGGGTGGTTCAGAAAGAATTCTACTCACATCAGCGCCCTTTATGTGCAGTCTGGTGTGCTGGGCTGGTCCTGGGACTTGTTTATAAAGCATTTACATAATGCCAGTACAGGGGACAGACGAGTGTTATGGACAAATCAACGTGACTTTTGTATACTTCAAGCATGTTAATTTTGAATTTTGTTATAAATTCTTTGAGGTCCAGAGCCTGGCCTTTTACAATTAATTTGAACTTTTTGAAGTGATGAAGGCGTCTGATGCTCTGTTTGAACAGCTATGAACTCTGTGACTTTCTATAGCAATTGTATCTTTTCTCCGGTTAGATAACCATTTAAAGAATACACCCACCTGTGATTATCTACTTGCCTATTTTCTTAAAGTGACAGCTATTTACCTTAAGGAGAATGAACTCTTTAATTCTCTTTCCTTATAATCTCACAATTTATTGCCACGTGCTTCAAAGATCTAGCATTACTGTATTCACCCTATTATCCTAGACCCGATTCTAATTTTTAGCTCGTCTTATGAGGTGTAAATATTTGTTTCAAGTTTCTATGGAAAAACTCTAAAAATGTCCTATCTAAGCAATGGTAAATTCCCTCTTTTGATTCAATTTGTATATTCTGACAGTCAATACATACAATTGGTTTTATATGATTTGGAACAGCTATTTTAAACAACAAATGTACTCTTAAAACATGAATACAATTAAAAATGAACATGCTGTTTAAAGTACTCATAGCAAAGTTCAGGTTTTTAGTATGTCATATTTTACAACTTATAAATTATTTGTTTTATATGTTTAACACTGAGGTCATGATTAATACCTACGGTTGCAGTTATGAATATCACTCAAGAATTTTAGATTTTGAATTTTTGAATAACTCTTTTGTGAAGATAGATGCTTATCACTAAATTCACAGTACTCCTAATTCACTTTTTTTTCTCAGAAACTTAATATCCTTTCAGTGTTATTGTTATCTTAAGTTCCATTTGCCAATATAAAGTACTCAGAAAACCATTTTGAACCTTACAAATTTTGAAATAATTGAATTTAAAATTTGGGTTAAGAATGATTTACATGTGAACAAAATCCCAAATTTTGTTAATGTCTTTCATAAATTCTTTGATAACCAAAGTGAAATACTGGGAAATGCATGTACTTTGAAGTCAAATTGGCAGGGATTCAAATCTCGACTCTTCAATTTGTTACAAAACCTTGGAAGAATCACTTCAACTCCTGAACAAGTTTCTCATCTCTAAAATAAGAACGCTGTCTTATGACCCAGTGATTCCACTTCTGGGAATTTATCTGAAGAAACCTGAAGCACTAATTTGAAAGAATATAAGCACCCCTACGTTCATTGCTGCACTATTACAGTTGCCAAGATCTGGAAGCAGCCCGAGTGTCCGTCAGTAGATGAGTGGATAAAACAACTGTGGGACATTTACACAATGGAATAATACTCAGCCATAAAAAAGAAGAAAATTTTACTCTTTGTGGCAGCATGGATGGACATGGAAAGCATTATGCTAAGTGAAGTAAGCCAGTCAGAGAAAGACAAATACCATATGATGTCACTCATATGTGGACTCTAATGAACAAACTAAACTAATAGACAAAATATAGAGAAACTCATAGGTAGAGAGCAGGCTGACAGCTCTAGGGGGTGGGAGTTAGGGGTGGGAGGATTGGGCAAAAAGGAAAAAAAACTCATAGACATGGACAACGGTGTGGTGATTGTGGGCATGGGGGAGGCAGGAGTGGGTGGAGGTAGAAGAGAGCATAAGGGAGTTAAATGGGAATGGGAAATTATACAATTAAAAAATAAAAATTAAATAAGATTATGTAGTTCCCTCTTACTCATGGTTTTGCTTTCTGAGGTTTCAGTTAGCCTCAGTCAATAGAAGTTTGCAAAATTCTAGAAATAAATAATTCTTGTTTTATTTGCATGTCATTATAACTAGCATGATGAAATGTCATGAGTCCTGTTTACTCCTGCCCAAGACTGAATTACCCCTATAGTCAGCATCTACATGCTCTATAAGCTCTTTGCCCTTCAGTCACATAGTAGCTATGCTGGATTATCAAATTGTTATGGTAGCACAGTGCTGGTGTTCAAGTAACACTTATTTTACTTAGTAATGGCCCCAAAGCACAAGAGTAGTGATGCTGGCAATTTGGACATGCCAAACAGAAACCATACAAGTCTTCCTTTAGGTGGAAAGGTGAGTACAGTACCATAAGAAATTTTGAAGGAAAGAGAGAACATGTTCACATAACTTTTATTATGGTATATTCTTATATTTTCTACTTTATTACTTATAGTTGTTAATCTCTTAATGTGCCTAATTTAAAAATTAAGAGGTACGAGGCCTGTCCAGAAAGTATCCAGCTATGTACTGTGAAAAATAGAGACATTTATTGAAGAAGATACAAGAAACATTGTACATAGGACAGTGACACCTCAGTCCCCATCAAGGTAGGCATCTTGAAACCTCACACAGTTCTCCCAACCATCATCAGCTGCACCATCGTATTTTCGTGAATTTCATCTATGGTCTGAAATCTCTTCCCTTTTAAAGGTGACTTTAGTTTTGGGAAAGGACAGGAGTCACAGGGCACCAAATATGGGCTGTAAGGAGGCTGAGTCACCTGGGTGACGTGATGTGTGAGCAGTGTGTTGTCATGATGAAGCTGCCAATCACCAGTGACCCATAGCTGTGGTCTTCTGAATCATCTGAATAGTTTCTGTGGAGAAATGTTCAAGATTAATGCAAAATTTTGTTTAGATTTGTTGCTGTGATCACTTAGTCATTTTGAATGCAACCACACAGTACACATGCTCAGCCAATAGGGTCCACCTCCCCCACTGACTAGTACAGTGAAGTCATCATTGTTCACGCATGTGCATTCCAGTCCACTCTCCTTGGCTGCCAGGTTACAATGATGTCATGCAAACTGTCCTTTTTATATTAACCATGCTTGAATTTTTCCGGACAGACCTTATAAGTATAGGAAAAAACACTGGACTGTTGACTCTTGGAAAGCATAGAGGTTCGGGTCATTTACCCCTGTGCAGTTGAAATCCTTATATAACTCCCACAGTTGGCTCTTCTCAACTGCATCTTCAACAAACCTTGGGTTGGAAACAGCTTTTTATATCAAAATACCATTTTAAATCCAAGGTTGGGAAACCGCAGTTGGGAAACCATGGTTGGGAATGCGACAGTGTTAACTTGCAGTTGGTTGAATCCTTGGAAGAGAAACCCACTGATAAATAGGGCCAACTGTATTTATTGAAAAAAATCTACGTATAGGACCCACACAGTTGAAACACATATTGCTCAAAGGTCAACTGCATACATAGGATTTGGTACTATCTGAGGTCTCAGGCATCCACTGAAGGTCTTTAAACATATTCCCTGCAGATATGGGGGGGCTACTGTAATTTGATGTAGAGATGATGCATGTATAGTGTCTGGGAGAAGATCTGCTTTACAGTGCATATTCCACATTGGGTGCTACTAATATTAGAAATAAGAGCATTAATAAAGAATCTAATGTAACATAACAATACTAAAGCTATTAAATTAATCATGTGTCAACATATAATTTTGAGTCAGTAGGTAATAACTAGTTCTAGACCAACACTCAAACTAAACATAGAAAATAAAAGAACATTTTTTAAAAAGAAAATTTTATCTATTTACCTTCCAGAGTGAGAGAGGAAGGGAGGGAGAGAGGTAGAGAAACATCAATGTGTGAGAGACATATCTCTCAGTTGCCTCCCACACATCCCCAATAGGGGACCTGGCCTGCCATCCAGGAGTGTGCCCTGACTGGGAACTGAACCAGTGACCCCTTGGTTCACAGGCTGGTGCTTAATCCACTGAACCACATCAGTCAGGGCAAGAACATTTTTTTCCTATCAACCATAAAAATATTTTTCTTGAATGAGAAGCCCATGTTTAACAACAAAGTTCTATCATTATCCGTTTATTCCCTTATTTGCCCTGGCATTCACCGACCTCCATGACTGATACGCCTCTACCTCTCTGAATTTGATTCTCCTCTCCAAAAGGAGTAAAAAGGTTGCATGTGAGAGTGTTACCTAGAAAATAATTATCTATCTCTTTTATACATTTGAACACTAGTCAGTAAAAATTAACAGGCTGAAACCATGGAAGATTTCCTGTAAGATAAAGCAAGAAAATTATTGCAATCTTAGGATAATCTATTAGAGTGCATTTTTAAAGATATATTCAGAAAATTGATTAAATTTTAATTGATTATCCTCATTTTAAAAGTGGAGATAAATTATCAATCTCTTAAAATAATTTGGAGAAGTACAAGTCTAAAGAATACCAGCAATGTTTAGTTCTGGCAAGTAGAAAACTTTCATTAATAATAATTAATAGTGATGATGAGGATAATGTAAAGAAGTATGTGGAGAGTTATGAAATGAGAGAGGGATAATCTGATATGATATATTTAAGGCTTTATATAAATTTTCCTAAAGTGTCATGTTCTGGTATTCCTCCACAGAACAGATCTCCAAGACAAACATGCTGCCCCTGGAAGATACATATTTTAACATCTAATTATTTAGATGTACCACATAATTAGGAAGTAGGAAGGACAGATCCATAAGTGTGTAAAAAAAATAAGGCAAATTATCTGAGACCCAGCACATATAATACTCATACAATTAAAGCAGCACAAAGTATGATGTAAATCATTTTACTAAGTCAGATTAAAGGTGCTATTACTCATGGTTATGTAATACTATCTGTAATTTCTGTGTTAAACTTGACATTATAAATCCTTTAATCTGCGAATTTAAAAGCCGTTCTATGGCTCATTTTTCAAACAGATTCCCGTTAACACATTTACTGCTAATGAACCACTAACGTGTTCTCTCTTTCTCAGATAAACGCTATTGACCAACATTATTATTTGCTCCTCGTATAATTATTTTTTTTGGCTTTTTAATTTAATTGCTTCAATAAAAAATACACCAATAATGCATTTTTAATTACACTTCCCAGGTGACCTATGTAAAAAGGGGTTTTATAATGAAGCCACAATAATTAGCCTGTCACAGTCCAGTTTGGGGCTATTGTCTAGTTGTCCTTTCCACGGCTTGTGTGGCATGACTAGAATTCTAAAGACCTTGTGTATTATCTCCCATAATACTTAGAAAGGTATTAAAAATGTGTGCAATGCTGGCAGAAGCAGGCTTTCTAATTATTGTCAGCTATTTCTAGTGTGACGTGGTAAATTCCCTTGGGAATAGAAACAACAGCCCACTCCAGGGTTTGTAATAGGCCCTAGAGCCTAAGGAGTTGTAGACAGAGCTGTTTCCCTCCGGATGGATAATTGGTTTACATAGCAGCTCAACATCTGAACCAAATCCATTTTTTTCCTATTGTGATTTCACTGTTTACTCTAATATACATAAACTATTTTGCTATATTAAACAGAATATGACTCATTCTTTAATAGCTGAGTAAATTTGCATGTTCTGCCTCACCTGGAATACTAATGACTATTATGTCTGCCCATTTTTCATGCATGAAATATTAAATATTTGGTTTGTTAAGCACACTTGCTTTCTATAAATAATGTGTTGTGGCAACTTGTTAAGTACAATTATCCTTTAGTATCATTTTTTTCATGGATGAAATATGACTTTACGTTAGAGAGAAATGCAGATGATTTTCAAAAAATTTAAGGATAGTTTTCCAGTAGTGTATTGTAATCAATTATTGAGAAACATTTGCTAATGTTTGCATACTATTATTAATGCTAAACAGTGACACTATTGTGCAAACAGAGAAAGTATATCAGATTCTCCTAGGTATGCAGCTACTTTTTTCAAATGTATTTGTAGCACTTTGAAGTTTCAGCAAGACTTGATTTTCATATTTCTGGTTTCTAACAGATAGACTGCAATTGCTACATGTTGTTAGCAAACCCTATTGTAAATGGGTTTTTTTCTTTTAAATAATATCAGATCTTTAACTCACCAGTTTTCTGTTCAATGCCAAAATTAGTAAAGGTGAAAAGCATTATCTCACCTAGGAGGGCCAGTTTTTGCCAGTAGAATCTGGAAACACCTTTTATTTTCTACTCTTTTCTCCAGCCCTCTTTCTTTTCCCTCCAATTGACAGTGCAATGATTAGCTAATGCTTTCTCTTCTTACCCTAAATACGAATCTTTTCTATGAGTCTGTACTCCATGGGATCCTGTGTGAGGCATGTGTTGTGAGCCATCACTGTTTCCTTCTCTACTTTAAGGAGACCATATTCGACACTTTGGGGGACTCAGAATGAGGGTTGGGGCTATTTGGCCAACTTGCATTTAAAGTCATGTGAATGTTGATTGTTGTTGAATAGTCTGAGTTGTTGCAGGATTTCAATTATCCCAAAACAGATCAACTGATTCAACAGAATCATAATAAAAAGTCAGGCTTTTAGTCAACCCTAAGATTTATTGGAAAATGCAAAAATCTAGACTAGCCAAAATAACTTTGAAGAAGAGCAAAGTTGAAGAACGCATATCATCTGGTACTTAATATCAAGTTATAAACAATATAGTATGGTGTTGGCATTAGGATAGAAATATAGATTAATAGAATGAAGTAGGCAGTCCAGAATACATGTTGAGTTTCAACAAAGGGAATTAAGGAAATACAATGGGAAAAAAGACAATTTTCTCAACAAGTGGCATTGGAATTATTGGATAGCCACATTAAAAAAATAAATTTCAAGAAAGAAGTCATGTGAATGTAAGGACACATGGACAACAACAAGGGGGATAGAAACAGGAAAAGGAGGTGGGGAGGGCTGGGGTGGTGGGGATGGTGGGGGAAAAAGGCAGAAAACTGTACTTGAACACCGATAAAAAATGCTAAAAAAACAAAACAAAATAAAAGAAGTCATGTGAATGGACACAGAGATTATGTGCTATGATAGTCTGGTTTTGATTTTTATAGAAATAAAATATCCTCAGTGAACAAGAATGTAAGGTGAGAACTAAAACACTATGCTGCATCACAGCACACTTATTAATATCCCTACGTTTCTCCATCCAATAGAAAGACACCTCTTCCCCGCCTTTCCGTAAATGGGACAAGTAACTCCATGACTTCCAGCAAGCTCTTTGATCTCTCCGAACCTCAATTCTCAGCTATGCAAAAGGGGAAGAATAATAACAGCAACTTCATAAAAGGGTAAATGTAGGTATTTAAGGTACACAGAGCAGTGCTCAAAACAGGATAAGCACTCAATAAATGGTAGTTCCTTTCCCTTTAATTAACATATTTTCCTTTAATTTATATATTTTTTTAAGATTTTATTCATTTCTAGAGATGAGGTAAGGGAGGGAGAAAGAGAGGGAGAGAAACATCAGTGTGTGGTTGCCTCTCACACGCCCCTCACCAGGGACCTGGCCTGCAACCCAGGCATGTGCCCTGACTGGGAATTGAACCAGCGACCCTTTGGTTTGTAGGCTGGCACTCAGTCCACTGAGGCACAACAACCAGGGCCTAATTGTATTTTTATGTCCAATTCCTTTTCTAGTGAGATTAAGACAAAAATATTATGTAAATATATGACTATAATTTGAAAAAAGATATCTTCCAAATACTTTACTTAAACTGTGCTCATTTGACATCATACGAAATGTACACAACTGTATGCCATTTTTAATTTTTAAATGTATGTGTTTGTACTTTAACAAAGACTCAATAAAGGTCAATCAAAGGTATTTTAGCATATAACAAACATCTAGAAAATGGCAAAAACAGACTAAGATTAGACCACTTTGCTTCATTAAAAAATATTCTTAGAAGAGCAGAAAAACAGTAAAAAAAAAATCAGTCATGTGAGTGGTCAAATATCACCTTTTGGCATTCTAATAAACTGTTGCTTAGATAGAAATATCAAGCTATTACTAATGGCTATTAATGTGTACATGCTTCATGTAATTTTATAGTATCTTATTTTAATATCTATAATTTTAATGAATTGCAATTTAGGAAAGAAACAATTTTCATTTACTTTATATAACATAATTATGGATCAAATTAACCCCACACTAGTCTTAATTACATTTAGTTTCATTTGGCTGATCAAGCAATTAACATGCCACTGTATTTTGGAAGTACAAACGAAGTTGTTATGGTCTTTCTTCCAAAAAACATGTACATGTTCATTTCAAGTGTAGTCACCGTGTAAAATTATTCTGGGGAGTATTTCCTTTTTTCTTCCTCTCTTTTTTTGCTTTGCTGTACACTCTGTGTGTTGCTGCTCAAGCATAGGTATGAGAAGGGAGTACAGCACTTGAGGCCGTGTTACACACTGCCGCTTAATAACCTCTTTCATGCCTCCCTTTATCTGCTGCATTCAGACTGGTTTCTATGCATTTCTCTTCTAATTGGAACTAATTTTAGGTTTGCCATTTCTTGTGATTAAACAACCTCTTTAGCACACATATATTTCCTTCCATTTATGTATTGTTACCTTCACAGCTTTCTTTAGAAAAGAATGATTTGTCAGGAAGAGACCATCTTTTTACTCCATTAGCTTAGTTATGTATGTAAGGAGCACAATTTTAACAGCAATAAAAAATATTGGGTTTAATAATAATAGCATTCAGGACCATACGAGTATCACTGCAACTAATCCTTTTCAACTAATTGAAAATGAAAATGATCCTTGGCAATATGTGTGTATTGTGAATAATCCTAATTAGGATAATGCAAGGTGATTTCCGTACAGTTCAGAGGCAGGGTACCGTCTCAGAAAAACAGCTTAGCCGAAGTGTGGTCCATTTAGAACCACCTTGGGTCTCATGAGAGAAAATAAACTCTGAGTCAGGGACACCACAGAAGAGAGGTCCTTCAGAAAGCAGTGGCTCCCAGTTGTATCAATCAGGCTTACAAATGGAAAAGTGCTCCGCATTGTGATAATTCTAATACTCTGCAATGGGAAAAATAATTTTTTAAAACCATGACACCAGTCTAATATCCATGATAGATTATATTTCAACAGGGTTAAAGGAATATAAGATATTTAAACAAACTCAGTGCTGGTGTACAATTTGCTCATGTTCCAAAGACTTTTTTTAAACATTTCACGATAAGTATTTTTTCCCCTTCAGTCTGGATAAAGATAGTAGCTTTTCCTTGCTTTCCTGTGACATTTCATATTGTGACTGGATTTGTCAGATTGCAGCAGTCACATTTGATTACATGTCAAGAAACAATGGAAAATATTTTCCTATTTTTTACTAAAAGAAGCAGGATTCTTATATTTTTATGTAAATATTCCCTGTCACATAAAATGAGAGAAAAAAGATACATTAGAGTAGTGAAACAAATGAAGGGAACCTACAATGGCTGATTTAAACAAGACGTGCTCATTGTAACTGATTTTATTTCACTTGTATGGCAGAAAAATAGAGCTGTATGTGAGTTTACTAGTGAGTTATTCCTTTTAAAAATTATGCTTAGAGTCTGAGTGTTTATAGTGATGAAAGATCAATGTCTTCATTAATCTAAACAAACACTTCTGAGAAGTTATGTGATATTCACAATAAAATGTTCACTGTTCCCACTATTCTCACCTTGCTTTTAGAGTGAAATAATCATCCAAGCAGATACTCTGTCACTATAAAGGGTGTTTGGTTAATAAGTGCATATTGAGTATTTTAAATCAAGTCAAAAAAAGCAGTGAGATAAAGTGTTTATTGACTGTCTTACTTAAAACAAAATAGGTAAAATAGGAAAAACAAATTAGGAATTCTCTCTTCCCTCAATGATCTATAGGCAAAGACCACCAGGAACACACGTGCATTTTACCCAGTTGTGATTCTTGCCTCTGAGAACTTTTGCTTGTGCATTGGGGGTCGCCAGGGCGCTGGTCGTGCTAAGCCTGCTACCCAGGCTGCCTTTGCTCAACTCCTCTATCAGGGTGGGGAGCACTCAGCACTGTGGCCTAAGGGCTTCCATGTCCCAGTTGATTTCTTCCCCATTTTCTGAGTGCTCACTTGTTAAATGTTCCATTTTATCTTATTTATTTATTTTTCTTGGTTTCTTACAACTTGTTCTTTTTTAAAAAAAATTTATTGTTATTCAAATACAGTTGTCTACATTTTCTCCCCATCCCTCCACCCCACCCCAGCCAAACTCACCTCCCTCCCTCGCCTCTGCCCTCCCCCTTGATTTTGCCCATGTGTCCTTTATAGTAGCTCCTTTATAGTAAACCCCTCTCCCCACTGTCCCCTCCCCACTCCCCTCTGGCTATTGTTAGATTGTTCTTAACTTCAACGTCTCTGGTTATATTTTGTTTGCTTTTTTCTCTTGTTGATTATGTTCCAGTTAAAGGTGAAATTATAGGGTATTTGTTCCTCACCGCCTGGCTTATTTCACTTAGTAGCTGAAAGTTTAGGCTTATTGCTCAGTGTCACACTATCAGTAAGTGACTCAAAGTTTGCTCAGGTGATGAAAAGGAAACCACACCTAAGGGAGCCATACAGAAGAAACCCAGAGCAGGTGGAGCATGGGGAAGTCTCACCAGGCTGAGGGTCCTGGAAGGGGACTTGGCAGGGAGGTGTGGAGAAAAAGCACCTTGGGCATTTGCTGTAAGCAGCACATCTGGGCTTCACTGACATGGGGGTGCATCTGCTCTTAGTTCACATGAGGTTCCTGCAGCCCCATCTTCCCAGAGAGCCACCTGGTTCCACCTCAGCTCACTGAGGTTCTGTTCTTACAGTCTCTGCTTCACTGTGCATCACTGGCTTTACCTGCCCAACCTTCTCTGGGAGAGGGTTGGGACATTTGTGTGCAGGATGGGACCGCCAGGTTGGGAAGCCTCAAGTCCCCAGTCAGCTATGGAACTAATCATCCACCTGGGGACAGTTTCAGCATTGGTCCTCCACGTTTCAGAACCTCAAAGGTTTCTAGTGGTTCCATTTTCCATTTTCAATCAGACCTGAGCCCACAGGGAACTCTGTGGGATCTCAGTAAAAGGTTGTTAATAAGACTTATTGTGGACTCAGGGTTTGGTTGTGTGATTTAGGGGTGGTTCCAAGTAAGTGGAGGTTTGCTGTGGTTTGGGGTTGTCAGTAAGTGGGGAAAATTCTACTACTGGGTATCTTAAATTCTTACTTATTAGATTAAACCAGAGAGAGGTGAAAACTGGTAAAGAAGGAGCAGTCCCTCATATTTCCCAGGATGGGGATGTTCGATCATTACTTGTAGTTTGGGTGATGTTCATGTTTAGTCTGTGTGCAAGCGTGATTACAGAGTGGTCTTGTTTCTGTCCTGTCTCTCTTGATCACAGAGCGGTCTTGTCTGCTGTTGGTGTTCTGTAAAACCTTTTTCGTTCACAGGAGAATCCAAGATTTAAGTGATTCAGTCTGGCTCCTAGCAACACCAAGGCCCCGCTGACAGTTCCAAGCTACATGCCCACATGCATTTTCCTCTCTCAGCTCTGTGCCTGTTTACCTTGATTACCCAGCTGATCATAGTGGGGACATCCCCAGAAGAAGAGTAAGGAAAATCCCATTTCTTTGTCTCTACATATGTCTCCTAGGACACTTATCCACTCCCACAAAATGTCTGTGCTGGAAATTTCAAAGTCTATAAAACGGTTATAACTCTTACCTTCCATTCTGGGCCTTTTATTATTATTTTTTGGCTGCCTCTTTTTTTATCACCCACTTGAACTTAAATTGTCTGAAATAAATCTTCCAATCCACCTCCTTAGATCTGCTCCTCCACAGAGCCATCCTGGACTCCCCCGTGTCTCAGGTGCGGCACCCCACCTGCGAAACTCTGAAATCCATACTTCCGTATTTTTAGAAATCAGGTCAGAAGTTATTTTCTCTGATTTCACTTGGGAGAAACTAATTCCTGCTTTCTTTACAATGTATATTCCTTTACAAGGGTGTTTATTATATCTGTTATGTTTCTTAATGTGTTTTATCTCCTATACTCTGATCTCCTTACCTCTGTCTTATTCATATTTGTCTCTTCAATCTCTTATATGGGAGGAAATATAGCATAAAGTTTAAGACCTTGGCCTTCAAGTCATCCTGCCTAGGTTTTCTTTTTGGATCTGCCACTTCCTAGCTGTGAGATCTTGGCTACCTGACTAAGGCCCTGGGCCTCAGTTCTGTTATCTGTAGGATGGGGTTGTTAATAATGACACCTATCTTGCAGAGTTGTTGTGAGAGTTAATGAGACATAGGTATGCAAGTTTCTGAAGCAACACTCAACACATAGGTCTACAATAAATGTGTTAGTTATCATCACACTCCTGCCACACATGTGAGGTGCAATGCATCTTTGCTGAATTGGATTAAGACTGAATTTCTAATCATTGCATATAAAAGGTGCAGTCAGCGTAGAATACAGGGACAACATCTCATCTTCACCTAGGTTGAATTATGCTAGTAAGTTTCTAGGCAGAGTCTCTGACCCTGGTATGTCACCGAAAACTCTTAAATCAACAGGTGCAGGTGTTTCGACATCACGTAGAACTAGGTTTAAAAATGGGCTCAGCTTTGAGTAAATTTCTTCGGGTTACCGAAGCTCCTCTGGGAAGTGGGAATAATATCTAATTCGCAGGGTTATTTTGAAAGTTAAATGAGTTAGTATATACAAACTAATGAGTAAGTTACCAATCAGGTGATATAAATTTAATTATTTTCCCATAATTTCTCCTCCTACTGTGCAAGGTCATACACTCCTACATACAACCTTCCAAATAACATGGTAAGAGGCTAAAAAGGGTTACAAAGCAATTCTCTGGTGCATGTCTTGGAAGTCCATATATTGACATGAGGCCTAGATCAGAAATGAAGTCCATCAAGCTAGAATGTATATAGAGCGTCTTACAGGATGTAAAGTGGGATCAGATTAACTAGTAATAGAGACAAGTGGCTCAACAATGGGTACTGGTTAGGAAGCCAGGCAGGATCCAGGGGGAGGCAGAGAGGACTTTTTAAAGCAGGCAGCTCAGGTTGTCACAGGAATTGAGTACGGCCAGCATTACCCAGTGTTAGGTTCTTTGGATTTGGATTCGGGAGGCAGGGGAGGCCAAGCAAGGTCTGTCCCTGTTAGGAAAAGAGGAACAATAAAACTTTCAAATAGAGAGTTGATTAAACAGATATTAGAGGACAAGATTGGTTACAGGACAACGTAGAGGAGACACAGAGAAGACATCTGCAAGGAGGAGCAGTGGGAAGCAGCTGGGCCACTAAATGCCCTCGAAATGAGTTGCTGCTTTTCTATCTCTCAGACCCACAGTCTCCTGTTCCCATTGCCAGTTATTAAGCTGTTCTCTATTAGCTCCAAACCCACTCTTCCCTACTATGCGTTGTGATACTGGGCTGGGACCCTGAAAACTTCTCCTCTCCTTTGCTAACTATCTCCCTATTAAGTTCTGCTAATAAGTGGCAGTGCAGAGAGATTCTACACCTGCAGGAGATGAAGAGACTTCTCTCCTGTTTTATGTGACGTTCCTATTAACAGCACCTCAGCAATCGCCTTCACTACAAGAATTGATAATTCCAGTTTTCAGCTTTTCCCCCATACTCCTGGAACCAGCTTTATCTTGCCTCCTTAAAGGGCTCAGCATTAGCTGGAGAGTGTCCTTTCCTCATGAAAGCCCAGCTCCGTAGGTTTCCTCTTCTGAACGTCAGGGGTATGACACCCTGACCTCTTCCCTCTGCTCCCTGAACCCTGCTGTCACTATCTCCGTGTTACCACATGCTTTCTTGTTGCCTCACCAGTCCTCCAATACCTGTTTAAGCAATTCTCCATTTGAAATTCTCTTTATTTCTGTTTGCTGGTCCAGACTGACATATTTGCTCATGCCCTGGTGAGATCTTTGAATTTGTGCAAAAAAAGTGGATGATGCTGGCTCTTACTCTTCACTTGTGTACAAATCAGCTGTCTCAGACAGTGTCTGGGAGGGAGTGTGGGCGTGTCATGTTCCTCGGATTATCTCACCAGAAAAGCATCCTGAGCTTTTCACTCCCACCTTTACCATGACTGCTACTCTTTCTTCACTGTCAGCCTTTCTTCTGGTGCAGCACACGCTCGGAAGACATAGATCCCGTGGCGGCGTCTCATCTGGCACACGAGCACTCAAACATCTGTGGATACATCAAGTAAATAGGGCATGAAAAACTTTTCACACATTTGTGTGAAAATGATGACAATCACCTGTACCAATACCCAGTAATATAGTGATTTGCCTTATAATGTAATTTCTTTCATAATTCATCTTATAAGAAGTCATGAAATAATAGTTCCTTTGTGACAAGAAAGTGCTTAAATTTCAAACAGTCATATATATATTTCATATATATATATATACTGCTTGTATATATATATTCTAGAAAGAGTGTGTATGTATGTGTGTGTATGGTGTACATCTTAAGGAGAAGAAATGGAGCTTATGAGATTTCTTGAGCCAGAGTAACACTGAAAAATTTTGAAGCAAATATATAACTCATTGTTTATATTTTCTATTGAATAGAATATTTAATAGAAAGCTCAGACCTAGATGGAAAATCAAAAACGGTTTTATACCAAAAAGGAATCCATATCAAAGTCTTTTTTTAAACTAATATTATTTTGAAACAGTAGTTTAGCAGTTGGGTTTGGCTGGTAAAATTAAGTTTGAAATTTATGACTTGAGGAATTGTTTTAAAGTTGAGGATCGTATCCTGAAGAAAATTACACTATTGGTGATGTATGAATTAAAATCACACTTTGATTATAAGGTATGCAAGCAAATGCCTGGTCCACTAGTGACTGAAAGCCTGAGGGTCAGAGAAGTTAAATGAGTGGTCTCATTTAGGTCTTCTAACTCTTAATTCCAGGTTTTTTCCAATATTATGCACCCATCAGAGGACAAAATTGTAGGAATCCACCCTTATTAGTACTTCAATGAATAATAGAAGAGCTTAGGTAATCGTGCATGTGAACATACATATATACAGGCATCTGTTTTTGAGCCTTATTATGTCACTAAATGAGATAATGTGACAAGATGATAAAGGTTATCCAGGACTTGAGGAATAAGTGCTCTGGGACTGAATTTCATGACATGATTCTGGAGTGAGGAACATTGTAGGGAATTAATAAACCTGGGAGACTGAATCTGCTCAAAAAGATAGTTAGAATATTTATAGGAATTAGAAATAAAACATGAAAGCGTAAAGGCATCACTGGTTTAGAGGAGATGGGATGATGTTTTCTGTCACTCATGCTGTAGACTTAGGGATGGAAAGAAATACCGTTCTATAGGAACAGCATGCACATAACACCCACCCCTGGCCAGAATATGTAAATTGTTGACTGCATTAAAATTAGAACCGGTTATGGGAAAAGGAAGTGGCTGAGGGAATGAAGATGCTGCCGGGGAAGTTGCTCTACCAGACATTGAAGAAATAAAATTTTAACAAGTTTGCATTGATAATTTATAAATATTTTAAAAATTAATGCTAAAGTTTATAAGGTCATTATGAATGATGATAATTTCACCTTTAAAAATACATATGCATGTAGTTATCTGATATTTTATATAATTCCATGACTTTATATGTAGCACATGAATTGAAAACACTATCCTCAGTTCTCTAATTTGTGGTGACAAATGAATGTCTTTCAAACTTATATTTTTCATTTAATTTTTATTTTTTGTGCTGCTAACAGTTACTCCTGTTCTTCTCTCTCTTTCCTTACCTCCACCCAGCTCCACCCTTTGCCCTCCCCAACCCAATCCCCATATCATTGTCCATGGGTCACGTGTAAATATTCTTTGGTTAAACCTGCTCCATCTTTCATCCTTTTCCCCACCTCCTTCCCCCGAGCTGTCTGCCTGTTTTCTCTATCTAAGCTTCTGTTACTATTTTGTTTGTTCATTTATTGTGTTCATTATATTCCACATATAAGTGAGATCATGTGGTGGTATTTTTCAAACTTTAAAACACTGATATTTTCCACATGACAGAAAACATAAATCAAAATCTCTCTGTTAATTTTCATGGACAGATGTGCCCTGTGAATGCCTCCTTCCTTTCTAGTGTCCACTCAGTGAAAACCACTAAACCATTTTGGGGGACGAAACAAAGTAATCCATCCTGACACTTTTTTAAGAATCTCTAAGAGAAAAAATGTACTACTAGTAGTGGCTTGGTGATTCTGTGCCGGAGTAGACTGTTCTAAGCTACAATCTTAAAACCATAGACTGTCAAGGTCTGAAGGGGTCTTTGAATGGCTCACCCAACCAATCAAAGCCCCGTGGTTCCCCAACTTGCTGTTAGGTAGTCCTTTAGTTTACATTTAAATATCTACAGTGACAGAAGTTTCGTCACCTCTTGAGATAGTTTATATGATAACTACAATAGCTGCGATTAGTTTAGCCTCATGAGGTTTGAATGAGGCTAAATCCATCTATGTAAAGGGCCAGATCATACCACCTTGGAGTCAGCGTTTTCTTGAACAGCGCCTGTTTTTCTATCACTTGTTTCTCCTGTGAGAGTTTCAAGTTCCCTTACTATCCTGGCCAATTGTTTAAAAATGGAAGAGGTAAGCTTTCCATTTATCCACCCCTCCCATATATAAAGATACACCCAATGGTAACTTTGTAGTTACTTATTTCAGTGTTTCCCAGAGTAAGTTCGTACGCATACTCAATGAAAAACGTTTCAAAGGACAAACACCGTCAGAAAGGGTTGCAAATCTTCTCATGGTGATTCACATACAATTATCATACTAAAAGCTCTAAGAAGCCTTGAGAAAAGAACCCTATTTACCTTTCTATAGTTTAGTATTGTCCACACTTCTTTGACCTTAGAACACTTTCATAACAACTCTTAGCATTTCTTTCAACCAACTCTTCTTTAAAATGCATGTTCAGAAATAGTGGCCATAAATTTACTGACAAATCATAGGCGGAGGGCTGAACACATTTGGCCAAGTAAGTGTTGAATGAGAGACGTCATGTGACAGGAAGGAAAGGCAGCATTGTTGCCACAACACCATTGTCTTTGTGTTTGCGCCCCCTCGTTTTTCCCGAGCTCTCCCCTGCGTTGCCCTGTTGGTCTTGGTCTCCATATGCACACGACAGCCTCCTATAGAACAAGTCAGAGTGCATTTGTAAGAGCTCCATGGAGCTTTAGAACATCTGAAATGAGACCACAGTCCTTCTTTTGAAAAGGATAATGGATTAGGAAGAACTAAACAGAGTAAGTATCCATCACAAGCATGTGTCTTCCTTTATTGTAGTTTAGAGACAAGTGGTTATATGGCATACACTTCTTTGCCAGCCTCCACTCCAAAAAGACCTAAACCTTCTATGAATATTTAATAATTAAATATAATTTATTCTCAAGAAGAGTTTACCAAAGAAGTTCCCAGGAACAGTGCCTTTCCTTTGGATGGCAAGTTAACGGAGCAATGCAGAAACAAGCCATGACAAAATGAAAAAAAGAGTCTTGTTATTTAAACTATATTTTACAGGTAAATGCGAGGAATTCTGGCTTTCAAATGATTTTTGTTATGATTGGGTGGTATTTGCAACAAGAGTTTAATACCTTGACCTGTGTTTCATTACTTATCAGTAATTTTGCAGCTAACAACCAAACTAAAGCAAAATCATAGAAAGGACACAATTACAGTAGAATTTACAGAGAATACAATTAATCTACCTCTGACAAGCCAACATAAAACCCCTCCATTGCTATAAAGGGTCACCCTTAAATCCAGGTTCTCTATCTAGATTGTTTGATTAGACAATATTTTAAAAATTGAGGGAAAATGTTCCTGTGATAATGAAGTGGTTTCATTGACTAAAAATTAAGGTTTCCTTTTTTAAATCTTCTTTTGTAAAAGACTTTAACCAATACTCTCCCTAATGATAATTACTGTATTTCTAAATTGAGGAAGCTGGTAGAAAATAAAATCTCCTGTGTCGGGAGTCAGTAAATGTTTAAAAAAACCACCCAGAAACAGAAGCAGCAGGCCCCTCAGAATATAGTTCTGAGAAGTGGGATTGACTGAGAGGTCGCCCAACAACATAAATTTATGAAGTGATTATATATACATATAATCACACACACATGCATACACATACATAAGAACCATCTCAACTGTATGTTGGAACTTGCTAGAAAAATAAAATGAGCTGGACTCTCCTTTATTTTGTGGTCTTGCAAATGGGAATTTGTAAGAAATGAGTTCACATAACATAATAAGAAAAGCAGAAGAGACTATCTCTGCCTTTATTTCAGTACTTTGACTATGAAAGTAGCAGGTATCTGTTAAATGATGTTATGCTGACAGACATTCAGTAAATCTTGTGGAATGAATTAATATTTTTAGATCAGGGAGTTGCTCTATAGGTTTTCCTGAACATAGACGCCGTCTCATTAGAATCACTACTTTTCTGTCTGAGAGGGACACCATGTGTGATCGTTGAATGCCGGCTCTGCCAGTTAGAAGCTGTGTGATCCCAGGCAAGTTGTTCCCCCCTCTAAGCCTCAACCATTGGTATTTGTACGTAAAAATTGGCATGACAATGCCATCCTCACCACGCTGTGGTCACGGCCTCTACAAAGTTCCAGAGTGTCTTCCCTTTAATAAGTATGTAGTAAATCCCATACCTCTTTTTTCCTCTCTTCCTCTTTTCTTTTTCTCTTCCTCCTCCTTGTCCTCCTCCTACATTTTTATTTTCCTCCTGTATCTTCTTATTGTTACTATTAAATTCCCTGCTAACTGACTTTTCATGTAGAACTACCATAGAATTTCAGCTTTCCATGGGATCAGATGTCACTAGATTAAAGATACATGTGCCACAACTGTAGTAGCCAAGAATAGAATTACCTGCAACAAAAAATGTTGGGAAGAGAACAGTGGTGCCTCAGTTTCTCAGATTTTTGCCTTCTGTTTACTTCACCTTTAAAATGTGACTGATGATAGATATCCTGGTGTGACTCTGAAGGATCCTCTCAGCAGAGCTGGCTCGAGGAGAACGTTTGGAAGGGTGTCTCGGCCTGAACCGGCCTTGCTACCAGCAGAACTCCACCTAAGTACATCCCCCAGCTTCTCTTCTGGCCCACCCAATTTGCAGGCGGCTGCGTGGGGTGGGGGTGAAGGGGTGGGGGAGGAGTTAAGAATTCAGTGGCAAAAGTTGAAGAAATTATGAGGATTCTGACATTTAACAATTTCTTTTTGCAGTGCCTTATAATTTTTAAATGTCACAGAGAACTGTAGTGGCTATTAAATCTGAGATCTTAGCACAGAGTTAGGTCAGTTTTATTTTACTAAAATTGGCTTGTTTATTTCTGGCAAGTAAGCATTGCACCTCAGTGTGACTATTTCTCTTCCTCATCTCTAACTACTCTATCATTTGGTTTTAAGACCAAGGGCCACAATTTAAAAGACAAAGCAATAAAAACAAAAGCAGATTTACTTTATTGGCTACAGGGTTTTTTGTCTGCTAGAGCAATAAAATAAGAATGAAGCTAACATGTTTGATGCATTTCACATCCAAATAGTTTTATTATCAAGAGTCTTATCAATAAGCAGCATAAGTACATCTATTCAGAGACCTCAGGGTCACCTTCGGAGTAATATTGATATTTAGATATTTTACAGTAATCAATTTAGCTGTAAAATAGTGTTCTTTCAAAAGTAAAACAAAGGGAAAAAATCCAGTAAATTACATTGTCACTGAACCTCTTCTCAGTAAATGGCAAGAAAGTTTTAAAATCTGTAATAAATACTAAGTTACATAGTATGTGACTTGCCAGTAGAAGGGGGAAGTTCTGGACGTATAACTGATGCTGCTCTCAAGTATCTTCCTGTGATTTTCTGTGTGCACAACGAATTTTGGAGCGATGGGTTCCCCATATGTAAGGTGTGGTTCAAAGGCCATATTCTTAATGAAATTTTCAAAAAGACTCCCCCAGGTAAGAGCATTTACACCCTTATCTGAAATTCCAAAATGTTTTATTTATACTTCTTAGCATGGATTATTAGTTTCTACCTTATGTTGTCAATATTCACATACAATTTATATCTTTCCTATTTAAATGTGAGTCCAGAAAAACAAGGCATTTGTCCATTAGCCTCACCAGAGGACATACTTTTTGATTTTAGAGAGAGGGGAAGGAAGAGAGAGAGAGAGAGGGAGAGAGTGAAACACTGATATGAGAAAGAAATATCGACTGCTTCCTTCTCGTATGTACGTGCCTTGACCAGGGACTAAACCCACATCCTAGGTTAGGTATGTGCCCTGAGTGAGAATCAAACCGCAACCTTTGGTTTAAAGGATTAAGCTCTGACCAACTGAGCCACACCAGCCAGGGCTTCACTTTTATATTTGCCACAGGGCTTTACCAAAATAAATACCCAGTTTAGGTCTGTCCCTTTGGGGCTAACTGCCAAAGTGACACACACACACATACTTGTCAATTTTGCCATAAACCATTTTAAAATTTTAGAGTCAAGCATGATCCCAGAAATCCTCCTCTTTTACTATTCGCCCACATTTTATGCACTAAGATGTTGCAGCTGAAATAAACTGACCAGTAAAAGCAAGGTAAACGATATGTCCAAGAACACATAGTGAAAGGTTTTTTTGAACTAAAAGAAAACTGATATTAAAAGTTTTGATACCTTTATTTTCTGAACCTCTTATGTATGCATGTATATACACATGCATGCTATATGCATGCTAATTTATTATTTTTAATCATACCACCATCCAAAGAGGGAAGTGACCGGTGAAGTTTCTATCAGGAAATACCAGCAGATCCCAGGCTAGAATACTGTTCTCAGGCATACATTATACATCCAGGTTGTATCATTTCTCTGATCCATGAACCTGCTAGTTACTTCTCCATTGTGCTCAACCAAACCATCTCACAGATGTAAGATGGGATCCAGAGCTGTGTGAGGATACCAACAGGGGTAGGTCTAGAGATTTGGTGAGATAACACAGATCTCTAAGACTACAAAAAATATCGATAACTATGCCCTACTTTTCATCTTCATGTTAGATATTACTTTCCTCCCTTGATAAAAGAATCTTTCTAGATGTCCTTGTATCTGGCTTCTATGTGAACAATGAGAAAGAAATCATTTTCACATTTCACCTCTCACTTTTGAAGAAGAAAGAGCCAGAGAAGTTTTTAAGATTATAAACAGAATTGGAGATAGAACCGGGGTTTGAACCGAAATATGTAAACTCATAGCCTTTGTCTTTTTCATCTTCTGTTGTCACCTCCATATGCATACAAACAATGGGTATATAATGAGGAACAATTATGTTTCTCTAGAAATGCTGACAACTGTGACAATGAAATAGGCTACAGTTGAGGAAATCAACATATTTTGTGTACTTGCAACATGAAGATGCCAGTGGCTATGCCTTACAGGTCATGAAAGTTAGAGAAGGCCCTTTCGTATTGTGTTCTTTACCCGGGCAGACTCAAGCATTCGACTCCTCTGTGTTTAGTGATCCGACTTTATGTTGGTTAGTAGGGTTTGTGGTTTTATTGATAGCTCAGTAGCTTTTTATGTTAACAAAAACAACAATAAAATCAAACACAGAAATGTAATATGTGGATAACTGGATAAACAAGGTTGAGAGTTTGAGCTATTCTTTCAACTCTTTTTATTCATATATAAATATATATCTAAATGTCTCATACAAGAATATTTAAATTTTTAACCAGATGCATATCATTCTATAATTGGCTTTTAAACTTTATGTCATGATTTCTATATTATATATCTATTTAACCACACATACTCCTCCTGTTACTGGACATTCTTTCTCTCTCTCTCAGACTAATCTTCAATGGACATTTTGCCCTTACACTCTCATAAGTGATTATTTCCTTATGTTAAAATCTTACATGTAGAATTGCTGGGTATTGCAGGTTGTGTTTTCCAATAGCACAGTCTGAGGTGAAGATTGCATTTAGGAGATGTATTAGGAAGTGCTCCTGGCATCAGTGTCTAAGGCACAGGTGGCAAACACAGGGCCCGCAGGCCAAATCCGGCCCTCCACGTTGTTTCTACCCAGCAACAGCACTGAGCTCTCACTTAACTGTTAAGGAGTAGTTACATTTATTAAGGTCCTAAAATTACATTCAGCTCTTTGAAGGCAACCACAAGGCTGACATGGCCCCGGTGAAAATGAATTTGACACCCCTGCTCTATGGAATGGAAGAGAAGGAAGCTGGACCAGTGAGAAGTTGGTTGCCATGCAAACTCAAAGAAAGTCACAGCTGATTTTCCTGGGAAATTTTAAGCTGGGTTGTATGCTTAGAGTTTTCTCAAGTTAGGATGAGCCACTGGATGCAGGCCGCCCATGGAAGAAAGCTGGCTTGCCCTGTAGCTAGGTGGCTCTCTTCAGCCAGGTTGATTCCAGAAGACAGTTGACAGGTGAGGGTTGTTTGCTGTACTGCACTGGGTCAACAGCAATGCATGATATAAATTGATAAATTATGCCAGGTTACCGTCTAAAAAGCTGCTAAAATATGTGAATTCCATCAGCAGTATGTGAGAGTACTTGCTGCCCAAACCCTTAATAATGTTAAAAACTATCAATCTTTATAATGTTTGCCATCCTGATAGACAAAAATCCTCATTGTTGTTTTAATCTGCACTCATTCTTAGTGAGATTGATAACTTTTTATATATTTAAAGGCCTTGCATGTTTCCTTTTGAGTGGCTGGCTTGTTTATGCTCCCTTTGTCATTTTCTATTATGCTGATCTTTATGCAGTAAGAATATTAACCATTTGTTTTTTACACATGTTGTATGTGTTTTTCAAAGTTTGTAATTTGCTTTTTAATGTTCTTTGTGTATCTTTCCAGGTAGACTTTTATACAGTCAAATGAGCAGATCTTTCCTTTATTTCAACCTTTGTAGTAAGAGGATTTTTCTTATTCAAGATTATAAATGTATCTTCATATATGCTTTACTTCTAAATTTTATGGTATGTTGAATGCATTTTGATTTACTTTATAAATATGTATAACGTGACACCACAATTGAAGGTTGTTCTGAGGCACCAAGATACAACTGATACCTCGCTCTAAAGTATCTCAAGGGGCCAGAGCATGATGCAGCCATTGCAATTTTACATCGTGAAGGTTGCAGGGCTCTTCAAAACTCTCAGCTTCATCAAGAATATATGAGGGTCAGAAGCGGCTGATTACAAAAGTGCATGTTCTTCAGTTAAGCTCCTAATGTTCTGTGCATGTATCATACTCAGGGAGGTACGCATACGGCGGGTCTCTCTTCACTTTAAGGAGGTCACTTAGCAACTTCAGTGTGTCCTCTGAAGTTTCAGGACATGGTCATCAGGGGAGTAATGCACAATGGACAATTTAAGGGATAAGGGACTAGCTTCCTAGCTTTTTTTGAGTTTAGAACAAAGGGCAGATTGCCACTGACTGGCCGATTTGCATGCCCAGAATTTCTCAGAACAGAGGTTCCTGAGTGTTTCTTGTGATCAGAAGCTCCTCCACCACATCTCTCAACACAGAGATATAGAATGTGGGGTCAGCTTAGATCTTATCCCACAGGGACACCCATGAGAGCAAATATTGTAAATACCAGCAGACCTCAGATCATATTGAAAGGAAGGAAACTGGACAAAACACAGTTTATAATTGTAACTTAAGAGTCCTGCTTCTTCAACATAATAGTTACAGTGGTGTGAGACAAGGATCTAACCTTTTCTTCTTTTTTTTTATTTTTTAATTTTTTTTATTTTTTTATTTTTATTCAGTTACAATTGTCTGCATTTTCTCCCCATCCCTCCACCCCACCCCAGCCAGTCCCTTTTCTTCTTAAATGTAGCTAATTTTTCCAATGTTATTTATAAAACAATCCACCCTATTAATCATGGATTTGAAATGCTACCATTTTTATATATTAAATTTAAATATCTTTCTAGTTATCCTTCTACTCCACATGTTCTAGGAATGTAATAATTCCTCTGCTTTATCATAGTCATTTAATAAAATGAATTTATAAAATCTTTCAATATCTGGCTAGATAAATCTATTACTATTTTGCTCAAACATTCTTTTTTCTATATTTGAGTGTTTCTTTTTTTTGCAAATGAACAAAATGAACTTTAAGTTAATCAGCCTCCTAAATTATAGATATTTTATTGGAATTGCAATAAATTCAAAAAATGATTTTTGGCAATATTTGACATCTTTTATAAAATTTAGACTTCCCACCAAATGGCTTCCTTTATGTTCTTCAGCAACTTTTTCTGGCTTTCTTCCTAGTGTTTGCATTAAATCCTAGATATCTTTTATTTAATTGTTATGGTGACTTAGATTATTCATTGTCATACTTGCAAATGTCACAGGGTTACATAAATAATCTATAATTATTATAATTATATTACTGATAAATGCTTAACTTCTGACCCTCTGGAAAGTTTTTAAGTCCCTGATTTTTATATTGTAATGATTTCCACAGTGTAAATATTTCTGCCACGGCCAACTTCAAGCTATCAGCATTAATGACACCAGACGAGGAATTAGGAAAAGTGTGTTGAATTTACTCTTGTGAGCTGTTAGGTACCAATTCAAGTACATTAGTGTTACTTCTTGCCTAGTCAAATAATGTTTAAATGATTATAATCAATTTTTTGTAAAGTCCAAAGTAAACTTTTAAATAAGTATTTAGAACCTAAGAATCTAAGGACTTAGGAATTTAAAATTTAGAAAAAAAACCTTTGTCTTTATATATATTTTTCCTGTTTTTACCTCTTGCTACTACTTCAGATACATATTAATTGAAAGAACATTGTAATTTATCTTGTTCTCTCTCTTAGAGACTCTTGATCTGTGGTTTTCCTTTTCCTTTGGTTCTTATCTATAGCTGGGCGTGTAGGTGAGTGAAGTGCACACTGCATTGGGCGTGGCAGTCCTCTATACTCAACACCCTTAAGGACTCCAGTCAGCTGCGAAAGTTCTCTTCGCCAAGTAGACTTTCAGAGAAGCCACTTCAGCCACGAATTTCTTGTGAGTCTCAAAGCTCTTCACTGTCTTCTCTGACTGTGCTTCTTCCAAAAGCTTCTTTCATCATCTGCTGGCTGCATTGTGCACAAGCCTGTGTGGTGTGTAATTTATAGTTACAAGATGAGGAATGCTATTGGAATTCAGTGGAGTTCTGAACCTTTTGTTTTGTTTTAATTCAGTTTTGTTGTGATAACTCAAAACTACCTTTATAGTAGGTTAAAGTGTTAACCTCATTTTTCTTTTCTCCTCTCAATTAAGAGCCATGGATATTTTATTTATTTATTTATGTAATTTACATAAATAAATAAATAAAATATTGGGACAGATGTTGCATGCAGTTGCTTGGTTCTCAGCTGAATTTTACTTTTCTATCATCTCTTCCCACTGCAGTGCCTTCCCCAAGCAGAGTTACAGGCATTTTCCCAGCCACCGTTCCATGCTTGAGGGTTTTCCGAAGCTTTGTTTGGAAAATAATTCCACTGAATTTTGAGGTAGGTTCTTCCTTTGCCTGGCATATTAGTTTGCTGAGGCTGCCATAACAAATTACCACAGACTCAATGACTTAAAAAAAACAGCATAAATTTACTTCCTCACAGTTGTGGAGACTAAGAGTCCAAGGTCAAGGTGTTGGCACAGTTGGTTTCTTCTGAGATCTCTCTCCTTGACTTATATGTAGTCATCTCTCATCTTCACCTAGTCTTTCCTCTCTGTGTGTGGTGTCCTCGGCTTCTCTTCTGAAGTAGACACTGGTCACATTGGATTGGGGCCAGTTTAAAGATCTCATTTTAATTTAATTACTTCTTTAAAGACCTTGTCTCTAAAGAGAGTTACATTTTGAGGTATTGAGGGTTAGGGCTTCAACACATAAATTTGTTGGCAATAAAATTCAACCTAAAACACCATCATTGAAATTTAAGCTATTGTCCATTAGTTGGCACTGTACCTAATCTGCCTCTTTGATGACACTTAACCTGGTTTGCCACATTTAATCCCTTTTTATTCCTATATTTCCATGGACTTTTCAATGGGATTTGGGGAAAAGGGGAAGATGAACCCATGGACTCAAATTGTTACCTCTATATTGAAAACTTCTCATGTTTTCCAATGCCTAAATAGAAAGCAGAGCAAGGAGAAAACATAGGGAGGGCGGTCACTACAGTGTATTGATCTGCCCTAACCCTGAAAGGCACCACGTTCGTGGGTGCATGCACATGAATATTCAGTGGGGAGCGGACCTGAAATGCTCTCACATTTAGTCCTCATTTCATTTGCTCCAAAATGTTTATAGCCAAATTTTGAAGTTATCGATTAATATATAATTAAGCTTTGCACAGTTAAAAATGAAACACAGTAAGCACATTTATAAATATTCTAAGATCATTGTCAGAATATTATAGAAATACTTATATTTTGTTAAGGACAATTCAAAATTGTATTACTTTCTATACTACATATAAGGAAATACTATATACAATATTATATGTAACATAAAATACTATATATGAAATATATAGTAATTTACAATGTTTCTGTCTACTAGTCTCTATTTAGTAATATTATTTTCTAGTCATATCAAAATATGAGTTTTTATAAACTACACAAGCACTATTAATAAGAATGGTTAAAAATAGGTCTTAAAGTTTCATATTGTAAGAACATTTTCCAAGAATGCATTTCATTGTCTTCTCTTGATTCTTCAGCCCACACAGCTGACACAACTGCCCCCTTTAATTAAAATGAGAAAATATATTGCTTATAAAGCTTCATCTTAAGTGGAGCCAGAAACAAAATCTATAGTTCCCATAATGGGAGATGCACTATACAATGGAATAAAATGATAAATTGATAAATACATAGTATAATTATTTTTTCCTGTGGCTATCTTTTATCACTAGCAAGAAAGTACAAAGAATTCTAAAGCCCTGTTTAATAAAAGAAAAACTATGAACTATATAACTTATGAGATGAGATCTTATACTTTTAAAGGTTTTTGAAATTAAAATTCTGCATAGCTCTTTTTATTCTTGACATAATTTTACTCCTCTCTTTATAATAATAAAATCCTTCTGGATAATTTCTCCTGTTGCTTTTTTTTCAGAGGAGTGAAAATTTTCAAGTGTAAAACAATTTTAATGACATATATACTTTATTTTGTATTTGTCTATGAATGCTTTGGTCATACACTGGAAAAATGAGAACAAATACAGTTGTATCATTAAATGAACTTTGGACATCAAATAAATATTTACTGGAGGCAAAGAAACAAAAATATGAGCTGCTTACTCTGAGAGCTTTTCAAATTCTCTAATCTATTTGAAATTATTTTGATTTTGTTATTTAAAGGTTAGAGTTTTGTTTTTGTTGTAAGCAAGCCTCACTTTGGCTATCTTAACAGTTGTTGGGATTCTGGAGTCAGTGTTTGCCTTCATTCTGCTTAAAGTACTGCTGGGTGTTTCTACTTCCCATTACGTTTTGAGCCAAATAAAATTTTCATGTTTCTCTCACAAAATACGTATTTTCTGAGGGTGGGAAGACAGGAATGTGGAGATCGGGGGAACAACCCGAGCGGGCCACCGTGCTCACAAGCACGCGTTTGCACAGATTGACGATGCTACTCTGTGCCACCTCAGCGTTGTGTCCAGGTTTCATGTTAGATGGCAGCGATGCAGTAGGGCAGGGCCGTACTAGAGACCTACTCATAGTCAAAGCACTTCAAAATGCTTCCATCACAATATAGAAACAAAAAAATCGCACCATGGTTTTACTGTGGTTATATATCTATTGGCTGGTGTGTAGGAATATAAAACCTAATGGTTGTTCCTTAGAGAAGAAGGGGATATAATGCGTATTTCATTTTAACTCTTTAAAATAAAGCATTAAGGTTCTCCTCAGCGTTAGTGGATTCTTCTTGGCTTAGCCCCACTTTTTAAGGGGAACATGTAGAGACTAGGTTGAATCTATCATAACTCTTCCGTAATGAGCAAGATAATTAAAAGAGCATTTACCTACTAAATGTCATCTATATCCTTCTATTTCTTATAACCCTCAACTACTCTGTTAAAGTAGGTTATTTTAGCCACTTTTATATAGGAAGAAACAGACTCAGAGAATGATTATACTGCCAAGGCTTAAACATAGTACTGTCTTACTGAAAAGGCTACGTTGATTCTAACTCATATAGTTATCCCTAAAATGTTCAAAAGCCTTTTCTGATTTTGTTGCTAATAGTTACTACAATGCATTTGAAGTCACAGAATGGGGGTGAAACATAGCTGAGGTGAATCACAATACTCAGCTTTCCTTTGGCTCCACCAAAGAGGTTCAGCTGTGTAGTCAATTAAAATAAATGAATGAAAACATCTACATATAAATTCTGCAATGACTGCTCAATGACTGTCTACACACGGCATCATGGAAAAGCCTCAGATGAATTACAAACATGCTGAGATTTATAGATATGGAATATCTTAAGTTTTTGAGGTTGTAGGCCTACCCCCTGTCCCAAGCTGCTTCTCTGCCCTTCCCCCAGGCACCAAACCATGGTTGTCAGCATACAAAACCTTTATATTTCAAAAACATCCTTCGCCTAACTGGCCCGGTTCTGTCTTCTGCCACTCCTCATTTGGCACAGCAATATCAACATACTGGCATTTTAACAATGTGTCGTGTTTTACTAAACCACTGTGTCTTTGGTCAAGGTGACCTGTCTTTTTGGTATGTTAACACCACTACCACCTTTTTCCTAAACTCTCACTTACTCTACTTTGGGTCACAGATGATAGGTAACAATCTCTGTGGCTTCTTCTGTAGGTCCCCAGAGAGACCAAAGCAATTCTCCTAGGCTCCCACACACTTTGTTTTATCTTCACTTAAAATTAATTATTAATATTAAAGTGATTTTTTTCATTTGTATCTTCTGACTGTAATCTGGAACTCATTCTGACAGACACAACGCTTCACCTGCTTAAATTGATGAGTAGACCAGGGTAGGCACCACTAAAATTTGTTTAATTAATTTTTTAATAACTAACTTAGAAAACAAGGCCACAACTCCCATTCTTCTTTGGGGGAGGCAAAAAACCCAATATATATTCTGTCCATATATTAAATAATAATGAAAATACTTTCTCAGAATTATATACTACTACATACATAAAAAGGGGTACACTAAAGTTTTAAGTCCCCATTTGGAAAGAAATTTAAAGAATACTTATTATCAAATAATTATTCTTTAAAAAAATTAAAATAAGAAAAAATCCTATATTCTTCAATTCTGTATTTTAGTGATATTTTGTTTTAGTGTTATTATAACTTAAGCACTTAAGAGTTAGATGACCACTTGAATATAAGGTTAAAGGAGAGAATTTTTTTTCTACATTGTATTTAAGACTAGAACCTACCAGTGGGAAATAACAAAGACCTAAGGGATTTCCCATGAATTACCATCAAAAGAACTTGTGGCTCTTACTTTCAATTTGAGTTTTAGATTTTATATTCAGTAAATACTTTACTTTTTTAAGTGAGTTAAAACTTTAATTTGTTTAAAATAAAACAGTCACAATGAAATATTAAGAATATGCCTAAAAGTAGTACCATTCAGGGGGTACATCTGATACCTGTCTCTCTAACATAAGCATATTTTTGAAATGCCTTAGGGGAAAACACAACACTTCAAAAATTACTTCATAATGGTCAATTGTACATTATCACAATTAACCCAAATTACAATTATTACATTGTAACCCAACTTTTTCTTCCGTTATTTTTCAAAGATACACAAGAGTCTAACCTCATGAAATCAAGAGGGTAAATTTTATACTGCAGGCCGAGCAGTCTAGAAGTGCTACTGGATGATCTCCGTGGAATTAGAGAATGAGCGCCGTGAGCCATCAGGGGGTCGCCAGGAAAAAGTGGCCAACAATCATTCATTCTACTTTGCCATAAATGTCCCTGGGACAAACATCCTTGTAGCTACACTGTTTCACCCATAATTACTTTCTTTCCACAATTATTTGGAATTTGGGGTAAAAATATGCAAAATAAGGTGTGTGATCTCTGTTCCTAAATTATTTTTCAGAAAGCTTTCATAAATCTATATACCATCAGCAGTATATGAATGTTTGTTTTCCTCATCAAAATATAATTTATCATCAAAAGTATGTTATTTTTAAAGAATCCCTACCACGTTGATCAATGATGAATTCTTATTTAATTTTCATTTTGATTTCTGGGTGAAACTTACTACAATCGTAGACATTTACATTTGTGTGTGTGTGAACATCTGAAACATTTCTCTGTGTGAAAAACCTGAATATTTGTCTTTCTCTTGTGAATGTCGAAGGGCTTTTCATGGGGTAATGCTTGCCTGGAACATATATTTTAAATTCATTTTTTCACTTTGTTATTTTGATTTCAATGTTACATATATTCATTCCCGGAATACAGAAATTCCAAACTTTAAAGTAATCAAAAGCAACATTATTTTCTCTTTTTTTTCTTTTGTGGTTTTCATTAACTGTGTAGAGATCTTTTTGTCATAGTAATTGCCCACCTACACTTTCTTGGAGTGTGTTTTTGCTCATCATGACATCCATAATGGTGTGGGTGATTATTTTCTCATACGTGCCTTAGAATTGATCATGAGCAAGTCCATGCTACTGTTTTCCAATCACATGAGGCTTTATACTTAAGTTCCTGCCAATGGAAATATTTTCTGATTTTCTGATTCTGCATTGTGACGTTATTGCTGCCAGCACAAACCTTCATAAGTAACTAAATGCATTACATATTTGTCCAGACTCTGTATAGCTTTTGATGGAAGTTCTTCTTTTTGGCCATCTCTTCAACAATGAGACCATAAAAATGTAAAGGCAGTCTGTGCTTGTGTTAGAGCTTAGAAAAATTCTGAAAAATCTTGCAGCTTTTGACAGAATGGCAAGTGAGTGTCTTGCCGTTGTTCCTCAGGACAGAGGCAGCGAAAAGTACCAGCAGAATGCTGCTTAGTAAGCTCTTCAGCTGAAAAAGAATTGTTTTCTTCTGTACTATCATGTCAGTTCTGGTAGACCTACTTTATTTTGTCTCGTGATTTTTCCCCCTTTGATGTTCACCTTACTTCTATTTGCTCTCATTATTATTTTACGTGAATCATAGACACAGGGACCATGGGGAAAATGACAGGTCATTGTATTCAGACCTCTATACCTAGTGCATGTTATTGCCAGACACTTATATTATTCCCTTTAGAATTATATTTAATCTCTTTCTGAATGTCTTATTGATGTTTCCTCAATGACCTCTTTGGGTGGCTATTCCATTGTTAAATTGCTCTTGCCTTTAGGATACTTTCTCTTATAAGTAATTTAAACATGCCCTTCTTATTTCTTGTAAAACATTCTAAGTCAACCACGAATGATTCTTCACTCTACTGTACATTATTTTTTTCTTCTGCTGTAAAATACCACATGTCATGGGAGGCAAGCTCTGCATTCAATGAGCAGGCCATTCGGAAGAAACCTAACAAATTCGTGTCATTCCCTCACACGTAAAAGAAACAGCTAAATGTTTTCTAAATTTTTTTCCAGCTTTAATATTCTGTGATGTTATGCTTTGTATCTTGGTTGTGGAATTTCTAAATTAGTTTCTGACCCATGGTATGTTATGCCTATGAACTTTAAAGTCTTATGTTCTTAAATTTATGGTTTTAATTTTTAAACATATAAGACTCTGAATTTTATTTATAGTAATAATAATACCTATTTTATTGAGTACATAATTATGCACTACTTTATACTATAGAAATATTTATATATTTAAAATTTCTTTGTAATGATATTTCAGTATTTTGTTAGAGTTAAATACATGTACATACAAATACACACAATATACAATATTATATTATATACACCCTGACAAGGGTCTGTCCAGAAAAAGTCCAGCCATTGTTAATATAATGAGAATGGTTTGTGCAACATCAATGTAACTGGCAGCCAAGGAAAGTGGACTGGGATGTGAATATGTGAACAATGACGACTTCACTGTACTGTAAATGCCTGTAAGTGAGGCATTTAAGTGAGTAAATGCCTTTAACTGAGCATGTGTACTGTGTGGCCATGGCATTCAAAATGACTGAGAAAATAGAGCAATGATTCAGCATCAGATTTTGCGGTAAGCTTGACCATTCCTCCACAAAACTATTCAGATGATTCAGAAGGCCACAGCTATGGGCAACTGGTGGTTGGCAGCTTCATCACAACAATGCATCTACTCATGCATCACGTCTTATGCAAGGTTTTTGGCAAAACATCAAATCACCCAGGTGACTCAGCCCCCTACAACAGAGATTTGGTGCCCTGTGACTTCTGCCTTTTCCCAAATCTAAAATCACCTTTGAAAGAGAAGACATTTCAGACTGTCAATAAGATTCAGTAAAATAGGGCCGGGTAGCTGATGGCAACTGGGAGAACTGTGTGAGGTCCCAAGGTGCCTATTTTGAAGAGGACTGAGGCATCATTGTCCTATGTACAATGTTTGTTGTATCTTGTGTCTTCTTTAATAAATTCTCTATTTTTCATATTTCATGGCTGGATACCCCCTGGACAGACCATATATATAATATATAATATATAACATATAACATATAACATATATTCAATTGAAACCATTATACTCAACATACCTTTATTTCCATCCTTTTTCCTTTTATGCCTTCACTGTGTTTTTCCTTTTTATTTATAAAGAATTTCTGAGGGCATGTTACATGAAGACATTTTTTAGAACTCTTTTCCTATTCTCTATGACACTATTTTATAATTCTTCTTATTTTTTCTATGTCTATCAAGAATGTTCATTTACTTCTATGTATCTTCAAGAATTTTAGAGTTAACTAGTATTTTTAAAGAAACATTTTTTTCATTTTGAAACAACTTGGTAAGTGAGTTATTTAATTGATAATCTTTACTTTTAATTCTTTTAAAAATTTTATTCAAGTACAGTTTTCTCCATTTTCCCACCACCACTTTCCCCCACCCCACCAACCCTTACCTCCCACCCTCAGTCCTACTCCCCCCTTGGTTTTGTCTATGGGTTCTTTATACATGTCCCTTGATGACCCTTCCCCTCTTATCCCCCATTCTTCCCCTCCCCCTGCCCCTCTGGTTACTGTCAGTTTGTTCTTCATTTTGATGTCTCTGATTATATTTTGCTTGCTTGTTTATTTTGTTGATTAGGTTCCACTTATATGTGAGATCATATGGTATTTGTATTTCACCACCTGGCTTATTTCACTTAGCATAAGCTCCCCAGTTCTGTCCATGCTGCCACAAAGGGTAGGAGTTCCTTCTTTCTTTCTGCTGCATAGTATTCCATTGTGTAAATGTACCATATTTTTTTGATCCACTCATTTACTGATGGGCACTTAGGCTATTTCCAGCACTTGGCTATTATAAATTGTGCTGCTATGAACATTGGGGTGCATAGGTTCTTTTGAATTGGTGTTTCAGTATTTAGGATATTGTCCCAGTAATGGAATTGCCAGGTCAAAAGGCAGTTCCATTTTTAGTTTTCTGAGGAAATTCCATACTGTTTCCCACAGTGGCTGAAGCAGTCTGCATTCCTACCAACAGTACACTAGGGTTCCCTTTTCTCTGCAACCTCACCAGCATTTGTTGTTTGTTGATTTGTTTATGATAGCCATTCTGACTGGAGTGAAGTAGTATCTCAGTGTGGTTTTAATTTGCATCTCTCTGATGGCTAGTGATGCTGACCATCCTTTCATATGTCTCTGGGTCCTCTGTATGTCCTCCTTGGAGAGGTGTCTGTTCAGGTCCTTTACCCATTTTTCATTGGATTGTTTGTCTTCCTGGAATGGAGTCATGTGAGTTCTTTGTATATTTTGGAGATCAAATCCTTGTCTGAGGTATCATTGGCAAGTATATTTTCCCATATGGTTGGTTCCCTTTTCATTTTGCTGATGTTTTCTATAGCTGTGCAGAAGCTTTTTATTTTGATGAAGTCCCATTTGTTTATTCTTTCCTTTATGTCCCTTCCTCTAGGGGACATATCACTGAAAATATTGGTGTGTGGAATATCTGAAATTTTCCTGCCTATGTTTTCCTTTAGGACTTTTATGGTGTCAAAATTTATATGTAAGTCTTTCATCCATCTTGAGTTTATTTTTGTGTATGGTGTAAGTTGGTGGTTGAGTTTCATTTTTTTGCATGTAGCTGTCCAGATCTCCCAACACCATTTGTTGAAGAGGCTATTTTTACTCAATTTTATGCCTCTGCCCCCTTTGTTGAATATTAATTGACTATAGTGACATGGGTTTATTTCTGGTCTCTCTATTCTGTTCCATTGATCTATGCATCCGTTCTTATGCCAGTACCAGACTGTTTTGATTATAGTGGCCTTGTAATATAGTTTGATGTCAGGTATTGTGATCCCTCCTGCTTTGTTCTTCTTTCTCAAAATTGCTGCAGCTATCAGGTTCATTTATGGTTCCATATACATTTTTGAAATATTAGTTCTATAATTGTGAATTATATCATTGGTATTTAAATAGGGGTTGCATTGAATCTATAAGTTGTTTTGGGTGGTATGGATGTCCACTTTCACCCCCTCGATTTAACACAGTATTGGAAGTCCTAACCACAGAGATCAGACAAGAAAAAGAAGTAAAAGCCATCCAAATTGGAAAGGAAGAAGTAAAACTATCACTGTTCACAGATGACATGATAGTGTATATACTATCATGTAAAACCCTATAGACTCCACCAAAAAAACTCGTCAACCTAATAAGTGAATTTGGCAAAGCAGCAGGGCAGAAAGTCAATATTCAGAAGTTGAAGGCACTTTTGTACATGAACAATGAAATATCAGAAACAGAAATCAGGAAAAATATCCCATTTGCTATGGCAACAAGAAAAATAAAGTACCTAGGAATAAATCTAACCAAGAAGGTAAAAGCCCTGTACTCAGAAATCTACACAACACTGAAGAACGAAATTAAGGAAGACACAAATAAATGGAAGCATATACCATGTTCATGGATTAGAAAATTAACATAATTGATAATCTTAAACTTAATAGTTTCTTTGTTATATGAAATTTTTTTGTTTTGTTATTGATTTGGTGATATCATCTGTCAATAATAGTGATGAGAGTTGGCTCTCATACTGCCTGCACATAGTACAGCTTAAACCTATATTTTTTTATTAGTATTAGTGAATGGGAATGCATTTCTTGGTGTGCTCCTTAGGCAACATTCCCAGATGTTTTACTAAACAAAGTAGAAAATTGTGTCTTGAAAAGTGGCATATTCTTCGGGCATCTGATAATACAAAATAGATTCAATACTAGGTAAGTCTGTAGGCAAGGCTAGTTAGTTCCAGCTTCCCTGTGCCTTAGTGGTTCGGATCTGCCACCTAGACTGTGCACCTGTATTGTTCTTCTGACAGCCATCCCATCTCTCATTCCTATGAAAGTTCAATTTCTGTAAAGACTGTTTGATAGTGTTTTCACAGTCTTTCTTCTTAATCATGCCTCTTTTCATGACACTCATTTCCCCACCTCTCTACCCTATCCCACATCTCTACTGTCTAAAACTGTCCTCAGCAATATGGGTTTTTTTTTTCTGTGTGTGTTTAATCCAATGGATGCAAAGCTGTATTCTAAATGACCTCCTGAGCAGTTGCCACTATTGACCCTTATCTTGTGCTTGAAACTTTTCCCAACATTGGTATATATGACATTGTTTCCCTCTGGCTTTCATCGTAGTTAGATAAAATTGTGGTTAAGTATTCTGAATCTGGAGACAGATGGCCTGAGTTCAAATTCTGCTACTCCAATTGCTATGTGAGTTCAAGCATCCCAGTGAACTTTTCTGTGAAAAGTGGTGAGGATAATAATAGTAGCTACTTCCAGGAATTATTGTGAGAATTGAGATATCGCATCCAGAGACACTAGGAACTACATCTAGGCATGTAGTAAATGTTATATACTCATTATCTATTCTTATTTTTGGATTCATTACTGGGGACTTCTTACTTGGATGCTATTTTTCATGTTCTTCAGGATTTCATCCACGATATTCTTTAATTTTATATTACAAACTATTTTATGGGTAATTTCATCCTTTTCTAGATATGAATAACCAATAAGATGCCGACAGCTTCAGTTCAAATCTTTCAGTTGGTCTTTAAACCTGAATATACAACTACCTACTGATTATTACTTAGATGTCTCATATGCATTTCAAACTCAGCATGGTCAAAGTTGAAATCCCTTTTCTATCACTGTCAGCTGACTGACTGGCAATATCATTTATGCCAATCTTTTTCAGGGTGAGGTGCACAACCACAGGTGTGTAACTAAAGGGCGAAAATATTCAAACTTCTATGTATGTTAAAAATTAAAAATAAAGCTTGTCTTTTGAGGTGTATAAAACTTTGACTGACACTGGCTTACTCACTGAGCCTGTGTGTCAGAGAGCCTGAGCTAGGAGTTTGGGAGAGGAGCAGAAATCCATTCCGGACATTTCCAGATTTGCTTGCTACAGTGTATACCCTTTCTAGGTTTTATGGTCACGTCTATGGGCTAGGCGGAGTGATTCTCCAGGCCACCTCAAGGCGTTTTATTTTGTCTTGAATTCCCTATTCCTGTTCCTGGAGTTTGGGAAAGAGTCTGAATGGAGCAATTTCCCCCTCCCCCTCAACACCCAGGAGTTTGCAACAGCTATTAACTTTTTCTAACACAGTATTTGTGTTCTTGAGACAAATACTTAGTCATTAAAAGTTGTTTTGTTTTGTTTTTTACAAAGAATCAGTTTTTTATATATGTAGTCAATCATCTTTTAGTATTGTTAGAAAGATGAATATTAGAGTATAGCCAACAAATTACAAAAATTGATCACATACAATTAAGAAAAACTTCTTAATCATGGATGAAATGTTTCGGAGTTCAGTAATTGCTAGAATTTGTACCTAGTCGTGGCTAAGGAGCAATAAAACAAAGTGGTTGGATGATTCACCCACAAGGCGATTTTTATAGCACCTGCAAAACACAGCTGTGGGTTCTTTCTTTAGGTAACATATGTTTCTGTTTTTGAACTGATGACCTGCTTTGCACTTTTCAAAAACTAGCAAAACAAAATTCCCTTAGAATTGAAGAATTTTTAAACATGTCAAATAGTATGTGAAGTCGAGAATCCTCTAAGGCAAAGGAATCCAGTTTTTAAGAGGGTAGAGAAATAAGCAAAATGACCCAGACAGAAAACTTACCCTAAGAGAGGAAATAGCTGGGAGTAGAAAACCAATTCTTCAGAGGACAAAGATAGGAGGATAATTGGTTCAGAAGAAAAACTTCTACCTGAAGTGGAGAAAAAGCAGGTTGATAACCCTTGTGGAACTGTGAAGGAAGAGGACCAGAGCTGTCTTCATAATCATGGAGGCTGGGATGGCCCCTAGTGCTAGAGACTCTATTGTGGAAGTTAAAGGAAGTCATTGTTCACTTGTTAAGGAACTTAGATGTTTTCAGGCCACAGAAAATTTAATAGTGGGATTGAAACTATGTGGAAATAAAAAGTAAATAAAATACTAGGTGGAAAATAAATAATAGATTATTGAAAGAAGAATAATGTATATTCCCCAAATTGTTGAACTTTATTCACATTTCAGTTTTTATCAATCCTAAGTGTATCATTTCCAAAATAAATTTAATCAGTAGCAGTTTTCATCTTTACACATCAGTTATACGTATGCACTGATACGTACACACATCAAACATGATGCCTGCAGAGATTACTCAATGCTCTATGAGATGGTTAAGCAATTAAGCTTTGAGCTACTAGAATTGGAGTTAGGGATGTGCACGTGTTTAAACGAGTTATACTGACAATGGAGTGATATATACATTTCTTTATAATTCTGGAATCTTTTCTGTTGGGGCTGCATCTGGACTTTTTGTTGCTGTTGTTGTTCTAAAAGCAAGAAGAACACAACTCCAATATTTCAAATTATGGAATTATAAAAAATGAGACAGAAATAAACCATTGTAAATAGATAGGCAATTATTGGAGAAAATAGATGCCTTTAAATATGATTCTTAAATATTATGTATTAAAAATTAGAGAGTGGGGTCTTTATACTAATTTTAGAGGCATTATGCAAAGTAGCAACTATCCCAATATAGAACTTTGGACAAAGCTGCACATTTTGAACATTTTGAAGATCATTAGAAGCTAAATGATTCATGAGGTAAGTACACATAACACTCTCACATAACATAGTTTCTTACCCTGTCTGTATAAAGACTTTTAAAAAAATACTTTATGAGAGCAAATTTAAAACTAAATAAATGAAATATTGTCATTCAATTCAGGAGAATCTGACTGTCATAAATGCAGTGAACATCTATTAAAAATCCTGTTAATTCCAGAGCTAATAGAAATCAAAACTCCACTAGGGTAGATGATGCTGGTGTCCTGTCCCTATCCCCTCACTCAACTTTCAAGTTCCAGCACCTGGCTTAGTAATGAACAGTTTGGGAGCAGCCTTCCCTTCCTTATCTCATTTCCTCCCTGCCCTAGTGGTGCAGATTTTTTCCCCAAAATAAATTATTCCACTAGACTGCTTGTGTCAACATCCACTTCCCGGGGCATATAATAACGTCTCGAGGATTTCTATGTCATTTTCAGGGTAATTATGTTTCTAGAGGGCCGGTGGCCTCATAATCTAACCAGAGGTGGAACTCAGTTGCTTCTTTAGTTCTCCAAATGAAAACTTACTCTCACACCTTTTGTGAATTTAAAAGACTGTATTGAGAATTTGGAAGGCTCTCTGGCAGGAGTCACTTTGCACGATGTGCAGCTTTTCTCTCCCTCCCTTTTGCAGACTGCAAATTCTTCTCGCTTCCATGACATGGAACCCTTTCTTCAAAATTCCTCCTCTCATGGCGTACACAGGCCAGCCAGGACCGGGGAATCCTACCTTCTATTCCCACATGAACCCTGGAAAGTTAGAAACTTGAGAACTTACCTTTAATAGCTTCACAGTAGTTCAGCCTTATTATCTGGCTTTCTTACACAGAGTTGGCAAGCCGGAAATGTAGCACCTCTTAAAACTATCCCTTATGAAAACACTCAGAATATTTTGTGCTTAGAATCTTCCAGGTATTGTTTTAAGCAGTTAGCTAGGATTAATTGATTTAATCTATTTTTATCCCAGATTTACAATGAGGAAGCTGCAGGAAAGATAGGTTAAACAACTTGATAAAGGCCACACAACTAGTAACTGGCAAAGCTAACACAGTCCTACTGGGTCTCTACAGCTAGTACCCATAACCCCTATGCCATAACGCCCCTGAAGACTTTGTCTTCTGGGTCCCTAAATGGTTCACTATCTGTGAAAGGAAGTGCAAACCAAAGCCAAACCCATCATGAACAATCTAACTCAACTCACTACCTTCATACTACCTTCAAAGGTCATCGGGTCAGGCGTATACTCACACCATTGCCCAAAGGCCCCCTTCTCTCACCAGTCTTTCTTACAGGCAATCACCACTGGAGGAACTTCACTACTTGATAGGCTTCAAAATAAAACTAAACTCTCGTATTAAGCCACAAACATCTACATTTGTGCAGGCCTGTTAAGCTGTATGAGGTAGTAATAATACAATTGCTATAGAGAAGTAGGTCCAAATATACAACCCCTGAAGCAATCCAAATTCCTGGGTTACTAAAAATGTGCAGGGTAGCAGGGTGTGAACCAGCACTGGGATTGTAGTAAATGCCCCATGGAATTATTTTTCCAAATCACAAATGGCCATGGTCTCAACTGCCTTTTGTTAGCTATACTTGTGCACATAATCAACCAATTTTCTAGTTGATTGAGACAAAAGAGAATATTTTTCCTATCTGAAAAGAAAGAAGTGCCCCCCCGCAGAATTTATAATTTACCCTAACACATCTTTGTTCAGTGAAGAGCAACTATAGATTTAGAAGTGTGGTGTGACACTCTACTCTTCCACCCACTGCATGGCGGCCATTGAGTGGCAGAGAAAGCCAGTTTACATAGAGAGAAATTGCCAGTAAAACTTCCTGTTCAAGGATGAAAATTGGATATTTTCTTTTTGGGGTCTATAATATACCTATGCATCATTTATAATATTTGGGCTTTTTTCTTGTTTGTTTTTAATCCTCACCAAAGGTTATTTTTTAATTGCTTTTTTTCTTTTTTTTTTTTTTAAGAGAGAGATGAAGGGAGAAAAGAGAGAGAAACATTGATGTGGGATAGAAACACTAATTGATTGTCTCCCGTACAAACCCAGACTAGGCATCACAAGCATGCGGGCTGGGGAGTGAACCAGCAACCTATATGTATGTACCCTGACCAGAAATCGAACCTGCCACCCATTGGTTACAGGTGACATTCCAATCACTGAGCCACACGGCCAAGGCTCTCTTTGTTTCTTTATGTCTTATTTTTTAAGACTGAGGAAGAAATTATTTATTTATTTCAGTTTTATTTTGGTTTTAAATTTTCTATCGACAAGCATTTTTTATTGTTGTTGAAGTACAGTTGTCTCCATTTCCCCCCACCTGTCTCCGCTGCTCCACCCACCCCCACCTCCCACCCTAAATCCTACCTCCCTTTGGTTTGTCCACGGGTCCTTTATACATTTTCCTTGAGAACCCTTCCCCTTTTTTCCCCCAGTACCACCTCCCCTCGTCCCTCTGATTACTGTCAGTTTGTTCTTTATTTCCATGTCTATGGTTATATTTTCCTTGCTTGTTTGTTTTGTTGATTAGGTTCCACTTATAGGTAAGATCATATGGCATTTGTCTTTCTCTGCCTGGTTTATACTTAATCTACCTTGAGTTAATTTCTGTTTATTTCAATTTATAGTCCAAATTAATATAGAGATATAACCCACAATTTATATTTATTTTATTAAAAAGAACTCCCTGCCTTTTTAATCGTTTGTCCCCTTTCATAACTGTAACTAAAACTTGCTATGGCAGTTTCAGAATATAACTCACAAGAGCCAGAATGTTCAGATTCATCTGTGATCAGGGATATATCTCAGTGTGGTACAGCCAGGACTGGTAATTTCTGAAGGCAATGGTTATTTCTCAAGGTAAATGGCATTAAATGTGTCTTTACCACATACTTTCATAATTCCACATTCTCCTTTTAAAGATTGGGGTCATCTTATTTTTAGTCTTCAAGTCATTAATTTATTCCTGTTTTTTTTCTCTTCATAGAAACTTTTGATAATGAATCCTTGCTTTATCAGAGCTTGAGGCTTTTTAAAAGTTCAAGTTCACTGTGAAGTCAAGGTCTTAAAATTCCTTATGAGTAAATGATTTTTGCCTCATTTTCACCTCATTTTTAAGATTAGCTATAGCCTCCTCTAACTAAACTTTGATTTGATATTTGATTTCATGTGTATTTGTTAATGCAGGCATGCATTTCTGCATGTATGTATGCATGTAACACTGTCTAAATTGTGCTGAAAACAAGAAGCAGGTGAAGACCATTGGATTAATTAAAGTTATTTCATTAGTTAGTGAGGTATAATCTATGCATGTATTTTGTTGTTTGCAAGCCCAAAATAATTTGTTTTCTGGGGTATAGGATGTTTCCTCTACTAATACTGACTGTTTCAGTTAAATACCTGATTCTGTTAGATTTTCTATTTGTGAGTAATATGCAATTTTAGAAAAAGCTGAAAAATATTATAAAAGGAAAATATCACTCAGTTTTTCCAAGCAGACTGTGATGTATTTTACTAATAAAAATTGGAAAATGGGTTATATTCCTTTCAAATCTATGTCTAATGAGTAGTTTAAAAACTGGATTATCATTTATATACCTTCCAAAAGGAGAATTAGATAAAATTACATGAAACTAAGCAAAACATAGATTTGATTCTTCCAGGAAGAGCTAACAGTATTTGCATATCATTACAGTCCACATTGTTATTTCTTTCTTTAAACAGATATTTAAATTTGGAGCTATATTTACTATTTAAAGTAATATAATATTATGAAACAGTAGGAACCCTCAAGCCACATTTCTTTACATCTCTAATATGTAAGTACTGTGTTCATACACGACATTAGTAAGACTCACTGGGCAAAATGAAATTTTATGATAACTGATTGCAATTTTCTTGTAGAAAGCTGGGCTGAGAAAACGATGTATAGAAATTAGAACTAGTTAAAGTGTAAGGATCATGCAGAATAGAGCAATCATTATGCAAAAAATATTTTACTTGTGAAGTGTGTCTTTTTATTGATTTTAATTTTTATGTAAAACATCATACATAAAATTCATAAAATGTATAGGTACAATTCACTTATCTCTATTTATAGTTTTATCATATATGTAGTCACCCTGAAATATTTTCTCATTATTTTTGGATGGTATATACATGGAATTATACTGTCTGTATCTTTTGTTAAATTTCTGCTTTTCATTCAACTTTATGACTTTAAAAATTTATCAATTAATAGATCATTCAAAGAATATCTTCATTTATAAGACATTTTTCAAGCTACATTGTTTAATACATTATACTCTTGGTAAATAACATCTGGATTATTTCCAGGTTTAAAAAAATTGTTTTTAGCATTATTGTATTGCTGGAACATTCTTGTATCTCTAAATTATATATCTGGAATTGCAATTATTGAATCAAAGGACATCTTTACATTCAAATTTATTAGATAATTCAAATTTGCAAAGTTGTGTTATTTAAAAATTCCATCCATGTATGAAGATTTCATTTCTCCAAATCATAATCATGTTTAAAACTTACTAATGTTTTAATTATTATCAATATAATGACTGATATACAATAAAACATTATGGGCTTAATTTACCTTTTAATGATTGCTGGGGAGATTGAATAACTTTTTAAAATATAATTGTGTACCATTAGTTTTTATCTTCTTTGAAATGCTTCTTTATGTCATTTACCCATTTTTATCTATTGATTTGTTGGTCTTTTTATTATTGATTTGCAGGAGCTTTTATATATTCTAAATGCTAATCTCTTGTCTTTGTGTGTTTTGTCATTTTCTTGCAATCTTAGAGTTTGTATTTTCCCTATCTTATCATGTCATTTAATGACTATAAAGTTTTAGTTTTAATAAGATCAAATTTACTTTTCCTTTATGTTTGGTGTATTCATGTCTTATTTAATGTATTACATAACCAGATGATGTTTTTCTGTAAAAATATAAAAATTTTGCTTTTGGCAATTTGTGTCTCAATCTTCTGTAATTGATTTTGTGTGCAGTTTGGAGTAGCATTTTAAAAATTTATTTCTGAGAGGAAAACCAATTTTAGCCATACCATTTACTAAAGAGGCAGGCCATTTCCCCTCTACTGATCTGAATACCCAGCTTGCTCATCCATAAGTCGGCATGAATTCAGGAGGCCCTTTGAGTGCTGTCCCACTATTGCACTGGTCAATTTACCTACCCCTGCACTATTATGACATTGCTTTGAGTATGGTGACTTTGTAGTTAACATTGATATCTAAGACGGGAGCCCCCCAACTCCTCTTAGGGGCATATTTGATAATTTTTCTTTATATTTATCATAAAATCATATCATCACTCTCATTTTTTAAAAAAATGGCTATGATTTTGGCTGAAATTTCATGGACTCTATAATTAATTAGGCAAGAATTCATATTTTTACAAAATTGATTCTTTTTATACATATACATGGTATGCTTCTTCATTTAGTTAGGTCTTAAATATCTCAATGATATTTTATAGTTTTCTACGTGGAGGTCTTAGACATAATTTTTAGATTTATTTATAGTAACATATTTTATTAGTTTTGTAAATTTATGTTTCTTTTAATCACATTTTCTAAGTCATTCTCTCATATATATTTACACTTTTACACTTTATATATTAAATTTTCTAATATTTTACCTAAGATAATTCTTTCTTAAAGTCAATAATTTATCCATAACTTGCCATACATTTTCCATGTTGAAAATTATATCATTTGCAAATGATAAGTTTAGTATGTTCTTTATTTGTTGGGATATTATAAGATATAATTTTATTAATTTAAAATTTTAACATGCATATAAAATTTAACAAGATTTAAACTTAATAAAATATTTTATCCTTCCCCTAAATAATGTTAGATTGGTTAAACTTTAATCACCCATTTTCTAATATGCTGTTGTTATATAAGATTTTTATTCTCTCTTGATTTTATACCAACCCCATTTAAGTAGTTGTTATTAGTATAGATTCACCAAGTATATCTGTATAGTTTTACATTTTCCCCCATGCAATTCCTTTTTCATCTCAAAACTCCCTTCTTCTACAAAGAAGTAGATCTTTCAGGATTTCCTTCAATGAGAGTCTTTTAGTTTTTAACTCTATCAGTTTTCTTAATGTAAAAAAAAATATCTTGTCTTGGCTGGTGTGGCTCAGTGGATTAAGTGCTGGCTTGTGAACCAAAGGGCCACTAGTTCAACTCCCAGGCAGGGCACATGTCTGGGTTGTGGGCCAAGTCCCCAGCTGGGGGTGCAAGAGAGGCAACCACACGTTGTTTCTCTCCCTCTCTTTCTCCCTTCCTCTCTCTATAAAAATAAATAAATAAAATCTTTAAAATTATCCCTATCTTCTTTGAATATTAATTTTTCTAGATAGGTAATTGATTATTTATGGTTATCTTGCTGTTTGGAGAAATCATTTAGCCTCTTTCTTTCCCTCCGTTGTTCTTGTTGAGAAGCCAGTTATTTGTACAATCATTATTTCTTGCTATATTTTTTCATATTTTATTTTATTTTTTTATTGCATTATTTTCCTTTACCATTTAGTTCCCTTATCCTGTCTTCTCTCTGGCTGCTTTTAAGACCTTTCAATTTAATGATTTTTTGAAATTAAGAACAATCTAACAATAGCCAGAGGGAAGTGGGGAGGGGACAATAGGGAGAAGGGTTTTCAGGAACTACAGGGACAAAACCAAGGGGAAGAGTGGAAGCAAAGGAGGGAGACAGGTTTGGCTATGGTGGCAAGAAGTAGTGAGGGGAAAATGCAGACAACTGTAATTGAAAAACAATAATATAATTAAAAACAAGATTTTATGTCATGGGAATATAAATAGTCACTCCCATGGACATGGACAACAGGGTAGGGAATAACTGTGGGAGCAGGGGTGGGCGGGGCAGGGAAGAGCAATGGGAGAAAATTGGAACAACTGTAACAGAACAACAAAGAGAAAAAAAGAGAAAGAAGAAAAGAAGAAAAAACCGGAAAAAAGGCCTTTCAATTTAATGATTTTTTGCTTTAGCTTCTAATTAAATTTATTATATTTTATCTGAGCTAAGGATGTGGATCTCATTAGTAAGAACAGCTATATTTTGTTAGTTTTTTCCCTCAAATTGTATACTTTGATTTTCAGCTTGCTTCCCTTAAGTGTCAAACCATTAATCTTCATGGCATTAGGCTCACAGTACTAAGTTGTCAAAACTCAGCCCTGGTTGGCATAGCTCAGTGGATTGAGTGTGGACCTGCGAACGAAAGGGTTGCTGGTTCAATTCCCAGTCTAGGGCACAAGCCTGGGTTGCTAGCCAGATCCCCAGTGTGGGGCACGTGAGAGGCAACCACACACCGACATTTCTCTCCCTCTCTTTCTCCTTCCCTTCCCTTAAAAAAAAAAAAATAAATGTAATGTTTAAAAAAAAAAAACTCTTAACAAAATCCACCCAGATCTTTACTTAAAATGTTTACTCTTGGAATCATTCATTGGAGAGTCTAATTTGATAGGTGTATTTTGGGTCCCAGAAAATACTTGTAGAGGAGGAGAAACTTTTCCTCTAGCCTCTTAGGTTCAGTAATTGGCAGTTGTAAATTAAACTGACAAAAGGCAGATTAACAAGGGAAATATTTTATTTCTGCAAGCAACATTCATATATTTAGGACAGCTCAGTGATGAATAACTCAAAGAGGTAGAATTTGGAACTTAGATACCAAACCTAGCAGAGGGAAGGGAGGCAGGCAGAAAAGACTCTGATGGGAAAAAAAATAGGTTTTTAAAGAATGCTAAATGTTTTCCTCTTATGAGAAAAAGTGGAAGATAAAGTTTGTGATAATGTGTGCCTACAGAGTTGTGAAGTCTTTGCTTTTTTAATTTAATCTTTATTGTATTTTTTTTCTTTACCCTTTAGTCCCCTTATACCCCTGACCCCTAGCAATCACCATACTGTTGTCCATGTCCATGAGTGCTTTTTCCTTTTTGTTCAATCCCTCTACCTCCAAACCTCGCCCCTCCCTCCCACTATAGGGGTATGAATAGTCTTTGTGTCTTCTTCTAGGCCATAAAACTCCTCCAGTGAGGGGACTTATAGTAGGTTTACTCTAGGTGTCTCCTCTGGGAGTAAAAGTGACCTCGAGGGAATTTATGACAGTCCTCATTTCCCCAAAGTTTCTGCTTTTAATCAGATAAAGAGAGCTTTGAAAGGGCTTCTTTCTGCATCTATTAAATTGAAAATGACTTTAGGCTAAAACAGTCGTTACACCAACTTTGTCATTTCAAATGATTACTCACAGGCCACAGAGAAATCTAGGCCTAAACACAAACCTATGGCATCAGTTACGAAAACTAAATGCAACTTATACTGTTGTTCTGATTTCACTACGATAAAAGACCTCCAGGAAGTCACTTGCACTTCATCGTCTTTCATTTTACTCAGATAATCATACTGGCCCTTTGTCATCAGCTAGTTGAGAAAACTGGATATGAGAAACCTCTGAACATCTCAAGAAGAGGTAACAAATTCAATTGAAGCCAAATTATTTTCTAAGGTTGTTGTGATTTTTCTTTTGGTGTTTAAATTTTAGTTTTGTCCTCCAAATCTATCCAGATGATCGATAATCTTGTCTTGAATCCTCTTGTATCTCAGCACAATTTCCTTTTCTGTATTTTCCCTCACGTTACCACAGACCTTCTTCTATCACCCAGAGATGCTTTTAACATACACATGTTTAGTGACTTCACTTGGAAGGTGTGTGCCCTGTGGAGAGTGAGCTTATAAAGAGAGGGCAATCGGATCAGCTCACATTCAATGGGTAGCTCAATCCAATATAAATAGCAAAGTCTGTCTTCTTTCACATTGTGGACAGCTTTGTGAAGATATAAATTATATTACGTTTCTATACTTCATAAAGCAAAAATACATGATGCATATTAGAAAAATATATTAGTCACTAATATAAAGACACAAACTTCTGGTTTCTATTTATTATATATTTCTAATTGGAATTTACCAAATTCTTACAAGTTAAAGTTTTCACTATGGCTCACTCACATTATTTAAAATTTAGAACTTTGTGGCACCAGATACAGATATATTAAAATATTCAATCAAAAATGTTCCCAAACCAATAAAAGAGGTTACAATTGAGATATTTTCAGACCATTTATTGAAAGTCATGCATGTTTAATTGAAAAATGAATATGATGTGGCTCCTGCCCTTTCCTTTAAATCATTTTTAATTGTTATTCTATTACAGTTATCCCAGTTGTTCCCCTTTTGCCCTCCTCTGCCCATCCCACCCACTACTCTCACAGTCAATTCCCTCACTATTGTCCATGTCCATGGGTCATTCATACCTGTTCTTTGTCTAGTCCCCTCCCCTTATTTCCACCATTATCCCCTACCCTCCTCCCCTGTGGTCACTATCAGTCCGTTCCATTTTTCCATGCCTCTGGTTCTATTTTGTTACTTGGTTTATTTCGTTCATTAGATTCTTATATGTGAGTTCATATGGTATTTGTTTTTTACTGCCTTGCTTATTTCACTTAGCATAATACTCTCCAGTTCCAACTCTGGTGTTACAAAAGGTAAGAGTTCCTTCTTTCTTTCTGCTGCATAGTATTCCATTGTGTAAATGTACCACAGTTTTTTCATCTACTCATTTACTAGTGGGCACTTAGTTTGGTTCCAGCACTTGGCTATTGTAAATTTTGCTGCTATGAATATTAGGGTGCATAGGTTCTTTTGAATTGGTGAATCAAGATTTTTAGGGTATAGTCCCAGCAGAGGAATGACTGGGTCAAAAGGTAGTTGCATTTTTAATTTTTTTAATGAAATTCCATACTGTTTTCCACAGCGGCTGTACCAGTCTGCATTCCCACCAACAGTGCACTAGGTAAACAACCTTCCCCCACATCTAAAATAACTGGAGTGAGAACAATGAACAATGCCCAGAACAAGCAGTAGGAAGGACATAATCAAGATAAGGGCAGAATTAAATGACACAGAACTAAAAGAACAATTCAAAGGATGAATAAATCCAGGAGCTGGTTCTTTGAAAAGACAAAAGAAATTGACAAACCTTTAACCATATTCATCAAAAAGAGAGAGAGAGAGAGAGAGAGAGAGAGAGAGAGAGAGAGAGAGAGGACCCAAGTAAAGAGAATCAGAAATTAGAGAAGTTACAACTAATGCCATGGAAATACAAAAAGGATTGTAAGAAACTACTATGGACAACTGTATGCCAAGAAATTGGATGACCTGGGTTAAATCGGCATATTTCTAGAAACGTACAATCCGCCAAAACTAAATCAGGAAGAAGCAGAAAGCCTGAATAGACCTATATCAACTAGCAAAATTGAAGCGTTAATCAAAAAACTCCCGGCACACAAAATCGCTGGATTGGATGGCCTCACAGGTTAATTTTACCAAACATTTAAGGAAAAACTAACTCCTGTCCTTCTGAAACTATTCCAAACAATTCAGGAAGAGGAAAGACTCCTAAACTCTCTTTATAAGACCAGTATCATCCTAATTCCAAAGCCAGGTAAAGACACACCAAAGAGAGAATACTACAGGCCGGTATCTCTGATGACCATAGACGCTAAAAATCCTGTCCTTCTTATTAATGTAATCCTGTTTCCCCAGCTTCATCCTCCACCCACCAACCTCACTAGAAAAAAAAGAATTAGAAATGACTTTTAATAAAACGTACCTTATTTCTTCCATACATTGCATCAATTCTGATTACTGAATAGAGCCCTATGGTTCATTTATATCCAGCATTGTGAGTTCTGAGGAAGGAGCAATTAGACTTCAACAATGGGATTCCAGGACATAATGGACAATATGTCAGGTATTTAGTTTCAGTATCTTCATTTCTATTCACATCTTTGTGTACTGTGTGATTTTTCCTTAATTTAATTTTAGTGCCATTATTGTATCTTCTGTTTAATTTTTTTATAGCTTGCTATAATTAAGCTTTTATTTGGCAGTCATTTTAAGACCACCGCATAGTCATGGAATTGTTGGTAATATGTGATTACATTATGTTGTCTTTCGCCAAGACACTCTTGTAAATGAAGCATCATCCTCAGAGATTTTCTTGGCTGAAAATGTAAGTAATTAAAAATGTAAACAAATATTATCTGTTACATATGCTGCAATAATAAACACTTCAGTATAATACAAGTTAATGTCTCTTTGGGGAAACAATTTAATCCCGCTACAACATGTTTTATAAATGGACAAACAAATGGTGAAGCACTTAATATCGTATGTAATACGGCATGCAGATGCCCAGAGATTTTACGTGTTCTTTCCTTGAGTGTTTATGTATTTCTCAGTAGGCATTACCAAGAATCTTTCAGGATCGCTTATTATTTTATAACAATGCCAGATACTCAGATGTGAAAAAAAGAATTACCCAACAAAAATTTCTAATTAACACCCAATATAAATAATAACATAAGGAAATGGGGCCTCATTGTCTATAGATTTTAGGATGAAAATATTGCTTTCAAGGCAAAAATGTCCATGCATAAGCTTTACACATTATTTTAGTTCTTGGTAATCACCCTAAAAATCATTGAAATGTACACAAAAGATTGTGTACATGATTTTCATCATAATATTATTTTTCATATCAAAATATTATATAACCTAGGCATATAACTGTAGATCATTGGTTACATAAAATATGGTAAGCCCATAAAATGTGATACTATGCAGCTATTAAAAACCAAGTTGTAGGAGAAAAGTAAATTACATGACAAGTTATATTCCATGAATAAGTAACAAGTAAAAAATAGGTGTACAGTATTTCTCAGACTATAAGATGTATTCTCTCCCCCCCAAATTTGGGAGGAAAATGGGAGTGCATCTTATAGTCCAAATGTAGCTTACCTGGCTCACTGAGGGTGTGGCGGGAGGCGGTAGAGTGGGTTTTTTTTCATATTTTCCTCCTCAAAAACCTAGCTACATCTTACGGTCCAGTGTATCTTATAGTCCAGAAAATATGGTAACTAAGAGCAGTTTTTCAAAGATTATTCAGCTCTGTTAAAAATAAGTCATAATAGGTTCTACATGATCAGTATTTATTGTATATCATTGACTTTTTTCCATACTGAAGTAAACCACCCAAAGAAAATGATAAGATCAACTAATTGAACAGACTGAGTTCTAAAAAAAAAATTGATTGATATGTTTTGCATTATATAAACAGCTCAGGCTTTCTCAAACCTGTCCCCAGCCTTTAAATCATGTATATAAAGCAATAAATTGTACCAAAGTCCAGGCATCTAATTGAAAATCAGATTTTTAAAAGGTAAAATATTAGCAGGGTAATTCCTGTGAGGTGCTTAAAAACTATATCTATTTCTTATTGTACAAGGATAACTTTATTTAAGTTTGATTAAAATAGAACCTGTTATTTGACTCTGGCCAAATGAGGTTACCAAATTATCTTGCTTCAAAATAACTATAAAACTGTACAAAATTGACAAAAAACACAACTGTTTTCAGCATGTAGACAATGAACATTTCACATAAAACAATCTGAGAAGCATCTGTGCTTGAAAACCTGCTGAACTTTGAGTAATATCATTCCAAATCTCTGGCTCGAGGCTGCCCTACCACCAGCCACCCACCCACATCCACCAACTTTCTCTGCTAGGATGGGATGGTCTGGCAGGGTTTTTTTCAGTACACTAAATTTGGTGTGGTCCGTGGTACCCATACCCAGCAACATTGTTATTGTACGTAACTTAACAAAGGCAGGGAAGGAGAGAACCAATGACTTGGTGTAGTTAGGTTATGAATGCCATTATGATTGGGCAGTCTGATTTCTGTTGAGGTTGCATACATGCTCAGTGGAAACTGAAGAAGCCCCAAGCTGTTCACACGGTCCTGAGAATATGCACATGCACACAGAAGATGCGAAGGGGCCCAGACAGAAGGCAAACCCTGAAGTAAATTACGTGTTCTTGACATAAAAAAGGAAGTGATGATTTTGTGATGTGATGGGATGTTAGCTAATGCTATAGCACTAATCGTTTTATAATATGTAAGTGTATCAAATTAACATGCTTCATACCTTAAACTTCCACAATGTTATTTGTCAATTGTCTCTCAATAAAGTAGGAAAAAATGGCCTGAAATTTGGAAATGACACAGATATCAGTAGAGGACTGTAGCCATACTGGTAAATTATCAAGTGATTACATTGAAATTCTCAATAAGGAGGTACACACACAGTTGATATATACATACACACATATATCCAATATGTGTGTATATAGGTGCATGTTTGTACATATATAGTAAAAATTCTGGAGTTGAAGAGTCCAATAACAAATGAAAAACTTAGTAGAGAATGCAACAACAGATTTAAGATGGCAAAAAAAAGAATTAGTGAACTTGAAGGTAGATCAAGGGAAATTATACAATTTGAAAAGAGAGAAAAAATGAGTGAAGAAAAATGAACAGTTTTAGAGACCTGTGGGTCAACATGAGGTGTACTGATTTACATGTAATCAGAGTCCTGTAAGCAATGAAGAGAGAGAAGAAATAGAAAAACATAATGAAACACATAATGACAGAAACTCACAAAATCTGATGAAAAACATAATCTGTATACTCGAGATCAACAAACACCAAAAAGGATAAGTAAAAGGTAAAGTATATACATTAGAAGATGTGATGAATAGACACACTATAATCAAGCTTTTAAATGACAAAGACAAATGGAAAACCTCAAATATAGCCACAGAAAACAATACATCATTTACATGGAAGAATAATTACAATTGGTGATTAATGTCTCATCAGAAACAGCAGAGGCCAGAAAGCATAGAAAAACATATACAAAGGGCTGTGGGGAAAAAACAAACAACAAAACAAAAGAGAAAACTGTCAGCTAAAATTCCATGGCCAGCAAAAATACCATCTAAAAACGAAAGCAAGAGGAAGATGGTATAGACAAACTATTCCCTATCCCCCACTCTAGGCACTGCTAAAAACCTAGATTGTATAAAAAACAAATATAAAAAAGATTCTGAAAAGTGTAGACAATAAGGCATCTGCCTAGATATCTCAGACTGGGTACCAGAGAAAGTAAGAGTATAGAAATGCCATTAGTCACAAAAAAGAGTTCTCTCCAACCAAAGTGCCAGGGAGGGGCAAGTCTAGTAAAACAAAAATCTTTTCGATAATAACCACGGTACTTTAACCAAACACTCTCCATCAGAGGCAGCAAAGTTCAAGTGAGTATCCAGAATTTCATTCTTCACAGACCAGAATGAGACACCCAAACATCCCCTCATTCTTATTTCTCCTTGCACTGGCATGGTATAGAGTAAGCTGCTTGAGGGTTGGAATTTTTATCCCCACAGAATGATTAGGAGGGCCCCATCCTTAGCGTAACTAGAGATCATCATGAATAACAGTAATAAGGTGCTCCTCCCTTCCCAGCTGTGGTGTATCATTGGCGGTCTAATGAGAAACTTGAACTCCTTCTTATGCCTACCAGTAATAAGGAGCCCTCCTTCTAGGCACTATTGGACACAAAGTGGAGAACTAATACTTTGACTGAAGTAACAAGATGGAGCTGCCCCTTCCGCTGTCACATCATTAAAAAAAATGATAAAACACAACATATAAGTAAGATTCAGAGTCTTATGAGATGGTTTACAAAATGTCTAGGTTTCAATAGATAGTTACTCATTATACAAATAACCAGGAAAGTGTCAACTCGAGTAAGAAAACATGATCGTCTTAATGGATGCTAACACCAAGATGACAGATTTCAGCATTATCTGACTGATTTTTAGGCAGGCAACCAAAAATAATACTTGAATTAGCAATTATGAACATGCTTGAAAAAATGGGAAGTCTCATCAAAGACTCAGAAAGACAGAAAAGAAATAGAAGATAGAACCAAATGGAAATTTTAGAATCCAAAAATAGAATAACTAAAATAACTCAATGAATGAGCTCAACAGGATAGTAGAAAGACAGGAGAGAACAGAAGAAGGGATCAGTGAACTTGATGATGGAAAAATAGGAAGCATGCAGTCTGAACAACAGAGAAAATAGACTGAAATGAAATGAACAGAACCTTAAGAAACTGTTGTAATACAACAAAAGATCTAACATATTTGTCATCATAGTCCCAGAGAGAGAAGAAAAAAAGTGAGCCTAATAAAGTGTTCAAAGAAATAATAGCTGAAAATTCCCCAGTTTTGCCAGAGACGTAAACCTACAGATTCATGACCTAAGTAAACCACAAACAAGATAAACGCAAAGAAATCCATGCCAAGATTTATTTTTGTTGTAATTTCTAAAAACTAAAGATTAAGAAAAAAAAGTCTTGAAAGCAGCCAGGGAGAAATCATGCAATTTACATAAGGAAGAAACAAATCAAATGACAGTGGATTTCACACAAGAAACCAAGAGCTAAAAGGAAAGACCTGTCAAATCACAATTTTATACTCAACAAAAATATCCTTTGCTAATAAAGGGGGGATTTAAAATTATCAGATTCTGAAAAAATCTATTGTAAAAGAAATTCTCTAAGTAGAAAGGAAATAATAAAAGAAGAAAACTTGAAACATCATAAAAGGAAAACACTGACAGAACAAAATATGCAATAGACTTACCTAGTCTTGTTTCTAGATACCTTCTGAGTTTTCTAAATTATATTAGTGATGTAAACAAAACTTATAACACTACCTTATGTAATTTCATTAAATTAAATTGGTCAAAATATACCAATTAAAGTACAGAGATTGACAAAGTGGATAAAATAAAACAACCAACCTGAATGCTGTCTACAATCATCTCACTTTAAATATAATCATATAAGTAAGATAAAAGTAAAAGAATGAAAACAGATAAACCATGTAAAAAAAAAAGCAGGAGTAGGTATACTAACATCAGAGAAAGTAAATTTCTGAACAAATTACGTGAAAGAGGTGGAGACATTAGATAAAGATAAAATAGTAAAGCCATCAGGAAAATGTTATTCCTAAATGTGAATGCACCAAACAAACAACTATATGCGTGAAACAAAAATTAATAAAACTAAAGGGATAAATATCCAAATTCACAATTCTGGTTGGAGATTTCAACACTGTTCTCTCAACAAATCACAGAAACACTGAAGATAAACATCAGCAAAGGTATAAAATAATTCAATACCATGATCAACCAATAGGACCTAAGTGATATTTATAGAATACCCTTCCCAACAACGGAGAATATATTTTCTTTTAATTGTTCTCAGAACATATGCCAAGATAAACTGTAACTTGGGCCATAAATCAGTCAATCAATCAACCAATGTCCATAATTTAAAACAGTAGAAATTATACAGAATGAGTTATTTGACCAGAATACTAGATACCAGCAAGAGAAAGATAACAGAAAAAAATTGGCAAACACTTTGAAAATAAAATGCATACTTCTAAATTACTCATAGGTCAAACAGAAATTCTCAGCATAAATGTAAATGTAGAATGATACACTGTATTGAATGAAAATGAAAACAAGCACATCAAAACTTGGGGTAGCAACTAAAGCAATGCTGAGGGGGAAACTTACAACACTAATTGCTACATTAGAAATAAAACAAATCTATAATCTAAGATCTCCCAAATAGAAGCTAGAAAAGGAGAAAAATAAACTCAAAGCAAGCAGAAAAAAAACATAATAAAGATCAGAAGTCATGAAATGGAGAAAAAATTAAGGAACTCAGTAAAACAAATGAGCTGTTCTTTGAAAAAAATCAATACATTAGATCAACTTCTGGCAAGATGGACAAAAAGAGAAAACATAAATTACTAATATCCAAAATGAAATATGGCATATTACTACAGAAATTTCAGACATCAAAAGGATAATAAACAAGTACTATGATGACTCCATGCACATAAATTTGATACATTTAGATGAAATTAACTAATTCTTGGAAAAATATAAACTGCCACAACTCACCCAATACAAAACAGATCATTTGAATATCTCTGTGGCTATTAAGGAAATTTAATTCACTATTAATATCTCCTGAAGAATAAATCTCTGGCTTGGCTGGTTTCACTGGAGAATTCTACCACACAAACTGACACTTTACTGAAATTGTATAGAACTAAATAACACATATACTAACACAAATGTGTATGACTAACATTAAGGAAATTTGAATAAGATAGATAGACTGTATCCATGTCAATACTATAATATAGTTTTGTAAGGTGTTATTCTTGGTGGAATTTGCACAAAGGGTACAAGGAACCTCTTTGTATTATTTATTTTAAAATTATACAAGCAAGAAAAAATAATAGAAATTAAAAGCATCCAAATGTTTAAGGAAATAGTATCACTGACATTATTTGTAGATGAAATTATCTGGTGTGTATAAAATAGGAAGGAATTTACACACATCTATCATATTTCTATACATGAGCAATGAAAAATCTGTAACTAAAATTAAAAAAATATTCACTATAACAAAACTAATTTGAAATATATTTATTTATTTATTTTTAATATATTTATTGATTATGCTATTACAGTTGTCCCATTTCCCCCCTTCACTCCCCTCCATCCTGCCCACCCCTTTCCTTCCACATTCCTCCCCTATAGTTCATGTCCATGGGTCATACTTATAAGTTCTTTGGCTTCTACATTTCCTATACTACTCTTACCCTCCCCCTGTCTATTTTCTACTACCATTTATGCTACTTATTCTCTGTACCTTTCCCCCCTCTCTCCCCCTGTGACTCTCCTGTTGATAACCTTCCATGTGATCTCCATTTCTGTGGTTCTGTTCCTGTTCTAGTTGTTTGCTTAGTTTGCTTTCGTTTTTGTTTTAGGTGTGGTTGTTAATACCTGGGAGTCTGCTGTCATTTTTACTGTTCATATGTTTATCTTCTTTTTCTTAGATAAATGCCTTTAACATTTCATATAATAAGGGCTTGGTGATGATGAACTCCTTTAACTTGACCTTATGTGAGAAGCACTTTATTTGCCCTTCCATTCTAAATGAAAGCTTTGCTGAGTAGAGCAATCTTGGATGTAGGTCCTTGCCTTTCATGACTTGGAATACTTCCTGCCAGCCCCTTCTTGCCTGTAAGGTCTCTTTGGAGAAATCAGCTGACAGTCTTATGGGAACTCCTTTGTAGGTACTGTGTCCTTTAAATATTTAAGACTTGTGTACTAGAAAGAATAAAACATTGCTGAGAGAAATCAAAGTTGATCCATTTAAATGGAGTAGAGAGAGAGTCCATGTTCATGGATTAAGGTCTAATATTGCCACGATGACAGTTCTCCCCAGTTGACTTCTAAATTCATTGCAATCCCTATTACATTCTAGCAACTTTATGGTAAAGACTGTCAAAATGATCCTAAAATTTATATGGAAAATCCAAGTCACTAGAATAGTCAAAATCATTTTAAAAAAGAAAAATTGTTGGGACATATAAAATACCTTGTTCGAAAACTTAAGAAGTCCACGATGACAGGACAGTGCGGTGCTGGCATAAGGATAAAAAGACAGATCAATGAAACAGAGTTGAAAGTTCACAAATAAATTATTTCAGCCAAATTCAATTGAACTTCAATGAAGGCAAGTCAATGGGGTAAGGGTTATCCCCTTTAAAAATGATGCTGAGACAATTAGATGTATGAGGAGGAACCTCCCTATAAAAAAAAAGCCAAGAATTACCTTCTGGAGGGCAGACCCCATGTAAACAGACCTCCCCCACTAGCTAAGTGTTCTAGAAACCCATCTGTATCAGTGTACCAGCTGGCATTGGTGTGGGCGGCTGTGTTCAGCTTCAGTACATTTTTTTAAAAGACTCTCAATGTGTTTGCCCATTTCCCAATGGGTGATTTAGCAGCACATCTGCCCACATCTCACTGAGTGTTCAGCAATTTTTGACCAGAAATGGAACGACTCCTGCGCCTCACCCTCCCTATTCCCCCAATCTCTCCCTAAGTGGCTTTTCTTTTGTTTGTTTCCCAGGATGAAAAAGTCCTCAAACAGAAATATTTTGCCAAATGTGGAAGGACAGTACTTTAAAGGTGACTGAAGTTTAAATATGTAAGAATAAATACACAATGTTTTTATTGTCACAACTTTTTCCCCATTGCTCTCCCCTGCCTTGTCTCCCCCGACTCCCGCTGTCATCCCCCACCCATAGTCCATGCCTATGAGTCTGCCACTCATAAATACACAACTCTTTATAAATAAATTATTTTTTAGGGTACTCCCTTGTATACATTAGGTTACAAGCCACCAAAGTGAAAACTTTGTGCTTCAAAAAACATGATCTAAAAAATGAAAAAGACAAGCCGCAGAGTGGGGAGAAAGTTGGCAAGTTGTATATCTGACAAAGGAATTGTACCTAGAATATAAAAGAATTCTAACAACTCAATTGAAAGAAGACATACAACCCAATTTTTAAAAAGTCAAAGTATATTAATAGAAGTTACAACAAAGAGAACATGAGTGGCTTATACAAAATCATACAATGCTCATCATTAATCATTAGAAAAATGTGAAGTAAAATCATGGGAGAATATTACACATCTATTCAAATGTCTGTAATCCAAGAGAAATACAATAATAACAAGTGGTGGAGAGGATGTGAAAAAAACTAGAAACCTCACACATTGCAGGTAGTAATGTAAAATGTTAGGAACTTTGAAAAGAATTCTGGCAGTTTCTTAGAAAATTAAACTTACCATAAGAACCATATTTTCTCAAAGAAGCTAAGAGAAATTAAATGTATTCTCACCCAAAGACATGTATGCAAATGCTCAAGCAGGAACTATTCAAAGTAGTCAAAGTGTAGGAAAAAATCCAAAACGTCATTAGCTGGTGAATTGAAAAACAAATATGGTACATCTGTAGGAACCTATCCGAGTGACATGGCAAATGCAGCCTAGCCCCTGATTCGGAAAACCAATAGGGAGCAAGTCTGCACACAGGAAACAAGCCCGTGGATTGGTTTTCCCATGGGGAATCAGGCCTGCATTGTACCTGGGCTGCTTTGAGGCTTGCTTTTTGCTAAAACTCCCTCACCCTGAATTGAGGCAGCAAATGTTTGCTGCATATCTTTAAAGTAACTTCCCAAAATCTGTGCTAACCCTCCCAAGTATGGAGTGTAACCAGTTCAACCACTTTTCCCCTTGATCTGCAACATTCTTTTCTCTGAAATAATTAGCCGCATTATTTCCTTGGTTATCTGTAAAAGATAAACACCTAAAGTGAACCTGTGCATAGTAAATGAGAACCATCTTTGATGTAACTACCCAGAAAAGCAATAAAAGCCTGCCCAGGCAGGGGTTGAGGTGCCCTCTCTCACTTAGAGAGTGGCCATGCCACCCCTTTTTCTCCACAGCACTTCTATGGTCCATGTGAATTTGTCTCATCTCATCCACAACACACGGATCCTACTGGCTGGAGTCCGCATCATCTATCCACTCAATGTGATATTAGTTAGCAATTAAAAGAAATGAACTACTATACATGTATGTCAAAAACATTGTGCCCAGTAAAAGGAACCAGAGGCAAAAGACTTCATGTTATGATTCCAGTTATAGAAAAGTCTAGAAAAGGCATATTTATTTATTTTTTTAGATTTAATTTAATTTAGTATATTAGCATTTAGTATATACCAGACTCTTAGTGTTTTACAGATACTAACTCATGTAATCCTCATAATAGTCCTATGAGGTAAAGACCATAATAATTCCCATTTTATTATTTTTTGCCTATTTTAACTTTTATTTTTTTATTGTTGTTCAAGTACGGTTCTCTCCACTTCCCTCTCACCGTTCATCCCCATCCCTCCCACCCCCACCAGGTGGGAGTGTGAAAAGGCATATTTAAAAGATAGATCAAAATGCAGATCTATTTTTAATTTTTTTGAGGTATGTCCCTACTGCTATTCACAGTGGCTGCACCAGTCCGGATTCCCACCAACAGTGCACTAGGGTTCCCCTTTCTCCAGACCCCCTACAACACTTGTTTTTTGACTTATTGATGATAGCCATTCTGACAAGTGTGAGATATCTCATTGTGGTTTTAATTTGCATTTCTCTGATGATTAGTGACACTGAGCATCTTTTCATATGCCCATTGGCCATCTGTATGTCCTCTCTTGAGAAGTGTCTACTCAGGCTCTTTGCCCCTTTTGTAACTGGGTTGTTTGGTAGGGGAGGGTTGGTGTTGAATTTGTCTGCCATTTGACCCAGTGATCCCACTTCTGGGAATATATCCAAAGGAACCCAAAACACTACTTTGAAAGAACATAAGCACCCCTATATTTATTGCCATGCTATTTACAATCACCAAGATATGGAAGCAGCCCAAGTGTCCATCAATAGATGAGTGGATTAAACAACTATGGGGCATTTATCCAATGGAATTCTAATCAGCCATAAAAAAAAGAAAGTTTTACTCTTTGTGACAGTATGAATGGACCTGGAGAACATTATGGAAAGTGAAATAAGCCAGTCAGGGAAAACGAAATACCATATTATTTCACTAATATGTGGAATCTAATGAACAAACTGACATGGAAAATGGGGACAGACTCATAGATGGAGAGCATTGTGCCAGCTAGTGGGCAGGGAGTTGAGGGTTGGAGGGATTGAATGAAAATGAAAAAGGACTCATGGACATGGACAGCAGTGTGGTGATTGTTGGGGGGAGAGGGATATGTGAGGAGACTATATGGTAATGGAAAAAAATAAAATAAAAATAAAAAGATTGAAAGCCCGTCAGTGATTGCCAAGGACTTGGTGGGTGAAGAACAGGGATTAAGTGTGAGGGGGGCACAGGAAACTTTTTGTTGAAGAACATGTTCTCAAATTGGATCCTAGGGAGGTATTCACTTCTGTATAAATAATCTACCATCATCATAGAATTGTGCATTTACAATTGGTGACTATTTAATATGTCAATTATTTGTGTCTGTTAATCTGTTCAAAAATAAACACTGATATTATTAGATGTAGGATGTATTTTTTTAGAACAAATGTAAAATAGACTCTTGAAATAGCCTAAGTCCTTTAGGCAGCACTTGCATAATTCAGGCTTTTTGGAAACTATGCATTTATTTCATTTTATTTCCTGTATCTTGAGATAAATCTTTTATGTCATTGTTTTAAATGATGAAATTCACTTGGTAAGTGCATTATGGGTTCAGTAAAATTTAAATTTAACAACTTAAATTTTATGTTATTTTTTAAACTACATTGTTGTTCAACCTATCAATTCAATCACTTTTAGAAGCATTGTTTATGCTCTAATGTTCCCTGATGCTTCCATCGTTCTTTGAATAGGTGAACACATAGATGTAGAGCTGTTTCTCAGAAAACATTTGTTTAATGTCTACCTGTGCACATGTACGTTAAATACTCAATTTATTCATTTCGTATTTTGCATCCTTAAAGAGTAAAAATATTCTATAACAGTGCTTTTTTTCTTTTTTCATGAGAGGGAAAGAAAGGGAGAAGGAGAGGGAGCAAAACATCAATGGGAGGGACAAACATCAATCTATTGCCTCTCGCACATGCCAGACTGGGGACCAAACCCACACCCTAGCATGTGCCCTGACTGGGAATCGAACCCTCAGCCTTTCAGTTTGTGGGATCACTCCCAGCTAAGTGAACCACACCGTCCAGGGCTGTACAGTATTTTCTTACGGAATATCTTAAGATCATAAATTAGAGGAGATCTCAACAGTGTTGGAGTACTGTCAGATGTAAAGCTAGAGACTGGGAAAAAGCCAAAGGAAGCCTTGAAATCAAAGACACATTGCATGTCTTAAGTGTGACTAAAATTAAATCCTGTCTTCCGGTCTTTAACATCCAGCTCTAGTTTACTCCTTTTCTCTCTGACTTAATGCACACACTTTTACTTTCAATATCAGATTATCACATAAAAGCCCTTTTTATGTATCTTACTTGTACCTAATGGCATGCAGAACTGGTTAAACATATGTGGTCTTTGACCTTAAAGCAAATCACTTAAAACAAGTAACACATATATGAAAGGCATATGAACAACTAAATACATATGATTCTAATATTATGCTTTAGTTCTTCACAATATGCTTGCTTGTTATTAATATTTTAGGAAAGTGGTAATGGGCATCCATACAACACTGAGTCATTTTATTTCACCTTATTCTTCATTCCCTTTTACAGTTCCATATGAGAATTTCACAGCCTTTATTTTAAAGAGGTATGAAGACAACTAAGGGATGTCACAAAGTAATTTATATAGAGTTTAAAATTTAGGGGTCCTTTTTATTTATTTTTGGTTAGTTTTGAAGATTTTTTTTTGAATCTTGGAGAGGAGGGCCAACCAGATGTAACAGCCCCACCAATTTCTCAGGTGTCTCCACTAGTGTTGGAAGTATCCTATCTCTCCTGAATGTGTGGGCGTTCACTGACCAAGAAGAGGGAAAAAAGGAAGCCTCAGGGGACAGTAGAGTAAGTATTCATTCCATGGTCATCTTCACTGGAAAAAAAAAATAGAAAATGCTGCCATTTGGTAAATCCCTGACTTATGATACCAAAGTGTTTTCAGATAAAGCCTAATGGAAGTGAAGATTTCCAATGAAAGAAACATATGTTAAATATATAGACTGTTCTATCTTTAGTTCTTTTCTTGTGAAACCAATTGCTACTTTTCAAGAGTTACAGAAATCTCAGCTAGCATCTGTGATTGCTGTTTCAAAGCATAATAAGGAGAGAAAGGGTGTATTATTAATCAGAAAAGTCTTTAATTACTTTTTAAAAAAGAAAAATGGAGAAATATAAAAATAGAATACGATATCACATTTAATTGTGTTTATTCAATGTCACAAATGCTTAAGTTAAATTAAGAAAGAGGGGCTAACACACAATAATAAAAGTATCTCATATCTGTATACCACTTCCAGATACAAGCTGATGTCTTAGTCAAAAAAAAAAAAAAAGGGACCATTTTTTAAATCAACAGGAAAGATTCTGAAGGAGGTAGCCTTTCAGTCTTTATTCGTTCAAAATTGTTTTTTTCAGGTTCAGACCATGCTTCAGATCTTAACCCTCCTATACTCTATTTCCTTTTCCCCCTTTCACTTTGCTCTGTGGATGATAGGGATACCAAATCAATACTGTGTAAAAGAAGCAGATATAACATTCCCAGAGACACTGGAGACAGGGAATAGAAGCCACAATTCATTTTTTCTGTCTCAGTTTAGATTGTATTTATACCACCTGCTATGCCTGCGGGAATGGAATCTATAGTAGTGTCTTTTAGACACAAACTTTCTCTTAGTGGCTTTCCTTTTTCTATTCAGTGTGATAGGATTCTTTTTTTTTTTTTTTTTTTTCCCTGGGAAAGGTAGTCTATGGCACTTGGCTGAAGAGATGAGGCTTCAATGAGATATAGGAGAGAAAGAGTGACAAATTAAAATGACAAGGTTGTCTTATAAGATTGTGATCCAGTGAAATGAAGTATTTCTAGTCAGTCAATGTAGACAGCATTATGCTAGGCGGCAATAGATTGCAAGACCTGGGCATCCCGCATATGTCTTTGAGATAACTGAATTTGTCACTACCAACACTCTCCCATATTGTGTCTTTCCTGGCTTTTGAGAGTAGGAGTATGGGCAAAGGCATTCATGTAAGTCAAGTATTTAGGGATACTTTATTTCCGCTAAAAAAAGCTAAAAATAAATTTTAATAATATATCATTCATTGAAATGAAATTCAACCAAGAAGAAGCTTTGAAATACATAACTGATAGCCTTGAAAGTGACGGTGAACTTTGGCGTCAAATGTCTTGTCACATCTGTTTCCTCGTAACTCTACCTGGTGGTTGACCACACACACTCTTCTCTGAGCTGCAGTCCTGCTTGCTGCACATCTTTACCTGCATAAATTTACTATCGCTCCAAACTTAACAAACAGTGAATAAATTTGTAGACTTTCTTAAAATAAATCAGTAGAAATACAATTGCACATTATGCAACAACAAGTTTAAGTTTAATCTGTATTCAGCTGCTTGGTACCATATGGGGAAGGGAAAAAGAGTAGAGGATTATAAGCATGCTTGACTGGGGGAAACTCGGAGTCATCTCTAATAGGCCTTCTTTGTCCCCTTTATATGTGACCTACATGCCCCCTTTATCTGGACCCTTTATATGTAAATAACCAAGCCCTATATATGTAGTTGTTTCTTGAAATGTTTCTTACAAACACTTTTTTCCTTTCCTTCATTCTGCCTCCCACCTAACCATGCCCCTATTTCTCTTCAAAGTGAGAAAAATGATTCGTGGGAACTCTGTTATAAAACGCATTCAATGAAGCATTGAGAATACATAAGAGAGTAATTTTTTTCATTTCATTAAAGATCCTATTGATGATGTGGCCAATTATATTATGTTAAGGAATTGGGGCAAGCCCAATTGTAGGGTTTGTATTTATGGTATATTTTGGAAATGCTCTAAGATTTCTTGAGGACCCAAGGCAGGAAAAAGTTATCCCCTCCTAAAGTAGTGGATGTCTTCAGTTGTGGGTAGCCATGTTTTTCATCTTTTGGCGGATCATGGAATTTTAGTTATTCTAGTGTACTGATGCAATCCCTACAGAAAAGTAGAATATGGTGTGGCGTTTTTCAGAGCCGTGTAACAGTTGTAGAATGGCAAGATTATTATATTTGTGTCTTTAGTTAAATGTCATGCCCATTTCCCCCATTAGACTCTGCATTTTTAAAATGTATATATTGATAGTATGAGTATTTCAGATGATTTCTATTTTCCAAAACCAAATTCTAGAAAGTTTAGATAATTAGTTGAAAAGTTAAATAAATGATCGATGTCCAAACTGATTGTTACAGAAGACTTAAACTCCCTAAAATTCAAGGGTCTCTGGATATGTATTTCATACCCAGTCCTAGGAATGGGTGATAAAAACAGCCCTCGGGGTTGAGTGGCACAATTCTTTGTAGTCCAGAAACACAAAGGAAAAGTTAAGAAAAGTTCTACCATTCCTGAGAATAAGGGACTTTCTTATGCTGAATCAGGAAAGCTGTAACACATATTCCCATATGACAAAATAGAAACTACCTCTCAACGTCCCCATCATTAGCCTATTATCTTATTTTTGAAAATTTTAGATTGTTTTACTCAGTTTCCACTTGGAGATTTTCCTAATGTGTTAAATAGAGGAAAATAAAAGGTAAGTCATAAAATGTCAAAAAGAAATTTAAAATACTCATATAAAATGCAGGACCCAAATATTACATCTCAGATCCATCAGGTAAGAATCAGGAAATAAAATCTTTCTTTTGTAAAATTAGTGTTTTTATTTATTTTATTTTTTTATTTTTATTCAGTTACAATTGTCTCCATTTTCTCCCTATCCCTCCACCCCACAAAATTAGTGTTTTTAAATTATATATTGCTGAATATAAAATTTTTTGTCTAAAGCCAGTGGAAAAGAGAAAAGGTGACTTACTTCAAAATCAAAGATAACACTATATGAATGAGCTCCATGAGAGTCATAGTAGACTAAACTGAATTTAAGATGAATAAACAACTTCAATAAATTGAATTAATTAGATTGGGCTTAAGTATGCAAGCAGTCTATTTTCTGAAATCATGTACAATAACTTGTTCAAGAAGTGCTGGTTTATAATTGCCTAAAGTCAGAAGATAAAAAAGAAAAAGTTAAAAATCCATTACGTTTGTGTTAACAGTCTAACTAAACTAATTAACTGCTACCTGAATTTTCACACCTCTATTTTATGATTTTTCTTGCCTCAAATCTCCAAGTCTCAAAAGCAGCAAACAAAAAAAGCATTTGCAATAAAACAGTACTTAATATAATACTAAAATATACCATTGTGAAAATCAATTATTCTTATTTTCCCCCTTTATGATTACATTACTTGACCAACAAATTTGTCATAGACACTCTCTCTATAAACTTATGTACCTTCATCAGTTATGTGTACACACATAAAATAATAAAATATTTTATACAGCTATCAACATATCCTAACATAGCTACTTTTAAATTTAATACTGAGAATTAAAATTCCTAATATTCTAGAAAAGTTTGGAAGATGTGTATAATCAATTTTTTTAATAATTAAATAAAAATTTCAAGTTAAATACCTATAACCAGCTATCCATACATGCACAATATTGAAAGTGTCTAAAAGGATTTCTTTAGTTTCTGCCTGGATTTAAATACATTAAAGTCTCAGTTATAGATAGGATCAGTTTATCCACACACCTTCACTAACTGGGGTCTGTTCTTTGTATTTAATTTTTTTTAAGAAAAAGATGTATGAAAAGAAAAAAAGTCTTGATTAAGATGTTATGCTTAGCCCTGCCTGGTGTCTTAGTTGGAGCATTGCCCTATGCATCAAAAGGTACAGGTTTAGCCCCCAGCCAGGTTACATAGCTAGGTTGCTCGTTCAATTGCCTGTCGGGGCACATCCCGGAGGCAACCAATCAATATTTCTCTCACATTGATTTACCTATCTGTCTCTCTCTTTCTCTCACTCTCTCCCTCTTCCTCTCTTTCTAAAATCAATAAACATATCCTCGAGTAAGGATTTATGAAAAAAGAAGTTATGGTTATATAACAGGGCAAGTACTAACTGTCAACAAAAATTAGGCAATCCTGTTCTGTTCAACCATATGAAATCTCCGATATTTGACTATTTTTGTCTTGCATAAGTGATAATTTAATATAGTAAAACCAAATTTTATTTTGGTTTAAATCAGAATTTTTCATTTCCTATACATATCAGTAAATGGATATATAATGATATAGCAAAATAATTTTCAAAAGTCTTCCAATTTAATGTCAAGATGACAATTTTACCTTTGAAATTTGAAAAGTTTATCTTATAATACATCCTTATTTCCAAGTAATGGTCTTCTAAGCCACTATGATAAAATGTACTTTACTGAAGGTGCAATTATTCTCACAGTATATTATATTATTCTCTTGTAGAAGATATTCTGATGTTGCTCAACAACTGGTTTTATCAATATGTGTTTTATTGTGATTTACTTTGTATAATTTAATGCCATCTCATTTACAAAAGGAGATATTGATAGTGATAGTATTTTACATTTCAATAAATGTATTTCATTATATTGTATTGTATATAATATTTAATAATATATTTGTAAATATATTATATCATGTATAAAATATACTACTTCATAATATTTTACACTCATTATTTTCCTATATTTTCTGATGTATTTTAATTGACAGAGTTCTAAACAAAATAATACTGCCCATGAAGTGTTTGCTTATTGTTCTTAAAAAAAGTTTTTCTTTCTTGATGACATTTTAATACATAATTGATGAATAACATTGGATCTCAAATTACAGAATCAATGGAAATAAATTAAGGGCTCAGAAACCACCAATCATGCCATGTTTTAAGAGGGGAATCTGCTAGCAGTCAGTGTCATATTCATGAACTGAAATTTTTGAGAATGATCAGACCCGAATTTCTTGTATTGCTATCCCTCTTTCATGCTCTCTGTTGTCAGACTGTCTGGCAAATTTCTGCACTCGAGTGCTGACTGTGAAGTGGCATTGAAGTTTAGCAGGACACATTTCCTGTATATATCCACGGCTGTTTGTGCAATTGGTGAGAACACTCAGTTAATTAATCCAAGGTCACAAGTTCACTACTGTGTGGCCCCATTTACTTTGTTGTATTCAAGGGTTATGGCTCACACCCCTCGGCACAGGTAGCTTTCTTGCACTCTATATGCTATTTGTCACAACAGAGGTGCACGCAATGGTGTTTGGAAAGATCAAAGCCGATCCACGTTCATGGTTGGGAAAATCACTCGAGGTGTCTGTTTGTCAAGACTATGTTCGCATGTCCACCACACTCCCCTCCATCCCTCACAGCCGGGTAAAGATAAGGCTCTTCAAGTTTAGTTGGGAGAGGTGATCTCTTATTAATCACAAGTGGCCACTCTGCCGCCCCCATAGTAGTGAAAGACTGAAGCTCACATTCAGACCCACTGTCGCAGGTACTGTTCTTCCAGCCTTTTTATGTGGATTTTGAATTTTAATTAAAATCATTAAGCACACAAAATTTCTCAAGTCAAGAGTCATAGACTCTAAAACTCAGGAAATTCTCATAGATTATAAAAGAAATTGTAAGAGTCAAAGTAAACTTGTTTTAGTTATTTATAAAATCATTTTATAAAACTATATTTTTTATCGCCATCTAGTCTCTTCCAACTTTTAAGACATAATCTCAGGTAATGTATAGATTTTTAGAACTTAGAAACATTTATTTTTTAAATGTAAACAAGAAAGTAATCAACAACATGGAAGAAGATATTTTATAGAGTTTAAAACTAATATCTATCTCACTGAATTTCATTTTCAACATGAAGGAAGATATTTTATAGAGCTTAGAACCAATATCCACCTCATTGAACTTCATTTTCTAACAAATTAATTCTTACCTATAATTATTTATGTTCTTTTAAAAATTTTTATTCTGTTGTACTTCTTCCACTACCATTCATCCTCCTTACACCCTCTTCCACCTCCACCCACCCCCAGGTCCCGTAATCACCGCACTGTTGTCCATGAGTCCTTCTTCTGTTTGCTCAATCCCTCTGCCCGCAGAGCTGTCAGCCTGCTCTCCATGAGTTGGTCACTATGTTTTTTATGTGCTAATAAAAGTTTAAAAAGTAGTCACTAGTTAGTCCTATAGCTAAAGTCCCAAAATGTAAAGACTTTGAATAGCTGCAGACCCAAATTGTGTATGTGTGTGTGTGTGTATGAAACTTCACAAACCACTGTTGACATGATCAGTCACAGCACCTTCTCCATAGGCTGCACAAATCTTTTTCTTTTTTGCTTTTCAGTTACGTTTTTACCTTTCTTTAAATAATAAAGCATAATATTCCAAAAATGTTGCATATTTCCTTCCATCTTCAATATTAAAATGGCTACACAAAAATTCACCAATTTTGATAAGTCTTTTTAAATGCATGCTGTTATGACAGTTGTTCCAATGCAATCTAACTAGATTGTTTCAAATGAAGTTAAAATAGACTAAGCACTCCTAGAGCCATTTTATGGAAAAAACCAAATGAACTTTTCGGTCAACCCAATACATAGAGAAAGAGGAAGTCTTAAATTTTACAGCTCGGTGAGAAAAGTTAAAAAACCAAAACATAAAACCTAGAAAAGTAAAAACAAGGACTATCGTTAGTAGATATGATGTAAAAGCAAAAATCCCCATATACACAAAATGATCTTTTTAAGAATTCTTACCTTATAAATTTACTTTCATATTAGAGTGTGAACCTATAGGGAGGAGGAAAAAGGAAAGATGGGGATAATGGAGAAAAAATAACAAAGTAAAACAGTGATACACTTTGCAGAGATGGAGGATAAGGTAGAGTGAGCTTCCTGCTTTGCACCTGAGGTTATACAAGGGATGGACAATTGAGGAGGTGAGAAGAGGCAGAAGGAAGAAGATGAGAGGCTCAAAATCCTAGTCTGCCTAAATTGCTAAAGGTATCATTTAAGGTAAGTGCTGATTGACTTCAGAGCAAAAGTGAGGCCAAGGTTGTCAGAGCACCTCTGACAGCAGCCCACTCCAAGGACGGAAGGGTTGGTTTACCTTATGCTTTCAGTGGAAACGCTGCTGGTTCTTATTCATCTTACACTCCTTACATTCTAGCAATGATAGGTTCAGATTTTATTAATCCAGGAGTTGTTTTCCTAATAAGGCTATTTGTGTGATGATATGCCAATGTGACTTCAGGTACATTTGGTGAACTATTAAAATGTTAAAAGAGTACACTGGGTATATTGAACTTGATTAGAAAAAAGTGCTGCTGATTGCCCTACAGCTAAACTCTTTATTAATTTGTACCATGCGATTTCTACTTTGAAATTCATAGGCATTTAGAAAATTAATCCTTCATAGAGAGGATAATTCAGGTGGTGAACTTAATAGAAGAAAGGCCTTTCAGGTATTTACTTTGGACACATTATCCACAGCAGACCTGAATGGACAGCACTCTGAACCATTTGCTGCAAAACACCTTTCGGTAAAGCAAGTTCAGAAGTTGGCCTACAGCTTATAGTGATTGAATAAATCTTGCATGTACGTGGTCCTTTCCGTTTTAGAGTCTTAAAGTGGTTTATGTAGTACACCTGATTTTAGAAGGCAAAAGTATAAAATGCAGGGTTTGGGGCAAAACCAACTCATGCTACTAACCACATCCCCACACAGAAGCAAACAAAAAAGCCACCCATTCTTCCTCAGTGGTAGATATCAGCATTGACAGGAAAATCTCTCACAGAAAAGCCAACTGGGATATCACAAGCATAATATTATAGGCAAAATTTCTACCAGGCACCTACATGGTAACCTCAAGCTGAATTCTGTTCTTGGTGATTTTGTTTCAATTTTCAGAAGAGTTTTGTAGCATAAATAACAAAGTGCAGAATTGATTTGGGGACATAAATACATGAAATAAAAAGCTGATTTTCATAAAAAAGGAGGTGGGATGACTAAAGTCATCTTAAGTAATATTATTTAATAATTCCTCCATATTTTTCATATAATTCGATAAATTCACAGTGCACTACAAAATCAGTGTATACCCAGCTGGAAACATTGTTCAAAGGGTGATTATCTCTAAGATTTCTTCACAGTGAATATGAACAGGTAACATCTTGGAACTCAGTCTTAATCCGTTTAATGTGGCCATATCCTATATATATTTATGTGTATCTACACAGTTTGTCAGAACTCACCACAATGACAGAGATGCATGTAGTTCTCATATATCCATATGTAAATATGTATATATATCCAAATGTATATCCACAGTTCATAAATATCCATACATACACCAGGCATGGCTTCCTGCAGGAAAAAAAAGCATAAAAATAAGTACAACTTGAATTTAATAACCACCAATGCATTTCCAGTTTTGCAAAAGATCTATTCTCAGCTGTATAGAGAAAAGTAAAAAGAATCTGTCAGGTACATTTTTTTTTAAATAGAGTTTTGCTTATTATATCATCATTGTCCAGGCTGACAAAAATTCTTAGGAAAATTAATGGATAACACTTTAAAACATTTATTTCCAAGTCTGTGTTTTCTCCTTTCTCTGTCAATATGTTCTAATACTGAAGAGAGGATTTTTGGTTTATGACTACTGTACTCAGGAAGCTGTTGGCAAATCAAAACTGTCTCTTGAGCTGGGGATGTGACCAAGTATGTCTTTTCCTTTTTGTTGTTGCTGTTTTAAGAAAAATAATTGGAGCTTAAAAACAACAATGACAATCTCTAATGAGAACCTACATTGGAGATTGTATGTCAGTCGAAGTATAAACTAATCATTCGTATAAAGTTAGGCAGTTGATTGACATTAGCTGGGACATATAACATTCACGGTGTGTCTGTGTGAGTTTTGATTATTTACTTATTAATAGCTTCTGGCCTGCATATAACCTCCCAGCCTTCAACTAGGTTTACATCAGCTAATATCTGCATATAGGACAGAGAGTCCTGATTCCTCTCTGATAACGAGGTAACAGTCAAGCCAGACCAGCTAACCACACCCTGCCCCCACCAATCTTCAGGCCTGACACTTGATTTTGTGATGCTTCATAATCTCTAGTTTAAAACAAACTAATGTGGCCTACGAATAATATGGTCTGTGATTTTCATAAATAGGCATCCTGGGGAAAGGGTCAGTGTCAGAAATAAGAAGGTTATAGATGAGGGCACACTCAGGCCTTAGGGCTGTAGCACATCTGTGGCCAATTGTGGACAGATTTCCACAACCTTTCAGCCAGAGCCTCTGCACTGTTCTGGCAGGATTGTAAACATGTTTAAAATAATGAAGTGGGTGAGAGTGGTAGGGAATAGTGATATACGTAGTAGCAGCCAGATTGACAGGCACACGCATTATTATCTTTTATTCCTGCTTTTTAAAAAATCAGATTATTAATTTTCATAGCACGTATAGAAGAACAAAAGAATGATTTAAATGTCTATTACCACCTATTATCTGGGGCTACATTAAGAAGGTGCTGGTCAGCTTGGCTTCATTTGTCCTCCAGATGCTGCAGAGATGTGAGGCCAGGCCAATTGGGGTTAAAGCAGGCAGGGAACTGATACAGCTGGGGATCGTTAAGAGTGATCAAGGGCCAGCCAGAAGAAAAAGCCAGCTGAAAACAAGGCTGAGAGCTCTTCCAGGCAGAGCGGCAGAGTCACGTGCATTCAGGAAACGGCCTAACCCCATCCAGCGAACTTTGTTGATTTAATTAGATTTTGTTTAAAATTCCAGAGTAGGAGCAGCTTGGTCAGCTTTGATGCAAAAATTGGACTGGAAAAACTATTGTTAATTTTCAAAAGTAATATTGTCGGGGCATTTAAGAAATGTTAAGCACCCTTTTATGGTAATATATATATATATATAATACAGCATGCAAATATCTGCTTTCTGATAAAATATTATCATCCTTCCTTGACCAATTAATACATAGATTGTGGATTTGGGTAGCAGCCTGCTTATTTATACACTTTTAATTTATTGGCTTTCCTCCTGTCTCTCTGCCTGTCACATTTATACTCCCTCATAGTACTTTCCCAATGACTTCCCAAATAAATTATTTGCACTCAAATCCTTGTCTCAAAGTCTATCTGGTAAAACTAAATCAAGATGCACAAATCTTAGTAATTACTTAAATTTGATTTGTGCCTCACAGGGATATTTTGAAGATCACATTTGATATTACATGCAAAAATAGTTTTTAATAGTAAGTGATCCAAGGGGAAGTTATTCAATTTCCTCCACCAAACTATGAGTTTTTAAAGACCAAAAAATGTATGTATCTTCACAGAATTATCGAAGTAGAGGAGGACTTTAATAAATGACCGTGGAAAAATGCTAGAACTCTGATGCTTACTTGCCCACCTAAAATATTTTGAGATCTAAAAGAGGGTTTGTTGTTTTCATGGGCACAGATTTATGGGAGATGCAGTCACTGAGTTACCTTCCCCTGTGATTCTATGAGTGTAAGGGGAGGCAACAAAAGGGGTAGTCTTAGCTGAAACTAGCTCCGTACCTATACTGACCTTGCCTATAAAACATAGCCTTGAGAAAGACAACCAATCAAACAAACTAAATTCTCAGTCCCGAGAGGCCAAATTATTTTCCAAGGAAAAGTTAAACCCAAGTAAGATGATGAGGGAGGAGATGGACTCAGTTCATCCCCAGGATTTTTGTTGGTTTTCTATGTAGCTCTGGAATTTTCATCTCTTCTAGAATTTTCTTATTTAGATATAACTTAAAGTAGTGGTTCTCAAAGTGTGGTCTTTAGCCATAGCATTAACATAATCTGAAAGATTGTTAGAAAAGAAAACACTATTTTTTATTTGATATTTTTATATATTGCAAAACGATTATCACAATAAGTGCAGCTCACATTCATCACCATACACCAGCGATTTTCAGCCTCTTTCATTTCATGGTACACGTAAATTAATTACTAAAATTCTGCAGCACACCAAAAATATATTTTTTGCTTATCTGACAAAAAATTGGTACCATTTTGATTTATTCACACAGGATGATTATTGTTGTGTTTATTGTCGTCATTTTTTTTAAAATTTGGCAATCTACGGGAAAAGAGGTCAATGTCCCTGATTAAATAGTTAGGTATTGAATGTTTTAAAAATTCCTGCAGCACACCAGTTGAAAATTGCTGCCAGACATAGTTATAAAATATTTTTCTTGTAATGAGCTTTCAAGATCTACTCTTCTAGCCACTTTCAAATATACAACACAGTATTATTAACTATAGTCACCGTGCCGTACACTATATTCCCATTATTTACTCATTTTATAACTGGAAATGTGTACCTTTGACCCTTTGTATCCATTTTGCCCACCCCATCCTGTACTTCTGGAAACCACCATTCTGTCTCTGAATTGATGAACTTGAGTTTTTTGTTTGTTAGTTTGTTGATTCTACATATAATGTAGATCATATGGTATTTTTTTTCTGTATGAACTATTTCACTTAGCATAATGCCCTCAAGGTCCACCCCTGATGTCACAATTGGCAAGATTTTGTTCTTCTTTACAGCTGAAAATTCTATCATCTATCTATCAATCTGCCTACCTACCTACGTACATACATATAGATATCTATATCACATTTTCTTTATAATTTCATCCATCAATGGACATTTAGGTTATTTTTTATGCCTTGGCTATTGTAAATAATGCTGCAATGGACATGGGGGAGTAAATTACTGGATGATATGGTAGTTCTATTTTCAGTTTCTTGAGGAATCTCCATACTGTTTTCCCTAGTGGCTGCACCAATCTGCATTCACACTGACAGTACACAAGTATTCCTTTTTCTCCACATCCTTGACAACAAGTTATTCATTGATTTATCGATAATAGCCATTCTAACAGGTGTGGATGATATCTCATTGAGGTTTCGATTTGTACTTCCCTGATTATTAGTGATGTTGTTTGAGCACCTTTTCATGTATCTATTGGTCATCTGTCTGTCTTATTTGGTTAGATGGCTTTTCAGATCCTCTATCCATTTTTAGATTAGATTGTTTTTTAAAAATATTGAGTTGTATAAGCTCTTTATGCACTTTAATTATTGACCCCTTATGAAATATATGCTTTGCAAATATTTTACCTCCATTCAGTAGGTTGTCTTGTCATTTTGTTGATGGTTTCCTTGACTATGCAGAGGGAAATTCTTGAACTCCATCCTGACCTACTGAATCAGAAGTTCTAGACTTGGGGCTCAGCAATGCATTTTAACAAGCCTTCCACATGATTGTGATACACTCTTAAGTTTATAATTCCTGACCCATAGAGATCTCTTTGGACAAACTGAGAATGACTGCAGTTCAAATTGAGACTCCTAGAACCAGTCTAGTCTCTTAAAATTCTACTGGACGAAGGCTTTCCTGTTTCTGTCCTTAGAGCACCGTAAATTGAGAATCTGAGTTACATTTTCCAAGCTTCTGAGTACCAGAGCAATAGGAAGAAGCATTCAGGATTTCTAGGAACATGACTTTGGAAATCAGGTTCTGTATAACTCAGTAAGGGTAAGAAAGAACAGAAGCCTATGTACATCTCCCAAGGGACACAAAGCAGTGGGAAACTTAGCAGTGGAAAAGGATGTGTTTCTCTTAAATGACCTCCACGGAGGTTAGGAAATAATGCAACACCTTCCTAGTGTTGTCTGGACAGGGACAGCGGGTCTGCTGATGTATAACTTCTTTCCCCTAACCATCTTAATTACTCAAGTGTATCATTTTCTTGGGAAAGAATATAATGTAATTCTTGATCTTGGTAATATTGCACAGTAAAAGTCTTAGTGTGACCTCTGTGCATGGTGCCCTCTAATATTCTTAATAAATACAGGCTCTCAGATAAGTAGCACTCTCTATTTTATTTGGAAATTACATGCAAATTAGATATAATGGCAGTTTATTTGTATTTACTATTGGATTTTACTGCTTATTAATATGTTTAATGTGTTTAAACTCAGTATTTCCATGGCCAATTTGATGCTTGTACACTGTGGTATTCATCATGGAATTGTATTAGCATTTGAGATCCTCACATTAGGCTAGATATGGAAAATTGAAACCAGTATGAAGGAAAGACATGGAAATAACCAGAAGATTTGAAAGCAAACTAGTGGGGAAAGATTGAGGGAATTCATATTAAATAATTTTGAGAAAGGAAGACTTAGAGGAAGCCTACCCCTTTACCTCAAGTTTATGGAGAATAGTCACTAATTGTTCATCCCCTTCACTGACAAGAATAAAAACATGAGCTTAAATTGCAGTAGGTAGAATATAGGTTAACTAGAATGACCTTCTTGGAATTCAAATCAACAAAGGAATGTTTTATAATTGATAGATTTGGACTTCTTCAGTGGAAAATTGGGCAGCGATTTGAAGAGAAGGAAGCCTAAGATTTTTTAATTTTAATCCAGTTTACATTGAATTCCCATACTTAGATTTTAATAAATAGAAAGGTGTTATGGGAAATGAGCAGTTCTGCTTCACCAATGATTCAACTCTAGTTAAATATCCATGAATACTAAAAGGGTAGTTACAATCTATAATTTAAAAAACCTTAGAGTCAATCACCTACTATTTAGCCAAAACTTCATGTTACTTTTTCTAAACTTGAAAATTTTAATTCCCACCATTTCTAAACATTGTTTGTATATACTCCCTTTGAAAAAAATTATTTAAAAAATAAACCAATGAATTTTGTAAAACTATTGTTGAAATCTAAAGAAATTAATTCATTTCCAATTAGCTCTGTTATCAAAAGGTATTTCTTTCTATAAGGAATATTCATGTCTGAGAGGATAATCTACAAGTATAGATGCCCATTGACATTTAAATCTATATTACTTTTAAACACAATAGAAAATTTGAAATGCGTCTATCCTTCAAATTACTGTTTGTATAATAAAAAACTGAGGAGTTTAATAAATCAATAACAAATATGTTTTAATAAGAAAAAGATTTGGGCTTTGACTGAGTGGCTCAGTTGGTTGGAGCATCCTTCTGTGAATGGGAGGGTTGCCGGTTTGATTCCTGGTCAGGGCCTATGTGTGGGTTGTTGGTTTGATCCCTAGCTGGGGCCTGTGCGTGGTAGGCAACTGGGCAATGTTTCTCACCTTAATGTTTCTCTCTCTCCCTTTCTTCCACTATAAAATCAGTCAATAAATTTAAAAAGTTTGTGTAAAAAGTAAAAGATTTAGCATTCATTGTATTTTTAATTAAAAAATATTAATGTTTGATTTCTTTAGGAGTTGCAGGGGAGCTAAAACTTTATGTGTGTGCCTTTGTAGGTTTGAGGGTGGCTATGCATGTGCATACATTTGTGCACATATGAACACACACATGCACACTCATATTCACTTTTCTAAATAATTACTAACAACAGAATCCGTCAGGAAGAGTAATTGCAGGACATGATTGATGTAGATTGAATCTTTAGACTTGATAAATGATGGAACACTGGAGAAATTTTGGTTCAAGATGACTTCATTAAATCCTCGAATTTTTAAGTGGAGAACAGTTTGATGTTGTATAACCCATCAGAAAAGTATAGAACCTAAAACCACAGTGCTTCACTCTTAGAAATAATTGGATCTCAAATTGATAGACTTATAAACTTGTATTCTGTAGTTGTGGTAACATAAAAGTAGTATTGCATGTCAATTTAGATAGTGATGGTTTGAATATGTTCACAATTATCATTGCGTTGTTTTATTAATCTTGGCACATCTGTTAAATAACATTTACAACACAACTATATAAATCCATTAAATAGATAAATGTTTTGATTATCTTTTATTGTTTATTTTTCATCTTCAGGGATTCATTACACTGACTATACCTTTCAAAACATAATCTACAGCTTAATTATGCCTTGCAGTTATAAATTTTGAGCCAACATAGTAAGGGAGAAGTTATTGCTTTGGGGGTACGATATTACTAATGAATGTTTGCTCTACGACACCACTGCTGGTATGAAATTCTAAGTCTATCCAAAAGAAACTCTCCTTGATTTCACTATTCAGGGATCACAAGTCAAATTTTTATGTACTGTAAGCTTCTTAGGAACAAAATCCAAACCCATTGATGGCTGAATAAATTTCACAGCTTGTAGAAAAGACACATATCATCGTAATGTGTGAAATTTTAATCAAAAATGTTATGAAGGAGAAAGGTAAACTGACTGCTATAATTAATGTGTTCTGACACAGAGATTTAGCTGGCGCATTCGGGGACTGGGCTGCGCTGTGTTAACTGTTCCACTGCTTAAGGACTGTCAGAGTTTGAGGAGTTCCTATGTTACGGTTTCACCATTCGACACATTCTCCTAGAGCATCGGCTTTGTCATGATTTGAAATGTAAAGTCATTTCTTGCTTGGCTTTTCTATTAATATTTAGTTAGGTGTCATGAGTGTCTGCTGATAGGGTATATTGTATTCTTTTTAAAAGCAGCTTTTTAAAAAGATTATATAAGCATTGCTTTTAAAATGAATCACCTTGTGTTTTACTTCTCTGATGTTTAAATACAGTATTATCCAATCTCTTAAATGCGAGACTATTGAGTAAAACTAATTAAGGTAATGGAGGAATTAGGAACCATCCCTTCAGGCAACACATCATAACAATATATTTTAATATTATACTACACATATTTCATAATTAAACACTACTTGCTTGATCTCACAAAGTAACAAAACATATCTCCATGTAGGAAATAAGCTCTGATTTTTAAAAGGACATTTGCTAGATGTTTCTAATTTGGAAGTTGCATCAAATTTGTAAACTATTTGTAATCTGCTAAAATATTCTCTCATTCCAGACCCCGGGTGAGACAGTGGATTTCACACCAGACTGTTGGTTCGACGGCGGCTCTATATTTCACAGAGATTCTTCTGAAAATTATAGATTGGGTTCCTGGCTCTGTTGTGTCAATCTCCGTGCAGAGATCTACTGCAGACTCTCTCAGAACACTGCCAGTGTGGTTGTGCAGTAGACAAAAGACATACCTGAAAGGGGAAGACAGATATGCCACTTAAATTAAATAGGAAATGAATTGGCCAGCAAGTTGGTATGTCTGCTGAGACAAATCATGGACAACATGTCTCTCAACAACAAAACTTATTTGTTTTCTCTTGCCAACAGATTCATCACTGACCAGGCAAAACAGGCAAAATACATTAGTGTCATGGTAAACTGATAAAGAGAAGTGCCTCAATCTAGCATCCTCAATGGCGAAAGTCTTAGGGCAGTATTGATCTGTGTTATATAAATCTTGTTTTCTGTCTGCAGAAGTGAATCAGGAATGACCCGTAAGGTTAACAAACATTGTAATGTCTTTCAGCTGGGGCAGATGCCTGTGAGTTCCACACATTGTATTTGGTCAAGTTCCATCTTGTCATTTGACCGGCGAGAAGTTTAACTAATTGCTGGCAATCACAAGAATGTCTGACGGAAGGAGAGAATTCCTACAGTTTTTACCCTCTCTACCGTCCCCCCTTTTTCTTTTTCTTCTTTTTTTAGTCTTAACCAGCAGTCAAAGCCAAGTAGCGGAAAACAATCAACACTGAATTAGTCAGCAGGAGTCTTCACTTAGTTGAAAGTTTATGTAATTGGCATGTCATGTTCCTACATTGCCAAGAACAGACCTGATTAAGCTGATGCACTTTGTTTCAGTGAAGTTTGACAAAGAAAGCTTCTTATCCTTTTGAGTTACATGTCAGGGTATGTGCTTAACATGATTTTCTTCTGTTCATAAGGAACCAAAGGCTAAATGTGTATTCTGTGAACTGATAAAATAAAAAATCTCACCAAACTAAGGCCTGACAAAGTTGGTGTTTTGGGGAAAAAACAAGAGAATATTGGTGTGAAAGATAATCACCAATGAAAGAAAATTCATCAGTAAAACTACAATTGCCCATAATAACCTGCTTTATTTTATAAACAGAGCACTTTTAAAGGACTATCAAATTCAGTCCTATTTTACAACAGGGCTCATTTGATTGCATATGCTTTCTCCACATGCAGTGTCTTAAGCTTTTACTTAAAAACAAATCTTTCCTGGAGCTTTAACAATTTTTTTTTTTTTTACAATGGAAGCTCTCTTTAGAGATTAATCAGCCATCTGAATTTGGCCTGCTTATTTTTTTACAGTGTTTTATTAGGCAGTGTACAATGGATTTTGCCCTTATTTGTGAAGTCAGCCTTCTTGGTGAATAAACAAATGCCTGGCAGGAGAAGAGACTCCATAAAGCTTATGATATTTTATTTGTATTTGCTCACACTAGTGCCCCCCTTGTCATAGCCCTAAACAAAATGATAAATTTCAACTTGGCTTAGATTATTAAAGCTAAAAGAGAGCAGTTGCTCGGGAGCAGTCCACGCATCTATTGCGTCATAGTTGACAATATAAAGGCAGGATTCAGGGAACTAATGGAGTTTCTTTTTCTTCTCCCCTTTTGTCATAGAAAGGTCAAGCTAGTTTTCAACATTTTATGTATGTCATTCTCAATATAGCAACAGAATCTCTTATTGAAAACAATGTAAGTAAATGTCTTTGCGATGCTACTAGTCACCTGATCAAAAGCCAATGTTGAAAACACTTCTAATGACTGTCTCTTATGCATCAGTGCACCTACTAATGAGCTGCCAGAAAAGGCTTTGTAAAGCTTTGCCAAGATAGAGCAGGAATGTGAGAAGCCTGAGATATAACTTCCCTGCTGTGATCCCTGCCTTTCTACTAACAGGGAGCCTAGACTCTGAGCTGCTAATGAGCATGCTGGAGAGAGTGTCCAAACCAATGCAGGCTGGAGACAATTCACCTGTCTGCTTTCAGATCCAGGGTATGATGCATGACAGTAAGACACCCGGTTGTAGCTTTTCTTTAAATAATTTAGATATTTATTGATTTTTCCCTCTCTACCCCCATATTTTTATTTAGTCCCTTGCATTTTACTCTCTTTCGGTGATTTCTAGCACCATCAGAGAAAAAGGAATAAGAATTATTCCTTCCATTGACTTACTCCAGCACCTACATATATACAAGAAATTAATGTCATTATGTCATAGAGCAACAATATGGAATACTTAATTAGTTTTTCTGTAGGAAAGAGGAATATGTGATTTTCAGAGGTATATTTGTAAAACAAGGCAGTTAAAATTAATAGCTTTTTAAAGCCACAATATGACTTATTTAAATTAAAGGAATTCAAAATGTGGCATATATTTTGACACTTAAAACAATGTATGGCATAAGTTAAAGGATTTTTCTCCCTCTAGCAATGCCTTGTTCAACATCTTTATCCATAGGCAAAACCCAGCAGGATCTTTATAAAGAACACTTACTTGGTTTGTAGAAATTCCTGGCCTATAAATGAAATAGTTAACTGCAGGATACCTTTCAAGTTCAATGCTAAGCTTTTCACATTATACATTTTGATGTTATGCTTTCTTTGAATTTTCCTAGAGGCTATTTTACTGGTTAATATTTTTTAGTCAAACAAAATTACAGAATACAAACTGTGTAATTTTACCAATTTGCAATGCCACAATTATCCCGGAAAGAGAATCTACATCCCTATCCATTAATTACAATCCTATCTTCTAGGATCCCAGGAGGCAGCCCGTGCTGTTCACATGGGCTAGTGCTATCTGTCCCTTCCAGTTGCTAATGCTCCTATTTTCCACAGCTCACCCTTGCTTTTTCTAGGGTTGATACAACATGCCATGGGAAATCGCAGGCTCCGTGGCAACTGGGGAGATAAGAATTCTGTGTGCCTGGGCAGTCCCTTTTATCCAAGGATCTCCAAAGAGCTTTATAAAATCTATTTTTTTTAATCCTCTGGATGCCCCTGTGTGATAGGTATTAGCCTGACTTTATAGTTAGGGGTGCTGAAATCAGGAAGCATCTACCTGCATCTCAGCCCCTAAACCCTTCTCATCATTGGATATGGTACAAGGAGACAGGTTGAATTCCAAACCAAGTACTAACAATGTGGAGATAGGGTTGGAATACACAATTCCTGCCAAAAAACGTGTAAGGCCCCAAAGACATTGAATTGTTCATAAGTACAAATAAAAAAAAGTAAACACTGCCAGAAATACAAATAATATAATCAATATTTGAGGTAACATCTAAGTATTTTGTAATAGGTCTGACTTGGAACTTTGTCACCAAGAAAGCCTTACTTTCTCAAAGTTGGTATTCCAAAGTACATTATTTCAATTTGTATTCGGTTAACAATTTGCTAAAAGAATAGAGGGGATAGGGGTTAATTTGTAAAAGCTTTGAGTATATGTCAACACTGTACAGAGTTACCCAAGATGTAAAAATCAACTTTCTGCTCTCAGGAAACTTATAATCTAAGAGGAAAGAGAAAAAATAGTTAAGCATATTAACATAAATCATCTAAATGTCATGAATATTACTGCTGCTGCCAGCAAAATTATATTTTGAGAATTTCACAAATCCATTTCCTTCTCTCAGGAAACTTATACTCTAAGAGAAAAGAGAAAGGCCCAAGATAGCAGAGGAGTAAGTGCCATCTATAATTTAGTTGTAATTCCAGTTTGGTTCTGAGAGGAACAAACCTGGAATTACAACTAAATTATAGAAAAATCATCCTGAATAACCAACTGAACACTAGCTAGAGATAAGCCTTACAACTACAGACAGAAGGAAGAAGCTGCATCACCACAATGAGACTGGTAGGTAGCACAGAGGAGGTGCAAGAGGGCTGGCTTGGCTCTGAGGATCAGCAGTTGAAATCCAGGAGGGATAGTTCAGTGGCTGGGGGCTCTCCCTGAGAAGTGTGGGGAATAAACCCCAGAGTGGGCTCCCCAGCCTACAGAACTGGGTAAAGAACCCAAATAACTACCATACAGCTGTGAAATGCAGTGGGGTTTCTGTCCACCAGGGAGCAACACGTGGAGATGCAGAGAGCCTCTTAAAGGGCCAATGCCCAAAATTCTGTTTACAGCCACTTACCCTTGGCTCTAAAAGAGGGAGGGAAGAATGGACTAGGGATGTGTGAGGAGACTCTGGGGCTGGTAGCTCTGGAGAGAAAACTGAAGGAATAACTGCCAGGTTCCCTGTGCTAAGTCATTTCCTGTACTTCTGGAGACATCTTTCTCAGGCAGAGTACTGGCCTCCAAGTGATCAGCCTGAGGGGAAGCAATAGCCCCACCCACATGACTTACTCTGCCCCACCCTGTGGTAATTAAGTCCTGCTGCTGAGGAGTAGAGCTGGAAGACTTGAACTCTTTAAGCCTAACAGAAAGCCTGCAGACAGAGGTGGATCTCTGGGAGCTTCGAGACTGTAGCTGACCCTCCCCAGGGCCCAGTGCTGCCCTTGGTGTACAGTCTGATTCTTTGTGCACACAAACAGGACCAGCAGAGGGAGCCAAATACTGTGGTTCATTGATAGTTCCAAATAGGTTTCCCAGGACAGTCACAGGCAGGGTGTGCACAAGAATCTTGAAGATCTAACTAATACATAGAAACAACACAGAGAGGAAGCCCCAATTGGAAGACAAAGAAACAGGCTTCAAACAAAAGAACAAGACAATTCTCCAGAAGAAGAACTATATGAAATTGAGGGAAGCAATTTATCAGATAGAGAATTTAGAGTAATGATTATAAGGATACTCAACAGCATGAAAAAAGACAGAAACCATAAAAAAAAAAAGACCATTCAAAATAAAGAATGCAATGTCTGAAATAATAACACACTGGAAGGAATGAACAGTAGGTTAGATGAAGCAAAGCATGGATGATTTGGAAGACAAGATAGATGCAAATACCCAAACAAAACATCAAAAAGAAAAAAAGAGTTTTAAAAAATAACAAGAGCTTAAGAAATATTTTGGACAACATAAGGTGTAACAACATCCACATCATAGGAATACCAGAAGGAGAAGAGAGTAAGCAAGGTATTGAGAACCTATTTGAAGCAATAATAACCAAAACTTCCCTAATCTGGTGAAGAGAAAAGACACACAAGTCAAGGAAGCTCAGAGAGTCCCAAACAAGCTGAGAGGCCTATACTGAGACACATCATAAACAAAGTGACAAGTCTTGAAGACAAGGAGAGAATTCTAAAAGCCTCAGGAGAAAAGCAGGTACTTACATACAAGTGAGCACTAATTAGACTGACATCTGATTTCTCAACAAAAACATTTCAGGCCAGAAGGGAGTGGTTTGATATATTCAAGATGATGAAGAGCAAGGACCTACAACCAAGGCTACTTTACCCAGTAATGCTATCATTTCAATCAAAGGAGAGATAAGTAGGTTCCCAAACAAGAAAAAGCTAAAGGAGTTTGTCAACACCAAACAAGTAATGCAACAAATTTTAAAGGGCTTGTTTGAAGATGAAGAAAAAGAAAAAAAAAAAAAACAGAGGAAAATAACCTAACAATAAAATGGCACTAAGTATGTATCTGTCAATAATCACCTTAAATATAAATGGCTTAAATGTTCCAACCAAAAGACATAGCGGTAGCTGAATGGAAAAGAAAACAACACCCATATACATGCTGCCTACAAGTGGCCCACCACAGATCAAAAGATACACACAGGCTAAATATAAAAGGATGGAAAAATATATTTCATGAAAATGGAAAGGAAAAAGAAAAGCTGGGGTAGTAGTACTTATATCTGATAAAATATACTTTGAAACCAAGGGTATAGCAAGAGAAAAAGGACTTTACAGAATGATAAAGGAAACAATGCAATAAAAGGATATAACCCCAGCAAACATTCACACATACCCAACACAGGAGCACCTAAATATGTAAAGCAAATCTTGATGGACATAAAAGGAGAGATGAACAGAAACACAGTCTAGTCTAGATTTTAACACCCCTTAGTTTTCAATGGATAGATCTTCCAGACACAACATCAAAAAGGAGAGAGCAGCCTTAAATGGCACAATAGATCAAATGGATTTAATTGATGTCTTCAGAGCATTTCACCCCAAAGCTCTAGAATATACATACTTTTCAAGTGCACATGGAACAGTTTCTAGAATAGGCCCCATGCCAGGACACAAAACAAGTCTCAATAAATTTAAGAAGACTGAAATCATACCAAGCATCTTCTTTGACCACAATCCTATGAAACTAGAAATCAATCACAAGAACACTGAAAAACACACAAAGACTTGGAAGCTAAATAACATGTTATTAAACAACAAATGTGTCAAAAACAATATCAAAGGAACAATATCAATAACAATGGTCAAAGGAACTGAATAGACACTTTTCCAAAGAGGACATACAGATAGACAATAGTCATATGAAAAGATGCTCAACATCACTGATCATCAGAGAAACACAAATTAAAAACACAATAAGACAACATCTCATACCTGTCAGAATGGCTATCATCAATAAATCAACAAAAAACAAGTAGTGATGAGGATGTGGAGAAAGGGGAACCTTTTTCACTGTTGGTGGAAATGCATACTGGTGCAGCTACTGTGGAAAACAGTATGGGGATACCTCAAAAAATTAAAAATGGATCTACCTTTTGACCCAGTGATCCCAGTTCTGGGAATATATCAAAGGAACCCCAAACACTAGTTTGAAAGAGTATAAGCACCCCAATGTTCATTGCAACATTGTTTATAATCACCAAGATATGGAAGCAGCCCAAATGTCCATCAGTAGATGAGTGGATAAAACAACTATGGGATATTTACACAGTGGAATACTACTTGGCCATAAAAAAGAAGAAAGTGTTACCTTTTGCAACAGTATGGTTGAACCTAGAGAACATTATGCTAAGTGATATAAACATTATGCCAATCAGAGAAAGACAAATAGCATATGATTTTACTCATGCATGGAATCTAATGAACAAACTGAACAAGCAAAATAGAGACAGACTCATAGATAGAGAGCAAGATGACAGCTAAGGAGGGGTTGGGGGTGAAGGGATTAAGCAAAAAGAAAAAGGAGTCATGGACATGGACGACGGTGTGGTGATTGCTGGGGAGGAGGGGGTATAAGAGGACTAAATGGTGATGGAAACAAACACAATAAAGATTAAATTAAAAAATCATTCTAAAAAGAGAAAAGGAAATTACTTAAGCTTATAACATAAATGATATAAATGTCATGAATACTACTGCTGCTGCTAACAAAATTATATTTTGGGAATTTTAGAAAAATGTTTCTTTATATGATTCTGTTTGTGGAATTCTGTCATTGCATACCCATACCAAGGGGAAAAATATATTCTTACTTAACACTAATTTCTTATTAATTAGCACTAATCTTGAAATACTGTGCAATGCTTTGTTAAGGCCTGGCTAGAAACCTGGGTTCAATAGATGTAACATTGTCTCTGTTTTTTGGGATTTTACATTCGTATGGAAACTTTTGTTTTAGTATAAAGTTTTATCTTTTAATCTCAGGTCTTTGTCAAAATATGTATAAGTTTTAAATATACAATTTTCTTTCAATTTTCTCTTAGATCAATACAATCAAGAATATTTCCATGGATAAAGCCAAAGCACAGAAGGATTGAGGGTGGGAAGTGGGGTGGTGAGGGGGGAAGTGGTGGCAAGAAAATGGAGACAAGTGTACATGAACAACAGTAAAAAATGAAAAAAAAAAGAATATTTTATGTCACTCATTGGCCAAATATTTCAGAACCTATGTAAATGTCTAATAAATTATCAAACCAAAACTATAAGAAAGCCTGCCTTTCTTTCTCTTTATTTTTCTCAGAATCTGTGTAGAATTGCAAGTAAAGCACAATGTTATCCTAACCTATCATTAGGCACACCATGTTCTTTTTTAAGCAAAGGAATTTTCTGATAGTAAGTTAGGCTCTTGGAAAGAAATGCCTGCTCTTTGAGCCACTAGGGTCCCATTATGTAAGTATAACATTGACTGGTGCCTTGCACTCAGTTTAAATTTTTATATTCCCCACTTCTATCAGTAAAAGCGCAAACATCCTTATATATTCTCATTTGTATATAAATTATATATATATGTATATATATGCTACTATACTCAATATATGTGTTCTAAAATACACAAAAGGAGATTAAGAAGGATAAGACAAACTATTTTAATATTGCTTTATTAATAGGATAAAACATTTTGCTTCTTATAATGGTTAATTATTATATTATCCTTTCAACTGCTCCTGTTGCTTTCCTCCATAATGTTAAATAATAAGCCCATGATTCTATTAATCTATCAACCATAAATGACTACAACTGGTTTCTCATTAAGGAAGATAAGGAATTTAAATCATTAAGAGTCTCTAAAACTCCTCCAAATTTGTGAATTATATTTTTATCTCTAGTTATATGGGTTGCCCCTAGAAATCAAATACCATTCTTAATATTTTATTGTCTGATCCATAACTTTTTGGTGTTATATGCAACTTCCCTATACAGAAGAAGTCATTAACACTCCAACTCTTTCTTCATCTCTTTTTATCTTACCCCCAAAATTTGATTTTTATTTATTTATGTTATATAGTTAACTTGATGCTATATAATAGAGTATATATAATTATACAGTTTAATAAAATGTAACTTATGTATACTTCTACAGTATAATTTAGTTTTAAATGTAATTTGTATTTAGATTAATTCTGAAAATAGGTAAAAATAGTATTTGAAATATTATTATGAGAATCATAATTAGTTCTATGGAGTACAAAATGTAGCATGTTGTAATTTGTTCTGTAGAAAAAACAGGTACAGTTTTTAATTTTTAACTAAATCTATTTTTCTTAAAGATGGACACTCCAAATGGTTTAAACACATTTCCTTTTCTTACACTTGAGAAGTGCCCCAAAGCTTTGGGTCTATGATTTTCTTAGACAACTGGAGTTTCTGTTAATATCATTTTCTCATTAAAAATAGAAATGTATGCTCTTCATGCCATTGGATACATTGTGAAGTTCTGACAAAATACTCAAAATACTTTCTAGGAGTTAAAAAACTCCTGGATAAGACTGACTATTTTGGATTTCACATCTTCCTCTTAGAATTCATTTCGATATTCTAGGAATATTTTAGTTTCTTCTTTTTTTAAGAAGATACATGGTACAATTCTGAGACCTTCCATTTCCAAAATTAAAAAAAAAAACTGTTCATTATTTCACTGTCTTCAGCCCCCCAAACCTCTACTGGTATGCTGGAGCTGCCTCAAACCAGCTCACAGATGCTGACTTTTTGGCATCTCTTCCCAACTCTGTGACCTCACTGTTGTAGTTTAAAATTGGCCAAGATGGGAGTGTTTACCCCACAAAAATCATCACAGTATATATCAGGTTGGCTACTTTATTGTTTTGAGAAATGATTGTTAAGCTTTTCTTAATATACAACTTCAACCACCAGGTTGGGTATGGAATTTTAGATTCAAAATTACTTTCACAATGTATTTAGAAGCCCAGCAAAATATTCTTTTATTGATTGCTTATATACTTTCTTTCCTTCCATATTTTCTCTTCTTTCTCTTTCACTTTGGAACTGCCTTGAGTATTGTTTATGTACTTTAATGTGACGTAAATTCCCTGAGGACAGAAGAGTCTTTTTCATTTCCATGACAAAATCCATGAGGCAATATGTGGCACATAGTAAGCTTTCAATACATGTTTGACTAGTAAATGTAGCAAGTCTGTTAGAAAAACATTGGCCTACCTAGATTTATCTTCTGTGTCACTTTATGTTTTGCTCAAGTATTTAATCTCTTTGATGTTTTGTTACAGAGCAGAGGGGGGTGGTTCACGATAAATTATTACAGAAAGGATTCCCCCTTTCTGTCTCTGGAGGTTCCTTCCCCCACGCCCACCTGCTAGGTTTGAAATGCCCGCCGCCAGAGATGTCTCTCAATGCCAGAGACTGGTGAAAAGGAAAGGAATTGTTTATTTAAAAGTTACACAAACTTAGAATAATGACCTAATGTCTTCAATAAGATACTAAAGTCCTTTAGAATACCCACAGATGCACAGTCCTTCCCTCTCCCTGTGCCCAGTCCAGGGTACTGTGTCTCAGGAAAAGAAGTAGAAGTCCGTGATTCAGGCTCCCGGCACCATCAGCTGTGTGGCTGCTGCGATCTCCAGTTAATCCAAAGCCATGTGGCACCTTCTCATGGCCCACCAGCAAGAGTTCTTTCTCCCCTTTTCTTCCTGGCAAAGTCTCTCCTGCTGTCTAAGCTGTGTGGCAAAAAGCAGCACTCCAAGACCTCATGGTCCTCTCTACTCTCCTTCAGAACAGCGTGGTCCTTTTCCCCATTTCAGAACCTCGTGGTTCTCCTCTTTTACTTCAGAACCACATGGACCTTTATCTATCTACTTGCTTCAGAACCTCGTGGGTCTACTCTTTCCTTCAGAGCCGCATGGTCTCCTCCCCTTCAGAGCTGCATGGTCTCCTCCTTTCTCCCCCGAAACCTTGTGGTCCTCTTCTCTCTATGGCTGCCGGGCCTAGGTTTAAATCCCAGTGCCCATCTTCCTTTGCAGCCCCATTTCTGACTCCTCCTACAGTCAGTTACACCTGTCAGCATCCTTGTATTCTTCCAGCTTTTCTGAGCTGCCATAGTAAGTCTGGGCAGGTGTGGCCCCATGGCATGGAGCCAATCATCTCCAAGCTTTCACGCAGGCCCTGTAACCAGGGGGAGTTGCTTCCCAGTCCCATCTTGGGTGGAATTTGGTCCCATCCCCCTGGCTCAAAGCATGGCCACAGCTACTTAACACATCCATGAAACCAGTTAAAGGTTATAGATATGTTAAATGACTGTGCCAGGGGTTAGCTGCAAAGCTCTTGCTACCCAAAACAGCTCTGAATGGCCCTGTTCCATGTGTCCCATCCCCCCTGGCTCAGGCCTGTGGGGGTGAGGACATCCTATACACATTTTTCTAATATTTCCTGGACACCCCAAGTCCTGGACCCCATTACAAATCCCTTCTTGGGGCCATCCTCTTGGCTGCACCCTGCTTCAGTTTCACTTTTCGGGAGCTGTGTCTTATTCTCTCACTTCTCCTTGTTGATAGCAGCATGTTCTTGTCTTACAGCTCTTGTTTCTATTATATAAGATAGTGTTATGGTACACTCTTCCAGGGTGTGCCTTTGCAATTCTTTTAACATCCTTTTGCTTCATTTAATTTTCTTTGCTTCCTCTGATATTAGTCCTTCTGTTATTTTATCTATCCTTTTCTTTTACACTAATGATATTCCCTAGGTCTCATGATTCTTTAGTGATTGGCTTTTATTTCTGAAGAACCAGCTTGACTGAGATAGGTAGTTCATGTGGGCTTCTCTTATTATCACTGTTACCTCACCCAGTTTGAAAGGACTGACTGCAAAATCTGTGTGAGTGGATAAAGTTTGTTAACATCAGGAAGATTTCATTTTTTCTGTCAGGCAAGGCACAACACACCACATTCCATGCCATGTGTCAACACTAAAAGGCCTTACCCTGAAGAATATTCTGGGAGGCATATAGATAGATATGAGTGTGAATGTGAATATACATATATATGTATAATTTATATATTTATAATTTTAAAATAGGCTGACCCTTCTTTATCTATAGGTTTGATTTCATATGCTTTCACTTTCCAGAAATTCTACAAAATAATTAGTTCTGAAATTCTTGTTTTCTTCTTTCTTATGGCTCTTACCTCAGAATCTTAAAGTATTTTTACATTTATACTTCTTTATATTCAATTTCATAAGTCTTAATGAGAGATGGTAGTTGAAACAAGTGCCTAGCTCTCTATCTGGAATCATACAGTTGGTGTGCCTCTTAATAACTTCCTCAACAATAATACTAATTCTGACTATTTGGAGGACTTTTCTCTTAAATAAAACAAATCCCCAGTATGATATTAGAAATTATTGAATAATGCAAATTGCATTATCAAGTTTGCAACTAAATGTATTATATGTATAATCTGGGATACACCTGTAAGTAAAAAAAATCTACAGCATATTTATAATATCAAACACAATGCCTCTTTGGGAAAATCGGGATGTAGGAGAGGAGTTTGGCAAATGTGAATGTATACATAAGGAAAACTAATTAATATCAAATTTCTATATAATTTATTTAAATATAGGACATTTGGCTTTCTCATGAAAAAATGAAGGATTAGAGGCATTTTGAATGTGGTAATTCAGTTTAGCAAAAGAAACAAAAATTTCCTTTGGAAATGTTTTAGTCTATGTGGATATTTAAGTAACCATAATTGCTTAGTGAGTTCTGACAAGAGAAAACTGAACTAAAACCTCTAAATAACATGTGGTTGCCTATTGTGATTATATAGGAGACCATTCTGTGTGGCGTGGGCCCAGCTCCCACTTGGAAAAGCTAGTGGAGCAAGGTCCAGCACACAGGACCCACGCCCACAGATAGGTTCTCCTGTGGGGAATCAGGCCTGCATTGTACCTAGGCCACTAAAGCTAGTGGAGCAAGGTCCAGCACACAGGACCCACGCCCACAGATAGGTTCTCCTGTGGGGAATCAGGCCTGCATTGTACCTAGGCCACTATAAAACTTGCTTTTTCCAAAAGTCCCTCATGCTGAATTGAGGCAGCAAATGTTTACTGCATATCTTTAAAGTAACTTCCTAAAATCTATGCTAAACCTTCCAAGGATGAGTGTAACCAGTTCAACCACTTTTCCCTTTACATTTGCAAATATCCTTCCTTTTTGATGTAATTAGCAACATCCTCTCCTTTGTTTTCTGTAAAAGGTAACCACCCAAAGTGAACCTGTGCATAGTAAATAGGACCATCCTCGATGTACTTACTGTACCTAGAAAAACAATAAAAGCCTGTTCAGGCAGGGGTGGGGGCCCCCTCTCTCACTTGGAGAACGGCCATGCGTCCCTTTTCTCCACAGGACTCGGTAGTCCGTGTGAATTTGTCCATTGCCGCCACAACACATGGATCCTGTGGGCCGGGATCTGCATCAGATCAGACACAAGAAAGGTTTATTGGCTGTTAAGATTCTTTATTGGCCCTGCTTCCAGAGTTCCTGGAACTTTTCCTCTATTAATAAATACACTTAGCTGGAATTTAAGTATGATAAATGATCATTGGCATATCTCTCTATTTCCAGCAATTGAGCAGACGGTCTATATTTCCACATGCTATAGATTCGTTGTGTTATTACAATTTAATTATATTAATGACATTCATTTACAATGCTATCTTCTGATTGTGATTCTCCTTGGCGTCTGGAAAAGTTGTAAGTTGATTACTTAATCTAAATAGTATATGCGCAATTGTCTTTTGGATTGTGGCCTCACTCAAGAGGTTCAGAAATGGAGGGTTTTCAATAGCTATTTATAAGATATTTGATTGCTAAATTTTATTTCAAGGAGAGGGGTTCTTGGACCACACTACCAGATTGATCAGTCTAGGCTAGTTATTTACCATTTCCAACTTCAGCATCATTTTTCACCTATAAAACAAAGGAATTGTATTCATCATTTCATGTACCTTCTAGCCTTAAAATTCTGTGATTGTAAGATTCAAAACTGGTAATATACAATAATAATTTATTTATATATTAACATAATTTAGAAACCTAAGAAGGATATTTAAATTTGGGTGCATTAACTTATATAAATTTAAAATTATGAGAATGACCCTTGGTTAATGCTAAAGTTTTACTCTTTAATACTCCTTAAATTATATTTCCTAAAAGTTTCCTTGAAACTCCTCTTCAATTTTGGCAAAAATTGAGTCACTTTTCAATATATTACTATAGATCCCATTATATGCCAGAAAAAATGATTAATAAAAGTTGAAATCAGCTAGTAATTTCATTAAGTTAAGTGAAATGGGAAATCAGTAGCACAAAAAGGTGAAAAGTAAATGCCTCTTTCATGTTCTCATTTAACTCATAAATAATGTAATTAGAGTTTTGTCTTAAATGTTTATTGAGACCATGCTCTCTCACTGAGAACTTTCAGACTTTGCTCTCCTTGAGCTTTAATGTTCAATTTCATTAATATAGTGTTGGCATGAGTAATAAAGTACAAATATTTTATAAAATCAAAGTTCTAAGGAGTGACTATAAAACAGTTGGTGTGTTTCTTAAACTAGTTCCCTCCAAATTAATTTAAATTGGCTCTGGAATGAGCACTGAAAATTTGCTTAAGGACCATAAGAAAAAGGTAATTATAAGTGGCAGAGCATCTGACTTTGGGGAGCTGTCTGGTAGGGTGTTTGGTGTACATCCAAGTTTTCTCTAACAACTTTATTAATTATCTGGAAAAAGAAATAAACAGCATGTTAATTAAATTTGCAGCTGATAATAATTGGGAAATGTTGCCAACTTTAATGCAAAAAAATGAAAACGAAATAATAAAGATAAAAACATATTGGGTTGATATATGAGAACTAAAGAATACAAGTAAGAAATTACAAGTATGATAGAGGAAAATAACAGGATAGAATGAAAAATTTCAATCATAAAACTATGAAAAGAATACATTGGTAAATAATCTTAAAGATTTATAATTTAGCTAATAATACAACTAATAAATATTGTAAGCTTAAATGTGGCAGAAAATGTACATGGCCATCAGTAATGCTTTCATATATTAAGTCTATGGGTCATTAATGACTTCGTTCAAGAAATTCTAACACAAAAAAATTGCATGAAATCTTGGTGGTTGAGATTTGGAGAAATCAATGTGATGACCACAGTGAAAATGTTTTTTATTAAACTAAATCGTGTTTAGGCTTTCTCATACCTAATCTTCATTTTAACACTCTATCATCAGCCTTTACATAGTCTTTATCTATTCTTGAAATCAAACAACTGGGCTTTTTAAAAAATCCTAAATTGTTTGCTGAATGACCCCTGTACTATGTGGTATTTGTCAATCATACTGTCAAGGTTCTTTATGAACAAAGAATAGTTTCATTCATGTATGAAAGCCTAAATAGCCATAAAATGCAAGTCAGAAGAAGAAAAATAGCAAGACAAGATGAAATGATGATGCACTTCTGTTTTTCCTTACTCTTTACTCTCCATAATCCATTATTCTCCTAGTCATGAAATTCATAATACAGGAAGACATCACAGATTAAACTCCCATCGTATCTAAAATAATGGAGCCCTTACAGCATCACAAGTACCGTATTTTTCAGATTATAAGACATACTTTTCCCCAAAATTTGGGAGGAAAATGGGGGTGCATCTTATAGTCTGAGTGTAGCTTTACCTGGCTCGCTGGGCAGGGGGGAGGGGGCAGTGGTGGAGTGGGTTTTTTCCCTATTTCCTACTTTAAAACTTAGGTGCATCTTATAGTCCAAAAAATACGGTACTTAATTATCTGCCTTTCTTTATTATATGATAAGATACGTAAGGATAGAAACAGCATCTTAAACATTTTTGTACTTTTCAGCATCTAGAGTCATGCCAAATATCTACCAAATGCTCGGGGAAAGTTAGCTATTTAAATACATGCTACACAGTATTTTGAATACTGTTAGTTCCATGACATTGAGCAGATTTTTACCTCTCTGAATCTCAGTCTTCATGTTCCTAAAGATGGGGAAGATAATATTCTATTTTACAAGGACTTGGATAAATCCTTCACGTAAAATATAGTGCCTAGCCAAGAAAACTCTAACTCCTTTTCCTTTCCTTTCCTTTCCTTTCCTTTCCTTTCCTTTCCTTCCCTTTCCTTTCCTTTCCTTTCCTTTCCTTTCCTTTCCTTTCTTTCCTTTCCTTTCCTTTCCTTTCCTTTCCTTTCCTTTCCTTTCCTTTCCTTTCCTTTCCTTCCCTTCCCTTCCCTTCCCTTCCACTTTCCCTTCCCTTCATCCTTTTCCCTTTCCTTTCCTTTTCCCCTCCTCCAGTTTTGTTGAGATATGATGGACATAGAGCACTGTCTAAGGTACACAGCCTAATGACATGACTTACATATATTGTGAAATGATTACCACAATAAGTTAGTCAGCATCCATTATCTAACTATAGATACAAAAAGAAAAGTAAAAGAAAGCTTTCTTTTCATCTGATGAAAACTCTTAGTGTCTGCTCTCTGAACAACTTTCAAATGTACCGTACAGCAGTGCTAACTATAGACACCATGCAGCACATCCCTAATATTTATTTACCGTACAACTGAAAGTTTATAACTTTTGAGGCCCCCCTTTTAAAGACTCTCAACAAAACCAATCTAGATGATTTTCCCCTAAACTAAATTATTTTGATACAAGAAAATGTAAACTATTTATGAATATCAGTATTTTAAATGAATAGATGCTTCTAAGAGAATTGGACTTTATTAGACAGCTATAATGGCTCTATATTTTCAATACTTAGCTTTCTTGAAACTTGTACTTTTCTTTTTAGATTTTATCCAAATTCTATGTTCAACTCTGTATGCATTGTTAAGTAGGTGTTAAGTGACTTACCTTGACTTCACATAATGATAATATGTGAAAAGATCTTATGATTTATGTAGTTGAGAATTTTAAGACAATTATTAGAACACTATCTGACCACTCCATAAAAATACACATCACCATAAAATAACTGCACATGGAGTATTTAATCCTGAACTTCTAAAGATGTAAAGTGAAAGTAGTTACAATAATCATTATTTTCAATTTTATGTAGTTAAGTGGTTTTACACAAAAAAAATTAGCCTTCCAAATGACATAGTTATAATGTGTTAATGGTAGCATAACGTGTTATTACATTATGCAACATAATTTCATGGATATTATGTATGGCATTTATGTACTTATAGTTATTAGGAGATACTCAATTTTTTCAGACCACATTCTTCTTAACCCTATTACTTAATGTAATCCCTGAGTGGTTTCTCTGCCTTTTGATGAGGTCTTTATATGACTGTATAACCTATTTTCTAAAAATTTAACTTACTGATACCCAATTTCTTCATTATTACTTTTCTGTCTTATTCTTATTTCCCAATAAATATTTAGAATGTCCTAAAAAATATTCCAAAGAAGTGGTTATTGTCTAATGTATCTAGTTAATAAGAAATGCTTTGATTTTGAAAATTGGCTGTTTGTCTAGTAAGTCTTAATAAATGTGGATGGAATTGAATATTTCTTTTATCCTCATTAGTACCAAAAATAGTATTTTATTCCTCATAATTTATTCATTTCTTTAATAGTAAAGTGTCATTTCTCAAATGCTCAACATATACTTTAATTCAGCACTTGCTGAGTACTTGCTTCTTCAGAGACTATGCAAATAATGGTTGACAATACAGACTTTGCCTCAGACAGAATTGGCTTCAAATCCCATATTTGATGCTTAATTCCTATGTGAATTTAGATGGATTTTCTTTACCTATAAGATAAAGTTAGTAGTTATCATTCTAAGATTATTGTTTCTTGAAGATACATTAAAATAGGATAGCTAAAATTTCTGGCACATGGTACTTCAGGACATAAAAATGATATAGTTAGTATAATTAATAATTCAATATGTCGAGTGGTAGTATTACAGATGTGAACAAAGAGTCCATAGTTTTGTGGAGCTAAGAACAGAAAAGATGACATAATCAGATAAGATTTAAAGTCTCTGCCCTCAAGAAATGCCACACCATATTTGGGGGGGTTTGTTAGTTTGGTTTTTCCTTTTTACTTTCCTTTTTCCAACACCATTTATCACCTCTATACCCTCCTCTACTTCCACCTGCATAACCCTCTGCAATCACCCCACACAACAACAATATTTGTTGAATAAACAAAAAAAGTGGGAAACACATTTGTACAGATTAATGTCAATGGAAGTCAGTGTGTCAATTACTGTAATCAATACATTGGGTTGGCAAAAAAGTTCATCTAGTTTTTTTCCATATGATGGTTCAAGTAGTGCTTAGTTGTCTTTAAATTTGAAACAGTTTTGTTAGATTGTATTGTGACAGCTGTCACATCAGCGTGCATTTTAAAAAACTTACCAAAATTGGTAAATTTGTGTACAGTCATTTTATTATTGAAGATGGAAGAAAATACACAACATTTGCATTGTAGTATTTTTATTATTTCAAGAAAGGTAAAAATGCAGCTGAAATGCAAAAAAAGATTTGTGCAGTGTATGGAGAGGGTGCCGTGACTGACTGAACATTGTCAAAAGTGGTTTGCGAAGTTTCTTGGTAGTATTGACATTTTGGCCAAATATTTGATATGGGGCTCTCTCATGCATTGGAAGATGTTTAGCAGCACCCCTGGCCTCTAGTCACTAGAAGCCAATACCAGGAGATAGCCAACATACTCAAAATATCCAAATCAATAAAGTTATTGGTTAAAATGAAAAATGTGTCTTTTATTTAAAAAAAAAAACTAAATGGGCATTTTGGCCAATATAATATAAGCAAAGTCCTGTGGCTACTTAGGAGAAAGAGATTAAATGATTACAGTTTAGCATGGGAAAATGTGTAGAGGTTTGACTTTGGAGAATAAGTAGGAATCTAATATTTTGAGAAGGCTGGGAGGGTATTCAAAGCCAAGACAAAACCATGGAACATTACATTATTGAATGTTTGCAAGATCAAGATTTTGAGTATTCTGTGGATGAGAGCTGTAGAGTCAAAAAGCGGTGGAGAGGTATCCGGATGACATTGATGGGACAAGATATGTGACAATTATCTGAAGAAAATGGGGAGACATTCAATGACGAAAATCATCTAATATTTTTAAACAGTGTATTTCTGTATTTGCATGGATATGTGGGGGGTTTCTTTTGTAAGCATTGTGTTAGAGCTTTAGGTTGTATTCACAACATCCCAGAGCCTTTCCTCTAGCATCTTACAGTCCATTCAGATCTAGATTGCAATCGGTAAATGAAAAACATAGAAAGTGGTCTGACAACGGTCAATACGTTCGGTATAGTAAATTAGAAGGGAAAAGGTGGTTCTAATGTGTCTGGATGGGGTAAAGCAGTACTTACAGGTTGAGAAGTCACAGTTACAATGAGTGGGCTGGTGCCAAGTAAAGGATTTATTTCTTTTTTTAGAATATTTTTTTCTTTTTTTATAGTTGTTCAATTACAGTTGTCCCCATTTTCCCTCATTATTGTTCCCCACCCTACTCACCCCCACCTCTTACATTCAATCCTGCCCCCATTGTCTTTGTCCATGTGTCCTTTATACATATTCCTTGATGACTCTTCCTCTTCTTTCCCCCATTATCCCTCTCCCCCTCCCCGCTGGTTACTGTCAGTTTGTTCTTTATTTCCATGTCTCTGGTTCTATTTTGCTCACTTGTTTGGTTTGTTAATTACATTCCATTTATAGGTGAGATCATATGGTATTTGTTTTTTACCACCTGGCTTATTTCACTTAGCATAATGCTCTCCAGTTCCATCCATGCTGTTGCAAAGGGTAGGAGCTCCTTCTTTCTTTCTGCTGCATGGTATTCCATTGTGTGAATGCACCACAGTTTTTTGACCCACTTATTTAATGATGGGCACTTAGGCTGTTTCTAACACTTGGCTATTGTAAATTGTGCAGCTACAAACATTGGGGTGCATAGGTTCTTTTGGATTGGCATTTCAGCGTTCTTAGGGTATAATCCCAGCAGTGGAATTGCCAGGTCAAAAAACAGTTCCAGTTTTAGTTTTTTGAGGAAATTCTGTATTATCATTTTTCTCAAAGACCACAAAAGTGATGACAGCATTGCTCCCAGGTTTAGTTTTCTTTATTAGCTATTAGTCTTTTATACAAGAATACTATATTTAACTGTTTAATTTCTCTTTTACGCCACTCTGCATTTTGCTTTATTCCTTTTCTCTCCTCCTTTTCCATAGAAATTGATCAAGAAATTTCTCTGTCAAGAATCCTGAAAGCCAAATAAAAAATTTTAAAGCCCTTGCCAGAGCGTCTCAGTTGGCTGGGTGTCATCTCACAAACTGAAAGGTCGCAGGTTCAATTCCTGGTCAGGGCTAACACCCAGATTGCAGTTTCAGTCTTCATTGGGGCAGGTGCAAGAGACAACCAATCAATGTTTCTCTCCCTCTCTTTCTCCTTCCCTTCCCCCCTCTTTGGAAACAATAAAAATAAAAAATAAAATAAAGAATCCCGAAATGGAGTGTCAATTAATAATATGAAAACAGTCAGTTTAGGGTATTGAATTATATGAGCTTCTAGTCAGAGCCCCATTATCTTCATCTTACTTACTAAGCATGGTGCTTAGTAATCCTTGGGTTCCTGGCCTCTAGAATGGAAGTATTAATAATACCTTCTTTATAGGCTTCCTCTGGATATTAGGTTGAATAATACATACAAAGAGCCTACCACAATTGCTAGCATGTAATAGGTACTCAATACACATTAACGTTATTATTATCTTAGTGGTAAAAGCCCAAGACTAGAGCTTATGAAAAAGTTGGTTATCTTTTTTCTCCTTATGAAATGAATAAATTGGAGCAAGTCATTTAACACCTCTGACCCTCAGATCTAAGTCTTTTAACATCTCTGATTCCTTACAAAGATGCTGTAAAGAAAACAGAAGTATGTAGGAAAGTGCTTTTTAACCAAAGAAAGAAATCTTTACAGAGATAAGATATTATTTTCATCAATGTGGTTGTTAAGATAGCAAAATCTAGTAACCAAGTTTAGTGGGGTGGGATGGGGTGGGGGTCACAGATTAAACTACTGTTGTTAAAGAGCTGGTGACTGAATCAATAGGTGTCACCTCACCCAGAAAAATACAAAGCCTCTTATTCTGTGAGGGTTGCAAATTACCAGGTTTTTCCCATTTTGACTCCAACAACCTCACTTTTACTAATCATATAGTTTAAATTTCCGAAGACCTCAAGCAATGAGGGATGTCTTAAGTTGGTATACAAAGTAATCATAGAGTGCCCAGAACTATCACTCCTCTGTAAGGAGTTATCTCAGGACAGCTTTCTCAGTGTGGCTAAAGGTATATTTTCTACTCTTCTTTGTCTGGACCCAATGCCCTGTAATGAAGACGGCAGGGCTTTGAAAGCCAAATCTGTTTATGACAGACTCCCAGCTAACCTCTCTACTGTAATATTAAATAAACAATTTAAACGTAAGTCTCCATAATTATTGGGTTAAATAAGTCTGTAAACCAGACTTTAACCTGAACTTAATTTATTTTTCTGACTCTGATAAACCCTAATTCTAAAAAGAGGTACACAATGAAATTTTGGGTTTCTAGATGGCAACATCAGTTCTATCAGTGTCAAATAGTCCTCACTATAGACAAGTAGTCCCTTTTCCCAAGCATATATCCTTTCATGGAAAAACTGAGGGATTGTTACAATGCATACTTACCTTGCAATGTCTTTCCTCCTAGTTACCTGGACACTTCTGTCAGTGAGTTCAGATATAAATGAGTCCCTCCAGTTCAAGTATTGTATCTGACCAAGAAACAGTGACTTTTTATTGGAGCAACTGCCCTCAGCTTTCTCCTCAACTCATATCTTTTTCTGGTTGTTGATGATAAGCAACACCTTCATTGGCTACCTGTCAATTTTACCCATAGACATTATATTCACTCTGAACTATCTCTATAATTCCTGTGGGTCAAGCTCCCTTGGCTGCCTCTCCAACCTTCCCTGTTCTGACAACAGAGGACCCTGGCTTCTGACAGTTAAGCATCACCACCTGGCCTCTATTACCTCAGGTCACCCTCATCCTCAAGGGGGTTAATGATCCCAGCTCTGTGATTACCTCTGTTACCAAAGGAGATCCACCACTGAATGTCCCTTATAACCACTGCATTTCCAATAGCCGTGGTGAACGGTGTGTCTTCCAGGTCCTCCTGTGAAACATGAATTTCTGATAAATTTTTATTCAAGCTTGTCTAGTTCTCTCAGGCATCTACCATCTCCCAGAGTAACACAAGTATTTTTATTTAACTCAGCAGGGGTTACCATTTTCTTCAGGCTTCTAAGAACCATTTAAGCAGGATCCCAGCCAAGATGGAGGAGTAGGTAGAAACACTTCTCTTTTCCTTGCACAACCAAAATCAGGATAACGATCAATTTAAAAACAATAAACAACCATAACCACCAGAAAATCAAACTGCATGGAACTCTGACAACCAAGGAGTCAAAGAAACATTCATCCAGTCCAGTAGGAGGGGCAGAGATAGTCAGGGCAAAGAGGACCTGCGGCAAGGAGGTGGACTGTGTGGACAAGGTGGGGGCTGGCTGACCAGGAAACTAAAGACTCAAAACCTCTAGCTGTAAAATCCTGTGGGGGGTGCAAAGGCAGGAGAAACTCCCAGTGTCACAGTAGAGTTCATTGGAGAGGCCGTGGAATCCTAGAATGTACACAAACCCATACACCTGAGAATCAGCACCTGAAAGGGCACAGTTTGCTTGTTGGAAGTGAGGGAAGTAATGGAAAGTGGGGTTAGACAGGAGCAAGCAAGCAGCATTGTTCCCTCTCTAACCCTTTCCCCATAGATAGCACCACAATACAGCAAAGAGAGTTGCCCCACCCTGGTGAATACCTAAGGCTCCACCCCCTTACAACATAACAGGGGCACCTAGACAAAGAAATATGGACCAAATGAAAGAATAAATCAAAACTCCAGAAAAAGAACTAAGCAACAAGGTCATAGACAACCTATCTGATAGAGAGTTCAAAACACTGGTAATCAGGATGCTCACAGAACTGATTGAGCTCAGTTGCAAAATGAAGGAAAAAATGAAGGCTATATAAAGTGAGATAAAGGGAAACATACAGGGAACCAACATTGAAGGGAAGGAAACTGGGAATCAAATTAATGATTTGGAACAAAAGGAAGAAATAAACATCTAACCAGAACAGAATGAAGAAATGAGAATTCCAAAAATTGAGGAGAGGTCTGGGAACCTCTGAGACTACAAAGGCTAGCTACTTTAAGTGCTCTAACATCTGGATCATAGGTGTGCCAGAAGGAGAAGGGAAAGAACAAGAAATTGAAAACTTATTTGAACAAATAATGAAAGAAAACTTCACCAAGGCTAAGGAAATAGACTTCCAGAAAGCCCAGAAGGCCAAAGAGTCCCAAAGAAATTGGACCCAAGAAGAAACACACCAAGGCACATCATAATTACATTAGCCAAGATTAAAGATAAGGAGAGAATCTTAAAAGCAGCAAGAGAAAAGGAGATGTTTACCTACAAAGGAGTGCCCATAGACTGTCAGCTAATTTCTTAAAAGAAACCTTACAGGCAAGAAGGGGCTGGAAAGAAGTATTCCAAGTAATGAAAGGCAAAGACCTACATCCAAGATTACTCTATCCAGTAAAGCTACCATTTAGAATGGAAGGGGAGATAAAGTGCTTCCCAGATAAGGTCAAGTTAAAGGAGTTCATCATTACCAGGCCCTTATTATATGAAATGTTAAAAGGACTTATCTAAGAAACAGAAGATCAAAATATGAATAGCAAAATGACAACAAACTCACAACTATCAACAACTAAACCTGAAAAACAAAAACAAAAACAACCTAAGCAAACAACTAGAACAGGAACAGAATCACAGAAATGGAGATCACATGGATGGTTATCAGTGGGGAGGCAGAGGGGTAGAATGGGGAGGAAGGTACAGGGAATAAGAAGCATAATTGGTAGGCATATAATAGACAGGGGGAGGCTAAGAATAGTATAAGAAATAGAGAAGCCAAAGAACTTATATATACAACCCATGGATATGAACTAAGGGGGGGATGCTAGAAGGGGGAGTACAGGGTAGAAGGGGGATAAAAGGGACAAAAAATGTCGACAATAGTAATAGCACAATCAATAAAATATAACTTTTTTTTTTTTACAAAAAGAACCATTTAAGCCTTGTTCCATATCCCTGGAGTGGAGTGACATTGGTTAATAAAATTATATAGGATTCAAGTGTACAATTCTATAATACATCTATTTTTGTCTTTGTAATTAACAAATGTGTTGTGGGGATATAATTTGAAACTGTGCAAATACTTTGTTTCACATTAAACTTTTACCAAGTTACTTTATCATCCATTGATGTTTCTTATGTTAATAGATTATTATTTCATTATGCTTGTCAATGGCAATTTGATCATTATTTCACTGCTTTTGTATTAGTTGGCCATATCTGTATCTTTTGGTTGCAAAGAATTTCAGGTTGATAGACTATAACTTCCAAGAATATCAAGGATGTATCTGTCTCATACAAGCTGTAATGCTATACTTAACATAGTTCTTGGAATGATAATGATAAACATCTATTTGTTAAGTTAATCATGAAATAAATGAATAAAATAATGACAGATTTAAAATTTTAAAAATAAGTAGTAATAAATGAATATAAAGATAAATTAGTAATAATTAAGAATAATAGGCTAAGTTATCTCTTTGCAAAACATACTACCCAAAGCACTGGGAAGAAATCTACAAATATCCACATATAACCAAAGGGATCAAACTATATCCTCAGGTCCTGTCAATTCATTTGTATTACAATATGACAAAGAAAAGAGTCATTACCGAAGGGTGGTTATGTCACTGAAGTAGTAATAATATCATTACTATTCACCAGAATTTATTCTCTCCTTGTAGAAACATTATACTTTCTTTCTCTGTTGAAATCATGCATGATCATGTGACTCACTCTGGCCAATAAAATGTGAGTGAAATGTGTAGTAAACAACCACAGCAGAACACACATATTTACAAGCATCACCAAATCAATCATTCTGGGTCTTAAAACCCACCTTCATCGGTATAAAAGAAGAGACGTTATACAATGCTTACTCTCATAGCACAATAAAATTAAAATAGAATAACAGAAAGATGAATGGAAATTTTTCAGATATGTGAGATTAAACAACATACTTCTAAATAATGCATGGGTCAAAGAAGAAATCTGAAGAGAAACAAATACTTTGATCTAAATGAAAATGAGTGCACAATTTATCAAAATGTGTGGGATAAAGCAAAAGCAGTGTTAAGAGGGAAATTTGTGAATGCATATATTAGAAAAGAGGAAAGTGCCCTGGCTGGTGTGGCTCAGTGGGTTGAGCCCCACCCTGAGAACCAAAAGGTCACCAGTTTGATTCCCAGTCAGGGCACAAGCCTGAGTTGTTCCCCAGGTCCGCATTTGTGGGCATGTGTAAGGCAACTACACATCAGGGTCCCTTTCCCTTTCCTTCTCTCTCTCTTCCCATATCTCTAAAAAATAAATAACATCTTTAAAAAAAAAGAAAAAGAAAGAAAGGAGGAAGGACATAAATTCTCTAATCTCTAAGTTTCCACCTTAAGAAACAGAAAAAGAAAAGCAAATTAAGTCCAAAGTAGGCAGAAGAAAAGAAATAATACAAATTAGAATAGAAATCAATTAAATTGAGAACAGGAAATTAATAGTAAAAAAAAATCAATGAAACCAAAAGTTAGTTTTTTAAAAAGATCAAAGAATAGATGAGCCTCTAGCCGGCCTAACAATAACAAAAGAGAAGGCACAAATTACAAATTTCAGAAATGAAAGTGGGGATATCAGTGCAGATCTTTTGGACATTAAAAGGAAAATAAAGGAATACCAGGAGCAACTCTATTGCCCATAAATTTGATAACCTAGATAAAATAGAGACAGTAGTTGAAAGACACAATCTGCAAAAACTCACACACAAAAAATAGATGATCTGAATAAGCCTATACTTATTAAAGAAATTGAGTTAATAATTAATAACTTTCCAGAAAGCGCCAGGCTCAAATAGGTTCAGTTGTGAATTCTACCAAAGGTTTAAGAAAAAAATTATACCAACTCTCTACAATCTCCTTCAGAGATTGAAGCAGTGAGAATACTTCCATTCTCATTCTATGAGGCCACAATTATCCTAATAACAAAACCAGACAAAACATCAGAAGGAAATAAAACTATAGCCCAATATAGCTTATGAATGTAGATGCAAAATCCTCAGCAAAATATTAGCAAGTTGAATCTCAAAAAATATTAAAAAGTATTGCATATCACGACCAAAGTATTTGAGGCTGGTTCAACATATAGTAATCAATTAATGTAGTCCTTCACATAAACTTGTTAAATAAGAATAATTTTATCAATGGATGCAGAAAAAGCACTTCACAAAATCGCATACCCACTCATGATAACAAAAACTTTGAGTAAACTAAGAAGAAGAAAGGTAACTTTGTCAACTTGACAAAAAAACTATCTACAAAACATAGTTAACATCATACTTCATGATGAAAAATTCAAAGCTTTCCTACCAAGGTCAGGTATAAGGCTAGGATGTTTCCTCTCACCACTGCCCTACAATATCATAGTGGGTATTCTTGCTCATGTATTAAGACAATAAAAGGGGAAAAAAGAAGAAATAAAATTGTCTTTGTTCACAGATGACATAAGTGTCTGTGCAGAAAATCCAAAAGAATTGACAAAAAACTGTTGGAACTTATAAGTGATAATAGCATTGTTGCAAGGAGCAAGATTAATCTTACAAAGTCAATTGCTTCCATTATACCAACTAGGAAGTAATGGAATTTCAAAGTGAAAACACAATACCATTTATATCAACCCTCCTGAATATGAAATGTGAGGTATAAATCTATCAAATGTGTACAAAATTTATATAAGGAAAATTATAAAACTCTGATGAATGAAATCAAAGAAGAATAAATAAATGGAAAGATACTCCACATTCATGGATAAAAAGATTCAATATTGTCAAAATGTCAGTTGTTCCAAAATTGATATATATTCAATAAAATCCAAATAAAAATTCCACCAAGTTTTTATGGATTTTGACAAACTGAATCCAAAGTTTATGTGGAGCCAAAGCAATATGGAAGGAGAAGAACAAAGCTGGTGAACTAATTATCTAACTTAAATATTTACTCTAAAGCTACTATAATCAAGACAGTATGATATTGAAAAAAAATAGACAGATTAATGGAACAGAACAGGAAGTTCAGAAATAAACCCATAGTCCACCAATCTGTGACGAAGGAGAAAAGGCAATGGAGCAAAAATAGTCTTTTCAATAAATGGTGCTGAAACAACCGGACACCCACACGTAAAAAGTGAATCTAGGCACAGACCTTCCACCTTCACAAATAGAAACTCAAAATATATAACAGATCAAAATGTAAAGCACAAAACTCTAAAGCTCCTAGATTAAAAAAAAAAACAACAACTAGATGACCTTGCCTATGGTGATGACTTTTTTGATATGACACCAAAGACATGATGCATGAAAAAAGTAATTGATAAGCTAAAGATTATTACAATTAAAATCTTCTGATCTGTAAAAGACAATATCAAGAGAATTAAAGGACAAGTTATGGACAAAAGAAAATAATTCCAAAAGACATATCTGATAAAGGACTGTCATCCAAAATATATAAAGAACTCTAAAAACTCCCCAATAAAAAAGCCACCCTAAATAAAAATAAAGACCTTAATAGACACCTTACCAAAGAAAATACAAAAATTGCAAATAAGCATATGAAATATGCTTCACATCATATGTCATCAGAAAATAAAAATTAAAACATTAAGATACCACTACATACCTATTAGAATGCCCCAGATCTGGACCACTGGCAATATGAAATGCTGACAAGTACATGGAACAACAGAAACACATTCATTGCTGGTGAAAATGCAAAATAGTACGGCCACTTTGGAAGACAGTTTGGCAGTTTCTTATAAGATTAAACATAGTCTTAATACACAATCTATCAATCCTGCTCCTTGGTATTTACCCAAAGGAATGAGAAACTAATGTCCACCCAAAAACCTGCACAGGGATGGTTATAGCAGCTTAATTAATAATTTTCAAGTCTTGGAAGCAACCATGATGTCCTTGGTTAGAATAGATCAACAGACTGCAGTACATCCAGACAATGGAATATTACTCAGTGCTGAAAAGATGTAAGATATCAAACTGTGAAAAGACAATTTCAAGGCATATTATTAAGTGAAAGAAGCTAATCTGAAAAGGGTGCATACTATATGACATTCTGGTAAAGGCAAAACTATTTAGATAATAAAAATATTGGTGGTTACCAGAAATGCAGTGGGGGAGATGAATGCTCAGAGCACAAAAGATTTTTAAACAGTGGGAAAACTCTGTAAAATAATATAGTAATGAATATATGTCATTATTTTTTGTTCAAACAAAAAAGGTGCACCAAAAGTGACCCTTAACCTATGGACTTGGGGTGATCATAATGTATCAAGGTAGCTTCCTCTTTGGTTTAAAAAAAAAGTACAATTCTGCTCTGTTAAATGATATTTTGTTGTAAATCTAAAACTGTTCTAAAAAAAATAAAGCCTTTGTAAAAAAAAAATGTGTAGTAAAGAATTTGACCTGGTCCAAAGAGATATCTGGCCTTTGTCCCCAACTGCTAGGGCCCTAATCTCTAAACCCTTGGCATTCCATGAGTGATAAGAAATTTTTTTTGTTATTCACAACAGACTCCTTGGACCTCATCTGATAGTTTTTGCTAATGTGGTGGCTCATGGTAGGCCCGTTCAACACATGTAACAGCCTGATCTCTGTAGAAGTAAGGGTGAAGCCTGTTCAGCCACAAGGGCAATTAATTAATCAATCATGCCGGCACAATAAAGCCCCAGTAAAAGCTCTGTATACCAGCTCTTAGGTGAGCTTCATGGCTTGGCAATACTATGCACGTATTGCCACCCATAAATGACTTGGAATAATGTCTGCTGAGGACAGTGGAAGCCTAAAGTTGAGAACACTTTTTGACTCTGTCGTACATGTCTCTTTCTTTGGCTGCTTCTAATTTGTTTCTTTCTCCTGTATTAAATTGTAACCTTTAGTGGAATAGCTATCAATGAGTTCTATGAGTTCTGCCAGAAAATTATCAAATCTGAGGATGGTTTTGGAAACTCCCCAAACTTGCAATTGGTGTCAGAACCAGGACAGTCCTCTGGATTGTGTCTTCAGACTTTGCATTGGGGCTAAATCTGGATAGAAAGTGATATATTCACTTCAGAGCAGAGACTTCAGAGCCAGCAAACGGTTTGCCATGTCCTTTTCTCTGCTTCTGCAGTCTTAGAAAGATGGTTAACCTGGAACTTCCAGTGTACTAATTCTGTGAGTGCCTGCAATGAGCTGACCCCTCTGACATGCAGAGATGGCCAAGCCACTTCAGTGGGAAAGAAACTTTGCTGGTTTAGCCAACTAAGATATTACGGTTGTTCATTATCACTCAAAAACTAGCCTATCCTACTCTGATTCTAGAATATAGGAGCCAAATAAAAGAAGTCGTTAATGTTCGGGAGGATTACAGTTGTAAATATGTGAAACACAGAGCTTATTCTTTTATTATTATTTATTAATTATTGCATTATTTTTCCATGTGAACCACTGTGAACCTATTTTTGCCCACCTCTGTATTTATTTAACTAAAAGAGTGATTTATCTTAAAATGTAGGGATAATTTATAAGGTTTTTTCCATTGGCACAATTCTATTCTCCATGCAAATCACCTGTTGTTGCTTTTATTCTAGTCTAATCAACTGTCACATCCGACTTGAAGGTGAAACTATGTTACAGTAGTGAGAATTTCCATTAGTAGAAAGTTAGGATTGTCAATGAAAATATATAAATTAACATTCTTCTTTTTATATGACTCTTATAGGTCAACTCCTTAGGATCTCATCAATTAGTAAAGAATGATTGACCTGCAAATTTGAGAAAAGATAAGAATATATCTGTGTTGATTCTACCACATTGAGAGGCTCTGCTTTCATTGACAACTTCTATTTGAATAGCGCCACTAGAAGGTTTTCAAGTTCTTCAGATGAAATTACTTCAAATAATGATATTAAATCAACTACGTATGCCTGGCTGGTGTAGCTCAGTGGATTGAGCATGGGCCTGTGAACCAAAGGGTTGCTGGTTCGATTCCTGGTCAGGGCATAAGCCTGAGTTGCAGGCTAGGTCTTCAGCAGGGGGCAAGCAAGAGGCAACCACACATTGATGTTTCTCTCCTTCTCTGTCTCCCTCCTTTCCCCTCTCTCTAAAAATAAATAAATAAAATCCTTAAAAAAACAAAAATAAATCAACTATATGAAAAAGGTATTTTGCTATTATTTGAAGTTTGTACCACTTCTCTTTAAAGCATTTATTTTTCCTTTTCTCTTTTCATTTCTTCCTAAAAGATAGCAATTATATATAGAGCTAGTAAGGTACATTGACAGACTAGGGAGAAAAATAAAAACCTATTAGCTAATAGCCAGGAAGAACCAGTCTATTTTAAAGAAACCTCATTTATACCTATATTGCATTAACATCACAATTTAAAATAGATTATTCTAAATTACCTGTCACCTTCTGTCAGAAATATGTTACAGACATTTCTTGAACCATGAAAGCTGAACTAGAGAAAATTTGTAAATGGGATCGATCAGTTGATGCTTCCTCCCTTTCTTCCCTCTACTCTACGCATGGCTCAGTCATAACACAGGCTCCTATGGATGCCTTGTTTAATGGCTACCTAACAGCCATTCTCAACTCCCTCCTCCCTTGTCTGCCCTTCATTACAGAGACTGAAAGGCTAGCTACTTTCTTTCTCCATCTCTTTTATAGACGGGAATGTCCATATGATACAGTTCTGGCCAACAAGGTTTTAGAGGAAATCTGCTGAGATCCCTCTGAAATAAGTTTCCTTACTGGATGAAAGAAGAGAAACACTATTGTGAAGTTTTCCTGTGTGACACTTTGCTTCCCACCATTAAATCTGGTTATGTGAAGACATAATGATGGGAGATGCAGCACCTATGAGTGATCATGAAGTAATATGTCAAAAAATGCCGAGACATCAAGCAAATTGATGAAAAGACTCTGGGTTCTTGATGACAAAATTGAGCTCCTGAACTAAGCATAGGATAGCTGGACTTTAGAGTTCTAATCCAGTCACCATAAGTGCCAAGAATTGATTACGTAGTATAATATGTCTCAACCCCAAAATTATTCAAAGTGTGGTCATCATCAGCATCATCTGACAAACTGTTGAATGCAGAATCTCAGGACCTTCCCCAGACCTACTAATTCAGATAGGCACTTTAACAAGACATCCAGGTGACTGGTATGCACATTAAAGTTTAAGAAACCTTGGTTTAAGCCCACATAAGGTGGCCATGGTGTTATTTGCAGTTTCAAATTTTATCATAACTGATAGAACTGCTAAATTGCTGAGGTTCTCTAGTAGTATTTGTTGTTAAGTGTATGGTACTCTGATCCAAGAATAATTCCTTAACACTTATATTTTCCCACATTAGAATCAAATACATATATACTTCTATGTTTTTCAGTTTTTCATAGTTGACAACTCATATAACTAGCTTTTTCTCCTATTGTCTTTTATTCCTGTCTGCTTACCAAAGAAAAAAAAGCTTTCACTCCATTATTTTTTCCTTTCTCATTCTTTAATTATTATTTTAATTTATCAGTGGCTTATTACTATACATCTATATGTAAATATAGATGATAAATAGATATATATGTATAATTTTATGTGTACATATATATATAAACATATAATAAATTACATATTTATTGTACATTTATGCTAATATAGGATTAAAACTTATTTTATAAGTATATGTGATGCTTATAACATATACTTATGGTATTGATTATGCTATTACAGTTTTCCCAATTTTTCCCCCTTTATAACCCCCTCTGCCCTGCACCCCCCAACCCTCCGGCATTCCCCCACTTAGTACATGTTCATGGGTTGTACATATAAGTTCTTTGACTTCCCTGTTTTGTATACCATTCTTAACCTCTCCTGGTCTATTTTATGCCTACCAGTTATGATTCTTATTCCCTGTACCTTTCCCCCTCTCTTCTTCCCCTCCCACTCCCCACTGAAAACCCTCTATGTGATGTCTGTTAAGCCATGAGTTCTATTTACAGTCAAGAAATTATGCTTTCCTTATCTTTATTAAAAAACATATTTTTATTGAGGAAACAAAAATGTGAATATTAATTCAGAAATAAAAGAGAAGAAATATGTGAGACTAGAAGAGAAATTGGTTATGGTTAAAATTTTTTAAAAAAGAAATTTGCCCCCAAAGTTCTTAAATGTATTCCATGTGAAATTTTCAAAATAACTTTACTTTCTTCTCAGTTGTCTTTAAACCTACAGTTTAACTCAAATCAAAATAAAAGGTACACAATACTAACAACATTTATTGTATATTCAATGATATTTTTAAAATATGATATTTTAAAGAGGAATTATTTCTTTCCCTCAAAGATTATACTTTTTGAGTTCATAAAAGCTAATGATTTAATGGGCTTGCCTAGAGTCTTCATCATTACACATAACATTTTTTGAAATAACCCATTCCAGACTTACTCATAAAGAAATTTGGGGAGTCCAATCTATTTTTTATATGCCAATATAATACAATTCCCTGCAAGTTCATGAGAATTTACTTTCTGCTCTTCAGAATAAAAAACATTCTGCTTATGGAATGTTTATTTTGTTCCAGGTCCTATACGGTACACTTTTTGTGCATTCTCAAATTTAGTTTCACAATATCACTGTGATAGGAACTAGTGTCAGAGAAGAAGATATAGCTAATACACAGTGCAAGCCAGAATAACAAAATGAATGTGTAACAAGAGGTTTTCTCATTTCTGCTACAAATATAGATTCCAAGAAGCAAAGATACATGTTTTTTAATGTAAAATTTTTTGTAAGGTAAATCACTTTTTTTCTCTCAGTCTGCAGTCACCAAGATTTTTTTAATTTTCAGGAAAACCTCCTCTGATATCGAGACTGGCAATTCCACGAAACTTCTGGCAAAATAACTTTCTAATTTGTGCTCTGTAGAGTTTTGTGGGGTTCCTTGGCCTGTCCCTGGAGATAAGGCTGGGACACGGGGGCAGGCAGCTTCCCCAAGAAGTCTACAGATTCAGGCCCGCCATTGCTGGTGCCCTTTCCACTGTCTGTCCGTGGCACCAGATGCTTCTCTCTGCTGTTGTGACAGTTGGAAGGCACTGTGTCTTGATTCTTTTCATTATCCTGCTGAGCCTGTTCCTGAACTTTTGACAGTAGCTGCTGCTTAATGACAGCAAGGCTGTTGGTAAAATAGCTGTCGCTTGTGTTAAATGATCTATAAATCTATGATCAAACACTGTGGTCTGGAAAAAGTGGGTGTAGAGTTAATGTGGCCCAGCCATTTAATAAGATGAACTGTGAAAATATTGTAAGGAAGACCAAGTACAAACAAGGCTTAACACCATGGTCATCAGATTATAAAGACTTCCTTATTACCACATATGGGGATGACCTGGCTGAGGCTTTCAAATCCAGCAGTGAGTTGCATTTTTGATTGGGTCTCAGAAGTCAGAGGGACTCCCCAATGAGTCCATTTTTCTAGCAGCCAAATGCTAGTTATCAGCCTCTCCTCTGCATGCCGTAGGTCTCTATGATCTATGTGGAGCAAAGCAGAGATTGTTCTCCACTTTATAAAAGTTAGTCATTAAGAAGGTTTTATGTTTTACCAGTTTTGAAAGATTTTGTAAAGGCCATCACAAAGAACTGTGTGAGTATGGAAAAGTAAAGGAGATAAGAGTAGAAGATCATCTGTTATTTTTAAGCCATAAAATCAATGATAGGATTTGTACACTGAAAGAACTTAGATGAACCTGAAGACTTTTTTTCTCTGCTTCAATTCAACCTGGGCTTTTTGAAGCCAGGGAAAAAAATCTAAGATAAACAGAAATAAATTCATTGCTTTTACAAACTCTTATCAGAGCCTTGCTCCCCAGCCTTGTTTCTGTTGGTGAGACCTCTGTACACCTCGAAGACGGATATCCTAACAGACAGTGAACGCAGACAGGGAGCAGCTATATAAACCTCAGTGTCAAACACCCTACAAGTTGACTTGAGGCATATTTCACCAGATCTACTTTAGCAAATGGCAATTAACGTGCAAGGAAGATGTATTGGTACGAAGGAGTGGCCTAAGTCTGAAAATGACTTTTGTTTTGTGTTGTTTGGGTAGAGGTATGCTGGAGGCTAGATTTCAGACAGTGTCAAAGAGAGAGAAAATGAGGGTCAGAAAATAAGCTCCTCCTAACCTATTCCACAGCCAGCTGCTGGACAAGCAAGATCATTTCCATGAAATTTAAATGAGGCATTTAAATTGGCTCCCTGTATAAATTACATGTATATTCTCCTATCTGACATACATGCTGATTTTAGATCCGTCTTGTTGCTACTTAGAAAATAGTTTATGTAAAATGGGTAAGGACTGAAAAAAATTAGATTGGCCCAATAAGAAGGTTAAACTTGTTTTCTTTTCCCAAAGCTTGCATTATTCATAAAATTAGATTTTTAAAAATTTAAATTAATGAAAAATTGAGTTTGAGCTCTTCATTACATAGTTATAATAAATGTACAAGTTACAGAAGGATGATTCCTTTAATAGGAAAGATGTGTTTCAGAAGCTTACAATCTTTTATTTGAAGATAAAGAAAGGAATCATCAACACCGAAGGACAAAATGGGATCAGAGAAAAAGAATTTAATTTTATGAATCTCCTGAGCCCTACAGGATTCCTCTGCTGAGAAGTTAAAAAAGTGTCCACAATGCAAGATGTGAGTAGTGAAGGGAACAGGCTTACCCACTCAGTCACATCCTTCCTTTGGCTTTCGGCCTTCCCCAAATACTCTTTAGATTGATCTTCCTCTTCCCCTCTTTGTTTACCTTTGTTGTAGAATTAGTACAATAGCTCTAATTTGAAACTTCAATTTAGCTAGAAACATCTGCCCTGAGGTCAGTGTGAAAGGACCGGCATGAGTTCTTTAGAAAAACTGCTTGCTCCCTAAGTCATGTTTTATCATTAATATGAGAACACTGATTATAGAAGTATTTTAATTGCTTTATGTTTATTGTTTTATAAAATATAAATTCTTTTCTTATTAAAATACATAAAACAAGTCTAATGATTGTATTGACTGAAGGATTCAGAGTATTATCATGATACTTTTAATTCTATAAAACATTAGAATACAGATTATTCAGAATATGCATTTTGCATTTTTAGATACTTTAAATTTTTACTCAGAAAAGTTTATAGAAATCCATGTAGTGATCTTAATAAACTATCTTATATTTTCCATTTGAATGATATAGTATACCACTAGAATACAAAGAAACTAGGGAATTATAATTACATAAACAGGTGATTATAAGTCAGGTTGTTTAATAATGTCTGATGAAGTCTAAAATTCAAGTAGTCTTTCAATTGCTGAAGAATCCATATAGATTCCAGCTCAATGAAAAATTAAGAGCTGAATTTTGTTTTTCCAAAATTTCTTATTGAAGTCCTAACCCCTGTGACCTCAGAATGTGACTGTATTTGGAGGTGGGATTTTAACAGTAATTAGATTAAAATGAGGTCCTTCGAATGACCTTTAGTGCGATATGACTGCTGTGCTCATAAGAGCAAATTTGGACATAGACTCGAACAGACAAAGAGAAGACCATGTGAAGACCCGGGGAAGAGATAGCCATCTATAAGCAAAGGAGAGAAGCCTCAGAAAAACCACCTTGCTGATACCTTTATCTCAGACTTCTAGCCTCCATAACTGTGAGAAAATAAATTTTTGTTTTTAATCTATCCGCTCTGTGGTTCTTTGTTATGGCAGCATTAGCAAACTAACAAACTACCCCAGGGATTGTAAAGAGATAATTTCTTCCCTAAATTGTTTTGTCTACTCTCCCTAAAACAGTAAACTCGGAGACAATCTGGCTGATTAACTTCTTTAGTAGTTCTCTAATTAGCTCATACTGTAAACAAATAAGCTTTAATTGAATATTTTCTGTCCACGTCTCACATGCTAAGTTCTGCACATACAAGGACACATTCTCAAGGAATTTACAGCTGGAGGGAGATGCAGACATACAGAAGTCGCTGCAGTCCACGCGGGAGGTTTCCAAGTGCACGTGCGCTCGCGGAGATCTTACTCTTTGCCAGCACTGAGCTGGAAGAAAATTGAACTCTCAAGAAAGGATTTTTCAATGATATCTAATAATATTGCTTATTTTCTGTTGAGGGAGAGAAGTTTTATTCATCTTTCCCATGGTACTCTCTTCCACCTAGTCAGTCACTCAAGTCAAAACCTGAGATCAGCCTCAAATTATCTGTTCACTCTCACCCCATATCTACTGGTTCATGAAGTCTGGTGATTCTTCTGAAATATCTCTACACACCGTGTGCCCATACCTTATTCCCTTTCTCAAGGCTTCATCATCTCATACTTCTATTAGTTTAGTCTGCATCTACAATGGAGATTTTTATATTTATAGGAGGAGAACTTCTACCTTCTGTTGCCTTTAATTTTAATTAACCTTCCACATTCAGTCAAGAATTATATTCCTGAGGTGGAAATATGTAACTTTCCTGCACAAAACTTCAGGTCTGCTATTTAGATGTAACTTCTTATCCTGATAATACTACGTCTTGCCTGCTTCATTAGCCATACTTCCCATCACCTGCTGGACAGCATGTCATGCTGTGGTTGTAAGAAAATTAAGACTGTGAGATTTTAAATATATCATACAAACTTAAATAAATATAGGGGGAAATTAGGAAATATTTTCAGTAATTGTCAAATTAAAGAGAGGATAACCATCCTAGATCTTAATATTTATGTATGTTTTCAATATTTATTATTCACTATTTATTAAACCATACATTCTTGTCTAGGTCCTACATTATAATTATTATCATTGTCATTTTCCCAGTAATATGCATATAATACTTTACTATGGGAGAAAATCTATATTATTCAAATAAAATTTATATTTATAAATAATTAAATAGGAATGATCTCTGTCTTCTAGTGTCTTGATATTTATATTGAAAAACATTATGTGGATATTGTTGAACAACAGGGTAAATCAATCCAGCATGTTTTCCTCAATCGTATTTGATTTTCTTGGAGAAATCTGACTATATAGAGCCTTGTAGACTATATAGAGCCCTGTAATGGGTCCATTCAAAAATGTTTAATCAAATAACAAATCTCCATATTCTTTTCTTGCTTGGAAAAGAGTTTCCAGTGAAGAACATTTTAAAGAAAAATTAAAGCATTCAAATCTTTAACCCAATGAAAGCAATAAACTAGTATATTGTATTATATTTTTCATAAATAGTAAAATACGTATTATATTTCATGACTTCTAAATTTTATATGACATACATGACCCCAGAAGCAGAATCAAGAAGTTATTGCGATAATAATGTAAACAGTTGTTCTCTCCTTATGTTAATACGTTTGCTAAAATAGAATGTTATGAGCCATTGCTTCAGAATAATAAGCATTCATTATAAGAATACTGACATATTTTCAATCAGCCAAAGAAAAATTCTCTCACTTTTTGATAGCAAAAACTGACAATCTAAGTCTTTACACGTTGCATTCTTGTTTCTTTCCCCATCAAAAATAAAATTGCTGATATCCTAGCCTCCCTCTTTAGCATATAACACATTGTTAGAAATCAGTAATACTGAGAAATTATTTTCAAAAGCCATCCAACCGTGAATATTGTCTTCAAAAGTTTCAGCCCTCTGGAGCCAGCTGTCTGTCGAATTCATGAGAGTTATGGGAGGGAACAGTCCAACGACTACAAGAATGTCTGAGGATGAAGTCTCTGAATATTATGCTTAAAAGCACTGATCATCAAAGAAAGAACAAGAACCCAGCTTGATTTTAATGAAATCGTTTTAAAGTTCAGGAGAGGCACGGACTGTGGAAAACATCAGTGACTTGGAAAGCGGGTTGAGAGAGGAAGCCCCCAGTCTGTTCAGAAGATTACTTGATTGGTATCAGAGGAAAATTGGATACTCTCTTGCAAATGAGCTTATGGACAGCCCTTATTCTGAATAGGTATGTTCCCTGTCCAAACCTGAAATTGTTGCCCAAACTCTGTCTGTTAAATCCCTGCTGCTTACGTTGATGGGCTTGGAGATTACAATCACTTCATTGTCATTTCCAGGGCTTCTAAGAAAGCTTTTCAAAGTGTTCTGTAAGTTTTATGGATAAACATAACTTGCCAGCCTCCAGGGCTGCTAATTTAAAAGCTTTCTTGAGCATTAGAGTTTCAAGGAAAATAATCTTTTTTTTTTAGAAGTGTACATTAACTTACTTCTCACTAAATCATGAGAAAGGCCTCCTATACCTTCTCTACTAAGTATTAAAAAGTTACCAATTATTAGGGACAAGGTCATTTACTAAACAATCATTCAATCTAAACAGAGAAAACCCGCTGCTGAGAACACAACTAAAAAAATTCTTCAGCTAAATTCTCAGAAAATTAATGCTCCTGTTATCTATATTTATATTTAGAGAAGGAGCAGTGAGAATGTTTCATCCTTGAACTGGGAAACTACCTCCGAGTGCTTTGCAGAGAAAAAGCAGAAAGTTTGATTGCAACAGCAGGCTTGAACAGCTTGGATGTGCGGAGTATTGATTTCTTTCCTGCATTTATTCTATTACTGTGTTAGGAAACGTTAAGTATCAGAAGAAGGATGGCAAAGTGGACATTTTTAAAACAGTTTGACATGATTGAAAGTCTTCATATTTGTCACAGTGTTTACCTGCTACACAGAATTGTTTTGTTTTCACAGTTTTGTTCTCAATAGATGTCATATCCTTGAAATGTGGCAGATGCATGTCTCTGAAGTATCAGTTTTTCAGTTTAACACCAGATGCAGTCAGTTGTGGGCCAGGGAGCCTTGCTATATTGATAGATCCATATACTTTTGCTCCTCTTTTTACTAATAAAGCAGTTGGTAAGGGCGACAAATAGCCTGTATGGTGCTGTTCAGCACATGGATCAAACACTGTTCTGAGCACTGTTTTGTAGCCAGCCACGGTCATTCTTTCGTCATGTCTCAAAAGGTACCATAGTTCCCAAGTTGGTTTCTCTGGCAACTGTAGAGAAAGTTGAATCACAATTCAAAATTGACCAGTCACTAGCCCTGGGGATTTTTCTTCACCCGCCAAGCTTCCATGTGGCCTGTGGAGTGTGGAAAGGGGCTGCTCCTCCCAGTTTCCTGAGTCTTTTGAGACAGAGCCAGTGAACCACAGCTCTCTGTGTTCTGATCACACTGGAAGGATTTTTTTTTCTTTACAAGTCATTCAGAACTGCTTTGACTTTCTTAAAAAAATGTTATCCCAGGGAACAATGCTGCTTTTTTGGATTGTTTTGGGCTCTTCATACCTGTTGAGCTCGAATTATGCTGAAGCTGCTAACTCACTTGACAAAGAGTCATCTGGGAAACAGTTTGAAAGTGTAACCTTTTTGCTTCCTTTACAATCTTCACGTCTCTTGTATGACCAAATGTAATGAAAATAATAGCTTGCTAGGCCCCTAAAAGGTCCCTCAGATATTCCTCATGTAAAAGTCATTTCATATAAATTGTCTTAAGATAAAGATATTATCAAAGACATATGTCTCAAGTTTATGGAAAACTCCTTTCAGCCCTTGAAAGAATTATGTTGTATATTTCCTTTTTGGGTCTATGTGTAAGAAATATTGGTGATAGAAAACATGCTAGTTAGTCTAGGCCCTGAAAGTCTCTCACATTTGCCACAAATATAGAGTAATTCCAAATAAGCCTCATATTGGGAAGCATTGCCTATTTGGGGAAATATCCAAGCACATTTCTCCATTAGTTGATATATAAATAAACCACCAACTTCAGACAACTAGGGTAATTGCCATTAGAATTATAATTAGTTAGAGTTGCATTAACATTTACTTGGCATTTTCTATGAACACTGATAGGGTGGTGAAGATGGTAGAGCAATGTGACTTTTTACCTGTGTAGTTTACATCAGGACCCATACACTGCACAGACATTTGGGCAGAGACTGTGTGGGGTGGCCAGGCTTAAAAGAAACAGGCTGCAAGCACCCATAGCACAGAGGCATTTCCAATGCCACTGGAAGAGAAGTAGTCCTTTTGCTTACTGTTGTTAGTCACATTATCGATCACCAGCACCAGAGGAAATGTAACCACCAATGGTACAAATTGAGCCCAAGAAGTAACTCAATTAACACAGTTTCAATGCCATGGCCACTTTTTCAAGATGTGTTCTTGCTCACTCAGTGATTTTTCCTGTTTCATTGATTCTAGGTACTCAGGTTCCCTAAGAATATATATGGCCAAGCGCCCCTTCTTTTACTTTTATGGCTTACCATAGCACAAATTGCTGCAGATGTGAATGTTCTTATTGGCATACATGGAAGAATGACCTTACTTTCTAGTGCTATTATAAAGGCACAGTTTAAACCAGCCTTTCAATTTTTGTGTGACAGAAGAAGGGGCTAATCTTATGGGTCTTGACCTCTCTCGAGCATTCAAACTATTGATGACAGAGCACAAGGCTCTTTACATTCCCTGCTTGTCATTTTCTTGGCCTTAGATGGTTTCCAACCCATTTCAGTTCACGTGCCTTATTGACGTCCTGCATGGGAGGGTAATGCGTCTTCTCAGACTCAACATCTCTGGTCTACTCTTCTGTAAGGATTAAGGAAAGAAACAATTTTCCCGCGTCCCGAACTGGATTTCTACATCCCTAATTTATAGGAGCATACATAATACTAGAGGTATAAGACCTCCTGCCTTATTAATAGATTACCTAATCAATGCATGATTTCAAGCACCTGGTTGATCACCCAATTTCATAGCTCACATTTGTTCAATAAACTGGACCTTCCTCAGAGATACCTTTAATTTCTTTCACAACAGATGTCTCAAATTAGTTTCCCATTTTTCTTACTGAGCTTTCAATGAAGGTTCCATCTATTGTGCTTATTCTAGGCACCCACCCTTAGGCATCTATCAATACTCTATATAAATATAAGCAGGAACATTTTTAAATTCCTCATAAGGATATACAAAGGCAAAATATAAGATTGTTAAGGATGTACTAAATGCACTACAAAAGGAGATGTAAAAAATGCTAAAAGGGGATATTCTAAGTTGTCTGTCTGTTTGAATGGTATTCCTTGGAGAGGTCAAGGCACCCAGCCCTCCTGCGTGCCCTCACAGGGGTTCCTTATGCAGGTGGCCTCACTCCTCTCACCACATATAATTGGTCCCAGAGTCTGCGCCAGATACAAAGGCACCCTCATAGAGCCTGGCCAGCAGAGTGTACATAGTCCTGTCGAGAGGACTTTTACCAACGGGGTTGCCTTAAAATGGATGAGACTGACAGACCCAATCAGATTCCCATCTCTTTTGTGAAGTTTGAATGGGACAATCAAAGAAAGGGTGAAGACAACAGCAGGGTAAGTTGCTGAGAGATGCATAGAAAGGAGGCAGTAAGCAGAAACTATGGGGATATAGGACTCAGGGTTCAGAAAATGCCTCAATAGAGGGGAGAATAATGAGGGTCAGCTCACAAGTGACAGCAGGAGCTGTAGATGCAGAGAGAGAGAATGACTAAGTTGGCACCATGGAGAACAGCAAAGTAGGGAGGAGAGGATGACGAGCTGAAGGGACACCTTGGTTCTCTAGAACTGTTTTTACCCTAAGTGATCATCCACTTCCTCATGGTAGCTGGCTGTGTGGTTGTGGGTGTATTCGGAGAGTTGTTCCCTCTCCATGTTGCAAGTTAGGAAGCTATTTTGCCCTTCCATATTTATATTTATGTCTACCTATTTTTCTTCTCAATAAACCACATCCAGAGTATGTGGCTATTCTTAGAAGACAGAAAAAGTAGCACAATATTTATAGTCATTTTTGGCTGGGAGAGTAGATGATTGTTGAGAAAATTTATAGATCTGATAAAAAATTTATATTAAAAGGGGTTGTGAAACAATTGTCAGGATAAGTGTTCTTTAAACTGTTTTCTGAGGGATATATTTTGAGGCAATTCTTAAAAATGAGGGCTTAGGATGAGCATAATGTGTTAAGTTTGAGAACAATTGAGTATGTATATTAGTTTACTAAAAGCTCTATGAAGCCTTGCAGTTAAGAACAAATATTACTCTATTTAACTTAGCAAGAGAAAACACCTTTTTATTCCATCAGAGCAACAGATAATCACCATATTATTTTTCTATAGTATGTAGTTTGTAAAACTTTAATTTATATAATGATCTTACTAACCACATGACACCGTGGAAAAGATAGCTGTCCTTGAGATAGTACTTAGCTGTGAATTATTGTAAATCTTGGAATTCTTACTACTTCCAATGTCATGCAACTGGTCTTAGAAATAATACTAAAGGTATATTGGTTATTACAAGTTATGTAAATATCAGTTTGAAAAATTTCTTTCTCTTTCATTGTGCCTGTCATCCGGTCATCTGTAATAGAAGATTTCCTTTGTGGCATGTCAGGGCAATTTAGAGTTTCTGCACATACATTTTTTAACCTGAGGAAATTGGAAGAGCACTAAGAATAAAATGTGAATATAGTTGTCTTAACCACTTTGAAGTAATGTGACAAAGATCGAAGATACCAACAGGGATTAGATAAACATGTTTTGTATCCTGTGTACAGCTGTAACTGGATTTAAATACTATTTGCCATACGGTATTAAAATACTGGGTTTTCTAAAACAGTTTGACATGCAAAGTAAAATATTCAAATTTTATATTTCAGTAAGGAGGAGGGTAATTAACACTATTGTAATGGGTGTTCAACTAGAAAAAAGAAAGAGAAAAGGATTTTAATTAGAGATGCAACTATTGGTTTAATCTGAAGAAGATTTTTAAGAAAATGAAAGTAGAAAATTAGGGTAAAACTATGAAATCTCCTTAACAACTCTAAAAATAATTGGTCAGTAGAATGTAGTTCCATGCGATATTTACTTAGTCAAGTAACTTTTAACTCTGATGATATTTATGTGTAGAATTGGGGAGGAGGCAGGAATATTATAATTTTTGGACTGTTGAAATAATAAATATATACTTTGAAAATTTAAAGAAGCCTAAAAGGGAATTACCACCTACTCATAATTACAATGTCTGGCAACACTGACTCTTTTCTATCAGGCAGGTATTTTCCTTCCGCCTTGCTTATGCATATATTCTGTCAGAATTGATATATTAAAACATATTTTATAACTTTTACCTGTGCTATTATTTCATCAATATTTCCATACTTTCCACACTACTCAATCAAATAAAAATTATTTAAAACTCTTCTCAATCCTCCTTTTAAGAGTTACAAAACATCCCATTGCAATTTATTTAACATTTCTCCTCCACTCCTTAACTCAGGTTGATTTCTATCTAAATCAAAGTAAAGTTTTAATTTACCAATAGATTACAAAGACAGGCTTAATGAGTCAAAGGTTTCAACATTTTAAAAGCTTACAATCCATATTTTAAATATTTTGGCATAAATATTGTAAACATTTATATTCCATATTGTCGCACATTAGAACCTTTCTATTTACTCATGTGCAAACTTCTTGTTCACATCCTTTCTCAACTTATTAGACTTTGCGATTTTTTTGTTGGGTTTATATGAAATTTTTTTCATATTAAATAAAAATATTGTTAAATATTTTTAGATTTTTATTGCTCTTAATATTATTATAATAAATAAAAGTTGATCATAATCAAAAAGCCATTAATATTTCTGCTATGATTTCTTTATTTCCTTATATGCTTAATATGTCAATTTTTTCTTAGAACTTATGCAAAGTAGGGATGAATCCTCTCTGTGGGCTATTGTACTTATTGTGAGAAAGAATTTTCTGAAAACCTGTAGAAGGACTAATAAGCAAGTTTTATTTTTTTAATCCCTTAGCAATTTTTAGAGTTAGGAGAGGAGGAATTCTAACCCTCTTATGTTAACCTCTATCTCATCGGTGGTAACATCTCCTCGAGATTCTCAGCATTCCAGGACAGTGAGAGATAATCCAGTGTCTCCTGTCGATTCAGACAGAATGAGAGAGTAACCTGCACTACTTCTGCACAGAGGTGGTTTTCTCCCCTCGCAATGTAGTCCAAGGAGGACCTACACCTGGGCAGACTGACTTAGGAAATGTGAGCAAGTCACAGACTTATTTCACCTGATTTATACTTCTATCTCCTGTAATATATAAACTCCTTTGCAGAGTCTCTTTCTAGACTACTTTATTCTATCATATTGACTTAACACTTATATTAATATTATCATATTGTTTCAATTGTGTTATTTTATAGTAAAGTTTAAAATCTTGTATGCCAAAACCCTATTATTAGTCTTCTTTTTGTTAACCATTTTTCTAACTATGAATGTCTATTTAATCTTTCTAATTAAATGTCAGATTCTAAAATCATCCCTTTTGGATTTTTGTTGATTTTTCATTAAATATATACATTGATTTTAGAAGAAATTATAATATTATCTTCTAAGAGATATCCTAATTCACAAAAGCCAAAATTTGTTTTAGTTCCTCTGAGGTATAATTTATAAGGGACTGCAGTTTTTTGTAGTGGGAAGAACAGTGGGTTTGGGATTAGATCTAGTTCCCAGGCCCGGACCTTGATTTTTCTACTTTTATGAACCTTGGAAAATTAATTCACTGCTTTATGGCTCAGTCCTTTATTTGAATAATAGAGAGGCTGTACTAGATAAGGCATTATAATCGTCAATGAATTTCATTCCAAATGGTGAATAAAATGAACATCTGATGTTACATGAAATAATTGTTGGGTGCCCACTGGCTACTTAGCAATAATACCAACTCAGTTTAACCACCTCTCTTGCTACAATTCAACATTCCTTTGCTGGGTAAGGATATATTTCACAGAATTAGATAGAAATTATTATCTATTAAAATTATGCTTGCCATATAACAAATTAGCTAATTATCAGTAGAATGGTACTCTGCACTATATATGTAAAATTAGAATCCCAGATTCAACTAGTTGGATTTTTAGTAATATAATACCACTCTTTCTATGACATTTTACACAGAATTCCAGTATACAGAAATTTATGTGATGGGAAGTACGTCATAAATATTCAATCCCCCACAAAAAAGTTGTAAAATAAACATAACTATTGCTATGCTACAAAATGGATTTAATGTAAAACAACTTGGTTAAAATGAAGTTCCATATCTAAAGTAACTTCACAATTTTATAGCTATCAAACTTAAATATAAAAGCAACTTTAAAGTAATTATTTATAAACACTAAAGCAAGATGTGCAAGCTGCTATGAAAAAGAAACTAGATTCTCAGTTTTAGTTGTTTAAATGAGCAAAGTTCATTACTCTCTCACGTTTTCATTCAATGTGGATTTGCTCTCTGTTGTCATTGGCTGACTCAGGGTCCTTACCTCCTATGGATCCAAAATCTCTTATGGCCTAATTTTTATTTGCATTTAATGGCGTGGATGAGGAAAAAAAAGATGAGGGAGAGGACATTTTCTCTTAACCACCTAAACCTGTGGATGATATAGTACTTCTCTCTACTTTCTTTAGCCTCAATTGTACGAACCTGCATAACAAGAAGGGAATCTGAAAAGCACAGGTCCAGGGATGTTCCCAGGAAGAAGAGAACACAATTAGTTGTGAAAACTAGTTATTTCTGCCATAGTTCAGCCATTCTTGCCATGAAATATTATTTTTCTCAACATATAAAACACACACACCCCTTTCCCCAAGAAGAACACTTAACCAATGTTTGCTCCAGTGCTAAGCCTGGGCTATCCACATGGTAGGCAATACTCTCCAGCAGTCCAATTGTGAATCCTTGTTGTCTGAGGACCTATGAGCTAAACAGGCAAGTTTTCTGCTCTTTCCATATCCAAGAGGCACACCTGCCGAATATCACCTACCCTGGTAATTGGGAAGTTAGTGCTTTAGTTTGAGTCTTATGCTGCTCTCTGGAAGGGACTCATTTGTCCATCATTTATGGTGTACCTTTTCCCTGACCCTTGGGAGGCTATTCTTTGTTAGTTATTCTCCATGATCACATCTGAGGTAGGCTTGGGGAGTGTGTCCCCCTTGGAAGCAGTGAAATTTTTACAAACTGCTTTTAACAGAGTCAGTTTGGAGACTCAAATTGTGTTCCACAGCCTGAACAAAGGCTCTATTTAGCTTGGACTTGTTCTTAGAGATTTGACAAAAATATAGTTGACATAAGACCTATTTGCATCTAATTAAATCCATGTTCCAGTAATTATGTTTCTACCTAGACAATTCTTTATTTCTTGCTTCTTTCTCCCTAATACTCTCTGTCCCAACTTAATGGTGCTAATTTGAGGCCTTCTGGAACAAAACCCTCATCTTTTCCATGGCTGAATCACTGTCTTCAACTAAGAATTTTCTCTAAGTTTTCATTGCTCAGTCTTTTCTTGTGCTATCTCTTACTATTTGATACCTAAAAGCAAGTTCTAGAACTTCTGTTCTTCTCAACTCAGTTTTATTTATGTTAGTAAACCAAAAATTATTTCTATAGCTCCTCTATTTCATTTAGTAGCTGGCCAAAGTCACCAATAGTCATCTAATACATGCTAATACACTGCTTCTCCCCAGACAATATTTCTAGAACTGCCTGCTCAGTGGCGCAAGGTCTGCCTTCCAAAGCATCATATCAGCAATTTGATTGAATATTTTGCTGAAGAATATCAAGGCCCTCCAGTCTTCATTACATGTGGGACACCCACTAAGCCTATTGGTGAGTATTTTGAGGTAATTTACATTGGCATTCCACTCTTGGAATCATTTTCTCTTTTGGTCAACGTAAGTTAATGGCTATAACAAACAACTCCAAACTCTCACTATCTTAAATCAATAAATATTTGTTTTTCAAACATCAAAATCTAGTATGGGTGGCTCTGCTTCAGAGAATTAGCTTCTTCCCTTATGTTGCTTAACTATTTTAAGCACTTTTTTTCTCTTCTGCATTAAGTTGCTGGATGGGGAAAGAAAGGGCAAGTAGAAAGCACACACACTTCTATTGCCTTGGTGCAAACAGTGAAACATGCCAGCGCTGCTCTCGATGTATTGGCCTGAAATCCATGACACCACTGCACCAGCAGCATCAGAGGCTGGGGAATGTATGCTCCATGTATTTCCAGGAAGTGAAGGAACTCTGCGGCGCTGCTACAAGCCCACAAAATACTTGACAAAGAGGGTTAAAATTTACCTATTTGTTAAAATTGCCTGTTACTATCACTCGTTTCTAAATTCACTTCTAATATTACATCAGAACAGAAAAGAGTACAGCAATAATGCCGTTTCATGTCTCCATTTCTTATGTAACTTTCTTGCACATTTGTTTAAGTGTCACAGGCCTAACATCTGGGAAGACCCAAGTTGTCCTTTGCTGGCCACAACCCCCGTGCCATTACCCCTACCGACTGCATTCTCAAAGTGCATCTTCGGTGAAGGGAGGTGGTACCATTACTTGAAACTACTCATATATTTGGTCAGAAGAAAAGGCAGCTATGCATTGTACTGTTAGACACCACGTGGCAACTATCGGTTTGATTTAGTTCCATACCATGTAGGAATTTTTACATATAGATGGCGAGTCACTGTAATTAACTAAAAAATTTAAAGAGTAAATTTATTATTTTTTTACCATTGTGAACCTAACAAATGGGTAATCAATCCATGGAAAATTGAGCATGAACTATGAAAGAGATGAACACTTATGTTCTCTGGATTATGGTTGGGTAGGAATCTGGTAACTGTTCCTGCAGAGGAGGTTTGTTTAAAAATCTCTGGGGCTACTAGAACAGAAAACCACTGATGTGGTCAGTTATTGCTTCTAATTCTTTGCTCATCCCTGACTCCATATTCTTTTCCATATAATTTTGTAGTTCCTCCAAGTAGAGGCAAGGTCTATTTCTCTATTCTTTGATTTAGGCTCAGCCATGTGACTTGCTTTGACTAATGGATTCTAGAAGATGTGAAGTAAGTAAGCAAAGGCCTGAAATGAACTTGCACGGTTGGGCTTATCATTACACTCCGCCATGTCCATTGGAAAAGTGTGCTGCACCTAATGCACCAAACCAAGGAGGAGGATAGACAGTTAGGGACCAGTTTGACCCAGCTTCTGTCTTAGAGCCAAGGTTGTCCAGGCCCAGCCAGCTGAGCCTGCTCTGCATCACCCAAAGCCCAGTCAGCTGTCAGGTACACGGACAAGAGTAAACGATGGCTGTTTTAGGCCACTGAGTTTTGGGATGTTTTGTTAAACAGGAATAATTGATTGATATACCTCTCAACAGGTAACAAAATGGACTAAAATGAAAGTTCCTTGCCCAAATTAAGAGCCCAGATATATAATCAGATGACTGTATTTCCAGATGTGTGACCTTTGTAACAGTCTCTTCAGTTCAAACTTAGTTTCTATAGGGATCTACCCCAGACCATGGCTTAAGTTCAGAATAGCAAAGCTTACATATTTTCAATGTAAGCAGAATTAAAATGCTATTAGAGAATTAAGCTTTGTTTATGTTTTTAGTTATAGTTTTTTAGAGTGTACTTTAAGCATTGGCCATAAGCCACATTGGGACATTAAGTAATCACAATACTATCACATTACAATATTCAGCTGGCAACAAGGCCTACAATTATAGTTAAGCTTTTATTCTCTGTGTCTGCAATTACCTAACCAGTGAAAGGAGATTTTCATGATTGCCATTAAGGATTTAATTATGACTGAGTTAGACATAAGAACAGTTGTTAGCTAGATATCTATCCATCCCTGTGGGCAAATTGGTCCATCTGAGGAGAGGGCCTACAAACACAGGCCAAAGTAGTAAAGGCAGCAAGTCAGTGTACTATCGTGGACTCAGGACACATTGCTGCCACTCTAGTTCCCTTCTGGCAGCTTCATGTGGTTTAAGCCTCTTCGGTGGCCTTGGCACCTTGGGAGGACAATTGGCCTCATGTGAAAGAATAGTCTATGGTCCTGGCACAATCCTCTCACTCTAGGAGTCTGGCTACTTACCAGAAATAAAATAAAGTTCTTAGAATCGAAGTAATAGTAGACCAAGCAAACGCTTAGAGTTGCTTGGAAAAGGCCTGGGAGTTCGGATATCACTAATTCATTGGTTTTATTTATTGAATGCTCCTGTCACTTTAATAGCCCATTTACAAATGTAATCCAACATTGAATATTTAGTGGCTTTGTTATAAACCACATCAAACAGTTTGAATCTAAGCATGTCAGAGGAAAATGTCACTGGTTTGCCTAGTTTTTTGACAGGCATGTTTGTTGGCAGATAATAAGCCAAAAGTGCCATTGTTTTTTTTTAAATCTGTAGAATCCAGACAACACTCTGAACAAAGGACCAACTAGAAAATAGCAGAGATAGAGAGTTACTGTGGAGTGCTTGAGAGAAGCTACTTCGTAAAGATGTTAGAACAAAATTTAGCTAAGCAAAGGTGATGCTATTATCTGAGTGTATGAAGTACATATGTTTCTCATTAATTGTTTGCTTAAGCAGGCTAACATTGATTATAATACAGACAAAAAAACCCTTTGTTTTTGTTTCATTAAGAAAAGAAACATTATTCATTGTCCATATGCTAAATTTATTTTGACAAGCATGTGTCGAACCACTCTTATAGCTCTAAGATTTTCTTTATCTCACTAGCTCAAAACTGTTCTACAATTTTAACTATTTGGAAAATAAAACTGATGCATTTTAGAAGGTAACATAACATAAGGATTCTCAGTAGGAATTCCATGCCATGGTAAGTTATATTTTTAGGAAATGTTTAAAATTTAGCTTGAGCCTAAGAAGAGTGAAACCACTTTTTTCATATTTAAAAATATACTTAAAGTAAATTTAAATTTAAGCAGAATTTTTAAAAATCCCATCCATGATTAAGTTGAACAGAATTAGAATTATGCATTAATTCAGTTATAAAACACTTAAATTAATATTTACTGTTTTTAAGAGAACAAAACATACCCACGAGACACACTTTTTAAATAAAATTGCATGTTAAAATTTAAGATGTGAAAACTGTAACTTAGAATTAAATGTAGAAACAGGAAAAGATAAAATATCCCAAATGGCAAAATCAACATAAAGCCACATCAGAAAATGGCCCTGTAATTGAAAAGGGTAAAAATCTTAGAAATTAAAACATGAAAGGAGGGCAAGACCTACAATAAACAAGGTGATTAGACGTAGTGCAAATGAGAGTGAAGAGGTCCACTCTATAAAATCTCCAAAGATAGACCTCTACTCTACTACAGAGAAAAGAAGAAAGGAAGAAGGAAAGAAGGAAAGGAAAGTTCACATAGAAGAGATGATTTTATTGCCTAATTATTGTACTTTTAAAATTATTTTTAGCACATGTTTGTAGCATATGACCATGTATTAGCCACTAGCTAGGTCATTTACAGATTCAATTTATACAGTTTTCTAAGTAACTCTAACAGATTGGCTACATATTGCTACTGATGCATAGAGTAGGTAACAATTGGTAGAAGATCACACAGCAGTAAAGAGTGGAGGTGACTTTCAAACCCAGGCAGGCTGATGCCAGAGTAAGTGCCATGCTTCATTGCCTCTCTAGTGGTTTAATGAGTAGCCATGTCCTTGTCTACATGTATGCCTCGCTTACTTTCATATTTTCAGGTCATTGTAAATGAATTAATATGTATACACATATATGTAATATTAAACTGAACTCCAACTTTAACCAACATAAGTTGCATGCTATTCGTCTTCGAATGCATTGTCTGAACACAATTGAGAAATTGTGGTTCTACTAGTTGAATAAGTTCATATGTGTCCAAATACAAATTAAGAATTTTTGCCCAAGAAATTCCCTTAGAAGAGAGAAACATACCTTGTAATTGAATTCATTCAAAGTTTTTTTAGAGAAGACAAATCAGAATAATCATCACTGATGTTTGTTTTATGTGATTATAGAGGTTACCTATAATCTCTATTTTCTTAAATCAAAGAGGACTAAAGCCTTCCAATTGTGTTAGATGCTATTGTACATAAAACTTTTATAAATCACTTTAAAAAGCAAGACAGTGACTGATTACAAAGATCACATTACAAATCCATTGCCAAAACAACCAAAGCAAAAACAAAAAACACAGACAAAAATTACAACAGCAACAAAGACAAAATATAAAAATATGGAACTTTTCTAATCTCATACAGATATGTACTTATAACTTTGGATAAAATTCTAATGACAGCAATTATGTATTGATTCAAAAACTGTATCAAACAAACTAATTGAACAAAAAGATACAGCTTTCTAAGAGATATTTTAGATTTAAAAAATCCAATAATTGATAATAAAGAAATTTATGTTGAAAAATCATTAGAAGCATTTAAATAAAATTGTTTCATGGAATGTGAGAATGGAAAACGTTTCTAAATTAAACTATTATTTTCTAGTATGTGCTCGTATACCTTAACTCATATCTGTAATTAAATTTTTAAAAGAAATACTGCAGAGACATCTGACATTTTTACCTATAATCTTCAAAGTTAATATCCAAAACTTTTTTGTGTGTATATATGCTGATTACGCAATATATAGTATATAACATTTCAGTGTTTATGATCTTAAATATTTCACACTTAGATGTTAGGTTGTTGCCTTTATCTGCTGTCCTTATTGTTTGAACAACAGAAATGACATTAGCATGCTTGGTCCACTGGTTCTTCATCTAATTCTCTATTTGCTGAGTGCTATTCATAATTAAGAACCTCATATTGACTCTTGTGTTCTACCTTTAAATATACATACCATAAAGTTTACATAATACATATATACTTTTATTTATATTAGTATATAAGTATTTTAAAATTAAAACAAAATCTTCCCATATATGTTTGTATGTTTGTAAGTATTTTAAAAATTTTTAAAAATCTCCCCATATATGTTGCATGTGTGTTTTTTTTAACAGTTTTAAGCCATTAGAAGAATTAGGTTTACAAATTTATTCCATAAACTTGTGTCAAATACCAAAAACTAACCAAATGTGTTAGACCATATGCTTGAATGATTAGGAAGCACAAAACAGTAAAGCTATAATTGTCTCAAGAGAAGAAAATAGACCCCCAACAACTGTAGACAATGCTTGGTAAATAATAGTCTATCATTAAGTATTTTCTGAATATTTTACATGAAAACTAGTGTTTGTGAATGTGCCACAAAATGTAGGCTTATGTCCTGGAGAAACATGGATTTAGAACGAATTCAAGAAGATGAGCTCTGTAAAGGAATTTAAAGAAATTAGTGGACACCAGTGAGCAATGCTTATCACAAGTGTCAGAAAAGGAGCCTACACTTTGTAGAAACTCTCATAATATTGTTAAATGACAGATAATGGGACTTCTCTGGCTGGAGAGTTGAGAAAAAGTAGCAGTGCGTGTGTGCGTGTATGTGTATGCCAGTGTCTTGGAATTAAGATGGGGATGGAATTGAATATCAAATTAAAAATTTATATTTAAATTAATACATAATGGGTATCTACTGCAGTTGCTTGATTGAAATAAAAATACCTTATAAAAAGAGAGGTGACATGAAAACAGCCTTTAAGTAAAATGATCCTTTCCTTATTACTACTGTGTATGTGATAAACTAAAGCAGCAAGGAATGAGATTCTAGGCAAATCATAATGAGGAGCTGGCTATGTCAGTGCAGAGAAGTTCATTTATTAGTAAGATGCTAAGAAGAATACACTCACGGAGAGAAGTGGGTATTATAAATAGTAGAGATACCTCCTACAGGTTTAATTGTGATTACCCATCATATAAAAGTATTCATTGACTGGCTCAAAATATGCATTTGTTTAAATTAAGAAAACTTATTAATGAATTTATAAAAAATATATATACAAAATTAAGGGGGATGAATTACATAAATCAGTCAGAGAGCTAACAGAGAAAATGGTTAAACGCAAACTCTTAATCCTAAGAGACTGGCCCATAGTGCCATCTTGTGTTGAGGATCTGTTTTTTCTGTTTTGTTTTCACAGAGTAATTTTCATGGTGCTAAACTATACATGGAAGTAAACATAGGTGATTTTGCCCTAATTTCAAATTAGTAAATTGCTGAAATATATAGCAAATAAATATTTTAAAATAATTCTTGTCCACTTGTCAATTTTTATGTTCACTGTGCTGCAATTTTTTTTTTTTTTTTTTTTTTTGCTGAAATGTGGTCTGTCTCCTGGGACCAGGGGAAGGAGTATTGGAAACAGATGGATTCTGAACTGAATCTAAGGGCAGAACTAAATAAGCATATTGTTTTAAAGTATTAATAATGGTAATCAAAGATGGCACTCAACTAGAAAAAGAAGGTATGAATATTCTAATATAACTCTACAAACAATTGGATTCGGTGGTTTCTATATTTTTTACATCTATTATTAAAATGGGTATGCACTACTAATATTTTAATAGAGAAATTTTTTGATTCACTGTTTTGAAAATAACTGAAATAGGAACTAATTGAATCTATGTTTGGAAAGATAACAAATCAATCTTTTTATTACATCTAAACCTTTATTATTTCAACTACCATTTGATTACTATTTCTAATCACCAGCCAAATTGGATCTTCTTCCCTTAATCCCTGGAGAGCTAGTAAATAAAATGATTGGGGAAGATAATAGACAATGAACTGCGAGCCCTATTTCTAAAGCTACTATCCAAAATTGTTTTATGGCCTACAAGTCTTTGGATGCTTTCAATTGAATAATTTTTTTTCCTAGAAAATCATAGTAGCTTTTTCTTTCCTATCTTCCCTTGTCTCTATGACTGATTCATTTAAGGAAAAATAAGCTTGAATTGGCTTTTTGTACTTTCCTTTTCCTCCTGTCAAATGACCTTTATTTTCTTAAATATAGACTGGCACTAAGTTAGAAAATGAAGATAACATATATAATTTAAAATGTAGCCTACCAGGTACTAGACCTGTCCCTGAAATAAAAGTAGAATCCTCAGATTCTAATCTATTCAAGTCAGTATAACTTCTTAATTAAAAATCTATACATGCCGACATATATCCTGAGTCTTTATTTGTAATAGAAATGTTTAATAAGTTGAATATATAAGTAAAATATTTATAGTTACATGTAAGCCACAACATATGAGTTTTGTGTGTATCTAATTTATATATAACATATATATATCATTCTACTGAAAAACTATATTTTCTATGGTTGTGAGATATGATACAATGGCATTACACATTCTGTATCTTCAGTAGTATAGACAATGAAATTTTTACGTGTGCGATAGTAAATAACTAAGGCAAATTATCTACCCAACAAGGGTAATTTTAGATACTATATAAATTTTACTATAAGCCATCTTCTAGCACTAAGTCAAAAAATTTTATTTCTAGAGAGTTTGAGTACACTAATTAAAATTTCATACTGTCATGACCAATTCAACAATGTGCTTAATTATTGTCAAAGAATCTCAACTCTTCATATAAACAGATTTCTTCACTGACAAACCAGGAATTCATCACTAACAATTATTAAGGATGTCATGTCTTTCCTTTTCATCATAAACATTGTATGTCATCCCTTTGCAGAATGCATATTTTCGTTTAATTGAAGTGCATTATTTTTAGGGAGAAAGCTGCTCAGCAGATTAGGGAATTTGAGCTAGCTGGTGGAGAACCTAACTGCATAAGCCCACTAAGTGTAATTGTAAAAGATGAAGGTTTTAAAATTTGCATAATTGCAACTATTGGTAGGGGTCGGTAACATATTTGCATTATCTACTTATGTTCCATACCAACACTTTTAAGCACCACTTAAAAAAAAAGTCTGCTAAGTCAGATGCTTATAGGTGTCAGAACGTCATAACCTGCACTGCAGGCAATGCCTTTTCTACCTACACCCCTGAGTTTTGACAGCTTTCTAAAACCAATTTCTAGGTTTTGTTACTATTTCCACTTCTGAATTTTGAAATAAATAGTCTTTCTGTCCATAGCTACCTGCAGCAAAAGAAATATATGGTGCTTTAAAACCAAGCCACTTATCCCTTTATCTATTTGTTATCATTTATAATAATTAATATTTACAAAATGGCATTCACAAAATAAGCACAGAGATAGCTAAGAATAATGGTTTCTAGTAAATTCCCCTGGCCTACCCAATAATACATGAAGAATATTTAGGTTTTGTTAGAAAGTGTTTGTTTAACACATCTTGACTATAATATTTTGATATATTTGTGTCTTATGCACAGGAACTAGAAAAGTTTTCTACATACCATTCAGATGCTTCTAAGAAGAAAACGTGTTTGCATTTCAATCTACACAAATATAAAAATGTTAGCAAAATGTAATTATTAGGGTTTTCTAAATTTCTTTTTCATCAGCTTTACTAAAAATTAGCAAAAACTATAAAAACATTTTTGATGAAAGAGGATAGCTGTCATTATACCTAGGTAAGTAAGAGTCATCTAGTTCTTATTTACATTGTGCTTTTAATTTGACTACTGTGTTTTTGGTTCTCAACATTTTCTTCTCAGAGTACTCTTTCTTTTCGTCTCAGAACATAGTTTTTAATATTTAGTTGAAAGCTTAAAGTATTTTAGTTTATTTTAATAATTCCAATGTAATAATTTACCTGTCCTCAGAACACTGGTTTTCACCTTCTGTACTGAAACATTTCCCCCTAACTTTCTATTTTGATTTTTTGTTTGTTCTTTTTTCTGAAGCAAGGTCTATACCGCCATCTATTCTTTCTAATGGGTGTAATAATGTTTAGATTTTTGTTGCAATACCCTAGGCTCTGTTCTCTTACTATTTGGTATTTCCATTATGTGATCGCAGAAAATTGCACAGAGCAGACAGACAGTATTGGTTGAGTGAATGAAGAAATAAATGAAATTCACTTGGTATTATTTTGAAGACAACTAATGTTTATTAGTTAAGAAAAATGTTGAATTGATGATCTATCCTATTAACTAGATTATTAAGGTTCTGCCGTGAAGGTACCACGCATAAAATACGGTTGTAATTTTGTGGAAAGGAGGCAGTGTTGAATAGTAGAAAAAACATGGACTATCAAGCCAGAAAAGACAGGTTTAAATCTATGTTTAATTTTACAAGCTCTATAAACTTGGGCAAGTTATTGAACATCTCTGATCTTCAGGTTTGTCTTCTATAAAATAAGGGGAAAATATCATAATTGGGTTTTAATGAAAATTAGAAATAATATATGAAAAGTGACCAGGCCTTATATATAAAAGCTACCAAATCAGTGGTAGCTATTACCGTCATGATTTTTATTAGCAAGTTCTCAAAAGTGGTTTAAAAATCCCTGTCTTCATTTTTCAAATTCAACTATTTCAGATATATTTAGAGAAACAGGAGCAGCTACCAAAAGGTGATCATTTCCCTAAAGTATAGGGAATCTTTTAGCCTCGAAGGTACACAGACTCTCATGACTGATTCACAGACTTCCTGGGACACAGCCAGCCCTCTCGCTCCACACACTTTCGGACTTCCAAGTAGTTGGAAGAGCGCTTGCTGAAGACTCAGCCAGGTCATCTCCCAAGTGGCTCAGCCTACACCAGAAACTTCTCTTATTTTTTTGTCCTCTTGAAATCTGGCATAGGCTCCTCTTGTATCAGGAAAATGTTATTGTGGGGTGGGAAGAAGGAATGGGGCGTAGGATAAATGTGATTTCTATCAAGTACCAATATTCAAATATTTAATCTAAAATGTATGATACCCAGGGCACTAATGCAATCACAGACTTCCATTTTCTAAAATACAGAGTCACAGGGCACACGCTTTGATCTCCAACATGATTATTTTTTTAAAAAATTTTAATAAATTTGAACTTTAAAGTAATAACAGCCATTCAAAGAAATAAAAGAGAGAACTAAAACCATAAAATAGTAAATCTAAAAATGACCATTAGGAATCATTGCATAGATGAGAGGCCAGTTCTCAAGGGACTGGGTGAATTCCTTGCTCTGATTGGCTAAATGAGAACAATGATGGCGAGACTTGAATTCATGTGTCTGTTTGCTGTGCTAGATATATTCTATATGCGTTTAAGCACATACCTTTGAAGCAGTTTACCTTCCAGGATATTGTGACTTGAGACAGGTAGTAAGTCACTTATGGGAAGTCTAGCTCCAATCTGGCCATCTTTGAAGTCTCTCTTGGCTTCTATTTTATTGAGCCTGCAACGTTTTTCTCATCTAACAGAAGAGGCACATGCTGCATTGATGATGCAACATGGTGTGTATTTGGAGTGTACTTTTTGCCTGCTATTCAGGTGTTTCTAAAAGGGAACATTTTAATTCTACCTTATGCAAGAAAATGTGTCGTTCTTGGCCAGCTAAATGTTTAGTCAGATACAAAGACTTAAAGAAATGATTTAAGAAAGGGAGATGGTAAAAAAAAAAAAAAAGCATGTTGTTTTCTACAATGAGTCATGCTTTGTAGAGTAAGAGTCTGGAAAGTCAAATGGTTTTTTTTTTTTTTAATTTTACAAATGTAACTGAAAGCTAATTAATTCAGTAAAAGTGCTATATTCATAAAAGAAAAAACAAGCAACAATTGCTTACAAATCAAATGTGACAAGAAGATAACGTTTCCTCTAATTAAAACTGCTTCTGGTGTGCTGGCAATTCCCAATAATCAAAATTGCAGAGGAAGTGAGTTTGTTTCACTGGCTCCTGGCGAATGCATACATTGACTTCACACTTACAGTAAATATCAAGATTTTTCACTTGCGTAGCCCAGGTTCCCTTCAGTTTCTGCTCTCCTGAGGTAACTTCCAAGCCCAGCATTTTCTGTAACTTGATTCCTCAGCACTTTCCAGGAAAGAAGGGTCTCCTATGCCTCCACTTTTACTGTTAACTCCTTCATAATAGGGTAAAGCCTTTTCATCATTTTCAGCTTTCTCAGTCATAAAAAAGAAAGGAAAATATATAACCATACTTTCTTTTACAGAAAGTTAGAACATTACCACTAAATATAATGAAGTCTCTACTTAGATTTCCGGGTATCTAAAATAACTGTACATGCGTGTATGTTTGTCATATATTTCCTGCCACATCTTCACCTGGATGATAATGATAGGGTGGGACTCTGTAAGAGTATTTTTCTCACTGCAGAACTGGATTTGCTGGTTTGGGAACCCTGGGAAAACTTGGTGACACTGTGGCCGATCCACTTTATCCCTGCTTTGTTAGGGAATGCTCCTGCTCTCTGGGGCTCCTCTTCCCCAGTTTCATTGACTTCAGGAAAATGTTCATTAGGCCTGATCTCTCTGTCTTTTTTCTTCCTTGTCTTTTTTCTCCCACTCCACCCTGGACTCTAGGGCTCTTTATTCCTCAGGTCCCCCTGTAGGTTAAGCCTAAGCTCTTATCCTCTCTTCTCTTGAACTCATAGTCACCACTGGCATCTGTATTTCATAACCCTCCAAATAAATAAGTAAAAGCAGGTACTCGCCTCCCAAGTCTCCAGGGCTGACCACACAAACAGCTTGAGACACAGCTTCTGTCACAATTTCATACCACCTTGCAGCTAAAACTTCCCAATGGCGTTGAGATGAACCTGACTAGAACTTTAATTCCCCAGCACTTAAGCTTGCCAGACTTCGACAAGGCCTTTACGTAACCTACAAACAGTGAACATCTAAAGAAAAACAAACTATGGACATAAAAGATGAATGAAGGCAAAAAAAAAAAAGTCTGTATCTGTGCATGGGACAACGAAGGGTTTCTGCTGAGATCTTCACGCTTTTCGGGGGGTCTGATCTGTCAAGGGAGAGCTAAGGTCTGAGCCTAGTTGGGTAGGTCATCTGTTTTTGCCAAGACTTTTCACTCTTTCCTCTGTATGCACACGCACACATGCACACATATGGCTTTATATATATGGCATTTTTCAAATGGTGTGCACCTTTGAAATTATTCCACCATGATTATTGTCTGACAATGTAACTGGTGGTCAAAAGGGCTAATACTCCAGCTCATGTGAAGTTTGATTTTTGCTTCTGTTTATGAACTTGAAGTTTAAACAAAGGAGATATTTTCAGTTCACAAAACATTATCATCCTAGGTATATGTAAGTCTCCTATCTCATGAATTGGTTGATTGTTGATTTATCTTTTTTTTAAAGTTTTTGTTTATTTATTTATTTTTTATTCAGTTACAATTGTCTGCATTTTCTCCCCATCCCTCCACCCCACCCCAGCCAGTCCCACCTCCCTCCCCCACTTCAACCCTCCCCCTTGATTTTGTCCCTGTGTCCTTTATAGTAGCTCCTATAGACCCCTCTCCCCACTACCTCCTCCCCACTCCCCTCTGGCTATTGTTACAATTTTCTAAATTTCAATGTCTCTGGTTATATTTTGTTTGCTATTTTCTTTTGTTGATTATGTTCCAGTTAAAGGTGAGCTCATATGGTATTTGTCTCTCACCGCCTGGCTTATTTCACTTAGCATAATGCTCTCCAGTTCCATCCATGCCATTGCAAAGGGTATAAGCTCCTTCTTTCTCTCTGCTGCGTAGAATTCCATTCCAAAAACTATGGTACATTTACACAATGATTTATCTATTTAAAAAAAATTGTTCTTCCTTAACCACACTCACTATTCCCTAAATGGACAGCCACTTGAATATGTAGCTTTTTATTATATCGTGTTCTTACAAATTATGTATTAGGTTATGTGCATGTATTTTAACATGAATAATATTCTTATGTAACTCTGTTTCTTACTTTTACCTACTATGTTTTTAATACCCATCCTTGCTTTTAGGTATACAAATAGTTCATTGTAACCATTCCATAATATTCATCGAGTATACTACATTTTGCTTATTCATTAGAGTTATGAGGTTCACTTCAGAGTAGAGAAAAATAACCAAATTCCCTAAAGTTTATTTTCTCTTTTTTTTTTTCTTGCTTTTAGATTTTTTTCCTTGGCTGTTCTGGGTGAAGGGCTACAGTGACCAAATTTAAGGTTGGAAACAAAAGGAGAAAGGATATGATCAGAATTGTAATGAACAGGATTAAGGTTTAGGGGTTTTGGATATTGTACAGTAGTAGTGTCTGCAGGCCTTCATCTAGTCAGACTTCCTTGCTGCTAATCTTGGATCTACTCAGCAACTCCATGACCTTAGGTAAGTTACTTCAACCTTTGAGCATCAGTTTCCTCATCTATAATATGGATATAAAAATAATATGTATCTGGTACCAATCCATCTAAGCTATGTTATGCTGCCACAACAAACCACCCTAAAATCTCAAGGGATTAAAACCACAGAAGACATCTCTTGCTCAATTTACATGTCAATCAAAGGTCAGCTGGGGGCTCTGCTCCATGCAGTTTTCATCCTTGCTGCTGGAGCCAGCTGAATGGAATGACCACCATATGAATTGTTTGGTTGCCAAAATATAAGAAAAAGAGAACTCTGGAGTCTCAAACAGGAGATTAAATTCTCCGCCCACAGGAAATGACTATAAATTCTGCTCACAAGGTTTTGGCTATAACTGATCATATGACCCTACTCAACCCCAGGAGTTTATAAAGAAAAATCTGACCAAGTGCTTGGAAGTTAAAAAGCATAAACTATTCAGGGAACATCCTTAATGACTATCATATGCCTCATATGGTTGTCCTAAATATTCATAGGGTTATTTTTTATCAAGGGGTTAGTATAGTACCTGAAGCACCATAGACACTGAATAAATATGACCCTTTGCTTTATAGTTCATATTAGCTCTATAAAGCACTCTTTGCATGTTTTCCCAACATCCTGCAGTTGAACACTGCATTCTACTACCGTACTCCCAGATCTCCCTTTTCCTCCATATCCCATTAGAAAATATGCCAACAGCTCCTTCATGTTTTTGGTGAACAGCACCTTACAGCACCTTGATCCTCATTCTATTTCCCTTGGCTTTCCCGGGCACTGACTCTTTGCCAATTCTGCCATTAAACTACACTCTAGCCTTGGATCTGCTTGCCTTACTGATCTTGGTGACAAGTGGTTCACAGCTGTCTATGCTATGGCTTTATGGTTTATCATATAAATAAAATTATTATCCAAACTAACACTTTTTTAAAGAGTAAAAGGGGGCCAGCAAGTCAAAACTGACCACCATCAGGGAAATTGGGATGGATAGTCACTCTACTTTGTCAGTTTTGCAATAAGCCATATGGTGCCAGCTCGGCAGGCTGGTCCTAGCCTTGAGGATTATTTTATTTTTCAAGATACCCCAAGCATCACTTTTCCTGGGCAACATTTCAGAACTCCCTTCTTCCTCCAGAGTTAGTACATTCCTCCTTTATGTTTCCAAAGAAATAAGTATACTTTGCATTGAATGCAATTGTTTATTTACATGACTATCTCCATCATAGAACTATGAGGTCCTTAAACACAAGGATCCTTTTTCATTTCTTTGTATCCCCAGGAACCTGCAGAGTCCTGACCCACGGTAGGCAATCAATGTTTGTTGCACAGATGAGTGCAGTCCTAGAAATGAAGTACTTTAACAAAGGGGACCAAACCTTTAATAGGTTGGGGAGTGTTTCAGGCATTGTGCAAGGACAGCTGGAGATAGATTTTGAGGAAGAGGATATTTCAGTATTGTCCTAAGATTTCGTGTCAATCAACTTTCTTATTTACATTTGAATACTGTTTCTAATCCATTAGTAGTATTTGGAGTCATTAAGTTCTAGAAATGATAGCGCTCTACTATATAAAATAGTTTTAGATTTTCTAAAACTGCAGATGTTTTGTTATAAATAATAGTAGTAGTAATAAGAATCACATAAGCTTTGGAGGATTTAAGTCCTTTAAGTACTAACATAATTTTAATTTTCAAAAAATCTAAGCCCATCACTGATAGAATTTAATGTGCTTCCTGAAAAGAATTTCTCATACAGGCTGGTGACATAACTTAAAAAAAGGCCACAATTTTCTGGGAAGTTCCATAGCCTCTAGAACTCTTATTAGCATATATTTTCTCTATATTATGCCCCCCTCCTTTTTTTCTAGCCAAGGTCTTCCATTTTTCCAAGAGTCTCCTAAATGGCACCCCCAATTCAGACTCTTTCACCTCCAGCCCACGCACCAACAGTCACGTGGCCAGTGCTCATGAAACAGTAATTGCATCATAAGAGTCCCTTTATCAAAAAGTACTAATAAGGTTGATCCTTACGATTTTTAAGTTAAAGGACAATATGTTCACTCAAACTTCCTCATCAATTATACCTAACTTACCTTTCCAGACTCAAGACTTAGTACTATTCACCATAATTCCTACTCCGCAGTCACACAATTGCCTGTCTGAATATACTGTGTGTGGGCACAGGTGTCTTTGTCTGTTTGCTTCTTCCTTCATCTGGCTAAAACACTTCTACTTTTTCAATCGTTAACTTAAATAAGACACTTTCCTTCCATTTCATTCCCATCTATTTTTAATTTTACCTTAGTTTAGCGTTTACATCCCCAACTGATTTTAAGTTCCTTGACAAGAACTGTTATGTCCAATTCATGTTTATTTCTTGCAGTGCCTACTTAAAGTCCTGAAAATATTAGTTACTGGTTTTTAAATGTAATAGAAGTAATTATTATAAAATTACATTGCATTAGAGTTTCAATTCTGAACAAAGACATACTTTTTAGAATGATCAGATTTTTGGAAGAGATTAGACTTCCACAATTTTTTCTTTCTGAAATATTTTTTCCCAGGTCCACATTCATGAACTAAGGACAATCTTTCTTATTTCTTGATTTTATTTTCTCATGTCAACAGTTATTAAAAAAGCAATGATGGAATATGCTTTCTAAAAATATAAAAGTATTTTGTAAAATATACATAACAATCATGGACTCAAAATTGTTAATATTGTTTAAAGCTAAAATCTCTAATAATCTTAATATAAAAAGTGATACATATTGCCTATTATAGTGACATCTGGTGGCTTATAGGGAATGTTACATTAATCTACCAATTTTAACCTCTACATGTAACTATTTTCATCAGATAGTTGGTTTGTTTTTGTAAATTAGCCCTGTTTTAAATTTTTTGATTCCTATCTGAATGGAGAAAATTAATATCATTTGATATAATTTTATTATTATACTTTCTAATATACACATCTTAAATTGATATTTCCAGTGATAAAAGTAGGCTAAATTGCATACTTGGGTTCTTCTTATGCTGGAAAGGGTGGAAAGTGGAAGAATGTATTAATAGCACCTGTCACCTGTACCACTGTAACTCTGAACTCAACCCTCCCTAAACAGCCTGGTCCCCTCCAATGTGCATGTCATCATCTGTTCTTTGTACCTGGTGTGAATCACTGTGGTGGAACCAAGATCAAAAACACAGAAGACTGACATTTCAGACCGACTTACCCCTCACAGCTGATCTGTGTGACCCTGAGTCAGTTCTTTAATCCCTTGGGCCTTCAGGCCTCCGCTTCTGATTTGGACTAGATATCCTTCATTTTGAAAATTCTTAAAAATAGTGACTTACTATCAATAGATAGTGATGATTAACTACAATGACATATCTCTTCTCTGATATTTGGCTTTTAATACATAGAAGATAGGTATTTTTAAAAATGATAATAAGGCTGCTTTAAATTTATATTCAGTATTCGTATGATATGCATTCTGGTAACATTCATTACCAGAGTACCCAATGGGATAACTCAAGATTCCCAGGACCACTGGCAGGGAGCCAAAGCTATTACAGTCACATTTGTGAATAAATTAGAAAGAGCTTAGGCTCAGTCTCTTATTCGTAAGAATTGACTAAATGTACCTTGTGCTTTATCCCCATTCAGTAATTTCCAAAGTCTGTTGGAGAATAAATTCATGTGAATCATTTGGACACTTGTTAAATGTATGTCTCTAATGTTCCCCACTGAATCTACTGAAGGGAAAGTATTAAAATCCACATTTTTAACATGCTCTCTTGATACTAATGATGGTTATTCTGATTTTGGTACCATTTGCTATCCCAAGTCAGTAACCACATAGAATTAGATAGAAAAGGACACTAGTACCACCTAGTTGATGAAAGATAAAGTTCTTTAAACCAGGACTTGTAGATTCAACTGTCTACAGGGCCCACACAAGTAAGTTTATGAAAAAAATTACCAAGTAGGAATTAAGAGGAGCTCTAGAGAACATACTCCATGTAAAGTAGACAGCCTGTAATTAGCTGCCAGGAGGGCAAGCTTCCTAGGGTTGCAGTGTGCTTTGTAAAAAGAAGATGAAAATAGGATTCTTATGTGAAACCTGCAATTTGTATGACTTGGAACGAATTCAGTGTGAGCTAAATGAAACATATTTGTGGCTTCAAGTTTGTTTTCTCTGTTTTTGATCCAGTTCTTATTTGTGCCTTCTCTCTTTCTCAGCTCCACCGCATTTTTCAGTCTAATGCACTTAATCAGCCAGATGAACCTACAGAAAACCCTATACAGCATCCTTTTACCTCTCAGGGCACACATAAACTAATTACTAAAATTCTGCAGCACACAAAAATAAATAGGCTTTTTGCCAATCTGACACACACAAAAAAAAAATAGGTATAGTTTTGGTTCATTCACACTGGATGGCTATTGTCATCTTGGCTGTCATTTTTTTTTTTTTTGTAATTTCACAACTAAGGGAAAAGAGGTCAGTGACCCTGACTAAATAGTCAGGTATTGCATAGTCAGGTTTTGTTTTGTTTTGTTTTTCTTTATTTTTATTGCTTATCCTGTTACAGACGTCCCCATATTTCCCCTCTTCGAGGCACACTGGTTGAAAATCACTGCTATGTATATAGGATGGTCATTCCATCTTTTCTGTTGTTGTAGCCTTTCATATTCTTACATTTGCTGAAACCTGGTCTCTTCCATAAAGCATTTTAAAACTTTACTCTCCAAACATCTACAAACGTACTTCTTTTACACTCCCGAACTTTCTCATCGCCATCTGTTTAACAAATGTCAGTGTAGGCACCATTCATCCTCTCATGGTAAGATCTGTTAATGCTCTAGCTTAAATACGTGGAGATAAATAATACTTCCAATAACAATTTTTGTCAATGAGCAAATATATTATATACAATTAGCCTTCACATATATATTTAAAAATTGAAACCTTAATATGTATTCAGTACTTGCTTAACATTACCCTGAATAAAAGCAACTACTGTGCACATCTCTGTTCATTATAAAGCAAGAATCAGGCTTTTTTAAAAAAATGTATTTACTTATTTTTAGAGAGAGGGGAAGGGAGGGAGAGAGGGAGAGAAACATCAATGAGTGGTCACCTGTCACACACCCCCTACTGGAGACCTGGCCCACAACCTATGCATATACCCTGACTGGGAATTGAACCAGCAACCTTTAGGTTCTCAGGCTGGCACTCAATTCACTGAGCTACACCAGCTAGGGCAAGAATCAGACTTTTAAAAATAAATAAATAAATAAATAAATAAATAAATAAATAAATAAAGAGAAAATGACCTTTCTCAATTTAAAAAAAGGTAGAAAAAAGGCCTTCTCTATGAGGTGTACTCAAGAGCCTTGATCTCAAGGCAGCTTGAGAGAAAGGCAACAGGAGAGGTCCAAATAGAGGACTTGAAATGAAAACTTTTCATAAAATAAACACTATACTTCGTGATAGAAAGTGTTTGCAATTGCCCAAAGGTATTAGCCAACGTATCAGATGTGTTTTTGTTTTTTTTCTTGTTTGTTTTGGTTATAAGGAGTGGTGGAATGATGCTTCCAGGTGATAAGGAGAGACACTTCAGTTACCCTGAAAAGAAAGGAAAAAATATAAAAACATATTTCTCTGAGAGAAGACCCATAATAGTAGTATGAGGACTGAGGACACCAAAGAACTATCAATTATCTCCACATATTTGAATTGGGTCATCTAAAGAAACTTAGGCATTTATCCTAACCTGGAACGCATCCAAAAGCCACTATTTCTGAATCTATGACATATCACCAGGACTCGTATTATTGTAAAATGATATGACTCAATTAATTTGAATGAAGATAAAAGATATCTAAATTTTATGTCCTATAATCAGCATCACATATGTGACACATTAGTAAAATTTATAGAAGGTGATGATTTATTGAATGGTAGCTATTACCAAGGCTTTATAAGAAATGATGGAAAAAGAATAAAAACAAACACAAGAAATCATCTCTACTCTAGAGTAGATTAAACTCTATTTAAAAAATAAGAATAAAGTATAGGAATAAAGATATTTCAGAATGAGGTAATATTCTGAATGAATCGTGCATTTTAATGAGAACTTGGTCCACTGAATGTTACAGAAGATTCAGAGTATAGTGGCCATAGCTAGGGAAAGTAAATAAGCTTTTTAATTTGTCTGTGTAGCTAACCATCGTTGAGTTTTCTTATTTATTCAACCATGTATTCATTCAACAAACATTTAAGTGCTTCTCTGCATTTTTTATCACAAAGTAAAGCATTCTTGTGGCTCAAAAAATACATTAAGAAGTTTCATTACTACCCCATCGCAATCTATTCCCATATGATGATTTTTATCTATTTATTTCTTATCTTTCTAGTTTATTTAAACCTTTTAGTATACAAAAGATAATGTACTATATATACTGGTCTTCACCTTACTTTCAGTATTATAAAAGCTCCCTATAAGACTGAGTAGTGTTCCAGTGTCGCAGTAGTATTGTTTAGCCCATCCTCTATAGATAGATAAGATTATACCTGATCTTTTTGCTAATACCACCAGCATCACCATTGATATAACAATTATCTTGTAGATGAGTGTTTGTCCACAGTCCTTGCCTTTTCTCACCGAACTCCTTCAATAGATTCTAACACTCTAACAATACTTACGTAATTTCTTACTGGTTCAAGTGAAAGAGGATTGAGAATGGCAGCTTGGAGACTGACGTAGGGAAGAGAGAGCAGGAGAGGTGACAGGGGAAGAAGCATAGTAAGTGTGGACAGGTCCTGCTCCGAATGCTGCCTATTGCTAGGATGTCATTTCCCTGTTCACAGGAGCTGCAACTCTGAAAGTAAAATAATTCATTATTATCAGGTTATGGAAATTATAAGCCCTGCTGTGGTTGCCTATAAAATATAAAGAAAAATGATTAAAAAATGACCACCATCAATTCAGGAGGTATTAACTGCTTAAAAATATCCTAAACACTACTTTAAGATATATATGAATTATATACATATAATTATATATAATGCATATTTATATAATTTTACACTCAATATATTGACATTGTTGGTAACATCTGATATAAATCACAGCATGAATCATCATCCATTTCCTTCTAAGCAATTTAATGGGGCCCTGATGTAACTAATCTTAGGAGAAAGAGGATGATTTGGGGCTATCCATAGCTCATGCTATAATTTTTTTCCTAGCAATAACCATCTTTTCTATCTTAATCTCTTATTAGTATTAAGTTGTGGATTATTAAACAGTCAAAACTGAATTGTGTCATGTCCCATGGAGTTTTATCATGTTTAAATTTTCAAAACTTGACTACTTGTAGGAAAATGAAAGGTATTTAAAAAACCAAAGCCCAGTTCTTCCCAAGCTCTGACAGCTTGAAAGGAGCTCCAACAGAGAAACAGAAGCACAATGAAAACTCCTGGAGCCTGGAGCCACCCATACGGGACTCCTTGGCAGCCTCCGCAGAGAATTTGTCAGTATTTCAAGTTCTGTGTCCAGCAGAAGTAACTCCTGCTTGAGTGTGGCTGGTAGGGTAATAACATGGGTGTAATAATTTATTGTTTTAATTTGAACACTTCATCTGAAATTTCATATAGTGTGCTTGAGTGTGATATTGTTACATTACAGAATTATATACTTATGATTTTGTAATAAAAAGGGGTGTTGTTTGTGTCAGGCCTTGTATATATACACATTATTTCCTGACTAACTTTTAAAACATAGACATCATTTGAGACTGTGATTTGTCTCAAAATTAACATTAATTTGATATTTTATAAAAGTTTGCCTCTAACATGTGCATTTATTTTAAAACATACTCATTACATATTTCTTTACCTTTTACTAAGAACTGCTGTTTAAATACCTGCTTTAGATCCTAGTCCTTTTATGAATGAGAGCATGTTCATGATATCTCAATTCATAGCTCATTTAGTAAATTGATCTTTTAAAAATATCTCTATCTAAAGGTAAAATATTTTAAAGCTTTTCTCTGCAAGGTGGGTCTATAATAGGATACACCTGACACCCACTTTTAAAAACTTGCAAGATCCATCGCTAATTGAAAAGTTATTAATGCTGCTGCCTCAGAAGATCTCAAACAACTTTCAAATTATCTGGTTGTAAAATCCCATATGCCTGTGAGGGATCAATATTATTTTGAAGAATATGTGACTTCTGAAAGCTCAGAGTCAGTGGTGGAGCTCAAAATAGAAACAATGAATCTTGACTCTCAATTTGTGTCTCTAGCTAACCACATTAACTGGACAATTTTCTTTCATCTGTGTATTATTAATAACATAATATCCTGTGACACAACAGACTAATAGCCTCTCTGGAGAATTACCTTAGGGTTACATGGTACACGTTTTTAAAGAACATGATTTTATATATATATAACAGAGTACTTTTTTCAAGAAATGCCAGTGTTATCATATACCCAGATACCTCATTCAAAGGGAGGTATTTGGGATTTTCAATCCTATTTTTATTTTAGATTTGGGGAAACTGGAATCTAGACTAAATAAGTTACTGTCTTTGGGTCCAAAGAAAGTATTAGACAGAACCTTGAATCCACACTATTCAACTTCAAATCAAGACCAATGGGTTTTCCAACTAATATGGATTTTGGTTAATGTTATTACTGTTAGCTATTAAAATATCATGATGACTTCACTATTATTTCACTACATTTTAAATTCTTTTCTCCCTGAGGGGCAATGATACTGTGCTTTAGGGTTTTCATGTTATTTCTGTTTTTAATTTCTTATATACCTTAAATGCAGGCTTTCTTCAATGGCTGGCCTCTCCTTGAACTTCTCCTTTCTTTCTGTCATAAATGTGCACGGCTTCACGTGTTCCTTACATGGAGCTCATTCCAACATGTATAACACTAGCATACCCTTACTCTGGAGATTTATTTCCTTTCTAGTCATTTTCTCCTGGATTTTCAGCAGCAGCTCAAATTCAACATGTTCTAAGCTCTCCTTAACTTTTTACACTGGAAGGTATCAGCCTCATACACTCAGTGATACCATATGTATAACTAGCCTCTTTTTAAATTTTTTATTGTACTTTCCATTACTGTTTATCCTCCTCAATAAATAGCCTTTTATTTTCCAGATTTTCTTATCATTATATCTTCATAGATCTTTTTAAAAACATTTTCTTCCTTTTTCTTTTTTTATTGAATTTGTTGGGGTTACATCAGTCAATAAAATTATACTGGATACATCTTGTACATATTGCATTATGTGCTCACAATCCTAAGCCTGGTCTCCTTCCATTTATCCCCTTTTACTCCTTTCACCTGTCCCTACTCCCCCTTCTCTGGTAATCACCATACTGTTGTCTGTGTATGTGAGGGTCCCTTCACCTATTTGACCAACGTCACAGGCCCCCTCTCCTCTGAGGACTGCCAGTCTGTTCTCTGTATCTATGAATCTATTTCTTTGTTTTTTAAGATTTTATTTATGTATTTTTAGAGAGAGGGGAGCAGAAGGAGAAAGACAGGAAGAGAAATATCAATGTGTTGTTGCCTCTCGAGCACCCCCTACTGGGAACCTGACCTGCAACCCAGGCATGTGCCCTGACTGGGAATTGAACTGGTGATCCTTTGCTTTTCAGTCCAGTGCTCAATCCACTGAGCACAGTAGCTGGGACAAATCAGTTTCTATCTCTTTTGTCTACTTTGTTCATTAGATTCCACACATATGTGAAATCATATGGTACTTGCCTTTCTCTGACTGGTATTTCACCTAGCATAATACCCTCTAGGTCCATCCATGCTGTCAATAACTAAGATCTCCTTTTTATAGCTGAGTCGTATTCCATTGTGTAAATGTATCACATTCCCCCCCCCCCCCCCCGCGTCTACTGCTGGGCATTTGAGTTGTTTCCAGACCTCGGCTATTGTAAAGAACACTGCAGTGAACATAGGGGTGCATACATTCTTTTGAATTAGTGTTTTGGGTTTTTCCAGATGTATTGCCAGAAGTGGAATTGCTATGTCATAGGGCAGTTTCGTTTTCAATTTTGAGGAAACTCCATGCTGTTTTCCACAGTGGCTGCATTCCCACTGACAGAGCAGGAAGGTTCCCTTTATAGGTCTCTTATCTCAACTAAGTTGTAAGCTTCCTGTGAATATGGTGTTTTTCTTCTTTATTGTCCTGGTACATAGCACAACATAACAACTGGCATCTTCAGTACATTTTTGGTGAATGAATGAATGAAGGATCATTATGTAAATGTCTAGTAAACTTTTAGGGTTTATGAGATGGAAAAAGATCCATTCCAGGTAAGAAATATAGTTTAAGCCTTGCATTTTGAAAAGTTGTCAGAGAATAAATTACTAAAATCCCCTATATTAATATACTGAGACACCATTGCAATATGTATCACATTTATGTGGTTTGGGGATATGATTTTAATAAAATTATATTCCCTGATGGGGCAGTTTCAACAATAGGTTCTGGTTTCTTAAATCAGTTTTATAAAAGGATACCATTCTAGTAAAATTTGTTAGCAAAGTGTTAGGTGTTTATACTTATGAAGGAAATACTATTAAGACAAAGGCATTTTCAAACAAATAGGATTTGATTATCCATTAATGGTAAATGGGAAGTTCATGACCTGAGCCTAATGGGCCCCTTACAAGTTGTAGTGGACAATTAAACGACTCAGCAGTGAAACTGACATTGAGGAGCAGATTTTGCCTGCCAGCCGCTCTCAGGTTTGGATTTCACTGGATCATGTTCCGAAAGGTCAGCACTGGCCAGATGACCAGTCCAGGACTGCAGATGGCAGTATGGTCACCTGACCACTCTGGGGCTCCCCAACCTGCTGCACAGGCTCAAGTTCACTGAAAGGTCATGGCAGGCCCTGTGCCACTGCTCAGAAATCCTATAATCCTTGGGTACTCTTTCTTTTCCATTATGTGGATAAAATAGATACTTTTGTCTCCCAGCCAGAGGATAAAATCATGACGCCCTTGCAAGTTACAAGATAGTGGCCTGGTTATAGGGAGCAGCTCGTGTGGGAGAGCTTTCTCCAGAGGAATAGTCACGTTTTGTGAGTGAGACAGCATTTAAGAACTCACCAGAAACTTGGAAGACACACACCACCGTTCAAGTCTGACTATGCCAATCACAAGCTGAACATCCTTGTGCCAGTCATGTCATCTTGAACCTCAGTTTTATTTCTAGCTGCAAACTGGAGAAAATAGTATTATACGTATCCTACCGTGCCCACCTCAGAGACTTGAGAAACACAGTATGTAAATCACTGGCAAACTGTCTAGGGATAGCCAACCGTATTATCCATTCTCCTTTTGTTTGAACGAGTCACTGTAAGAATTTCCAGAGAAAAAAAGTGAAAAAAAATTTTTTTCTTAGTTTTGAGCTATATGAGTTAAGCTTAGTAAGTAGGTGAGAATGCACTTGTTGCTCCTTAACTCTTTTAACAGGAGACCCAAAGGAAGACAGGAGAATCTAGAAACGTCTCTGGTCAATGATTGTCCTGCTCAAATTTTGCCCAATTTAGCAAGAAAGGACATCAAATTTAATTTAAATATTTTATACTCTCTCAGAGTCAGAATTAAGGAATATATCTTTGAACATAGCATGGAGTTGTATTATTTATGATCAAATAGCATTTAAAAAAACTTCTAGGATATGGTCTCATCATTTCCCTTTGGTTATGTTATTCTTTGACAAGACAGTAGGTTGTACTGTCACTGCCTCAGTAGGGTGTTTCATTTGCTCCACAGGCCTAACCTCTTGTCCATCACCTACTCAATACAAATGGAGTGAAATTATGTCCATAAAGTACTCATCTGTGCACAAGGGACAGCTGGGTTCACAGGTGGTGCTGGAATCCTAAACAATGAATTTGTTTTCACATTTATATTTATTTTTGGCAAGCTGACTTAAGAATAATCAGAAATGGTATCTCAGTGTGGTTTTAATTTGCATCTCTCTGAGGGCTAGTGATGCTGAGCATCCTTTCATATGTCTATGGGCCCTCTGTATGTCCTCCTTGGAGAAGTGTCTGTTCAGACACTTTTTGCCCACTTTTTAATTGGGTTGTTTGTCTTCCTGGAGTGGATTCATGTGAGTTCTTTATATATTTTTGGGATCAAACCCTTCTCCAAGGTATCATTGCCAAATATGTTTTCCCATATGGTTGGTTCTCTTTTCATTTTAATGCTGCTTTCTCTAGAAATGGACTAGATCTGGAAAAAATGCCAATAACCCCTAGATGAGTCCTTAGCAGTGATTCTGCAGAGTTTATGCACAAAAGTCGTTAGGAGACAATTCTTTTTGGAGGTAAGATTTTAAACTTGTTTGTTTTAATTTACAGTGACCTAAAGAAAGACTTAAAACATTTTAACTTAGAATAAATGTGAAAAAATTTAATGTCTTGGTTGAGGAAATCTTCACCAGACAGAATCAAATTTGCACTAGTGCTTTCTAATTTTGCCCAGTTTTGTCTCTACGCCCTGCATCCGCTAGGAGAAGAGCATCAGTATACAGCTAATACAACCTTCTCTGAAAGTTCTCAGGAAAAACAAGCAAGAATACAATGAAAAAGAGGGCAGATGTGCAGTCCTCGAGCCTCGGTTGGCTCTGCTCAGCTTGGCTTGGCTTCAGGTCCTGAGTGATTGAGAGAACACTGATTTGCATGGCTGATGCAGATCAAAGGGAAGACAGAGTGACCCACTGCCCTGTAGCTTGAGCCACAGTAGTAAATATGTGGTTCCTTGGAGCAGAATCAAGCACACAATAAATAGATCAGTTGTCTCTTGGAAACAACACAGCTAGAATTCCTACCTTGTTTTTTTGTGACAACTTGAGAACAAGGCAAGTTTTGCAGCATGCTGGAAGGGAATAGTTACAGTTAGGAATAGACGGCTGTCATTTCTCTAAGTGTCCTTTTTCAGTGTGCGGGCAGTCAGCATTCTGAGTAGCTTCTGTTCTTTGTGTGGCACCTGCTCTGCTGTTGACTTCTAGACACTGTGTCCACACACACGTGGCTAAAATGATCTTTCTCCAGGTGGCTTCCATGGGTACTAAAGGTGGGGTTTGGCTTCAGGAACCTGGACTCTTACTTGTTCACTTAGCAACCTTCCTCACTATGATATTCACATATATGCTTCACACACTCACCTACTGTTTCTGCCTTCATCTCTGTCCCTGATGCCTCAGTTACCACCAACTTTTGCTCACATGATTTATTTGTTCATTGGAGCAACTGGTGGGGACAAACTGTAGCCTCTATTCCTCTGCCTCTATTTTATACTTTGTACCTTAGGGAAACATTGATTAGAAAATTCGTGTTCCTTGTGCTCGCAAGTGCTCCCACAAAGGTGGCTTTACAAACATTTGAACTCTATGCAAATCTGTCACCTCCCTTTTTCCCTGAAGCCAATCCTGATCTTTATTTTTATTTATTTGTTTATTTTATGTTTTTATTTTTGGTTAGGTGTCTGCACAACCCCACACAATCCGAGCCTGACTTCCAGCGTCAGGCTGTCTCTTCATGGTGGGAAAAAGCTGACGGAAACCATTCACACAGAGGTGTTAAGAGCTTAATGAGGACACTCCCTGGAGTGTCTTCATTTAGAAAGAGATTGCCTGGAGAGGTTACCGATTTACCCAGAAAAATGGATTTCTAATCCCAGAATTTCGTCAGAAAAAGGGAAGGAGATTTTCTTGGGGTGGGATTGAGATCTTTTTTTTCTTTTTGGCATAACTCCAGAAATTAAACAGAAGCAGTCACCTGATTTGTCCTCTGATGAGGTGGCCCAGATTATGTCATTGTCTTCGGTTCAAATGTAGCAAATAACCTTTGAGGGAGAAAAAGCAGAAGACAAAGGGGAGAGAAGAGGAAAGCGAGGGAGGAGGTGAAGGGAGGGCATACAATTGGTATCACTGCACAGTGACCTAAAGGGAACAGAGAACTCCACAACCCCTGTCCCTGTAAGGAAATGTGTTTCTGGGCAAATATTTAGGTGAATTTGGCATAGAACCAAAACTGGGGAGTTTGGCAACTGAGCTAGATGAAAATGAATTCATATTAACAGCATAAAATAAATTAGTGAAGTACTTTCGGGGGAGGGTGCATATTGAATTAATTTAGTCAACTAGAGTCCTTCTCGTGAATGCACTTCCATAAGAAATTTTAAAATCTCATCTGCTAGAGATTATGACTCAAAAACAAAACAAAAATCAAAACAGACAAGGGAAAAATTAGATCATTATAATTAGATACCTAAGATGACTTAAAAATAGCCACATCATATCCAGAGAAGCAAGAACAGGATGAAAAAATTAGTAGTAACATTGATAATATTTATTTTAGATAATGGTAATGGTAAGGATGATCACACAGCACTATTTTAAATCCTTACAAAACTAGATCATCATGACAATTGTATGAGCTAAAGACCATTAGCATTTTAGAGACGAGAAAAAGAAGGCACAAGAAGTTGCACTTAAAATTAGCAAGTGGCAGAGCCAGAAATAAGCAAAGTCCTTCTCTGGTTGTCTTTTCTTGTAGTGTGAGGCTATGCATTAGCATTTCAATGCAAAGTTGTATCAAACTTTTGCTGTGCGTTTGAATTGTGTTTAATCTGCCCCTTTGTTTCAGGGTCTTGGTAGTTCCTGGTGATGCAGTCCAAACAATGACACATCCTCTCAGTATTTGCAGATCCTGCGCTCAGTGCTTCAAAGGGAATAAGAACCAATTGTTTGGGGGATTTAAACAAATGCAGGATGATTGTTTCAGTCTATCAATTGCCACAATTTTCTTACTTTAAACAACAATGACAATAATATGATTTAAAATTCTTGGTTTTGAAGTTTGAAGGAAGTACAGTAGATAATTTTGTCCTTCACCCTCTCTTTACAGATGAGGAAACTGAGGCACAAGGGCATTAAGTAATTCGCTCAAGGTAACACAGATATTAAAAAAAAGATTACTTTTCCAAAAAGTAGCTGTATCATAACTTGCTAAAAGACACAATGCTTACGGCCACTGATGGCTATATAAAATAGACGCTTTACCACTTTTCGTTAACCTTCATCCTTCTGTTTGACTTTGGCTTCTCCCGAGGCTCCAGATTCGGTCTTGTTATTTGAGAGCAAACACTGGCTTTTTAGATAGTCAGTACCCTCTCCTGCACCCCCCACCGTCATTGTCATCCTTCACTGAAGGGTGACAGCTTCTACAACTTTGTTTTTCAGGGAGGAATCACTTTTTTCTTTTTACCTTCCTTCCTTTGTTTTTCAAGAGTGTTTCATTTTTAGTACCAGAAAAAAAAGATAGGTTAAGATGCTTATTTAATACATTTTTGACTTTTCCTGTAATCAAATCCCTGGTTCTAGAATTATTTACTTAATGAACATATTTTGTAATGAATTATGTATGTATGTATGTATGTATGTACATATGCACACATATTTATATAAGTGCACACATGTATATATGTGTATGTATATGTAGTTACCACTTGCCCACACCTCTCCTAGGCCTTGTGACATTTTGGATTCAAATGTTTGCTCTAACTTTTAGTGGGTGGGTAACTGAACAATTTACTTGCCTTCTTGAATCTCTTGTTTCTCCCTATATAAATTAATAATAAGAGTATTTATTTTTCAGAGTTCTTTTAAAGATAACAGATATATTGATAGTGTAAAGAGTTTAGCACAATGACTGGTATATAGTAAATGATCAATTAATGTTATGCTTATTATTTTTGCCCAGCCTGTAGTAGGTGTTCAGTAAATGTTCTTAGTGTTACTATTATTATTCTATGTCTCTGACCATTCACAATTTCTCTCACTACCCTAGCAACAATGCTTTATAACTACCACCATAATTTTATTAAACAGAAAAATAAATAACATGTAATATGCTGGTGAGAATTATGTGCAATGATCCATATACAACAGTTATTTAAAGTGTTCAAGTGTTCAACAAATAAAATTATTACAGTTTTGTTTGCCAACACAGTCGTCGTATAATGTTTGCTATGCACATTTTCCTTGCCTAGCTGCTCTAGCATCTTAAATATTGATGTTCTTTATCTAATTAGGCTAAATAACTTAGCTTTTCATTTCTAAGAGAAATGTAAAACCACTAATGTTATGAAAATCCCAGTTCTGCCTATGTAACAAGGTGTAGACTGGGAGGCCCAAGGGCCCCCGAAAGAGGGAATTTGTAATGGGGTCCAGCACTTAAGGTGTCTGGGAATGTAGGATAACCCCCATAGGCCTGGCTGGGGGAGGGGAGACACGGAGTAGGCCACTGAGAGTTATTTTGCATGTCAATAACAGTAGGCTAGCTTCCAGCCTGAGTGGAGCCAGAAGGTATGCATAACTTTGACCAATGATGTAACGGGGAGGCAGCCTTCCCCCACATCCGCTGTAACCACATCTGCAGGGCAGCTTGGAGATGGTTCCATCCAGGGCATGGGGCCACGACTGCCCGGACTAACTATGGCAGTCAAAAAAGGCAGAAACTACAGGAGTGCCAGCAGGTGTAGCCGATTGTGGGATTGTGGGAGGAGTTGGAAATGGGGTTTCGGAGGAGGTCCAGCCTGGGGTTTAAACTAAAGGTGGGCCATTACGAGGGACGAGAGGACAATGGGAGACCTTGTGGGAAGCAAAGGTTGTGAAAGGACTCTCACTGGTGGGCCATGAGGAGGTGCCACGCGGTTTTGGATTAAGAACTGGAGATCAGGCAACACAGCTGACGGTGCTGGGTCTGCAGGAGACCTGCCCAGCCGAACACGGACTACTGGGAGGAACAGGGAGTCTAGCTGAGCTACGGCTTTCTATTTCTTTTCATGAGATACGGGACTCCTGCCTGGCCTGACTGGGCAAAGCGGGTAAGACAGGACTGCGTGTGTGTATTTGTGGGTTTTTTAAAGGGACTTTGGGATTTTAACGGTGACATTCTGCCATTACTCTAAACCTGTATAACTTTTGAATAAATAGTTCCTTTCCTTTTCACCAAACTCTGGCACTGAGAGCCACAGTTCCTAACATCTGGTGGCTGGCAAGAAGGACCACAGTGACAAAGACCACAGGGCTGGTTTCGGTAACAGTATCTGGGCCCCACGGGTTGCTTTTGGTAACACCTACACTGTCCTCTGTGACTTTGGCCAGGCTATTTATCATCCATGACGCTCAGTTTCCCAATCTTAAAATAAGGTGTTTGAATAAGATCTCGAATTTCCTTCTGTGGTTGCATAGAGAAATGATGTTCCTGTATCTGCCCCGTGAGTGGAAGCCCGTGGTCAATCACCATTCACCACAAGTGCTTACGACCACCGCTTTGCTTTCAGGATCTAATTTGAAATAATCCAATGAGATTTCTTGTAAAAGAGGTACATGCCCCTTCAAATATAGTTTGTAATTCCCTGTATTTTCTGTTTCCAAAGTTGTCTCCCTGGTGCAGCATCGCGATAACGGGCAGTGTGCACTTCGCTAAGTGAGGCTCTCAGTGTAAGTCATTTGGTTTGTTAATGTTGTCGTAATTTTTTGTAACAGTGTTAGCCTGGACCTTATATGTGGAAGTACAGAGAGTCGTCATCTGATTAGCCATAAAGCAATACAGTTTTGTGAAAAAAAATGGATTTGTTGAGGGAAGGCATATAAGGTTGCTTGTTTTAATACATGGCGAATAGTGACATCTATCGGAGACTGTGTGTAATGAATTACATGCAGCTAAAAATCAGGATTTTGTGGGCGTGGTAAGGTTTTAATGTGAAGAAAATGTTTTAAATGGAAAAGGGAAAATATAAATTCAGTATTAACATGTAAGGTGGCTGTCTCCCTGAAGAATTAAAAATGCTCGGTATATATTCTATGAAATAAATGGCTTCAAATTACTGAACAAATTGAAGGAGAAGAGAACAATTTCCATGGTAATCACATAAAGGGGAACTTTTACCGGGGAAAGTAAGGTGAGAACAGAAATAACGAGAGGTTGCTCAGAAAGGAGAATAGTCCTGGCGAGCAAATAAATAGAGGTAGTCTTTAGTTGAAATATCTGTGTAAAATACTACTTAATTCTCTAAAACAATAACGCTAGTAAAACAACTGTAGATATAATTACAGTTGTGCCAAGTGCTATGCCATGTAAATGGTAGTTCCCAACTACAAATACTGGGTAGCAGACACGTCTGGAAACGTAGTGGCTGACAGCGAGGAGAGAAGCGTGGACTGGTGGCCAGGGCTGTGGTTCCGGATCCCCAGGCTCCCCAACCTCAGATCCTTACTTATTTTACCCCCAACATGAGGAGGGATGGCAGAGCAATTTCAAAGGCCAATTCCAGCTCTAAACTTTTTTAACTATAACTTTCAGTTCGTAGCTACTTTTCTCTTTGATGATTGTGTGATTAGCAGTTAACTTGATGTGCAACCTTGCACAAAACACTTAACATCTCCTTGCCAAAAGTTTCCTCACTTACAATTGCAGGTGTTTGGACTAGGTGACCTCTAAATTGACATCTGTAGAATGTGATTATTCTCAAACACGTTATCATATTCTTAAACTCAGTTTAGGTCTTGAGTAAATTAAAACTTTACCTTGAAGTAAAGTTTTCAGAAGAATCAGTGAATGCCCAAGCATATAGAAAAAGGACTACTTATATTAAACATGAATATATCTCTGTGGAATATATTCCTTTAGTTTCAAGGTTTTTTGGCTGGCCTAATAATTGATTAGACATGAGACAGAGTAGCAAGTAAAAATAACTAAATTTAACGCATACATGTGGATGGGAACCCCACATACAGGAAAGAGTCAGACCGCACATGCAGGAAAGGTTCAGAGATAGAAAGTGGGCTTGAGGAAGATAAGACATTAGCGAGGAACGAGGTAATGCACCTTAAAGGCTTTAAAGGGTTGTTTCAGGACAATGAGAGGTGCAGGTGTTTAGTAAGTAGAAATTTGCCCTGTCATATTGATAGGTCAAAAAAAGGTTATCTCTGGTAACCTTTCATTATAGGCAAGGCCCCTAATTCAAGTTCTTCTAGGTAGTCAAGGGTGGGGCAAGTGTCTCCCTTGAGCCTGAGTGGGTAAGGTTGCTTTTTGACATACAGCAAAAGCACATCTTGGGGTAACTAGCTCTGAACCTCTGTATCTACAAATATATTTGTATGAACTTAAAAAGGATATTTTGATTTTTAAAAATCTGTATCCCTATATCACTTCTGTTGTTTGGTCAGTGATAGGAGACAACAACCGAAAAGGCAGTGTCTCTGAAGGTCTTGTATCCTGTCAATCCGTCTCATTCAGGCCTGAAGTCTGGACCAGCGGCATTAAAGAGAAAAAGAAGTCTAAATTTCTGCTCTGGCTGGTGTGGTTCAGTGGATGAGCTTGGGCCTGGGAATCAAAGGGTTGTCAGTTTGATTCCCAGTCAGAGCACATGCCTGGGTTGCCAGCCAGGTCCCAGTAGGGGTTGCATGAGAGGCAACCACACATTGATGTTTCTCTCCCTCTCTTTCTCCTTTCCTTCCCCTCTCTCTAAAAATAAATACACAAAAATGTTTTAAAAAAGAAGAAGTCTAAATTTCTGAGTTCAATTTTCTGGATTCTCCCAAAGCCTTTATAGTTTAAGCTGATACTCATGAAGGGGACTACCGAAGATTTTGAAACATAACTAAATGTGCATTTCCTATATCTGTTCTGAAAAGAGACATTTTAGTACTATCTATATTCAAATTTTACTATACTCATTCTGGAGAAAACCATACATTTTCTTCGAGTTCAACAAAAGAGAAACTCTTTTCCCCTGATGGTTTCACTTGAAGCCAAACTTATAATCATCTTAATAGTAAATTAGAGACCAATTTTATTGGGCACAAGTATGTCCCAAAAATGATTTTAAAACTTCAGGCACAGTATCTCATTTTATTTTCTATTTATTCTGTGTTAGTTTGCCATGGAAAATAAACTTACAAAGAACCTTATATAAGGTTAAAAAATAGCAGTTGCTACTGACAAAGGTGAATGGAAAAGTTGAGGCAAACTGAATTAAGCTTGGTACATATATCTCAGGTAATTATGTGTTGAAAATTTAATTTCAAAATATTTTTAAATTTTGCCATTTTCATTATAGAGGATTTCCAACATATTAAAGAATGGAACTGTAAAATGAACCCCAACCAACATGAGCCTACAGGTGATCCTGCCTCGACCACGACCACACACTCCCCTTCCTCCCATTATTTCAAAGCAGTCCCTAGGATTACGTCATTTCATCTGTGTGTTTCAGAATGCGTCACTAAAACATTAGCAATTTTGCATCCAGTATCCTAAACTCCCCAAGCAATATTTTTATTATCAAATATTCAGTCAATGTTACTTAGAAATGCAGTTGAAATTAGAAAATATATTTTCTTAACAACCAAGAAATAGAAACTTGCTTAACCTGATAAAGAATGTCTTTTTAAAAGTTACTATATATCATAATTAATGGTGAACATTTTTGAAAAGTTTTCTCTAGTTATCAAGAACAAGACATGGGTGCATGCTAAACACTGCTCGCAGAAAACATTACCAAAATATTAAAATTGCAAGAAATTAAGAACAAAAAGTTTACAAAGCAAAAAATTAAGCTATCTGTTTTGCAAATGGCTTGCATGTGTATGTAGAAAATAGAGACTTTGTAGCAAGGTAGCTGAATAAAAGGGAAATATACAAAAATTAATGGCATTTCTAGCAGTAAGCAGATAAAAATGTAAATAACATAAAAACATGAAGTACTAAAGGAAAACCCAATTAAGTTATGCAAGACCTCTACATAAAAACTACCAATATTGTTGAGGGAAATTAAAGAAGTAGTATATGAATGGAGCAATGTAGTATTTGTGAATTGAAACTCTCAATATTGCAAAAATATCAATTTTCCAACCTGATCCATGGATGAAAAGAATTTTCAATCAAAAACACAAATTAATCTCTATAGAGAGATTTGACATCTGGTTGTCTATTCTTCTGTCTATTCTAAAAATATTGACAGAAGTGGATTTATACTAAATATTACATTTAAAATAATATCATGGAGTTCATACATAAGACCAAGCAAGACCTGGCAATTTCGTCTGGTAAAGCTACCATGAGTCACTTTCAGATTTAGAAAGTTCATTACTTACATTTACAGCAAAAAAGAATAAGCCAAATGTGCCAGCTCCCTGGGTCCTTGTCCAGCACAGTAAGAAGGACACTGAAAAAAAGAGCTAAATGAGCCCAGTGCAAGTTGTGAGATATCCTGTTGCTGAGGAAGCGAACTGAACACACGTCTATGTGATTTTGTGTTCTACAGCTCTGTTCTGAGGGTGTGAGAACAGAGGTAATGAGAACAGGCATGACAGCCTTCCAGGGGAGATAAAGAGATGACTGGGCAATGGCCACATAGAAGCCCCTTACAGGTCTCCCACACTCTCATGTACCCAGAAAATCGTTAGGACAGTGGCCAAGGCTAAGACTAGCCACTGTTTAAGCCTCTGTCTATAAGAATGCATCCGAGGTTTTCAAGATAGCATGGATGAGTCATTCCCCTGAAACCTTGTCTTACAGGAGAAATAGAAAAGGCAAAGAAGATATACAGAAAGCAAATCAGCATAAGAGAGATGTTCCACATCATATGACATCAAAGAGATGCAAATTAAAATGAGATACCACTATCCACCTGTCAGAATGACCAAAATCTGGAAAACAGATAATATCAAATGCTAGCAAGGATGTGGGCCAACAGGAACTCTCGTTCATTGCTTGTGGGAATACAAAAAGGTACAGTCACCTTGTTAGATACTTTGTAATTTTTTTAATAAATCTAAACGTACTCTTGGGATTGCAATCCAGCAATCAGAGTTCTTGGCATTTACTCAAAGGAATTGAAAACTATGCCCACACAAAAGCTTGCACATAGGTGTGTTTATGGCGGCTTTATTCATAATTGCCAAATTCTGGAAAAAAACAAGATGACCTTTAGTAAGCGAATGGATCGACAAACTCTGGTACATCCAGGTAATGACTGTCATTGTCAATGTCAATGTGAATTCTTCAGTGTTAAAAAGAGATGAGCTATCAAGCCACATAAAGACGTAGAGTTTTAAGACACCGGTTTGCATCTTAAGTGCATATTACTTAGTGAAAGAATCCAATCTGAAAAAGTAACACAGTATATGATTCTAACTATATGACATTCTGAAAAGTGCAAAACTATGGAGACAATAAAAGATTAGTAGTCATTGCCAGGGGCAGGGAAGGGGGGTGAGAAAAATGCATAGAGTACCCAGGATTGGTAGGGCACTGAAAATACCCTTAATACTGCAATAGATACGTGTCATTATGCATTTGTCCAGCCGTAGAATGTACACCACCAAAAGTGAACCCTGACCTAACTGGTGGACTTTGAGTGATTATGATGTATCACTGAAGGCCTGTCCTTGGGGAGAAAATGCACTATTGGGGTGAGTGATGTTGATAATAGGGGAGTCTGTGCATACGAGGGGGGAGGGGTGTACAAGAAATCTCGGCACCTTTCTCTCAATTTTGTAACTCTAAAACTGCTTTAAAAATACAAAGTCATACCAATAATAATAAAGGTTAAAAAGTAAAAATCAAAAGCAATACAAAATACCATGTATGTGAAACTAAAAAAAAGAATATTCTTGGGGTGAAGAAGAAGTCATGAGGATGTACTCATAGCCCACTGCCAACTTTCTGAATTGTAAAGGAGTATTTAAAAAAATTAACTTGTAGCTTTAAATATATATCAGAAAACAAGCAAATGTAGTACATAAATTCAATATTAAAATCACATTAAAAGAGAGAAGAAATCAATCTAAAGTAATAAAGAAGAAAGGAAACACTTCTATATGTAATCATCAGTATCCACATTAAGTTTAACATCAATTCTTACTGGTGTCTCCAACACTAATCTATTACCACCGGGGTCAACACCCTTGCTGATCTTTATGGAACTCGGCTCCAACCACTCACCATGCATACGCTTACTTGTTCATTTCTGGGATCCTTGCTTAACAGTATCAGAATTGTTAACCTGTCCCCCTGTTGGAATAGCTTTATCAACTAGAGCACACAGCTGGTATGCAGGTTTTTTTTTTTTACTTGAGTATTACAGGCTACATCCTTATCTATACATCTATTTATATATTTATAGATATGTATAAATGCAGTTTAGTATGCAAACTTATAATTCTTCACTCTGCCAGCTGAGAGGACATAAAAGAACTGACAGGGCAGTAGAGACAAAGGACACCAAATGCCCAAACCATGGTTTCTAACGCCACTCTCTAATAAAAGGAATCATAAATCTTTGGAGAAAATGGATGAATCTAGGATTGGGGTAGGGAACATCCAAGATGAACCTGGAGCACGTCATAGTGCCACAAAGTAAAAAGAGCTTAAACAAACAAACTCCCTTATGTTAAGGGGGTTAGTTAAACAGGCAGAGAGCCAACAGAAAGAGCTCACAATGGAAAAGCTGAAACAATTTGAGCAACAAAATAAATAGATTATAGCCCAAAGCATAAAATAAATATTTATGAGTTCACATTGATATAAATAAGTATTTCAATAAATGAGGCACACAAGTCAGATCTCCTGTGAAGAATAATTCCAAATAAGTTATATAGACATTCTACATTAAAGGTAGCGGAACATCACACTCCTTCGGTGACTTCCTTCCACAGAGTGCCGTATGGAAAGGGGTGGAAGAGTAACTTTGCTGTGGAGAAGCCTGGCAAACGACACTCCAGCCAGGCGAGGAAGGTCAACACCCATGGTTATGAATCGTGTTGATAGTGTGAGCTCTGGCATGATGACGAAAGTAGCATCGATCTTGGTGATCTCCACCCCACCCAGAGGAGAGGGGAGGACTCGCATGTGGTGTAGTCATGAGAAAAGCTCTGGACAAAGATGACCAAGAGGGTTCTATGTTACCTATACCTGGCCGGCACTCCTCAAAACTGCCACGGCCTCTAAAAACTGGAAGACCCACGAAAAAGAGGGCTAATGTGGTGCACTTTTGCCCACCCTGAGAAATGTCGTTCTTTCTTGTCTCAGATCTTTAGGTTGTGTCTTTGAGATGAGTATCTTTAAAGTCATTTCTATAGTTACAGTTGCTTTATGTGTTAGATGGACAGATATTTGGAATCTTATAAATATGGGTTGGTGACAATGTGTGACAGGCAAAAACAGAGAATAAAAGGTACTAGAAATTCTAATCAGCTATGGTGGGAGTTGGGTGCTGGTATTCAGAGTGCTTCTCCAGCACTGAGCACGCAGGAGGAGGACCTTTGCAAAGGTGATCCATGTGTCGGGAGAATGGGCCCCTGAGCACCGTGCCAGACTCTCCTTGCTTGCTTCCTGTCAAGTTCGTAGTGCTCTGAAGAACACTTTTTCTGTTTAATTAACATGCTGGCTTTTTTCCTCGTAGCCCCCTGCCAGTGCTATTTGTTACATGGTCTTAAGTGTAAGGTTTTTATACATATAGAAAGGACAAAGATTATACATTCTGACAAATGCTTAAGAGAAGCCCAAACTAAACAGTTTCATTCTTTTTAATAAAGGCAATTAATGAATTGAGTAATCAGAGGTCAGTTAATATTTATTTTCAGGAGAAAATGTTCATATACCTCAATTCACGTATTAGTAAAGATCTTTTTCAAACCAAATGATGTATTTTTGAATAAATAAAATATGAAAATGACCCTCTGCCTTTGAAACACTTTGGTGAGGCATTCCAAAACTATAGAATTTACCAATTAAAAATATGCTGATGATTGTAACAGTGGAGAATAAAGACTAGATTTGAGTTTTAGAGTGAGGAGTTGAGAGAGAAACATATACTTTGTTGAAAATATTTCTTCTATTCCTTATCTCTTTCTTCTTTTGGTACTCCTATCTTATGTATGTTACACCTTTTGTAGCTGTCCGGTAGGTTTTGGGTATTTCCTTCCATGTTTGCAGTCTTCTGTTTCAGTCTTTTCTGATCTGTTTTTCAGTTTGAGGATTCTACTGACGTGTCCTCAAACTCAGAGATTCCTTCCTCAGCCATGTCCAGTTCACTAAAGCGTCGATCAAAGGCATTCTTCATTTCTCTTACAGTGTTTTTGATCTCTAGCATTTATTTTTCTTTCTTAGAATTTCCACCTCTCTGATTCCGTCACTCATCTGTTATTACATGGTATGCATTTATTGGATTAGAGACCTTAGCAAATTCATCATATTTGTTTTAAATTCATGGTCTGATAATTCCAACATCTCTGTGATGTCTGGTGTTGATGCTTGGTCTGCCTCTTCAGATTACATTTTGCCTTTCAATGTATTCTGTACTTTGTTGTCGTCGTTGGAAGGCAAGCATGACATGTTGGGTAAATGGAACTGTGGTAAACTGAATTTTAGTAATGCAGTGGTAACGTGGGGGAGGTGAAGCGTTCAGTAATGATCTGATTAAGCCTCTGTCTTTTAGTGAGCCTGTGCTGAAGTTCTATTTTGCTTCCTCCAGGCCAGCTAGGCTCTGGTAAAACCCCACTGGGATAAGCACCGCTAAAAGGATTCCTCTTGAGGTCAGGCCTTGTAAAGTAGAACAGAGTCCTCTGGTGTATTTCAAAGTGGTTAATTTCCCCCTCCCCCTCCTGGAAGCCCAAGGGGGCGTTTCTCTGATCTTACAGCTTGTCCCAGTAAAACTGTTAGAGCTCCAGGAGTTAAAGCTCATAAAACTGTGGGGCGGTCCCTCTAACTGTCTCCCTCTTAGGCTTCTCCACACTGAATCTCCAGCAATTTGCCAATTATAGTTCAGGCCTGCCCTCCAGATCCCCGCTGGTTTCTGCTCCTAGGTTTCCACTTCAGTCAGCTGTGATTCCTGTATCCTCCCATCGGCCTCTCAGATTTGGAGCCAGTGGTTTGCTCTGTGGCTTCACATGTCTGATGGATGTCAACAAAGTTGTTGGTTCTCACTTTGTTTAGCTTTTTACTTGTTGGATGGAGTGATGACTTCTAAGCTCCTTACATGCTGGACTAGAAACCAGACATCTATAAACTCTTATTCTTTTCTTAAAATTAGTTGGCTACTTCAGCATCTCTTTTCCCTCCTCTGTTTGCTACAATAAATCTCTAAGGAGGAATTTCTGGTATTCCTTAAGTGTTTGATAAAAATCACCTGCAAAACAGTCTGGACCTGGAGGTCTTATGTCTCTTTAAATATTGCTTCAGCTTGTATTTCAACATAAATTAATTAAATTATTTGAGATTTTTAGTTCTCTGAATGCAGCCATAATAAGTCTTTTTTAATTTTCATAAAAACTCCAGGCATTACACATACTACCTCTGTTTGGGGAGTACTTTTTTTTACATGTATCTTGCCAACTAACTTTTATTATCCTGTAGCTTTGGCACTTTCGTTTGCAATCAACAGCTCTCATCAAATGGTCGTAATTGTCTGTGATAGAGAAACATGTCTTCCAGAAAGCCTTCCCTGATTTAAGTCAGATTCGATGCACACTTTACCCAAGCAGATGGAATCCTATACTTCCAGTCTCTATTCCTTCTCATACAATACTGTCATTTCCTCTAGACTGGTCATTATGCCCTAGTAGTCCACAATCTCCCTGAAGGCTTTCCCTTGTATCCCTTCTTCTGTAATGATTGACATAAATGAAGTCTTTAAAATATGTGTTAAATAAAATAATTATTCTATAACACTATAACGAGGTTCTTGTGTTAAAGAGAAAGTGATCAGCTTTCTCCATACCCTCTTTTATTACTGACATTTGTGGAGAGATTTTAATTGTCCAGTGTGCACTTTAAAGCAGATAACTACTGCCATCTGGTGGCAACTATATAAGTTACAGTCAATAGCCTCCAAGTGACTCAAAGTTTGCATTCTAAGCCAGTAGTTCTCACTCAGGAGTTAGGAAATCAGATTAGGGAAGAGGTAAGTAGCAAATAATGTGTTTCTCAAAATACTTAAGAGGTCAAAGTTAATGTTATTTTTAAAAGAATATTATGGGTGTATTTAGTGGTAAATCTATAATCACATATTTTACTCACAATCTCAAATATTCTTTAAAGGTACTTTTTTAGGTTAATACATATCATTATATTTTCCCACTGAATTAACTTTTTGATCATTATGAAATGTCATTTTTTATTTGTAACAATTATCCTTGCCTTACGTCCTACATCGATACTAACATAGCTACAACAGGGTTTTTTTTATTATTATATGCACATCAAATCTTTCTCCCTTTCACTTTCATTATCTGTGGTTTTATATTTAAAGTTTGTGACTTTTACTCCATCTCCACTGTTGGCTCTGGTTTATGTGCCAGGTTGTCCTCTGGAGGAGGTCACACCTGTCTTCTCTGAGGGATTTCAAGACCATTACTTTGTCTCTTGCCTTCAACAATGGGTGGGATGCTATCTTGGTTCAGTCTTAAGCTGGCCAGGTGAGGATGGATACTCCTGTACAAATAGGATGCTCTTTTTGTTCTGACAATGAATGCTTGCCTATACTCTCCGCTAGTGGCCATGTAGGAAAAGCATTGAACAAAATCGCACTCTAGGAACGCAGTGACTATCGCCTGAAGTGTTGCAGGGAAGACGTTGATGAATGATATGTAGTTTAAGCTATGAAATCCAAGTAGGAAATTAAACATGACCAAGAAATGAATTACTATTCACATTTTCCTCCAAGCACTAGAAAACTATCAATGATAATCAGTTATAAATATAAAAACTTGCTGGAAGTTTCATTGTATGAATTTATTGTCAGTTTAGTTGCCTTAAAAGTTGTGCTATAAAAACATATCGCCCAAATCACATTTGAAGGAAACAATAAAGTTCTTAAGATGTAAAAAACCAACAAAAAAACAAAACAAAACAAAAACTAGTATCTAAGGGCAGCATACTTAGATGATGTAGCATCAAAAGTAACAATGTAACCAGTATTAAATTAATAGTATTAAGAGGTTGCAGAGCCAAGATCTATATTGTTTCCATACAAACAAGTTCCAAGGAACCAAAGCATTGTGATTAATAACAATGTTGTCCCTTCAATATTGGAAACATGGAGCTAGCCAAGGACAGCCATTTGACAATATAGAACACACACACAGAAACCATTGCTGCACCTGGACAGAAAGAGGTTGTGCTTGGACAGTGCAAAAATCGCCATGTGTGCCAATGAATAAGCACCTTAAGTGCCTTGTCTCTACATAGTTAAAAAAAATCTCCATAATAAATCACTATACCTTATGTAGACTCAGGAATACTGTAATGCATTTAGAAATCATGTTGTAGATACTGAAAGGCTCCTGCATGAAGTATTTGCCTGATGTCCTGCCCACTCTGAAGGTAAGTCCTAGAGGTGGTCCTGTTTGTAAACATTTCTCATTAGACAGTAGGGGGCTTGTTTAGGAATGGGGTCACAGAAGGAAAATATCCCTAATTGAGCAAGATGTAATTAAACAGAACAAAATGGAAACTTCCCTTATAGTTTGAGAAGTGGTGAATATGCACGCTGATGCTGTTGCATAAATTACTGGAAAGCACCAATTCAAGTTTTGGCAAAAGGATCACTTGAGTCCAGGAATCTAGTTTCCATAGCCTTCTGAGTTTCTTCCTAGGATAATACAATATAAAATTATAGAAACTGCAAAACTATGGGCATGGGAAATGATTCAGATATTTTGCCACCAACCTACCCTATCTGAAGATAACACACAGAAGATTTTTATAATTTATAAAATTATAAATTACAATTTATAATTTTATATTTTTAAGGAGGAAAAAGCACTGTTGGTCAAATTATTCCAAAAAATTGATAGGGGCGAACTACACATTTTCATTCAATTAAAACAATATTAAAAGAGTAAAAAAGGATGTTGTGTTTTTTAGCACAATTTTTAAAAATCCTCACCCAAGGATATTTTATTATTGATTTTTGAAGAGAGGAAGGAGGGGAGAGAGAAAGAGAAACATAGATACGAGGGAGAAACATCAATTTGTTGCTTCCCGTACATGCCTTGACCAGGATCGAACACACAACCTAGGTGTGTGCCCCGGCCAGGAATCCAACCAGCAACCTTTCCGTGTGCAGGATGACGCACCAGCCAACTGAGCCACCCGGCCAGGGCTTTTAGTGCAATTTTACAAAATGTAAAATGACCAGCCAGAGATCAGAAAAGTGTAAACCTGACACAGTCCTCATTAAAAAGATGGAAATTCCAAATGTTGGTGAGAATTCAGAGCGATTGAGGTTCTCGTATTATGCCAATGAGACTGTAAATCAGTACAACCTATTGGAAAACTGTTTAGCAGTCCGTGTATACTACTGCTGAGCACATGCCTACTCCATGATGCAACAGTCCACTCCAAAGTATGTAGCCAGCAGAAATGCGTACGTGTTGACCAAAGTCAAAGGCATATAGAAGACGATTATAGAAACACTATTAAATGATTAAAATGAGCCATTGTAGTAAAATCACTTCATCAGAATACATCACAAACATATCCAATAAAGTCTTTAGAATTTATTCATATTAAGGTAGAAGTAGAGTGGAATGAGAATTTTAAAAAAAGGCAGATCAGTAATTTGTATATGTAATATTACATAATGTATTTTGTATACTAGGTCATATATTAATATATGTAATACAATATATAGCACAACATATATGTATATTTGCATTAATTATAATACCTATTACTAAAAACTTTTAAGAAAGCTTTCATCATTCTTACTAAAAAAAAAAAAAGAAGAATCAGCTGACTAGCAACCAGAGATGGGCCTTGGGAATAATTTTTCTTCTTGAGCTTATTTTTATCTGACTCCCCATGTCCCAACAGGGACAGCATTACAGGCTTTAGACTGAAGCAAGACTATGTGTAACATATTTGTGATATTCCCATTAAGTCCACACATACACTTCAGTATTTAGAATTTTTATCTATAAAATTTATTCATAGAGAATACTACATTTCTGTTTTTTAAATTTTTATTTATTTATTTATTTATTTTTAGAGAGGGGAAGGGAGGGAGAAAGAGAGGGAGAGAAACATCAATGTGTAGTTGCCTCTAGTGTGCCCCCTACCGGGGACCTGGCCCACAACACAGGCATGTGCCCTAACTGGGAATCGAACCAGTCGCCCTTTGGTTCACCGGCCCACACTCAATCCACTGAGCTATACCAGCCAGGACATGAGAATACTACACTTCTTAACAAAAGTAGATAAATGAGATCCAATTGTGTATATTATCAACTATTCAAATAGCTTAACTGTTGAGATATGATTACCACTTTGTACTAAAATTGCACAATATTTTTTACCTTGAGAATATTTAGTCATTTATTATAAATATTAAATATATGTAAGGTGTCTGATATAATGCTCCCATATACATATACATTGTGAAATACTTACTATGGTGATCTAATTAAAATATCCATCATTTCCCATAGTTACTGTTTCTGTTTGTGTGTGTGCGGTAAAAACAACTAAGATCTTCTCTCTTAGCAAATTTCAAATATACAATACAGTATTGTTAACTGTAGTCAATAATTTGTAGTTAATTTAATGATATACATTAGATCTCTAAAACTTGTTCCTCCTACAAAACTGAAATTTTGTATTCTTTGATCAATACCTCCCCATGAAGTGATCTTTTTTATAAGCCAAAATAATCAAAAATATTTTCTCTTCCTCAAGCATTATTGTAGTTTATGTTACATATTATATACAATATGATGTGTATATAAGGTATATGTATAGTATATCATATTTTAAAATGCTTGCATATAACTAACTCCCTCTCCCTGTTATTTTGTTTTTTGACCACTAACCAAGTAATCTCAGAGCCTAACTGGGATATAATTACACAACTATTTGAATGTCAGTTTTCTACTCTCAGAGTCACATGATAATCATGAATCTTATTCACCATTTTAGATATTTTTCATTAATTTGTTGTTCTACCCTTAACATTTTAACAAAAGCTATAATATCTATGTCTTTGTATCATCCCATCCTTTTTCTGCATGTCAACTTCTTTATTTAAAAACAGGTAATATTTATTTGGAGTCATAAAAGGTCCCCAAGTAAATCACAATTATGGAAAAACTGTGAAGTCATAAAGAAAGGTTCCTCCGAGACACACCATGACCTAGATAGAGAGTTTGCTCTGGAAAGAAAGTGCTCAGGCTCTTGTGCTGTGTTAACTTTGCATTGCTATAAAAAGTCGGACTCACAAAATCCCAGCGGAAAATGTACATTTCAGCAGTTGCTAAGGTAACCCCTTTAAAATTCCCTAAATAGAAAAAATAAAATAAAAAATACATTATTTTGAGGGCAGATTAGTTAAGACTGTCCCAAGACTTTCTAAGTGTGTTTTGCTGGCAGAGATAAATGACTGTGAAGAAAATAACTGGGGTCCGACATGAGACACAGACACAGGTAAGTAACTAAGAGACTGGTTTAAATGATGTTAAAACAGCATAGGGCCGCAATTTCAACCCGTGTGCTGGAAGAATTCTTAAAACATGTAATACCCAACTGTTTAGTCAGGGGCACTGACATCTTTTTCTTTAGATTGTCAAATTAAAAACGAAACCAACAAGAGCCAACACATCAATGTCTGGTGTGAATGAATCAAAATTATAATTATTTTTGTCAGACCAGCAAATATATATATATATTTTTGGTGTGCTGCAGAATTTTAGGAATTAGTTGGTGTGTGCCATGAGGTGAAAAAGGCTGACAGTCCCTGGCATGGGGCGAAGCCCGTCTGAAGTTCCCTCTGGTGCCCACAGGGTCGAGCGGCCTCAAGGGTAACCAAGAGTGAGGAAGTTAGAGCAGAGTCATATTCATCCCTGCGGGTGAATTCACTATTAAGCAGAAAGAAGCTGGGGATAATTTGCTCACCACACAACTCTTTCTATTTAAACTTTATCTTTATCTGGGTGACCTTTGAAATTACAGATTTCTTATATAAGAGCTTGGAAATGCACAGAGAATGAGTTTCAGAGAAAGATTAAGTCACCCTGTATTTGAAAAGGATACAGTATCTAAATACATATTATTTAAAGAGGCAGCCACTGGATGTCATTGTAATGCCATGGAAATAAAAGTTTCGTAAGTAACTTTTGGTCATATGGTGACCAAATACATATGGTCATAGTATTAAGCATTGTTCAGTCTCTAGCATCTAAAACATCATCAAAGATATGCTTCCCAGATTTCTGTTTGATGGTAACAGTGATGAGATTTAAATACCTTATTTAATTTACATATTTTCTGTTTCATTAGCCAATTGATAAGTAGACTGAAAATATTGTTACTCTACTTTGAATATTTAGATAGAATTAGTTTTTATTATTACCAAATGAACTAACATTTTATTAACTAAGACAAATTATGGTTCACTGGAAGCAGAGAAATGAGGAAGAGCTGAGGCCCAGCCCACAGGATGCCTTGGCTTTTGAGGGGAGGTACTGGAAATCAGTGATTCATAAGGACTGCAGGCACCCTGGGCACTCAGGAAGACTAACCATGGGAATACTGCCCCTGCCAAAGAAGTTGGCGCCTTGTGCTACTTAGGACGTCCCGTTCAGAGTACTAGCTGCCAGAGAAACTCCTGACAGGTTTCCACAGTTTTACATAAATGTAACAAATCAGCTTGAATCAGTCCCTTTTTCCACACAGCTCAAAATTCTATCTCTGACAGAAACACCAGTGGATAAAGTTACCCTTGTTCTGTGTGTGGTCAGACCAAAAAGCTTAGGTAATTAGAAGTGTCCCTTACCCCTATTTTTGACATCCATGTCTCCCTTAATAGGAACACATAATAAATCTAGTATTTCTTGATCTAAACAAACTTACTAAAGGAAATCAATTAAACCAGGTTTCATCCAAAAGGCTCAGTGGTCAAGACTGAAAAACCAGGCTCTATGAACTTCTTGGAACATGTAATAAATAGTATCAGGGGCTCTGAGAATTCCCTCAGTAAAGAATTCTATATGTTTAATATAGGTATGTTGCCTTTTAATTCCTATCATAATTTATCAGTTCTAATATGTTGTTATTTTATACCATACTTTAATTTATTTACAGATTCTCTAGACAAAAAGAAGCACCATATTAAATGTATGCATGCAATCATTAATCAACCATGCTATTTAATTATTCCTAGACTTAAGTACAACTTTTTTCTCAATGAAAGCATCAAAGTTTCAGCCTAGAATTTCACATTCTGAATTAAAGTTTCTTCTGAATCACCTATGGGTCAGATTTGTAAGGTTTTTCTCACCATGTGATGTCTTTTTTATCACGTTCAGTTCTGATGTGCCATTTCAAAGACTATTGTTTTTTAGTCGTCTGGGGCATTTCATTCCTGCCATGCTCTCCTTCTCGAGCTTTGGTGCAGCTGTCCCTTTAATCTTGCCATAAGGCAGCAGAAGAAAAACTCAGTGCACTGTAGGTTTCATACTTTTTCTGTAGATAACTGGTTTTGAATTTCGGCATGCATCGGATGCACTTGGAAAGCTATAAACACACAGATTGCTAGGGCTGATAAACACAGATTGCGGAGCCCCACTCTGAGTGTCTGATTCAGAATGTCCGGGTTGGACCTCAAGAGTTTATATCTAACAAGTTCCTAGGGGATGCTGATGCTGGGCCCTCGTTCGGACAACCACTGGCTCAGGTCTTCTCTGAAATGGTTTGTTCAAACAAAGCAAAGCCCTTGTTCAAGGGCTTTAAGGTGCTTAGCTGTAATATCAAGGATAAAAACAATGTCATTAAACATTCTCCTGGACTTATTTTCAGCCGATTGCATGAATATATTGCTCATGTGACCCATTAAAAATTTATGAACTAGTTGTGCTAACTAGAGATCTCTTGTATGAATATTCAAGAAAAATTTTACCAGTCTTGTACCAACACAAAAATCCTAAAATCACTTTTCATGAAAGTATAATTATATATTTGAGAAAGAAAATACATGCATTCTTATGTAATTTCTTATCTTTTACAATGGTACAAGATAGTAGGAGCAGCAATAAATAACATCAAAGTGAAGCTTCATTTCAAAACTGGTAGCTTTTGAAATTACTATTTTTAATAGCTTTAGTACTGGGAGTGTAATTTTGAGGTATATATTATACAATGCTTATCTATTTCTTATCTAGTTCAATTTGAGGTTAATTTCTTTCTTCATTGAATTTCTTCATTAGATCACTGAAAGTCATACAGCATCTTCTGAAAATTAAACATTTAAAGATGGAAATTTGTAACCTGATTGGCAGTCCTTAATTGTGCAAAAAATGCATCAGAAGTTTTTTTAGCTTAGAGAAGGCCATGACCTTGTTACAGAGAGTTGGCAATATTTTTGGTCTATAATTGCATTGTCTAGCATGAGACAAACAATTGTTTTGAATAAGTCTCAATGAAAAAATGAAAAATAGTAGTAGTCCCCCTTTGTCCATGAGAGATACCCTCCAAGACCCCCAGTGGGGGCATGAAAACACAGACAGTTCATTTTCTAAACATATGTACATATGATCAAGTTTAATTTATACATCAAGCATAAGAGATTAACAATAATTAATAATAAACAGAACAATTATACCAGTGCACTCTAATAAAAGTTATGTGAACGTGGTCTCGCTGTCTCTGCCCCTCAAAACCAATCCCATGACCGAGACTGCGACTCTGTGACTGATGAGTGGGTGACATGCACAGCACATGTCCTATGGACAAAGGGATGAGTCAAGTCCCATGTGAACAGAGCAGGATGGGGCAAGATTTTATCACTCTACTCAGAACAGTGTGCAATTCAAAATATGTGCATTGTTTAATTCTGGAATTTTCCATTTAATATTTTTGGAGCACACTTCAATCTGGGTAACTGATACTGAGGAAAGTAAAATAGCACATGGTGGGGGGGGCACTGTACAACTGTATTTATGTGTAAGTATCTGCATCTTGAGATTCTGAGAGTATTTTGGCTTTTTCTTCACAAGAAAATGTTTAAATATAGTCTTTTCTCCAGTGATAGGTGTTTAAGTCTTATAACTGTATTTCTATGTTTTTTTAAGTATGATTTTTAATTTTTTAAATTTTATTTATTTATTTTTTGAGGTTGGCTATCATTTTATTTTAGCACTTTGATGATTTCATTTCTTTTTTTTAATTTTAATTTTGTATTGTTATTCAATTACAGTTGTGTGCCTTTTCTCCCCATCCCTCCACCCCACCCCAGCCAAACCCCCCTCCCTCCCCCACCTCCACCGTCCCCCTTGATTTTGTCCATGTGTCCTTTATAGTAGTTCCTGTAATCCCCTCTCCTCACTGTCCCCTCCCCACTCCCCCCTGACCATTGTTAGATTGTTCTTAACTTCAATGTCTCTGGTTATATTTTGTTTGCTTTTTTCTTCTATTGATTATGTTCCAGTTAAAGGTGAGATCATATGGTATTTGTCCCTCACCGTCTGGCTTATTTCACTTAACATAATGCTCTCCAGTTCCATCCATGCTGTTGCAAAGGGTATAAGCTCCTTCTTTCTCTCTGCTGCGTAGAATTCCATTGTATAAATATACCATAGTTTTTGGATCCACTCGTTTGCTGATGGGCACTTAGGTTGCTTCCAGTACTTGGCTATTGTAAATTGTGCTGCTATGAACATTGGGGTGCACAGGTTCTTTTGGATTGGTGTTTCAGGGTTCTTAGGATATAATCCCAGCAGTGGAATTACTGGGTCAAAGGGCAGTTCCATTTTTAGTTTTCTGAGGAAATTCCATACTGTTTTCCACAGTGGCCTCACCAGTCTGCATTCCCACCAACAGTGCACTAGGGTTCCCTTTTCTCCCCATCCTCTCCAACATTTGTTTGTGGATTTGTTTATGTTGGCCACTCTGACTGGTGTGAGATGGTACCTCATTGTGGTATTAATTTGCATCTCTCTGATGGCTAGTGATGCTGAGCATCTTTTCATATGTCTCTGGGCCCTCTGTATGTCTTCCTTGGAGAAGTGTCTGTTCAAGTCCTTTGCCCATTTTTTAATTGGGTTGTTTGTCTTCCTGGAGTGGAGTCATGTGAGTTCTTTATATATTGTGGAGATCAGGCCCTTGTCTGAGGTATCATTAGCAAATATGTTTTCCCATACTGTTGGTTCTCTTTGTAATTTGGTCCTGTTTTCTTTAGCCATGCAGAAGCTTTTTATTTTGATGAAGTCCCATTTGTTTATTCTTTCCTTTATATCCCTTGCTTTAGGGGACATGTCTGTGAGGATGTTGCTGTGTGGAATGTCTGAGATTTTCCTGCCAATGTTTTCCTCTAGAACTTTTATGGTGTTACAACTTATATTTAAGTCTTTTATACATCTTGAGTTTATTTTTTTGTATGGTGTAAGTTGGTGATCGAGTTTCATTTTTTTGTACGTAGCTGTCCAGATCTCCCAACACCATCTGTTGAAGAGGCTGTTTTTGCTCCATTTTAAGCTCCTGCCTCCTTTGTCAAATATTAATTGACCGTAAAGACCTGAGTTTATTTCTGGGCTCTCTGTTCTGTTCCATTGGTCTATGTGCCTGTTTTTATGCCAGTACCAGGCTGTTTTGATGACAGTGGCCTTGTAATACAGTTTGGTATCAGGTATTGTGATCCCTCCTGCTTTGTTCTTCTTTCTTTTGTTTCAACATTTTATTATAGTAAAAACCTTGAAATAACATTTAAGTGACTTTTAAGTGTGCAAATAGAAATATAAACTATGATTTTTATCAATTTTAGTAACAGGTAACAATCCGTTAAGATTCTTTTTATGCATATCTGACAAAACTACAAGCAAATACAATGCACCTTTCCCCTCTGTCTAGAGATTGGCTATAAAGATGTGAGAAAATGTATACAATACACATGTCAATAGATTAAAAAAATATTGCATTAAAAATCAGGGAAATAGTGATGTACACTGATATAATTCATTCATAAAATGTCCAGAGTTGGCACATTTGTATCCTCTGACAGTAGTTTATGTGTGTGTGCACTTTCTGTCTTTATAGAACAGAGGTGGTGGTGCAGGTCCTATTCCTGCCAGCACTTCTTCAGTGGAGTGCTTCCCTACAAATATGAGCTACTTTCATCTCTTTATCTGAATTTCAAATTATCTGAAGGAACTTGTTTTGGAGGTAAAAATGTCATCAAAACAGTTCACAGTCTAAGTAATGTGATATTATATATATATGTAATACAAATGTTTAAACTCATTCATTTCTATATAGACAAGTCAATGGAATAAGATTGTGCCTCTATTAAAAGAGCAAGGGAAAAGTGAATGTTTAGTTAAGCGATATGGTAAATCTCAGTAAAATTTTCTCAGGTAACTACAGATCCCAAATATAATCTTCCCCCAAAGGTTTTAGTTTATAGCTCCTTTTCCTTCTGTTTCCTTCTGCAAAACACCCACTCTGAGTTACCTCCTTTTTTCTTCACAGTCTAAATCCCTCATGATAGAAGAGCTAATTCCCTGAGCAGGGAGTGGTCAGGGGGTAAGCAGTAATGCTTATGAAATAGGTGAGGAAGAAGATAGTGCGTTTGGGGAGTGGGAGTAAGAGGGCAGTCATAGGAATGGAATTTGACACTGATGAACTCAAATGTTCAACCTTATTTTTAAAGGTTCAGTAGTCATCCATTCGTGTTAAGGCCACATCTGAAAAGAGAGAGAGAGACACACAGAGAGAGAGAGAGAGAGAGAGATCGATTGGTTGCCTCCTGTGCATGCTTCATCTGGGGATCAAATATGAAACCTAGGCAAGTGCCCTGATCTAGGATCTAACCCATGACCTTTTAGTATATGGGACGATGCTTTAACCAACTAAGCCACCTGGCCAGGGCCGCATAGCAGAGACTTTATAAATTACTTGTTGATTGGTTGATGGGTAATTTTATGTACATGTTTTGTATTTTCAAGTTTGGGGTTGTAGGTTTATCCAATTTATTGTCTGAAGGCAAAATCCACTTATTATTTCATTTTTTCAATAAACATGAATTCAATGCTCATTATGTGCCAGGTGGGACTGTGCTAGACTCTGGATTTGCAAAGATGTTATGACCTCTACCACATCCTCCTCCACCACCACTAATGAAAATGTTGCAGCAGTCGCTGAGGCTGATGATAATAAAGATGATAAAAATGACTGCCAACTTTTGTTGAGTGCTTACTATCCTAGGCATTTCTCTAAGTGTTGTACTCATTTAATTTTTAGAACAAATGCAGGAAGTAGCTACTCTTATCTTCATTACATATTGAGGAAACTAGAGCCACTTGTCCAACATCACAGCAGCTAACTAACAGCATCAACTAACAGCTGATGCATCTAGGATTAGGTGACTCATTTGGGCGACTTATACGGGGTCTGGACCCCAAGCAGTCTGGCTCCAGAGTCGCTTATGCTAAAACAGTTATGGTAGAGAGAGGGACTTTGCCTTCCAGAAGCTCACGGTTTGGAGGCGGAGCATGAGACATGAGTGGGCATGAAAAATGCCAAATATGATTTGCAAATTAAGCACCGTGAATGTACAAAGAGTGATGTGCTGAGATCTCCCTGGACAAGTTGTTGAGGATGCACAGAACAGACAGTACAATGTAGAGCTAACAGAAGTTCTTAGCATCTGATAAGTCATTCACAGAATAATACATATAAATGCATAAAAATTAAATAAAAATGTAACTAAAGCTAAATGTATGGAAATGTCTGTTTAAAATGCACTGTTATATAGTAATACATGTTCTTCTTTATTAATGCAATAACTAACAATATCTAATGGTGGTTCTAATAATCACCATAATTAAAAGATGTGAAGAATGTAAACATTATTTGAGACACCTGTAAAAACAGTAAACTGTTATGAAAATATCCATGATTTCCATTGGTGATAAAGTCACAGGTTTCTAATAATACTGAGGTGTATAGACTACATTTTGTTTCAAAAGATATGCTAAATTTTAGTTAGGGTTTAGTAAAACTCAAGATATAATTTTTCCATCCACATTCACAAATACTTTGAATTCCATCATCCATGGTCTATCTGGAGTCCATGGACCCCCACTTAAGAAGCCCTGAAAGAATAAAAAAGCACGTATGATGTGGACAAGGCAGGCATAACCTAGTATGGTATGATTTAGAAAATGCCATATTAAAGGTTACCTTGAGGTGAATCATTATCACCTTCTCTAAGTACATGCAGCATATTACTATTCACACATTATGACCTGCTGAGAAGCACCATTAACTTAGACCGAACAGTAAGCACTTTGCTCTCTACAAACTCTGTTCCTCGTTGGTACCGCCAACTTAGAATTTACATGTTCTTGCCAGGAGTGTCCTGCAGATTTTAGTGTCTTAGTAGTTTTATTACAAGGTAAACCTTTGACCACATGAAAGCATAGTTTCTACCTGAGAGAAACGCACAGTGTGAGAAAGAAGCTCCAAAATATAATAACAAAGGGACCAGCATTTTGCAGCCAATGGAGTATACAAATTATGTGAATGTCCAATTTGAGACCTAGAAGGCATCTTGGAAAAACTGATAGAAGATGAAAAAGAAAGGAGAGGAGTTGGGGTTACCCTTTGAAGGCAAGATCACCATTGCAGTGCAGGGGGCATCACTGAAACTCAGTGTTCAGGTGTTTGTTTACCACTAGCCCCCTGCTGCCAGGGTGTCGGTGCAGGCTGGGACGTTTCCCACAGCACACGCGGAGGCTCCAAGCAGTTCATTAAGGTTTCTCACCTCTTCCTTGCTCACCCCATCTTGAAGGTGTAAATTAGACAGGCAGATGTAGCATCCGGGAAGTGTTCCAGCTGCACATTTAGAATGTGGAGTGTTCAGCACTATGGGCATTGAGCAGAGCTTTTCCGTCTGTCGCACGCCCAGCTGCAGTGCCAAGGAAACCCCCCAAGAGGCCCCTAAATGCTTTGTTCTAGAGGAAATAGTAACCTTTATCAGGACAAGCTACAGTTTGCTTTTTAATTTTTATTGTATAATGAATACGTATTGAACTTAGCTGAAGAGAAAGAAGATTCTGATTGAAGTCTGTGATGCCCTCAGCTCCCTGGCTACATGATACCTGTTAGGAGAAAGTTTTAAAGGGTCCATTTACAGCAATTTTCAGAAGACGCCTGCGTGCCAAGGAGAACACGAGGTACCCAAGAGATGAAATGGCATAAAGCATGCTTCCTCACACTATTTAAAAAGTCCTTTGAAGAATGATTTTATATAATTTATCTCATATTTTCCTTATCAAACCTCAAATCTACAGGTAGATTTTATTTTTCCAAAATAAACCATACACTGGTTAAGTAGGTAAACCAGTGTCATGAAGATATTTTATAGTACAATTGGGTCTCAATGTCTTCATTCATGAAACGCTTCAATAACTACCATTTGCCAGGAGAACATAGAGGAACATAATATAGAATTCTAGACTCATTGAATTTCCTCCATTATCTCCCAAATAGTCTACTATGGAGAGAAGTCATCTAAGAAATAGAAACAGTCAGGTACACGCAGAGATAAAGGGCAGCCTTACAAAGAACTTGGAGGGCTGGGAAAAGTTCTTCCTGTGAGTGCCTTTAGCGCACAGAGATCTGTTCCCATTTCACACTTTCTCAGCGGGAGTTCCCTAGTCTTCCTACTCTAAATGTCTCTTGTATTCCTGTACTCTAAACTGTAAAGAGTCAGACTCCACTGGTGGTAAAAGCACTCTCTGTTTTGGTCCCTGACATAAACAATTCTGTGATAGATTCTGCCTGGCCCCTCAGCGGGTCCCAGAAAGATTAAAGGCTAGCTGACCATAGTAATGACCATCTCAACAACACACACTTGTAATGACTTTCCCTGCTTTTTGTTCTTCATTCTTTCCAACATTTCACTCCAGTTCTCTGGGATTACTTCCAAAAGAAGCCTCTTGTACACATGCCATTATTTCAAGCTCTACTTTCTGGGGAAAGCCTAGGTAAACACAGGGGAACTACTGGTCTTTGGTTTTGTGCAATCTAAGTTCCTCCGGTGGCTCTATGTTAGAAAAGAATGATGCTACTGTATATACTATCAACTCTAAAAATTAAGAGTTGAATCAACACACCTTGGAAAAAGAGTGACTCCAACTTTGAAGGAAGTCAGGATGAGTAGAGCCTAAATGTCAATTGCTCACAAATTTTACTTACCACAAAGTTGCAAGATCATCTTAGTATTATGTTCCTTCCATCTCCCCTAATTACAGCTCTGAGCAAAAGAAAATGAAAACACCTTCTGCCCTGCATATTTCATGCAGCATAGATTCAGCCTAAAGGCAGATTTTTCTTTCAATTATGTAAGCCCCCCACTGAGGACTCCACTCATGTGTCCCATCCTATTCATTACAAAATGTTGTTTTCCTTTCTTAGCTTGATCCATTCCAAGTGAATGTGCCAGGGATCTCCTGTCCCTTTGACTTGTCTATGGCAGCAGAACACGAGTGGCATTGTTCCTGAAAGCCACATTGCCACAGGCACCTCCTCCTCACCCCTCTCCTCATGCATAAGGAAATAATGCCTTCCGCCTTTTTTCACATATGCAGTGGCTCTGTGGGTGATGATTACAGTTTATAATCTGGATGTCTCTTCCCCAAGTTACTGTAAGAAAAATGAATTGCCCAGACCCGTATACTCTATTTAAATGATTAGCAGTTACCTTAACATTAAAACATAAAAACATTTAAAAAATACAGCTAAACCATGTGACTGACCTGCGTTATGATATCACTCACAAGAAGCTGGAGAGCTGGTCATTTTGCCCCTGTCTGCCTTCAGGTGCTCCAGAGGAAGGCATTGTATAAAATTTTCATTTCAACATGATCCCAATCTTTGGAAAGAGCATAAAAGCTTGAGCTGTTGCAATTTGTTATCCACTGTTATAAAAAAAAGTTTCATTTACACTTTTACTTTAACATAAGGACATTTCCCTTTTAATGGTATGCTGGAGAACAAGAACAAACATAAATGTATCACAAAAATGGTGTAGCAACTGCAAAGTCACAATATTTGATACCCTACAATATTAGGCAAACATAAAGTAATTATTTTTAGGTGATGGTAATGTATCTGTGGGTGTGTTGGGAGAGGTCCAAACCACTCCTCACCTTATTTTCTAAGCATGGGTAATGGCAGGTTGTGTGATTTTTATTTAGAACAAAATAATTATATCCATTATTTCCACCTAAAATACTTTTGGAAAACTTTTGCTATTTTTAAAAGCTACCACTAGATGGTATGCAAATACACTTTCTCGGTGGCTGGTTCTACTGTCTTTATATTGTTAGAATGTGAGATATATCTGTATGTGAGATGTTCTGATTTAACTCTATTCTTGTCTTCAGGGTGGGAGAGAGGAGGGAACGCCCTTGGCTCAGCAACTTTTCACTGACTATTGTCAGCTCCATGGGATGAACTTATTCCCTCAATGTTAAAGGTAGTGTTTTGACTTTCTAAGCTTTAAATTTTCCATAATGTTTTGCAAGTATACCTAAGAACCAGTTATTAAATAATAATATTTAAGCATTGTCTGCAATTAGTAAGAGTACTTCATATCTAGGGGTTCTTTGGACTTGAGGAACTAAAGATAATTTACATTAATGATTTTTTAAATTACATAGAGTTTTTTAAAAACTACACAGTTACCAAATATAAATACCACCTCATGATCTGAAAAAATATGTATTTTCATATAAATCATCTAATATTTTAATAGTTAAATTAATCCCCAATTTGGCCTATTCAAATAACTATGGCTTTCAATATGTATGATAAAGTTTAATGACATTTTTTCCTACAGAGATTCTGATTTTTTTCTTCTAACTCATGAATGAAATCAGTAGGTTTCTATTTCCAATGAGGTAGTAACATCCATTACTCTATAACAAATCTATGGTGAGTCCAGGTCTTTCCAACACCAATTACTTATTCGAAGTATCAGTACAATCTAATTCACAGTATTAGATAGTATGTTCACCAGTGCAGCATCGTTATTCCTGCAGGTGAGTGCAGGTGAGCTCCTGTGCAGAAATCACCTACAAGTTGTCCCCATCCATGGCCTCCAATTGGCAGCAGTGGTCTTCCTGACATTCTTCTGAATGGAGAATTAATAAAAGATCAGCAAAGTGTAGGGAGAAAGTGAAGAGGAGATGGCATGGCCATGAGAATCACTGACTTGACTATTTTTAAAAATTAACCTTCTCTCTGAATATGTAACACAGTCCTTTGCATATTTTCACATTATTATATAACCACACATACCTAGACAGCTATAAATGCGATAAATATAAAAAAGACCATCTGCACACATAATCACAAATATAATGGGAGACTGCCTTACCTCTCAAATTATCTGAATTTCCCTGATTACTCATTCTGAGATAACTGAAACTTCATTAGTCTGAACTTCATGTTCATGTATTTTATTCTCATTGCCACATTTTCTTTTAAATCCTTGGTTTTTTCGTCTCATATATTTTTCTCTGTTGTTGCTCCGAATCACAAATTAATCCCAGAGGAAGAGAGATACCCATGCAGATTTCACACGGGATAGAGACCAGCCTCCCGCTGCCTCCCAAGTAATTAAATTCTTTGCCCACGTTCCAGGCTCACCGATTCCATGCAGACACTTCCTGTGGCAGGATAGAGACTCTTGGATCTATTTTCCTTAACCTAATTTCACATCTTCTGAAAAATTCTGTATTTTGCCATGTATAATGCACCCACATTTTTGGCCCAAACTTTCAGGAAAAAAATCTTTCATTTTAATTTTGTAATTCAAATTTTTAGTTATTTACATTTAGATACTTGTTTTTTTGCATTATAAAGGAATTTTAGCATTTATTTTTGGATATATTATGGTACAAGAAATTTTATGTAATAAATAATTACAGAACATAAGAAGAGATACAAGGTACAAGAAGTTTTATATGCAGGTAACAAATTTATGGAATTAGTACTACCCATGTGTGATGCCCATCCTTATTTTTCCCTCAAAAATGTGGGCAAACAAGTGCACATAATACAAGGCAAAATATGGCAGCTGCAAGGCAAGATGTAGTGATCCTTGTGGTCCACAGTTAGTTTCTCTTGAACCTGTCGTCCGCGGGCCCCTGCGGACTCTGTGCTGTTGTTTGTCTGGAGCCACTCCTCCTACTATGAGACACGGTACTTCTTTCCTTTCTATAAAAAAAACAAAGAGAAAAACCCTAATGAATTATTTTGTCCCTCCACACTTGCTCCCCATTACTAATGTTTATCTGTTATTTTACTGAAAAAGTGTCAATGTTCCAGCATTTTCATTCTTCTCTTTATTGATTATAACTTCTGCTGTTTTACATCTGACTCTACCCTCCTGAAGAAAAAAATGCTCACTTTAAATTTTCAGTAGTCCATTAATTGCCACCAATAATAACATTTCTTCTTTTCCTGGACCTGTAGACTGGATTTATTTTGTTGACAAACTTTCCTTCGTGAACCTCCTTTGTGCAGTGACTCTGTGATGACTAACTCACTACCCTGATTCTCCTCCAATCTTTCTGATAGCACATCCGTTCATTTAAGGCCTCCTACGCTTCCCGTTTCTTTTAAAATATAAACATTTCTCAGGGCTCACTACATTCGGATCCTTTTCCTCTCTATTTATTCTTCACTTAATTACTTTTTCACTTACCCAGTCCAGTTCAGTTAATCATTCCAGTTCAGTTAATCATTCCAGTTCATCCATTCCGTTGTCTCTCCTGGGAACTGATCATCACAGAAAAGCTAATTGACCAATGTGAAAAGAATACTGGGGTTACAAAAAATCATCATCTGTAATCAAATAAAGTTAAGTATATAAACCATGTAATCACAGTAAAGATTAGTCCAGGCAAGAATTATCAATGGAATCTAATCTAGAAAGCAATTTTGATGAGATGTACAATATTTGTATTGTCTTAAACAGTCTTACTATTGGTTATTAGTTGCAAAAGGAATTATGTAAAGTGTACAAGAAAAAATACAATAAAGATTAAATTTAAAAAAACAAAAAACTAAAGGGTAAAGGGTTTTGAAGGGAGACATAGGTAATCCAAAGGTGGGGGAGGGGTAATAAAATGATTTCTGTCCCCTGTCTAAATGGAAATAACCTGAGATACTGAGCCTCTCTGAATAATTAGCACCAGTCGGAGAGGTATCTAGAGTTGGATAAATTGCACCAAATAAATTCTGGGACTTCAATTCAAAACACAGGAAGCATGAGTTGTAGTATTATTTTATTTGAAATAAACTGATTTCCTATAAATAATAGAGTATACAATGCAGAAAGTAAGCATCACTTGCGCTAGGTGGTAAAGTGAACATCACAGAATGAACATTGATAGACATTGTCTGCCTCCAGATGTTATGCTCAGGTATACTATCACTTAAGCCCCCTGTACCTCAGCTTCTTTAATTAGCAATGAATCGAAGATATGCCTTGTGGAATCAAGGACTCAGCATCATGAGCATTTGATAAACATTCATCTCTTCTTTCAAAGTTTTTCACAACACATCTTCATTCAACATTTTTACCTTTTATCCCATTGCTGTTCAATATGCTTTTTTTCACTCAAGACACCTACTTGTGTGTCTCCTTTCAAAGGTAGACTGATAGGGAGTGTTTAGTGTTGTGTCTTACACAGAGCAGATGCTGATACGTGTTTGTTGTTGCCATTGGTGTTTGATTGCTATACACATTGTTTTGTTTGATGAATTGGAGGAGAAAGTACTCTTCTAATTTATACTGTCTGTTGCTATAGATACCACATTTTCCTTTAGGTTTTAATTTTCTTTCTTTTCTATGGGTCCAGCAAATTATTTTGATCATATCTCTTCTTAATTTGATTTAGCTACCCAAAGACAGTTATGAAATATAATTAAATTTAAAAGACAATCTAAATTCAAAGCCTATAAACAACTCCTTTCATAATAAAGTTTATTTTTGAAAACAAGTATTGGAAGACATTTATTGATTATGCTGTGAAGAATAAGATAACACTAAATTTAAACTTATTATTTAATTGTGCCTAAAAAAGCAAGTTAAGACTGAGTACATGATGCAACTTGTTTAAATAGTTTAAAATCTCATCTGTTACATTACAATTGTATTGGAAAATCTTGTTTATTGATTACACAGAGAAGTATAAGACAACTATTGATTTTAAACTGAAGTTTTTTTACAATTTGGTCTAAGAAATAATTAAGCTGTTAAGGTTTAATGCATGATCCATTTTTATTAAATCACCTTGGAGCTTCACCATTTACATTAAAATGTGTTTGTCAAATAGTAATTTTAGATTCTGAGATCAACAAGAAATATTGTTTTAGTTTTTGGTATTTACTACATTTATCATAGAGTTTGTGCTCATTAGCATATATTGTGATTTGTCTAGATTATGGCATGAAGTAAAAAAAAGAAGGAATGTCCTTGTAATACAAATAAAACTGTTGAGTCAGTCAATATTTTGAGTAATTTTCTCAACTTATTGCTTAGTAATTTAGCAATCTTTGTACAGTGATTTAATTTTTTAGCTGAGACAAAGGTTTCTTAAACTTTCTTTTTATTTATTCATTTTTATTTTTTGTTTTTCCTCTTTCATTCTCTTTTTGACTTTTTATTTTATTTTTTCCACTACCATTTATCCCCCTTATAAACTCCTCCCCTCCAGCAGTCACCACACTGTCATCCATTTCCATGAGTCCTTTTTTGCTCAATCCTTCCACCCCTAACCATCCCCCATAGATATCATTCTACTCTCCAACTATGAGTCTATCCCTATTTTGCTTGTTAGTTCAGTTTTTTCATTAGATTCCACATATGAGTGAGATCATATGGTATTTGTATTTTGCTGACTGGCTCATTTCACTTAGCTCAATGTTCTCCAGGTCCATCCATGCATCGCAAAGGGTAAAGTTTTCTTCTTTTTTATGGTCGAGTAGTATTCCATTTTGTAAATGTCTCATAGTTATTTTATCCAGTCATCTACTGATGGCCCTTGGGCTTCTTGGACTACATCAAACTAAAAAATTTTTGCACAGCCAGAGAAACCATCAACAAAACGAAAAGACAACCATGGAATGGGAGAGCATATTTGCTGATACATCTGATAAGGGATTAACATCCAAAATTTATGAAGAAGTTATGAAACTCACCACCAAAAACCAAACAATCCAATTAAAAAATAGGCAAAAGACCTGAATAAACACTTCTCCAAAGAGGACATACAGATGGCCAATAGACATACGAAAAGATGCTAAATGTCACCAATCATCAGAGAAATACAAATTAAAACCACAATGAGACACCACTTCAGACCGGTCAGTATGGCTGTTATCAATAAATCAATAAACAACAAGTGCTGGCAAGGATGTGGAGAAAGGGAAACCCTTTTGCACTGTTGGTGGGAAGGCAGACTAGTGCAGCCACTGTGGAAAGCAGTATGGAGATACCTCAAAAAAATTAAAAATGGATCTGCCTTTTGTCCCAGTGATCCCACTTCTGAGAATACATCTGAAGAAACCAAAAACACTAACTCAAAAGAACATAAGCACCCCTATGTTCACTGCAGAGTTATTTATAATTGCTAAACTTTCTTTTTGGACAGCCTTAGTAAACTTATTAAGGTTAAAATTAAGTATCTGCTTTTCAATTTGAAAAGTAAGTAATTGCAATAGAACCTGAGTTATCTACATATACAAAATTAAAGTAACCCTGTAAGAGAGGGGGCTGGAAGGGTGGAGGGATCAAGCAAAAAGGGAAATAAAAAGAGAAAGAACTCATGGACATGGGCATGGGTATAGCATGTTTTCATGGATATTAGATGAATTTTCTACATGCTCACATTCCATAATGAATAAGAACTTGTGAACTGACTGGATCATACATACTGTTCCTGATATGTATATACTATCACCCTATCTATACAGAAGAGCTTTTATAGATGAAAAAAGTTATACTTTAATATTTTCTCAATAGAGGGCCAATTTCTACCACCTGCATATCTGGTATTAAAGCATTTGAATCTTTCTAATTAATTGCATGGAGTATTGACAATTCAGATACTTGTCCAAATTCAATTATGAATTGACTCTGATTTAATACTTGCCAGATGTTCACTTGAGATAACTAATGTTTTAGAGGCGGTACAGGGATTCATTAAGTATCTATTCCTTTGAGTTCTCTAACTTCTCCAACTTTCCCTATACTGAGTCAGAACATCAGGAAGCAATATTAGGTTTTCTTAGCTTCTCATTAAAGACTTTCAAAGTCATAAAATGGAGCCAGACCCCTATGGCTATATATGGCCACCCCCAGATCATTGTTTTCCTTCCTTCATTCTAAACAAACAAACTCACACACAAATATACAAACAAAAGGAAAAAAGCTTGGAAGTTGTCACTTCCACACTTACAATGAGAAAAGAACAGAAAAACTGAAAATCAACAACTCTTCTTAAAAGTGGAGAACTGAATTTGCTGTACAAATTGCTACCCCAAACAGCAGAGACAGGTGAATACAGAGAATCGTGGCAAAACAAGCCAAATGGAAGAGGGGTAGGTTTTTCCTGTTGCCCACTTTAGGGAAGATAGTTGAAATCCTGACAACGCAGGCTTGCGACCCTATAAAGGCTACACCTTAGGAGTAAAAGACTGTCTATGGACCAACACATTCTCCCTAAGACAAAAGACCAAAAACCCCAGACCTTCTCTAGCAAAGATTAAGATCAAGCCTGCAGGTTCCCTGTCTGGTAATTGCTGAGTAGCTTCTACTGAATCAACTCTCCTAAAGAAAACAATAGATTCTACATTTAAAAAAACCCACGTGAAGGCAATGAGTTCCTAAGCAGGCAGAATCAGGAGGGTGTAGGCCCTTGAGAAAAGTGACCGCACTGGGTGAGTTTTCTCTTTTTCACATCTTTTCTACTGAAGGAAGATTGGACTTGTTACCACAGAAGGCAACTGACCTTTGATTAAAAAATCTTTAGTCTTGCTGGCTCAAACAAACAGAAGGTAAAGACACAGACAATCACAACAGCGAGGGCGAGATCATGGGAGCCCCGGCTCCAAGTCTTTGTATAACCTCTGATCAGATCTCTGGTTGGTCCCTGAACGACACATGGGTAGGACAGAGAGCAAGCAGCCCACCTTTAACGAAAAGAGTCACACACAGATTTTAGCTTTCACCCATGTTAGAGAAGGCAGAGCTTGGAATTTTAGCCCAAGTTAATTATTAAATGAATTGATACTCTGAAGAGAATATAGAGGAATCAAGAATGTCCACAATATATACTTTTTCATGCCCAGTATACAACCCATAATTATTATCCATGCTAATAAATATGAAAAAACACGACCCATTTGGGGCAACAAAAGTGTCTTTCATGATAATCTTTTGCCAAATTGTTCTAAGAATCACAATATGCATCATTTACTAACCATAATATACCATGAATTAATTAAATCACTGCATATATAATTAGAAACTCCTTACAGTATAATTGCATTTGTATCTCTCCTATTCTTTGTTATTTTGTCATAAGTTTTGTTATGCATGTTCTAAATAGCACATACATTATTACTATTTGTGATTAAATAATTTGCTTTTAAAGAATTTAAGAAAAGATATAAAAATATTTTTATTCACCTACATGTTTACCATTTCTAATGTTTATCATTTATTCCCCTATATAAGAATTTCCATCTGGAGTCATTTGCCTTATGCCTGAGAACTTATTTAGCAATATGTTAGTATATACCTGGTGTGACAAGTTCTATAGTTTTTGTTTACTTGAAAATATATTTTTGCCTTAAATTTTAAAGAATATGTTTCCTGAAGATAGATATTTTATTTCATGATTCTAAGAGTGTTTTTTCATTGTCTTCTGATTTATATTGTTTCTAAAGAAAAGTAAGGAAATCTCATTGCACATGAACTGTATATACTTTTTCTTTCTTTTTTGGCTCTTCTTATAATTTTTCTCTGGTTATCAGTATCTTGACTATGGAAAAGGTACATTTTGCCCTTTATTTATGCTGCATTGTATTCACAGAGTGCTTTGCACATGAAGGCTTCTCTCTTTGATCAAATTTGAAAAAATTTTCAGCCACTATTTTTTCAAGTGTTTTTTCCTACACTTTTCTTTCTTCTTCTGGGGCTCTAATTATATGTATGTTATACTATTTGATACTGTCATCTTGGCTGTTGAAGCTCTGTTCATATTTCTCAGTCAGCATAATTCTGTTGACTTGTTTTCATGTTTACTGAGATTTTCTTCTCCTTTGTGCAATCTGTTGTTAAACACAGGCAACTAATTTTTTGTTTCAGATCCTGGGTTTTTTTTCAGTTTTTCATTTTCCATTATTTTATAGTTCTGTAGCTCTTCTAAAATTTTCCATCACTTCACATATTTTATTCCTATTTTTCTATAATTGCTTTAATTTATATGAAAGTCTTAACCATTAATCCAATGTCTGGGTCATATGTGGGTTTATTTTTAGTAATTGTGTTTCTTGTTTCTTTATATGTCTAGGGTGTTTGTAGTAGTTTAGTTTAGTAGTGTCATAGAGAATCTGGACTCTGTTGCTGCCTTCTAAAAAATGCTTTATTTTGTACAAGTATGAAGTTAAGTTACAAGCAACTTAATTGATCTTTGAGAAGATTATTTTTAGGCATTCTCAGAATGGTCAATTTTTTGTTTCTTTGAGTCTTAGGGTAAACTCATCACGCTTTAGATGCAGTCTTTACTGCTAACGTGTGACCCTTATATTGTTCCAGTGGAAACCCTGAGAGGTTTGCCAATTTACTCAAATGTTGAGATTCACACTCCAATTCCATCTCTACAGCAGAGAGTAGTCACTTATATCTTAGTATAATACTTTCAGCCTTCCAGTCGTTGTTTTCCCAAAAAGCATTCATTGATGTCTTATTCTGCACACAAATAGTTGAGAGGACAATGATTTGAGGGGTGTTATGTGCAGAATCTCTGCCGAGTTCTTCTTTCCAGGGTGCTCCCCTCATATCCTATCTACTCCTAGATCCATGAGTCTTATTGTCTGACTCAGACCAATAAGACAGCAGCTTTTCTCCTGAGTTTTATAAAAAGCGTGTCATGTGGACCTGAGAGTTCTCTTAGGGAAAGATCGCACAAATGGTGATCTTATCCAAATTTTTCTATTCTTCCAGGGTTAAGCCTTCTCCAGTTTGTGTTTGTTTTAGATACTCTTCCGTTACTTTAAGTATTTATATGTTACGTTTATAATTGTTAGCAGCACATCAGCTAGTCCATTATAATTTTTTATCATTGTCAGAAGCTAGAAGTTTCCATCACTTTTATTTGCTTGATTTGCAAATTATTAGTGAACTAAGATATCTTTGAAATATTTTACTAATTTTAAATTCATTTACATGCACATTACCTCTTAATTATGGGAATGTTGGATCCAGAAATGAATATGAGCCTCAGAAATTAGATATGTCATTATTTTAGTATGCAATAAGTATACTAAAATTTACAAAAACATGCTTAGAAGACAGCAGTCAGGAAGCTCAAGCCATTTTTAAATATTTACTGAAGTTGCTAACATGCTTTCTAATGTCTATTTACATCACTTGCATTTTCTGCTCTATAATGGTTTAGATTAGTTTTCTTGTGTAAAGCAGCACTACATGTCTTGGGAAAGGATGTATATATTTATTCAACATATATGATTACTACTAAGGACATCTCACATTCACAGAATACTCACATATGTTTATCTGGTTTAATAGCCTGTTTTTAGAGAAGGAGAGGAAGGGTGAAAGAGAGGAACATAGTTTTGTTTTTCCACTTTTTTATGTATTCATTGGTTGATGTATGTGTGTGCCCTGACTGGGGATTGAACCCGTAACCTTGGTGTATCAGGATGATGCTCTAACCACCTGAGCTATCTGGCCAGGGCCCCTGGTTTAATACTCTTAACCCTTTTGAGGTATCACGTCAGGATCTCTATTTTATAGATTACAAAATTAGAATCTTAAAAGGATTATAGTGACTTTCCAAATAAAACAAAATATAGAAGGTGATAAACCCAGTCTTGGATAAAGAATGTGCCTAATGGTTAAATTTAGCAATCTCTTTAATTGTGTCCCATCTAATTCTGCTTTTGATCTCAATGCCCTTCTTGGTATAAATAAAATACCTTCTGTTGTCCTTGATATATAACACAGAGTAACACAAAACACATCATAGTAACTTTATGTTTAAGACTCATTACCTTGATAAGAAAAAAAATAGAAAACATTAAGTAGTACATAGAGGTCACATTTATTGACATAGTTCAGATTAGAATTTGGGTATCTTACCTACTAAGTTTTCCATTGTTGCATGCTTCACATAGCTAAAGAGATGCATTTGGACTCATTTTTTCTATTACCATGTTTATAATTTTAAATATTGATCAAATTTAAGTTTAATAAAAACAATTTATTTTCACTTGAGCAGAGAAAATTTTGTAGGAAAAAATCAGTAAGTGAAATTTTTAAAGTAAATGTTAGATTAAAATCTGTCTTCTTAGCCTGTAATGTTTTATATCATGCCTGAGAACAAGTTAAAAAATTGACTTGCAAATAGCTATATATATATAATATATATGAATAAATATATATTTGTATATATATATATATATATATATACATATTCTAGAACTAGTGTAGTTTATCCTGCGGAAAAAATAAAAGGTAAACAATTTTTTAAACTATAAGTTCCATTGATTTAACACCACTTTGAAATTAACCATTTAAAACAATTTAGCTCTGAAAATAGGACTCGCCCTGGTAAGCCCTGTACAATATACAGCATTTCGGTGATAGTGCTGATTTTTATGGGAGTCTCCTTCTCTGTGACTTTTTGAATTAAATCAGACCTAAAAAATCTGCTGCCTAAGCATTCTATTTGGCTTCTGCTCTTATATAATATAATTGTGCCATTACTTAGATGTCCTGCGCAGAAAATTAAGCTGTTTCTGAAAAACTCTTTCCTTGATAATACACTGAATGCATATCATTGCAGAGAGGGAGCTCCTTGAAGAATTTGTACTTGTTACTAGGAAACCATATTCATAGATTAAATATCTCTTTCATACATCCACCGCTCAATATAGACGTGTACAGATATCTTATACACACATGCATATGAATATCCAAAACTTGAGACATACATACAAGTCAAGTTAATATAGCCTTACAGAGGTATGAGTCCTACAAATCTTGTTATACTGAAAAGAAGGTCACTTTTGAGATGTTAAACAGACTTATGATTAATCCCAGAACTTATATTCTTCATCTTAGAAATATATAGAATAGATATTTAAAGAATAAAACAAGCTAAATTTGAAATCTTCCCAGTTTCTGGTTCTTCTGTTTTGAAAATAATTGTGAATGGTAATGAAGAAAGACAATTTCTGGTTAAACTGTCAGAGCTAAATGTAGCTATATTACAGGATTTATATATTTACTTCCTTTTAAGAAAGTGAAAATGAAAATTGTACAGCAGTGTAATCAGTTTCCTAGGATTTCCAAAAAGTTATAGATCATTTAGTCAAATTCTCTACATTTTTGATAAAATTATATAAAGCCATCTTTTGCAATTTGATATAATGGTAAAATGTATCCACCCAAGTACTGCTCATCAGAAAACTTTCCCTTGGTGGGTACTTGCTTAAAACTAAGTATGATATAGAGTAATATAAAAAGGAGAATTATTTTGACCCAATGTCAAGAATGACCACTAAGCATCTTGGGACAGAAGTAAAGCTTCACTTAAAGGAGCTATCTTAGCAAAATGATTACTAGCTCAACTATATTTTAAGGAAGCATATTAGACTGGGGACAATAATAACCCCTCCAGATTTGTAGGGCAGGTGCACACACTCTCCCAGCTCTAAAGAAGAGTAAGACACTTCATCATAGTTCCTTTCTGAGCCCTAACGTGTTCCCACCTACCTACCTGTGCCTTAAACCATTCTTGCACAAGCTCTTGTGCACACATGCATGCACGCACACGCACAAACATTCAACCACAAATGCCAAATCTTGGGTAGTTGACAGGAAAATTGGCTCTATAAAAGTCAGTATGTAGTTGATACAGGACAGTAAGAAAAATATAAACTGTTGTGGAATATGGATTTCTTGTATTCACTATATAAACATTTCTGTGGCTTTGTGTGAGTCAAAAGCACTAGCTGGGGTGAAAAAAGCGAGTGGGGATTATAAATTCAGGAAGTATAAGTAGTTGAGGAAGTTCAGAGAGCACTAAGTACACAATTGTGAGGAGAGAGGCTGAGTGAGGAGGGCTAGAAATCACAGAATTGCGAAGTTTCCAATTTGGAACAAATTTAGTCACAAATGTGCATATCGTAGACCAGAGATTTATTGCCCAATCTTGTAAGATATAATGCAAGAACAACAACAGTGTCTCCACTCTCCTGATCCTTATTCCAGAGTTTTTCCCATTATATTCTGCTGCATTCATGCATTAGTTCCCCCCAGGCTCCTATGCAACTGCATTTTTATTACTTCCATTACTGGCAAACAAAATAATACTCTTTGATTGACCGTATATAATAATGAAAGCACCCATATCCAGAAATTAATGTTTTCTCAGAGAATAAAGGACTTTGAGGTATCCTTGGAAGAGCATCTCTAGCCATAAAATTGTGAATTTAAACAAATATATAAAATTATGTGATTTTAGTTTAAAGTGAAAAACTAATTTAAAAATTAAAAACTATTTAATTATTTAATATAATTCAAATGCTCATTTTTCCTTTTCAGGAGAAAAAGTAGATTAAAAGAATTGAGAAATTGGTAAAATGACAAAAGCAAAATTAAATCATTTTCTAACACTAAGATACCTTTAAGGCATTTTGAGGACTTATTAAGCATACATTATCTGATTAGACTAAATATTCCAAAATTGAAGAAATAAACTGGCTATATGTGTGTGTGTGTGTGTGTGTGTGTATATATATATATACACACACACACACACATATATATTCAGAGTACAGAAGGAACAACCAGATACTAAAAAAGTGGTTACACAGAAGGAGCTGGAAAGGAAAGTGTTAGGAGTGAGACTCTTTTAACTATATGGTTTAATTTTGAAATTATATAAATAATTTACTTCAAATCAAGCAGATAACTTACATATTTAAAAATAAATTAAATAAAAAAGATGCAAAAGGAGTGAACACACATGACAAAGGAATGTAACACTGTAATATTGATAATCATACAGAAGAAGTAATTTTGTTAATCATAAGTGGAAGGAATACTCTTTTTAACACAGCTCTCTCATGGTACCCTTGGCGGGATATACTCTAAAAGCAAGATAAGCCCTGGCTAGTGTGGCTCAGTGGATTGAGTGCCAGCCTGCCAAGCAAAGGGTCACCAGTTCAATTCCCAGTCAGGGCACATGCTGGGGTTGTGGGCCAGGTTCCCATTAGGGGCACGCAAGAGGCAACCACACATTGTTGTTTCTCTCCCTCTCTTTCTCCTTCCCTACCCCTCTCTCTAAAAATAAATAAATAAAATCTTTTTAAAAAGACAAGATAAAACAACAGCAAAAACTGCAAAGAAAATATTACTTCATAGTTTTGATATTTGTAGTGGTAGAAATATAGAAATTCTGAAATTGTCTGCATGTATTTTAAGATTGAGCAAATGAAGAAATGTATTGATAGTATTGGGAACTGGGTTCTCACTGTAGGAGAAATGAGACACAAATATGGGACAGGAAAGAAGAGAAAGAATTTTATAGAGTGGGATTGGTGTTAGAGGTATCAGTACAACCTCTTGTTTAAAAAATATATGTCTATATAGCTATGCATTAGCTATAGCACAGCTTAACAGTGTTTGTTGACTAAAATTCCAGTAGCTGTCTAGTACCCAGGTCTTGATTTTTTCTTTTATCTTTTAAAGTATATTACTTTAAGAAACCAGGGCTTCTTAGAAAATTGACCAGGGGTGGAAGAAGGAAAGTACCAGTCTGGAACATGCCAGACAGAAAGTAAAGAACTTCAAAATAGATAGAGATTTGTAAAGGATGCAGGAGCCAGCAAAAATGGGGTTCACTGGCCAAATTTGGCAAAATTGAGAATGAGTAATGACATGAAAGGTTTTATAGCACACTGAATAAAAAAATACATGAGTTTATACAGATACATTTAAAAAAAATCTTTACCTGAGTAGAAGAGGGAAAACTCTACTTTATAGAAGAGCGCCAACCTATAAATATGAAAGTATTGATGGAATTATGACATCATAACCATGGTAATTGATTCAGGCAAGAATCATCAATGAATTTTAAAACTATTACATAAAAGGTTATTGTGAAAAAGGATTTTCATAATCTCAGAGTGTTACTCCACAGGCTACTTATGGATTCCAAAGAGAAAAATATACCTTCAGAATGATAAAGTCTGGCAGATGGCCAACTTGACAAAGAAGTCAAGTTTGGCATCAGAAATAATTAGGCACATTGACTTATACGGTTCCCATTATGATGTACTGAGGAGGCTGTATCATAACCTGTTCAACATTCTGAAAAAATGATAACCTGAATCTGATCAGGAGAAAATAATCAGAAAATTAAAATCAAAAGATATTCTGCAAAAACAATTGTCACAGGCATTTAAAATGTCAATGTTATGAAAGATTATTAAAAAAACACCTGGAGGTGTGGTCTAGATTGTACACGACTAAAGATCCATAATAACTAAATGCAATGTATGATCCTTGATTGAATCACAGGCTGAGAAAGAAAAAGAAAATGGACATTGTTGGGATAATAGCAAAAGTTTGAATATGGACTTCTTTTCAACTTGAGAATAAAATTTATATAAGTTGAAATGAGTTTAAATACTCAGGAAAGGTGGTCTAATTTGGTATTACTGACAACAAAACATTTTATATAAAACTCGTTGTAAGAACAAAATTAGTGATGTTGAAATGAAAATAAAAAATAGATTTTATAATTGAAAATGTGATAAAGAATAAAAAGTATTGTATTTAGAAAGTACAAAAGAATAAAGAATAAAATAAAAACCACCATTAATCTCTTTCCCATGAGAACTCTCCTTAATATTTCAGTATGTGTTTTTCCTATATTTCTTTTTTGTATTTACTTTTTTAACACAGCTTGTCTTCTCTGTGCACTACTTTTCCCTTGAGAGAGTGCCGTTTCCAAATCTCCCTGACTATTACGCTCTAACTTTCTAATAAGGGGAGTCATATGCTATAATGTGGCTCAACATCTATATGGTTTTAATTGTTTCCTGGATTGGTTTAACAAGACCATTCTTAGCTTAGTTCACTTTTTCAGGAGATATGTTTCCTTAAGTTCTGGTGCATATGTTTGTAAATAAAAATGAACTCTAGTTAAAATAATTGAAAAACCCCAGAATAGTCTATTTGTGAAACAAATGAAGCCACCAGCCATAGCATGCTGAGAACCTCACATTTGACTTTCTTTTCCTTGTAAAGAAAACTTTAAGTCTGGTGCACAATGATGGAGGGCATACAGCATCAAATGAAAATGCTCTTTGAAATGACAAGAATTGTATTGCTATAAATTTTCTTCTACTACTGTTCCTCTGTTAGAAAAAAAAGCAGGGGAAGATTCTTGGTCTAGATTGTTGGAGGCATAGATAGCATAGGGACTGCACAAGAACTGGGGAACTAGCAAAGGCAATCTCAGGCTCAGTTTCCCTTTTTCCACCCTGGCCCACAAGGGGTGCTCTGACAGTCCCTCTCTCACACCTCTGGTACCTTTCCATCACAGTTTCCTAGCTTCTGAAATGGGATTCTCTCTCCTCACACCCCATCCACATGGTGCTCACACACTCCTACACTTCCTGGTGAGCTGAACTGCTTCTTATTGTGGACTGTTTATTTCCTCACTGGTTAGACAAGCAGAATCTCTGTAATCACACAAACTTATAAACAAATTAGTCCAATTCCAGATCTACAATTCACCCCTAAAACTCACCCTCTCTAAAATATTCAAAAGACACATCACTGTAAGAACTTACCTTCAATATGTTTACTTTGAAAATACTGGCCATTAAAATCCAGTTCTTTCTGTATGTGTATGAAAACAATTATGTTCTATCTGCATATTATAGGGAAATCAGAGCCAGGCTCATTGTGTTCAGGCAGCTACCAAGACAGAAGTCTAGCATTAATATATTAATTATTTTTCATTTTAATTAACTCTGAAAGAAGCAAAAAAAGTAACTCTATGTTCCCTCTATTTTCCTCACATATGCCCCACACCCCTCCAATATAAGGAGGACCAATTCTGGTGGCGTTAATTATTGCTGTGTCACTGTTAGCTGCTACAAGAGTCTCACTGCAGTCCCGGCTGGCTGGCTGCCAAAGGACAGTTTTCCTTCTCCTTGGCCTTTCTCATTCTTTTATCGTTAGCTGCATGTGAAACTGTCACACATATTTTTATAAAAAGCCTTTTTTTTTCATGAGAACCTAATTCATTAAATATTATATCTAGCCTGAAATTCTGGGTATCACATGCCTCTGTGTGTTTCAAGAAAGTTTATTTTTAGCTTGTTCCTTCTCTTGTGCTCTGTCAGCACTTAAGGCTTCCCTCCCTCTGTAGTTAGGTGGTTAATAAAGGCTAATTGCTGAGAAGAAAGATTTATTCTGAAAGGAGATCTCCATGAATCCTTGGGATGTCTATTTCTCCTGCTATGTCAAATATTTATATCGCAGCTTATAAATGAGCATCGTTCAGTTGGGGTTATTTCCATTGGCACCAAAGGTCAACATTTCCTTTTATAAATTATGTTTAGATATCTGTTTACATTCACAAAGTCCTGATTTTGGTTTCTGTCCCTTTATCACCCACAGTGATCCAGCAACAATGCAGTCCTGATATTTTGAAGAGAAAAAAAAAAAGATCCTTCTAGACTTTAGTCAAAATGCAGTAGGAGCTCTGATCTCTTGAAAATCATTTGTCAAACTGATTTACACAGGAAACACGAATTACTTTTAGGCTTTCTTAGGGTGGGATGATGAGAAAATAAACTTCTCAAGGTTAGTGAAAAATAGTATTATTATTATATTTAGAAATTGATTTGATTTGATTGGAGACTAGTCCTTGAGTTTTAGGAAGAAGCCATGTTCTCACATTCCTTTTCCTCTGTGTCTTCCTTGGTTTGAGGGACAAACCTCAAAGTCATTAAGTACTAACTTTGAGGTTACATTATTTGAGATATTCACTGGCAGTTCTTTTTGGTGAAAATAATTAAGAGGTATTGAGTGGATATGCTCATTGCTTTTCAAACTCCACCCTAACATAAACACAGCAAGGAACCCAATGTTCAAGTCTAAAATAATTTTCCTTTCATAAGTTGAATTGATTTTTACACTAAGAAAATCAGAAGTAGCTAAATACTCTCTACTGTTGTTGCCTACAGCTGTACTCTAAAAGTAGTAGAGTTTTCCACCAAAATTATCTGATGTGGTATTCTGAAACCCAGCAAGAAGTAAGGCTGGAATAATCTTTGTTCTTTAGCGGTTGTTGAAGTAGCCACCAGAGAAAGTTCTGGGACTCATCAGCTACAGCCAATGAAAGTAGGAGCAGATGCTTTCTTTCAACATAACAAATCAAAATGCTGATCTTGTAACAGGGAATGGATACACTGTATTTATACAAAGCTACCCATATTAATCTGAGTAAATGTTAACCCAACTCGTTACCTGATATTTTTCCTCTCAAAACTAGAGTATACAAGTTAAAAATTTTATTTCTAACTATATCTTACTAGAATCAGCAGTTTCAATTCCTGTGTGCACCTCAGGAGCAGCCTGACCTCACTGCCCCCAGTCACAGGAATTCAGCTAGATGGTCAACTCCAGGACATTGACTGTGAAAAATCCGTATCAGCACCAGCAGGGACACTGCCTGCTGGTCTCTTTGTTCTGCTTTCCTTCTGCTTCCTTACAAAAACCTCTGCCTGCACTGAGATATTAAAATCGGCTTTGGGAAAACAGTCCCCTCATCCACTCAGGTCGCCAGCACTTGAATAAACATTTTTCCTTCTCACCAGCACCTGTCTCATGAGTTTGGCTTTCACTGCAGCAGGCAGCCAAACCTGGGTTCAGTTGTGATCTCACCAACACTGCCAAAAAGAGTTGTGAATAAGAAAATTTCACTGAAAACTTAGCAATAGTAAATTTCATTACTGGTCTGTGTTTGGTGAACTTCTCTCTCGTACTCTTTCTCTCCAGCCATTTCTGATATTATATATTCTTTCTCCTCTGTTAGTGGTTATTCTTAAAATTTCAACAGATATGTTGAATTAGGTTTAAAGTCAATCATTATTTCTATGATACTCACCCAACAACACAAGCAACATAGGATTATTTAACCTAAACATTTCCCTCCATATTACGTGTTTTTTTTTGTTTGGTATTTAAGGGTTTTTTTCTCTATTTTTTACACTACACATAAATAATAATTATTTTTATAAAGTTAATGTTAATATAGATTTACCAACTTGTTTTCAAATATTTTTGCACATTCTTCTGCATTGCATCCTAAATTGTCTTAAATATATATATATTTAAAAATCTGGAATGTATCTGTTAGAGTATCTTTAATGAAATTCTATTAAAAGTAAACTCTTATCTTTTATCAAAATATGTATTTCATCCAACTCTTAAATGTAAGATAAGGTGGGTTTACATTATGAAGTTATGGTTATTTTTTAATCAAAGATTGTTCCATTAATTTCTAATGTTGTTGAGAAGTTGCTGTCAGTGTAAATGCTGATTGTTTACAAATGAGCTGTCTTGGCTTTTTCATAACTTTTAAGATCTTCTTTTTGCAGTTTCACAGCTCCACCATTGTGTCCTACTTTTGTTTTGTTTTGTTTGTTCCCTGTTTGAATTTCGCTGAAATTCCTGAATCTGAGAATTCATGTCTTCAGGGAGTGCAATGTTTAGCCATTAACTCTTCAAAGACTGTCTCTCCTGCATTTGATTTGCTCCTTCTAAAATTTTGAAAAAATATAGATGTTCTTATTTTTATATCTTCATATCTCATGTTTCCCTAAGTTTCAGATTAATATCTTTTTACTAATTATCTTCAATTGTGCCTGCAGTGAATGTTTATGAGAGCCTCTAGTTTCATCATCACATGTCCTTTGTAGACAATCTACTTGTGTTTTTTGTTTGGATTTGAGTTTTGTGTGATTTTGATTTTAGTATCTTACTACTTTCAAAAAGTCTCTTGCTCCTCACTTGTGCTTTCAGATCCCATTCATTTTTAACACGCTTTCTTTATCTGATTCACCCAATCTTTCTAAAATCAGAAATATTCGTGGATATAATTCAGCTGATGGTTGTTTCTGCTTTCTCTTACTTATGGTAATTTATTTCTTAGTGTTATAATGATAGATTAGGAGCTCATATTCAGTTATTCCTTATAAAATTTCTAAAGACTGGGTTCAGATACATCCTTCTAAAAAGGATGTGTGTTTGATATTTCCAGATACTTGGGATCACACTAAGTTTTCAGGTTGGGGGTTTCCTGGGACTTGTAAGTAGTATAAATTCAGGCCCAAAATTGTGTGAAAATGCCTCTGGCTCTGACTTCTCAGGAGAGACATTTTTCTTTTACCTATAATCAAGGTGATAGACAGACAAATTATCTTGTCACTTTTAATTGCCAGAGGGAATATTTTTTCTAGCATGTCCTCCAGTGAGGGAATAGCTCATGGAGATTGTGGGGTTTTCTTTCACACAAGTCTTAGTTTCAACTCACCATTTGCATGGCCTGAGGCCTTAATTCCATTTAATCATGAGAATAGTTGCCATGTCAGTTTTAGCATTTTATGACTCTTTTATTTTTCAAATGTCCAACATGGTATTTAAAAGGATGCTTGTACTATTTTATCAAGAATGCCCATGTTTTATTTAAATGAAGTTTTCCCAGGCTAATTCAACCATACAGCCAGAAACTGATGATTACATTATTTTTCCAATGTGGCCCAAAGGATTAATGGAACATTAAAAATATGGGGTTTGATCCTAAGTCCATCAGTGATACTCTGAATGTTCCTGTTTAATAACATGAGCAATGAGCAATATGTCTCCTTTCCTACATATTTTTTATATAGTGAAAGTAATGTTACTGGCTTCTCAAATGCAGATTCTGGATCCAGATACTTTAATATGTTTTAAAAACTCAAGTCTGACCAAATAATATGAATTGTTTGGGGTATATTTAAGTTGTCTCATTTTGTATTAGTATATATTTAACACTTTTCATTACTTGCAAATCTTCCTTTTTCACAAGGAGAAAGCAATGCCCACACTTAAAGTCTAATGTGTTAGACATCAGTATCTAATTAGATTTAAAAGCATTGTTTTTGTGATATTGCATCTCTTTTAAAGTTATCTTCTATTTATAGCAATGTTGCTAGTTTTTATAATAGTGGTATAAGTTACCATAAGTATTTGAGTTTAAGAAGTGAGCCCATTTAAAGAAAATACTTAGTATATAGTAATATATGTGAGATATGGACATGGTAATACATTAAAGGTAGCATTCAGAAAACATTGATAATAAAGTTTGATCAAACATGTACTTTGAGCTACTAGTCATCAGTAACCATGGATTTGCCCTGCCTGATGTTAACAGATTCTTTAGTGTGCTTTCACTGGTTATAAACAACATATTTATAAGGCTCTTGGTGAGAAAATGAGGAAGAGTATATGGTTAGAGATTAGGGCTCTAATTATAACCCACACCTTAATTATATGATGCTTTATCTGACCCAAGTATATAATTTGCTTATAATTTCTTAATAATACACATAATTAAAAAAAACTAAATCACTTCTATAACCATAAAAATTAAAATAAAACTCAGCCTAGGTAACAAATTAGGAAAATTAAATTATCTAGAGACATGGTTGCTAAACCATCATGTTAGTTGGGTATTCTAAAGGACTTTAGTATTTTAATGAAGACATTAAGTCATTACTCTAATTCTGTAAAACTTTTTAAATAAATAATTCCTTTCCTTTTCACCAATCTCTGGCACTGAGAGATGCCTTTCCCTGGTGGTGGGCAAGGCAAACCTAGTATTGGGGGGAGACCCCTGGAGTACAAGGGGGATCCATTCGGTAATAGCATATTGTTCACCCACCCCAAGGTCTGTTCTGTAACATTTTGTCATGAAGTTCAGAAGCAATAGAAACTAGATATTCTCTGATATTGATTGAGTACAGCAGTAACATTATGTCTGAAGCCCTACTTGTAGGCACGCACTCTGAAAACATATTCTTTAGCATTGTTTACAGACAATTTCTTTATTTCTTTTCTATCATTGCAGGAGGATCCAAGCTCTTGAGTCCATATTTAGATTTATTAAAAAGAAATAAAATATTTAAACACTGGCTTTATTGGAATTCTATTAAATATAGTTTTTTGAACTTTACTACTTTTGAATTGAAGTTGAGTACCTGTGAATAAACTGATGCAGAAAGTCCTTGTATTCTGCCTTCGGTCACCCTGGATGTGAAACCAGGGTTAAGAACCAACCGTCTCCCAGTTATTTCATTCCTCACCAGTACTGCCTGCAAAGGGACAGGCAATACTCAAGCTAATGTAAAGGCATTTTTAGACTGATTAAAGAAAGGGATTTTCAACAATGAGATAAGTCAAGAACATATGCATCAGTGCTAGCTCAGGCAGTACACACACACAGTAATAATAAAAAGAAAATGATTTTTGTGGTTTGGAAAGGTGGTTGTGTGCTCCATTTTGATGGCACAGATAGAATGTTAATTTAAGGATAAGAATTTAGAGTCAGAGGAATGGAGATGAGCAAATAGAATTATACTAAGTGATAGACCTAGGTATGCCTAGGAGGAATGGAAAATCACCAGGTGGGAAAACTGGAGCCTGGGAAACTGTAGCCTGGGAAAATGCCTGGTTAGCCAGATGCCTGGCTAAAATTGGGGTCTGGGGTCGGCCTATCAGGCATAACAGGATGCAGCTTTAACTTGAGCCTGACAAAGTGTATCAAGAACAGCAGTCAGCAGAAATGGCACCCAGCAACCAGCTCTAGCCAATCAGACTCTGGCACCCCAACCAGTTACCCTTGCAGGTTTTTACACTTAAAAACCCTGCCTTTAGAACAACTGAGTGAGTCTTAACCTCCCTTGGTTGGCTCCCCAACCTCCCTAGGTTGGCTCCACTTTCCCTCTTATTCCCCACTAACAAACCCTGCTCCTTAGCTCGCTGTGTTTGTCTGATTTCTTGAACGACTCTGACCTAACACTAAGGAGACCAGCATAACTAGTAGATATCAGTATCCCTATATAAATGTGGAGAAAATGGCGCCATAAAGAATGTAGGAAATTTGACTAAGAGCATATTTCTAATAAATGCTACCACCTGAATTTCAAAATAGACTTTGCCAGTGAGGAGCCCAAGATTTACCCTAGGGAGAAATGAAAGACATTATTACGGACAGCAGGGGTAGGCCCTCTTCTAAAAACCCATTCCTCCAACTCATTTCTAGTTCTCATTCTCATTTCATTCTGGTTTCCTTTATTTCCACATTTCAAAATTCTTTTTTTCCATTTTATTTTTCATTCTCAAAATTTGTCAAAAATAATATTGTCCTCATTTACTTGATTTCAGAATCCTTTGGCCACTGCCTGAGAAAAACAAAAATTACTTTTTCTCCTACTGAGTTTTTTGTGTCTGCTTCCTTCAGAGATGTTCTCTGAGAATTAAGGACAAAGACAAAATGAAGAGCTGCAGGCAAAGCTGGCCTGGCTAATTACCATTTCAAAGGAATCTGATGGGAATTTTCCCCCCACATTTAGAGCTCAACTGTTTCTCAACCTGTAACCAAGGTAATGTAGCTGCACATTTTAGAACCGAAGAAATTGCTCACTCTTGATAGATCTCCACCTTTCTGTCTTTCTGTCTTCCTTCTAAGCACCTGTACCTTATACTCTCTGTCATCAAATTTTGTCTCTCAGCCTCTCATCTCAATGTATATTCTTTCCTTCTTATGTTTTACCCTAGTCCTTTCCTTCTCCCTCAAAATATGTAATGCTTGTATATGTTTTAATATAGTCTAAAGTACTTATGCATTTATTTAAAAGATGTCTCTATTAAAAAATTAACAGTATTTCTTTTAGCATTTTACCTCTCAGAAAGAATATGTCTACATGGAGATATCTTGGAACTCCATTTGTTCAGCCTGTTAAAAAGATAAACTAGGGCATATTTCAAAAGTTTGAGCAAAAATTGATTCAAACTGGACAGCACCCAATCTAGCAGAAAGAAAGGCACTCCAAAGAACTGTAAAAAATAAAACACCTTTATAAGCAGAGGAGAGCAGGAACAAGGAAGTTATAATAGACAAAAAAAGCAGGTTGGTTATTGCAAGGTGACTTTCCTTTAGAGGATGGCAAGGGTCTACCAGGCAGATCACCTAACTGGAGCTGATGGAGATGCCTCATTGACTGGTTTAAGACTCCACCTCTGGGAAACCTACAAATGTAATTCTCCGGTGAGCTGCAACTTAGCATAAATGACTCTGTTTGGGGCTTGTCATCTTGTTTTTAATAATCCCCATATCACTTTTTTCAGTATTTAAATTTCTTGCAAAAAATCTTACTTTCCTTGCTCACTTCATTATGAGCTATACAGGGGTGATCAAAAGTAGGTCTACAGTTGTTAGTACACAAAATAGAGTTTATCCTTGCTTTATTTATCATTTATTATTATTATTATTATTATTATTATTATTATTATTATTAACCTACTTTGCCCAACCCTGTATTTGGAGCTTTTTCTGTAAATAAATGCATGGGTACAAAAAAGTAGTATTTCTTTCCTCTACAGAAAACCTTTAAAATTTTATTCTTAACTTTCCTCCACTCCAAAAGTTTAGAAAACACTATTTTATATATATTTATTCTATCACTCAAATAATTGCTTGGCCTTCAGTTTTTCTCCCAGCAAATGTCATTGACTCCATATTACACTATACACATACACACAAATAATCATATAACTTGTAAATTGGTGAAGAGAAAGCAACAGATTGATTTAGTGTAAGGTTTTTCAAGAGCCCTTCATGTAGTAATATACATTTTGAATTCTCTTTAATTCATATTTTATTTTTCTCATAGTACGTTATGACAGAACTGCTGTGGCACAAACATACTGTAGGAAATGTTATTTTTCCATGTTTGTGTGTATGTGTGTGTGTATATATATTTATTTACATACATAAATTTGATATGAACAAATATCTCCATAAACTTATTTAATTGTTCTCTTTGATTGCATAATAAAGACAAAAGTTTTCGTTGACACTAGTCAGAAACAAAGTACCGAATCTAAACGAAGAAGTGTGGTATTGATATTCCAGTGTGACCTACAAGTACATTAGAGAATGTACTAGAAGTACATTTTGGGTTTCATGCTCCCTTGGTTCTTAAGAGTTAAACTACAGATTTGAGTCATAAACAGATCTGACACATGGACAAAAATAGAACTTTAAATGGTCCATGCCTATTTTTATGAGACATCTTGAAAGGAAATATTACTTGGTAAAAATTTTGTGATTGAATTTAGAGATTAAAAGCAGTAACATTGATTGATTAATAATTGGTACATCTAACTCTGAATATTTGGTAGTTACCTCCAGGGCACCTGATGTCTTTTTCCCAAATTGGAATTACAGTCTGATGACCATGTGTTCTCAGGTATAAACACAGTTATACACAGGCATATACATGGGTTATAATGAGGTCGCTTTCCTATCTTTTGTCTGCATTGACCGGAAACTAATTTGTTTGGAATTGGTGAGGTTAATTAAAAAGCCAGAAGAAATTATACTGAAAATACTACTATCCAATCCATGAGTTTCTGACAAAGAAACAGTATTTCCTTTAGGCGCTCTGTTGTGACTACATATTTAGATTACCTTACTCTTGAAAGGAAATTGTGTTTTTTGCGATCATAGACTCAATTTGTGTTTGCCAAAGGTTAAACAGATAATTGATAAATGTGCCATAGTCAAAATTTGTCATTTCTCAAAGCAATTTAATCTTTCCCTGGGATGTGAGGGTCTGCTCATAGTTTCCCTGTTTTGGATTGTTAATCTATATTAAAGCTGACCTTCGCCAAACTGATTAAGGCATTTAACACTTCAAAAAGAAACATTAAGCGTAGTGTATGTTGTGATGCTGACCTACTTTTTGAAACTTCAACACCAGTGACATCTTTGCAATTAATACAAGATTCTTTCAAAGGGCTTCAAAGGGAGATGATGGTAAAATCTACAAAGGTCTTCCAAAGTGGAAATTAGAAAATTAATAGAGGTGACCATGGGTTCAAGAGACTATATTTACTTAGTCTTTTTCTGCTCCTCTCCTAGCTCCTACTAGGAAACCCCACACAGAGATGTTAATAAAAACTGCCCCAGAACTTGGCTCAGTCTCCATGATGACTCATCCACAAAAAGTGGAGTGTTCGGCATAGAGTTTGAAAACTAAGTCAGAAGTTATAATTGCTATCTTAGAGCTAGAACAAAGGGTAGAAAATTTCTTTACCATTATTTGATACTAACTTTTGAGTTACAGCACAGTTTTAAACCCATAGAACGCAATATGTTTCAAATAGGTTGTCTCCTCTTTTCTCCTTTTTCACAAAATCATTTCAAAAGGAGCATGGGTTATTGTTTCGATTGTAGGAGAGGTCACATTGCACTAGGGAGTTTATAGATAAGTTGGCCCTGTGCCATTCTAAATATATCAAGAAGTTCCCACTCTGCACAGGCATTTGGTCTGCATAATTACCAGCGAGTCTTAGGCTTTGTTACAGAAGCCTATGAAAACAAATGTAACTTTCCACAAGGACAATGACCGAGTACCCTTAAGCATCTCTAGGCCCTGTGTTTAATTGAAGCTTTATCCAGCAAAGTATTTACTCAAACATGCAAAATTCCTGCCATATCTACAGATAATAATCAGGCTGTAGAGGGAAGAAAGAGAGGTGAGGTAGTCCCTAAGGCAACATGAGTTATGTATAGAAGCTAAAAACTAGTACTTCCACCAAACCAGAAGTAAAAGATTGCTTTCAAGATAATAACTTGGAATTGTTACTGAATTGTGCCCTCTTGAAAATGTGTTTCAAGGTTGCCTTCAGTGAGATAACATACATAATGTTAATAAGTATCAAATGATAATGAGATAATATTTTACAGAGAATAATATAAGGACTGTACCATAAAAGACTGAGGTATAGATTTTGAATCAGGAAACTGCAAAATAAATTCCACAGACAATTATTTTATTCTTCCTGCTTGTCTTGTTTTCATTTCAATAAGTTTCTAACATTTAAAAATTGGGATGGTTTCAATCAAAGAACCAATTTCTGCCATCTCTTGCACAGGTAGGAATTTCTTCTCACTAAGATATTAAGTGATAGAGACTTAAACCAGTAAGTACTTTAAACGAAATAGAAGCACTTAATAGGTAACAAGTACATACCATAAATTTTCATAACACGATAACATTTAATGTGCTCTCACAGGCATCAATTCTATGTCTTATAACAACTCTGAAAAGTAAGCAAAGCAGATATCCTTGTTAAAATAACTTTTGTTGAAGAACAAAAAATAATTTGAAAATTGATGAGAACTCTGGCCTGTTTTCTACCAATAATATGGTTTTGGAGTGTGTTCTTATATACCTGAATCATTGGAAATTGAGTAAGTGTTATAACAGAGAGGTATAGTTGTTAAGAAAGCAAGTTCTGGAATTAAAAGATTTGGGTTACTACTCTGGATGTGTTACTTAATATCTATAAGGCTTTAGGCAATTTAACTATATTTTTCATTCATAAAATGTACATAATTACATATATAATGCCTGTTGAGTACTTGTAACAGTGACTAGCACATCATAGAAATTCAATAAATGATATTTAAAAGAATTACATTAAGATTCATAGGAAAATGGGGAATTTGAATTTACCTACCTGGCTGAAAAAGTTATTTAGTTTGTTTTAATGTAACTTTCTCTTCACCAATTCCATACCATTAAAAAAAAAGGCCAATGTGGAATTTAACTTAGATAGTTGTAAGCAAGTGAGTCAGGATAGCAAGAAGCTAGGATAATTCCTTGGCAAGTGGAATAATGAAACTGAGACAGATAGCTGAACACACTGGCCAAGTTATTTACAACCAGATACAGGAGTTTACCTGCGTAGGTATAACATTTAGGCTTCAGTTATATATAAGCTCCAGGACTAGAAAAGTTGCAAAACCAGGTGGGTGATGCCAGGACCAGCTACAATGACTAATAACCCCCTTTCCTGGTGCCTGCCAATCAGTAGAGACTATGACCCTAAAAGAACACACCTGGAAAACTGATGAATATTATGTTGAAAGTCTCCCCTAAGATCTCCCCTAAGATTCCTACCTACAAGAGGAAATGAAAGGACAGTGGTCCCAGTGTGTGCACTCTCCCTCTGGGGAGCAGCCTGTGCCATTCTCTTTCACCTCTTCTTTCCTCACTTCTTCCCCAGCAGGCACGAATCTCCTGAATTCGAAGGCAATGGGCAGCTGGCAACCTGTCCCAGGAAAATCCCCTAAACCTGTCCCCAAGGCTCCCTTTTCTCTTACTTCCCAGTGAGCTAAGGCGGCCAGGCCTAGGCTCTCCTGTTGCTTCCTTTATGCTAAGCCCTCCCTTATTTTACTGATCCCAGCTTTAATAAACATATCCTCATAGTCACTTGGACTTGTGTTGTGAATCTTTTCTACATGAAGTCAAGAACCCACTCACTACGGTCTGGCCTGGCCTTAGGAAGACCAGTTAGGGCCAGGTCCCCTGTCCAGAAACATGTGGCGACCCAGATGGGACTTTCCTGAGCCTATGCATCCCAGCTGGCTCATTAGCAGTGACTTGGACTGTCTTATCGTGTTGTAGAATTGCAGGATTCCAGAGATGAGCCTGCCCAGGGCCACCCCTGAGATAGGACCATGCTAGGTACCAGCTTAAGTCTATTATCCTAGGTGGTTCCTTGATTTACATCAGGTGAGCTTGGGTGAGTTCCCTTGGAATTCCAGACCACCCTGTTTTTATAAGTTAAGAGGCTAAGGCTTTTTGCTCTGTCTTTTTAAAAATATTTGAGGTAGAGCTAAGGGTTAAGGTTTGAGAAGAAGCCAGGCTAAGTCAGGATAGCAGGATAAAAATGAACGGCTGATATTTAACTTTGGCTTTTAGTTGAAGTTGCTTTCTGGGAGTCTGAACAAAAACCTCTTGCTGGGTAAATAAAAGTCTAAACTCATTCAGCTCTGAGAATGAAAGGCACTTATTTCTTCCAATTCGAATCTCAGACCTTCTTAGGTGACTGAGAATCTACATAGAGGGGGTAGGGAAAGGCCAAGACATGTGGGAAAGTTTGAGATGCCTGGGCAGTCCCCCTTGGAGCTCAGAACACAGGTAGCACACTTTAACCCAGGACACAGTTCCCTCGAGGTTTGTTCAAGTTTTGCAGATCTCAAACTAAAATTGGGGTCTTCATGGGGAGGCCCTGACTCCAGGGTCAGAGAATTGACCTAGTTCCCATTAATGCTCCTGTGGATATACAGTTAATAGAAAGGCTTTATGTGCAGGTACTTAAAGAAATGAGATTTAACTGGAAGCGATTAACTTAACGTGGCCAAAATATAGCTCTTTTGATGCCTAAATCTATTTAGCATGCAAAATTAGAAAAGCAGGCTCTAAATTAAACTGGATGAATGGGAAGTTTATCTTAATTGCAAATTAGAGGTTCTTAGGGGGAGCACAGGGCAATTAATGCTAGAATAGAAAACCAGAAAGACCAGTTTGAGGTGATGGGCAGGGTCTGACAGCCACTGTTCTGTGGTCTTGGTTTTTTCCAGGCCTGGGTTGGGCCTTCCCCCTGGCCAGTCCCTTTGCTGGACCTGTCAGGGTTCTCTGTTCATGGTTGGTGTGGTTCTTTTGAGTTTTCCCAGGCTGGGCTCTGCCCCTTCCTTCCATCATTTTGGCTTCTGCTGTCAAGTACCTGTGTAGTTCTGCTGTGTCATCTGGTTTCTGCTGGTTTCTCCTGTGTCTGTACCTATGGGAGAGGTTTCACTTCTACCTTCTCCTTTTCTGATGTTCCTGGTGCCTGGCCTAGGTTGAGCCCCAGGGAAACACTTCCTGTCTGCCTGGAAGATTAAGTTCCAACTGCCCAGGACATGGTGGCCTCCTGGAGCCTGTGAATAAGCCTGTAAGTGCTATGGTTTCCCAGTAAATCAGGCTTGATGAAGTGCTGTGGCTTAGTGATGAAGCAAGCCTGGTGTCTGCTTTAGCTTCCCAGCTTGCTGAGCTTAATGTCTAATTCTACTTGCCACCTCCCTTTATTAAGGACTGGCTGACTACCTACACTAACACTTGGACTAAAGCAGAATTAAGAAATCTACCTTAAGGTTTTCCTGACTTTCTCCTGGGCCCTGATGGGTTTACAAAGAAATTTAATTTACTCTTAGGGAATATAGTCCTGGCTACTCTGATCTATTCCAATTAATATACCTACTGGTTTCTGAGAGCAAAACAGCAGAATTACTAAAAAAAGAATTGCTAGGAAGCTCTTAGGTAAGAGTCTGTTTCTACTGCAGAAAGCCAGGTCATCTAGGAGGGATCGTTGAAGGCTGAAGTGGAATTTGGAAAGAGGGGCAAGACAGAGGCAGGCATGGGGTTGCTCCTGAGGAGTTTCCCCTTCTCCTTACTAATAGTTTGGGAGAAGTTGAAATTATCATGGAGAGGAAAACTACTAAGGCCCTAATACATACTTTATTTTTTTTTTAATTACAGATTACATTGGATATTATTTTATATTAGTTTCAGATATATAGCGTAGTGGTAGGACAGTCATACTTTGTAAACAATCCCTGTAATATTTTAAGTGCTCAGCCAGCACTGTACATAGTTATTATAATATTACTGACTATATTCCTTATGCTGCACTTTTTATCCTTGTGACTATTTTATGACTACCAATTTGTAATTCTTAATTTCTTCACCTTAGTCACCTAATTCTTCCTTTTCCTCTGGCAGCTGTCACCCTACTTCAGAATAAGCTTCTATGCAAATGGTAGAGACTATTATCCAATGTCTCCTTTTAAATCAGAACCTGTTTCCTTCCAACTAGGAAATGTTATATGACAACATATATTTTTATCAATCTCATCTGCCCTGATTCACCTGATATGGCAAGACTTTCTTAAAACCAATGGTGCCCAGTATCATTTTCTAGAAGAGTGAAACTCATTTAAAAATATGTACGCATATGAAAAAAAATTTTAATAAGTAAATGGATTTGTCAGTCCTTTAAAAACATCTGAGTGGCAACCCAGTCTGGAGGTATTAAAAACACCTGTCTTTGTTTGAAGCAAATGAAGTCTTTACAGGACCAGAGGTGTGGCTCCAGAACATCACAGCCCACCAAATCCTTTGTAGGTAATTGACTTTATGAAACCAGAGTCCTAGAAGAAGCTTGCTTTCTTTCCCTACATTTTTGGAATGTAAATACCTAGTCTTTTCTGGGAACTCTCAACTGGGCCATCTTTTTAAATAGAAATTTTTGGAGGTAAATTTTATCAAAAGGGAAAAAATCCTTTGCTATTCTGAACAAATCAATTTAACCTATTTCAGCTATTATTCCTTTCCAAATTAGTAAATTCTGATAAAAATACTGAATATCTAGATATTTTGGAATAACAAGAAATACTAAAACCTTGATTGTTAGACAAGTCTTAAGTTCACCTGCTCTTGGCTTTTTATCACAAAGAGGCAGTAAAGTGGATTTGCAGCTGTTGATGAATGTCTTGTGCTTCACTGCAGGTGTGTTTCTCGAGAGTGAGAGTGTGTTTGCCAATAGAGGAACCTATGTTTCTAAAGGTCAAGAAATGTGTTTATAAAAGTCAACCTAAGGAATGTTGGTTGATTATTTTTTGCTTATGCTTGGAATTGAGGCTTCTAAGGGTTAAAAGTTAAAATTAAGTTGGAAAGGTATTTAATGGTTTTGGTAATAGAAGGCATAAGGCATGAAGATGTATTTTTGAAGTACAAGAATTAAAAAGAGTTGTTCTAAAGATGGTTGTTTCTGAATGGGTAAAAATTTGTGAAAGTTTAAGGACCTGGAGTTGTTTCTATTACACTTTCTCTTGCCCTAGTCAGTGTAGGGGAAACCGACCTGTCGACTGTGGAGTAAATCCTTTGTCAAAATGCTTCTCGTCAAAGCTGAGATGGAACGTGAGGCTGCCCTCTGGACACGGAGTCACCCACCCCCATGACCATCCCCCAGTGATACCTGGCACACAGGGTCCAATGAGTCAGGCTTGATCACCCCTGATGTCCAAAGGGACTGTTTTCCTCCCCTTTTGTTTGGCCAGCCTGATCATTGGGAAGGCCTCCCTCAGGTCACGGGGTAAACACACCCATGGCTCAAAGAAGCTTTCTCTCTCTTCCAGTGTGGAACTTTTTGAGTCCCCTGAGTATGTCAAATCCATCTCCAAGGCATCTAGCCAGTGTCCTGGTCCTTGGTGAGGCCACCCTCAGGTCATGGGGTAAACACATCCACAAACATATTTTCCCTTTGTATTCTTTTTGCTGGTGGGGACTATTACTCCTTGTCCTCTATCTGGAGCATTTGTCTTCTGTCATGAGGTTTCTGACTTGTCAGTGAGCCAAGGCTGTCCCCTCACCCCCCAGACTTTCTCCTGCTGCTTGATTCCTTAAATTGGAGAGAGACTTTCTTTATTTCCACCACTTATTCATAGCCCTTGAAGCTTTCATTGAAAGTCTCAGTAGGTCTTCTTGTTTGGTATTTAGGCCCTTCCCTCCTTCCCAGTCCTCTTAAAAGTTGTCAAAAGTGAATGAGAAAAATCTTGTGCATTCTCTACAAAAAATAGCGGTTTGGATTGTGTGTATGTCTTTATGTATTTAGTCTTTATGTGTGTAGACTTTTTGTAATATGTGTTCATCTGTGTATTGTATGTGACATGTTTCCTGCCTCTGGATGGCATAACTAAGGTGTAATATTATATTGGCCTAAAAAAGAAGAAAATGTTACCCTTTGCAACAGCATGGATGAGAACATTATGCTCAGTTAAGTAAGACAGTCAGAGAAAGACAAATACTATATGATTTCACTCATATGTGGAATCTAATGAACAAACTGAACTAACAAGTAAAATACAGATAACCTCATGGAGAGCAGGACCGCAGCTACAGGTGTGGGGGCAGAGCTTATAGGATAGAGGGATCTAGAGAAAAGGAAAAAGGACCCATGATCATGGACAACAGTATGGTGATTGCAAAGGAGAAGGGGACATTAGGGAGTTAAAAGGTAATGGAAAAATATAATAAGTAATTTTTTAAAAAACAGATTAAATACTTACATAAATTGAACAAGATCCTGTGGTCTGCAGAAAATATTTGATATTAAAACTGGTTGTAAGTTGATTAATGTCTTTTAGAGTTATTACTATAAAATATGTGTTTGTTTCACCCAGATGTACAAAAATGTTATGTTATGATCTTTTGATTAGGTTTGTTTGACAACCTTCCCAAAATTTATTTATTTTATTTTATTTTTTAAATTATTTTATTGTTGTTCAAGTACAGTTGTCTGCATTTACCCTCCACCACTCACCCCTACCCCAACCATCTTCACCTCCAAAATTTAAATTTTCAGTGACTTCTTTTAAAAACTGAGAAATGTTTTTAATGATCATCTCTCTGATGATTAGTAACACTGACCCAGTGATCTCACTCTGGAAATATATCCTAAGAAACCCAAAACACTAATTTGAAATAATATATATGCCCCTATATCCATAGCAGCATTACTTAAATAGTAAAAATCTGAAAACAGCTCAAGTGTCCATCAGTAGATGAGTGGATAAAAAAGCTGTGGTATGTTTACACAATGGAATACTACTTGGCAATAAAAATAATATTGTACCTTTTGCTACAGCATAGATGAACCTGGAGATTATTATGCTAAGTGAAATAAGCCAGTCAGAGAAAGACAAATACCATATAACCTCACTTACATGTGGAATCTAATGAACAAAATAAACAAACAATATAGAAACAGAGGCATGACTACATAGGACAGAGTGGCAGCTGTTAGAGGGGAGGGGTGTTCAGGGACTGGATGAAAGAACATGAAAGGATTAAGCAAAATATGGGATATATATACACATATATATTAGACATCATATATATACATATATGTAAGACATCATAGACATAGACAACCATGTGGTGATAACCAGAGGTAAAGGAGTGTGAGGTGTGAGGGGTTGGTGAAGGTGGGCAAAAGGGGAAACGTGGGAACACAAAGAGACCTGGCTCGGCGTCATGGGTGCACAATGCGGTATGAAGATGACGTTTTATTGAGTTGTACACTTGAAACCGACATGGTTTTGGGAATCAAGTTCATCCCAATAAATTTTTTAAAATTCCCTATGATAATTTTCTTTTGGAGAAAAGTATTGGGTTGGCCAAAAACTCCATAAAAGACAGTTTTCATTTTCACCAATAACTTTATTGACAAAATAAACTAAGCAAGAAATCTCCGACAAGAAACTTCACAAACCACTTCGGACACATTTGATCAGTCACAGCACCTTCTCCATACATTTCACAAATCTTTTTCTTGTGTTTTTACCTTTCTTGAAATAATAAATCATAATACACCAAAAAGTTACTTATTTTCTTCCATCTTCAATATTAAAATGGCTAAAGAAAGATTCACCAATTTTGATAGGTTTTTTTAAATACATACTGATATGACAGCTGTCACAATACAATCTAACAAAATAGTTTCTAATGAAGTTAAAGAAAACTAAGCAATACTAGAGCCATCTTATGGAAAAAAACAAATGAACTTTTTGGCCAACCCAGTAAAATAGGTTCAATTTTCTCTCTTTTTTATTAATTTTATGCTGTTATTTTAGTATTTTCTAGACTGTTATTTAATACCTTTTGTATAAAAAACATGCTACTACTGAAGGACTAATGAACAGTTATGTTATGGTGTAGTTAACCAAATAATTTGGTTAAGCAAATATATATTTAATCATTTTCATAGGGGTTGTCCATCCACCAAATTTCTACAGTTCTCCTTTGCTTTGCATTCTATTACAAGTAACTGAGTCTAGTAAATCAGGTACAGGTTGGATAAATATATTTTCTTATGTTGATTATAATAAAATATGGTAAAAATAAGCACACCTAAATAAATAATATAAATAAAGAATTAATACTTTAATTTTGAATGTACTTCAGAATCTGTTAGAACAATGTAAGAAAGTTCATTAAATAGTTTATCTTTGATGATGCTATAAAATGTGAGAAAGAATCTTAAGGTTTAGATTCTAGAAAAATAAAGATTTTTTTTCAGAGCTCAAAGAAAAATGATAAATATGTATAAAGCATCAACAATATATCTTTCCCTCTATATGAACATGTGCAGTATTTAAATTTAAAAGTTTAAAGAAGTAAATATTGTCAATTGTAATTTATAAAAGAAATGTGTTTATTTGCTATTCATCCAAAATTTGGAGTGTTCTATATCATCTAGTGTTCTAGTGTATATATCATCTTGAGATAATTAAATAAATTTTGGCTAAATATAGAGCTTAAGTTTCTTTGAATCTACTGTCATCTGTCTTTGCAGAGTATACAGCCAATTCATCTTATGAAAAGATGGCTGTGATAAGATGTAAATAAATGCATGCATATATATAAATAAATCCTCATATCTATATACGTTATGTACATATACATGATCACACAAATAAATATATATAAATTAATACAAACATATACCTAAACTAATGTGACAAGTGAATGCATTCAGCTAAAGTGAGAGAACAGGACTTATAAAAAAACAGAGTAGTGGAAACACAAGGGCAAGTTAAATTTCTGAAAATGTAACTTGAAGTGAAACAGCACTTATTTCCAGCATTAGAAAAATATATACAAAGCTCCCTGGTTGGATCTATTTTGGTCTGTAGACTTCATTTTTATTTATATGCCAACGTAGCTAAGTTTAGTAATTCTCTCTTTCTGTTACCAGCACTATTAACAAAACTCTTGGAATAAAAATATGCTTTTCACTGTAACCTGGTTAATATTCATCTTTAAGTTTAATTTTATCATATGATTCAGACGTAAGTTGATTTTTCGAGGCAATAACTAGCTTCCCAACCTCAGCCCTCTCTCATGCCTTTGCACTGCCTATTAACTCTCGGAACTGACAAACACTCCCAGGTTATGGGAATGGAACCCAAAGGAACTACTGAAATTAACTTTCCATACAGTTTGTTAGAATAGGAGCTGGAAATAAAAATTGATTAGAATTACAGAAATAAAATACAGTTCTTATAAACATGAACTTTAAGACAGAACTCTACACTTTGTATGATCATACAATTTGTTGTTTTGGAAACAGGAATGCAAAAAAAAGGGCATTCGAGGCAAGAACAGCCTATGGAAAGGTGAAAAGTTACACTGAATATTTCATATTGTGTCCCAGAGACTGCATGGGCCCTGATACAAAGTAGCTGCAAAATAAATATTTACTGAACATGCCAAATTAAGAGCTGACAACAATAGCTGATGAAAATGTTGCTTTTCTCTATAAAGAGCATGTGTTCCCAAGTCAAGACTGTGCAAAAACATTTAAGCCCTATCTGCTGAATTTCCAAATGCTTTCAAACATCCCCACTTGTGTTTCCTACCCCTACCTTAAAAGCTAAGAGTCCCAAATGAATTTTTTTTTTTACTTTACCTGATCCAAATTGATTGTAATTCCTCAGTCCTTTTGCATCCCTTCAATTATACATCCAACACCAGGTTGAGATATATCTGCGACTTCTCGAGTCTCCTCATCCAAGTATGCTGCTATTTTGATAGACATCTACCAAGGAGAAACCCTGCATTATCACATAGTCAGACGTATATGATTCTCCTCAGCTCATTTTCAGATTCTTGAGCTCCTTCCCATCTGGTACACTTAGTATTTCTGTTATACAGCACAGATATTTCTCAAGAATCTTGACAGTAACTTAAATCTATTCAAAATGTAATAAGATTCAATATTGTAGACTCTCCAATCTTTTTAATCCCTTTTATATAATTTATAATTTCAGTTTTCTAAATAAATTTCTATCACGTAGCCCTTAAATTTGTCCTTTTCCCTATTTTCTACATATTTATGTAGGCATAAACACTACTTCTTTGCCATTACAAGAAGACATTGGGATTTCTCCTTCCATATTTGAGCTTCACTGACCTTTTTGTAATTACTTGGTATTTGCGACTCAAACCTGGTTAGGTCCATGACTTCATAATTCTTCTCATAAAAGCACATGGCTTTCTCAATACATGATTATGTTCCCTAATTAAGTAATTATTTTTTGTTGTAGTTAGGGTAATTTTGACCTTTGAATTTTAGTTTACATTACTAGCACTTTAAACAAAATGTTCCAATGAAAGTTCAAATATATAGTTGGTACATTTTGAATTCTTATGACAATATGGTAATAAAAATAAGGCAAAAATTATTTTCATGTCAAATGAGGGAAAATGAGGCATAGCAAAGTTGGGCAATTTACCAAAACCATTTAACTAATGGCATTTTCAGAAAGAATATATAGTTTACTATGAATATTTCTTGGCCAAACTTTTTTTCTCAACTACAACATCACACAACATGAATAGAAAATTAATCATAAATTCAGACTGAAGAGGATTTACATCTGAAAATAACCCAAGTGTAGTTCTACTTAAATAGCATCTGTTCCCACCCACCATCTCTTCTGATTTTGTTTCCCCCAAGTGCGAGGAAATGTGATTGAGGACATTCAGCAATGTTCTTATGTGCTTTACCTCCAAACTCGAGGTTTAATTGGAACTTGTGGTGTGAGCTACATTTCCCTGTAAGAAACCAACTATATCTTCTGTAGTAAAAAATTCCTTAAATCAAAATAGATTTCATGCTAAGTTTTTTACAATAGAAATGGAAAGTCAGCTACTAATTTCCTTTGGTAAAATTATAACATTTTACTGAACATACACCTATATGTTTTTAAATTTTAGACACAAACATGGTTTGTTTTGCCAAATATATGATATTTCCTTTTTGATTTCCATTACAGGGTATCCTTTTACTTGTATTTTGTACAAGATGATAATCTGAACTCATCCATATTAAGCACTCCGTAATTCACAAAAATAGTAACAACTACAGCCTTTAGCTTATGATATCACACACAATTCCTAAGTTTAAAAAAATATTTATCATCACCAGTCATTAAGGTCTATAGCACTCACACAGATGTTAGGAAGCACCTGTAAATGTGTGATATGCTCACTGCCACGCTCCAGCAAAGAAAAACAGGTCTCCACGTGCCTCTGCTGGGCTGATCTCTCCCCATTAAAGTGCCTCACTTTCTCCTGCAAGCAAGGAAAGTATCTTTGGATGTTCATGGATGAGTTTCTAGGGCTCTATAAAGGTAGAACGTAGAAGATGGTGTTGTTTTTATTTCTCAATTAGTAAGCACAAGCTTACCCAAGACTACAAGGTCTATGCTTCTATACCAAAGATAGCATTCCTAGTCCTTTTTGCTCCCTTGAGGGTTTGAAAATACACTTTTACAAACTAAAGAGTAAGGTGTTCCTTCCCAGTCCTCCTAGAATCTAGACGGACGGTCCAAATGCTGACCATGGACCATAGAACCATCTTTCTTGTTTACCTTTCTCCAATTTATTCTTTGCTTCTACCTCTATTTCCATTATCTTCTCCCAAAACTTTGAAAAGGTAACATAATTTTTTAAAACATAAGCTAATATGCTAAGTTTTTTCCTAACTGTTACATATTGAAATTCAATTTGGCCCAAAAGACTTTTATGTTGGATATAGCTTCTGGGGTCTCTCAGATCTCAAGCCTTCTAGTTTGTCCACTGATTTTTTTTCTTATTTGATTGTATCAGTTTCTGTTCTACTCAACAGCCTTTAGTGGGTGTTTAAGCTCATTTATTACTTTTGGCTTAGTAGGCAGAAAGTGAGAGAAGAGAATCTAACCTCCAAGCTTCTGTCCTACTTTTTTTACATCTTCTTGTGATAATATCGGAGTCACTAGCAGACCTATTAAACCCATTACAGCCTGAGATTCATATTATTTATTGCACCTGACCCCGAGACAGAGCCAGAGAGACAGAGAGAGACTGACTGCGTGTGTGTACAACAGGAGGATTAACCAAAGCACTGAAACCTGACAGGGTTTGACGGCAAAGACCCCAGATAGAACCACTTAAGTAACTGTGAAAATGTAACTATTAGTCCAGATATCCTCCTGAGAAAGATGTTTTGTCTTCATGGTTATATCACAGTAGAACAAAGAAGTTACAAATAATTAATTCAGTGGGCCAAACATACATTTGAGTAAATAACAATGAAATGACATAAAATATAGAAACATTTGCCTGTTGATCTTTGGCACTAAACATTTATATTCTTCCTTTGCCATAAACCATGTTCATAACAGACTCTCTGTTTGGAAAAAAAAAGCATAAATGCTTCAGGAAACTTCTTTCAGTCTTAGATGTTAGCCACTAAAAATAGAGAGGTTTCTGGAGGAGATATTTTTGGCATTATTGACCATAGTCAGAAGGAAATGACCTACAAAAATACATTTTTGGTCATTTGTGTTTTTAGCTGTGTCAAAAAAAGAGCTATATAAACAAAAGCAAAGCACAGATTATATCCCGGTAGTAGTTAATATTTATTGAGGAATTACAAAGTACCAGATTCTATTCTAAGCATTTTATGCTTATTAATTTTGTTATCCTCACAATAACTCTAGTACCCTATTTTAATTCTTCAAATAATTCATACTGGTGGCAGTTCCTATTATTCACTGTTCAATGCAAATCATGTTACTTTTTCAGTAGCAAAATCCCATTACGCCTTGTCTTTAAGTGCTATAATAATTTATAAACAAAACTAAAACAATTCAATAAGCTAAATTAAACCAAATTAATTGAATCAAAACCAAAAAAAGTCTCTTTTAAAAATTAGAATATCAAGTGAAAATTTAGCATGACGGATCAAGAGATGATGATATTATGGCATTGCCATCATTTTCATTAGTGTCTCCTTTAGAATTTCCCAGAAAGTCAGTGACCAATAGAATCTTTACTGCACGTTAGTAGGAGACTAGATCTTAATTCATGAACTGATTATTTTGCTATTTTGAATAGAACATTTTATTTACAGATAACGATTATTTTAAATAATGACACACTTTACTTAAGAAATTGCCATTTAGTCCTTACCATTTTCAGTGCAATTTGAGCCCATGCGCACTTTGCAGTTCAACTGCAACCTTCTCATCGTGAGGGACTCAGCAGCCAGACACCTAATGAATGATGCATCCCTAACTCAGCTTCTTCACTTCTGCAGTAGTGCCTCCACTCACTCTCTAAATGGACCATTTCCTTGCTTAAAACTTTCCCTGAAAAGGTTTCCAGGTATAGAGGGCAATAGTGACCATCTGAATCTGATTCTCTTTATACAACCTTCCAAAAACCTACAAGAAAAACAATGACAAATAAAAAAACACAAATAAAGAACACTAAAGAAATTACTACTGGCCATGCTTTAGACATTACCAGGGGATGAAAAGACTATGAACACTTAATTCCTTGTATGTATTGAAATGAAAAACAAATTCCAACCAGCTCTCATGGCTGGTGGAAATCTATACTTATGTATGAAGAATGCGGGAAGGGAGACTTAAAAGGGTCTGTGAAAAAGAAGAGTAAAACAGAAGATGCAGATAAAAGACAAAATCACTTCCAGAAAGAGACATTTCAACAGGAAGTACCAAAATACAACACGCAAAGAATTGGTGGTTCCCAGTGTCAGCTATGATAATGGGCTTGAAAGTAAACAGATCTGCCTTTGGAAAGCATTGCTTTTAGCGGTAGAATCTTTGAAATAGACAAAGGGTGGCAGTGAAAAGAAAAGAAAGAAAGAAGAAATGAGAATTAAAAGTTAAAGATCTCACAGAAACAAGAGACAAACATGAATACCACACTTCCCTGCTTCCTGACACCATTCCTATCATCACTAACGTAAGTTTTTAATTACATTTTATCATACTGGTAGAAGACAGCACTCCTGAGCCAGGAAAATAATCAACAACAAGCCAAGGATTAAAAGGAAAAAAATAACCCATTCAATGAAAATTACTGTAAAAAGTGAATAATAAATTCAAATTAAAATATTTTTTGTAATAAATAATCTTTTCAAAAATAAATAAGGCAACAGAAGAACACTAACATTCTAAATTGAGTAAAATAGTCCTACGTAAGCATTTAGCTATAATTTTAAAAGTGGACTGCATCAGAAATATTAAAAAACTAATGACAAAAAAAGACAAAACACCAAAATATTCAATGAGAGTCAATCAAACTCATAAAAAATTGGAGAAAACAAGCCAAAGACAAGGAAATAAAGAATAAATTAGGAGGTGTCCTAGGGGGTATAGATTGAAATAAAAATTTCATAAGGGACTTTTAGGAAAGGCAGAAAATCAACAGAGAGTACATTTGAGATTTTTTTTAAAGGGTAAAAACTTTAAGGAGAAAGTGGATTAAATGTCAGGCAGGCAAGAAAAAGAACTATTCTTTATATAGTTAGAGTTCCCGGGATACACTTGCCATTCTCAAGGCTATTGGCAGTTGGTTGTTCATTCTGGTTGCTCTGGGGTTCCGGATTAAACTTTTCACCATCATATTCACATGAATGGTGGCAAGCATGCTGGGTGTGTGCAATTTGATTCACTTAATTTCTCAGAAGTTCAATACACATGATAGGAACATAGGAACTAAAACTCACAATTATCCTCTTGCTGAACATAAGGTCTTTATCAACATTATGATTTTTTTTTTTTCCGGTCAGGCTTCTGTCTCTGCTGAGATCTTTGAGACTGCTGATCCACGCTGGGTGCCATTTGAAAATCCATTATGATCCTCAAGGAAGGCATAGCATTATATTTGCTTTTTATATCAAAGGACACATCTGAAAAGCCTGCTCCATTGGCTTCTTGTATGAAGGAGATCCTGTCTAGAAAATAAGAACTATAGACCTAGAAAGAAAGAAAAAGTAAGAAACAAGTAGTTTTCACATTATAAATTTTCCAACTCATACTAGATCTCTACAGAACAAAGTTAAAAAGTTAAATATCATTATGGAAATAATTAAATAAAAATTTATTAAAACAAAACTCAAACAATTCACTAGTTTAGTCTGGTAATAATAAGAGTCTGTAAAATCATAATATTGAAATTTTGTTTTTCCTACACATACATGTTGATTAGTTAAAATTTATGGAATCTGCTATTACTGGTCATTATACTTGCCCAGCAGTGTGGCTGTTAAATTTTGAATTCCTGCATAATCACCTGCAGAATTTGTTAATCTCATGCTATATGGAGTCTCCTGGGGATTGGCCATTTGCATGTTTTGACTAGCTCACTACGTAATTTTGATATACATGTGTATCATGGATCACCATCTTAGCACATGGTAGGGTCTTTAATAAGGTATATAAAAGGAATTTACTATTGATAGTCCTTATCAGTGCTCAGTATGTAGAGGACCTATTTCTTTGCTGCAACTACACTTCTCTGTCATCTTTTTTTTTTTTTTGGCATTTCACTTCATGTTAATATATCTGTCCTGTAGTAGTAAGAGGAGGGGAAAAAAAGATGAAACAAAAAATTCTCAATTTTTCTTAACAGTTTTAGTAGAAGTTTGAGTTAAGAAATAGATTAAAATTGATTGTGAGATTACCTGGGGATTTATTATCTATACTCTCCATGTTTTTAGTTCTCACAGATTAATAGAGCTGATCATGTTGTCTTTGATCCTAAATATATCCTAAAATAGATTAAAAAATCTTAGAACAAGAGAGTTAGCAACATTGTCAGAAATTTTCTAAATCCCTTCAGTTTCTTGATATAGAACTGCATGATCCTATTTTACTTTCAGACAGGCTCTACTTTGCTTGGTATGAATACTCAGAAGGCAGCAAGCACTGTGGGGCCATTGATGTATAACGTGAGCATGATGTGTGCGTGTTTTCCTCTTTACAGCCGGTTATAAAATGTGCTTAGTCTTGTGCCAACCAGTTTGAGAAATAGGTAAAGAACAACTTGCAAAGGGTTCTTGAAAAGAGGTAAGTAAACAGAGGAATCTAAGAGGACTTAATCAGACTACCATGCAGGAGAGTAAAAGGTGTTTACTAATTTAATTGGGAATAAAATGGAGGATGTGTTTTAAACTGCTTCAGGAAGGGTTGAGCCTCACCTCTACTTGCAGTTTCCCTAAACTAAGCACACAATGCCATGTTTGTCTCTTTTCACATGCTTTTTTCTTCTACTCGGAATGCTATTCTCTTGCAAGACTTTCTTGACTTCACCTATCATGCATTTTTCCTTCTCTTGGCTTATAATAGGGTATAAAATAATGTTCTTATGCTTAGCTGCTACATCTCCTCCCAGGCAGAGATCATACTTGTCCGCTTTAATTCTCCATTCTCACTTCAGTGTGTTGCATACATTGGTGCTTGATAAATGTTTGTTGAATGAAGAAAAAGTAAAATGGGGAAAAAACAACCATCTCTTGATTAAAGAGTTGTAGGTTAACAAAAACAAATCACTGAATGGAAAATGGTAAATTGTCTTCTTTCACCAGAATTGGTCAGAAGTAAATACATGGAGCCTCTGTTGCTGTCTTCAAGTCTATTCTTTCTCTTAAGATTATAGGAAGGCTCTCAGCATGGCAACTGTGGTGGCCTCCGAGAAGCTTCCGAATTAGTTAGAACTGACACTTTGTAAGTCTGAGCTCACAACCTGGGCCCAACGGATTGCGATAATACATGACATTGCAATCCCTGAATAAATGAATGACGTGAACTGCAAGGTGCAGCCTCCTGTACCAGAGCAGCAACTTGAGAGACTGCAAGCAGAAAGACTGAGAGCTTAAATGCTGGCTTGTAACCAGGTAAATGTCAACTCCCAATCACAACAGATAGAGAAGAAAACACCCTGCATATTGTTTTAACCAGAGCTTCACAAAATTTAAAGTGTGTAACAGTCATCTGGGAAGACTTTAAACCCATATTCCCTTGGGCAATTGATTCTGTAAGTGTAGGAACCTGCCCAGGAATCTGCAATTCAACTAGTGCCTAATGATTCTAAGGCAGTTGGACCTTTGACAATTACTGCTTTATGTTAGCTACAGGGAAAATTTTCCTGCTAATTACATGACAAAATCCTGAAACTTACCCCAAAAGACTAATAAGAATAATTAAAATTGTTTTTGTGAAATTAATCAAATAATTCAGAAACTTGAATTCATATTCTTTGCAAGATACAGGCATATGGTATAGTAGTTCAGAGACTATATTCTGGATTGTTACTATGCATTGGATCATGGAGCTTTTAGGAGAAAGTTACTTCAATGTTTTACATCTTGATTTTCCCCTTCTTAAAGAATAAAAATAACAAAAGCACTTACAGAGCTATTGTAAGGATAAAATGAGATAATATAAAGTGCTTATTAAATATACTGCTCCCAGAGGAAGTTAAGTAAAGGTTGTCCATTGCAATGATGATATAACTTACAGTTTGGGAGATGATATTTGGACAATAATAACTATAATGCAAAGGAGATAGGAAAAAAGTAAAAAAAAATTCTAGATATCTATATTAGGACAAGAACAATGGGTTGCACAAGGTTTAAGGCATTCAATTCTATAACATAAGTAAAGATAAGCTTCTGTGGAACTCTAAAAGACAGAAATCATATATTCTGCTATGGGGAAGAGCTCAAACAAGGCATCATGGGTGGACTGACATCTGATTTAGGTCTTGAAGAAACAGTGGGGTAGCAGTGAGAAATAAGACTGAAATGCTACAGGAGTCTGAAAAAAGTAGCAAAAGAAGGCATTTGCTTATTTGATGGTTTTTTTCCACACAGGAGCATCTAACAGGGCAGGAGACACTTTTATTTCCAGCTTGTAAAGCAATTCCAGAGGTGGTAACTGAGATGTCAATATCGTGGCCTTTTCAAAATGCAATGAGTCAACTGAAGTCTAGAAAAGAGGTCTCTATTAGTCACAGATAAATATTCAACCAAGCTGGTGACATGAAGCTGACTGGCAAGAGTGGAGGTGCTGGTATTGAACAGATGCAGCCTTTTCAGACTACATCTCCCAGACTTCTTCTAAAGGCAATTTAAAACAATGATGGTACTTAGGCCCCGGGAAAAAACAAAACCTAACACCACAGCCTTGGGCAATGAGTGCGTGGTGTCAGTAAGGGCACCTGAGTGCTGTTGGCTCTTGTATTAACCCCTCCTGTGGTTTGGGGTAGATCCTAAAGTACTAAGGCCACTCTGTCCCCAGGGATTGTGACTCCCAACTAAATTGAAAGGAAAATCATTAAAGCAAAAAATGCCTCAAGACCTTGCATTAGGCCAGAGACTAAGTGGTGCTGCTATTAGAAAAGAAATACATATTAAGTTAATACTGTTTTTAGACTTAAACTAAAATATATATAATGTATTATTTTAATTCCAGCAGTGCTACAGAGATTAAAATAGAACTTTTTGAATTTTGCAAAGAATCAATAAATATAACATCCATATGTTAACCATTCAGCTGTCTTTTGAATATCAAGTTACTAGAAGATAGTCATACCTACAATATTTTCCAATAATATAAGTATTAATTTTTGTTCCTTCATGGAAATTATATAGTAAGAAAAACACTGTGGAGTTGAATTCAGAGGTTGTAAAATATACCAGAGACTATTAGCTCTGGAGACTATTAATGTTTCTCTTTATATTAAAAACTCATATTCTTTAAATACATATAAATATATAGGGTGGGCAAAAGTAGGTTTACAGTTGTGGGTATAGAAAATAATATAATAATTAATAAATAATAATACAAGAATAAACTGTTTACGTACTCACAACTGTAAACCTACTTTTGCCCACTCTGTATGTGCTTAAAACATATATACACATATATGAGCATGCTTAAAACAACACAACAAATATTCATAAATCACCTTGAAAGGATTTTTATTAATATATGTTAATATCATCTGAAAGAAAACCTGACCTCGTTAAACATCCAGAATTATGCACGCTGTGTGTACACCAAGAGAGATGTTATGCAGGATGCCTCGCTGAGTAGACAATTGTAGGGAACTTCTTCCTCATAAGAGAAATGTGCTGGCCTTGTGTGAGATGTAGGCCACATAACCGCCCCTCAAGGTAATATAAACATACTGAATGCAAGGGACGTGGTCTGTTGAATGACCTCCAAAATTCAATAGAGCAATCTAGCTCCGACAATTTTGCTGACTAATGTACTAGATAGCATTATTGGATTTCCTGATGACACATCATTTATGCTTTCAAATATATACAACAATTATTGACATCATCATCAGAGTGGCAATATACAAATACATCTTTACCACATAGGTGCCATATAAAAAGATACTCAATCTACTTATATAGAAATTACCACTAAAAAAGGAGGCATTACTTAGAGTCTGAAGAATAATAGTGACAGGAATCTCGGGTTAGATGTCAGGGTATATTCTGTAAATATCTAACCATTATTTGTATAAAAGAATGAGGGGGCAGCTGAGTAGCTCAGAAAGGAGAAACCCCGAATAAGCTTTGATTCAAATTATTTAATAAATTCTATGATTTTGCTATTGATAATGTTTACATAAAGAGAACAGGCTTGTGGTATTTAGTAGTTGGGAAGTTCACATACTAGTAATATTTTTTAAATCACCATTTATGTTTTAGAATATTAATAAATGAGTAATATGTTTAAGAAAATTTTATGTACAGAAGTGACTCCAAATTTTCTTATCTTAATTTATAAAACATAGTGGCTATAGAAACATGGTCCTATTTTAAAAAGCTTAGAAAAAAGCCAAACTTTTAGCAAAGTTATATCTACTTCTGATCTGATAGAAAAACATCATGGATTGGCTAGCTTGCTCAATGAGTAAATTACATCTGAAAGCACATTTGCACACTTTGGGATGTTGACTGAATAAACTCATGTTATGTGGCTCTTCATTCCTCCTGGAACTTGACCCTCAAAGCTGTGGGCAGGACTAAAATGGGTATTATGCACTCCTGTAACACCTGCTGGCATTTTATTGTTTTATTCTCTATGTGTACATATACTATTTGTCAAAAATATATAGGTTATGAGGAAATAATTACCATGTTATAGAACAATATAGTTCACTAATGATTTCCTACATACCGTCCATGAGTTAAAAGTTGTTTACTTGAATTTCTGTTGAAGCAGAGAAATTAATCTGGATGCTGCGTAGAAGATGAACTTGAGGCAATGACCCCAGTAGGAAGGAGGTGCCGTAGTCCAGTTAGAAATCCAAATTTTACTCATGTTGTGAGAGGGATGAAGAAGAAAAAAGTAGAGAATAATAAACAAATACTAAAGATGTTAATTGACTCCTCTTGATGATTAATTCTATGTAGAGGATGAAGAGAACCAAAGGAAAGAAAAGAGTTGAAGGTATTTCTAAGATTTTTAGTGTAGTTTGGAATGGTTAATGATGTCACCAATACAGAGAACACACAAGGAGGTATTGATTGGAAGCAGAAGAATATGATGAATTAAACTGAGTACATTAGTTTGGAAGTTATTCAAGGCATGCAGGTAGGGGTTTCCAGCTGATATATGGAAGACTGAAGCCCAAGGAAATTTCAGGGTTGGATTTAGAAATTTATTCAGTATCACTAAATGGTAGTAGCATGGATGACATCACATCAGGAGAAAATGGAAACAAAACCTTATAAAGATTATTAATGTTTTCCAATTATCATGAAAAGAATAAAAAGGATACCATAAAGGACATGGAGTAGGAAAGGTCAGAAAAGTAGCAATACTAACAAAATTGCTTCACTGAAGAAAACTACTTTATGATAACCAAACTGAGTGTTCATGTAAAATGTCAGCTCCGTTGGAGCAAGCCACACAACTGCCTAGTTCACTGCTGAGTCCCCAGCACTGGAAGTGATGTGTGGACCTTCATGGGTACTCCGTACATGTGAAGTGAATGACTCAAACAGTGATATAAAATGAATAATAGAGGTTTATTCAAATAAATACTAAAACATTTACTATTGATGAGGTAATTGAGGACATTTCAATACAATCATAGGAGCAGACATCAAACTTTAAGGGAAGCTTAAGTATTACAAATACTGGGAAATGACTTCTCTTCAAAAAATTGTATGTGAAGGAAAAGTAACAGGAAGGCAGCTCTTAAAATAAGAAAAATAAAACTCGGGAGGCAGAACATTATGAAAAGAAGAAAGCCCTCTAAACCTCTCAGCATATAAAGGATTGGGGTGAAGTCAGCCTAAAATGCAGCACAGAAAGGGAAATTCCATGCCCACATGGTAATTTCTTGAGAATGCAGGCGGAATGTCACTCTATTGTCTTCTTACTGTATAGGTTCTGACATGCAGGAGGTACTCAGATTGGATGTACCTGCTGAATCAACTACATTTAAACTATATTCCAAGAGGAAAATGTATTGGTTTGTCCTTGTTAGTCTTGTCTTTCCCCTCTCTCCACTCAGCATGGCAGCCAAGACAACTATCTCAGGAGCTGGACCCACACTTGACAGTCCGACAGGATGCTAGTGCTGTTGGCAAATGGGGCTTAATTATGCACAGGTCCCAGAAGCTCTGAGGAAATAAGATGAAACTATTGTTCCTTGTTATGAAATTAATTTCCCTCATCTAGAGATCATATATTTTTATAGCACTGAAAAATTTTTATGAAATGGAAAAGGTTTGAATCAGATACTAAAATTGTTCAGTTTTGGTTAGATTTTTAGAGCTAAATTTTTTAGTCCAAATAAGTTTGTTTCTGGGGATAAATTAATTTCATATGTGTGCCTGTATATTGAAAAATAATAACATTATTTTAAATCTGGGTTTGTTTTTCCTTCTTCCCTTCCTCCCTTTCTTCCTCTCTCCTTCCCTTTTTTCCTTCCTTCTCTCCTTTCATTTTCATTTCTCTTAGAATGATAGTCATAGAAGCTGGATGTTTTGATTTAGGGGATTGTATTCCATGTTTCTCTCTTAACTGTACACTACACAGCTAGTTTGCAGTGTTTGGATACATACATTGGTATCCGTAGTGTTTTGCCAAGAGGCAAGTTGTAGGTAGACTGTTACGTAAGTTACTGCTGCTCTACAGACTGTGAGCATTTGGAGCTCAGCCGTTGACAGTGCGGATATTGGGAGCTGTTTTATCTAGACTCACAGGATGTCTCAGTGGGTCTTTAATCCGATTTAATAGTGCCAAAATAACCGGGTGCCATGCATGTACAATATGCCTGTGTTAAAAATTCCCACAAAATTTTTGGATGAGTAACCTCACAGGCAAAGTAACTCATATCTGATATTTAAAAAACAAAACTGATGTGATTGTGTTTCTTATTTTCAAATGGCAAAGAGTATATGATCACTAAATATGCTTTAATTACTCCACATGTCCTAAAAAATATATGGTGTGGTAGGTCTCCTCTAGAAAACATCAATTTCACAAAAACCTTCAAGTGCTTGTTTTTCTCCATGGTGATGACAGCAGAGCCCCACTGCCTGTATAAAAGTTCATTTATGATGAAAAACTGCTTAAACTATCTCCTAAGATTATTTTTGAGCTTCTGCCCCCCAAAAAAATTTGTGATGTAATCAGCTGAAGAATCAGCTGTAAAGACCAAATAATTATATAAAAAGGCAGAAAAACATAAGACCTGACTTGTGTTAATATTTCTCAAACTTTTATGACCTTAAAAGTCACTTGGGAGGCTTATTAAACATACTTTTATGGGCCCCATCTCATGCCTCCTGAACAGGAACCTATGGGTATAGTGGCAGGACTAAGGAATTTAATAACCACCATTGATGAATTTCATGTCAGTGGTCCTAGACACACATTGTGTCCAGGCAAAGTTTTAAAATTTTCTGGGATTCAGTACCAGATGGTCTTTTATCTTAGTTGATTTACATTTTTTATTTCAACCTTTAGTCACATGTGGAGATGATGTGGGATTATCAATAGACCCTCCTGGGTCTGGGAACCTGGAGAGAGTAAAGGTCAAGAGAAGAGAGAGGGCTGTGCCGCCCCCTTCTCTTTGCTCAGGACTTGGTGGCCAGGTATCCTTATCCAGGCAGCAAAGCACACATTGAAAGCAATTGACCAGTGAAGTAAAGGAAATTGGGTCTTTCCTGAGCAGGTAAATTTGCTATCTGAATTATCTGGGGAACTGACCTGATTTTCTGCTTTTTCTTGTCAATGGAGACTTGGCCTAAATTTGCCCTGATTGCTTGCTCACCAAAGATGGTAAGTGGTCAGACTAATCCAAATGGTCTAGTGTGCTCTTGCAACATTTGTATTAGTCATTCATTAGCATCAATGACACAGTAAATTAAATTTTCCAAAAACCCTTTAGGCATTATGTAGCCTTTTTATATAGGTTATGTCATTTCAGCCTCCAGGTACAGGACAGTATTTTTGGTCCCATGTTACTGTTTAAAAGTTGGAAAGCCCAGGAAAATCTAACAGTTTATTATTTGGAAATCAGAAATTAAATCCCAGGTTCCTTGACATATTGTTTAGTGTTATATCTTTGATTGTGCTATGATTTATTTTTTCTTTAAAAATTATTAATACATAACTATTGCTATTTATTAATATGAATCTTGAATCTGCTAGGATAGTATAAATTGCAAGTCACAGATCATCTTCTCAATCTGGCTTAAATAACAAAAATGATTTATACACTCTTGAAAGCAAAGAATTGTATAGCTAATTTTACCTCAAGACCCAAGCTTGATCCTGAGACTCAAATAAGGACTTAGTGTTTTTCCTCCCTATTTCTTCACCCCACTGATTGTTTACTCTGTCTAGCAGCACGATTACTACTTGTGACCGTAAAGCAATGGCCAGCAGCACCCGAAGCAAAACGTTCCTTCATATTCAGCAGGAAAGAAAAAGCTTTTTGCTCTTATTCAAGCTGATGGCTGGATTAAATCCATTTAGATACCTGCCCTGTTAAAGAGGCAGAATTGATGCCACGATTAGTCTAAATCATGTAGAACTCACACTTGAAAGTAAGCTTCTCAAATACCCAGTGTTAAAAGAAAAGGATGTTCATGGAGAGCAGAATAATTTTGCTTGTCAGAATTCTGATTTCAAAGTCCCAACGTCTTTTACTACTGGCTTTTAAAATGTTTGCCTGATTGGTGGGAGGTTTGTGAAAATGGAATCCTGACATGGGGTAACAAACTAGTTAGACCAGTGTTATAGAGTAAAAACTCTATATTTATTAACTCATAATTAGAAACTCATTATTCTCCTAATTCTGGTCAGCATTCTTATAATTGTTTGCTTTTCATAACAAAAGGAACCAGGATAGAGAGTGTGCATGATACAGTATAATCCTTTTTAATATGTGAAATGTTTGATAAAATATGTAGACTACATATTAATCTTAAAACACTAATATTTTGAGGACATAGTAAGCCCTTTCTACATATTTATTCCACCCTGCCACCCAAAAGCTTTACTAGAATGAAGAGAGTGAGCCCCTTTGAAACAATCTTTGTACTGATTACCAGACATAACAAGAATATATCAGCAGAACAAAAATATGGAAGCAAAGGACAAATTAGGAGAAAATTTTTTATAGTTCTCCCTTGGAAATCTTTTTCTTTATGGAAATATTTTATGCCAAAATAAGAACTCTCTAAAGTTTAGGAAGATTAAGTTATCTTGAGAGAAAAATCATTCCAATTTTTAAGATCCATGTAACTTTATACAGAAAATGTAAGCATTAAAATGCTTCATTCAATGAACAAATATTTTTTAAGCACCAGCTCTGTGCAAAGTATTTATTTAAGCATCCTGTTGAATGATTACAGAGGATAGATTTTGTTTGTCAATGTTTAGTTTTGTTCAATATATTTGTGGATTGACTAGCCTCTAATTCCAAACTTGCCTTAGAAAGATATGAATTTTCCTTTTGGAAATCATATGTCCATAACTCTCAGTTCACAGGGTTGGGGCGTGGTAACCATACCACATTGTCCTCAATGAGCACCTACCAACTCCCTGGCCAAGAACAGAAGGTCTTTGTTCCTGTCCACAGAAACTGGTTCAGAGATTTACCCAAAGCAGACTACCATTGGGTAGTCACTTCAGAAAATTTTGTGGAAGCTATTAGGAAAGATAAATTAATAATGCTCTTTATACAAACTGCTGGATACAAACATCAAGCTCCTGGGGGTCACCACTGGGGAGAGAACTGTCAGGGAAATAAAACCAACATGGAAGAGAACAGAGCTGAGAGATGCAGATAAAAATCTAGTCTTAACGATAATATTTGAGTGGCTGATGTTATCAGTTTCTGAAACTATACTATCTACTTTTCAGTGAGCTGAGCCAATTCATTTTCTGTTTAGTTTAAACCAGTTTTATTAGTGTTTCTTACACAACTAAAGTATAAACAAATATAGTTGCTCTTATTTATAAACTAACAAAAATTAATGAATTGAAAACATATATAATATAAAGAGGATATGGCCAGTTGCATTATGTTAAATACAGTTTTTATAAGGGATTAAAATTTTCTAAAGGTAGACCAATTTAATGACAAAGTTTCTCAGTAGATTCCATAACTCTCCTTTATCACAAGTGGTCTGGGATTTCATCCCCTTTATATAAGAAAGACTAAGACAGAAACATCTCTAAATATTTATGTTGTTTTTAAATAAAATTTACATAGTTCTCAGAGGACCCTACTCCAGGGTAAGGGGATTTTAGAAAGAGATGACCTTGGGCACACTTATAATTCAATTTTACCTTAAGTTAAACAGGGGATTTAAAAGTTGTCGATTTTTAGTCTAGCACGTCCATCTAGATGACTTTTGGTGTGCGACGTTTGGAAAATACAAACCACAGAACAACTGTTTTGATAACTCCTAAAATAAATAGTGTGGTAAAAAAAAAAAATAAGAAGGTGACAAATAATACTATGATACCCTAGGTAAGTAGCAGAAGGCATTCTTTTAAACCTCATTTTCACATTTCATCAAAATTCGTAGTTAAATAACATAGCTATTCCAATTTTGTTTTGATTTATGCTTACATGATATAATACTTTGTGTCCTGTTTTTCACCTATTTTTGTCTGTATATTTAAAGTACATTTCTTATAGACAATATATAATTGGGTCTTACACTTCTCTGCTGTTCAATAAGAGCATTTAGGCCATAAACATTTGATGTAACTGTTGATATATTTACATTTAACTCTACGGTATTGCTGTTTCCTGTTTTGTGGTGTGTTCTTTTATTCTCATAGTAGGTAAAACATTTCATTTGCTTATTTAAATTCTCTAAAATGTAAAAAAATAATGTTTTTCTTAATTATACATTTTGGCAGTGAATAGAAGTTACAATTAAAAAAAAAAAAATCAAGCCCTGATTTTCTGTAGAAGCTTTTGTTTTTCCTTAAAAGAAAATTCATTACCCTACAGACATTAACTTGTGTGATTCTTTCTCTGATGTGCTCAAACTCATATAATTCCCCTTGTTTAAGAAAAGAATCATAGTGAGCAGAAGAACGCATCAACTTAAATACTCAAGGTCATCTCAAATCCTGGTTTCTGTGATAAAAAAAAGAATTTTGCTAGCAAATTGTTTGACTAAAATCCATGCAAGTTGCTCTAAAATTTATCTTCTGATTCTTGAATTTTTAATATATCATAACATTGCTTATTTGAGTTTAATTATAAGGTAGCAAGACCTGAGACTGTTTTGAAGAAAATTGTTTTTAAAATTCCTAGATAAACTTTATTTGCCAATTTTCTATTCTTCTATCTATAATTTTCCTCATTTTATCTTTTTATCTTTCCACTAATTTCCAAAGACAATCCCTCAAAAAAAAAAAAACTACTGGACCTATTATTTGGTTGGAGATAAATCTATCCCCACAATCCTCGGGTCTGTGACTGTCTAGAGTGTAAATCTAAAGAGCCAGATGGTCTTGCCTGATGAGGGCAGCGTCGTAGGGAGTGATCTGCTCGCTCTGCTCACCGTGCATTCCCACCAGACTCAGTCTCCAGCCGCAGTGACTCAGTGACTCAATGACTCAGTCTCCAGCCGCACAACATTGAAGCCACTGAGCTACTGCTTCATGTTTCACTGAGTAACAGTGTCATGGACTTAAGACCAATGACAGCATCATCTCTTTTGTCCAGTAGGGATAGGCAAAATTATGTATTAGTGTCCACATAATTCCAGAAAAATGAAGAGGAAGGCAAACAGATTATAGGAGCTCTAGACAACAGATCATTCAAATATTACTCCCCAATTAAAAGTCAACCCTAAGGTTAACTGAGGCCGGTGTATAAATCTTTTTATTACTAAGTAGGTGATGACAAGAAGTAGGGATGCTAATATCAGAGCTACACTTTTCATCATAGTCCTTGTCCAGAGTCATTAATAGTACAACCTGCTCCATGTATCAGAACAACTTCAATCCCGAATAAGGATAATATATACCCATCTGGAAAATAACCTGATTCAGAAGCCAGTCAAAGCTCCAGGCACATGGCAGTCACAACAATCAGATTCCAATGGGATTGTCCAACTGCACGAAGCGCAGGTATGACTGTAGAGGGTAAGACCCAAACCCAGGCCCTTCATGCCACGGTCTGAGAGGCTGCTCAGGCCCCCAGTTTCCTGAGGCAGTGCAAGGCAAGGGCAGCGAGCAGCATGACTGCAGGCTCATGAGAGCTGGCCCTGGAAAACTTAGGCAGCGTGGTCCCCTGCCCTGTGTTCTTTGTTCTCTGTCTCTGTCTCATTCTCTCTCTCTCTCTTCTTCATTTTTGGCTTTCTTTTGGTTACTGAATACTTTTTAATGCCTTTTATGATGGCATTGCAGCACCATCATTATCTTATTAGCTATACCACTGTATTAGTGAGGGTTCTCCAGAGAAGCAGAACCAATAGGATATAGTAACAGATTTATTTTAAGAACTTGGCTCAGGTGATTGTGAGAACTAACTACGGTAGTCCTCTTTTATCCAACAGAGATATGTTCCAAGACCTCCAGTGGATGTCTAAAAGAGCAGTTAGTACCTATTTATTCTATGTTTTTACCTACACATGTATAACAATATTGACACTTAGCATTTAAGTTAGGCACAGTGAGAGATTAACAATAACTAGTGTAATAAAATAGAACAATTATAGCAATATTCTGTATTAAAGTTATGTGCATGTGGTCTCTCTCAAAATATCTTACTGTACTCATGCTTCTTGTGATGAGGTGAGATGATAAAATGGCTTATTAAATCGAGGAAGTTTACATTTTCACTTAAAGTGTTTTCACTTAAAACTTATGTACTTTCTACGCATATCTGAATTGGTAGCATCACTACTCTTGCACCTCAGGGCCATTATTAAGTTAAATAAGGGTTACTTGAACACAAGCACCTTGACACTGGAGCAGTTGGTCTGACAACTGGACACCTACTACTTCAGTAATGGGTGGGGAGACGCTGGACCACAGGGTGGTTCATGTCTTACGTGGGGCAGGGTGGGATTCGCAGGATTTTGTCACACTACTAAGATGGCACACAATTTAAAATGGATGAATTGTTTACTTTTGGAATTTTCTGCTAGATACAGTATTATTGGACCCCAGTTGGCTAAAGGTAACTGAAACCTTAGAAAGCAAAACGTAGGATAAGGAGAGACTAATCTAATCAGAAGTCTAGATGCTCAGACAAGAGCGGATGTAGTTTTGAATCCGAACTGTTGTAGAATAGGCCAGTAAACTGACATTCAGATAGGATTTCTATGTTTTACCATCCTGAGGCAGAATTTCTTTGCCAGGAAACCTCAGTTGTTTCTTACGGCCTTCAACTGATACGAGACTTACTCATTATCACAAGAAACTCTTGTGTTGCTATTTCATAGCCATACCCGCTTCTCTCTGGCCCTTGCCCCTCTTTAACCCCTGTCAGTCAGAGATCTGTCCTCCCTTTCTACAACTTTGGGGTTTTAAGAGTGTTACATAAATGAAATCATACAATATAAGTCTTTTGAGGCTTTTTTCCTCAGCATAATTCTCTGGGGTTTCATCCCAGGTTTCTTTATGTATCATTAGTTTGTTCCTTTTTATTGTTGAATAGTATTCCATGGTGTGGTGATACTGTTTCCAGTTTGGGGCTAATATGAATAAAGCTATAGACATTTATTTATGTAATTTTTTATTTCTATGGGGTAAGTGCCTAGGCTAACAGTTACTGAGTAGTATGATAATTATATATTTAGTATTTAAAGAAAGTACCAGCCTGTTTTTCAGAATTGGTTTTACCATTATGCATTCTCAACAGCAGTGTATGAGGGATCCACTTTCTCTCTATCTTTACCCACTTTTGGGAACTGTTTTATATATTTTTTTAGTCATTCAGATAGGTATGTAGTGATATATCATGGTTGCATTTCCCTAATAGTTAATGATGTTGAACATGTTTTAATTTGCTTATCTGCTATATCTATGTATCTATTTTATTGCAATATCCATAATGTCTTTTTGCCTAGGCTCTAATTGAATTGTTGAGTATTTTACATTTTAACTATTTTGTGTGGTTTTTTGACTTTTGGGTTCTGAGTCTTTATATATTTTACAAATGAGTTCTTTGTCAGATATTTGGTTTAGATATTTTTCTCCCACAGTAGAAGTTCTTTTTGTTCTCTAACAGACTCACAGATGTTAATTCTGACGAACTCCAATTTATCAATTTATCCTATTATCAATGTGATTCTACTGTCAAGTCTAAGAACTTTTTGCCTAGCTCTAAATGAATGTAAGCTAATTAATACACATCTACTTACATAGTTATCATGTTTCATAATGACAGCATCTCAAATCTATTCTCTTAGCAAATTTCTAGTATTCAATAAAGTATTATTATCCATATTCATCATGCTGTGCTCTAGGTCTCTAGACTCATTCATCCGATATGACTACAACTTTGTGCCCTTTTGACCAACATTTTCCCATCCCCCACCTCTCCGACTCTGGTAACCACCACCTACCCTCTGTTTCTATGTATTGGTCTTTTTAGGTTCCATGTATAAGTGAGATCATGTGTTTTTTTCCTATTTGTGTCAGATTTATTTCACTGAGCATATTGGGTAATTTCTAATATTCTACCTTCCAGATTACTGATTCTTTCTTCACTTCCCCCTATTTTAGTATTTTCCCAGTCACTCATTTTTTATTTCAGTTATTTTGGTTTTCACATCAATTTTTTTATTCAGTTTCTTATTTTCCATATTTCTTTGATGAGGCTTTCTATTTGTTCATTTTTCAAGTACGTCTGTAATTGTTTGGTGAAGTGTGTTAACGATGGTTTCTATAAATCTTTGTCAGATAATTCTAATACTTCTGTCATTAGGTCTTGGCCTCTATTAATTGTTTTCTTTTTTATTCAGTTTGAGATCTTCCTGTTTCTTGGTACAAGAGGTGATTTTGGACTGAAGTGTGTACATTTTTATGTTATGTTATAAGATTTGGTCTTATTTAAACTTCCGGTTTAGCTTATTTTCTCTTACACTGTTTCATCAGGTAGAGGAGGCAGAGGAGGTAGAGGAATGCTGCCTCATTATTTCCAGATGGAAGTAGAAATTCAGGTGCTTCCCTCGGCCTTTGTTGACAATCAAAGGAGTGGGAGCTCTACATAACTCTTCGGTGCATATGTGAGCTTGAGCTCCTCCTGTGTGGTCTCATGAGGAGTCCCCTACCATTGTGGTGGGAATGACCTCATTGCCGCTGGGTGATAGAGTCCTGACTCTCCGCTAGGCCTGCTATGACACCATTGGTGAGGGGCACTTTGCTACTTCCGAGTGGGTGTAAAATTCGAGGCTGTGGTCTTCATTAACATTGTGGTGGTGGACTCATTACTAGTTAGTGGAGATGAAAATTCTAAATCCTGACTTCATCGTCTCTGACACCATCTCCGGGGCAGGGATGGGTATGAGACCACTTCATTTCAGCCTCACAAGGGTAGAAGTCTAAGTCTGCAGCTCAGCCTTTGCAGGTGTGGATGGGGTATGGCTACAGTTTTTTTTTTTCCTTGTGGCTTGATTATAATGAATTTATTATTGTCTAAAATATTTCTGTCTTTTAAGGTTGTCCTTCCCTAGCCCGCTGACTACAGAGAAGAGTTTTTGTGTAAACTCTTTGGCATTTCTAGGTTGCCAGGTTTTGCAGTCCAAGTGTGGGATATGAAGCAGAAAGAAAGACTGGAGAACTTATCATCATGTAGTCTCTTGGCTTCTGAGGTCCTGTTGGTCTACCTTTCCTTACTGCCTTCTGTCTCTCTCTCCCCTCCACGCACATATGCACACACACACATTTATATCTCTCAACCTATCCATCAATCTGTCACCTATGTATGTATCTGAGTTTTCTAGGACTATAATAATTAAGTACCCCCTACCCAGTGGCTTAAACAACAGAAATGTATTATTTCACAGTTGCGGAGGCTAGAAGTTCATAATCAATATGTCAGCAGATCTGGTTTCTTTTGCGGCCTCTCTCCTTGGCTTATAAATGGCTGCCTTTATGCTGCAAAATTTTTTCTTAGAGAACAAGTCAGATTATATTAAGGCCCACCCTAATGGTCTCACTTTAACTTAATCAGCTCTTACAAACTCTATCTCCAAGTCCAGTCACATTCTGAGGTACTGGGGGGTTTGGGCTTCAACACATAAAATTTGGAGGAACACAATTTATACCATAACACACTCACTCTCAGCCTCTCTCTCTCTGTCTTCCTCTCTCCCACTTCTCTCTTTCTAGGTGAACAGCATACACACGCATGTGGTGGGGCAAAAATAGGTTCACAGTTGTTCCTATGGAAAATAACACAATAATTAATAAATAATAATATAAGAATTAACCGTGTTTTAGGTACTCACAACTAAAAACCTACTTTTTCCATATATATACATATACATATATGGAAAAAAGTATATATATAAAAATAGTATATATACACACATATATACACATATATATGTATGCATATATATGTATACATACTTTATATATATATATATATATACTCTATATATAGAGAGTATATATAAAAGTATATATACATAAAGTGTGTGGAGTTTAGGAATTTAGTTGTACTTACAGGGAGGAATAAAGAAATAATACATGTACTCTATATGTTCTACATCTTCCCAGAAGGAAGTTCTTACTGGTTTTAATGTCATCGCTTTAAATATATCTTTACATTCTAACCTCCAAAATCTCAGTCATCATTTATAGAGTCCTATCTCTCTTTATAATATACATTTTTTCTTTTGGTTTCAGCAGTTTGATTATATGTGTCTACATGTGATCTAATTTGCGTTCCCTTACTTTGCATTTACTGAGCTCTTTTGCAATTTATATTTTCCACCAAATTTTGAAAGATTTTGGCTCTCATGTTCTCAAATATATTTTCTGTCCCATTTTCTCTTTCTAGTATTTATGGAACCCCAACCATAAATGATAGATTACTTTTTTGTGTTGTAGATTACTGATACTCTTCTGTTTTCTTGACATTTTTTCGCTTTTCCAGGTTAGATTGTTTAATTGAACATTTTCTAGGTACATTGATTCTTTCTTTTACAATCTCCAATCATCTGTTGGTCCATTTCAGTGAATCTTTTATTTAGAAATTATGCTTCTAAATTCTAAAATAGCAATTTGGGCTATTTTTTATGGTTTCCATTTTTCTGTTGAGATCCTCCAGATATTTACTGATTTGGTAAAAGTTTCTTTTTGATCCTTGGATATGCTTTTAAGAGTGACTATAAAGTTTTTTTTCTGTAAATTCCAACTTTGGATTTATCTCAAAAATATTTTTATTGACAATTTGTTTCTCTTAAATATAGACCCCATGTTTCTATATATCTAGTAAAATTTATTGTATACTAGATAATGTATAATGCTTCATAGAAATTTTGGATTTTCCTTGGAATGATGTTGATTGTTTTCAGGTAATAAATTATTTGCTGTTAACCTTGAGCTGTGGAGGTTTGTTTTTACACTTTATTAGAAGAGATCTGTTTGTTTTCATCTTTGTTCAATATAAATAATTTATTCCTGCTACATCATTTATAGTCTTAAGGCATACTTTTGTGGTATTTCACTGAGAACCCAAACTCAAAATTGTATCTTCCTTCTGTGGGAAGAAACTGAGATGTCTGCCTAAGTAATTCAGCCTTCCACTTGATGTTTTCCACTACTATCAATACAGCCTTCCCCACACACGCACAGTTTGGGGAATAGCCAAAGATCTGAGGGTGGTTACACATTCGGGGATCTATCCCTTCTCTGTCTTCTTCCTTTCCGGGATTTTCACTCTGAATTTCCAGCAACTCTGGCAGCCCAGACTCTATGCTCTGAGACTTCAAGCCACTGAGACAGCGGTTTTCTGTCTGAGTTCTCGTCACCTCGTGCCACATGAACTAGAATGTGTGCTAGTCGAAAAGTGGAAACATTGTTAAGATACAATTCCATTTAATTTTATGTCTCTATTTATTTGATCTCCCATGTCTTCCAATATATGTTTTAAAAAATATTTTGTTTAGAGTTTATCCTTGTTATCTGAGAGAGGTTTAGGTCGTACCAATAGAAAATACTTCACCCTACCAAACCAAAACTCTTTTAATTTCTAATTGTTAGGAAAAAAGGATAAATTAAAGAATAAGAACATGGAGAGAAACATAAATGATAGTGATTTACTGATTTATTAGAATGGTATATGTAAAGTGTTTTCCAGTGGGTTTTTGAGTTTTGGCAATATGGTTTTGTTTTTATTTGAATAAATGTTAGGAATATCAAGCAGTTCAAATCAATTATCAAATGAGTATATTAAAACAAAGAAACTCAAATAAATATAGAATTTGGCTGTATAACCCCATGCTAAAATCTGATTTTTGGACTGGGTCTCACATCAGGTTTGCTACTTCTAATGCTACTTGGAACAATTTCAGCTTCCATATCTAAGACTTCAAAGGAGAAATAAATAATAATGATTATTTAATTTTTTATCAGGTTCTGTGAAAAATAATATTTCTCTTCTTAAGACCAATAGAATTATTTTAGAAATAAAATAACGCAAACCAGTGAGCACCGTGTGTAGTGTTTGTATTTGCTAAGTCTGTAACAACGAGTTTAGGGGATACTCATGAGGACCCGTCAGTGTTCACAGATGTCATTTTTTGATCTTTGTCAAAATCCTCTTTAAGTATTCCTGCAAAATACTTGCAAAAAGATTTAACTGTCAGAGAGTAGAGTAAGCGGCTGGTTTGCCTTGACTGGGGAGGCTCAGTTTCAGAAACCTGGGTTTGTTCTCTTGTGATTTCAGGGCAAATTTCTTTTGCTTTCCTACACAATTACAGGAATTAAAGTCAATTCCTCCTTATAGCTATACTTATAAAATTGTTCAAGCAAAATGAATTAAATAGAAATACAATTATTTTCAAAGAATGAAATAAAAGCCTTCTCAGTCTAAACATTTAACTTTCCCACAATGCCCGCACTGTGGCCTACCTTTTCTATTATTTAGGCTTGGTTTTTTATTCTTAAGATCTCCTAGTCTTACTGTGCTTGCAAATAAATGGAAAGGCTGCTTCTGGGAGGATTAAAAAATAATTTTCTGGAAAAATACTTTTACACAAATAAACACTTCTTTTAAAGATAAACATTAAGCATTGTGTGCACAGTTATAGTCCTTTAACCTAAGCTTACACTCCATTGACTAAACCTGTGTTTAGATTTTATTTTTCAGCTTGACTTCATTTACCAAGTAGACCAGAAATATTAAGCAATTCAAGTTTCAAACATATGTTGTCTATAAGAAAATAATGTTAACAAATTGGTTATACATAGAAATTTGTTTGTATTTTTTTTATTTGTATACATATTTTTATACCAAACAGTGTTTTCTTCTTTATTTTTTCTCTGCCATATAGTTAAAATAGTAACACTAACTCAAAGTAGTACTGGCTAAGAACTTTTCAGTACTGACCAATTTGATCAGGTAGTTGGAAATTACCTCTCTATGTGGCTCCATATAGCATTTCTCTCTGTGAAAATGAGAATGAGTGCTTATCAATATTTATTTTACATACAATGTGTTTACATCTGTGTGTATTCCTCTTATCTCCTGATAATAGGCCTTTTGCTATTCTTCTCTATCCAATCCCCACCCCTCCGTCCGTCATTTCAATTTCACAAGTGTTTATTTTGCTAGTGACCTTTCTAATTCATCATACTCCCTGGATAGGTGTTTATCATTTGCCTTCTGCTGCTACATGTGAATCTTCTTTTCAAGTTATGTTACTGTCAAATACTTCCCCCCCCAGGATGCCAATTTCACCACAGGTAAAGTGTATTGGACTTCCTGGTATTCTCTTGCACCTACTGGTTTGAGAAGCAAAGAGGGAGACATACGCTGGGTAAAGAAAAGCGTATATACCCAACTATGGAGTCTCTTGGGGAAATTCTTATGTCAGGTACTCAACTTTCTTAATATGTATAGTATTTGTTGAAGCTTCTGCCAAAATTTATTTACAATTTTTAGCAATTTGTATCTTGTCGAAGTCTTAATGCAGTATATTGGACACAGAGGGTTGTAGTTATGTTTTGGCTCTTATGTATTGCTGTGCATGTGAGTGATCTCTTGTATTTTGCAGTAGTTTAACACGTATTTTACAAAAGATCTAAAATAATAGCAGTCACATTAATAAAAATAAGCAACAGTAAAGTCTGATTGAATGTATCTTACTTACCTTACCTATTCCTGCCATATCTGTTCCATAATATTTGTTCAATTCTTGGTTGCATTTATATAATGTAATTGAATACTTTCATACAAATGCTGCATAGAATAAGGCATTGTGTTAGCTGTAGCTTCCTCAGATGTATGGGGTAAAATTTATTCAGTTCATAGCTATGAGCACGCATGAGCGCCTGTCATTTATTGTAATATAATTGCCAAAGTGCTGCTTGTCAGAACTAGCACCACATTCATCATCCTATTCAAATCTTCTGCATTTTTTTCAAATATTTAAGAGTCTATATGTTACAGGCAAGGTCAACAGTGGTTCATTTTTTTAAAAATCATACTACTACATGTTTGGCTCTGTGTGTACTCTAGATTGCAATTAGATTCCATTTCTTGATCATGGGCCGAATTGTCTCTGTACTCAGCATTGTTTCTGTACTGTCTTATGTTGAGTAGGATGTTCCGGGCCTGTTTTGTATTAAGAAAACACAATATTAGATTAATGGTCAAAAGCCTAGGAGTGGCAGCCCTTCTGCTGTACATTTTCTGACATTGGTATAGACCAAAGCACTACGAATTTACATAATTTGTTCACTCTTCTAAGAGTATGAGGCTCTGGGCCCATAACTGTAATTACAACTTAATTATTCTCAGATGGTATAATCATCTTTATACAGAGAGATTAAAACAACTAGGTAGAAAAATAAAGTAAAAGTTCTTAGTGTGTAAGGCCAAGCATGGACTAGCATATATATATATATATATATTTATAATTGGAAGTTATCAAAAATATAAAGAAATGTTTACTTGAATATGTAAAATTTTATCATTATTCAGTATTCCTAAACAATGAATAAGGAAGAAATAATGAAATACCTATGGATTCAAATGTTAAAAATAGAAAGGAGGAAAGATATTGGAGTGCCTGTTGGACACCAAGTTGGAAATTTTCCTCATCCCTACCGGATCATCAGTTACTCAGCTTCTGGTTGGACTCTGGGAATAATGAGAAACCCTAATCTCATGAGCAAGCCTATACCTCCTTAGGCAAGGTTTTTTTTTAAGAGTTTATTTATTTATTTCTAGAGAGGGCAAGGGAGGGAGAAAGAGAGGGAGAGAAATATCAATGTGTGGTTGCCTCTCACTGGGAACCTGGCCTGCAACCCAGGCATGTGCCCTGACTGGGAAAAGAACCAGTGACTCTTTGGTTTTCAGCCCACGCCCAGTCCACTGAGCTATGCTGGCCAGGGCAGGCAAATTTAATTTTCATTAAAAATATTTAAACAATATTTCTATAGAATTTCCACATGACAGATTTATGAGAACTAAAGTTAAAGGACAAACTAAAATTATCATGCCTTATCATAATATATATTCTGTTATCTGCTTTTGTTGAAGAGTTAAATTATGCTCTGTTTCTAGCTTCATAGAAACACCAAGATGAAAATAAATAGGAAAGAAATAAGCAATCTAAGACTGTGGCTTTTTTTTTTTTAATTCAGTTGGGCTTGGTTTAAGTTTGGGGTTATGTTATATATACTCCTTTTATTGTGACCTTTCTTATTGGTAACGAATTCCATAATTTTTTCATTCCTTTACTAAATAAGTATGGTATATGTATACTAAATGTCAATTTACTAAACAAGTTTTTAAAATATAGCTCGTAAATGTATTATCAAACATCAAAATCTACTTTGGGGCCTTATTTGTCAGGAGGTTGTGTGCAGCTAATTTACCTTAGCTCAGTTTGTTCATTTGGCAGACTAATATCCCTGTCACCCATGCCCTGCAGGTTGCTGGCAACCCTGGACGATAGGATCAGGCCACCACCCCAAAGAGTCAAATCTCCTGGATCAGCAGTAAAATGTGTGTCTGCGGCAGACAGTTTGCTCCCAGGAGGAAGGCAGGCAGAGGTAAGCCAAGCATGTCTAGTTAATTGCCCCAAATTTACCCATCAGACACATCATCTCACCTTCGTGATGACAAAGAGAGGTGATCAGAATGTTGAGGAAAAATTCTTCCTCAGGGGAGCCAGAAGTAGGTGAAAAAATGTTCCCAGTTAACATGCTCCATGGAGAGAAATGGGCATGTATCTGCTGATCAAAGAAGTTTCGGAACACCGTTTTCTTTCCAAAGGCTACTACTTCAATGGAATATCAGGTAAGATTTAAAAAATGTTATTTGTCACTCTGTTTTACCCTATTTTAACCAGTTTCCTCTCCAGTTTGTAAAATTTTCTTTTAGGGGCATTCACAGCATCCAAAAACACCTCAGTACATGCCTGGTATTGTCATTGTTTTCCAACACCTATGCTTCTACGGCCATTTATTAATGGTTAACTATGTCCTTCATAATTATGTATTAAGTCCATATTTTAAAAATATCTATTTATAGTGAGATATTTATATAGTGAGATATAGTGAGAACTGAGGTTTTTAGTAATCATCTAGCCCTAAGCTCACAACTTTAACCATTAAAGAAGCTGAAGTTTTGAAGAAACTTAAGTCAAGAGATGCAGACTTCTATGGGGTCACAAAATTAAGCTAAAATGCTTTCTAAAAATATAAGCATTTCCTGATTATAAAATGTATTGAGTGACTAGATCATACATGAGTTCTGTCCAGAAAAAGTCCAGCCATTGTTAATATAATGAGAACAGTTTGTGTGACATTTACACAACCTGGCAGCCAAGGAGAGTGGACTGGAATACACATGTGTGAATAATGATTTCACGGTACTAGTCAGTGCGGACAGTAGACTCCACTGAGTGAGCATGTGTACTGTGTGGCCATTGTACTTAAAATGAATGAGCAAGCAGAGAGAGCAATGAATGTGCATCAAATAGTACATTGAGCTTGAAAACTCTGTGGAAACTATTGGAATGATTCAGGAGGTCGAAGCTTTGGGCAAGTGGTGATTGGCATGTTCATCAAAACAATGCAACCGCTGATGGATCATGTCTCATGCAGAGTTTTTTTGTGAAACATCAAATCAACGAGGTGACTTTTTGTGCCCTGTGACTTCTGGCTTTTCCCAAACCCAAAATCACCTTTGAAAGAGCAGAGATTTCAGACTGTTGATGAGATTCAAGAAAATACGACCTGTCAGCTGATGGAGACTGAGAGAACTGTGTGAGGTCCCAAGGTGCCTACTTTGAAGGGGATTGAGGCATCATTGTCCTATGTACAATGTTTCTTATATCTAGTATCTTCTTCAATAAATGTCTCACTTTTTCATAGTATGTGGCTGGATACTTTCTGAACAGACCTTGTATTCTTCAGAATAAATTTACTTCATGTATACCTTAAAAATTTTTTATTGTTGTTCAGTTACAGTTGTCCTTATTTTTCCTCCATTACTCTCCCCTGCCTTGCCCACCACCCCCTCCTATATTCAGTCCTCCCACCAGTTGTACATGCCCATGGGTCCTTTATACATTTTCCTTGACTGGACCCTTCCCCTTATTTCCCTCATTATGTCCTCCCCCATACATCTTAATTAATATTTTCTGTTCTATGAGCTAAACATTATTTTCTTAATTTTATAGATAAAGAACTGAGGATCAAAGGAATTTTAAAACTCACTCAAGAACACAAACCTAACAATTAGTATATTTCTGACAAACCTAATAATTAGCATATTTCTGACTTTAGAAAGAATATTTCATATTTCTTTTTGTAAAGACCTGTGTCCTTTATAGAAAGCTTAAAGAATATAAAACTGTATTTAAAAAAATACTATAATACAAAATTCCAAGACCTATAAATAACCATCATCAACAATTTGGTATGCTTTTACAATTATTTTTCTACTTTATATATTTATATATGTTTTACATAACTGAAATTAGTGTTAGTATATATTTTTCACTTTCTAATGAGATAATATTCACTTTTGTAGAGTGTACAGTTTAGTTGGTTTAATATATTCACAAAAATGTGTAACCATTACCATAGCCTAATTGCACAAATTATTCATTACCCCCACAAAAAAAACCCTTTACCCATTAGATCTCATTCCTCATTAGGCACTTCCCCCAGCCCTTTGCAACCCATATAACCCTGAATCTCTTTTCTCTATATATAGATTTGCATATCCATTCATATAAATGTAATTATACAACATATATCCTTTTCTGTCTGGCTTCTCTCACTTAGCATACTGTTTTTAAGGATCATCCATGCTGCAGCGTGTATAAATACTACTTCTTATGGCTGAATAATATTCTAGTGTATGAATATAATGCATTTGCTTATTCACTCATAAGCTGATAAACAGTTGGGGTTCTACCTTTTGAGTGTTATGACTAATTATGTTATCATTCATAACTAAGTTTTTGTGTGAATGTGTATTTTTAACACTCTAGGGTGTACACCTGGAAGTAGAGTAGCTAGGTCACATGGTGGCTCCCTTGTCTAGCTCTTTACAGAAGCACCAAACCTCCTGCAGAATCAGCTGTACCTTTTTCCATTCCTACCAGCAATGCATCTAGTTCCAATTGCTCTCCATCCTTACCAAGACTTGTTATTATGTCTTTTTGATTAAAAATATACTTAATATCTTTTTACCTATTAAATTATTTCATGAAATATCTTTGTACATGTATACTTTATAACTATTAAAACTTGAAATCCAAAACTAATGTAATATCGTGTGTCAACTTAAATTTTAAAATATTTTTTAAGTTGTCTACCACAATGTGTTTAAATATGGCTTCTCTTAATGCTTAGACTTTCGCCTATTTGAACTAGTCAGTATAATAATGCAAGGAGCTTATTTTTAAAAATATTTGTTTTTATATTTTTTCTGTTATAGATTTTCTAAATTATTTTAATACCTATTGTATAATCACCAAACAGAAAGGAAAAAATCTTAAGCATGTGACAAAAGTATGATCTTTTAAAATTATATTTTATTGATTATGCTATTATTGTTGTTCCAATTTTTCTCCCATTCTCACCCTCCACACATCAGCCCCCACTCTCTCAAGTAGTCACCACACCATTGTTCGTGTCCAAGGGTCATGTGCATAAGTTTCTTGGCTATTCTATTTCCTATACTGTACTTAATCCCCATGGCTATTCTGTAACTACCTATTTGTACTTCTTAATGCCTCTTCATCCATTCCCCCCACCCTGCTCCCTTCTAGCAACCATCAAAACACTCTCTGTATCCATGAGTCTGTCTCTGTTCTTGTTTGCTTAGTTCGTTTTTTAAATTCAATTGTTGGTAGATATGTATTTATTGCCATTTTACATTTTAGAGTTTTGATCTTCTTTTTCTTAAATAAGTCCCCTTAACAATTCATATAATAATGGTTTCATGATAATGAACTTCTTTAGTTTTTTTCTTGTCTGGGAAGCTCTTTATCTGCCCTTCTATTCTAAATGGTATCTTTGCCGGGTAAAGCAATCTTGGCTATATGTCCCTGCTTTTCATGACCTTGAATATTTTTTGTCAGTCCTTTATAGCCCGAAAAGTTTCTTTTGAGAAATCAGCTGACAGTCTTATGGGAATTCCCTTGTAGGTAACTAACTACTTCTTTTCTTAATGCTTTTAAGATTCTCTCTTTGAGCCCTGGCTATTATGGCTCAGTGGTTGAGTGCCAGCCTGTGAATCAAAGGTTTGCTGGTTTGATTCTCAGTCTAGAGCATATGCCTGGGTTGCGGGCCAGGTCCCCAATAGGGGGTGTGCAAGAGGCAAGCACACATTGATGTTTCTCTCCCTCTCTTTCTTCCTCCTTTCCCTCTGTCTAAAAATAAATAAATAAAATCTTAAAGAAAAAGATTCTCTCGTTGACCTTTGTCATTTTAATTATGATGTGTCTTGGTGTCAGGCTCTTTGCACCCACCCTATCCCTGCACAGTTAATTCCACAGAGGGTGGAGGTTTGTGGACAGTGGTCATAGCCAGTCAGTGAAGCTGAATGGCCTTGGTAAATCCCTCCCATTGACCTGCCAATAGCAATCAAGGCTAAAATACAAGAGGAGGGTGTCCCCAGCCCACACAAAGGGTGCACCTTGAGTACCCAGCTTGGGTGATAGGGGAGGCTGGACAACTGGACTCTACAGGACACCTACCACATTAGGCTATGCTACCAAGACAGGAAGTCATAGCAGCTCTACCTAACACATAGAAACAAACACAGGGAGGCTGCCAAAATGAGGAGACAAAGAAACATGGCCCAAATAAAAGGACAGATCAAAACCCCCCAAAAACACCTAAACAAAATGGAGATAAACAATCTATCAGATGTATAGTTCAAAACACTGGTTATAAGGACACTCATGGAACTTAGAACTTCAGCAGCATAAAAAAGACCCAGTCAGAAATGAAGGATACACTAACTAAAATAAAGAACAATTTACAGGAAAAGAACAGTAGCGTGGATGAAGCCAAGAATTATATCAATGATTTGGAACATGAGGAAGCAAAAAACAACTAATCAGAACAAGAAGAAAAAATAATAATAAAAAAAAAAGACAATAGGGTAAGCAGCCTCTGGGACAACTTCAAGCATTCCAACAGTCACATGATAAGGGTGCTGGAAGGAGAAGAGAAAGAGGAAGAAATTGGAAATGTATTTAAAAAAATAATGAAAGAAAACTTCCCTAATTTGGTGAAAGAAACAGACAAGCAAGTCCAGGAAGCACAGAGTGTCTCAAACAAGATGTTTGAATTTTAAATTACCTTTTAGGGATAGTTTCTTAGGCATTTCACTGATTAGAATTATATGAACATTATAAGTGTTTTTTATAGATGTTTTAAACATTTTTAAGATTAACAAAAACAAAATTAATGTTCTCCTCATCAGTACATAAGAAGAACACGCATTTTTGGATTTCTCATCAACTCTGAGTAAAAGTTTTTTTGAAAGGATAAAAGGTACATTTTTATTACTTTTTGAAAGTTCTTTTCAACATCTACTGGCCATTCATATTTTCTTTTCTGTGAATCATTTTTCTTATAAATATTTCCTTTTCCCCTGTGATTATTTCTAAATATGCATTTGTTGTAATCAATCTATATGGCCTCTTTAAATATTACATGACATGAAACTTTCACATATTGATTACAAATGTTTTCCTCAGCTTTACCTTTATTTTGTTTATAATGTGCATTATAAAGATACATATTAATTTTACTTACATAGTAAAATTTATTAGTCTTTGAACATTATTTTTCTATTGCTTAAAGGCAAGAAAACCTTTCCACCACCAGAGATCAGTTAAATATTCATCAATATTTTATTTTTCATGATGTTAAGTTCTTTTTACACTTGTGTTTACTACATGTATGTTTTATTTTGATATATGTGTCCAAGTTTGTTCAGAATTCTTAATAACTCTCTATTCACTGGTGAGGTAGAGTCTTTTAAAAGGTGAACTAAAACTATCTCATTTCTTTCAGGACTTGTTAACACTAGTAATATTCTGTTGGCTTTAGACCAAGTCTCCATTTCTTGAATTATCTTAATAACTCCCCATATGAATTTGGGCAGAGTCTTTGGTTCCTACATGGAAAATTGTTCTTTAATACTTGCCTCCACACCCCTCTTGTGACATATCTTCACTTGCAAGTCAACTCTGTGGCCCAGTAAAGTTTATTTCTTGATTGAATTTGGTTTTCCAGATGCTCAATTTACCAAACATTTTCTCATTTGATATGTGGTTATATGCATGTGGTAGGGAGAGGGGTGAGAAAGAAACAGAAAGAGAGAGGTTTGTATAACCTATGTTGTCCTTGCTTAAAGGTTTTCCAATTCTTTTTAAAAAATATTATTTTGATTTATTTTTAGACAGAGGGGGAGGGAGGGAGAAAGAGAGGGAGGGAAACATCAATGTGTGGTTGCCCCTCTTGTGCCCCCTACTGGCAACCTGGCCCCCAACCCAGCCATGTGCCCTGACTGAGAATCAGATTGGTGACTCTTTGGCTCACAGGCTGCACTCAATACACTGAGCCACATCAGCCAGGAAGGCTTTCCATTTCTTAATTGGTATCACATTTGTGGTTATTGTAACTTTTTGATGTGTTTTAATTCAGCTAATCAGTGTCCCTATGTCACATTATTTTAGAAACAGTTATTTGTGAATTTATTCTTCTTTAATGTTTTGATTTAACTTTTTAATTCTTTAATAATTTTCCCTTTCTCCTCTCTGAATTTGAGGAAAATTTTTGAGATTTTAAATTTCTTTAGTAATTTGGTATTTTGCTGTATTCACTGCCTCTATTAATAATTTTTAATGTTATGTTTTAAATCCTCTTCAAAGTCTTCATAAAGCTAATTACTCTCCATTTTTATTCTTTTATACTACTTGTAAAATTCAAATAGGCAAAGTCTTTTTTTTTAAATTTATTAAGAACATAAATTATGTGTTTATATAGATGACTCTTTTAGTAAGAATAAACACCTACATCTTTTAAGAGGTCACTTTCTTTCAAACTAAAATACCTTTGAAAGTCCTGATAGGTTTTGTTTTTTTTTCTGTCAGTAGAATGTTTTTAATTGCTCAGTATTGGCTGGTCATCAGACAGAATTAGACAAAGGTCAGTGAGGTCCCTACCTATATGTAAAGAAAAAAATTAAGATCTGTTAGTGATTATACAAAGAAAAGTAAAATGAAATGGTAATTTGAATATGAACATTTTCCTAAAAATGCTTTAATAATGATAATGACTGAGCAAAGAAAAAATGCCATACAGAATCTGTTTAGTTTCAAATATTGGATAATTTGGTATAAAGTATATAATGAGCCTGATTATTTTGCATTGGCCAGTGGATTTTTAGCTCTGAGATTGTCTTGACTTTTACCTTTTTTCTAAATAGGTTTTAGGGGAAAACACACACAAAAATGCAATTCTAAAGTACTCAGAATAGGTACATTCATAGAGACAGAGGGTAGAATTGTGGTGGCCATGGTATAGGGGAGGGGGAGTGGGAAGTTGCTGCTCCATAGTATGGAGTTATTTTTTGGGGGGGTGGTCAGAATGTTTTAGGACTCAGTAGTGGTCAGGATTGACAGCATGTTGAATGTACCAAATGTCACAAAAATTATACACTTTAAAATGGTTAGTTTTTATGCTATGTGTATGTTAACACACCCACACAAATCACCTATAAAAATAGGGCAATTTCTTTCTCTTTGTAGTCTTTATTATGCCATATAATAGGATGTTTCTTTCTCTGATAGACAAGAACAAGAGAAAAGCACAGTGTAAAGCTAAAGCTGATCCAGGGTGAGGCATTTATGGACAGCATGTTGTTCTCAGCAGAGCAAGGTACCTTGTAGCCTGGAGCTACCCACCTTCAGGAAACACGATACAAAATGGCAGAGCAGAAACACAACACCTATAAGAAAAGTACCTGCTTGAAAAACAGCAGAATAGGAAGTGCAGCAGTATCTCCCCAGCATACATTTCCTGCTAAACAGAATTACAAATTGGCAGTTACAAAATAGTTGCTGGCATATAAAGTACAGCATGGGGAATACAGTCAGTAATATTGTAAAAACAGTGTGTGGTGCCAATAGGTACTAGACTTATGGGGTTGGGGGGTCACTTTGTAAGTTATATGAATGTCTAACCACTATAACGTAAACTGGAAACTAATATAATATGAATGTCAGCTGTAATTAAAAAAATAAAAATAGCCCTGGCTGGTGTGGCTCAGTGGATTGAGTGCCAGACTGCAAAGCAAAGGATTGCCTGTTCAATTCCCAGTCAGGGCACATGCCTGGGTTGTGGGCCAGGTCCCCAGTAGGGAGCACACAAGGGGCAACCACACATTGATATTTCTCTCCCTCTCTTTCACTCTCCCTTCCCAACTCTCTAAAAATTAAATAAAATATTTAAAAATTAAAAATTAAAAAATAAAAAATAAAAAAAATAGTTGAGTTCCTGTCTGCCAGTGGAATAGGCTTCTATGTTGGCCAGTCTAGAAGTTCCGCTGTCAAGGAAGAGGCCCCTTTTCCATTGTCCTGCCTGTCCACACAGAAACAGATCCTTTCTACATCTACACTGCTTTAGTGGTTCACTTCATATTGGTGTTAAGTCAGTGGCCTTAGTATTGAATATTCACAGGTTTTTGCCTGGTCAGTACGTGCTGTCAGTGCCTTTCTATTAATAGAGCCCCCTCAGAAACTTGAATCTTCTGTAATACTTATCTGTTGGGCTAATACCTACAACCAAGATCTTGACTACACTGAACTCCATGTTCTTTCCACATCTGACCTTTAGTTTAATAGATTCTGCCTTTAGTACAGTAAATAATAATGACTCATCAGATATTATTTTAAAAATTATTTACTGATTTGAGAGACAGAGAGAGGGAGAGACAGAGAGAAACTGATTTGTTGCTCCACTTTTTTATGCACTCATTGGTTGGTTCTTGTATGTGCCCTGACCGGGATCAAACCAGCAACCTTGGCGTATCTGGACAATTCTCTAGCCGATTGAGCTCTCTGGCCAGGGCTCTGGGTTTCATTTTAACAGTGCTTGTTCATTCTGTCTGGTGAAGAATGACTAATGAAAGAACCCTGCTATAGGTGTGGGTGTCACTCTCAACAGTTATATTTTCTGCACTCCTCACCTCCTTACCTTCTGCAGTTGTTTGCCTCCTGGTTCTCTAAAGAAGCTGGCTTTAGCTCAAGGACAGAGAGATTTGTCTTATAAACCCTGAGAAGCAGCATATAAAGGGGTCAGTCTACGTAGAAGACCTAATAAAGACAAGAAAGCATTTTTTTCTTCTCAAGGCTGCATTTTCTTCCCTTTCTCCTTTCAGCTCAACCTTCCTCAGGTTAAATTTCTCTCCGCCGTAATCTCCTGTGGAAAGCCACAGGATGAAACCAATACACACAAACATTTTGAATTTTTAAATATATTTTATCTAATTCTATATCTCTCAGGTCAGAGGCCTGTTATGCTAGCAATAAAGCAAAGTGTAGGGGCGTTCTGGAAATGACAATGACTATTGATTAAAAGAGTCAGCAACAGCTGCTAGATTCAGGGCTTAGTAAATGTTTATTGAGTTATTTTGCTTGACTTCATAGTTGCTTCTGATATCTGAATATTAAGAATATTTTGTTATTTTCAAAATCTTTCTTTATCTGTTTTATTTCTCTGATGCTAAATGCCCCTGTATTAGTATGATCAAGCTGCCATACAAAATACCACAGACCAAGTGGCTTAAAAAACAGAAGTGTTTCTTCTCACAGGTCTGGAGGCTAGAAGTTGAAGATCAAGGCACCAGCAGTGCTGGTTGCTGGTGAGACCTCTCTTCCTGACCTGTTGACTACTGCCTTCTCACTGTGTCTGCACAAGTCCTTACCTTTGTGTATGATGGGAAGTAAGAGTGGTCTCCGGTGCCCCTTCCTTTTCTTCTAAGGACACCAGCCCTATTGAATTAAGGTCCGCCTTACAACCAGACTTAACTTTAATTATCACCTAAAGGCCCTATTTCCAAAGAGAGTTACAATGCTTATTAGGGCTTCAACATATGAGTTTTGGGGGGATAAAATTTCACTCATAACAAGTTCATTTTTTAAATCAAAAATTTAGCAATAAGTAATAGATATTATCTTGGAATATCTATTGCTCTCACTGTGAAAAGCACATTGCAACCTTTAGGTCAGAGGAAATGCTCACTACTATTGACTAGGTGGAGAATCTTTCATGTTGAAGCAAGGAAATTTATTAGATTAAGAAAAATCAATATATAATATATATTATATATTATAAAAATTAATATATAATATATTTAGTGTGAGGGTTGGAAAGGTATAAACATATGAGTAAAAATAAGTATGTGATTATTGTCCTTGGAAATATATGTTGAATTGTTAGAAGTATGAGATCTGTCCGGAAAAAGTGTAGCCATTGTTAATATAACAAGATCAGTTTGCATGGCATAAATGTAACCTGGCAGCCAAGGAGAATGGACTGGAATGTGCGTGTGTGAACAATGATGACTTCACTGTACTAGTCAGTGGGAGTGGTAGACACCATTGAGTGAGCATGTGTACTGTGTGACTTTCACATTCAAAATGACTGAGTGAGTGGAGAAATGCATCTGTATCAAATTTTGCATTGAGCTTGAACATTCCTCCATGGAAACTATTATTCATGTGATTCAGAAGGCTGCAGCTATGGGCAACTAGTGATTGGCATCTTCATCACGACAATGCACCTGCTCATGTATCATATCTGGCAGAGGTTTTTGGTGAAACATCAAATCACCCAGATGACCCAGCCCCACTACAGCCCAGATTTGGTGCCCTGCATCTTCTGGATTTGCCCAAAACTAAAATCGCCTTTAAGGACCAGAGATTTCAGACCATTCATGAGATTCAGGAAAATACAACTGGGCAGCTGATGACTATTGGGAGAACTGTGTGAGGTCCCAAGGTGCCTACTTTGAATGGGACTGAGGCAGCATTGTCCTATGTACAATGTTTCTTGTATCTACTATCTTCTTCAATAAATGTCTCTATTTTTTATATTATGTGACTGAATATCATCTGGAAAGAACTCATATAATATGCCAAACTGGTAGTCTGAATAAAAGAGGTCTTAGTAAGATACATATAAACACAAGAGAAAGTAGAAAGGAACTGTGAGGATTCTGCAGTCTTTTAACTGGGAAAATGAAGCATTCTGGGGAATGTTATATTCATTATAATATATTATTAAGCAGGGTAATTGTTTCAATTAAGAATGGACCATGCTGGCTTCATTACTGTTTTCCTCAGTTAGTGGACCCCTTTGTCAAGAAGGTAAGCCATTTGTTACAAGTACCTAATGTATTCTAGGCGCTGAGGAGATGGCAATGAATTAGACAAAAAGGTGGAGTAGAGGCAGGTGATGCTGCATTTCATACCACCTTAGCCTCTAGCAGTAGAAGACAGTTCTCCCACGGCTGACAGTTTTCCTATTCAAGTATATTTTCTCCTCAGTCTAAGTGTTAGGCTTTCTCCATAACTCAGGAAATTGCTCATCCCACAAAATGGGCAGCCCAGAAGGACTGGGAACTGAGCATTATCAGGAGAAATTCCCTCAGTGGGGAAGTTCTGACACAATCATTTCTGCTATAATGCTTGTTTTGAAAATGTGAATTTGTTCCAACACGGTAAGGACTGATTTGAGCAGGACCCAAATTTTGTGTTGACTTATGCATTATTTCTTCCGTGGGAAACATTAAATTAGGGACTGGCAAACTCTGGCTCATTGCCTATTTTTGTAAATAAGATGTTTTATTGGAGCACACAGAAATTCATTTTTTTACACCTTCTTTTGATGACTGCGGCAAGGGTTTGTATGTCCCATAAAACATTTACTATCTGACCCTGTAAGAAAAAGTGTGATAATTTCTGATATAAGTGAATGCAGAAAACAGCATGCAGCTGACCTAAATTACATGAAAATACAAAAAAATGCATGTGTGCACACACCTGGGACATCAGAGTGACCTCAGGGCTACATATTTTATGAGCCACACTTAGTGTTTCAACGTGCCATCAGATTCCACATAATTCTTCTCCCGCCACTTCGTAATAACTCACGAACTGGGCCTTTCCAGCATGCCTTCCAAAAGCAAACACCAGGTCATATTTATTGTAGATTTTATGTATTTCTAAACCAGTTAACATGTGTGACACCTTGCTACCACTTTTAAGGATTTTATTTTGTGTCCCTGTGTGTGACTGATGAAGTTTTTGATTATTGTAGTCTTCATTTTTCTATAAGCCCTGGGGTCCTTATTGCATGATTTTGTGTGATATTTTTGAAACACATATGCCACATTACATCAGACCCGATTGTACTTTCTATACTCTGTCCCTCAGAAGTCCCCCAGAAGAATGAGCACCGACTGGCCCATTAGTTACTCGCACATTAGCAGGCAGGTTAACTGGGTCCTCTCTTCCCTGTCTCACTCACCCCACCCCCTTCTTCTACTTCCTTGAATAGCCTTGCACATAAACTGCTGCACTCAAGTCTTTGTCTCAGGCTTTAATTTGGGGGAGAACAAATTACGACAACAGGTTTGTTTACTCATGAACATTTATCCTAATTTGGGAGAGAACTAATGTAAACAAATGAACATACGACAAACAAACAAGATAAATACAGATTGTGGTAAGTTTTATATAGGGTGATGACAGGAAAAAATTGGGGAGGGCACTTTAGAGAAAATTCAGTGAAAGCCTTTCTGAGGAAGTAACATTTGAATTGAGATATAAAAGATGAAAATTAGCCAACTGGGGTAGTAACGATAATGATGTTATAATGAGAAACGCTAGAGGCAAATCACTACATGGAAATGTACCGACGTGGTACACAATGATGTTTTGTCAATACTTGATGTGTTGGGCTCTGCAATGCTCATTTATCCTACTGGTGTGGCAACAAGTGTGCAAGTACATCTTAATTAAACTGTGTGATACTCACTGTATGGAAGGGACCACAGCCTGGAAATTCAAAGTTCACACTTAACCATAAAATGAACATAAGTGGTAGAAACTGTAGTAGTTTACTGCCTGAATGTTTCTCCCTGACCTTTACTCCTATGAAAGGAGGGTTTTCAGCACAAGATAAAAAACAACAAGTAGGATAAGAGATCAACAACCATGGCATAAAAGTACAATATGTGCTACAGATAAAACATCTAACATGACCCCGCGAATCCTCTTGTCCCTAGTAGTAGGCTCTTAAAGAAAGGGGTGGTAATGGCTTTCATATTGACACTGGCAGTTGTGATAAAGAATGGTGATAATTATGATACTATTTGATTATCGATCCTCAGTGCAGAAAAAAATCAACCATTAGGCTTGCCAATTTCAAAGATACACAAAATTTGAAAAGTCTTTATATATTACTGGGTCCTAAAACTTAAAGTATCTTATAAAAACGACAGCAACAGATGGAAGATGGGATGGGACAAGAAAAATCGCTTTGTTGAGTGTCCACATGTCATCGCTCTTTGGCACGTTACATTTGTTATCTTACTCATCTTCACAATAGGAACTGATTCTAGGAAAATTTCTTTAATTTGCTCAAGATCACAGAGCTCATTCAAACCGAAGTGTATCTGGCTTCATGCTAATAGAGAAAAAAAAGTTACTGATACAGGCTGATGAGGTATGGATAATTTTAAAGAAAAGAACAAACATGGGGGAAGATTAATGCCAGCTTTGAGTTTAAGAATTTACTGAGAAAAGGTTGGAAAGGTCAGAAGACAAGAAAGGCTGCAGTGGGACGTGAGGTCTCCTCACTTATACTGTACTGCAGTTAGCAGTCATTCAAGCTCATTGGTCATCCTTTCTACTAAGATAGATAGGATTCAGCTTACAATCAGTAATTAAACATTTGTGCTGATTTTGAAGAATTTTATGAACACAGTAGGGAAGACAAAATGATTTAATTGTTTTGCTAATTGCTGAATAACCACAGTATAATGACAGGTGTTTGCATTTGTATAATTGAAAAAAGGCCTAGAATTTCATTTGTAAGAAACTCTATACTGAAACTTGAGGAGTAAGGACTGTCAGTTGACCCAGTTCAATACTGTAAAGCAGGGGGGGGTGAATTTTTTTTTAATTTTAAAGTAACATTAAGATGCAACGTCTTTAGCTTCCTCTACCCTCTCTGGTAGAGCCCACTGATGGGCCAACGGGAATTACTTAATATAAAAGAGTATGGAACTAAAGGAATGCCCACCACTAGTAGTTGGCTCCTCCCTTGTTCTCTACTTCTATTTCTTCCTTTTAACATTTAAAAAAAATTATCTTCATAAATTTTAATTTTATAAACTTGATTTTTTCTCAGATTTATCTCTATTCTTCTTTTAAAATCCTTCTCATTTATATTATACTATACTCTTTTGTTATACATTTCATTTAGGCTTAAAGATAACGAGTGTTCTGTGACAATAGTCCTTCTTTGTACATAAATGTGGTTTGAAAAATTTTATGTTCTACTCAAAAGATGACATCTTACTGAAAGAATATCCAGTTGGTTGAATAGGTTCAAAATTTCAGCAACTTTGGGAAAATTGCTAAATTGCTGTAAGCATACACTGTACTGTATTATTTTTTAAATATTTTATTTATTTATTTTTAGAAAGAGAGAAAGGGAAGGAGAGAGGGATAGAAACATTAATGTGTGGTTGCCTCTCATGCGCCCCCTACTGGGGACCTGGCCTGCAACCCAGGCATGTGCCCTGATTGGGAATCGAACCAGCTACCCTTTGCTTTTGCAGGTCCGCACTCAATCCACTGAGCCACACCATCCAGGGAGGTACTGTATTGTTTTTCCATAGCTTTTCATCAGTTAAAGAAAGAAGTAATGCTGCTAATCTTTATCTGAGTCATGTGCTTCCAGAAAAAAGCGGCAGTTAAGAAATCCTCTCACCATTTTGCTTTCTGACCTCTCCTTACTATTTTATATTTCAAGAAACAGCTAACCTAACCAGAAAGGGCTCTCCCTCTCTTGCATATTTCATTTTAAAAGGCTCACTTCCACTTCCACCTATCCTCAGTGATTCAGACTAGGCCCATTTCTGTTCTTCATGACTCCAACAAGACTCACGGATAATTTTTTTGTTTACCTGCCTCTATAAAACCATTCTTCATTAATGAACATTCTCACTATTGCAATAGCCATAATAGAATTGTCTCCTTAATTGTCCTGTGCATTTTGTCTTTCACAGAAGGCTGAATGACTGGAGGAGATACTTAAATTGATTCTTGTCAAAAGCTTTCATTGTGCCCATTCTTAGTGTCCATTAGGCAGCCAAATGACTGAAGTACAGTTTAGCGCATAGCAAGTAACTGGTTCTGTTCACAAACATTTGGCACAAGCATGGCTCCCTAAAGTAGAGAAGTCTCTGTTAAAGCTCATCACCACCAAGTGATATGACTTAAATATCCAAGGATGACCTTTTAATCCAAAGTATTCTATCCCTACCTTACTGGTCTATACTCACAAATCTAGCAAAACATGGAAAGTTTTTAATTCAGTGCATGGCACATAGTGAATGCTAACTACTAGTACTTTTAAGTATCATTTTTAACCAAGTATTCATAGCTCTTATGGTAAATTAAACTTTCATTTCTCTGGCTTGGAAGACCTTTCATATCTGGGATGTTTGCTAGTAAATGCAAATCCTCTTGGAATGGGTTACATAAGAGCCTATAATTGGAAAAGCTCTAGATTAAAATGACTTATAACCACGGATAAGCCAAAGCATTTTTCATAGTAATTGGTGGACAAGAAAGGAGAAGGCATTACAATCTACTTATAATTTGGTCTTATACTGGCCACTCAAGGTCATGGCTATGTCCTAGAGTTTCATGTTACTACTAATAGAATAATACATTAATACTTTATATTCAGATGTCCACAAAAAGCTTCTTTTGTTTATTTCTTATAATTTATCTATCCTTGCTTAAAAGCATCCCACCACCCCATTACATATAGCTTTATTCTCCTGATTTTTCATATAGATAAATAAATATTTATATTTATATAAATAAATATTTTTCTATGTGTATCCATTTCAGAAAAAAGATAACTAAATGTAGTTCAGTCTGATAAACTCAATCTTATCTGATATTTTAGTTGCTGTCTCTTTCAGGTCCAAACAAATCTTGAAGATACTTCTCTCCTCCTTCCCACTCCCTTCTTGAATAGATTTTTGATACAATGAAAACTAAGGCTTACATGACACTGTATCTGAGGGAAGAAGTAGGGACTGAAGACTGGGTCTTTCACCTACATAGGAACTCTGAATGCTATGGTATGGCTAGTTTGGGCTTCTCTTTGGACTAGTAATTGCTGGAGCATGAATGGTCCTGTTCAGTCATGAAAACCATCTTTTCAGGGCTATTCGTCCTTGGTCAGAAAGTCCTCACACATGGTAGCTGCTTAGTCCTGAAAACAGAACCCTGCAGATCCACCATACTTCTCAGTTATTCTCTGGATCATCAACCAAGACAAACAGAATGCCTGGACACCCTATGCTTCACAGAGGGCTTGGGAACCAGAAGCACTTAAACAGAGTTTTCTAGGCACTTTCTTCTGCCAGTGCTGTACAATAACTCCACATCATGGCAGGTGTGACTATGTTCTGCTACACACAAAGATTTGTCGCCTTCTCGGGAAAGTAAACCACTGGCTGATACCAATGCACTCCACTCCCCCAGTCATTTCGGGGTTTCTTCCCATTCTATTCTTTCACATTGTTCATTTCCCATGGTAAAAGAGAGAAAGCAGGAACACACATGTCTGATCATTCTTCCCTCTCTACATGTCTGTCTGCTCCTTGTTACCATACACTGGGGCCATAATGGGTGAATGTTCTTTGTTATTTGCCATCTCATTCAAGGCAAAGACCACCTAAGATCCCCCTCCATATCCTCTTTCTACTGGAACAGTGGATCTTAAGGACTTTTAGAGACCCTGCTGACTAGGAAAAAACAGGCATCTTCCTGATAATTAGCAAGACAGAAAGCCAGAGAGATTACTCTCCAATGAACAACACCAGACTCTTGGTATTTTACATGAATCTCTGCAGTAAAGGAAACACCAAATATAACTGATATCTAATTTCCCATCAGGTCAACTGGCTGAGGACTCTTGTTTGACCTCCACTGAATTTAAATAGATTGAAAAAATAAAGAAATAAGATATCTTTTGCAAGCCTTAATTTGTGTATAACTTTCATCTGTTCTCCACTTTGTTTAGAATTTCTTTGTTTAGAATTTGCTTAATTTTGCAAGGACTAATAATATGATTTTAGAAATTGATAGTTTTATTTTAAAAGAGATTTCTTCCTCCTCTAGGTATGATGTTAATAGATTTAAACCTTGCAGACATTACATAGGGTGAACGGTTATTTATTGCTCTAAAGGAAATCAAACTTTTACAATTTATTATACTCAAATATCCTTGAGTTTCCCCATCATCATATGGTATGACAAGTATATCATATTAGCTATATCTATATTATTAACAGTTGTGGCTTTTAAGAATTTGAGTATTTTAGAAGCAAGACCTATCAACCCACACATTAATTCTTTATGCTGTGCAAAATACCTAAATCAATACGCATTTTAGAAGAATAAAACAATCAATACTACCAAAACTACAGTGAGCAGAGTATGTCTTTGCACTTCAGTTGAGTGCTGGAGATCTGTGGGGAGACCCATAATTGGATTGATTTAATGTTGAGCTTTCCATGCTGTATTACCACTGTACCCCTCTGTAGTAAACCTATGTATTCAGGATCAGAACCCCGGTTCCAACTGCATATGCTTAGTGTGTAACACCTGAGGTATATCTGGGGTCATCTGCTAAGGGGATGAGGATGTGACCATAAAGAAAAGATGCTAAAGGTAATTTGTAGAGTGATAATTTACATTTTTTTATTTAACAGAGTCATTTTCATAGAGAAGTATAACATTTTACCTAATCCTGAAAAAAAGGAACATCAGAAATAATTGAGTTCTAATTCCTCAGCAACTAACCTCTATTGAATTCAATTCAAGTAAAATAAGTGACAAATTTTCTGTCAACCTAACTCAAAACTCTAATGTAAATATATTATAAGTAGATAGATAAAGGAGTACAGATATACTTCCATTAGGTATTCACCCCCAGAATATATTTCACCAAACATGAATGTATTTTTTGTATTTAAAAAAATTATAATCAATTGTTTGTTTGAAAAGCTAGTCACTCCTCCTTTCCCCAGCCAGAATCTGCTGCAAGCGTCCTTGTCAGTTATAATTAGGTGTCAAGCTGCACCGAAGTAGACCAACTGGGTTTCACGTGTATTCCTCTTTATCACCTGTTATGGACTTACTCGCCTCCTCTCAAATATACATGTTGAAGCTCTAACCCCCAACGTGGCTGTCTTTGGAGATAGGACTTTTAGGAGCTAATTCAGGTTAAATGACGTTATAAGGGTAGGATCCTAATCCAATAGGATTGTTGTCTTACCAGAGGAGGGAGAGAGAGAGAGTTTTATCCATGTGCATGCTTTAGGGAAAAGACATATGAATACACACTGGGATGGCAGCTGTCTGCAGGCCAGGAAATGACCCTCACCAGAAATCAACCACGCTGGCACTGATCTCAGACTTTCAACCTCTAAAGCTGTGAGAAAGAAATGTGTTGCTTGAGCCTTCCAGTCTGTGGTATCTTGTTAAGGCAGGCTGAACTGAGTAATATAGCACCATTTTGTAAAAGCAGCATGTCCTCTTACTAATCAAGGCCAACTATCCCTGCTAAGATAATGACAACTCTTCCAGCCTGGTGTCCCCTGGTCACAGGGAATCCAAAGAGCCATGGTGGCAGCTGTAGCTTGTAGCTCAATGAGTCCTTTGCTGTGTTCTAAGAGTACACTCTTATTTGACAGTATGTCCTCTAACCCCACAGAAACAAGTGTTGTGCAGATAGAAAACATAATTTCCTAAGTCAGTGACTGGGAATGACAGTAAGAAGGGCCATTTCTTTAGGCACCTTCAGTTCTCAGATCCATGCATTCTTTTTATTGGGAACACAGTGTCATACGGTTTTCTGATTTAGTACATATACTGGGTCCTGAATTTAGTACATATACTGAATTTTGAATGATGACACACTTCCCTGCAGATTATTTCTTGGCACTTTAGCATAATCCTCCATAGGTATCCCTCCATTAAAGGACACCAGCTGCTTCTGGGTGTTGCATTATATGATATAATCAATGGATCCCAATATTATAGGCTCACTTCTGCATATTCTTTGCTGTGAAATGAATCCTTTGATTTGATGCTAGAGTATAAGGAATTTAATACCTAAGGACTGGGCATTTCCTGAAGCCACAGATAATGGTTCTTGCTGAGGTTCTGTAGGTAAGAAACACAAATCCACACCTGGAAGTAGCAATCTCTGCGAGGATAAAACACTGGCACCTCGAGGACAGAAGGCCTGGTACAGTTAACTTTTCATCAAGTTGCCGATTGGTCTCCTTGAGGAATTGTGTCATGTTAGTGGCTCAGTGTTGGTCTTTGTTGCTGACATGTTGGGTATTCAGAAGAAGCAGCAGCTAGATTAGCCTTGGGAAGTAGGCCTGTGAGTAACTTCTATGTCAAAAATGGTGATTCTGTCCATATGTTGCATCATTGCATCATTTCTGGGGTGACCAATGATGAGAAGTGGCTAATGCTGACTGGTCAAACAATTTTGTCTTTATGGTTGTTTGGTGCCTCTTATGCAGTAGATGCTTCTGGTGAGTGTTAACTTTATGATACACAAATCTTCACACTTTTTTGCCTACTCTCCAATGCCTACCCACAAGCCTCTACCCAAACCTCTTTATCTCAGATCTTTTAGTCTTATTCCTTCCAGGCTGCTGATGAGATTGTGAGGGCATTGAACTTGAACTACAATGAATGGTTTCTTTTTCCATGTGAGAAGAAAATGAGGTCTATCACTTTCAGCCATACCTTTAAAAAGCGTGTTCCTCTTTATTACTTTTCAAGGCCATTTCTGAATGTGGCAGCCACTCTTCATTTTAAGCTTGCATCCATATACCATAATGACTCATTAGTAAACAAAACTTGATCTCTTCCCTACTCCTTCAGCCTGCCATTTGGGACCCCTTCATAAGACTATACACACATGAGTGAGCTGAGATGGTTGTACACCTTGATGAGTGACACGGATGAGTGGGCTCTCTGCTCATGCAATTTACTTGTGACCTGTGTTCTCTCTCAAACTCAATTTCAGGTGTACCACGCCTATCTTCTGAAGCACTGCTGCTGGGCTCATGCACCTTCATGATTTAATGGCTTCAATAGAATCCATTCATAAGGGGAAGTTCCAGAGACCAGATGTGTGATCAATGGTCAGTCATTTCCTCTCTTACAAGTAATATCTTCCAGTAACATGCCAGAAACAGTTTCTTGAAATGCATTATCATTCACTGTAGATGACCTGGCCTTGTTCCAGAATCTCAGGAGTTTTCACTGTGTTTAACTTGGGCTTGCCATAAATTCCATACAGTCTTTCCCCATAGTTGACACCTCTATCATCAGATACTATGGGCCAAGAGACAATCTGGATCTTTTGTGGAGCTCTTTCCTATCCTGGACCTCACTCAATGCTGGCAGACTTCCATACCACACAGTATGTAGGCTGAAACAGTATTCCTAGGGGTAAACCATGTTGACTCTAGGACCTGAGGAGCAGGTGCTATGCTCCTTCTCTATGGTAAGGGAGGCAATGCAGCAATTTGTCCTTTAATTTGGAGTAAATAACAGCATGCCCTTGATCATGGAGCCCCTAACATTTTTAATGAAATGGTAGGTCTCTGAATTTTTCAGTTTCCAGAGGGCTTACTCCCCAGTCTCTCAGTGCATGTGTCCTACTAAGTCTGTACCAACTCCTTCATACTCCTGCCTGATCGCTATGATGTCATTAAAGAAACAATCACCGTCATTTTCTTCAGAACATTCAGAAGGTACAGATCTCTTAAGACTATATTATGAAAGAAAACAGAATGCTTCATATAATGAAATGTAAATGAATATTTTTTATTCCATGTGAATTTAAATTATTACTGATCCTATTTTCTAACAGAAGACTCGACACATATGAAAGATGAAGCAAAGAAAAAGGATTAGATGGAACTTTAGACTGAAGTGCAGTTGAACCTTGAGCCTAAGATGATGAGGAGTCCTCATAAACCACTTCCCTGGAGGGGTTCACTATCGGACAGAAATGGCCCACCTTTAATGCCCCCACCACCAGCCAGTCATTGCTGGCATCAGCCCGGGGGAAGCACGGCTCTGTTGTGGCTGGAATGAAAGGTGCTCTGAAAACCCAGTCAGCTCTGCTGTCTGCAGCAGAGTTTTTTGAAGTTGTAAGTAGTGCAATCACGGTTGCCACAAGCAGAAAAAACTGTGTCTGTTATCACTCATCTCACCATAAAGATCTTGAAATTTAAATTGATTTCACTTTCCCAGCATAAGGCAGGCCCCTTCAACAGAAAACAAATAAACTACTTCTCACAGGTACTCATTCTGACCTCACTAAATAAATGTTGAACAAATACATAAAGAATGCCAGTTTGAAGACATAGTCAATTACTATTTTGCCCAGAGTGTTTTCGGCCTACCTCTCATGTATATTTATCTCCTATCACTCCTCTGGGGTCTCTCTCCACATCCCATCTCTGCTGCTGTGCTCATGTATCCTAGCTATTAGCATAGATCATATTTTAGGTAACTGCATGCAGACATTTGATTGTTTTATTTTGTCAATCATTAACACATCTTCCAACCATCAGGTATCCGTTACAGGCTTGCAACAGATAGCCAATTATTTTTTAAATGTACTTTTTTAGCTTACAGGCTGACAAAATAACTATCGAACTAGAGATAGATTTGGCAGAAATGGAATTTGTGCTTCAAAACAAGACGAGTCACTAAGTGACTGGGTGTGCTTTGGCACCGTAATGTGTATGTTTTCCCACATCAAAAGTATGTGCCAGCATATTTAATTTTATTCTTGGAAGTTTTATGAAAATATTACCTTATAAAAAATAAGATATATGTGTTTTGTTAGTTTTTCAATGTGAATACATTAGATTTAAATGGCTTGTTAGGTACAGAATGCAAATCCTTCTTAAATTGGTGGCTGTGCACCTTGATGGAACAGATTTTATACATTTTTTTTATTAAGGATTCTTTGTCACTTTATGTTTAAACTACTTCTCATATGTATTGGCTTCAAACTAATCTCAGCATCTATCTATAGGATTCTTCACTGTTCATTGTTTCCTCTATATATAGTTTCATCCATCTGTTAAAATCCCAGTTTATCTTTTGCTGTTTTTTTTTCCTTGAGATAAATTTTCTTCTCTTTCTATTATAGTAAAAGCCATCAAAATAGATACTTCATTTAAAATATTTAGGTAGTAATATATATCAAGTTTCCTTCATTGTTTTATGCATTGAATTAGTAGTTATATACATACATATATAGTATTTACTGATATTATTTATTATTTATACATACATATGTATAATATAGTATTTTTAATATATCTTGCTCTGACTATCTGTTTAATAATTGAAAGTGTTTTGTTGGGCAATAAAAGGTACACTCTTAAAAAATCACTGTGACTCCTTACATCTCAAAGTACTGTTCAATTTAAGTTTGAGTAACATGGCTACAACCTAATTACTGTATTGTGTGCTGAAAGAAAAGATTTTCCTTATTTAATACTGAGAACAAGTATATTTCTTGAGAAAAAAGTTGTCTATAAGTAATATCACTTCTCCATTTCCTATTTAGTCTTCACCCCAATTCATTCTGGGTTTTCTCTCGACCATTCAATGTGTAACCTTTGTTAAGGTCACAAGTGTTTCCCAAATCTAAGGGACAGGTATCAGTTTTTATTTCATTCAATGGATTTAGGTGGTCATGGTTGAATATTTTGTGAATCATTTTTTCTGTCTTAGCTTTCATGGTTCCTTATTTAACCGTTTGTTTCATTTTTCTCCTTTTTTTCTTCTTCATGGCTACTATGACTTGATCTCCATTTCTGGTTCATCAATACATGTTGTAACAGCCAGTGAGGCCTAATTTGGCCTTACCTACCTTGCTAACTATATTGGCCAGCTATTGCTGCATAACAAACAAGTACAAAAATCTTAGTGACATAAAATATTAAAAATGTGTTTCTTTCATATCTGTGGGTTGGCTGGAGTAGTTCTGCTGATCTTGCTTAGACTTGTTCATGAATTCATAGTTGGGCAGTTGGATAGACTCAGTAGAGTCAGCTGGGCAACTTTGACTCAAACTGTAGGTTGTCCAACCAGGCAGGTGGCTATGTGTTAAGTATCTCCTATCCTTCCAGGATAATGGGATGGACAGAACATGTTCTTCTCATGGAGATAGCACAGGTGCTAGAAGCCTTCAATGCTGTAAGGACTAGGTTCAGAATTGCCACACTATGATTCCACTAATATTCTATTGGTCAAAGAAATTCATGTAATTGAAGCCAAAATCAAAAAGCATTGGGAGACACTCTGCCTTAATGCAAGGAAATGAATTATTACATGGCAAAGAATGTGACTATAAGGATGAGGAATCTGAGTCACTAATTCAATCCATCACACTGACCTAACTTACTCATCATATTGGTCACCTTCAGTTCTGCAAAGAGATTACATTTTTTCCCATATCAGGATCTTTGCACATAATGTTCTCATTTTCTAGAATATTCTTCCTTCTGATATTTGCCTAACTGTCCCTTATTTAAGATCATCTCAGAAGTACATTTTCTGACTGTTATAGAACAATTGCAATCTCCTTTCACTTTCTCATAGTGCCCTTTGGTTTCCTGATAGCAATGCATAGTATTCTATATATTATTTTATTTGTTTATTAGATTTTTTCCCTCTAGAAGTCAAACTTTATGAAAGCAAAGAGCATCTTTGTCCCATTTGCTATTATTCCTCAGCACAAATGCAAGGTCTTAAATATGGTGTTTAATCAATAAATATTTGTTAAATGCATAAAATGAAAAAATATTATTGGACTATTTGTTTTTACTTTGAAATTGTAGAAAAGTGGTAGTATCAAAAGCATTATACCTACCTCTTTATGCCCTAGAAATGCCTTTTCTGTGGTTGAAAAGGACGAGTTAGAACATTATCATAATGATCCAGATAGGACAGTGACTTGGAGTATACTGGCAAAAAAGAAACAGGAGATTTGGGAAGAAGATGGTGAGTTTCATTTTGGACATTTGGAGTTTAAGGGGTTCATAAAATATCTGTAACCATAGAGTTACTCTCTCCATAGAGTGGAGATATCTAGTAAGCCATTGGGAATGTACGCTGGAGAAAGAAATTTGTTCATTGCTAAGAGATAGGCGTTGTAGCCATGGGAGTGGACAACATTGACTCTAGGAACAAGAATGAATGATGTCCTAGAACTTTGCCCTTATGTATCTCCAAAATTTAAAACTTAGCTGGAGATGAAATAAGAAGTGAAAATTAGAATGCTTAACTAGAAAAGTAAGAGGAATACTATGCCATCACAAACCACGAAGGGAGAAAATGTTTTCTGAAAGGGAAAATAGTAAACTAAGTCAATTGGCATTGAAAGGTCAAATAAGATGTGGAAAGAATAGTACCATTGGAGATGGACATGAAGAATACTTAATTTACATTTTCAAGAACTGTTCAAAGGGGTTCTGTGAATAAAAGTGAGACTGGTATGAACTGGACGCTAAATAAAGGCAATAGACAAAGTTAGTAGGTTTTTCCAGGAAGAGTAGATATGAAATTAAGATTCCTGCCATGTGCCTTACATCACTCCTGGAATTTCATTTTTTTTCTTTTACCACATGAAGGAATCAAATACCTAGATGTGAATAACTAGCCCTGGGCTTTAAATGTTAGCCCCACCAATTACTAGTTATTTTATTTAATCTCTAAGCCTCATTTCCTTATATAAAAATTAGGAATAATAACAGCAAATTTACCAATATCCATAAGTGTCAAAGAAATATTTAATGAGAATATGACTGTCATAGATGGGATACTTCATAAAATTTTCATTTGAAAAGAGTGAGCTTTAGAAATATCATAGAAACAAAGCATACTTTGTCAAACTGAGGGCCTTTCATTTTAAAAATTAATTTATTTTGTCATCTTTAACTTTGGTACTTTGCTTACATACATCATTTGGCTCTTCTGTGATAGTATTTTATTTTCCCTTTTTTTCTCCTCTCTTCATTACTATTTATTCTATCAAGGTTTGAAAAGTCTTCATATTCTTTGTTTTTCCTCTGACTCTCTAATTGCCTGAACTTCTTTCCCTGGTCTACTCCAGCACCTGATTCTTGACAAAAAACATCCTGATGTTACAGTTCTGGTTATACAATGATACTGATGACTTCCCAGACTGCAGTTCCTTCCCTAACACTCAATCTCACTGGGCAGGTATTTATTTCTGTAACATGCTATTTACCTCTTGGGGGCATATTAGTATCATAAACTAAACAAAATAGTTTAGTGTCTTACTCTTACATAGCATTATTCTATGTTGAATGCAAAATTTAAGTCCTTTCATATATAACACTATTTTTCTTATAATAATGCTATGAGGTATGATTAGTATTATATTCATTTTATGGGTAAGGAAACTAAGGCACAAGAGGTTGAGGAGCTTGTCCAATGTGCACAATTACTAAATGGAAAACCACTCTGCTCTGCTGGTCCACAGAGTGTTACTGCTATTCCAAAATCCAGAAGTTCTAAAAAAAAAACATACATTTTTGTAACTCATTTTCCTGTGATAGAAATTGATTTCAGCATGATTCAGTGCAGGAACATGTTTTCAGGTAGCAGGGAAGATGCTCATGGAAAAAAAAAAGAAAATACATTATTGTGACACACATCTAACTATATTTTTCCTACTTGGCACTGTGCTAAGTTCTGAGTATACCGTAGTGAACTGAACATAGTCTCTGGTCTCATGGAGCCCCTACTCTGTGGAGGAAAGATCCTTGATCAAACAAGATTTCAGAGGAGGCAGGAAGGGATGGGACCTGAGCAAAATGCAGTCCTCTGATAGCAGTATCAGCATCACCTGGGAGCCTGATATAAATGCAAATTCTCAGACCCTCCCTCAGGCCAACTGCATCAGCAGCTCTGCTGGCGAGGTCTTGGAATCTGTGTATTAATACACTTTTTACCTGATTCCTATGCACTTGAAAATGAGAGTCACTGGTCTGGAGCACACCGAGTGGGATCAGCCTTGTTAAGGAGAAAGAAACAAATGGGGAATTCTTTTGAAGCTGTGGAGTATGGTGAAATGAGACAAAGTAGATTATACCAGGAGACTCTACTTTTCACTGAAGTGGGAGCGAGGTCACCTGCTGAGCATATGCACAGACTTTTGGGCCCTGGCAGTTGTTAAGTCACAAACTGTGTCCTTACATAATATACCTTCACTCTGGCTAACGTCTCCCAACTATAAGCACCTTTATATTTCCTAGTCGTTCTCACTTAACCTGAAGTGCTTCCTGCTCCTCTAAATGTATTAAGGTTGCCCCTTCCTACAAGCCCACCTTGAGTCAGTGGAGCCTTCTCATAGAAGTGCCTTTCTCGTTGTAACCTGTAGCAGTAGAGGTATACTGTAGCACAGATTCTGGAGCCAAAGGACTGGGTTTATATCGTCTCCACAGCTTGGCATGTGATTTTTGGGAAGGCTACTTAAATTTTCAGAACTTCAGTTTCTTCAGTGTAAATTAAAGATGATAGTACCTACCTTGTAAGTATACTTGGCCCATCATGAGCACTCTTCAAATGGTAGCATTTATTGTTTATTGCCTTCCATATTTGCCCTCAACATATGCTACCTATATAGTTATTTTCTATATATTTATATGTTTATGCACTAATGTATATATACACATAGATATATATCATGTACACACATACATGCATAAACATAGGTTGTCTTTTTACTTGATAGCAAGGGCTAAATCTTGATTGCTGATGTGATAGTTCTTCATTTTTTGCTTTCTGTTTTGAGTCTGGGGCAAGACCATCCCTTTTAATGTATCCTACACAGTATCTCAAAAACTGTGCTCTATGTTATTGCTCTGATGGGTTCATTATTAACCTCAGAGGAGAACAAATGCTGTGATGAGAACACTGACGTACAGTTTGAACACTTCTATTTTAGGGTTTTTCAAGTTCACCACCATTGACGTTTTGAGCTGGATAGTTGTTATGGAGGCTGGTCCTGTGTGTTACAGGGGGCTTAGCAGTATCACTGGCCTCTTGATACCATTTGCCAGTTGTGTCATCCCAGTTGTGAAAATAAATGTCTACAGACATTAGCAGATGCTCCTGGAGGACAAAAATGCCCTTGGTTGAGAACCTCCGATCTACCACTGATTTATAGATATTTGAGCTTTGTCATTTTTGAGTTATATGCAACCTTGGGCAGGTCACACCACTACTTTAAGCCTCAGATACCTCATCTGTAAAATATACATAATAATAGCTACTGCATAGGAGTGTTATAAATATCAAAAGAGATGCTGTATTGCAGTGACTCACGCAGAATATCAGTAATACAATTTGTTCATCTAAATTTCAGAACTCTGCATTGTTTATCCAGGCAGAACAAGAGCAAAATGCTAAAATGCACCAGAAGGGTGAAAAGGGAGCATGCCCTTTTTTAACTCTCTTAATTCTCTCCCACCCAGCATCATTTTCCACTCAATTTGACTCATCTTTGTTGCAGAGCTAAAATTGGCACTGTTTTTAAGTAACCTTCATGCACCACCTGTCTTTCTGGCAACCCAAACTTAAAAAGAGACGAGTCAGAAGTGAAAGGGGAAGAACGAAACACAACCACCAAAACATCCAGCATAGAGGAGTAAATAAGATTCTGAACTTAGAGAGAATGAATTCTGTCTTCAGAGAATACAACACGTTCCCTGGTGGCTTCATAGGGTTCAGATACCTAGACTGAACTTGAGGGATACTATACTTGATATTTGAAAAATATAATATTTCTTAAATGGAAAAAATCATTAGTGTGAATAGTAGAATATTAAATATTCCCTTTATAGTTTAGCAGATTAATGAAACCATTCTCCATGTAGAGTAAAATTATTTTTAAGAAATTGCTTGATTTGGCAAACCAATTTATCTTTTTATGATATTGAAACTATAAATAAAATATTGTAACTAATTAAATCATCATGAATGCCTTAGCATGTAAAACAAAAACTAAATATGTCAAAAGATGCAGATGTGGGTCCTTTCTCAAAGGATGTGGCAGCTGTTAGATGTAATAAAAAAAATTCGATAGACCAACAGTGTTGCTGCAGAATTAAGCAGTTCTGTTTAACTTGAATGTCTTTCTTTGCATGGAGTTTTCACAAATTTATAAATTGTTGTAAAAATACTTTGTGTGTTTTTCTGTCTTAATAAGCAAAGCAACCTGATACTTCCCTTAACAATGTATGTTCTTGAAATGCTTCAGTGGTTTTCATTCTTATGAACAATGAGTAATGAATAGGGAGAAAACCCGGCATTAAAATATCCAGAAAACTTTTTAAAATTTTTATTTATTTATTTTTAGAAAGAAGGGAAGGGAGGGAGAAAGAGAGCGAGAGAAGTATCAATGTGTGGTTGCTTCTCATGTGGCCCCCACTGAGGACCTGGCCTGCAACGCAGGCATGTGCCCTGACTGGGAATCAACCCATGACCCTTTGGTTCACAGCCCACGCTCTTTCCACTGAGCCACACCAGGCAGGGCAGAACACTTTTTATTAACATGTCCCAGAGACCCACTGTTTTTCTTATATTCATCTGTGTTTGATAGAAGCCAAGCACAAAAATACCTTAGTAACTTAGAGTTTATTGTAGTATATTGATTTTATCAGAAAGTAAATTTTAAAGTCATTGAGGTTCTTACCAAGGTCATAAATCTCAGAGCTACTATTAAAATATTTGTCTCCTTACTGGAATTAACCTTTAATTCCCAAGAGGTCCTTGTCATAATATAAAATGTTTCCTTACTTCCTTCCTTCTCTCCTTCCTTCTTTCCCTCCTTCCTTCCTTTTTTCCTTCCTTCCTCTCTTGTCTTCCTCTCTCCTTCTCTTCGTCCATCCCACCCATTCTTTTTTCCTGATACTCTTTTCTTTTCTTTCCTTTCATTTTGTTTTTTTCCCTTTCCTTTCTTTTCTTTCTCTCTTCCTTCATTTCTTTTCAGATTCAACATATTTATATTGATTAGATGAACTTGTTTCAGATGCTAAATTTGATCACTTTTTGATAGAGTGGGTGACCCACAGATTTGCCTACTTCTAGTAAGTAATTTACATTCACACTAAAAATAGTGTCTTCGACACTAAATGTGTTATAAACACTAAATGTCATGGACACTAAAGGTGTATTTTATAGTTGCTAGATATCTAGCCACTATTATCATTCACTTGGGAATTAGAACTCAATCATAAACTGTCATACAAAATAATTTGAAACTATTTTATTTTGTACATTTATTCCTTATAGCTGCCTTTCCTGACTTCAGAAGGATTAAGATAGAAAGAAAATAATCTTTTTATTGCTCATAAATAGTGCTTATGTTGCCACTGTCACCCTGTCCTCACACACACACATATATTCACAGATACATACAAATACACACACATAATCTTCCACTTCACCAACATACTGGTTTGTTCTGTAAGGATTTGTTAAAATAGGTTATTGCTCAGAAGGAAAACCTTACTTAGAGGAAAAAAGAGTTTGTGACTCACAAAGAGTTCCCATCCAGTGATTTAATTATTTATTTGCAATTAATGCCCTCTCTGATTCTAACTACTCATTAATTTATTTAATAGTCAACTTATAATTGTTTCTCTAATACTGCTCTGGGACTAGAATTTCTTTGACCTTTTGTATGAGAAACAAAAGGTAAAGTATTTTGCTTGACTTTCCTTTTTTATCTTTAATTTAAAAAATTCTTGCTCAGACTATATATCATAGACAATAGAAAAAATAAGTAGGAATGATCTTGGCCTTTCCCTTGACTATTCTATACTAAAAATATATTCAATTTGCTATAATTTAATTAGGATTATTATAATTTTTTCAAGGCCTACTTCAATTATTTCATACACACACACAGCCAAACACACACAAAAGTGTGATGAAACTTCTAACTTAAGAATTTGTACTTCTATACATTCTGATTAAATGAATATTTATACATCATATGTAAAGATAATTATATATTTGCAATTATATATGTATCTATATATTTACAACTTGTACTTTTACTACATTTGATATATATTTAAAACATTTCACATGATTCAAATCTCAAAATATTTTCTTCCTGCTTGGTAAAGAAGGAACCAAAACACAATTTGGTTAAACAGTTTACTTAAGGTCATGTAATCAGACACTGTCCAATCTGAGATGGTAACCTCAATGTTCTGCTCCATAGCTTAGCAATTTTTCCCTGCATTCTTTGCCGGTGGAGGGTGCTATGTTTACGAGAGCAGAACTCACGAAGTTGCCTTGCCTGAGGCCCGTGAGGTGCAACGGAAATAACTAATCATGGCAGTTACTAGAGCCCAGACATAGAGCATTATTAACTTAAGCTTCACTTTGTGCCTATCTTTCCAAGCAGCACAGGGCAGGCAAATTTACTTTTACTATATTAATACTATTTTTAAACTTTAAATGGTTTGCTTCTCTATTATCTCTATTACCACACACTCCCATCCCCTTTTCCCACCATTATTTGCCTTTGCGGGGTGGGGGGGCAGTGTTCCCAGATTATGTAGGGTGTGTGTGTGTGCACACGCACGTGCACATGTTCCTTTCTGTGTATTCTGATGTACTGTGTCCCAGATCCTGTTTTTGAATAGAATACTTTATACATTGTTGTTAATGTTTTCATTAAAGTTCTTTACAAAGAGAATGCAGTATTCAAACATTCTACCTCCACAAAACAGGTAGACAGGGATGCTAATTATTCATCTTAACATTTTTAATCTTCCTCAAGAAAAAATAAAAAGAGGTGTGTGTTTAGAAAACACAGGCAAAGTGAGTGTAAAAGTCTCACTATTTTAAGTCATGTCAGCAAATTGACTCAAACCAGGAATAGCTATGGAAGGGAACTTGAGGTGGTAAGCACACCACGATATAGACATGATGTAATGTAAAATTATATGCTTGAAATCTATATAATTTTATTAACCACTGTCACCCCAATAAGTTTAATAAACATTAAAGAAGAGCTATGAAATTTAAAAAGCTATTGCGCTGAGAAAGCAGAGCTAGCATGACCATGCATAACAACTTTTAAAGAGCTGCCTCATATACAAATCTGCTGCTTGTGCTAAACATAAGCTTGGGCAATTCAAAATGGGAGCCACAAGCCTCTCCTTTGTCTTAAAAATGGGAAAGAAGAAAACAACTATAACTAAGGTTAAAACATTTTTTTCCTTTTATTTCACTTGGTGAGACCAAATTATGCAATTTTTATAACTTACTGAACAAATTCTAAACTCAATGGAAAATATCATTTATCTCTCCAACTTGTTGTTAGCAAAACTGCAACATTTATGAGCTGCTCTTGAAGTAATTGGTGGTCGCTATCTCCAGCTGGACTTTGGTCATAGAAGACATCCATGCATTGGAGTTCAGAGAACTGTGGCTGTCATCTAAATTTCTTTGAGCCATATCATTGTATTAGCAGTGCCGTGGGCTCCAAGTCCTTGACTTCATGCAGGAAATGTTTCACAACATAAATCTAGGTGATTTTAAATACATTTATTAAGGCTGGGGACAGTGAAACAAAGGAAGGGCTTAATGTAGCAGAAGCAAGATCATAGCAACAGAAGCAAGCCTAGGCAGAGCTCCTCGGCCCTTCGGAAATGTGAGGAAGAGTTGTGCCTAGGAGTGGCTGCCCTGGCCCTTCAGAAAGAAAGTCACAGAGGCAGAAGAAGTGAGCCAGCTGGGCTGCCTGGACTCAGGAAACAAGTTACAGAAGCAAAAGAAGGGCCCTTGGAGACAGGAATCCAGGACAGACTGCTTCCTTGGTTGTAAATTTCCTGGAAAACATTAGAGCTTAGAAGAAAAAAAAAAAACAACAAAGATACATGCCTGAAGAATAAAGGGGGGAGGGGAGGAAGGTGCTCTCCCCAGAGAGAGAGAGACAGAGACAGAGACAGAGACAGAGAGAGACGGAGAGAACTCACACTGGATCCTTTGCCTTATTGTTTTCATCTGTTTTCTAGAGGCAGAGATTTTAGAGGAGGATCTCAATAAAATATTTATCGGCTTGCCAGTTATGTTTTTTCAGGGTCACGTGCTCTACTGACTGGTCAGCACTAGGACAGGTGTCATCAGTCATTACATCTGGTCCTGATGCCAGCCGTGGTGTTGCTTCATCTGATTTTGCTGCTTCTCTGAGCCTGGAACTGAAACACAACTGAGGCCTGGTTTGACCAAAACTGTCTCTGTGGTCAGTAGACTCAAGGCTTTGTTCCTAAGGTTATTTAGTGTGATCAGAACTTTATTGTCTCAGTACTGAAGGGCATGGTTGTGCAATGGGGAAGGAAGCAGGTGAATCAGGGCCATAGATGGGGCCAGTCTGAATTAGCCATCTTTCTCAGTTTCCCCATTCCACTTGCCAAGGAATTTTCCTAGCTTCTTCTTATCCTATCTTAATTTCAGAGAAGTGTGTGTTGACCGTGACATTAATTTGCCAGGGGTTTTAATTTAACTTATGACTACTGAGTCATAAGAGAGATTTAGTTTTAGTAATAGAGCTGATATTTTAATAAAATATAATGTTCTTTTAAATGCCTGGAGAACTTTCTGGCTATCTATAAAAATGTATATTAATTTTGGGGGGTTCTTAATGCCATCAATATGATAGATTTACGCTGCTGATCTGTAAATCTTGTTTAATCTTATTACGGTTCGAAGTCCTTAAGAGACTTTGAAGAGCCCTTTGAAGAGCCCAGACAGAGAGCCCTTAGAAATGTGAAAGAATTTTCTGTTTAGATCTCTGAATTTGTTATTGCTTAATTGACAATGGGAGTAGAACAGTCAATATTTGCAGAATTGCTACATGCACGCACCTGAAGTATTAACGCTTGTTAACGATTTCAAAGGACCATTTACAATTAGATCTAAATGTTGTTTCAAAAATGTAAATGTTATCAATACCTAGCAATGAGAAGAGTTTGTTAAAATGATCCAATAGTGGAATAATTCGATCTTAATTCATTTATCAGTTGCTTAGAATAACACAATGATAAATAATTATCACCTAAACACTACTGGTTGTACCATTTCCTTTCAAGTGGTATTTATGACATCTTATCAGCATACCCAACTTAAAAGCTTACACATGTTTTTCTCATCCATGTAATCTAATCAAAGGTGCAAGACCTGGATCTATGCCATACAAACCTTCCTCGCTGCACCATTGCAGACTGCGTGGTCCAACTGGAGTTGCTGGTCTGCTTGATGTCACAGGACAGATCTTACCAGTGTGGAAGATGAAAGGATGTTCAGGCCACATGTCCCGGGATGACAGTTTCCTTTGTGATGAGCCACAGAGTCACAGCTTGTTCAATAAGCCTGTGATAGTGATAAAAGACAAAGCCGTCAGTGTATAGCAGACTGTGGCCTGTGTGCTCGTGACAAACCATGCTATCTCTCCTCACAGCTGCTGACATCTCATAAAGCATTCCCACAAGTGGTGGCTAGAAATAGTCTCTGAGGACAGCCCCCAAAAGAGTAATAGCTTGCTGCTTATCTTTGAGCGAATGAATGGAAAAAAAGCCTGAGTATACAATGTAGTTCTCTTAGTCTCACAGATAAAGGTGGCTTTATACTTAGAACATTTTGTATCCTGGGCCTATTTCACTTAATAAAAATTTTGAACAGTGACATAAAGATGACTATGAGATCTGTTTTCAAAGTGCTCACTTCGAACATTCCTGTTATTGTTCCATAAGTCCATAGATACACTTTATGGGACTGCTTCTGTTTATTCAGGAACTACATATCAAATAATAATAAAAAACAATTATAAGAGAATAGCAATTAGAACTATTACCTAGTTCATGCATACAATTTGCTAGGCACAGTGCTAATTACACAATATGCATTTCAATAAATCCTTTTTGCCTAAATACAGCTTGATGTACCATTTTCTTTCAAGTAATAGTATCATTATAGACAGTTTGTAAAAGAGGAAACTGAGGCCCAGAGAAATGACTTACCTAGGTTACTCAGTGGATAAATCAAAGATTGGAATGTGAGAGTCCTGATTTACCATTTCCATTCTACCTGAATAATAACAAGTGGAAACATTATAAAGTGGGTAGATAAAAAAATATTTGAGCCCTAGCTGATGTGACTCAGTGGATTGAGTGCCAGCCTATGAACCAAAGGGTCACTGGTTCAATTCTCAGTCAGGATATATCCCTGGTTTAAGGGCCAGGTCCCCAGTAGGGGGTATGTGAGAGGCAACCACACATTAACGTTTCTCTCCCTCTTTCTCCCTCTCTTTCCTTCTCTCTAAAAATAAATAAATATAATCTTTTAAAAATTTTTGAGGTCTATGGTCTTGTACCTTATTTTGAGGTCCTTCAAAATTCATCAATGATTTAGATCAACCTTGGGTGTTGAAGTTGTTAGGTTCAGTTATCTCATTATGTCAGAGAATGATATTCTTCCACATGCATGATTATTTACAAAAAGGAAATAGTTTTTAATAACATTCAGCAAACCCTTTCCTTTGCCTCTTTTTTCTTCCTCCCATTTTCCTAGTTTCTTTATAGCCATTTTAGTTTCCATTCATCTGATTCACTTATTCCTTAGACTACTCATGGTGCTTCCTTCTCTTCCTAATCAGCCATTTCTCTCTCTGTCTCTCTCCCCAACCCTCTCTCTCTCTCTCTCGCTCTCTCACACACACACACATTCTGATGTTAGCTTTTATTTGACCATGGAATGTTTTCATATAGTTCCATAATTGTTTTATATGTTTTATATGTGTGGATTTTGGCATCTATACTTTCCCAAAAAATTATTGAGAGGAAAATGGGTCAAATACTTCATTCATATATATATACACATGGATACACACATATATACACATGATATGTGCATATATACATGCACACACACATATGCATGCATGTATATATACACATGCACATATATACACAACATATCATTATCAGACTTTGCAGAGTCCTGGACAAGTAGAAGTCCCTCTGTGAATGATAATTAAATTGAAATGCTTTTCCCAGCTAATGGTTTCAAAGGCCAAAGACAGAATTCGTAATGTGAAGGAACAATAATACCTGACATATCCACATTCTGAATAAGCTTCGCAGTAGCCACGGAAGTGTGCCTTGAAAAAACTGACTTTTTCTAGTTTACTGAAGTTGAAACCAATCCTGTCAATCCAGTGATTCTCGCTGTGCTGGGGGCACTGGCTAATTGCACTGCGATTTTGGGTTTGCTGGCCACTATAATTCTAAGTGTTTATGATAAGCCTTTAACAGAATTTAAAGACATATTAGGACACAAAGATTAGTACTGAAACATATTATTTAATTGTAAAATAAAGTTTCAGGCTGGAATTAAACTTTTAAGTTTAATTAACTGATTGACTTACAAGTTCTCAACTTTGACTGTAAATTTAATCAACTAAATTATATATTTTTTCATGAGCCATCTCTATCCATTATTGATTAAGGTAAGACTTAAGAGGCCAAGGCATTTCAGGTAGTTCTGATGTGCATTCAGAGTAAGCCAATAATCTAGTTTAACCACAAATTGGTTCTAGAATCTCTTCTATAACACACCTTCCCTAGTTAAATCTAGCTCTTTAACACCTTCAAATGACAGAGAAGTGTCAGGGTACATAAGCACTCTCATGAGCTGAAAGACTTGAGCTCCCTTGCAGAATATATTATTTGTGGCCAGAGAACAGCAACTCATCTCATTAGCACACACAAAACATGCTCTTAGTTCTCAAAATTAGTGTATTTTATAAATTTACCTCCGAGTTAAAAAGCACATATCAGACAGCATGAATTTTAAGCCCATGTCTTTCCTACTGAAAGTTTCATGTTCTTCAGGAAAAAAGTGGGGAAATAAAGTGAAAAATGATTAAGGAAAGGCCAGGGAAAGATTCTTAGGACACAACAAAAGAAAAGGGAGAATAAAAGATTTAGCTAGAAAAAAGTTATTACCTAGTACATTATTATGAAGATTTAGCCATTTTTTCTGCTTAATTTCCACTGCCAACTTTATATCACAGAAGAACAAAACTAGAAATGAAATTGTATGTCCATGCATGTGTTTGTTGTTTCATCATTCAGGAACGCTGGCAGGCTGGGTAGGAGAATACCAAGACTAACTATCAAGTGACATCAACTCATATTTATTGAACATTTATGATATGAAAGACTGTGAGAATACGAGCTTGGAGAAGGAGAGTATGGACTAGCCAGTATACGGAGGACCTGAAAAAATTAGGCAGGCTTGTTGAGGTGGATCTGTCAGGTTTGAAATAGACCAGAAGTAGCCTGTAGAGGGAGACAGAGGTAGGGAAACCATAGATGTCTGTGGGGAGTTAGAGAGAGCGATGAATGATGATTCTGAGTGAGATGTGAGGTTGGCCCCCTGTCAAAGAAGAATAAAGTTATTAGAAAATAATTGCCCAATTAGGAAAAGAAACTTCCTAATAACTTAATAATATTAAAGAAATGATTTGGGCTTCTGTCTTTCCCCAGGTTAAGAACCAAACCGTAATCCCCAAACTGGGGCTTAAACAGAGGATGGGAGGATAATTTTGCAAGTAAAGCATTTGTAAATTTGAACTATTTAGTGAGTTAAAGTTGACAGGGATGGGGTCCAAGAAGACCAGCACAGTCACTGTGCTAAGTATAATCAAAGATATTGAGATTAAGGTATTATCTTCCCTTCAACAGAAAATTTATACAGAGATAAGAAACAATAAAATAAAGTTCAAATATAACTGAAGAGGGGTCATGAAATTAGAGGAGAATAATTGCACCCAGATGAGTTGTTCAGAGAATAGTGGTTCTCAGAGTCTCAGAGAGGGGCAGATCCCTTCAATCTTAAGGGCTAAGGAAATCCGAAGGATTTGTTACTCAGCAAAAGTAAAAGGGAAAATACCAGGGGAGAAGCCATCTGCCAGTAAATGCTTAGAGGCAGGATCTTACGACAACATCATTAAATAATTTATTTGATAAGAGTGGAGTTTTTTGGCAGGCATCGCTTTAGGTGCATGAATACATACCCAATAGTTCAGACGTCAGTTTGGGGGGTCCTATCGAAGGTTTTTACAAGAAGGGAGTAACGTGTGATCAAAATAGTGTTGGACTTGATCGTTCCTGTAGAATGAATTAAAGGAAAGAGAAATCGGAGTGCTGACGCGCAGTGACAGAGCGGATAAAAGGCCGCGAGGGTCTGAAGTTGACCGTGGCAGTGAAATAAAAAGAAAAGGCCCGCTGCACGAGTTATTCCAACGAAAGAACTGAGACGACGGTGTGGCAACTGCTGCTTATTTACTTCAGTGCTTCTGTCATTTAACTGAAATCAAAATTCTCAAATGAGTTTGGTGAAACATTAGCTTAGTTGAAATGTGCAACAGTTTACCACATAAAGGTCACAGAAATCAAACCCCAAAAGCTTTCTTGTTTGGGTGTAATTATTCAAACATCATTTGGAAACAGCATTTTACTTATAGGCTGCCTCCCGAAATTTCGCCCGTCCCCTCAATTAGACCTTTTCATCTGTGGAACTTATCCAAGTCAACAATGGCTCCTGGCCTCTGATGTCCTTTTCAAATCATATCTGACAGGGAGAAAACCCACTGTCTGTACCGAAGATAGAAAATAACATTAAATTCTAAAGCAATATGGGTTCATTATCACTTAAAAGGATTTTGAAATCACAGAGGTTCTGAATTTGACCATATAAAAGCTCCATTTATTGTGTTGGTGCTTTAGGTGATGGAATACAGAGAGGTCAGCTTTGTAAGTGGCAAAACTACAACAACAATACAAACAACAACAACAAAAACCCTTCAAAAGTACCTTAAACAAAAAAATTGAAAAAATACTATTTTACACCTGGATTTTTCAAAAAATTGAATATTTTCCGAGTCAATTCTGTTGATAGATAATAATCAAATAATCAAAACTTCATTACCCACAATGCATAAACTCTGAAAAATCTGCCCCTTAAATATCTCCTGAAGATCTATTGTTATGTGATCTATTGTTATTGTTATTGTTCTCTAGTTTGCGCATTCTTTGAAAAGCCCCAGGTATAAAAGGTGATACACTTCACTCTCTTATTTGTCAGTGATACACCCTATAATTAGTTAGAACATTTTAGAGTTATACAGGAATCTCCAGCATATTTTGAGATGATAATACTTCACAGAATCATGGCATCTCAAATTTGAAAAAGACTTTGGAATTATATAGCCAATCTCCCACTCATGATAGAAATACCTTCTCTAACAAGGATATCCCTGAGAGAAATTATCACCCAGATGTTTGAATGCTTTGCAAGCATTTTATTCTATAGTGCTATTACAAAAAAAGTTTTTTCTATATACTTATCCAAGACATTTATAAAATTGTTGAAAAAACAAAGCCAAATGCTAACTCTGTTGTATGAGCAACTTACTAGAAATATCATCACTACTTGCATTTTTGTATTTGACCTCATTTCAACATCTTGCCCACAATGAAAGAAGAGATTTTAAGATCTAAGTTATTAGATACTTTTGAAGCAAAACATTTCTAAAGAGAAAAGTCTAGGTGCTCTGTCTAGGCCAATCTCGTCCGACAGAGGAAATCACTTAATAGGGCCTGGCCTGTGCTTTGTGAGTCCATGATGCCCTCTAGTCACCACCACTTCATTTTCAAAGTGCTTGCGAGTGGTCTATTTCATAATTTATTTTAGAATGATTCCAGGTCTTCATAACAACTTCACCAGAATACATATTTATGGCATACTTTTGATTCATTCATTTTTGACAAATACTCATTAAGGACCTACTTTATACCAGGTAGGGGTCTATGTTCTAGTAATATGATGGTCAATATATCTGTACATGCTAGGAGCTTATAGTCTAATTGGGAAATAGAAAAGAAAAATTGATGGTTTAAACACACTGTTAGAAAGGATAAGAAAGAGGAAATAAAAAAAAAAAAACTTCTCACAGCACATTAGAGAGACATTTATTGAGGTTAAGTAAGGTTTTTCCAAAGAAGTTTGGATCTTACCTGAGATAGATGTAGAAGTTAAGTAAAGCAAGGATAATCAGTGTGAAGGAATCAGCATGTTCGTAGGTCCCAATGATAGATTTTCATCTCAGTGAAGGCCACAGTATGTAGAGAACAGAATATAGTGCTAGACTGGGAAAAAGGCAATAGTGAGGCTGTAGCAAGAAATGAGACTAAAGAGGACAGTACCAAGAGAGGCCGTACTGTGTATGTATGTGTGTGTGTGTATACACAATGTGTATGTATATGTGTATATATATATATATATATGTATATATGTATACACACACACACACACATATATATATATATTGCATGTGTCTCTGTTGTCTGTTTAAAAGAGATACTAAGATGCAGCAACCACGAAGTTAGAAGAAAAACCAGGAGAATGTGGTGGCATGAATGCCAATAAAAGACCATTTTTTCAAGCAGCAGTCAATTATGCCAAGTGTATTTTAAGAAATCAAGCAAGCAAACTGAGAAGTGTTTATTGGATCCAGCAAGAAATAAGATCTTTGTGATTCTGAGGCAAACAATATCAATGGAGTTAGAAATGCTAAATCCAGATTGTTATAGATTGAGGAGTGATTTCAAGGAGCAAAGGTGAATGTAAGTATAGAGAACCCTATAGATTGCTTTGTCAGATGATGACAAAGATAACTCCATAGCTAGGAAAAAAATCTCAAGGAAGCATTTTTTTAAGAATGGATATATTAAAGTTAGACAATGTTTAAATCTAGCAGGTATCAAAAAAGGAAAATAATTTATAAACTTGAAGAGCCTTGAAAGAATAAGATCAAGATCAAATGGCAAGCATCATCATAAATAGGAGAACATATACTGTTTTCATTTTAAAAGGAAAAAGGGAGAAAACGATGGATGTACATGCTGAAATGCTGTAAGTTTAATTAGAGCTATGGGAAACCAAGAAAATGCTTCTTATGTCTTCTACTTTATAAGACCAACTGCTTAAAAAGTCACAGATATTTAAATCAAAAGTTTAAGAGTGGAGAAGGTCTTGCAATGAAGAGAGGTGGAGTTGGAATGGCTTGCTTTCCAGTGCATTGGAAATCTAGAGACGTATCAAACAGTTGAGAAATAATAAACATATTATCTGCTGACATTGGGGACCAATTTGGGGATAATAACCACAAAGTTATAATTGTACAGTTTTGTGGAATTTATCCATCATGTCACCAGACAGATTGTAGACAGGGAGAAAACAAACACAGGATGAAAATGCCCAGGAAACATTGGCTAAAGGGAAGCGGGGGTGGAGGTTAAGATCAAAACATCGAGAGACTATGCAATTGGATGTGCTGTCTTGTGGAGGCACATGCCTTTGAGGATAATGGAAAGATTAGAGTGAAAATAGAAAACACAGCCAGGCATTAAAGTCTCTAGTGAGTAAAGACTACATACACAGTATGTATACTGTAGGGTTGTGTATACCAACAATGAGGACTGCTAGAGGCTGAAACAGCTTGATGTTATTCACCCCAAAAGAGCAACTGTGGCAAGGAAATAAAGAAATAATGGCTTGTAATCAGCCCTGGCAATTATGGCAGGAGCAGGCACTGGGATGTGTGGATGTGGGGAAAAAATAGCAGACTTCTTATGAGGAGTCTACAGAAAGGCAGAGTGGAGCGATTACATTTTACCCTATTTCAAAAATTAGAGCAGTTGCAACTTTAGTCTGAGCTACCTCTGTGACTGAGCAGAGAGGAATAGAAAAGCAATTGCAAAGTCTCTAAGGTGTCCAGGATCCACGTAGTTGTGACTGCTAAGCCATTCTAATGACTGCTTACCTGCCTCAAGCAGGTTTTCTTCCACCTAGGATTAAAGACTCTTCCTATTTACATAAAGAGTAAATCAGATTAGAAAAGCGTGATACTCACAGACACACTGTTGTTTCTCAGTACTGGTTCTAACCGCATGCTCCCTCCCCATTCAACAAGGCTCTGTCGAGCCTCTTAAAAATAACAACCACTTTATGTTATTGAGTGTTTCCTATGTGCAGTCACTTGATAAGCTTTCACCAACTCTATGAGGTGTCAGTACTCATACTGAAATGTTGCAATGAAGGCAAAACTTAGAGAAAGTAGGCAAGTTGGTCAAGTTCACAGAGTTGACTGTCTTCAAAACTCTTGCCTTTCTCTGACCATGAACCAATTTTCCTTTGAATCTGGTTCCCCCTGTTCTCTTATTACCTACCTAGTAACCTTGCCCTTTGCTGGCAACCTCAACCTCTTAGGATCAATTGTCCAATTTGTCCATGTTTGAATAATCCCCTTTGATCTTAAACCAATGTTCTATATCTACCCTGCCTTTCCTTCTATAGATTTTCTTTGCAATTTATTTTCCAATCTCCCCATTCTTCAACTGTGCAGTCAGTATCTTCACTCCTATATGTCTCCACATGTGGCTTCGGGCTTTCAATCATTTCCTTTGGTTGCCCTAGTTGTAATATCTAGGGAGCTCCCTGGACTTTGCTCTCAGCCACTGTACCGAGTGTAATAATATGGTGCAGAAATGTATGATAACCTCATTGCCCTCCAAGGAAATGAAAAACCCAGCAGAAGGCCAAGTATATAGATCTCAATATGGCTCTTTGATCTGGAAGTTTCTAAGAAGACAACTGGACTTTAAAAAAATAGAATGGTAAAATGAGCCAGTTGCCATTCTCCATGAATCTGTGATCTACGCATAGCACAAGTACAATTTTGTTCTATAAGCTGCCCCAGATATTTGTTAGCCTATTAAATTATATCTTATTATATTGTATGACTGCAAATAAAGTGTCTTGGGTATATGAGGCCAGAGTACCTACAACTATTTGAGGTTCATTGTATTTTTAAGCCTGCAGAGTTTGATAGCCAAGTTATTACAGATGGAATGCATAAGAACATTTCTTTGGACATGAAGTAAACATTTATATGACCACAGGAAAAAAATATTGCTACATCCCAAGGTGACAGCTTAAATTTTTTAATTCTTTCTTTCATTCATTTATCTATCAAGTATTTTTAAATAATTGCTGTTGGCAAGACTGGTGAGAGGGCACAAAAGAGTCACAATAATGCAGCTATACAGATTACTTTGTTTCCCATAAGGAAGACTGTATATGAACACGAATAATTACAATTCATGAAAAACATTATAAAGGCCTTAGGAATCTAAGCACTAATTCAGCTCTAATATTAAATGCCAGCAGTGGAGATTATAATTACTATTCTCAATTTTTCATATACCAATGGGTATAAGAAACTGGCAGCAATTCTTCTGAGCGATAGACTGGTTGGGAAGAGTTAGAGAATAGAGGAATGTGTACTAGAATTTCTGGGGTCAAGACATGTGCAATTACTTTTGAAACTTCCAGGGGATTGGAACAAGGACCCACGTATACAGGCAAATGCATATTACTTGAGAATTTTGGGGCTACATAAAAAACAGGCTATCTATCTTAAGATACTCTTTTTGTTTGTGGCTTGGGGAGAGAAGCTTGTGAATGAGAGACTATTGTTGGGTTTAATAGGTTAATGAAATTTAGGGTCTTATGATTATTATTTCTTTTTTTTAATTTTTATTGTTATTCTATTACAGTTGTATGCCTTTTCTCCCCATCCCTTCACCCCACCCCAGGATGATTATTATTTCTTAAATGAGTTCCCAAACTCAAACAAGAAAATATATTTACTTTAAAAAACAATGAAATGATGATTTTAGTAACAAAATAATTTGTTCCAATTTGTTGTTATTGCAATTACTTTTACAAAATACAGGTTGGATTCTTGGTAGAACGTGGGAAGTGAATGAATTCAGTTTAAAAATTCACAATGAGTTTATACAAATGTAAACTAAAGAAAAATTAAGAACAGAAAATTAGACCACACTGGGTGAATATTTTGAATTTTATAGACAGAGAACAGAAACCTTATCAATTTCAAGGGGCTGATTGACACAGATTCAATGTGAGAAAGTTTTGTCTACCACATGTAAGACAGTAGAACTAAACTTACTTCACTTCAACCAAGGTGAAGAATAAGATGCTGACAAAACACGTGACTTAAGTGGAACACTATCTAATGAAGGTAATGGTGCAGCATAACCTGAAGGAGGGTGGGGTAGGCCAGAGGTTTGGCATTGGAGCTCTGATGATTTATTTGATGAGTCCTGTGTTCTCTAAGGAGGTTTATCATTTATCGATAGACATATTGCAAACAGAAGTATATAGAGTTAAATGGCCAAGGATTTCTACATTTTCTGTGGCTACACGTGAGGGTAAAGGAAATGTGCAGAGAGATTCTCAGTGTCCATTCACATCTACATGACAAGACAAAGCAAATACACAATCACCAATGCAATGATCAGCTAACAAAAACGATCCTCCCTGCACACGCACTTTTCCAACCTCTCTTTTCCTCTCCTCCACTTTCTTCTTTTGTTTTAATCCTTTCCTTAGTTCAATACTGTCAATCATATCCACCAGATCTACAAAATCCATTGAGTTATACCATATAGTTTATGACAAAAGACAATAAAAAAAGGGAAATTGGGCCCACAAAAATACATATATACATAAAAAATAATATGGAAGAAATAAAATTTAGATGATAAATTGAAAAATGAAAAACATTAAGTAAGACAGTAAAAGTTAAGAATATGACCACTCATATGTGGGATATAAAACTGAAACCAATAAATGAATAAGAAACCAACAAACAAATAAAAACTCATAGACAAAGACAATAGTAGGGTAGTCACCAGAGGGAAGGAGTTGGGTGTAGTAAAGGGTAAAGGGGGCCAAATATATGGTGACAGAAGATTTCACCCTGGGTGGTGGGCACAAAATGCAATATACAAATGGTGTATTACAGAATTGTATACTTGAAAACTATATAATCTATTAACCAATGTCACCCCAATAAATTTAAAAAGTAACAAAAGTTTTCCTACAAAAAATAAACTAAAATAAAATTAAAACTATCAGTACTTAGAAAATGTAATAAAGTATATTCCATTTACAACAGCAACCAAACTGGGCAATAAACACAAATCCAATAGATAGATTTGTGGTAAAATAACATGATTTTACTATAGCATATAAAGTAAAATTTGAATATATGGAGGCTATTGAACAAGTTTAATTGAATTGGAGTTTTCAAAATATTAATACCATAAACATTGATCTATAAATTAAATTATTAAATTCCAATGACAATATTAGTTGTGGAGTTTTTTAATATCTAAAAGAAAAAATTTCTTCCTATTGTTTCAACTTTTCAAAATTTCCTAGTATATTCTTATTTGCAAATTACATTAAGTGATTTTTAGAATTATTTCTTCAAATTACTAAGCAAATAATCATTTACTTGATAGAAAATTATGCAAAGGGCATACATATAGAATGAAAAGAATGAAAATAAATAAAATGGCTAATAAATAATTATAAGGTAAATATGTAACTTCTGTAATAAAAAATGCCAATAACATATATATCATTGTTTTCCTCTTCAGACTGAAGTTTTAAAACACTGTAGCACTCTGTGTTGGTGAAAATGGGAGGAAATGGGTATCTTCAGTGTAGTGACCTGCCCTCTCCCCCTGTGCATCAGCAATTCAAGTTTTAGGAATTTTTCTGAAGAAAATAACTGTACGCAAAATAAAGGATTTATTTACAAACATATACGTTGGAGTGCAATACTTCATAGAGACTAGGTCATCAATCAGCATGTTAATTGATCAGTGTGACCCAGGCAACTTAACCCACCAAGTTTCCATTTCTTCATCTTTGAAAAGGGATGGAAATGCCTATTGCTCAAAACTGTTGTGAGAACAGCTAAGACAATGTACGTAAAGCACATAGCTTATTCTGCACATGGAAAGTAGCTCTTGATAAGGTTGGTTATAAGAAAATGATATATAAATACATGTTCTATTTATACATATATAAAGATTAAACATTTCTGTGCATATATGTCTACAGACTGTTTCAACACAATATAGTTTTTTTTCTATTCATATGTGGCTTTTAAAATTATGTTATATTTTTTCTATATAAATAGGATTGCTGGAAAAGTAGTTGTTTCAGTAAATATATCTTTTATTGTGCAGTTGGAAATGTCCTAAATGGTAGTTTGAAAAATAAAATTCTTAAATATTTAATTTTCCCTGCAGTCTTCCAACTATCCCTTCACATACACACATACACACGCACCCACATTGTGTTTCAAGGCCCAATAATATTTAGCCTTATCTCCACAATTTAAAGTTTACTACTTCATAGTTTCCTCCAAATCATCAAATGCACCTTTGCAATTGCATTTATGCCTAACACATTGAATGCATGCCCTGCCACTGTTTTGAAGTAAAAAAATAATATGACTGAAGACTTACTGCCTCAAAAATCGGTGTGTTGTTCTTGGCTCTTCTGTTCCATTTCTCTGTGTTATTGGCAGAGCTGTTTGCCTAATATTGCAGCCTGGGACTGTGTGACTGTTTACACACACACCTCATTTTAGTCTTACGAACTACACTGATACCAAAGTCACACACAGCAGTGACACAAGTTAATTACACCATTCTCAAGAGTATCAGACCTCAGGGCAACGTGGGAGGAGGGCTACTTGAGGGAGAACTCTATTTAAACTCCTAAGAACAGCCAAAAGTAGGTTGAATATGTCTGTTATCACTACCCAAGGAAGGTATCAACATCCCTGTAAATGCCACTCTTTTAACATCTCTCTGCAGCTTGGTTTATTATAATCTGGAAATGATGCCACCTAGGTGCACTGCATCTCCTTTATATTTGCTTCAAATACAAAATTTATTTATAATCTCTTAAGAGATAAATGGAAAAAAAGTGGTTTTTAGTTGACACAAAATGCTCTTAAATTTCTTGCTAGCCAATCTACACTATTTCTTAACAAATTTATCAGATTTAAAATTCCAAAGCTGGGCCTTCAGGCCACCTTATCCCGGCTGAATAAATTCTTCCTGATTCTTATAGTCTTCTTCAGATTGACACGTAAGCAGTGTGATGCTCAATTTCCAATGTGGAGATGGAATTTGTGCGGGAGGTGGTTCTTGCCTTGACTTTAATTGCTCAGATTACATTGAAGGCCCTCTTGGCTTTCAGTGACTCCAGAACATAAGATTCATGATCTGACAGTTTGGGTGAGGAAAGACACAACAGGATATGCCAGAACAGTACATTTTTGTAACTCTTGGGTCCTGTGGAGTGATGAGAAACAAAAGTCATTCTGCATTTTAATGTAACTTCTCCTGAAGGGAGTGCATCCTGTCCCTACATTAAGCACTAGAATTAGAGGTCTCTTGAGGGATCCCTGGGAGATCAAATGTCTCACGGAGAAAGATAAATTAACACATTAGAATGTGGGGTTTTTTTGTTTTGGGGTTTTTTTTTGCATTTCAGATTTGGAAAATGAACTGCCATGCTTAACATAAGATGTTTCCTCCTGTAATTTCGGGGTCTATTTATTCAGTATAGACTGACAAGTGACAGACACACTCCCCCTGTGAAAAGGGCTATAGTAAAGCTAGAATTCTCTGGGTTCCAAGCTGAGGTCATGTAACAACTGAATAATAAGAAGTAACTTGTTTATACAGCAGACACTTAAGAATGTGAGGTCGACTGTTCCTTGAATTTCAATAGATGTGGATCTATCTTGAAAATGATCATGATATACAATGAGTGCCTCTCCCTTCCTACATCTTTATGTTGGGATTTGAAATATCTTGCACATGTTTAAGCAGCACATGTCTTTGTAATCACTAACATAAATCTTCATGTCTTGAATTAAGAAAGGAAGACCAAGAAACATGATGGGTAGCAAGGAATGGCCAGATGAGATATAAAATGGTTGCATAATTGTTCCCATAGTGAATAATTCACAGATGACTATATTTTTAAGTTATTCAAATGAATAGTAAAATCTAAGTCCTTTATACTACTACTATTATTATATCAGTTCTATACACAGGTAGCTAATTTAGAAGATCAACTGACCTTCCCTTATAATATGGCATTTGAGGAAACTAAGTGAAATACTTTGCACAACCGTATACCCAGAATCAGATCAGGAATGGATTTTATAGATAGTCTTCTGCTACAAAAGGTGGTCAAGAAGCTAGATCAGGACTTAAGAGCCATAAGTGAAATTTGACTAAATATATAAATATACACACAAGCATGGTAGACAAAATGATGGTCCCCTAAAGATGTCTCCAACTTAATCTCTGGAACCTGTGAATATATAGGGTAGGGCAAAAGTGGGTTTAGAGGAGTTCATAAGGAAAATAATACAATAATCATGTACACACAATTGTAAACCTACTTTTGCTTTAACCTGTATTACCTTACATTTTGCAGATATGACTAAGGCTAAGGACCTTGAGATAGAGAAATCATCATGGATTATTCAGGTGGGTGCAATCTAACCATATGACTCCTTAAAAGTGGGGGGAGGCAAGAAATTGGAGTGTCCTTTAGAGTCTCCAGAAGGAAGTATAGCTCTTTTGAAACCTTGACTTTTAGTTCAGAGACACTCAAATCAAACTTCTGATCTACAGAACTGCACTATAATAAATTAGTGTTGTTTTAAGCCATTAAGTTTGATCACATTAGCAATAGATAAATAATACTATAGCTATAAATGCGTCTATTATATATATATATTAAAAAGTATACAAATTGTAGGTATACTGGTCAATAATTTATTACAAACTGCTCACACATGTAAAATCACCAATCAGATCAAGATACAAAATATTACAAGTACTAAAAAAAGCCCCTTCATGCCCCATTTCACACTACCTTTTTACCCAGGGCATCCACTAATCTAACTTCTGATAGCATAGATTAGATATGCTTGTTTTCAAACTTGAAATATATGGAATCATTTAGTATATATTATATTTGTATCTAACTTTTTAAATTGACATTATGTTTCTTAGAGTCCTATATATCGTTCTTACAGCTATTGTTGTTCATTCTCATTACTTCATAAAATTTTGTTATATGCATATACTACAATTGACTTATCACTTCAACTTTTGGGCATTTGGTTAATTTTCAGCTTGGGTCTATTACAAATAGTGCTGACTTAAGAATCTTGTACTTGTCTTTAGTGGACTGATATCCATATTTCTTTTATGTCTATGCCTAGGGATGGAATTGCTGAGTCATGGGGTGTGTGTACATTTAACATGAGTGTATGCCTTCAGTTTTTCAAATTCTCCTACCAGCAATGTATGAGAAGTCCCAACGCATATATCTTCTCCAACACTTGGTATTTTAGTCTTTTTTTAAAGTTTTTGTTTATTTATTTGTAGGGAGATAGAAAGGAAAGGAAAAAGAGGAAAGGGAGAGAAACATCATGTGATGGAAAGACATAGATCAGTTTCCTTTATCAGAGACCTGGCCCACAATCCAGGCATGTGCCCTGCCCGGGAATTGAACCAGTGACCTTCACTGGTTGGCGCTCAATCCACTGAGCCACACCAGCCTGGGCAATATTTTAGTCTTTTTAATTTTATTCAGTCTTGTGTATGATGATATTACATTGTTTTTAATTAGGATGTTTTCATTATTAGGACTAAGTTGACTAAATTTTTTAAATAAATAAATGTAGAATTACTTTTCTGCTTCTTTTGAGATGACCATATAATTTTTTCTTATGTTTTTATTAATGTAGTGAATAGCATTGATGGATTTCCAAATGTAAAAATGCATACTTGATTTGCTGTAATAAAGTCTATTTAATCATGAGGTATTCTTTTTTAATAGCAACTGAGTTCCACTTTCTAGTAGTTCATTTAGGATATTTGAGCTAGATTGGGCAGAGTAGTTAGCAAAAACATTTCCTTTCTCTTAATATCCTTGTAAGTTTTGGTTTCCAGGCTATGTAAGCATTATGTGAAGAGGTAGATGTGTCCCTTGTTTATCTATTTTCTGTGAGACTTTGTGTAATATTGGTATTTGGAAGGATTCATAAACCAATGTATTATAGCCTTAAATTTTCATTGTGGGAAGATTTTTAAAAAATTAATTAAATTCTTTAAAAGATTTGATAATATTTAGAGTCTAAATTTTTTCTTAAATCTGTTTGGAAAGTTGGGTTTTCAAATAATTTTTCCATTTCATTTGAATTGTCAAATTTATTGACAAATTTTATAAATTTAATCATTAAAATTTTAATATTTGGATTATTTATACTGATACCTTCTATTATATTCCTAATATAGGTAATTTGTACTTTTTCTTTTTGTGTTAATCAGTCTTGCTATTTTTTTTCAATTTTATTAAAAGTTAAATTAAAATGTTTTGATGATTTTCTCCCTATAATGAAAATTTTATATTTCATTGATTTTTCTTTCAGTCTTATCCTTATTTTTGCTTCCTTCTTTATTCTTGAGAATAGATTTGCTATTCTTTTTTCCTTTGTACTTTTCTTGAGATAAACTATTAGTTGATACTTTAGTATCACTTCTCTTCTACTCTCCGTACTCGTGTGCGCATCTTCCTTTCAGCCGTGGTTTGGCTCCGTCCGGCATGATTTGCCATGTCACGTTTTCATTATTTTTTAGTTCAAAACACTCCAAATTTCCACGATGATTTCTTCTTTAACACATGGATTACTTAGAACCTCCAAGCATATGGGGATATTATAGTTTTCATTTGATTTTTCAATTTTAGTTGAAATTTACTGCGATGAGATAATATACTCTACATGATTTCAGTGTTGTGATATTTTTAAGGATTTTTTCAATGGCTTAATATATGATCGATTTAACGAATGTTTCCAGGTAGTTCAAAAAAAGTAAATGATGTCATTGTTGGGTGCAGTGTTCTGTATGTGTAAATTTGGTCAGTTTTTTATTCATGTTGTTTAGATCTTGGATGCCTATACAGCTTTTTCTATCCGTTACAGAGACAAATCTGTTAATTCTTTCTCTGTAATTGTAAAATTGCTACCTGTTTAGATATCTTACTTTCTGGTTTATGAAGAGTGGGGCAAAAGTAGATTTACAGTTGTTCATATGGAAAATAATATAATAATAAGTAATAATATGAGGATAAACTCTTGTGTTTCACATGCTCACAAGTATAAACCTAATTTGCCCGCCCTGGATATATTAACTATGTGTTATTTATTGCAACTATATTTGGGATTGTGACATATACCTGCCTGATTGATCAATTTATGATTTTAAAATATCTCTCTATTATTAGCAGTGTTTCTTGCCTTAAAGCCTACATTCTCTATTAGAATAAGTACATTGGTGCTCTATTTATCAGTATTTTTAAGATTTATCAATTACTATCTTGTTATTTTCACCATGCTTTTGTGCTTATATTCAAAATGTTTTCATCTCTTAGCAGAAGAGACTTTATTTGAATCTAACTAGCATAGTATTTTAATTAAAATATTCAAACCATTTACCTTTAATATAATTACTGACATAGATAAATTTGAATCCATCATTTGACTATTAGTTGTCTCTCTGTTCCTTGTGTGTCTCCTTTATTCCTTTGTTTCTTCTTTTAAGTTTTCTTTTGTATAAGCACGATAATTTTATTCTTCCATTTTCTCTATTACCTTGTGAATTATACATTCTTTTATTACTCTTTTAGTGCTTGCTGATTAAAAATTTATTCTTGACTTATTACCATCTAATACAAGTTATTAATAACTTTGTGGCGCTGTAATGCCAGCATATTGGAGCACTGCACCAAGAATCCACCTCTCATTTTTGCATTATTGTTGTAATGCATGAAGTCTATATTTATGTGATAAATTTCCTAAAACATTACAATTATTGTTTTATAGAATCAATATATATTTACTCAAATATTTACAATTTCTAGTGATTGTTATTCTTTTAAGCATTCCATTTCTTTGACTAGAATTATTTCACTTTGGCTTAAGAACTCTTTTTATATGTCCTAGTGCCTGTCGATAATATACTCTTAGTTTCTGTTTGCTGAGAACATTTTAATTTCTTATTTGTTTTGGAAAATATTTTTAATAAGTACAGAACCATAGATTAACAATTATTTTAATACCTTAAACATATCAACTCATTACTTTCCAACTTCTTTTGTTTCTGATGAGAAGTCATCTATTAGTCTTACATTTGTTCTTTTGAAAATGTCTTTTTAATTGATGCTCTTTGTGTGACCTTCTTGTTTGTGGTGCTGAGTTGATTAACTATAGTGCTTATAGTTATTATTTTTTTTTAAATCTTGCTTGTGGTTTGCCAAGCTTCTTTTACATGTTGATGGTGTACATCTCTTTTTTTAATTCTCAGGTAACGTTTCTTTAATATTATGTCTCCCCTTTCTTCCTTTTACATGTTGTTAGACTTCTTGACAGTTTCTCATATATGTTATAATCTCTATCTGTTGCTCTCTGTGGTTTAGATTGGATATTACCTATTGACTTGTCTTCAATTTTTTTAAGTTTATGTGAAAACCATCCATTTTGTCTTAATTTTAAGTATTGTGTTTTTGTTTTTACAATATTCATTTTACTCTTATAGCATATTGAACTTCCCCATGTTCCCATTTTTTCTATTTATCCTCCAATTTCTTAAATACACTTGTCACAGACATTTTTATTTTTTAATCTTCACCCAAGGATATGGTTTTTTTAATTGATTTTGAAGAGAGAAAGTGAAAGAGAGAAAGAGTGAGAAACATCAATGTGAGAGAGAAACATCATCAGCTGCATCCCATATGCATCCCAAATGGGGATCAAACCCTCAGTCTAGGTATGTGCCCTGACTTGGAATTAAACCCATGACCCTTTGGTACATGGCACAATGCTCCAACTAACTGAGCCACCTGGCCAGGGCTTGTCACGGGCATTTTTAAATCATTGACTTATGATCCCAATATCAGGATTGCCTGAAAGTCTGATTCTATTGTTTGTTTATCCTCTTAGTTTATGACCCTATGGTCTTATCTCTCAGTATACTTAATGCTTTTTAATATAATAATGAACAATGCAATAAAGAATCTATAAAGATTCTGATTATAGATGCAATTTTTTTTCACAAAAACAGTCCTAGAAAATGAAATAGAGTAATAATCAATTTAATCCCATGAGAAATGGAGCCAGGTCAAAATTGCATTTGATTTTGGTCAAGATTCAATCTCTACTTTGTCTTTATTTCTAAGGTATGCTTATTAAGAGTTTTAATTGAGGACCCTGGAAACATTCTTATCCATACTTCTATATCACAGGTGGCAAACACGAGGCCCATAGGCCAAATCCAGCCCTCCACCTTGTTTATCTGGCCCGGCACCTTGTTTCTACCTGGCAGCAGTGCCGAGCTCCTTGCCCCTAGTTAAGGAGTAGTTACATTTATATGGTCCTAAAGCTACGTTTGACCCTTTGAAGGCAACCGCAAAGCTGATGTGGCCCCAGGTGAAAATGAGTTTGACACCCCTGCTACACGATTGCTGGAATTTCTACTCTGCTCTTCAGAGATGTTCAGTTTAGTCTTGCTCTTTACAGCTTTCAAATGGAAATTATGTTATGAAGAAGTCTGCTTGTGTGTTTGACTACCAAAACTCTTGCTTTTCTTAGTTTCCCAAAAACTCTCTGCTGAGAGGCCCAAGCCTGGGTTTCTACCTCTAGCTGTGCTCAGAATAAGAAAATATTCCCAGAAAGTAAAACTAATGGTAGGCTCCCAGTGTCACTGCACTGTTCTCTCAAATGCCTTCAAAAATTGGGTTTATTGTCCTTTCCTTTAGCAGAGAGGCCCCAGTACTCAGTGACATTTCAGTATTTGATAAAACATTCAGTGCAATTTTCAGTGCGGTCCTTTAACCACCCTTCCCATCTATGAATTTAATTATGGGTTTATGAGGAAAATTGGCCATGTGTTTTGGGGAATTTAAGTCTCCAGTCCTGGATGACAGCTAAGACCTCTAGGGCTCTATTGCCCCCTTCTCACTGTACTCGTGACTTTTTCCCTAAAGGAAGCACAGACCTTCAGGAATTAGATTACACTCCAGATTGTCACATGCTGCTAGGGAGAGCACAACTGGAAAGTCTGAGCTCACCTTTGAATATGTTTCTGAAGGTTTTCTCTAAATATGTCCCTTTAATCTTCTTTATATCCATGGCTCTCTGATGCCTTTCAAAGTAAGATTTTTATAATTTATCTGGTTTTCCTAGGCATTCCCATTGGAAATATTAGTCTCTTGCAAATTACTTCGACTTACATGAAAGTGAAAAACTCCGTAGATAATTTTTTATTTTGATTTGAATGCCAATAAGGGAGTGGGGGGTGCAATATTCTCCAGTTTTCCAAAGGTTCTACAATTCCCTATTGTCTAAAATGCACAGCCTGATACATTGGAGAGTATGTTTGTAACCACTAGACTAAAAGAAACTATAACTGTTTATCTTCTCTGTCTTCCCAGTTCTTACCAGTTTTTTAAGGTTCAATTCAAACCAAATTCCTCTGGGGTACCTTGCCTGATTGGCAAGAGATGTCTAGTTTCAATGAATTTCTTAACACTACTATCCTTCATTATCATTTTATTAAGCAATAAATATTTGTAAGAGCTCATGTATTCTGAAATAGAAGAAAATTTCTATTATCTGAAATATTTTAGATGTGGGCAGAGAGCAATGGAAGAATATATTCTGACTCTTGCTACTCTAATCTCACTCTTAATTGAAAGTTTGTTTTAAAAGACTTTCATAGTTATAGATTTCATGGAAAAGAGACTAAATTTTTTTTTGAAAGAAGTAGCTCTTAGACTACTTTGACAATATATTTTATAGATCTCCCATTTGTATAGAGCAAGAGCAGAGCTGATTTTTAAACACCTTTTATAATTCAACACGGAGTCACTGTCATCCATGACAGTTATGTCAAGTGCTATGTCAAGAATGAGGTAATATGGTGTAAGAGAACACCCTTAAGAGGGGCCCAGGATGCCCAACACTATAAGTTGGGCACTTAGAGAAGGACTCCTTCTGGGCACTGATGAGTGAGTGAGTGAGCTGTGAGTGAGATGGCTACCCATTTTTTGTGGGCTGTAAGAATTCAGATCCCCTACAACATTCAAGCTTGGCTGTACCATGGTCATGCTCAGTGCCTTGTCAGACTTCCCCTTCACTGACATGTGCCAACACTGTAGTCACCTGGCTTAAGACTGATGTCTGCCTCTCCACCTGTAGATGCTGCCAGTGACGGGGACTTCCCGCTGGGCATTCACTCTGCTCAGTTCTATCCTGTAAGCTCCCCGTCTTTGTCTGTAACCTGCCTGTGACTCTATTGGCTTATAGGGGAGGTCTCCTCTAATAAGCCTGGCATTGTGGAAAGACACAAATGTGTGTGAGTGCTTTCTTCAAGGACTGTTCCTTACTCACAACACCAGTGTTTTCCTATTTTTGCAAACTGAAGACACAATGAAAAAAAAGTGTGCAAAAATATCAGTTGCCCCTAATTAACAACATCAAATTTATTCCACTGAATATGACTGTTAAGTTGTTCAGTTGAATATTCTTCTGGCTAGACTTAAAACCCTTCAAGCTTCAGAGTTGGAGGAAAGCCTGTACTATACCACTAATGAATGACATCTCATTTTAGGTAACATTATCCCTCCAGGCACCAAAGGCAATCAGCTGGTGCCTAAAGCATACAAATACGTAGTCACTAATGTTAATAAAATGATGACTCTCATTTTGAAAAATAGCTTACAGCAGTATTGACGATATTCCAGCAGCGGTATTTGAAAATCCGGCCATAATACCCTGATATTAAATTCTGTGTATTCAATAGTGCACATTTATCAATACACTACCTACCACATGATTTATATACTTGACTCACCCAGTGTCCTCCAGCATTGATCTCAAGGCTGTTTTTAACTCTGTAGTGAAAACTCTAAACCTTAAAATCCTAATCAAATGTCATCACTACTCCAAATCAGAAATATGGCCCATGGGGATTAATGCAGGAGAAACTCTTTGGGGCTTGCGTCATAAAATCTTGCCCAGAACTAATATCAGCGAAAGGGAGGCAACAATTTAGTGAGCCAGGAGACTTGCTGTCACCCTCCACTCATCAGCAGAGGCTGGGTTTCTCCTTCTCACCATTTACTCCAAATGTGAAAAGAAAATTGCTGTTACTTTAACGAGTAAAGGAGGGTATATAACCAGGATGTGCTTGAAAGTGCACTTAAGGTGGAAAGAAAAAATACTTAAAAATAAATTCCTGTTAAAATTAGGTAAATTTAAAATTGGAAAAACCCTTAGGACAAGAGTTAGCCCCGTTATCGAATGTTAAATGTTTAGAAAAGATTGAGACCTGGAAAAATAGCATTACCATTTCTAACACCATAGGCTCTGAGGCATGAGAGTTACATCTTAACAAAAAAATAAAAATAATTTCCAAGGAGATATCTGAGCATTTCTGGTCAAACTCTTCTTGGAGGACATCTTATAAGCAACAGTCTGCATCCTGTGGACTCCCTGGCTGTACCTGGCAGGGTTGGTAACAGTAGTGGGGCACCCTACTTTGTTTTCTAAAGATAGCCAAAGACTTAGTTTCTATATCCCTCAACCCAAATAAAAATAATCCCCATCATATGTATTTAATGATGCAAATAAAGCCACAGGTTGCAAATAAAGCCAGTCTTGCTGTTCATATTAATTTACATGTCTGCATAATATAAACACTTTTATTAAACATCCAAAGTATGAAATATAAAAACAAGTAAGACCCCACAGGCTAAGAAACAAAATCATTGAGGTTGACCCAAGAAAAATCAGAATGTAGACATAAAAAATATTTACAAAATTGGCAGGCTACCTTCTAGCAATGTAACATAATCTCTCAATTTAATTAATTCCTAAGATGTTATATTATTTACATCAAGGTTATAAAAGACTTTAGTAATCTTAAACTATATTTTATTGATTCGTGTTATGTTTGGAATTACCATTCAGGCAACCATATAAATCAGGCTTAAACCAGAGAAGAAGAATTAGTAGGAGATATGAATTAAAATATTTATTCCAAATGACTAGCTTATACCATTTTAGGAGCTAGCTGCACATGTCTGAAATGAAGGCAGGCCATCAAGAGGAACAAGCTGGAATTCTCAGGCAGAGGATGAAGCTACTGTCCACAGAATTCTTCCTTATGAAAGCCTTTGCTTTTAGCCAGTTTCAGCTGATTGAATCATGTCCACCCCGACTATCTAAAATAATCTCATTACTTAAAGTCAATTGGTTATGGATTTCAAACTCATCTACAAAAAAAGCTTCTCAGCAACACCTAGCATAGTGTTGAAAGAATAACAGGGAACTAGCCAAACTGACATATCAAAGAGACCACCAAAGTAATATACAGAGGTTGCAAATTTAAATATTGGTTGATTTCTCTAAATCTCAAAGAGCATTAGAGTACTCATGTGCAGTTCAAACCCTCCTCACCCTAAGAAAGTTATAAAAATATGGTATATATTATACTTCCTTTCCTTTCTTTTTTTCTGGTTTTCATGGGCATCAAATAAAGGTAAAGAATGCTCAAATCTTTTGGCTATACATTTTTGTCTCAGTTTTCATAGAGATAATAATGGTGCAAAGGAGGTATTTTTGGATAAAGATTTTCCTATGACCCAGTGCCATAGAATATGCTATTCCACTATCCCCCTCCTTAAGAAAATTTAAAAAATAAAAGAAATAATTTTGTAGACACATTAAACATACTTGTCAATGATGGATAGTGTTAACATTGATGTATTGATTCATTAATAACAAATTAGAGAGTTTAGTTCCATAATTCTCAATCAATATTACAGAAATCTTGTCCTCTAGGAACATAAATATTTCAATTATGGAGGAAGATATACACTATGGGATGTTTACAACATTTTAGAATGAGCACAAATTTTTTTCTTTTGCTTGGCATTGTGCTTGTACTTGGCATTGTTTAAAATTATGCAGTTTGTTCTAGCTGACAGCATAACAAGAAATGCAAATAAAATTACAGTAAAATCTTTTTTGTTTTTAAACTTAAGTAAAATTGACATTATTATCTTCTAAAATTGTATCAGATTTAACACATGTATAAATTCATATAATCACTACTACAATCAAGTTGCATAATAGTTCTCTTGTCCCCAAAACTCTCTTGGACAGCCCATTTGTCATCAAACCTCCTCCCCATGACTAATTCCAGGGAAACATGGACTTTTTTTTATCCCTATGCTGGGTGGGGCAAGAGTATATTTACAGTTGTTCATGTGGAAAATAATACAATAATTAAGAAGTAATAGTAGAAGAATAAGCTCTGTTTTTCTTATACTCACAACTGTAAACCTAATTTTGCTCCACCCTGCTGTTTTGCTTTATTTTTCCAAATTTTGTGTTAATGAACCTTTTGAGAATATCTTCTTTCATTTAGCATCATATTTTGACACATATCTATGTTAGATATGTATCAATAGTTTGTTCTTTTATATCACTGAGAGTATTTAATTACATGGATGTACCACAATTTATTTATCCATTTACCCAAGAAAAGACATTTGGATTGCTTAGAGGTTTCAGCAATTATAAATAAAGACACTATAAACACTTGTGTGCATACCCTTGGTGAACATATATTTAAATTTCTATATGATAAATACTTAGAAGATGAATTGCTGTATCATATGTTAAGGTATTTTTGTTTGTTTATGATGGATACTTTATAGCTTTGATATTTCATTGTAGCTTTGATTTGCATTTCATGAATGGCTAATAAAGTTGAGTATATTTTCATTAGCTTATCTTCTTTGGGGAGAAGAATATTTTGCCTGTATTAAAAATTCTGTTGTTTTATTGTGTAGGAATTTTGAGAGTTTTTAAATTTATTCTGGATAAAAGTTCTTTGTTGGGTATAGAATGCAAATATTTTTTCTAGTTTGTGACTTGTCTTTTCATTCTTATTAGTGTATTCTTTCACAAGGCAAAAATGTAATATTAATGAAATTCTATTTATAATTTTTCATTTATCATTCATATTTTTGATATGATATCTAAAAAATATTTGCTTTACCCAAAGTCACAAAGATTTTCTTGTGTTTTCTTTTTATAAATTTTATAGTTTTACATTTTGTAACTGATACTTTGTTTTGAGTAATTTTTAATAAGATGTAAGATTAAAGTTCATATTTTAAAAATGTGTAGATGTCAAATTGTTTCAACATCATTTGTTTAACAGATTATTCTTGCTTTATTGAATTGCCTGTGTGTCCTTGTCAAAATTAATTGGTCATATTTCTTTGTGTCTTTTCTGGAATCTCTATGCGCTTTCTCTGATTTATGTCCATCCCTGGCCTGTATCACACTGTCTTGATAACTGTAGTTTTATTATGAGTCTTAAACTGGTGTGAGTCCTTTGAATTTATTATTTTTTCTCCAAAACTGCTTTGGCTATTCTAGATACTTTTACATTTTATATGCATTTTAGAATCTGCTTGTCTCTATCTATAAAATAATGCTACTGAGATTTTTATAGAACTATAAATTAATTTGAGGAGAGTTAACATTTTAAATATATTGAGTCTTCCAGTCTATACATTATTTATGTATTCTTTGAATTCTTTAATCAGCATTTTATAATTTTCAGAATATAGATCTGGTTTTTAAAGATGTATATATAAATACTTTTTGAGTCATTGTAAATAATATTTTAAAATCTCAGTTTCTAATTGTTCATTGCCAGAAAATGGAAATATGGTGGAATTTTGTATGCTGAGCCCATGACTTGCAAAACTTACTTATTAGTTCAAGAAGGTTTTTTGTTTGTTTTATAAATCCCTTCTTATATTCCACATAGATAACCATCACCTACAAATAGAGACAGTTTAATTTTTTCTTTCCAGTGAATTTTATTTATTTTTCCCTGTCTTATTATAATGTCTAGGACATCCAGTACAGTACTGACTAGGAGTGGCTAGAGGATGCATCCTTCCCTTCTTCCTGGGCTTATGGTAAAAGCAGTAAATCTTTCACCATTAAGCCTAATGTTACCTATAGGGGTTTTGTGTAGATTGTCAGTTAAAGATGTTCATTGCTATTCCTAGTTGGCTGAGATTTAACCATGAATAGAGTTTCAATAGAATTTCTATTCTCTAACCTTTAATTAATATTTGAACATTAAAACAGCTCTACATTCCTAAGAAAACTCTGCTTTATGTGGTGTACAATTTTTTCTCTCTACCACCTCAGTAAGTTTTCACCTCACAGCATCCTCACTTTTCTGCCCTCTGACTAGAAAACCGCAGTTTTATTTTTTCCACTCTGTAACAGACTTCCAATGATTGTGACTGCCTTTGAGACCAAGTGATGAGAGAATGGAGAGAGGAAAATAGCAATAAAGATTCTTTTCACACTATGGTAGCACAGTTCTTTTGGAGAGAAATAAGGGTTCATGTCTTTAGAGTTTTTGGTGCTTGTCTAATTATTGATTCCAATGCTGCCCCCACTGCCGTGGACATGCTTGTGCCTGGTAAAGGGGAGAAAAGATGAAAATATATGGGGGATATTCTTTACTCTCTCTGACTCATTGGGTCTTCCTTCTCACTCTCCAGACCAGAAACAGAAGCTTTCACTTGGCACTTTTTCTGTCTGAACATAATAAGCAAGTTAGTGTTCAAGTATCTTTTTAAAAAATTTGTATTGTTATTCAATTACAGTTGTATGCCTTTTCTCCCCATCCCTTCACCCCACCCCAGTCAAACCCACCTCCCTCCCCGCCTCCACCCTCCCCTTTGGTTTTGTCCCTGTGTCCTTTATAGTAGCTCCTGTAAACCCCTCTCCCCAATGTCCCCTCCCCACTCCCCTCTGGCTATTGTTAAATTGTTCTTAACTTCAATGTCTCTGGTTATATTTTGTTTGATTTTTTCTTTTGTTGATTATGTTCCAGTTAAAAGTGAGATCATGATAGTTGTCCCACACCGCCTGGCTTATTTCACTTAGCATAATGCTCTCTAGTTCCATCCAAGCTCCTTCTTTCTCTCTGCTACATAGAATTCCATTGTGTAAATGTACCATAGTTTTTGGATCCACTCATTTGCTGATGGGCACTTAGGTTGCTTCCAGTACTTGGCTATTGTAAATTGTGCTGCTATGAACATCGGGGTGCATAGGTTCTTTTGGATTGGTGTTTCAGGATTCTTAGGGTATAATCCCAGCAGCGGAATTGCTGGGTCAAAGGACAGTTCATTTTTAGTTTTCTGAGGAAATTCCATACTGTTTTCCATAGTGGCCTCACCAGTTTGTATTCCCACCAACAATGTACTAGGGAGTTCAAGTATCTTTTGAGTCCAGCTTGGGGACCACCAGAATAAAAATTAAATGGGAAACTTCCCTCCAGTTTGAGGTTCTTCAAATTCTGGTTTTCTTCTCCATTCCACCATCTCCCACTATTTCCAGAGTCCTGAGAGGGCTTCTGCATGCATTGTATCCAAAGATTTTAGTTGCGGCTAGTAGGAGAGACAGAGATAAATGCTGTTATTCCATCTTACCCAGGACCAGAATTGACACAGGTCTTTTAGGTAAACATTACATATAAAATCCCCTTTATGCCCCTGGATAGAATATATTTACTGTTGATACTCTAAAATTCATTTTGATCTTCCAAAATTAAGATGGCGATTCCTCTTTACAGGCAAACTATTCAGATTTTTGACTTGCAAATTGAATCCTCTGAAATTACAGTCGAAAAAATGCATACCATAGATGTTTTTTAGATTTTATTTATGTATTTTTAGAATGAGGGAAAGGGAAGGAGAAAGAGAGGGAGAGAAACATCAATATGTGGTTGCCTCTCACACGCACCCCTCACTGGGGACCTGGCCTGCAACCCAGGCATGTTCCCTGACTGGGAATCAAACCAGCTACCCTTTGCTCACAGGCCAGCACTCAATCCACTGAGCCACACCAGACAGGGCCATAACATAGATTTTTAAATAAAGAATCAAGCAGAGCTTTACATTAGACTACGTATACAACAAAAATCCAATTACTTTATGGTTAGGAGTTTGCATATATTTGCATTTCTCTGAAGTCTCATTAATAAGAGGCACCTACTATTCAGAACACCTTTTTGAGTATGTCATCAGAGGCAGCTTATTGTGTGGCCTTGAATCACTATTATCCACTTTTGCTTAGAGTAACTAATTCTTAGTAGAGTTGGAGCTTTTGTATTGTCGTTATCTAAGTGCTTTATGTGTAGTGATGGTGAAAAGAAGCAATGTTTGGAATGTTAACAAACACACAGATGTAACTTTTTCCCTTGAAAGGAGTTATCTTCATCCAGCATCTTTTAACTAAAAATATTAGATGCTTGTTTTGATTATTACTTTTGTTGCCGAAACTGGAGAGAAAAAGACAAAGATAAGATAGGTCTCTATAAATTTGAGGATTTGTAGGTTCATGATTCTGACAGACTATCTGAAGTGTTATTTGGCATGCCAGTGCCTAAGTTGTCTGGAATCTTAAAAATGCCCACGAGCAGGAAATCCCACATTGGGCAGCTCAAGTGCTGGACAAAGAGCATCGGATAGAAAATCCAAGCTCCTGGGTCCTGCACCTGGTTTTACCCTAAAGAAATGCCTTACCTTTTTATTATGGGTTAGAGTTTTCTAACAGTTGAACCCCTATTGTCTCATCTGATCTGCTTACCCTGCTTTTGGCCAAAAAGTACTCATTACTTTCTAGGGATGAGAAACAAAGGCCCAAAGATGTTAAGTAAGACCTTCTACTCTCTGGGAATTTATGATTCTTTCCACTTGAATGCCATTAGTCAGCCATGATATTAGAAGACTCAGTTTCTTGGTCTGAAAAATTAAAGATTTTCACTCAATTTTTTTCTGAGGTCTTTTCTGATTTGCTCCAGTCACAGTTACACATTTTAACACATTTTAGATACTTATGAACTACAATTAGTTATTTTATAAATGACTTCTTAGGAAAATATACTATTTTTCACAACTCCTCAATCTACTAAATAGCTTCATTCTCTTACTAAAATATGAAACATTTCTTCTAAACACACTTTACTAATTAAGTATGCCAATATATACCTTATATGATGGCAGATAACCTTAGTATAATCTAATAGTATCTGATTTCTCATTGTGTTTGCAGAATCATTTGAGAATTATGACCTATTTTCCAATCACTCACTCAAATTCTCTCAATTTAATATGTTTCATTAATATAAAACCCCAATAGAAAGGTAAAGGTTATGAATAGACAATTTATTGAAGAAGAAATATAATTAGACAAATAGATGATAGATAGTTAGCATCACTAATAGCTAAAGAAATGCAAATTTAAATAATGTGTCACAATTTTTCACACACCACTCTGGAAAAAATAGTAAAGATCAGTAACCTACAGTGATGGTAGGATATGCGAACATGGAAAACTTCATATACTAGATTGCATGAATTAATGTTTATTCGGTCTATTGTGGAGTGTCTGGCATCCAGTGAGCACTTAAGATGCCATGTTTGAAATCAATCAATAAATTAAATAATTAAACTGCTAGTGCAAGTGTAAATTGCCTCCAATCCTTTAGAAAGTTATCTAGAAATATCTATAAATATTAAAAATGCACTTATCCTTTGAATGAGCAATGCTACTTCTGGCAAGTATCTTACAGACATAAGCGTGCCAACATTTAAAAATATATGTATAAATATGTTTATTTCAGCAAAAATACTGAAAATAAACTGAATTCATGAGCATGGGAATATTGAATAATTTTATCGGAGTCCCAAGACAACAGGTAAGTAATGATACTTAAAGAGAGTTTATTCACATGAGAGTTTTTTTTAAAGTATGATTAGGAGGTAGGGAATCTACAGGAGATATTTCAATAACCCAAATTTAGTAGGAGTGGAGCTGTTACCCTCCATAGGCCCAAGGAGAGGAATCTGTGACCAGGGTTCAGAAGGAGAAATAGTAGAGGAGACCTCCTTCATAGGAGAAGTGGTCTTCACTGAAGGAAACAGCCAGGCTGAGGCAAACTTGCAGGAAGTGAGCCCTCACCCCTTTTTCTTTCTCTAATCTTCTGTCAGGGCTTTCTGTTTTCACCTAATCAGAACGAGAGGGCAAGGGAACCCACGGGAATGTGCCTCCCCGAGTGCTGGGTAGAGATGGAGGTGGTCCTGCAGAAGATATCTGACATTGTATTCCCATGGGTACTATAGAATATTGCACAGCTATAGAAAAGATGTGTGACTGATAGAGATGATCCATAGCATGGAGATAGGTACCTATATATGATACATATGTGGAAAAAATTGGGAGTGTAAAGTTTCAAATATGATTCAATTTTTAAAAACAATAATTATGTGTACATATATGTATAATATATACATTATGTGTATAAAATATATAAACATGTGGATATATAAACACATGTGTGAAATGTCTTAGCATTTTGTTTTAGTGATTCTACAAAGTCCTTTGCAATAATTAGGACTATAAAATGTCATAAAGGTTGCAGTCATGGTAAATTCAGTTCAGATGATTGATTATATAGATTGACTGGCTGACAAGGCTGAAATAAAGATAATTTGTTTATAATTGCATAAACTAAGTTTGTCATATGAGTAGACAAAAAGTGTGCAGATAAATGAACTTTCAAAAAGAGAAGATGTCAATTTTATGTTTTTCTCAAATCCACATAGTTGGAATTTTAATGGAGCAAAGCTTACTGGGATCTGACCTACTTTTGAGTCAAGGAAACAACAGTCATTAGTACGCAACTCTAATGTGATGCCCTTAGCTCAACAGCAACTTATCTCAAAGTCAAAAAGTTGCCTAAAGTCTGCAACATTTGGTAGATATTAATCTGGTAAAAAATCTGATTTTATCTGTTCAGTTGAGAGTCTCTAAATATTTGGGTATTTGTCTCATTTATTGAAGGATTTTATATAAACATCCCTTCCTCTATTTTTACATACCTGTGCTTATAACACATTTTCTACCTTTAACATATTTTCAAATGTTATTGACTTTCAAATATTACCTTTGCACACAGTAACTTGTAGGCCTTGCTGTTTTAAAAACACATGCCAGACTTGGACTCGCTATAGATAATGCACCATGCTTGCACAGCTGTTTCATCAGCCTTACCTGGGATCCTTTTCAAAATTCTAGGGCAAGACAGGAGTCCCACAACCACATTTCTGGCACACGGCCAGCCTCACAGTCTCACTGCTCAATATGACACACAGCTACATTTGGTGCTTGGTTCTTCACGACACCCAACAACTGGTGTTCTCTCTGTTCTCTCTCTCTCTCTCTCTCTCTGAAAGAAATATGGATGCTCAGTCATTATGGGCACAGAGTCTATTGGAAAGAGTCCCAAGAGAGCCACATAAGTGTGAGCTGTGTGGGAAGGAACGTAGGACCTCTTCAGGCATGGCTGCACATGTAGAGGGCATTTGCCATTATTAGTGTTGACCTCAGATGTGAAAGGCAGCAATTATATAGCTACTTTTTAGAAGGAAAAAATCATGTGTGGCAAAGAATTTGTTAAAAGTGTATTAAAATATGACTCTTACATTGGCACATAGGAGAGCCTTGAGATTAGCACATTGTGTTAGTACTTAAGCAATAGGTTTGTATATATTAGCCTAAGGAGCAATTCTGTTGGGTATTAAATTAATTCTTGTTACCTAAAATAAATGATCTACTGGATTGAAATTATATCCTTGACATTGTAGAATTGTAACTCGAATGAAATAGCTCATTATTATTGAAATCTGAATGTTGTTTGTAATCATAAATTCCATATAGCAAGTTAGACAACAGAAACATTGAAAAAGTTTACCTAGTAATCGCTTATTCTGTTTTCATGATTTATCTTGGTAATTGAATATCTGAAAGTGGTAGTAAAGATATAGAGGTTCATAAAAGTGTCTGGAAGCTTTCACAGCAGAAAACAAACAGGTGATTATTACTGAAAAACTAGCATAAAGTTTGAGAATCTTATGCCTCTGTCTTCTCATATCTCCAATCCCCACTATTTTAGCATATAAAATACTTCTGTGCTTGTACAAAGTAAAGCAGAAAGCAAAACAATAGTGATACAGAACCCCCAGCCTATGCTTTTCTGGAATAGCTGTGGGGTCCGATTGCCCACTGCCAATAAGCATGACTCCCAATGCCAGAGCTTCTTGAAAAGGAAAGGGATTGTTTAGTTAGAAGTTATACAAATTTAGAATAATGGCAGAAGTCTACTGGTAAGTCCCACTCCCTTTAAAATACCCCAAACACACAGTCCTGCCTCCCTTTGCCAAGTCAGGCCAGTTTCAAAATATGCAAGTCAGAGGTACTGTCTTTTAGAAAAACAGAAGTCCATGGCTCAGCACTCCCAATCACATTTCAGCATCCCAGGCATCTCCCATTAATCCGTGCTTGGCTGAGCAGGTCCCACAATTCCCAACATCCTCATCCATGTGCCAAGTTCCCCAGGCAGGTTTCTCAGTGGTTCTCTTCTTTCTTTCTCCAGCATTTAACCCAAAATGGTGTGGTACCTCCTCATGCACCAGACCTCGTGGCAGGTCTGAGGGGGCCCTTCTACACCCATTCAAACTGCATGGCCCAAATTCCCTCATGGCTGCCCATTCTTAGTTTTAAATCCTGACCTGAAGGTTCCTGGGTGACCTCATCTCTGACTCCTCCCACAATGAGCTACATTTGCCAGTTTCCCATATAGTTTGCATTTATTTGGCTGCCATCCCCAGTCAGGGCAAGAGTGCCTCAGTGATCCAGGCAGACTGCTCCCACTGGCCACATCAGGAGTCAGGATATATTCTGAAAGTCACATCCACCTTGTCCTAAGGGGACAACACAGATGTTATCTTGCCTTTGTTATGCAAAGTATCTTAAGCCATATCATCCTTCTCCATATCCCCCAACAAAGTGCTATGGGGGCTTTGGGGGTCCTCAGTCTACACCCCATTTCAGTAGCAAACCAGAGCAATCAAAACTGAACAAATAACCTGTAAATCAAAGCCTATGACTATTTTGTAATATTGCAGAAAGCAGAACAAATTGCCACCAAATGATATGACAAACTTCTTGTAAAATACAGATCAAAAGCAGAATTACAGGTTAATACCACAGGTAAGGTGCTGGCAATATAGCTTTTACCCAAATAAGAATTTTTCAAATGGCTTCAAAGACCTAGTTGCACTCAGGCCATTTTCCTTTTGCTCCTACAGTGTTACTCACAAAGAGACTGTACCAGGCTGCACGTTTAACAGGGTAATGTCATGGTACGTTTGCAGATTGGAGCCTACTGAGAATACGTATTGAGCTAATGCTAAATTTTCAGAGTCCATGACTGAATAATGGCCTACAAGTAAAAATGTCTAGTGTTGCTTCTGCAGCCGCTCGACACCACTGAGTTTTCCTCATTGTCAAATGTCCTCTCCCCACTCTCCCCCATGCTGTGATGACTCTCAAGGAAAAACAAAAAATTTGCTACCCATTAGGGGGCCTGTGGATTCAGAAATAGGGGAATATACGAAGAGGTGGGAAAACAAAACAAAACAAAACAAAAAAGATAATTTAGGGGAAGTACAGTTTCCTACTCCTGGACTAGACTGATATGCCTACTCAATGACCCATGCCGAAAACTGACTTCTTCACGTACTAGCTGATTATTTCACCCGGCTTCATATAGGTCAAAATCAAAGGCCTCTGGTTGAGTTTCAAAAATTAGCAGAAGCATCTAATATCTGTAAATACAGTTGAATCACTGTAAAGTAACAAGCATTTTTATAGACGTTTTATTCTCACAATCACCCTGTGAGCTATGATGCTATTGATCGAATTTAAGATATGAGGGAGCAAAAGCTCAGAAAAAAGTCAAGTAACTTTCTGAGACCAGGGGGATGAAGCCAAAATTCAAAGACAGGTATCAAGACCCAGAGAGTATCTCTGCTGATGCTTCTGCTACTCCCTATTGCCTTCTGCACTGTTTTCAGCTCTCCATAATATATATGTGATTTAACTCAGTCCAGATCCAGTCATCCATCCAGGATTCAACAAATACTTGCACAGCTCTGCATGAGGTACTGTGTTATTTCCTGAAGCTTTGAAAGATCAAGTGCGCTGGGAATTTTGAGTTTGATATGGGAGTGGTCAGGTGACTGCATGCTGATTATTCAACACAAGCACAGGTAGGCACTGCCCGTGGAGGGCCCCTAGGGACTTTGTGGCTAAGAGTTAGGTAAGAACTCGATTACAGAAAGTCAAAAGGTACTATTGACTAGTTGTACCTCTCTTTGAAGTATCACTAGATTTGATAGCTTTTAAATGTGTCAAAATGTCTAGATTGAACTACATTTCCCAAAATAACCTGCATGTTTCTGATTAGGGTGGATAATAAGAAGTATTTCCACGAGAGATTTGGAAGGTGAGGCTGAAGCAGCAGCCGTTTTGTTGTCACACTCAGGTCAAGGCAGGTGCTCCGGCACTTAGTCACTGATTGTGGCTCACCTGCAACTGCTTCACTTTCCCCAGACCCTCCTTTAGCTTCTCTGACTGCTGGGCCAGGGGAGTGCTTAGGTCCATGGCAAAGGGTACCAGCTGCTCCTGCAGAACACTCACTTCATCAAGGTTGGGGGTTTGTTCTCAAATGTACAGCCAGCTCATGGTAACAGGTGCCAGCTTATCCTTGTGCCCCACACTTTACATTTCCCTTCCCTTGCTGTCTGTCTGCGTCTTATGTATTTCAAGTTCCAGCAGCTGAAACACAGGATGTAGGTATGTTGTCCAACTATATTGTGCGATGTCAGACTCTTACATCAAAGCTGTTTCTCTGATTGAACCCTGACTAATATACTAGACAAGGAGCAATCTAAATGGTTTCCCTCCTTACTTCTAGATCACATGACCCAACTGTATCTAATACTTTTTGAACCTTAAATGTTTGTACCTTAAACGTTAGTAATTGCTGTCGAGTGAATGTTTGTGTCCCCCTAAAATTTATGTTGAAACCTAATTGTCAATATGCCGGTATTAGGAGGTGGGGCCTTTGAAAGGTGATTAGGTCTTGAGGGCTGAGCCCCGATGAGTGGAATTTAGTGCCCTTATAAAAGAGACTCCAGAGAGCTCCTCTGTCCCCTCCACCACGTGAGATTATAGCAGGAAGAGGGCTTTTTATGAGCTAAGGAAGTGAGCCCTCACCAGGCACTGAATCTTCCACCACCCTGATTTTGGACTCCCTAGCTTCCAGGATTGTGGGAAATAAATATGTGTTGTTTATTAGTCTCCCAGTCTATGGCATTTCATAACAGTAGCCCAAATCGACTAAGACAGCACACTGGGCCTCTTGCAATCTCCTACACTCCATGTTTTTGACTACTCACTCTAAGTTCCCATAAGCTAACCACTACCACTCCATATTGGCAGGCCAGATATCTCTTCTACATCACACTTGTATATCTAGTTGCCTGCTGAACATACTTGCCTAGATGTACTGCATACAGACTAAAATTTAATTTGTTCAATATCAAATTTATTATTGCTCACTCCACACTCTGAAAAAATACAAATGTAGTAACAGAGGGGTGAACACCTCTGATTTTCTCCTAAGGGTTTTTTTTTCCCTAACTATTGGAACAACCATTGATCCATTGCTCAAGCCAGAATGCTAGTTTTCTTTCATTCATTGCTATTCTCTTATTCTTTACATCTAAGCACTCAGTCATAACTTTTCAAAACATCTCTCAGATCCATTAACTTCTCCCATACATACAGCCACTATTCCAGCTCAAGCCACCCGTATTCCAAGAGATGGCCATTGGTAATGCATGTTTGTACTGTAAAGCTTATGTAATATATACCTTTGTTATATATACATCATATATTATACTTATGGGCAATATCTGCACTATATATATTTATATGAGATCATGTTATGCATTCTTTTCTGAAACTTGTATTTTTACTTAATATTTTGGAAACAGGCTTTTTAACTATTATAAAGCATTATGTGTTATGGGTACGCCACTGTTTACTTGCATCATACAACAAAGACACACATGGTCAGGAATGCATGTAGACAGCTTTGAAACATGGAATAAGATGTGCCTTTCCCCATGTGCTTATTTCTATTTTTCTACTTCAATCACTGCTAAAAGTGTATTATATCGGTCACAGTGAGTTTAATATTACAACTTTAAATCCGGTACCATACTTCTACTTTTTAAAAATTTTTATTGTTATTCAGTTACAGTTGTTTGCATTTTCTCCCCATCCCTGCACCCCACCCCAGCCAAACCCACCTCCCTCCCCCACTTCCACCCTCCCCCTCGATTTTGTCCATGTGTCCTTTATAGTAGCTCCTGTAAACCCCTCTCCCCACTCTCCCCTCCCCACTCCCCCATACTTCTACTTTTTATTTGTCAACATTAAGTTACAACTTGAATCTCTTAAATAAATAATGATAGTTCATTTTATTTGGACCATCTTCCAATTCCTACCATAAATTAGATATTTTTACTGATTAATTTTTAGTTTTTCATGTAAGTAATTTAAACTTTAAACTGTACTCTTGTTTTATGTGTTTTGTATTAGTTTTTACCAATATCTACTGATTCTTCTCTATGAAAAAGGAGGAGATTAATTAACCCACTCACCGTTCCCAGGTCTTACTTTCTCCCATTTATGTCTCAGTCTCTGTCAGCTACATCATGCCTTTTGCATCATGATTGCGTCGTTAATTATCTTGCTCAGTACGTTCAGCTGCATCACAATAGTTAAATATACTTTATTTATTTTTAGGTTCCTTCTCAAAGCTAAAAACCAATAAATAACATTTGTGGTAGCCTCAGTTAAACAAACACATCTATTTACTTCACAACGAAATAAAATATTTGGACCATAAAAAGAGCAAACATTTTTATGTAATTGAAGCTTCTAAAAGGCAAGGGCTAATGGTTTCTCTTTTGTTTCCTTCCTAGTGCCCTTAATTTTCTCTGGGTCATTTTTAAATATCTTTTCCTTGAATCCTATGTAATATTTCCTTGGATCACTGGGAATGTATCGGCAGCTAAACTAGTTCAGTTCATTAGTTGTTGCAGCTGGGAAGACATGTACCAATGGGAACTGTGGCACGTCTCAGTCAGGGGGTGTTAGAATAAACGGACTATAAGATTTGGGTTTGTGTTAGATTTGGGAGAGAGTTAAGTAGTTACACTGTGATTGTTTGCTCTCAGGAAGTGGGAGTAATTCTATGATTGTTTCAGTAAATCTTTAAAGAGCGAAGATTAGATATAGGTTAAAGCTATAATTGATAATGAAGCAGCAATCACTCTTACTGTCCTGATAAGAGAATGTTGTTTGTTTTCTGTGCTTTGGAGAATGTTCTTATTTTGTTTGTGTTCAGACATGATTATGTTTTGTTTTATCATGGTCACAGAATGGCCTTGTTTTATATTGATGTTCTGTGCAACTGTTTAGCTTCAGCAGGAGAAACCAAATAGCAAAGAGTGCCAGGCCCGCTTGTAGCGCCACCAGGACTTAACTGATAGTACTAGACCACCAGTTCCTGAAGGTCAAGAGCAGCTATGTATGTGTGTGTGTATATGTATGCATGTATGTTTCTGTTTGCCAATCTATTATATATAGCTTGTATGTATATAAAATCATACATCTGTTAAAAAACAAAGCTCAACTTAGTGAATTTTACAATCTAATTGCCTTTGTTAAGCAATCCACACAGGGCAGCATGCCATCTCCCAGCTAGGACTATGCTCTGGGATGTCCAAATGGAAGGTTTTTATAGGCAGAAGGGTGGTACAAGGCAGCTATTGGCAGAAGAAAACAAAGGCTTATTTTTAGACCAGGACATCTTTTTATCTGTGGGGGAAGGAGAGAACCTGTACTGGTGCTTGAGCAGAAAATTCCGGACTGATTATATTTCTGGGAGAGATTACGCTTCTGGAAGAGATTGAAACCACAATTAAAGTGTTAAATTTTGGTTTGATATCATGTGTTTTTAGCAAGAGTGATGCCAGTTTTATCTATGAATATGTATGTGTATATGTGTGGGGTTTTTGTGTATATCTATCTATATCTCTATCTGTCCATATCATCTATATCTATACCTATACACAAAGATACCAATGAATCCTAACTGGGGGTAATTCTGCTCCCCGCTCCTGCGCTGGCCAAGGGTGTTGCTAAATATCCTATAAGGCACATGATAAGTCTCTACAACAAAGAATTATCTAACCAAAAATGTCAATAGTGTCAAGATTGACAAACTAAATTATACACATGTGTATGTATGTTTATATATAAAATAACATACCTACACATTCATATTCTTATACATATACATGTATATGTGTATGCCTGTGTAGAGTCTATGAGAAATTTTCTCAGTTCCTGTATGTCTCCTAATTCTTCTTTCTTCACACTTGATTAATAACTTGGCTAGGTACAGAACTGTAGGCTAAGTAATTAAAAATGTTACTCTGCTATCTTCTATTATTCATTGTTGCTAATGAAAAGTCTTAAGTAAATATGATTTTATTCTTGATATATTTTTTACTCTCCCTTTTTCTCTCTTGAATCTTTCAGAATTTATGTAGCTATGGATTCTTCTGCAATTTTTTCATTAATTCCATAGGTTCTTTCATCATACGTATTCATACTATTTTTCCATTTAGAAAACTTCTTTAATTTAAATCACTTATTACTTCAGTTGTGGTTTTGTTTTTTTATTAATGAGAATATCCATCATTTCATTTTCAAAAATCATATTGTAATTTTCAAGAACTTTTAATTGTGTTTAATTTTATGTTAAAGAAAATGTCACATTTTAAAATGCAGTACTATTTGAAAAAGTCTCTGCAGATATTAATTATATATTTTAATTACTTTTTTCCTTCTAATGATTTGTTTTGTAGGCATTACTATTATTGCTATCACTCTGATATTAATTGTTCTCAACTCTCTGCTTAATCTTGATTGCTCATTCATAATTAATTGAGTGACTAGATTGATTAATGAAGGCAGGGAGCCTGGAGACCCAGAGAATTGCCAAAAGGAGGACCTGACTCTGGAGACGAAGCGGTATAAGTTACTTCCCTCAAGGGCAGATTGGATATTCTGTTTACCTTCGCTGTGCTGGCAGTGGAGACTCTGCCAGAGCTCCAGTGTGGCTCTCACAGAGGACGTTAAACCTTCCCCAGACAGATAACAGATTTTCTTTAATTTGTGCCAGAGTTTTACCCCAAGGGCAAAATCCTTTCCTTTAAGTTATTCCATTTTCTTGTGTAAGACAGGAAGGGGTTATTCTCGGCTATTTTGCAATCAGTTATTTAATGACTTTTTCTGATGGTCCCAAGGCCCACGTCCACTCTTTGGATTTGTTGGCTATTATTGGGCACTCCTTGAGGGGTCGTTCAGGAAAGTTACTCACAGGTGTCTTGGGCCTGTGCTTCTAAGGCCTCCCTGGATATTTGTGCAGGGTACACAGTGCACACCCATGAACTGTGACCCCTGGAGTTGCGCAGGGCACAGCATGAGAACTACATTTCTGGTGTTTCTTCTGCTCTGATTTTTCTGCCAGTCCCTGTCTAGCTCCCCAAATGTCTCTAGATTCTTATCTTTGTGGTTTCCCAATAATATCACATTTTATTTTTATTTTAAGTATTTTCAATATGACCTTGGAAAAATGAAAATAAAACAAGTGTTCTTGAATCAGAAATCATCACCATATGCTATATTTTTATATTATTTTGCCAGGATATTATCTATAATGAGATTAATCTCCTAAATATTATCACTCTAAAACCCGTAGATGGAGAGAGATAATTAGGTATCTCAAAATATGTATGCATGCATTTTTTAATTTTATTTATGAAAAACTATAACTTACCCAGAATAACATAGAAATCATTGAGAAATTTTTTGGAAACCATGATTTTATCAGTCTCTGATACTTTAAACGTAGAAACACATTAAATACTATACATACATATATGTGTACATATATATATGTAGAGAGAGAGAGAAATTATTTGAAAATAAATAATGATATTTATGTTTAGAAGCTTCCTCTACTTAAAAAATGTAGGCAAGAAAATAAATCAAAAAATAAAAACCAACAACTAGAGTCTAGAAACTTCCAGTTTAAAAAGATAATGAAGATAGAAAGAAAAGAATAAAAGACTGATTATTGACAGTCTCTTCCTTTCATATTCCAAACCAATGGAAGCCACTCAAGTCGTGACTTTTGCCGAATACATGTCAATCAGGATAAGCAATGTGTTACAGGTTAAGTTTCCTGAGAAGCAGACTCTGAGATGGAGATTAACATACAGGATGTTTATTAGAGAGTGCTCTTAAGATCAACAACTGTGGAAGACAGAGAAAGGAAGCAAGAAACCATACCTGAAACTAGAATGTAGCCCCAACCAAGACTCTGGAGCTCACAGGGAGCTCCAGAACTCATCTGGTGTTTCAGAGATGTCTCAAATTAGTATAAAGGATCTCAGTTGTTATATCCCATATTGATTAGCCACTGGATGTAAGCACACAAGGAAAGAAGTGTGACTGGACTAAGGTAGCTTCTTTCTACTAAGGATAGTTGAAAAAAGGTTGATAGTTGATGGCCATCTTCTGACATTACACTCAACAGCCAGGAAAAGAATAAGTCCTTTATTCCTGAAAGGAGATCAGGCATTATATCATGTATCAACCATAGTTCATCCTTTCTACCACTTGCATTTACTTCTTCTTACAGGTTCTGGGAGCCTCTTCCCTCTCTTGCTGGAAGGGGGTCTTAGAAGAGGGAGATGGGTGGAAGAAACTAGTCCCAGCTACTAACCCCAATTTGAGGAATATGAAGAGGTGTTTCTCAAAGCCCATGAATCTCCACCACAGATGCAGTGGCCTTGCTCCAGCACCCTACAGGTCTGCATGATATTCTCCCAGTAGGGCTTGTTGTAGAGTCCATATGCCATCCTTTTTCACCTTGATGTCTCTAATGCCAAAGGGTCTTTTGTGTCATATGACCACAACTCAATAAACAGAATTGCTTGCACTGCAGCCTGGATCATCCCAGCCCTTTCCTGCTCTGAGGGGTCACTCATAGCTTTAAGATCACTAAGTATATTCTCAGGTGTGAGGTATGCTGCCTCTGGGCTGACTAGCCTCTGGTTCATTCTTCATGGTGAGAGGCACAGAATGCAATAGTGTCTCCTATATTTTGGAGAAAATGTCCTAGCATGTTAAAAATATAACATGTTTGTTATCCTGGTGGGCCCCTAAGTTGTCATAGGATTTATTTCACACTCTCTGAAGTGCATATGGCCACACTTGCTCATCCAGTCCAATTAGAATAATGTCATTCATATAATAGTGGATAAATATGACGTTCTGTGAGATATTCTGACAGCCTTGATTTCCTCAAACTATGTTATGACAGAGGACAGAATAGCTACCTTAGCCCTAGAGCAAAACTGTAAATATATTCTGTTGTCTGTTCCTTTCTTCTGACAATGACACAAAAAACATTGGCCAGATCAATGGCCATTTACCAAGTTCCTGAGGTCATGCTAATCTGTGCTAGCAAGTATACTACCTCTGGCACCGCAGCAAAAATTAAGCTACTGTTTTCTTGAGTTTATGATAATCTATTTTATCTTCCAATATTTATTTGGGTTTTTTTTTGGTTTTGTTGTTTTAGAGATTTTTTTAAAGGAAAACTGGTGTATTAAACAGAGATATGATGATGGCTATCACTCCTACATCTTTAGAAATTTAAGGGTGATGTTTATTACTGCTATTTCCCTGTAGCGTGACACTGTGTTTTTTATTAACTGTCCTAGCAAGGAATATGGGTAGAGTGGTTACTGAGATTTCCACTTGGCCTTAATAATTCGTTTACCACAGGCCAAGCACCCAATGTATGAGATGGTGCCAAGTAGCAAGTATAACCACTATACATTTGGGAATCTTAGAAACGACCACTGGATGAATCAACAAGTCTGGTGGACCCAGACTTAAACTATGCATGTAAACTTTGCATGGGCCAGGACCCCATTTATTATCTATCCTTATATGATCTCACTACAACAGGGAGGGGCATGATATACTTTAGGTCTCAGGGCATCATATTATCTCTGACCAGTGTTCATTGGTCCTTGTTCTGTTTAAAAGATTTTATTTACTTATTTTTAAAGAGAAGGGAAAGGAAGGAGAAAGAGAAGGAGAGAAATATCAGTGTGTGTTTGCCTCTCACATGCCTCCAACTGGAGACCTGGCCTGCAACCCAGGCATGTGCCCTGACTAAGAATCGAACCAGCAACCCTTTGGTTCACAGGTCAGCACTCAATTCACTGAGCCACACCAGCCAGGGCTAATTCATGAAATGATTAAGTATTTTGCTTTGTCCTCTTGGAAAAAGACTTAGGAATCACTGCTATGTATAACTGCTGTGGCTCGGTAGGTCTCTTTTCAGTTAGTGGGTTTATGTCCAAAATCTGACTCTGAGATGGAAACTGGATAAGACATGGTGACATTTTATCAATAAATTTGCCCTTACCCTCAGCTTCCTCATTTTTCATCATTGCTTTTGTAGCTTGAGAGTATACTTTTTGGCCACATAACTATTATTCCCCTTGGGATTCTGCATTCTGTCAATGCTGAAATTGGGCTTCCTTGGCCAAATGATTTGAATCCAAACTCAGTGCTCATTATGGCAAATGCACCATCTACATTCTGATGGTTAAGTGCTGCTGCCTAGTCTGTATTCAGTAGAGTACTTTTCTCCCCACTGCTATTAATGATCTCAGCTGCCCTACAGAGGAAAGCAATCAATTGATGAATTTCCAGTGATGCTGAGGGCAGTCTCACCAGCACAATCATTATTGTTTTGGTAAGTGGTGGATCCCAGTGGCTCTCCCATGGAACAGAATAGTCCAGTGGAATTTCTAACCATATACAGTACATCCCCTTTAACATGCCCATATCTCTGACACTTTCCTCTCTCTTCTAGCAACTGCTATATCAATTCTGACATTATCATCTCACTAAGTAACATCCTAGTAATTTATATCTTAGCTGTGAGTTCACATCTTTTCCCAGGGTCCTTGACAGAGTTATACATTCTGCATTTTTGAAGAATACTACCCAAATTTATTTACCCTCCCCCTTGGCCCAGCAACCTCAGAATCCATTCCCAAAGACACTTTCCCACCTTATGCTGGTACACATTAGCCAGATTCCTATCAGCAGAGCACTCCTAACCACTTCTGATTTGGCACAGCCTGAATTGAATTGATTTTTGCTCAAATAAACACTTAAAATCTTTAACATGCCTCACTTTATCTTTAACATCTCAGTGAATTTATAATCTTCCTGGGAAACTAAAAAGGCAAATAAAAAATCTACAAACTGTAAATGAGTATGTTATTATGATGCAAATAAATGAACCAGTAATAACTGTTAGGTGGAGTTTGTTTGCAAAAGTGAATCACACCTCCACTGGAGTCTGAATCAACAGCAATTTTGGCTAAAAAAGCAGATTCTATGGATGGACCTACTTCAGATTTACTGAATTGGAATACCTATAATAGGGCATGCAAATGTGCATTTTACAAATATTGCAAGTAACATTGATGAACAGTTATGTTTGAGAGAAACTTGTGAAAAATAACACCTCAGCAGGGGTTAAAATAGTTGTCGGCAAAATGTTATAAAGACCCAAGGAGCTAGGAATCTTGAGAAGAATCATAAAAATGAATGGAATTTAGATGGATGAAGAGGGGAGAATGTATTTCTGAATCCTAGAGATGAATAATGAGCAAGAAATATTTAAGAGATATGAATAGATCAGACTATAATGGCATACACATTAGAGAATAGCAGGAAGTGAAGTTGAGTTCGTATCTGGTGGTGGGGAGCTTGGAATGCCAGACTTCAAAATTTTTACTTTATCCTAAAGCAATAAAGGAATATTTACATATGCAAAGGGCCAGTATTGACGGAAACAAAGTTTTGAGGACATTAACCTGGTTGTGGTGTGTAGGATCTCCTGAAATGAAGAAACACTCTAAACAAGATCTCAGTGGGAGATCATTGCGATAATCAAGGTATGGCGCCAATTGTCTAGATTAGGGAGTGAACTAGAAGAGGTAGATGAATGTAAGAGAGATTACAGAAAGAATATTTCATACATGTTTTGATTCACTTTATTTTTCATGAGGGCTGGCAGTTATTTGTAGCTGGTAGTATTCAGAGAGGCTTAAAGAAGAAATAACTTTACAAATGGTAATGCATATCACATGCTTGTGCTGGCCTGACATGGGACTGAGTCTCTGTGAATGCCTGCTTCAACACTGACTATTCATATGTGACACAAGTGTGTGCTGCCATGAAAGGGTAGTTGGTCAGAGTCAGAGGTTCTGTTTTCAAGTACTGGCAAGCTCTTGTTTCTGCTAGGTTTTTGCTGTTCTATCTAGGGTATGCAGAAAGGTATACAAGATGGCTCTAAGGTCCTTTTGGTCCTGAAATTCTATGACTTAAAGAAATGATAGCTTAGATGTTATAATAGATACCCTATGTATGAATTTGCATCATTTACCATAAAAATAGTAGCAATTTCTTGAGTCTCTTCTAGATAGAGATAATCCCCTTCTTCCCATATAAAGCTGTTTTATTTTATTTCTCCATTGTGCTGTTTTTGGTATACAATGTGGCATTTGAGTTTGAAGGAAAGAATCTTATTTAAACTTTAAAAAGGCACTAAGTTTTGTGCCGGTGTGGCTCAGTTGGTTGGAGCATTGACGTGTAAACCAAAAGGTTATGGGTTCGATTCTTAGGGCAAACAGCTAGGTTGTGGGTTGAGTCCCTGTTTGGGGCACATGCAAGAGGCAATTGATTCCTGTTTCTCTCTCCCATCGACGTTTCTCTCCCTCTCTCTCTCCTTCCATTCCCCCCTTAAAATCAATAAGCTTGTCCTCCAGTGAGGGAGTAAATAAATAAATAGGAACCAAGTTTTAGTGTTCCATGGGAGAAGGAGGTAACAGCACAGTATAATGAATATTAGAACCAGGCATCTTTCATTTGCCTACATTTGTAGAAATGCTTATGGAAATTATTTTTAAGCTTATGGAAATTATTCTAAGAAAAAAGACACAGAAGCATGAAGAAACGTACTGATGAACTTCTGAAGCTGAGAAACTGTAGAACACCCATCCCTGCATGCTGAATTTAGTGGCCAGAAAACATGAATGACTGTGAAGTGTCTTTAAAATCATCTCTGAAGAGACTTTTAACTGTTGTGGATCAGACTTGCCACCATTGAAAATCTTATACTGCAAATAAAAGAACTAGTACTTTTAAACTTGGGAAAAAATACTTTATTTTTGTTTTAACATAAATACAATTTGCTTTCTGTAATATAATCTCTCCAGCAAAACCAAGAGGGTGGGGTGGTGAGGATGGTGCCTGTAATTTACTGTCAGGCAGGCATTTTTCATCATCCAGATAATTTTTCTTTACTAATGTTTGTAGGCAGTCTGTACTGAAAAAGCAATTTTAAAGTAAATTGGGCTCATTTAGTAGCATACATGATAACTATGAAAAGTTTTGGTGTCAACAAAACTTTATTTTAAAATAGATTTGTTTTTAAACTAAAACGTATTCTAACTGATGTTTTAAAAATGAACAGAGTAAAATTGTGGTTCAAATATTTTTAAATTCATTACTTTTATGGAACTATTCACCCTACAAATAATTTGAGTAGAAATTTCTTAAGTATATTAAAAAAGATTCAATTACCCAAAATGTGTTTTACATTTGTATTTAAAGTTCCCATTTACTAAGTCCATGTGTACCTATATATTGAATCCTATGTGTTCAATCTTGGATTTTTTTTCTCTTTTTTTAATTGTTTTTCAAGTACAATTGTCTCCATTTTCACCTCACCACAGCCCCTGCCCTACCCATCCCCTCCTCCCACCCTTGATCTACCCCCTTTGGCTTTGCCCATGGGTCCTTTATAGATGTTCCTGAAAACCCTTCCCCCTTTACCCCCCATTATTCCCTCCTACCTCCCCTCTAGTTACCGTCAGTTTGTTCTTTATTTCAATATTTCTGGTTATACTTTGCTTGCTTCTTTGTTTTGTTGATTTTGAATTAGCTGCTTGGAATTTACCAAAGAAGTTGACTAGCCCTGATCTTAGATGCCAGCTTATGATATAAGCCCTAACCAGAATAAAAAGTGTGCATACAGCTTTTTAATTTATGTATCATTTGAATAATATAGTGGAATTTATCTTGTTTTGAATCTGTTTTAATATTCTTAGAACATATGTAATCAACATAAAATATGAAAAAGTATGTAGGGTACATAATTTTATTATCAAGTTTGCTTTTGAAACTCATTCTAATAGGAGCAATTGGCAGAAAGGGTGACAAGGGAGGTTCCAGGCCTGTTATGTAGTCACAGGTGAGCATTGTCTGGGAGGCACTGTTGGCACACAGAACTGCAAAGACATTACAGAGCCATTTCAGGGACACCAGGAAGAGGAGGCAGGATTTAGGTGAGAAGCCCCTCAGGGATCCCTGGAGGGTCTCGAAGGTATTGTAAGGACCCTGTCACCGGGAGAATTAGATTTTTCAGACCTTGTGAAATTTGTAGTTTCCCATACTTCCCTCTAGATCCACTTTGGACAAATTACTCCCCCCCAATATTTTTTTAAAGAAAAAGGTAAAACGGTATAAAATGGATTTTAATAACAAGTCAAGCAGGTTTTGAATTTAGAAAGCATGTGGCAGAACTAAATATTCCAATTAACTTTGTAATTACTAACAGCAATTCCTAAAAAGGACAGTGAAAGATGCTAGGATTTGTAGAGTGATTTCAAATTTTACACGAAGTTTGCTTATTTTTCCAGCATTGTTCATTCCAAAAAGAATATTTGACAAGGTAGAGGAAGGGAACAGAACGCTATCCTTATTCTGTATTTTTCATTATCAATTCATGCCAAGAAACCATGGAAAAATGACAGCAAAGAGCAGAAAATCTGGGTCAGGCATAAATGCATATGATAAATACATGAACATGTTTGAATTATGGCATTCTGAATAGATTTGGGGAAAAGATTGCTGAATTATCAACTTGCTTTTGCTGAAGCTGTAGTTTATGTCAATTTGAGGGCCTAGTTTTATAAATACTGTACTGCACATTGAGAGTGTTATACTATTGCATTGACTTAATTAGCAAAACAAGCCCATTGATAGGTAAGACTAATAGAAAAATAAACATATACAGCCACTTACTACATAATACTGATTACTTCTGTTTTCTTACTTTTCAACCCAGGGGTCTTCACTATACAATGAATTGCACATTTCTTGAACTGATTTTGTTGAATTTTATCTATGTTTAATTCAAAAGTTTTCCCAGATTACGGAACAAGTGCCGTATATGTGGCACAACCTCCATTTAACAAAGGATCTTGAGGCATGGCTAGGGGATTATCTGCAGACCTATAAGAGTGGAACTGAGGTTCATTGTTCTAATGGCTTAAATGGACATAACAAAATATATTTCTTGTATGAACACAAAGTCCATTTGGTCCAGCCCCTTGTTTCTGGTGAAACATGAGGTTCTGTTGCATATGAGATCTGTAATCAACAAATTGCACTTCTTAACTAGCTTGAGGATTAACTAGGCAGAGTGCTCTCTGGGCAGCCCATAACTCCTCTGACCCCAGCTATCTCCAAAAATCTGTAGGTCAGGGAAAGGGTACATCCCTGCAATACACTGTTGGGAAAAGAAGTCCAAATGCACGACCAGCTGATGGTAGCCTGGTAGTGATGGGTTTTCATAGGCAGTGCCACATAGTTATCTATTATCACCCTTATATCTCTGACTTTGAAATTCCATATTGAAATATTAACCTCATTTAAATGAGTCTGAAGATACAACAAAGAAACAAAGGGCCAGAGGCCAACGAGTCAAAATATATAACTCTCCAAATCTGGCTTTTAAGAGAAGTTCACATTATGCATTTTGAAGATTTTTGTTTGTTTTAGTTAAGCCCTTCTTTATAGGAATCATATCTTTACATTAATTTATTGCTCAAATTAGTTTCACAATTACCCTATGAGAAAGGAGGCATAAGTTGGACCTTGGGTATAATTTTGAATAAGTCAAATTTCCCAGCGGGACTTTTCTCCTTTCTGTCAGTGCTCTTCCTAAATTGTCCGGAACACACTCCCCAGATTCTACTTAACGAATCCCTCAAGGTCCTCGTGAGCCACCCAATCTACGTGTAATCCCGTATAGCATCCCCTTTGATTTCTCTCACCCCATCCCTTCTAACCAGCCCTCGCCTTTTCACTTATGTTTCCATCACAATAAAATTTCCAGGAGAACAGGAACCTAGTATGTGTTGCTTACAGTTTTATCTTCAGTCTGGTGTCTATAAGTATATTAGCACATTTTTTGATAAATAAATAATGTATTCACTGCACCTGATTTGAGCTTTTCATTAGAATAAATTCTTCTGATTTAACTCATTTCTAGCAACATCTCAAATTTGAGGATATATATAACTATAAATAAAGGTAACTTCATTCCTTGAGGTGTTAAAAATTATTTGTGACACTTGTTAAAGAGAGTAAGGAAGGCTTTATTCAAGAAATTATTGCAGTGGATATAGGGAGACTCTTGCAGTGGGAGAGAGAGTGGGCTCAACTCCAAATACAACAAGAACAAGTTGGAATTTATAGCCAAGGAGCAGGGTGAAGATCGATAGCTAGAAAATTACTAAGAGAAAACGTAAGGCGAAACAAGGGATTCTGGCTAAACGGACCTAACAAGATTTTTGCTGGAGGCAGGCCCAATGATCAGATATCATTTGGGGGATGGTAGAAGATAAGAAATCCTTGGTGATCTCTCAGCTTCCTCCTCAGATATTCAGTCCTTAAAAGCTCCTTTTCATACAGAGACCAACATTACTCTTCAGTGATTTTTGGAATACTATTTGTGTTTGGTTTGTAAGGTTGCCAGAATTCACAAATGAAAAACAAAAAAAAAAAAAAAACAAAACCCAGGAAGCCTAGTTAAATGTATTTTCATGTAAGCAATGGAAACAAACAAACAAAAAAAGAAATACTATTAGATCTTAAAGATGATGAGATAATGGAAGATGGGGTATTTGGACTAAAGTGACCTAGCAGGATTCGTGCTAAAATTAGATGATGCGGAGATGAACATGGAAGGAATTTCAAAGGTTGAGGCCTAGGTAAAAAGGAGCTCAAAGGAGCCTGAGTAGAGTGTGGTCAAGGAGAGAATCTGCCAAAGGTCATCTCTGGAAAAAAGACAGATAAGGCAATGCCTGAATTCCAAACTGAGAATTAAAATAGCATTTACAGGTTTGTTTGACTTTTTGCCTAAGTGCTCCACATTTTGATGGCATTTATTATCAACAGATTAGAATCTGGATTTGAATTTTTGTATTCTTACTTATCCAGAACTATCTATATGCTTCTATTAGTAGATTAGTAATAAGTAGATATTATTTATTAAGCTTTTCAAATAGCAGAATTAAAACATAAAATATCTACACAGCTTGTAACAGTTAAGATATTTCTCTCACAACTAAAAGTCCAGAATTTGGGTCCAAAAGGGTCTTCAAGAATTTAGCAATTCTTGCCTCCTGCTTGTATTTTATTAAATGCCTAACCCAACCAAACAAGAATAATTTGGGATGTAATTTCAAAATATTACCATGACACAATTAGTCCCTTACGTGTGGTTAAATATTGGTAAAACTGGGGAGGAATGTTCCTAAACAATAGTTTTACTATTAATTCTACACTTAAAGTCTCTCTAATCCCTCCCCTTTCACTTTGATTATGTACAAAACATTTATTTCTCCATTTTGTAATAGATAGTAAATCTAATGACTTAAAAATTAGTTTGAAATTAATAGGAGCATCAGCAAACTGCTTCCTGGTTTTTCTCACCATGTGATACATGCAAGCTTCAGGAGAGCTGGTGAGCTATCAAATGGAGGAAAGAGAAGTTGTAGGGCAGGAGAGAAGAGAGTATTAGTTTGCTAGGGCTGCCACAATGAAGGACCACAAACTGGGTGGCTTAATTCCGCTGCTGGGATTATACCATAAGAACCCTGAAACACCAATCCAAAAGAACCTATGCACCCCAATGTTCATAGCAGCACAATTTTCAATAGCCAAGTACTGGAAGCAACCTAAGTGCCCACCAGCAAATGAGTGGATCAAAAAACTATGATACATTTACACAATGGAATTCTACGCAGCAGAGAGAAAGAAGGAGCTTATACCCTTTGCAACAGCATGGATGGAACTGGAGAACATTATGCTAAGTGAAATAAGCCAGGTGGTGAGGGACAAATACCATATGATCTCACCTTTAACTGGAACATAATCAACAGAAGAAAAAATCAAACAAAATATAACCAGAGACATTGAAGTTAAGAACAATCTAACAATAGCCAGAGGGGAGTGGGGAGGGGACAGTGGGGAGAGTGGTTTTCAGGAACTACTATAAAGGACACATGGACAAAATCAAGGGGTAGGGTGGAGGTCGAGGAGGGAGGTGGGTTCAGCTGGGGTAGGGTGGAGGGATGAAGAGAAAATGCAGACAACTGTAATTGAATAACAATACATTTTTTTTTAAAAACTCAAAAAAAAAAAAACAACTGGGTGGCTTAAAACAACAGGACTTGATTTGTTCACAGTGCTAGAAACTAGAAGTCTGAAATTAAGGTGTTGGTAGGTCATGCTCCCTTTGAAACTCTGAACTAAAATCCTTCCTTGACTCTTCTCAGGCGCCAGCCATTGATCTTTAGGCTTCCTTAGCTTGCAGCTGCATCACTCCATCTCTGCATGGCACTCCGCAATGAGTCTCCGTCCAAATTGCCCCCTTCATATAATAACACCAGTCATATCAGACTTGGGCCCACCCTTATGACCTCAACTGGACTTGAATATATTTTCAAATGAAGCCACATTCTGAGGTACTGGGAGTTAAGGCTACAACATATCTTATTGGGGTACACTGTTCAACCCCCATCAGAGTGTTTAAGATAGCATTAAGATAATCCATTTTGGACTATTGGCATACTAGTAAGGCTAAAAACTGAGACTATAGGAAGAAGGTGGGTTGGGGTGAGAGAAAGTTTAAGAAATAAACAGTTTATGGGTGGTATTTTCAGCATTATTAATTGAGTTTGCTCAAGGAAACCACACAGATTGTCAATTCCCTGTGGATGAACAGTTATGTCTTTGATCAAGAAGAGATAGAAAAATAATCCAAGCAAGAGTAGCCAGAATCTTGGGAGAAAAATTAGGGATAGCAAAGGAAAATAAAATTTTAAAAAGGACTGTGATCAATAGTGTTGAGTTGTTTGTTCTACCTAGGAAAAAAAATTACACTTAAAACAGTTTTGTTCTGAATACATCATAGATCATAAATGATATGAATTTTAATTAAAAGAAAATTAACAATAAAATAATACTTTATATAACCTGAAGCCACATGCAGACATTAAATCAATATTGAGCTGCGTTCGTTCATTTCTAATGTTCTCATCACCATGCTTGTTAACTGAGTGTTCAATCTAAGGTGGTCAGAATGCAGATAATGAGGCCAGTTGTGTTTGTGTATACTCATGAATGTGTGGGTGGTTGTGCTTTAAGTCAGCAACACCTGGCCAAGCCCTGACACAGACAAACTGTGCCCCTGCCTGAACCTGCTCTGTGGCCCTCATCTGTACCCCAAGGAGTACTTGCAGATCATGTCAGAATAGCAGAGACCAGAGTAATTACATCTGTGAGGTGAGTTGGTCTTGTAATTGTAATTGAAATTGCTAACCAGTCTTACAATTACAATCATGGCCTAAAAATTTCTGGGCTTTGATCTCTTAATGAGTGACATTTGGAAGGGCCAAAGTCATTATATATTAAGAACAAAGACCATTCAGTAATCCTCCCATCACCCATGCCGCTTTACAAAGTAAATCTGGACTTTCTTTCTTCTCATCTTAAATTACTAATAAATAAGACTTTGCAATCATTGCGTGGCCTCCTGTTTTCATTGGGGCAGTGGAGTGCAGAGGAATGAGCACTGGACTGGAAGCTGGCATTCCTGGGTTGCAGTTCTGGCTCTGCCAGAAACTTGCTACATAAGTACAAGCTGGCCCCTTACCTCCAGGAGCCCTAGTTTCCTCATTTGCAAAAAGAACATGCATTCAAATAAAAAAGTCAAGAATACAAATGTATAAGAAGCAGAATTATTTTTATGCTGAGATAGAATAGATTTTCATGGTATTAAGGGAAATAATGTCAACCATTATGCTAAATATGGAAGATCATTTCCAGAGCTTTGTTACACCTTTACATTTACATGAGCTGTTACAGCAATTTTGGGACTACTTCAGTCAGACAAAGAAGTGAAAAATAGTATTTTGCATTGACTTAGTGACTTTCAAATGAAAGAACTTAAAATCATTTTAGAAATTTAATAGTAAGTTATGACCAAGAAAGCTGGCTTTAAATAGTTTGGTAACAGATGCATTATAACTTTCAGTCACAGTAAGCAGATTAAAGACATGGAATTCTCAGTTCTGTTTGGGATAGTATGACTTTTTAAAAAATGCAAAAATCATGCCATTTAATAGAGAGACTCAGCTGTACCAGCTAAAAAGAATTAAAAATGTCATTGAGTACAGCAGGAAATAATTGGGTAGTAAATTTTATAGTATATCCCATCAAAAGCTTGTTTCCACCAAATTGATCATGGAGTTTTGAACAATGACAAATCCTTATATCCATTCATCCATTTATCCTTTCATTTATTCAACCCAAAATGATTTATAGAGGTCTTCTGTATACATTGTGTTGCTTTTGGTACTAGGGATAAGGAAGTGAACAAGCAGAAAACATCTCTCCCTCCTGAAGATTACATCCCAGTGAGATGAGATAGCAATAAATGAGCAAAAAAATGATATAAGATCTTTCAGAGAATGAAGTAAGCTTTGAAAGAAATATATTACACAGCTGTAGGAGAGAATGACAGTTGATATGAGAGAGATGATTTCATAATGAAGGTGACGTTTTTGCTGAAACCCAAATAATAGGACTAAACCACGGTGGTAGGCAGAATAGTAGCAGATGTCAATGGCCCTATCCCCACAACCTATGAATAATGTTACCATACATGCTAAAAGGACTTTGCAGCTGTGATTAAATTTAAGGACTTTAAGGTGGGGAGATTATCCTGAATATTTGGATTCAGCTCAGGCTTATCATAAGAATCCTTAAAAACACAAGAGGAGGGACTAAAAGCAAATCAGAGAGACCAGGTGTGACAAAACATCAACCCGCCCTTGCTAATGGTGAAGATGGAGAAAAAGGGTCAGGAGCCCAGCACTTCAGCAGCCTCTAGAAGCTCAGCTCCCACACAGTAGAGACCATGGGAAAATAGAGACCTTGGTTATAGAGTTTTAAGGAATTGTATTTTGTCAATAACCCAAATGACCAGGAAATAAACTTTTCCCTAGAACCTCCAGAGAGGATTTTATTCCAGTGACTCCTTTACCATACTTCTGATCTATAGAACTGTAAGATAATAATTTGGTTTTAAAGCATTAAGTCTGTGGTGAATTTTTATGGCAATGGTAGAAAACCATTACAACTAGTGTCTTAGTTTGTTCAGATTGCTGTAACAAAATATCATAGACTGGGTGGGTTACAGACAACAGTCCGGAGGCTGGAAGTCTGAGATTAGGGTCCCAGTGTGGTCAAGTGAGGGTCCTCTTCTGAGCTACAGACTGCCAACTTCTTGCTGTGTCCTCACACAGTGGAAAGGGATGGGGAACTCTATGAGGTCTCTTTTGTAAGAGTATTAATCTCATTTATGAGAATTCCTCCCTCATGGCCTAATGACTTCTGAAGGCCTAACCTGTTAAAATCATCACATTCAGTATTAGGATTTCAAAACATGGTTTATGGGAGACACAAACATTCAGACCATAGTGACTCATTTTGCAAAAAAAGTTAAATTCAAGACAATATTATTCTAGGAAGATGGAACAGCAAATTTAGAAGCATGAGAGTAGGAATAAATTTACTGTATTTGATAATCAGAGAAAAAACACACAAACAAAAACAAAAAAAACAGTACGACCAGTATGATGAGTGAAAGGAAGAGAGATAAGAGAGAAAATCTAGGGGGTAGAGAGGGACAGGATTCAAGAGCTTTATTGGCTCTGATAGACAGCTTGGGTTTATTCTGAATGAAATTCAAAATCACCAGAAGGTTTTAAATCAAAGTATGACATGCCATAATTTATTAAAAAATATATATTGGGTTGACCAAAGAGTTTGTGTTGTTGTTTTTTTCTGTAAAATAAAAGACACATTTTTCATTTTGACCAATAACTTCATTGATTTGGATATTTTGAGTAATTTGGCTATCTCATATATGATAAAATGTTGATTGTTCTCAATTAATGTCTCTATTTGATTGCTACCAACTTCAACTGGTATACCTGACCACAGAGTATTGTCCAGAGAGAAATCTCCAGCATGAAACTTTGCAAACCAGTTTTGACACATCCGATCAGTCACAGCCTTCTCCATACATTGCTCAAATCTGTTTTGTTTTGTTTTTTCTTTGCATTTCAGTTGCATTTTCACTTTTCTTGAAATAATAAAGCATAATATGCTGAAAATGTCATGTATTTTCTTCCATCTTCAATATTTAAATGGCTACACAAAAATTCACCAATTTTGATGTTTTTTAAATGAATGCTGATATGACAGCTGTCATAATACAATCTAACAAAATTGTTTCAAATGAAGTTAAAGACAACTAAGCACTACTTGAGCTCCTTACCAAAAAAAAAATGAACTTTTTGGCCAATCCAAAATATATTAGTCTGGCTGCTATGTGGTAAATGGATTATAGGAGGCAAGAGCAGAAGCACCAAGGACCACTAGGAAATAATTCAATAGTGTATGTAAGATGATGGCGAATTGGGAAATAGCAATAGATACAGACAACATAGGTGGGTTTAGGATATATTTGGACTTAGAATCAGCAGCATGAGCCAGTCGTTTGGAAAGGAAAAATCTCAAAAATGGAACTTGATCTACAACCTGCTCCCTATCCGATCCCAAGTCAGTGTGACAGAAGCTCCACACTGTGTGGGTGTGGCTCAAAAGAAGGGATTGGGAATCCCTCTCCCGTTCCAATTTATAGTCAAGAGATACTGTGCCTCAGCGTGTCTCATAGCCCACCTACGGCCTTGAGTTGCAAAGACTAACTTCCTGGTAAATGTAGCCAAAAAGTTGGTGATTCCTTTTTTTCAACCAACCTTCTCTTATAGAATGGTGTGCCAGGCTGAAGCTACTGGTACACTAATCACCCTTTCCCCAGTTTGCTCGTAGAATGGAGAATACATGTTGGAAGAGGCAATTCAAGAGAACCACAATCACTAACCCAATATACTACTTATAAACCAAGGGGCTCACTCCTAGAGAAGCAGACCTCTGTCCCCATATCCACCACAGAGATTTTGTCTAGGGGCAGAGACAGACCATCAAAACACAGTGATCCCAAGTTCTCCCCAAGGGGAATGTGGAAAATTTTAAGCTTAAGGACACTTTTAAAAACAACGATTTTGGTGTTAACCAATTAAGAAGAGACCAGTAGCTCTCTTAAAAAACTACCCCTGTAAAGAGGCCTGGAGTTAATTAGATTAGATTTTGGAGCAGTTTGTGTCCCAGGGCATTGTCAAAAACAGTAGGACCATTAGCTGGCCATTAATGGAGCCTAATGACTGGAATGATATGAGCAGAAGCAGATAGTTTAACAGAGATATCAGGAAAAAAAGATACTCAAAGAACACCAACTAAAATCACTATCATCCCAGGATGCCTGCAGAGTAAACCTATATATTTCTGCACCTGTGTTCTCTTCACTAACTTTAAAGCAATTTTATAAAACAATATACAAATAATTGAATTCTTGGGCCTATGAAATACAGTTGACAATATGTGAAAGAAGGAGGAGGTAGAAGCAAAGCTGTATGGAATAAGAAAATGACATCATATGGTAACTTGAATCCATAGGAACAAACTAGGAGAGTCAAAATTTTTAAATAAGCATGTGAACTTAAAATATGTATTTGGTCTCCTTTTCTATTGCAACACTTTAAAAGATATAAATTATATAAAGAAATAATTATAATACATTGTAGGGTATGTGTCATATACAGATACAGTATGTATGTATATAGCAGCATCAAATGGGGAAGAGGGAATGAGAGTAACATTTCTGTATATAGCTGGAAATAAATTCTTATAAAACTAAAGAATACTTTCATAGGCTGAAATGTATATAGTAAGCCCTAAGAAAATAATTTTTAAATATAGTAAAATAATTAAAGGAATTAAGTGTTACACTGGAAAATATTCACTTCATGTAAAAGAAAGCAGTAAAGGAAGAATAGAGGAACAGACACGAGACACATACAAAGTGGAAGGACAAACATAACTCCAAATATGTAACATTAACTGTGAAAGGATTAAACAATACAATCAAAATGTAGAGGTTAAGAGACTAGATTAAAAACAACATCCTACTATGTGATGTCTATATGAAACCATTTAGATTCAAATATACAAATAGTTGGAAAGTAAAAGGATTCAAAAATTTCTATCCTTCAAAGAGCAACCATAATATAGCTGGATTGGCTATATTAATGTCAGACAAAATAGATTTTAAACAAATAAATATTAGTAGAGGTAAAGAGGAAAAAGATATATGCATGGTCAATCCATTGGGAATATATGAAGTTTTTAACATATGCATCTCACAAATGATCCCCAGAATACATAAAGCAAAAACTGATAAAATTTTTAAAAATTGATATTTCAAAACTAATAGTTGAGAACTTTAGTTTTCCACTTTCAAATATAGATATGTGGATGAGAAACGGGATTTCATGGAAAGTAACCTCACAGAGCGATCTGATCATAAATTCCTAATGTGGCATTTCATGATGGGTGGTCACAGCCTGGGCATACAACTTTTTTTTTACTTTATTATTTTTTTAATTTTAACTTTTAAATATCTTTACTGAGGTATACTTGATATAAATAAACTGCACATATTTAAACTGTGCAATTTGTTAAGGGTATACATATCTGCAACCATTGCTACAGATAAGATATTGAGCACACACGTGCATCATCCCCCAAAGATTCCTAGTGTTCCGTTGTAATCATCCACACTTCTCCCTCCCTCCAACGCCGACCTCACCATCCTTAAATATACCCATCTGCTTCCTGTCAGTAGTGTTCAATTTGCTTTGTCTGCTGTCTTTTAAAAATGAAAACATATTGTCAACTTTTTTATAACATAGTGATTAGACATTTATATAACTTATGAAGTCATCACCCCAATAATCTAGTACCTGTCTGACACCATACATAGTTATTACAGTATTACTGAGTGCATTCCCTATGCTATATTTTACAGACTTGTGACTATTTTGTAACTACCAATTTGTACTTCTTAATCTCTTCACCTTTTTCACCCATCCCTCCCAACCCCTTTTTCATCTGGGGATTGTCAATGTGTTCTTCATATCAATGAGTTTGTGTCTGTTTTGCTTGTTTGTTTTCTTAGAGTCCACAGTGAAGTGAAATTGTGTGACATCTGTCTTTCTCTGACATTTCACTCAGCACAATACCCTTTAGGTCCATCCACGTTGTTTCAGATGACAAGATTTTTTTCTTTTAATGGCTGAGTCATATTTCATTGTGTATATGCACCACTTCATCTCTACCTACTCATCTATTGAGGTACATTTAGGTTGCTTAGATACCTTGACCATTGTAAATAATGCTTCAGTGAACGTATGGATGCATATGAATTAGTGTTTTGGGTTTCTTCGGATACATATGCTAAGTGGTATTTCTAGTTCCTTCTTTGAGTCTTGTTATAGCCTTTGTTTTAAAGTCTCTTTTGTCTGGGATAAGTATTCCTGACCTGGCTTTGTTTTTCACTTCCATTTTCATTATTTTTCCATTCCTTTACTTTCAATCTGTGTGTGTCATTCGATCTGAAGTGTGTCTCTTAGAGGCAGAATATGTAAGAGTCTTTTTTTGTTAACCATTCAGACACTCTATATCTTTTGACTGGAACATTTAATCCACCTACATTTAATGTAATTATTAATAGATATGTATTTTATTATTCATATTTTTATTTTTAAAGAAATCCCTTTAACATTTCTTGTTATACTGGTTTGGTAGTGATGAACTTTCTTAGCTTTATCTTGTCTGGGAAGGTCTCTATCTCTCCTTCAATTTTGAAGGATAGCTTTGCTGGGTAGAATAATCTTGGTTGTAGGCTCTTGCTTTGCATCACTTTGAATACTTCTTGCCAAGCCCTTCTGGCTTAAAATGTTTCTGTTGAGAAATCTGCTGACACTCTTATGGGAGCTCCCTTGTGGGTAACTAACTGCTTCTCTTCTCTTACCACTTTTAAGATTCTCTCTGGTTTTAACCTTTTGCATTTTAATTATGATGTGTCTACATATGAGTCCCTTTGGGTTCATGTTGTTTGGGACTCTCTGTACTTCTCAGGTTTGTGTGTCTATTTCATTTGCCAGGTTAGGGAAACTTTCTGTTATTATTACTTCAAATAGGTTTTTAATTTCTTGTTCTCTTTCTTCTCTTTTTGGTGCAAAAGTTGGATACTCGATGTTGTTCCAGAGGCCCCTTAAACTGTCCTTAATTTTTTTTTTTTTTTTTTGCTGTTCTGATTGGGTGTTTTCTGCTCCCTTATATTCAAAATCACTGATTCAGTCCTCTGCTTCATCTGTTCTACTGTTCATTCCCTCTAGTGCATTCTTCATTTCTGACTGGTTCTTTTTTTATGGTTTCTATGTTCATTTTTCATGCTGTTAAAGTTCTCTCTAACTGTCTTGAGAATTCTTATAACCATTGTTTTGAACTCTGTATTGGGGTAGATTGTTTACCTCTATTTCATTTAGTTCTTTTTCTCAAGAATCCTACTATTCTTTCATTTGGGGCATTTTTCTTTGTCTCTTTATTTTTGGCTACCTCTCTGTTTTGTTTCTATGTATTAGGCAGAGTGGCCATATATAGTAGGTGTCCTGTGGGGCCCAGTGGAACAGTCTCCCTACTCACCGGAGCTGGGTGCTCCACATGTGTCCTTTATGTAAGTTGCATGTGACCTCCTGCTGTAGTTGAGGCCCAATTGCTGTTTGTAGGGATTGACCCTCAGGTTGATGGGTTATAAGGACTGGCTGTGACTACAATGGGCTGTCCTATGTGCGTGGGCTGATTCTATGCAATAGGATTTGCTTACGCTGGGCTCTTTCTTCCTTTCATAGTTGAACATTGCCAGAGTGCAAAAAGTTTTATGTGGTCATAAAATAGTTCCAACTACCTTGATATTTGAAAAAATGTATTATTTTACTTGTGTTGTCTCTAATCTTTCATCACGTAGATACTTTAAAAAATAATCACAACAAAATGAGCCGTGCAGCCTTACAATGACCAATACTGACATCAGTTACTTTCGGGTGGTTGATTTAAAGATAAGGATGTGGTAACATTTTCTCCCCTCTTTATGATTTTAATATATACTTCTACAGCATAGTTTTTTAAAAATTTAGTGAAAATTATACATTCCTTTTCATAAAAATACACATACTCACAACCCTCGAATAATTTCAGAGTGAGCCACAAAACACTGAAGTTTGTCCTTGGACTCTGGGCTCATATTCTACCTTAAAGTTAACACTACATGGAAATGAAACAGCTGCTATATGGGATATAAAGTTCTCTACATAAAAGGTCAGCTTCCTAACTAAAGCCAAGTGCTTTACCCTCAAAATTATACAGACTAGTTTACCTCTAAAGACATATTTGGTTTTCTGTTAAAACTATATTTTGCTTGTACAAAAGAACTTTGTAAAATTCTACCCAATAGAAATGGAGGGGGAATTTCAGCTTTTCCCCTTGCACTGGGAAGACACGTTACTGTTAGTCAAACACATTTGCTGTAAGAAAAACACTATTCTAATTTGTATTTCCAGTGACTAGGATGTTTATTCATTTGTTTTATATATATCTAGTTTAGATGTGCTGGGGAATAATGACTGATCAAAACTAGAGAACTTTCCACCTGTGGAGTTTGGAGTATAGTGACATAGATATTATCAAAGTATATTAAAATAATAATTGGTTTGAAGGAGCATGGTGATAGGAAGAAAGATTGTTATAGAAAAATTTGACCTAATCTAAGGAAGCAGAAAAGTGTTCCTTTTAAACAAAAAATTAGCAACTGAACAGAGATATGAGTAAAATTTACATAAGTAAAGGGGAGAGTAAACATTTTGCCAAAAAAAAATTTGGAATTCATGAAAGTTCCATGTCTGGAAAAATTATAGAATAGAGATATTTCACATATTATTCTTACTCCTTTCTGTATTTATAGAAGCAGCAAAAGGCAATGAATAAACCTCATCTTATTACTGTGTCTGTAGGTTGAGCATTGTTCTTGTTTGCTTGGGGAAGGCATGGCTACCATCATGGTATGTTATAAATAGTGCCCTCTTTATTCTCAGAAGTGCCTGTGTTCAGACAAGGAATGGCATGGGCATCTGCATCTGTTCTTCTGAGTATCTGGGAATCTCTACAAGTCTCATCTTTGATCTTTAAGGCTCTTTTTGGCTATGAGTACTATTATAATATTTTTGATAGCTGTGAATTTCTGGCCATTTTTGTTTCCTTTTAACTTCAAATGTAGTTTATTATTTTATATTGTATATCAAATCACTGATAATATATTTATCCTCAACATGTCCACTGTTGCAAATAGAAGTAAACTATACTGTCCTGCTTCTACATATGTCCGTGAGTGCATTTATGCATATACCATTGTATGTAAAATCTATTGATTGGTATTTCCTATATTATCTGAGTATCATTCTTATATTAACACCCTAGCCCTTCATGATTGCTTCAGTGCTATCCTCAGTCTTTTTTTTTTCCATTTCATACTAAAATGTAAAAAATTACATAAATTACATGGTAACCTTATGTGTTGTCTCGCTGCCACCTGGTGGCAAAGGTACAGAAAAGGGAGCAAAACAAAGATGGATGACCCACCAGGTGAAAGTCATTTCCCCTTGCAGAAAAATCACGTGTTCTCAGATTTGTTTTCAAGGACCCCTAATAGAAGCATTTTCTATATCTAAGGTTTGGCTCTTTTAATAAACTGTACACATAGCCCCAAGAAACAACAAGAGATAAAATTGTCAATGATTAACCAATGTATCTTTATTAAAGAAAATGTGAAAATACTATGTTAAAAATCTATTTTAATTATTGAAGAATAAGCTTGAATAAGCTTTTTAATTTAAAGGGTAAATGAAAAAGTTTTTTTTTTATTTTGTATAGCTTCACTCTTTGTAGATAAAGGAAATCAATAACCCTGGTCTTTTTTAGTAATAATTACTTTTTTTGATATCAAATAGATATAGTTCATGACTTCCCTTTGTGGTTTAAATCATTTTCAAACTAAATCCCCAAGACTAAAATCACCACTTTCAGCTTAAGTGTCTGGTATTCATTACTAGCTACTCTATTTTTATTACAATTTTCAATAGTTGATTTTTACTGTATTTTTTCCATTACCAATTATCCCTCCATAAGTTCTTCTACCTCCATTAAGACCTCTGCTGCCCCCACATTCACCATACTGTTGTCTGTGTTCTTTTTACTTTTTGGCTCGATATCTCCACCCTCCAATCCCTCCAGAGCTGTCAGCCTGCTCTCTGTCTATGAGTCTGTCTCTATTTTGTCTGTTAGTTTAGTCTATTAGATCCCACATATGAGTGAAATCACGTGGTACTTATCTTTCTCTGACTGGCTTATTTTACTTTGCATAATGTTCTCCATGTCCATGCATCCTGTTGCAAAGGGTAAAATTTCCTTCTTTTTTATGGCTGAGTGGTATTCCATTGTGTAAACATACCAAAGCTCTTTTATCCACTCATCTACTGATGGACACTAGGGTTGCTTCCAAATCTTGATGGATGTAAATAACACTGCAATAAACATAGGGGTGCATATCAAATTAGTGTTTTGAGTTCCTTTGGATAAATTCCTGAAAGTCAAATTGCTGGGACAGAAGGCAGTTCCATTTTTAACTGTTTGAGGCATTTCCATAATGCTTTCCACAGTGGCTACACCAATAGGTATTCCCACCAACGGTGCACAAGGATTCCCTTTCCTCCACATCCTAGCAAGCACTTGTTCTTTGTTGATTTATTGATGATAGCCATTCTGACAGGTGTGAGGTAATGTATTTCACAGAACTAGAACAAATATTTCAGAAATTTATAAGGAACCACAAAAGACCCCAAATAGCAACAGCACTTTGAGAAAGAAGAATAAAGTAGGAGGAAACATGCTACCTAATATCAAACTATACTATGAGGCCATAGTAATCAAAACAGCATGTTACTGACATGAAAAAAAGACATATAAATCAATGGAACAGAATAGAGAGTCAGAAATAAACCCACATCTTGATAGTCAATAATATTTGACGGAGGAAGCAAGCACATACAATGGGCTAAAGACTATTCTGTAAGTGATGTTGGGAAAATTGGACAGATATTAGACCACCTTCTTATACCACATACAAGAATAAACTAAAATGGATTAAAGACTTATATGTTAGACTTGAAACCATAAAAATCCTGGAAGAAAACATAGGCAGTAAAATCTTGGACATTATTGAAACATTTTTTATGATATATCTCCTTTGGGGAGGGAAACAAAAGAAAAAATAAACAAATGGGACTATATCAAACTAAAAAGTTTTTGCATAGCAAAGGAAAGCATCAACAAAATGAAAAGACTCCCCGCTGAATAGAGAATATATTCGCTGATATACCTGATAAGGAGTTAATATCCTAAATTTATTAAGAACTTATAAAACTCAACACCAAAAAGACAAACAACCCAATTAAAAAATGGGACCTGAATAGACACTTCTCCAAAGAGAACACATGGATGTGAAAAGATGGTCAATGTCACTAACCTTCAGAGAAATGCAAATTATCTCCTATTTGTGAAATGCAGAGATATCACCTATTTTTATTATTCTTTACATCATGATAGAGCCAGGTATTGACTGGTGTTTTTTCAGGGTCTAGAAATGTCATTATATACTCTGAAAAAAAATGCATTTAAAGGATAATACTAAATATCATTTTGGCCCTTGCTATTCACTTTTTCTAATTTTTTATGCTTTCAGTGAATAAATCCCATGGAATATATGAGTTGATCTCTGTACTCAACTTTTTCTATTTGAGAAATTTTGCTGTTCAGATTTCCACGTTTGTCACAATTGTATGTATATGTTTATGTAATATATATGTACTATTTGAGTTAATTGTATATATTATAATTTATTTCTGTATTGGAATTCAGTCTACTTGTGTACACACAGGGTGAGGCAAAAATAAATTTACAGTGGTGAGAATGCAGAAGTTTTTTGTATTATTATTTATTAATTATAGTATTTACCATATAAAGAACTGTAAGCTTACTTTTGCCCTACTCTGTATTTAGTAATAAATTAGTGCTTATATTTTTCCCAGCTTGCTTGAAATATAATTGACATATAATATTGTGTGAATTTAAGGTACATAATGTGATAATTCAAAATACATATTGCAAAATGTTTATCACAATAAGGTTAGTTAACATATTTTTAACCTCACACTATTGCCATTTTTTGTTGTTATACTGAAAGTGTTGAAACTCTACTTTCATAGCAACTTTCTCATCTTTACCAATTTTCTTTACATGTTGTACTACATCTGGTTCTGAAAAAACTCTTGTGAGGGAAATAAGGAGGATATAAAACTAATTATTCTTATTTCTCAAATAAGGAGAAAGGAACATAAATTGGCAGAGTGAAGAATTATTGAACTGGGAATTCTGGCTCCAACTCCAGAATTTGTTTCAATACATCACAACAAATGGTGGGGCAATTTTCCTTTCTTTTTGAATATTCACTGAAAGTTAATATCACTAAGGGAATTTGGCATGCTCCAAAGGACAACCACAGTGTGAATGCGCGTGCCTTGAATTTTACAGAGGTGTACAGCATGGTCTCAGCTAAAAATTAGAATTATAACACATTCCTTTCGGTTTCATTAAGAGGATTAGAGTTAATTTATGCAAATCTCCTAGCACAATGCCAGGCAGATAGGAGGTGTTACAAATAGCTATTATTAAGAAAACATGAAACTTACAAGATTCTTACCAATCATCAGACCACTACGGAAGACTGGTTCTCTAAGATGAACTGAACTGACAGTAGATTACCTGATGTGTACTGGCAGATCTTAACTCCCGAATTCCAAAGTTACCTCATCACCTGCTTGGTGCCTAGCAATGACTTTATCACTGCCATACTAACACTGATTGGAAAGAATTTGTTTTTAATGTTTTCAAATGTAGTTCCCTCATGTAGAACCAAATGCAGTTACAGTTAGTTTGGTTCTATCCAATTAGTACATAAGGGCATATCTTATTATTAGTACTGTGCAAAAGATGTTTAATAAAACGAGCAAGCAAATACAACTCAGAACTGTACAAAACTCAACATATTTAGTTAATATAGCAAAGAATGAATTGTACAATACAACAAGTAAAAACACAGCCTTATAACTCTGTGATCATTCCTGTATATTAGTATGTGTGTATGCATGCATGTGTGTGTGTTTTAATGAAACAAAAATATGCCCTGATCATAGAAGCAAAACCAAACCATGTAACAGATATTCCTTGTAGGCAAGAAAAGTGAGTGGGTTTTGGCCAGGACTCAGGACTGAGAAGGCACTGCCAGGTGCCAAGAGATTCTAACCAATCAGTATCTAAGAAAAGAATTTAGAGAGAGCAATAAATGTCCTGGAGAGAAAAACAGGAAGTGTCACCTAGTAACCACTTTACAGTAGCATTCTGAGGCCAAAACATTCCCAAGATAGCAATGCCAATGCCAAAAACATAGAAAAGGGACCTGTGGAACAGAAGAGAAACTATGCTGGGGGCTAATGTTCTTTTAGAAGAAGGTACTCACAGTAAAGAGAGAGAATTTATGTAATAGATATCAGATAATTTGATAAAATGAGTAAAACTATTTTTGAAAGTTCAGGAAATATTTACTGTGATGAAAATAAACTTCATCTTTCAATGTAAGTACTGAAATGGGACATATTTTATTTAGTGTATTTATTTATAACTGTTAAAATATATAATTGTCATTAAGCAAAAATATAATATAAAATTACAAAAATAAATTTGAAAATATGTAACTATTTTCTTTACACAATAAATCAATGGATCACTGACCATTTTCTTTACAAAGTAAGTTCCACATGTGCATTTAAGTTTAATTTTCAAAAATGTCTATTTTCAAACAACTGTGGATATGGCATAGAGTCAAACCATAGTCTCAGGTATGAGAAGCATAATAAAATACTGAACACTCAGATTGTGGTTTTAAGTATCACAGAAATTCAAGTGTTGTAATAGATGGTCTACGCGTTAGACAAGGAAATTGTCTTACTAAAAAGAGAATCTAATATATCTCCAGGATGACAGAAAAGTGAAAAAAGTGAAAAGATCAAGGCTTTAAGAACCTGAGTCATCAAATGTTGAATTGTTGAATTATGCTTCTTCTCTGATTTCATTATACAGAGACAAGAGTACTCAGTTCTTACTCAAAATTGATCTTTAGAGAAAAATAAACTACCAGACGATTGAACAGAGATCTCTATAGTCTAGTTATAGTGAACAAAAAACTGTCTGGCTTTAATGAATGGTTAGTTTTTTTTAAACAAGAAAACGTGGGTGTGGATGTTGGGGAGTGTGTGCATTTCTCCGATGACTGTGATTTGCTACCCGGCTTTACACTGTATCACCCGGACCACCTGGGAAGCTTTTTAAAAAGGGAGATGTTTGTGTCTCACTGTAAAATGATTAAATTGGATCTCTGGCCGTAGAACCTGGACATTTTTAAAAGGTTCTCCAGATGACAATATGATTGAGCCGTGGTTAACAAACAATGACTAAAACCAACAATAATGAATACCAAATCAGGCTCTATGTGCCAGGCACCCTGTTATATGATTGGCTCACATTATCTCACTAATCCTCATGACAATGGTAAGGTGTTAACATGGTTTGTATTCCCATTGACAAATGAGCAAAATAATGCTTTAGAAAGGCTAGGTAACTTGCAAAAGTATATAGTTTGGAAAGAAGAAAAGTAAGGATTAGTTGATTTTAGGAATTTATAATCTACTTTGTTACCAAATCTAAAAATTCATTGAATTATCATGTTTTGGGTCCCTATTAATGTATTAGAACTTGGAGACAGATAAATAGGACATGACCCATGCCCTTGAGACATTCATTCCTAAAATATCCCTAGCTTTTATGCCAGAACGTAGCTGTGTCTACTGGTATCTCTATGCCTCTCATGTATATTTTTCCTGTCTCTCTTTAGCAGCTCTTCAGATAGGAATTTTACAGCAGCTGCACAAAGGCATTTTAAGCTGGTGCATGTGTAGGAATCTCGACTTGGACTTTGTAATTCTAAAGCTGTAAGTTGTTGGCTGGCTAATACTTAATACGAAGTTGAGTTTTAATGAATTAAATTGCCCTTCCAAAGAGGTATATTTGGCACTTGTCTCAGTTGAATGTATTTGCTTACATTTATATCCACAGTACCTAACACAGTTTCTACCTAGTACATAATTAATATCAAATAACTTATTTAATTGAAGTAAACCAAATTGAATTGGAGTAACACCTCAAGATGCCAATCTGAGTTACTCAAGGGTTCATAGTTTTAGGTTTCTCTTCCTAGACTTCTGCTGATGGTGTTAGACCACTAGATGAGGGCATGGTGGTGAGAAAAGGCTTTATTTAGAGAAATGATGAATCTGTTTTGTGTCTTCTGCTGGGATCCACTTATTCTTGCAATTTGATCCAAATTTATATATTTACTGGGATGGGACGTTTATAAAAGTGTCATGTACCCTATTGAGTCCTAAAATATTAAGCAGATATGAATGGAATTCAACATTAAACTTTCCAGGAAATTAAAATAAGCAAAGTCATCACTGGGTAGCTGAAATTTTGTACTTTATGTATGTGATTACAAAAAGACTTTGGACAATTAAAGCTTTTAACTTCAGTTTAGAAAAAGTGTAGCAGGGTCTCTGATGTAAAAACACAAATGTTTCTCCATAGAAATGTATATTCACTCTTGGGATTTAAATGCTGAATTTTGAGTTTTGTCAAGAGCTGTTAATGAGGGATTCTCTCCAACCACTCAAAAACTGAAAGAGAATAATCCCCCCTTCATGAACCGATACTTTTCAAGCCTTCTTCCCTAAAATCTAGGTCAGGGAATTGGCCTAAAATGAAACTTAACCTTTTATATTTGCATAAAAATGACCGTTTCAGTCCCAGCTGGTGTGACTCAGGGGACTGAGTGCTGGCCTGTGAGCCAAAGGGTGACTGTTCAATTCCCAGTCAGGACACGTGCCTGGGTTGTGGACCAGGTCCCCAGTAGAAGGCACATGAGAGGCAGCCACACATTGATGTTTCTCTCCCTCCCTTCCCTTCTGTCTAAAAATAAATAAGTAAAATCTTTTTAAAAATGACTGTTTCAGGGTTTTACATAGCAATGTGTGAATGAAGGGGAAAAAATTAATCGACAGACCTTATTTGAGCAGCTAACATCATTGGTGAAAAGCTGTCAGAACTCTAAGATCTGATAGCAAGGACTGGCCACAAGCCCTAACAAGTGAACCGACCAGCACATTCAATTTTAATTAAGTCCCCATGCCAGGAAAGAAGGCTTTGTGGAAAAGCAGGCTTTGGGGGTACCATGTGTTTGTGGAGTTGCTCTCTATTCATGGAACCATTTAAAATAATTGCAGCTGGTGTGGACATTTAGCTGACCAATTAAAAGAATTTTATCATTTGACTCCTGCCCAACATTTGACATAACTACAAAATGATCTTTGAATTATGTACACCTTTATGGCTGTTTGTTCTCCTGGGAGGTAAGGCTTTCATCCAGAATTGCTGTCTTTCCTGAATTCAGGCCATCTCTTCCTCTTTTAGTTTCCTGTCACAAGTAATAAATGGAAAATAAACCATTCCAATCTTCTTGCAAAAACACCAAGGACTCTGAGGTAATGTTTCTATCTGAACTGCAAAGAGAGGGAGGAGGCCAATTACAGCTGTCGAAGGCAAGCTGGACTCTGTCTTTGCAGGTAATAAGATCTGCCTGACACTCACCATCTGCACCTTCATAGCACCAGTTGCTATCAAATTACATTTCCCATAAATAAATTAAAGAAAAATCGAATCACACAGCATATGGAGATACATCTTCTCTGGTGTTACTTACATTTGCCTTTGTCACAGTGACTATTAAGAGAAGGGATACTTGTGACCTGCTCTACTACTAACTTATGGCCAGATGACTTCACCACTAAGATGTGGCCCTATGCCAGTAATGCCACCTTCACATATTAAGTTAACATTTTCTCAGTTATCTCAGAAAAAAGGGCCTGTAGGTTTAATGAACCATTTCTCCTCATTCTGGAATACAGGAGAAGGGTGCTAAAAATAAATAAATAAAAAGAAAGGAAGAAGAGAAAGAAAGAAGGAAAGAAAGAAAGAAAGAAAGAAAGAAAGAAAGAAAGAAAGAAAGAAAAGAAAAAAAAGAAAAAGAGAAAAAAGGAAGGAAAGAAAATGCTTACAATTTAGGAGCTCTATCACAAATATTTCTCTTCTGTCCCTAAAAGTACTATGGATAAAGAATGGAACTAGGAAGCAATAATTTTTCCTAATAGTTCTGAAAAGTCAGAAAAATTGTATTTGTTATAAGGCTGTGTTTTACATTACAATAAAGAGAGGAGGGAGAGAGAGTGCGTAAACTGGGAAGATGCATAATATCCAGTCTAACCTTTTCATTGTCACTGTTCATCTGCTTTGTTCATCTTTAACCTCTCCCAGCACATCTTTGTCCTAGGTATATTTACATGTTATAATTCCTTCCACCTTAAGAAAAGTTATCAGGGCACCTCAAGCCCCTGTTCTGCTATCGTATTATATCTTTTCTTACTGTCATCATTATGGTTTTGAAAATCTCCACTTGCTCACTTCCTGTCAGTGCCTCAGTTCACTACTTTCCCCATTCATCTTCAGGATTCCATGAAACTGAAATATCCTCAATTCAATTTACACATTTTAGCCATTATGCTGTAACTCTCTAGCCCCACAACATTTTACTACTCCTGTATTTTCTAAACTCCAGCCATATTCCCTGCATCATTAAAATTATTTCCTGATTTTCCTTCAACCTCTGTGGTCTCCTCACTGCATCAAGTCCATCTTCTTTTCTCATTCCCACTGTTGTGACCTTAATGCAGGACCTTATCAGTTTTTATCTATGTTATTCCAAACTTCTTCTACTCAGTATTCTTCCTCTTGTGTGCTGAACTTCCAACCCATCTTTTTTCTTGCTGCCTCTCGTAGAGTGTTATAACGACACTCATTTCTTCCTCCTTTCCTTAGTAAAATCCTACATTGGCCATTAGGATAAAACCCACACATCTTATCTGGTGCTACATATGTCCTGGCAACTGCTTTCCAGCTTCACCTAACTCTCATCTACAGGCACAGGCCATATCAGATTCTTTGAAAGCTACCCAATTGCTGCATTATCCTCATCATAACTTCAATTTTTGATTTCATCTTTTAGTAAAGCCCTTATTTTACTTTTTACCTGGCTAACTTTTACCCATATTTCATGACAAATCAAAAATCTTATCTCCCTGGGAAATCAACCTAGACAACATATGCAGACTTGATTTCTTTTCATTGCTTTCACAGCAACCTTTATAGGCCTCTATAGTCCCTTCTTATACTGTTTCACAATGGTCTGAATCCTGCCACTAGACTCATCACCATTTAGTAATGAACTGTATTTTTAATGATATATTTCTAGTATTTACATCAGGGCACAATATTAATCATTCAATGCTTAGAAGAATGCGAGAAGTAAAAGAGGAAAAAAGGGAAGCAAAGGAAGAGGAAGAGAGAAAAGAGTAAAGACATATAAAAGGAAGAAAGGAAGGCCCTGGCTCAGTAGCTCAGTTGGTTAGAGCACCGTCCTGACATACCAAGGCTGTGGGTTTGATCCCCAGTCAGAACACATACAAGAATTAGCCAATGAATGCATATTTGAATGGAAAAATAAACCACTGTTTCTCTCTCTCTTTAAAATAAATAAACATATTTTAAAAAAGGAAGGGAGATAAGTGTTATATTGTGCCAGCCCAACATCCATCCATGCATCCATTCTTTTGGTAGTCATTTTCTTAGGAGCCACCCTCTCCTGTTCTTAGTCCATGTGATAAAGGTGGAGTTAATTCCACACTTGGCTTCAAGTATGGACATACAGATTTTGAAAACATTAAGTATTAACTTTGCCTGTGAATTCTAAAAGTGGAAGCTTTGAAACTCAAATATTTCAAAAATATAAAAATAGATTTTGTGTATGTTTTCCAAAAATATGTCAGATTGGAAGTCAAATTGTGTACTCCTTTAGTATGTATATCAACAAAGCTAAGGTGTCTACTACAGATCCAGCTGATATTCTAACCCAATCGTCTAATCTATTAATGAGCTCATTACCTTCAATGATGCATAAAATCACTTATCCACACAAATGGGCCCTTGGATGCAAGTTTACATACTGTTTGTCCAAACTTACTTAATCTTTTGCCTAGAATACATTTATGCATATCCTATATGCTATTAATCTTGTTATTTGTGACAGAATAACTATTTTGATTTATTTTTCCCTTTAAATCAGTCGTAAAATCCTTTCTCTGAGATGTTTCAGAAATTTCATATTTCCTCACCATATCCAGTTTTTATTTCTACCATTACCTTTGTTAGTTCTCTGTGTAACCAACTCCTAGAGAAAAGGAAGGCATATTTCAACTCTTCGTACTCTAAAGAGAGGATGGCATGTTGACAAAGCCAAAAACTATATCCAGCCCATAGATGTATTATCAAAAGCCAAATTCTAACAATTTGAAGATGTAACAAAAAAGCTAAATTTGAGCTTTTTTTAAACAATAATTTTCCACAAACTTAAGCCCAAGTTCATACATGGTAACTGTTATGGGCTGAATTTTATCTCTCCACCTCAAAAAAATACATTGAGTTTGTTAGGTATTTAAGAATGCGATCTTATTTGGAAGTGGAATCTGCCAATGTAATCAAGTTATGATGAGGTAATACTGGACGACAATGGCGGTCCTTAATCCAGTGACTGCTATCCCTTTAGAAAGAGGGAAACTTGGGCACAGAGACGCAGACACAGAGAGAGCAGCACCATACAAACACATACAGACACAGGGAGAAGGCCATTGTGGCAGAGATTGAAGTGATGTGTCTATAAACAAAGAACTACAAAGACAGCTGGCCAGGAAAGGCAAGGAAAGATCCTCCTCTTCTGAGAGACCATGGTCTTGCCAACACCTTTATTTACAACTTCTAACCTCTAGAACTCTGACACAACAAATTTTTATTGTTTTAAGCCACACAGTTTGTGGTGCTTTATTATTCAGCCTGAGGATACTAATATAGCAACAATGGGCTAGAAATCAACAGAGGCTCTCCCCTACAGATGGGGCTTGTAGTCTTTAGTTCCAGGAGTTAAGGGTAGTCTCTGTCACACCCTCACTTAAACTTTATGACTTGGTGAGCACTGTCATTTGTCATCTTACACTCAGTTGATTTTGCTTATTCGCATTAAATCCATGGTCCCTTTAAGGCTTTGAGTTTGTGATAGTTTACTATTTATATATTAATTTTTCATTTTTATTTCAAGTTGTGTATTTTCTTAAAACAACTATTAGCAATATCATTTAGTTGCTTTTGCTGCTGCTGGGTTCTTTGTGTAGTTGTTAACATTTTGGATATTGACTTCATCTTGACAAAAAAGAGAGAAATATCTAATATTTTCACCTAGATATCAACATGTTGTGCCAGATAATTTTTTGTTTCAGTGGTGGTCTTGTGCATTATAAGAAAATTATTGGAATCTCAGGCCTCTACTCACCAGGTGCAGGAAGCACCCCCATAGTTGTGACAACCAAAAACGGCTCCAGCCAGACTTTGTCAAATATTGTGGCGGAATGGGAGAGAAGAACAACAAAATCCCCTTCACTGAGAACCACTGTCCTGGGTTATCAGTCCTATTGTCTCATAAAAATAAACACAGTAGCATACTACAATAGATGTTCCAGCATAGCAACTGTCTCAGAAAGTAATTTACATGACTCAGTGATGCCAGTGCACTTTTGTCTTATCACCTTCCATCTGCAAGAATTATTCTCTTACTCTAAGACAAAGAGTGTTAATTGCTTCCCAGCATCCCTTTAGCTATGCCACCTTAATAACAAGAACACTGATATTTATTTGGGCACATTGTCATGCATATAAAGTTTGTCTTTCCTAGCTGATCTTAAATTAAAATACATAAATTGATAGTGCTCAATTAAACATGTGGAAATGCTATGTAAAATTATCAAAAAGTGCCATTAAAAGGGTGCTTAATCTTGTTCAGTTCTTTTTGCTTCCTGCTAACTGGCATTGAGTATAATGGTTGGAACTCTGGCAGCCATTCTGAGGCAAGTCACTAAAATTTGAGAAGTCTAGAACCCTGAAAGAGACAAGCTGTTACATAATTTCAGAATTTCCCCCCAGTGGGATGTCAATTTAGAAGAGAAAAATAAAATTTTATCCTGTTGAAAACACTCTTATTTCAGGCTTCCTGCTGTATGAAATGCAGTCTACTTTTAGCCAACACATAGTCCTTTCTAATTCTAAGGACCTTTCCTTAGGTTTTATGATAATTTGCATTGTTTTAATGTTGACTCACATAAAGCTCTCTTTAAAGTTCTAAAATTGACAGTTCTATGGCAGTAATAATGTATACTTTGTGAGAGTGTGTTTCAGATCAGAGCTATTAAAGCCCCTGATACACTGTGTGATGCATATGTTGCTGTAATCATGAGGACAGTTATAACCGCTGGATTATTACCCCATTTGAGGGTGTCACCATTTGGTATTCCTATTATCTGAGGAAGTGATTCTAATGGTCTTTAAAGTATCCTCTTTGCAAGGTTAGGGTGCCTGGCTAAGTAAAATTTATGTATTTGACTTAACTATTTTATTTTGAGTTACACTAAGTACAATATGGGACATACAACTAATATATTTTTTAAATGTCTTCTTTGTCAACAAAATAAAATTATTTTCTCTAAACTACTAGATCTATAAATTTTAAAATACCATCGGTGATGTCAGATTTCAGATCTAGTAGTTTAGAAGCTCTCCAGTTGACTAAAATTCACAGCAAAGTCTGAGAACCATTGCTTTATGCTTTAAACAAGAGTCGAGAAGGCACTTTCCCCACTGTTTGCTACCCTTTACTGAGACCGGAATCGTAGCAACTGGAAGGGAGATGAACAAATGGTAGCTCCCAAGATTGTCCAGGTGCTAATAATCACAACGTTTTCCTTTTTTCATCATATACTTCTCTTCTGATATTCTTATCTCTTCATGAATGATTAGCAAGTCTAAAACAGGAGAGGAATTTTCTATTTAATTTTTAATTGATAAAGGACACTCAGACTAACAGTTGAAAAGAGGAGACCATCAGATGGCTTGGCACTGATCAAGAGCGGCACAAATCACTCTGGTATTTTTAGCCACAATTGCCTCCACTCCCAATCCACTGTTTTTCTAACCTCTAGCATTGGCCTTTGTCAATTACCTTCTTTTGAACCTTGGAAACTTCCTTTTAACAAGTAATAAGAAGTAATGCCATACAAAATGAGGTTATGGTATTCTGATATTTTAAAACCACATGACATTTCCTAGTATTCATTTATATGAGAAAATCATTTATCAAACCACTGTTCCACCACCTCCTTCAAAACTCAACTTTCTAAAACAAACAAAAAAAAAAGTAGCTTGTAACAAGTAAAAATCCAGACCTTATGTGTGGAGGTCAGTTTTAAAATACATAGAAAGAACATTATTGCTTCCCTTAGTGCATACTATGATCTGGGGTTTTAAAGATAACTTTGTATATGCTTAATTGATGATGTCAAATAGGGATTGAAGTAGTTGGGCTTTAATAAAGGAAAATGGAATTTGAAAATTGAACATAAACATTTTTATTTGAAAAGGTAAAAGTAGGTATTCTTTAAACTTGATTATAAGTGCACTTTTACCCTTTTTAGGGAAAATTCTCATAGAAAGTACATTAAACAATGCTGTTTATAACAGAGAAGCATTCATAATAACACCCTCACAGTTCAAGAAAATAGAACATTGTCAGCACCCATCTCCCATCACTTCCCAATCCGACCTTCCTTTCCTGCAAAAGTAGCCATCATCCTGAATTTTATAGTAAGCATTTCTCCACATTTCATATGACTCCTATGAACTTTCTTGTATGTGTGTTTTAGACCATGCAACAGAGGTTAGTGTGACAATTGAGGAGGTTGACATGCAGAGCTATGAAAATGATTAATAGATGGATAGCTAAGAAGAATATTGCTTAATTTATACAAGGATGAATGTCCAGGAGACAGAGAATAGCTTTGTCACATTCCAGTAAGAAGTCACAATTCCGCCTTGGCTGGTGTGGCTCAGTAGATTGAGTGCTGGATTGTGAACCAAAGGGTTACCAGTTCGATTCCCAGTCAGCGCACATGCCTGGGTTATGGGCCAGGGCCCCAGGAGGATGTGCTTGAGAAGCAGGCACAAATTGATGTGTCTCTCCCTCCTTTTCTCCCTCCCTTCCCCTCTCTAAAAATAAATAAACAAACAAACAAATAAATAAATAAAATCTTTTTTAAAAAAGAAGACACAATTCCTTACCCAATTTTTTCTTTACCTGATCTAGTCTACAAACTCCAAATCCATTCATTGACTGAAGGGAGAGCTGGATCCTCATAAGGTGGAACACAGTAACTCCATGGGAAACATTTAGTGGTGATTCTCTGAGTTCTTCTGCAAAGCACTATATAAAAATTTACTCAGGTTACTATCTTTTGGAAGAAGAGGCATGCCCAAACATTTCGAGGGCTTTTGGACACAGGTTAGAAGTTGCCATTGATACTCAGGGCCCTGGAGCATCATCATGCCCTGCTGATTGGGGTAGAAATTTATGTGGAGGTATGTCATAATAATGTCCTGACCCAAACCCAGCGCATCGTGGGTCAATTGCATCTACAGACTGAACTATATCAGTTCAGCGATTACTTCCTTGAGTATATGATTATAAGGCACATCACATGTTGGCAGAACCATAACAATGTTTACTAGTCTGGTGGGGTAAGAACTATCATAAGTAGGGATTTAAAGTAGAAGTTACTGAAACTGCAATACCTTTCTCTGCTAAAATAATAAATTAAAACAATATTTATCTCAGAGAGAATGACAAAAATTAGTGTTGTCTTTAAAGTATGCAAGGGTAATAGCTCCATAATATACTCATTCAACATACCAGTATGACGCCTAGAAAAACCAGACAGATCCCTAAATGTGGGAGCGGGTGGCAGAAGAGGGAGAGCCACTGTAGAGATGGCATCATGAGGCGGAATCTGCCTGACTCTAATGGCTCTGAAGATGGTGAAAGAGGTCATGAGCCAAAGAGTGCGTGTGGCCTCTAGAAGCTGGAAAAGGCAACTAAATGATTCTTCTCTAAGTCTTTGAAAAGCAAACTAGCCCTGCCAACACCTTGATTTTAGCCTAGTGATTAACTCACTGGCCCATGTAAAATAATTGTGTGCTCAAATCCCTTTCTAAATTTTGCTCCTGTTGGTCCTTTGGCCTCATGGTTGACAGTTTCCTCTGTCCAAATTATACTCTGTCATCAAATATAATGCAAGTCCATCCTCCTCCATAAAAGCCTTTCCTGGTCACTTTACCAAATGTCCTCTTCTCAAACTTCCTGTGATATTATAGTTTATATCACACTCTAATATATTAATATATTTTGTATTATATACTATTGATTAGTATATGGTAAGATTATTTTCTCAAACAGGTTTCAAGCTGTAGCACTGAGTGTCAACCAAAATCCCCGTGAAGGCACAAAGTAACATAGGATTTACTTACTTAGGGATTATTTACAAACAGTGTATAGTCAAGACATAAGAAATTGTGGAATAACCTGGGGATACTATCAATAAATTAATACCATCCCTCAGCAAGATGGCATACATGGCATACAAGAGGACGAGCTGCTTTCTGTAGTAAACACTTGAACCCAGAAGGAGAGACAGTAACTTATAGTTAGCTGCCTTGAGAAAAGCAGTGGCCATTGGTTGAGCCAGTCAAACTTTCAAGGGACCTTACTAGGAAATACATATAATGGTCTCACTCTGGTTGGTGATCTCACGAAAGATCTCATTAGACAAGGGAGTACTGTTAATGAAGCCCATTTGCAATAGTTCAGACTCCCAGGGCGAAGAACAGGGTGGAAAATATTAGTGAATGGAGTATTGGAGGCAAACAGAATAAGGGCTTTAGTATCGTTCAAAACATTATAGGTCCTGGCAGGAAAAAAATATATACTTTGCAAGAACTTGTTAATTGTGTTTAGTTTAAAGAATAAATAGAAGCTATGTGATTATATTATTTGATTAAAGAAATATTTGTTAAATGCTCACCATATGATAGGCAGTCTTCTTCAAGTTCTGAGGATATAGTGGTAAATGCAATAGAAAGAGAAAAAAACTGCTTTATGGAGATTTCACATGCCTTATACCAAGTGTATATTACAGAGCTATAAAATGCTTTTTTACATGCCAAAGATGTACTTAAAAAGATTTCAAGTCTCACAGCCAAACCTTCATCTAAATAATTTATTGATATATAAAAGGTCACTATAAGACAAAACAGTAGATCAATTTCTTCAGAAGAATAAAGTTATATGTGGAAATTTAAATTTTTTTAGATTTTATTTATTTATTTTTAGAGAGAGGGGAGGGGAAGGAGAAAGAGAGGGAAACATTAATGTGTGGTTGCCTCTTGTATGCACCCCACTGGGAACCTGGCCCGCAACCCAGACATGTGCCCTGGCTGGGAATCGAACCAGCCACCCTTTGTTTCACAGGCCTGCACTCAATCCACTGAGCTATACCAGCCAGGGCCGAAATTTAAAATTTTTAATGTGAAAATTTATAGTAAATTATTAGTTTTAAAATTTCTATTCTTTGCATAAATCCTTATTGTGTTTGCTTAATACGAGATGAACAGGAACAAATCTGCTCTGTAGATTACAACCCTCAGCCCTACAGCTCAAGGGAGTGCGAGTGTGCTTTGATGCAAATGAATTCTACAGATGCAGAGGGCTCCAGCTTGCTGCTGAACTCCAGGCAGACTCCAGCTTTGCTTAGCCCCATGCATTATTACTTTGATGAAGATCTGTTTGCTGGGGAAATTAGGTATTAAATCCCTCAAATTTAATGTTCAACATAGTTTCTTCAGGTGGTTCTACAATAGGCCAATGGCTCCCACAGGAGTTGTAAAGTTTTTCAAATGTTAATACCAAAGTTGCATTAATTTAGTTCCCATTTCAAAGCATTAATTTTCAGTGTTCTTGTATCTTTTAGCTCCTTGTATTAAGCCTGATTAACTCTCCATTTCTCTGTAAATTTCTCCAAACCCTCCTTATCCAGATATTCAGGGTTGGTATATATTTATTGATCAAAATGTTCAACTTTGGCCAGAGGACTCAATTGGTTGGAGCGTCATCCCATACACCAAAAGGTTGTGGGTTTGATTCCCAGTCAGGGCACATACTACATACATAGGTTTTGGGTATGATCCCCTGTTGGGGCACATACAACAGGCAACAAATTGATGTTTCTCTCTCCCATCAATGTCTGTCTGTCTGTCTGTCTCTCTCTCTCTCTGTCTTCTTCTCTCTCTGAATTCAATAAACATATCCTTAGGTGAGGTTAAAAAAAAAAGTCCAACTTTCAGAAGTAACAGGTTTTAAGGACTTAGAATAAACCTTCATGAACAGGATCTTAGGCACAAACATTCGTTAGCAATTATTTTCAGACAGCCTAATTATTATTGTATACTAACTACATAAAAGCCCTATGTTAGGTACTGTGGGGGGAAAGATACATTGGGAATAGAAAACATCCTTAAGAAGTGTCTAACATAGTTCTAGAGGAAACATTTGAGGGAAAGAATTTTAATTCAAGGCAAAATGTACTTCCTACATTCCCACACATTGGAATTTGTTTCTCCGTTTATTCAGATATTTGTAAACTGTAAAACTGTTCATATATGTACTCACAATAGTGTCCATCCTGCAGCCTGCTGACCACTTGCAGCCCAGGATGGCTGTGGATGAATGAAGCCCAACACAAAATCATCAATTTACTTAAAACATTATGAGATTTTTTGTGTTTATGATCACAATGTATTTAAGATGTGGCCCAAGACAACTTTTCTTCTTCCAGTGTGGCGTAGAGATGCCAAAAGGTAGAACACCCCTGATTACATGTAGTGAATATTTTAACACCATTATGGTGTGTCATTTTTTAATCCTCACTGAGAATATTATATGCTTATTGATTACAGATAGAGAAGGAAGGAGAAGGAGGGGGGAGAAACATTTATGTGAGAGAGAAATAGCAATCAGTTACCTCCCTTACATGTCCCAACCCTCAACTGGGGGATCCAAAACTTAGGTATTTGCCCAGACCGGGGATCAAGCCTGCAATCTTTTGGCATACAGGATGATGCTCCAACCAACTGAGCCACCCAGTTAGGGCTCCATTACTTTATTTTTAATGTAGTCTTTCTCGAACACTTCCAAAAATACTTTACATTTGATTTGAAATACACTGATGCATGTCAAATATACTAAGTACAAGAATGTCTTTCATATATAACTTCTGTATATTTAGAAGCTACCCTTTTTCAGGTATTATGAGGTATTCGAGGGTCCTGACTCTACTCAATAAATTATAAAAACAAAGAGGTGGAGTCAGAGAAAACTACTTGTTACAACACATAGTTTTGTAAAAATATAACTTAACTCATTTATCCTCTCCCAAAATCTCACTGTAGGGATTTGCAAATGTTTAACACTTTTACTTGAATATTTATTTACTGCTAAAGTGATGGCTTTTAAGCTTATAAAGGTTAAGAACGAAATAGGTTTATGTAAAATTACAAATAGTCAAAATATTTGTGTTAGCAGATGCAGTACATTATATTCTCCATTTCCCCAGTTATAGTAATGTTTCATGATCAGCAAATCATGGACTACATACAAATTATATTTAGTTGTAGCATGACTGACAAAGCAGCAAAAACTGCTCATTCCAGTTGAATCAACCTGTAGTTGACTCTTGGATGATTAGCTTTTGACATTGAGTTTCGTGAGAATTGTAAGAAATCATTATGCTACCCTCATATAATAGACAGAATGAGAGAAAGTAAACTGTTTGGAAATCATAATTTAGGTAAGAGTAGTTCATGTGTGTTTGGGTGTCTGTTAATGTTATTTGAGCCCTAAGGTAAGAAGATTTATGGAACATTTAAAATACAGACTTTTTTTCAAATAGCTTTCTATTACATCCCTTAAATTTTGCACTAAGTAAATTTTTGATTTCAATATTGGAAATCTCAGTACTACTGAAATGTATGGGGTCACTAAACCTCTTGTAAAAATGTGTTTGTCAGAGTATTTTCTTTTGGAAATTGTTTGAGGTACAGTATAGAATAAAGGTGTTATATATAACCTGAGCATGTATGTATTTTATTGGGCCTTTGCATTTGACAGAGAGGAGTAAGTTACAGATATCAAGCACAATTTATTAAAGACTATTTATAGTTATAGTGCACTTGAGGGTGGCCATGAGACACAATTCTGCTCAAGAAGTCGGAAGGGATAGTTTTCTTTGTGCAATTTATGAAACAATGAAGGTATTTTTAATTTAAAAAGAGGAAGGCAGACTCAGCTGGTACACACTTTCCTGCCCCTTTGGCCTCGTTTTTAATCTTGCCATACTCATTTTTCATGGGATACAGGTTAGAAGCTATTTTGCAACTATGAAGAAACAAACCTGAGAAAAACAATAAAGCTTAAGATGGGGTAACTGTGTGCTTCTAATGGCATATGCTTGAGCTGTCCTGCCCAGGACTCCCTGACAAGGACTTTTTGTGGATTAGACTAATAGAGTTCTGAGTCAAGCACATTGGTATAGAGTTTTCAGATGTTTGCAGCCAAGTACAATTCTAACAAATACACTTTCAATCACACCGTGTAGAAAACTGCCTCCTCCATCACTTACTCAATTTGTTGTAATGCCAAAGCCAGTGAGATAACCCAAACTTCTTCAGCAGAATGCCAAGGTCATATTACTTAATGCTGACACCAATGCTGGAAATTATTTCTAAAGGGGAAGGATTCTAGAACTATCCTGAATGATTATTATGGAAACTTATTCAACATAGAAAATGCCATATGTGAACAAAATGATGCCCAAGGTGTTTTTTTAGTGTACTATTTAAATAATCATTTACAGCAAAGAATTCTCATCTGTAAAATGTTTTTTTTTCTCCTGATTTTATTTTCAGCATGTTTCATAATGTACTGTCTGCCAGGAGAAGATAGAAGAAACCTTATGTTGGCCCATAATGGTACATGACAAAATATCATGAAACAGAATGAAAAAGAATTGGAAGAGGAACCCTGGCTGATGTGGCTCAGTGGATTGAGTGCTGGCCTGTGAACCAAAGGGTCACTGGTTCGATTCCCAGTCAGAGCATATGCCCGGGTTGTGAGCCAGATCCCCAGTAGGGGGCATGCAAGAGGCAACCACACATTGATGTTTCTCTCCCTCTCTTCGCCTCTAAAAATAAATAAATAAATTATTTTTAAAAAAGAATTGGAAGAGGAATTTCTTGACCTGAATTAATTCTTTAGATTATGGTTGACAGCATAATAAAAAATGACAATGATAAAATGACCTGCAAGGGAAAATCATCCACTATTACTTGCTGCTATGTGACATTATGCTATGAAATAATAATTCAGATAAAAATGGTAAGAAATTAAATTTTAAAAAATATAGTAGGAGGAATGTATGTGGTAGATGAGAATTATTTCCAATCTTTAGTTCTACCCAGGGCTAACAATGTTAATGACTGATTTGATGGAACCAGGGTTTTGTTATTTAGATGAACTCCCTGTATAAAATATATTAACAGTATTCAGCAAAATAATTTAATGTGGAAGACTTAAAATAAAATATTAGTGTGATACAGTTTTATAATTATACTTTTCCCAAAAACAGACAGACTATTCAGACAGGACAAATTAGAGAAAGAGAAATGGAAATGTGTCTGAAAAGATTGAATATGTTCACATTGGGTAAAAGCATCTCAAGGAATTTCAGGGACCAAAGTGCTGTAAAACATTACTAAAATATGCTTGAATGGGCAGTATGGCTTAGGCATACAGTGTTGGTTAAAAGGAAACATTCAAATTAGTTATCAAATTTAGAAATTTAACAGATTTGAAAGAAGGAGTCAGTTTTAGCAGTTAGTAAGGGCATGAGATTCATGTATTAGTTACATGGCTGGGAAATGAACTGAGCTGAATGCATTTTGTGACCTAAAGCAAATCTCTTGATCTTGATTCCCTAGGCTGTAAAATAGCTGAGAAAGCTGGCAGTCCTTGCTCCCTTACCTGCCTCACTCCATGGGTAAGAAGTTCCCTTTGATATCAGTGCATAGAAGGTTAAAGAAGAGAGGATGCTAAAAACAAATATTAATACACATGCAATTGCATGTATAAGTCCTAGATTTTACTGTTAAATTTATTAACAACCACTTGAAACTATGATTATCTTTGATTTATAATCAAGCACAACTATTTAATGGTAAATATATTTTTTCATTTAGCAGTTTGAAGGTGGAATTGAGCCAAAAAAGTATTTTACTATACTTATGAACATCTTTATACTTTACAATATTATTAAAATAGGTGCCAGATTGTAGTAAATTATTTCTAGACACCTTTATGCTACCAAGCATATGATGTAACTGTATATCAACTTGAAGGAAACATGTCTTATTCAGAAATAGAATCTTATTGATACTTAAAAATAAGTTAGTTCTTTCATATCATGTGGGGCAGCACTGTTGGTGTGAATTTTTAGTGGTGCTATTATAAATAGTGGCCTGTTTACTACTAATACTGAACTGTATTAGTAGGAATGGCCACCTTTCAGAAAAGTCATGGTAAGCTCATTCCTTCCTTCCTCTTTCTTTCCTTACTTATTTCTATTCACTATTCCTTCTGTTTTTGCTACATCTTCTTTCCTTTCACCATTCATTTCCTTTTCCTTTCCTCCTCTTTCTCTGTGCTTGTATTGGGTTCTACCTCTTCCTTCATCCCTTCCTTCCTGTTACCTTTTCATCTTTTTTTCTTCTTATCTTCATTTTCCTATATTTCCTCTTTCTTATTTTCTCTGACTTAATTTCAACCATTCATCCTGCTTCCTCCTCTTTTTTTCCTTTCATGCATAGTGCCCCCTTCTGTCTATTCATCCATACATTCATCCTGTATGTTTTCCATTCTTCTTTCTAAAAACAAACATTTATTGGATACTTAATATGTGCCAGATGGCATGCCCAATATTAAGATTTCTGAAATAAAGAGTACCTTATCTCCAACAAGGAAAGATCAATCTCAAACTTATTAAAATGATATAGAGGACTATGAAAAAAGAGGTATAAGTTAGAAAAATGAGGCTTGTTGTGCACAATGTTTATTTTTATGCTCCATCCTACTTTCAGAAGCACTTGTAGAAACTTAGGGTAGCCCATTAGCACCACCCCCAACAATGACACACTGTTACATGTTATCACAACTATTAAGAATAGTGCTCTTTCTTTCTCTCTCTCTTTCTGCAGATCTCATTTCTTTCTTTCAATAGCCCATCTTAATATCATAAGAAAGGTTATTCTGAAGAGACTTTGGATTAGTCAAGCACCAGAGATCACCTACCTGGGATTCTCAAATTTTACACATTGCTAAAAAGCCTCTCTTCACAACTGGGTTTTGGTTCAGCTCTTGGAAACTGAAATCTGAGTCCTTGGAATAATCTGCCTGATATAAGTGCACTTTTTTTTGCCTCACACCTTGGACCATGTTGTATCTGTTTGATATCTTGGGGAGGAGCAGGAGTTTGAGACTGAATAGCAGAGTCCAGTGACAGAGCACTGCATGCATCTGTGGCTGATCTTTAATAAAAATCTTGGATACCAAGTCATAGGTGAACTTGCCTGATTGGTGACATTTCATATGTTGTCACATATTGTTTCTGATAAAATGAAACCTTTCTCTGTATCTCCTGGGAGTGGACATCTGTAAATTTTTACCTGGTTCTCCCGGACTTCACCCATGTACCTCTTCTCTTTGTTGATTTTATTTTGTATCCTCTTACTGTAATAACCATAATAATAAATATAAAAATTTTTTGACTTGAGTCCTTCTAGTGAATCATGTAGCCTAAGGAAAGCCTTAAGGACCTTAAACACAACAAGAGATACCTGTCTCTTTTCTGTACTCTCTAGAGACCCCACTTTTATTAGAGTTATGCAACATGACACCATTGGGGGTAACTGGGTGAAGGATCTCTCTGTTTTGTTTCTTACCACCACATGTGAATTCACATGCACATTGATGTCAAAACTTGTTTGAAAAACTCTTTGAACCATGCTTTTAATAGGAGTACATTTTATTTTGTGATTTATACCTCAAAAAAGTTGATTTTAAAATTTCTGTATTCTGATGCAAATATTCTATGACCTAAGAGAACATGCTACTAACATCAGTAGGAGCCTAAAACTAAGCGAACTTCTAAATAGCCTTATTACAAGGTCCTGGTCCTTACCTTTCATATAATAGCCAGAGCATTTATGCATTTCCTTGATGTTGGTTTTATCACTAAATTATCTTCTTATGCTTTTCCACTAGAATTACTATTTTCCCAAGAGGCTCTTCAGTCCTTCCCACAAAGGGTTTTGTAGGCAGCCCCATCATTTTGACAGAAATATTCAAATATACTGTAAAACCAGTTATACACAAACTATAATCCCACCTTCAAGACATATTTAATAACCCTACAAAATCAATTCAAAATGTAATTATTGAATGCTTATTTAATGCTAGTGCTGTATCAGGGATTGCAGAGGTTATCAAATTATTACAAAGCAAGATCCGTAGCTTTATGGACATTATAGTGGCTCTGCTACTTGTTAAGTATGTGATCTTGGTTAAGTTTCTTAGCCAATTTCAACTTTAGTTTTCTCAACTGTTAAATAGTGAAAATAAGAGTATTTCTCTTATAAGAATTATATGAGTTTCAAAGTATTATATAACAATGCAAAGGAAGTGCCTTGATGGGTGCCTTGGGCTTCAGAAGAAGAGAATAAAACAATGATTAGAGTAGTCATGGAATTGTAAAGATGATGGCGCTTGAGTAAACTGTGGAGAAAAGGTGGAGGTAGAGGAAATACAAAACACTAATAACAAGGGAGGATGTTTGGCATGGATCTGTAGGTTATAGTGGGAGATGAGAAAGAGTAAATGAAGGGTATAATTATAGAGAGCTTTGCATAATAAATAGAACTTAACATTTTTATCCAAAAGTGATACAAGGCTATGAAATGTTTCTACTATGGCCACAATAAAAGGTGGTGTTTCAAAGAATATAAGTGTGATATTAATCATATGGATGATTTATACTTAGACTGAAAACAGAGAAACAATTTAGGAAACTATTTAGATGATTCAGAAATGAAGGGACAGAAGTCTGAAATCTTAAAGTTTACACCCAAAAATAGAATGAAGGAAATTTAACTAAATATACCAATTTTATTATAATAATTTAACCCAACACATTATTTAATGGTAATAAGACCTGTGTGATTTTTCTTTAATAAAAATAATATATGTTGATTTAATGGTTAATTAATAGTCTATAACTATTATACAATTTGTCATTTTCTCTCAATTAGAATTTAGGTTTTCTTTTCAATAGATGAATCCTCATTATTAGTGATAATGCATTAGACACTGAAATTTATACTAAATTTGTTATACAATGATCTTCAGACTACTCATTCATTCAATCAATAACTGTATCTATATGTTACAAATTGCATTAGGTATGGAAAACATACAATTTTTTATAAGGAAATGTTTCATAAGTTGTAAAACTCAAGTATCTCCTATTTTCATTTTCATTCCTACAACTGGAAAAATGTAACCACCACGATTCAAACATAAGACACTTGCATCACTCTGAAGAGTTCCTTGTGACCCCTCTGCAGTCTTTTCTTCACCCTGTGCTTTCACAACCACTCATCTATTTTTGTGAGTGTAGCTTTTAAAGGAATTATATTTAAATACAATTATACAGTTTGTTTCTTTTTGTGACTGGCTTCTTTCATTTAGCATACATAATGCAGTAGAAATTCATGCATATTGTGAGCGTATCAGTATAGATTGTTCCATTATATTCCTGAGTAGTAGTATTCATTTGTGTAAATAAACCTTTTTTTCCATTTAGTAGTTGTTGGATGTTTGAGGATATTGTAAATAAATATGCTATGAACATTTACATACAAGACTTGGATTGATGTTGGGTCATATGATAAAATATATGCTTTATTTTATGTTGGGGGGCTTTAACGCAGTCCCCCAGTCCGACACGGATGAAGAAAAAGACTACCAAGACATGATCTGCTTGGGGAGGAAAGGTGGCCGCTTCTCTCAAAGGGGAAGGGCCCAGAGCCTCTCTCTCCAGGGGCTTTTATTAGGTTCATTCACACAGGAATACAGATAAAGCTCATCAATCATTGTCAGCCAGTAAGGGTTAAACAATACATGATTTACAGAGAACTTTGAGGGCTTATTGTGAGTTACAGCCAATTAGTTAGAGGGCCATAAAACCTTAGGCGCCAGACTCATCTCAGGTCTGGACCCTTATCTTTTAATCTGAGGGTACAAATTAAGTAGGTTTCACAGGAATGTATGTATTTTTGTTAGGCCTGATTCCCCAGGGAATCCGCCCCTCCCAGCACAGGACTGCACTGCCCTCTGTTATTGCTTCAGGCTTAAGTCAGGCAAGGGAAGTAAGGCAGCCAAGAGATTAGGGGACTTCTTGCAGACAGAATGAGGACTCGGGCTGTGTCAAAGCCGAGGGGTGAGGGTCCGTCACCTTTTTCCACAGCCCCCCGAGTCCTTCCCTGCGGGCCTCTTCCGTGGCCATGCCTGTCTTCGGTTGATCCTCCCTTGAGGATTCTTACCCGTCATTGGCTAACTGGCCAAGCTCAGGGCCAAGCAGGGTGAAATGGGCAGGGGTGGCACACCTGCGAGGGAGATAAGCTTTGTCTCCTTAGTGGCTTATGGTCCTAACTCTGACTCAGCCTTAACCATGGGGGGTTACAGCCTCTGAAACCAGGCAGGGTGGTTCCCAACAATTTTATATAAAAATCTTTGTAAGAAACTTTTTAACAACAGAGGCTGTACCATGTTTTATTACTATCAGCAACATATGAGAATTTCAGCTGTTCTATATTGTTATCAACCCATGGTATTATTGTACAACATTTCTTTTAAATTCTAGCTATGCAATTGGGGATAAAGTAGTAGTGCTTTTTGGTTTTGATCTTTATTTAGCTAATGATTAGTAATTTTAACCATATTTTCAAGTGCTTATTGTCATCTTTACATCTCCTTTAGCATAGTGTCTGCTCCAATATATTTCCCATTTTTATTGATTTTGTCCTGTTATTATTGAATATTAGGAAGGCTTTATGTAATCTGGATGCAGGTACATTATTGGATATATGTTACTCCATTTTCCCAAATTTTGGCTTGCTGTTTCATTTTCTTGACAGAATATATACATGGTTTTTAATTTTGTTTAACTCCAATTTATCATTTAAAAAATAATGTGACTTTTTGTGCCCTATTTAAGAAATTTTTACCTAAGCCAAAATTATTAAGATTTCTTCCTATGTATTATCTAGAAGTTGTATATGTTTAGCTTTTATACTTAGGTCCATGAGCTGTTTTGAGTTAATTTATGTATATGGTATGACATAATTTTCCATACAGCTTCCAATTATTCTAGCAGCAATTATTTAAAAGACTACCATTTCTGCATTGAATTATCTAGGCCTATTTGTTGAAAATCAATTAGTCTTGGAGTAAGCCTCTTTGGATTCATCTTGTTTGAGACTCTCTTTGCCTCCTGGACTTATAGTCTATTTCCTTCACCAAGATAGGGAAGTTTTCTTTCATTATTTTTTCAAATACATTTCCAATTTTGTGCTCTTTCTCTTCTCCTTCCTGCACCCCTATGTTATGAGAATGTTAGAATGCTTAAAGTTGTCCCAGAGACTCCTTATGCTAGCCTCATTTTTTTAAATTTTGTTTTCTTGCTGTTCTGATTGGGTGTTTTTTGTTTTGTTTTGTTTTGTTTTTGTTTCCTTAAGCTCCAAATCACTGATTTTATTCTCAGCTTCATCCACTCTACTGTTGATTTCTATAAATTGTTCTTTATTTCAATTAGTGTGCCCTTCATTTCTGCCTTGATCTTTTTTGTACTGTTCAGGTCTTCACCAAGTTACTTGAGCATCCTTATAACCAATGTTTTGAATTCTACATCTGAGAGATTGCTTTTCTCCATTTTGTTTAGTTCTTTTTTTTTTTTTTTGAGTTTTGTTCTGTTATTTCATTTGGATCATGTTTCTTTGTCTCCTCATTTTGGTAGACTCCCTATGTTTGTTTTTATGTATTAGATAGAGCTGCTATGTCTCTCAGACTTGATAGAGTGGCTTAATGTAGTAGGTGTCCCGTAGGGTCCAGTGGCACAGCCTCCACCATTATCTAAGCTGTATGGGGATTTAAAGTACAGCATAGGAAATAGAGTGGCCAAAAAATATATATGCATAACCCATGGACATGGTCAATGGTGTGGGGATTGCCTGAGGGAATGGGGGGACTGAATGGTGGGGGATGAATAGGGGAAATTTGGGACAACTGTAATAGCATAAATAATAAAATATATTTAAAAAAAGAAAATCAATTAGTCATATATGTTTGGATCTATTTCTGAACTCTTCCATTAGCTTTATTGATCTATGTCTCTATTTTTATACAATGCTACACTGTCTATGTTAATGTATACTGAGTATTAAAATCAGATAATGTAAGTCCTCCCACTTAGTTCTTTACTTTAGAATTATTTTGGCTATTGTGGGTATTAAGAGTTACATATAAATTTTAGAATTGGCTTGTTAACTTGTAAAAAAAACTATGAGGCTTTCTATAGCTCAATTTAAGGAGAATTGACATTTAAAAAGTGTTAATTCTTTAGATCTATAAATATTGCATATCTTCCCACTTATCTGTCTTTTTCAATTTCCTTTAGCAATGCTAATAATTTTTGGTGTGTAAGTTTTATTGATGATGATTTTAGTTGGTGTGTACCCCTATATGCATTACATAATCTTTAGGCTATTTAAATTGTTTTGTATTTTAATTTGAATTACTGAAATCATTGCTAGCATATAAAATGCAATTTATTTTGAAATTTTTGCTTGTATATTATAAGCTATCTAAACCCAATGATTAGTTCTAAAGCTTCTTTGTGAATTACTTAGGATGTCCTGAGAAAACAATCATATAGTCTGTGATTAAAGAAAATTTTACTTCTTCCTTTACAGTTTAAATGTTTTTATTTATTATTCCTGCCTTTTCTCAGTGACCACAATTTTGTGAAATGTTGAATGAAAGCCGCCAGTGAACGTCTTTCCTTGACCCTGATCTTAGCGGTGGGGATAATTTAGTTTGTCAGCATTAAGTATGGTGTTGGAGAGAGGCTTTTATCGATGCCTTTTGTCATGTTGAGGAAATTCCCTGGTATCCTAACTTAAAGAGTTTTTTAAATATTAAATTAACATCTAATATTGTCAATTCTTTTACTTCAATTAAAATCACTTATTTTTATGCCAATATAGTGAATTATATTGATTTTTAAGTAACAAATTAAGTAATAGGGAACAAATTTAAGGAGCAAATTCTGTTTTCTAAAATTTGAATTGGGGGAGATTTGCATTTATGTTCACAAAAGAGTGCTCTGAGATTTCTTGTAATTTCTTTTTTTTTTAATTTTCTTTTTATCTTTAACTTTTTTTTAAAATTTTTATTGTTATTCAGTTACAGTTGTATGCCTTTTCTCCCCATCCCTCCACCCCACCCCAGCTGAACCCATCTCCCTCCCCCAGTAATTTCTTTATCTGGTCATATTATTTGATTGCTGTTCTCATGCTTTAGAAAAATTTTCTCCTTTCTTTTCTGTATAAGTTACTTTGGAATTAGTATTATTCTTCCCATAATTATTTGGTATAATTCACCAATGAAGCCATCTGAAACTGTAGTTTTAAGGCAAGTTTTAACTACCAATTCAATATTTCTTTAAGAATAATAGAGTTAATCAAATTACATTTTTGAGTGTTTTTTTCCTTAACATATGTCATTCAAGATTACATGTATTTCATCTAATTTAACAATTTTGTAGACATAAAGTTTTTTATAATTTATAAAATCATTTTTAAATGTCTATAGGATCTAGGGTTCCCTTTTCTCCACATCCTCTCCAACATTTGTTTGTGGATTTGTTTATGTTGGCCACTCTGACTGGTGTGAGATGGTACCTCATTGTGGTTTTAATTTGGGTCTCTCTGATGGCTAGTGATGCTGAGCATCTTTTCATATGTCTCTGGGCCCTCTGTATGTCTTCCTTGGAGAAGTGTCTGTTCAAGTCCTTTGCCCATTTTTTAATTGGGTTGTTTGTGTTCCTGGAGTGGAGTTGTATGAGTTCTTTATATATTTTGGAGATCAGGCCCTTGTCTGAGGTATCATTAGCAAATATGTTTTCCCATACTGTTGGTTCTCTTTGTAATTTGGCGCTGTTTTCTTTAGCCATGCAGAAGCTTTTTATTTTGATGAGGTCCCACTTGTTTATTCTTTCCTTTATGTCCCTTGCTTTGGGGGACGTGTCTGTGAGGATGTTGCTGCGTGGAATGTCTGAGACCTTCCTGCCAATGTTTTCCTCTAGGACTTTTATGGTGTTACAACTTACATTTAAGTCTTTTATCCATCTTGAGTTTATTTTTGTGTATGGCATAAGTTGGTGATCGAGTTTCATTTTTTTGCACATAGCTGTCCAGATCGCCCAACACCATTTGTTGAAGACTGGTGTGGCCACTGTGGAAAACAGTATGGAATTTCCTCAGAAAACTAAAAATGGAACTACCCTTTGACCCAGAAATTCTGCTGCTGGGATTATACCCTAAGAACCCTGAAACACCAATCCGAAAGAACCTATGCACTCTAATGTTCATAGCAGCACAGTTTTCAATAGCCAAGTACTGGAAGCAACCTAAGTGCCCATCAGCAAATGAGTGGATCAAAAAACTATGGTACATTTACACAATGGAATTCTACACAGCAGAGAGAAAGAAGGAGCTTATACCTTTTGCAATGGCATAGATGGAACTGGAGAGCATTATGCTAAGTGAAATAAGCCAGGCAGTGAGGGACAAATACCATATGATCTCACCTTTAACTGGAACATAATCAACAAAAGAAAAAAGCGAACAAAATATAATCCGACACATTGAAATTAAGAACAATGTAGCAATAGCCAGAGGGGAGTGGGGAGGGTATAGTGGGGAAAGGGGTCTATAGGAGCTACTATAAAGGACACAAGGACAAAATCAAGGGGGAGGGTAGTGGTGGGGGAGGGAGGTGGGATTGGCTGGGGTGGGGTGGAGGGATGGGGAGAAAATGCAGACAATTGTAACTGAATAAAAATAAAAAATTTAAAAAGTATATAAAAAACACATTAAAACTCAATTATAAGGAAAAAAATGTCTATAGGATCTAAAGCATTGGTTGCTTTTTTATTCTAGACATTGATAGTTTTTTTTTTTTACTCCTGACCAATTTAACTAGAAGTTTTTCAATTTTATTGATCTTTTCAATGATATAGTTATTATTTTCATTGATTTTCTTTCATAGTTTTTCTATTTTATGTACAATTTGTATGTCTTTTATTTTGTTGTTTTGTTTCTTAGTCTCCCAAGTGAGAAGCTTAAGTTATTGATTTGATAACTTTTTAAAAAAATAATGAGCACTTAATTTTATAAATTTCCCATTCTGTTCTGCCTCAGCTGCATTTCACACACTTTGATATGCCATTTTTCTTTTTTCAATCAATTTAAATTATCATCTATGTTTACTTCTGTTTTCTTCTTGACTGTTTTAGTCAGGGTACTACCAGAAGAAGATAGATAGATAGATAGATAGATAGATAGATAGATAGATAGATAAGATAGATACATAGCAAGGAAAAGGAATTAGCTTGTGTGATTGTGATGCATGGCTAGGTAATTCCTGAATAATTTCTACATCTGTAGGGCAGGCCATAAGGAAGGGCAAGTGGGAACTCTTGAGCACAAGCTAATGCTGCAGTCCACAGGCAAATCCTTCTCCTTTAGGGAAGCCTCAGTTTTGCTTTAGAGCCTTTTAACTGATTGAGTAAGGCCCACTCTTGTTATATAAGATAATCTTCCTTATATAAGAAACTAACTATATATTTAGTTACATCTATAAAATATATTTGTAGTAACAACTCAGTGTTTTGTTAATAATCAGGTACTATATAGCCTACCCAGGTGAACACATAAACTGACCATCATATTGATCCAACAGTAATAAAGTAGTAAAGTTTTAAATTTCTAGTTATTGGGTAATTTTTATATATCTTTCTTTTGGCATTCTAATTTAATTTCGTTTAGTCAGAGAACATACTCTGTATAATTTAAATATTTTTGCACTTATGGAGATTATCTTGGTAATTGTTTGTTTTGGTGATTGTTCCATGAATGCTATTTTCTGGTAGAGTGTTCAATAAATGTCAAATAGCTTATATTAGTTGATAAGATTGTTCAATTCTTCTACGGCCTTACTAAAGTTTTGTCTGTCTTTTATTGAAAGAGGTATACTAAAATTTGAAACTAAATATATATGGAAGTTTCTTTTATGAACATTTTAACAAACTTTCATATATGAATGTATGAAAATTATATATTAAATACATGAAAATTATTTATATATAATAAAAGTATATATATGAAAAGTATATCTATGTACATATATGAAAAGTATATCTATGTATATATATGTACATATATATGTATATGTGTGTGTGTGTGTGTGTGTGTGTATATATATATATATATATATATATATATATATATATATATATTCTCTCTGGAAAAAGTCCAGACATTGTTAATATAACAAGAACAGTGTGGGCAGCATTGATGTAATCTGGCAGGAAAGTGGAGTGGAATGTGCATGCATGAACAATGGTGACTTCAAAGTACTAGTCCGGGCAGGGGGTGGTAGAGGCTGTTGAGTGAGCAGTGTACTGTGGGGCCATCCCAGTCAAAATGACTGAGTGAGTAGAGCAAAGAATCTGCATCAAATTTTGCATTATGCTTGCACATTCCTCCTTGAAAACTATTCTGATGATTCAGAAGACCACAGCTATTGCAACTGGTGATTGGCAGCTTCATCACAACAATGCCACTGCTCATGCATAACGTCTCATGCAGAGTTTTTTTTGTGAAACATCAAATCACCCATGTGACTCAGACTTGCTCCAGCCCAAATTTGGTACCCTGTGATTTCTGGCTTTTCTGAAAACTAAAAACACTTTTGATAGGGAAGAGATTTCAGACCATTATTGATGAGATTCAGAAAAATATAGCAGGGCAGCTGATGGAGATTCCAACAAAGGATTTTGCAGAGCATTTTGAACAGTGAAAGAAATTCTGAGAAAACTGTGTGAGGTCCCAAGGGATCTACTTTGAAAGGGACTGAGGCATCATTGTCCTATGTATAATATTTCTTATGCTTCTTCAATAAATGTCTCTATTTTTCATATTGCATGGCTGGATACTTTCTGGACAGAACTTGTATACAGATATGATACTGTATATATGGACCTTTCTTTTTCATAAACTTAGTGGCAACTACACACAAAAACCCCAAACCAAGAAACATAGCTTAAAAAGAGGTAATCAGAGGAAAGATGTAGAATATCACAAAAACCCATACAATACACAGAAACATAATGGAAAAGAACCAACAGAGGCACAGAGTGACCAGAAAACAAACTATAAAATAACTATAGAAAATCTTTGTACATCAATAATTGCTCTAAATGTAAATGGACTGATTCACCAAAAAAAGAGGCACAGAGTAGCAGATTGGATCAAAAAGCAAAACACAACCATATGTTGCCTTCAAGAGACGTAGCTAACTGTAAAGACAAAGTTAGACTCAAAGTAAAAAGGTGGAAATGCTTCTGCAAAAACAAAATCCACAGAAAAGCAGGTGTAGCCATACTTAGACAAAATAAATTTCAAGGTAACAAAGGTAACAAGAGACAAAGATGGACATTTTACAATGATAAAGAGGACACTACATCAAGAAAACACAATACTTCTTAATATATGGGGTCTGGCACAAATAACACCCTTTTTTATAACAAAATCTTTTATTACAAAGTCCTAATCATATAATTCTGTAACATAACAATATCACATTCAAGCACACCATATGACATTTTAGTTGAAATGTTTAAGTTAAAACTATAAATTATTACACCTATATGCACACCCTAACAAACACACTCAAGCAAGTGTTACTTTTGCCAGACCCTGTATGTGTAACCAATCCAGGAACATCAAAATATATAATGCAACTACTAACAGAACTAAAGGGAGAAACTGACAAAAATAGAATTGTAGTTGGGGACCTTAATACTCCATTGGCAGCTCCAGATAGATCATCCAAACAGAAAATCAATAAAGAAGTATTGGCCTTAAATTATACATTAGATAAAATGGACATAATTGACATTTACAGAGCCTTTCATCTAAGAACTTCAGATTGTACATTGTTCTCCAGTGCACATGGAATATCCACAAGATAGACCATATGTTGGGTCATAAAACTAGCCTCAACAAACTCATAATATTGAAATACATCAAGCATATTGTCTGACCACAATGCTTTGAAATTAGAAATCAACTGCAGAAAAGAAGTAAAGAATATGACAATGATGTGGAGATCAAACAACATACTACAAAAATGATGGGATCAAAGAAGAAAAAATGTGAGATCAAAAGATATATAGAGACAAATGAGAATGACAATATGACATCTAATCTTCTGAGATTCAGTGAAATCAGTAATAGAAGGAAAGTTTGTATCATTACAGGCCTATCTCAAGAAACTAGAGAAATCCCAAGTAAATAAGTTGACATTACATTGTAAAGAACTAGAAAAAGAAGAATAAGAGCAACCCAAATTCATTAGGATAAAGAAAATAATAAAAATTACAACATAATTGAATGAAATAGAGAAAAAAGGTATACAAAAAATTAATACAACAAAGAGCTGGTTCTTTGAAAAAATTACTAAAACTGGCAAATCCCTGGTAAAAGCAGAAAAGAATCATAAACAAAATTAGAAATGAAAAAAGAGAAGTTACTCCAGATATCACAGATGTACAAAGTATCATACTAGAATACTATGAAAAACTATATGCTACCAAATTTAATAACATAGAAGAAATGGATAAATTCCTATATATAACCTTCCTAGACTGAATCGTGAAGAATTATAAAATCTGAATAGAATGATCAGCAGTGAGAAAATTGAAACAACCATAAAAAATTTACCAAAATAAAAGTCTAAGATAACATGGCTTCATTGGTGAATTCTACCAAACATTCAAAGAAGATTTGATACCTATCTTTGTCAAACTACTTCAAAAACTTGAAGAAAATTCAATACTTCTTAACAGATTTTAACAATTCAACATAACCCTGAATCCAAAACCTGGCAGAGATAACACACACACACACACACACACACACACACACACAAGAAAACTGCAGAATAATATCTCTGATAAATACAGATGCAGAAATCCTAATCAAAGTACTAGAAAATTGAATGCAATAATATATTTAAAAAATAATACATCATAATCAAGTGGGGTTCATTCCAGGTGCACAAAGATGGTTCAACATATGCAAATTGATATAATATACCACATTAATAAAATAAAATACAAAAATCATATGATCTTATCAAGAGATGCAGAAAAAGCATCTGATAAGGCACAACATCAATTTATGATTTATAAAATGGGTATAGAATGTAAGTACCTCAACATACCAAAGGCCATATATGACAAATCCTCAGCCAATATTATAACCAATGGTGAAAACCTGAAAGCTTTTCCTCTAAAATTAATAACAAGACAAGAATGTCTATTCTCACTATTATTATTCAACATAGTTTTGGAAGTCCTAGCGAGAGCAATCAAGCAACAGAAAAAAAATAAAGTCATCCAAATTGAAAAGAAAAAAGTAAAAATGTCACTTTTTACAGATGATCTTATTCTGTATATAGGAAACCCTAAAGACCACAAAAAACTATTAAAACAATAAACAAATACAATAAATTTACAGGATACAGAAATCAGTGTACAAAAATCCACTGCTTTCCTATATACAAACAATGAAATGTTACAAAAAGAAATAAAAAAATTCCTTTTGCATTTGCAACCAAAACAATAAAATACCTTGGAATAAACTTAAAAAAGGATGTGAAGGACCTATGTACTGAAAACTACAAAGCATTGTTAAAAGACACTGGAAAATATACAATGAAATGAAAAGATATTCCATGTTCCTGGGTTGGAAGAATCACCATAGTTGAAGTGTCAAGGTTACCAAAAGCAATACACAGATTTAATGCAATCTCCATTAAAAATCTTGATGTCATTTTTTAAAAAATAGAACAAAAAAACCCCATCAGATTTGTACAGAACCACAAAAGACCCAAGATAGACAAAGTAATCCTGAGAAAAAAGAATAAAACTGGAGCTGTCATACTACCACACTTCAAATTATACTACAGAGCTACAATAACCATAACAGAATGGTATTGGCAGAATAACAGACAAAGATGGATGGAATAGAACTGAGAGGCCAGAAATAAAACCATGTGTATATGATCAAATATTTTTTGACAAAGGAGCTAAAACACACAATGGAGTAAAGAAAACCTTTTCAATAAACTGTGCTGAGAAAATTGGAAAGCCACATGCAAAAGAATGAAACTAGATTATAGTTTGTCTCCATGTACAAAAATAAACTCAAATGATCAAAGACCCAGATATAAGATCTGAAACAACAAATTACATAGAAGAAAAGATAGGTACTGAACTTAAGGACCCTGGACATAGAGAACATTTTATGAATTTGACCTTAAAGACAAGGGAAATAAAGGCAAAATTGAATGAATGGGACTATATCAAACAAAAAACCTTCTGGACAGCAAAGGAAACAGACAACAAAACAAAAAGCAACCATATGGGAGATGATATTTTCAAACAACAGCTCCAACAAGGAGTTAATATCCAAAATATATAAAGAACTCATACAACACCAAACAATCTAATTAAAAAACGGCCAGAGGACCTGAACATACACTTCTCCCAAGAAGACATGCAATAGCCTACAGATCCATGAAAAGATGTTCAGCTTCACTAGCTATTAGAGAAATGCAAATCAAAATTACAATGGGATATCACCTCCTACCTGTTAGAATGGCTATTATTAACGGTACAGGTACTAAGTGTTGGAGAGGTTGTGCAGAAAAAGGATCCCTCAGTCGCTGCTGGTGGGAATGTAAACTGCTGCAGCCTCCGTGGAAATCAGTATGGTGGTTCCTGAAAAATTAAGAATAGAGTTACCACGTGACCCAGCAATCCTTCTTTTGGCTATCTATGCAAATACTTGAAAACATTTATTCACAAAGATATATGCACTCCTACTGCAGCATTATTTGTGGTGGTCAAGACATGGAAACAACCAAAGAGTCCTCCAATAGAGGATTGGATAAAGAAGATGCAATACATATATACTATGTAGTACTACTCAACCATAAGAAAAGATAAAATACTGCCATTTGCAACAACACGGATGGGCCTTGACGATATCATGCTACGTGAAATAAGTCAGTCAGGAAAATCTAAGAACCATGTGATTTTACTCATATGTGGGATATAAAACTGAAACTTATGGACGCAGACCACAGTATGGTGGTTATCAGAGGGAAGGAGGGGAGGGGTAGTGAAGGTTAAAGGGGGCCGAATATATGGTGATGGAAGATGATCTGACTTGGGTGCCGGGCACACAACACAATATACAGATCAGGTATCACAGGGATGTACACTTGACACCCAAATGAACCTCTTAACCAATGTTAACTCAATAAATTTAATTTAAAAATTCCAAACTATAATAATAGGCTTGTTTATTTCTACTTTTCCTTCTACATTTTTATTTAACAAATAAATATTTAAATATTTTTATTTAAAATTTTGTAATGATTTTAATGAGATATAATTCACATACCATAAGATTCATCATTTTAAAGTATATAACTTAGTGTGTCCCCTTAGTATATCCACAGTTGTTTAACTATTACCACAATCTAATTTTAGTACATTTTTATCACTCCAAAAATGTACCTTATACCTAGTAGACAGTACTCCCCATTTCTCCCTGCACCAGCTCCTGCAACCACTAATCTGTTTCGTGACTCCAGGGATTTGCCTCTCCTAGAAATGCCAAGTAAATGGAATCACACAAGTTGTGGCTTCATGTGTGTAGCTTCTTGCACTCACTGTAATAGTTGCAGTGGCAATCAGTTGTAGCATATGCAAGTATTTCACTCTTTTTTATGGCCTAATAGTATCCAGTGTATAAATATACCAATGCTGGCAGTTATTGATTTATATAATAAAACTCATTATAAGTATACACATAAGATATTACATTCTGTTAATGAATTAATGTATCTATCTTTATCAACTGTCTCTCCCTATCCCTTGTAATAGTTCTTGCTCTGAAATTCACTTTACTCTTAATATAGTAATTTTCAGTTTTTAATATAGAGTCTGCATGCTACGTCCTTTTCCATTCTTTGATTTTAAACCTCTTTCCATATTTATATTTAAAGTGGAGTTTTTGTAGACAACAATAGTTACTCTTCATTTCAGGTCGACAAACTCTTCCTTTCAGAAGGGATGTTTAGATTAATTACATTTAATATAATTATATTGTATGATTATGTTAAATCTATTACACAGCAATTTTTTGATCCCATCTATTCTTAGTTTCTTTTCTCCTCTCATTTTGCATTAGTTTGAAATATTTGTTGATTCTATTTTGTCTTTGCTCTTGGCCAATTAGCTATATATCTTTATTGGGTTTTAGTGGGTGTTACAGGGTATATATGTCTCTCCCTCTCTCTACATATATATATTTATTTATATAAAATATATATTTACATAAATATATATAAAGTATATATATAGAGAGAGAGACTTTAGCTTATTACAATCTAAGTTCAAACAATATACTGTCTCACAAGTAGTATAGGAAACTTGTAGCAGTATACTTTCATTTCTTCCCTCTTGTCTTTTGTTTGGTTGCTGTAATATTTACTTTGATATTGTTGTAAACCCCACAATTGATTATTATTGGTTTTACTTTAAATATTCAACTGTTATTTTTAAAAGTATAAAAATTGTGGGGAAAGTTTTGCATTTTTCTTACAGATTTACCATTTCTAGTAATAGTCATTACATTGCTTCAGTGCAATTTTCCTTTTGATACAATTTTTCTTCTGAAAGTTTTTCTTTAACAGTACTTATTTTACTACATGTCTACTGATAATGAATTCTCTTGGTTCTGCTTGTCTGAAAAAGTTTTTATTTTGCCTTAATTTATTATAGATAATTTTTATTAGATAGTAAATTTATGGTCAGCTTTTTGATTTATTTTTGTACTTGCTGTTGTTTTCTTTAAGTACTTGAGAGGTGTCACTGCACTATATATTTACTAGCATAGATTCTGATAAAAAGTCTCCATTATATGAAATTTGACACTTTTTCCTATCATTTGTTTTTAAGGTTTAAAAATACTTCAATCACAAGTTATCAATTTGATTATAATGTGTGTCTTGGTATGGTTTTCTCTTTCTTCTTTTTTGTTGAACTTTGTGTATCTCCAGGTTCAAACTTTTTAAAAATCAGATTTAGAAAATATTGAGTTATTTTTTCAAATGGCTTTCTTATTCTGACTCCTCTCACCCTGTCTCTAATTACATGCATATTAGATGAGATGGCACTGTCTCACAGTTAACAAATGCTGTTTTTTATTTTAGCCAGTTTTTCTTTCTCAGTTTCATTTGGAGAGTTTTTATTGCGATGTCCTCAATTTCACTGATTTTTTTGGTAAAGTTTAATTGTTCTTAATCTCATGCAATGAAATTATTTTTCATGTTTAATGTTACATTTACATATCTACAGTGTGATGTGGATCTTCATGATATCCTCCACTTCTTTCTTCAACAGGCTCATGTTTTCCTTTACTCTTTTGGACAGAGGTAGTGTATTTATAATAACTGCATAATGTCATTTTTTGCTAATTCAATCATCTATATAATTTCTGGTTCTTTCTATTGATAAACTTTTCTCTCATTTTTTTGCATACCTGTGATGTTTGTTTTGCTGCTGGTCATTAAGTTTGTGTCTTATGTGCTAGATTTTATTGTATTGCTTTACATAGAGATACTTGTGTTCTGGGAAATAATTAGAATATCAGTATAACCCTTTTGAGACTTCCTTCTGAGCTTTGTAGATCATGATTTGCTTAAGGTCTAATTTTGCCCCTCCATTAAGGCAATAACTTTCTGAAGTGCCTAAACAGTGTTCCATGAGTTAGAGAATTTTTCACCTTAGATGGTGTCATAGTTAACTATTTCCAGTCCTGTGCAAGTGCTGGTACCAAACACTTGTTCTACCAAATAATTTCCTTATTTTTTCCCCTCTGGTGTTATGTAGCTTCCTCACACACTTGTGCAAAACAGTACTCAGACAAAGACTTGGGTTGAATGCTGTGAAGTTATCTGAACCTTTCTTTTGTGCAATCCCCTCCCTCTCCATGATTCTGCTCCATAAAGTCAAGCTGCCTTAATTTCCCTAAACTCCAAACTTTATCTCCTCAATTCAGTTCACAGAGCTCTGTTTGCTTTTCCCAGTCTGTGCATCTTGGTCTGAAAATTCTGTTTAGCTGGTGCATTGGGACAATCAGAGAGATCAGCTTGTTTTTGCTCTTTTTGTGTGTGTGTGGGGGGGAATAGGTTCCTATACTTTTTCTTGTTTAACATCTGAAAACATGTTGCTTTCCATATTTTGACCAATTATATAGTTGCTAAACATGAGACATTAAATTTTGATCCCATTACTCCATCACGAACAGATATAAAAGCTCAAATAACAGCTTCCAAATTATTTGTTTAGGAAAAAAGCTGGTTCTTAGTATATAGACTTGCTTAAATATTATAGAATTTCTATGGCAGAATAAATCTGTCCAAAGATAAAGTTACAATTTTCAAACTAAATAAATTGAATTTCTTCCAGAAAAGAAGTGGTGCCATATAGTATAATTTTAGGAAAAATATATATAGTTCTATATTGCAAAGACCAATCGAGTTAGGGTTAATGACTACAACAAATAATTCATCTGGATAATAAGAAGAGTGCATTTGTCAACTAAGGAATAGTGGAATAATTTTAAGACCTACTGATATAAAAGAAAATTTATACACTATCTTAGTCTTCTAAAAAACTATAAGGTATAGTAGCTGGCTCACTTTTGGAACTCCGTGCTAAATTACTTAGGAATTGAGTAAAGAAATAATCTTCTAAAATAGCCTTACCAATGCACTGTACCAAATCTTCACCTAGAATATGTGTGTGTATTTATATTTAACAAACATAGATTCATACATTATAAGAAATCATTTCTCTTTTATAGTTATAAGAAATCTAGCTGTTTTGCATTTCAATTATTGATGAATATATCAAAAATACACATATAAACAGATTATTTTCTGCAGGAATAGATGACATGTTATAGGGAAATATCTACAAAGATCTTATTCTTTACAGAAAAACAAACTCACTCTTAAGTAAGATTCACATGCTATCAATATAATGAGCCAAGTAGTAACCATTTGGATAAAAACTAATGTAGAAATATTATCACAAAAGTATCTCAAGACCAGTGATTAATAGCCATCTGGGTTAAAACTAACACGTACACTATGTTATCAGAAAAGCATCTAAATTTTTAAAGAAATATTCAATTTTATGATGAGGCATGCCTATGTTAATACATTAGTAACAGTCACTGACATTAGTCCAAATCACTCAAAGTAGCAAGTACAAGTATGATTCACCTATTCCATTCTATACTGTATTTTGTATGCCCCAAACACATGCCACCAGTACAACCTTAATCTGAATTTGTTAAATCCTATATATTAATGTCAATATTATTTACTTACTAACTTTCCAAATATAGAGTGCTTAGATTGTAGCTGTTATTTAAATGTCCATGACCTGCCAGAGTTTGTGCTAAGATGCTCGCCCACTTGCATGCTGGCAGGGTTGTCTTACCTGATTCCTCATCACCGGCCCATGAATCTGGCTTCCTCCTGCTCTGTACCCAGGCTTCCTTGGGCCCAGAAATGCATCTGGGAGGCCAGCAAACCCCTGGGACCCTGCCATCAGAGCCCTGAGCCCTTGCCCTTATATTCATTTTCCTAGTTATCCTTTACGTAAAACTGAAAGTTGGGGATGGTTATACTGATTTTAAAAAGGAAGCTGTGGACAAGAGAGATTAACTGTTTTCATTAGTTTCTACTATAAGTGTCTATTTCATGTTAGAACCCAATTTTCTTCTACCTGCACAGAAATATTGTTGTTTTAATAAATGACCTCAAAATTTCTGATTCTTTTGATATTCTAGAGCTACATATGATAATGCAAGCCAGCCCTGGCCAGGTGGCTTTGTTGGTTGGAGTGTTATCCCATATACCAAAATGCTGTGGTCCAATTCCTGGTCAGGGCCTGTACCTAAGTTGCCAGTTTGATCCCTAGTCCAGGCATGCACAAGAGGCAACTGATCAATGTTTCTCTCTCTCTCTCTTACTCTCTCCCTCCCTCTCTCTCTCTCAACTCAATAAACATATCCTTGGATGAGGATTGAAGAAAAGATAATAGAAGCCAAAATTTGTGAAACTTATAACTGTAAAGTTGGATGCTTCTTAGGTTAAATGGGATCTAGTTACTAAGATAATAACACCCAGGATCCCCTTAGAGGAACTCATTAAAATGGTCTCTTCTTGCCCTGGCTGGCATGGCTTAGTGGACTGAGCATCACCCTGAGAACCAAAGGGTCACCTGTTCAATTCCTAGTCAGGGCACATGCCTGGGTAGCAGGCCAGGTCCTCAGTTGGGGATGTGCAAGAGGCAACCACACGTCAATGCTTCTCTCCCTCTCTTTCTCCTTCCCTTCCCCTCTCTCTAAAAATAAATAAATAAACTCTTTAAAAAAATAAATTAAATAGTCACCTTAATGCTGCATTATGGTAATCCAATCATTAAACTAATTTTGCCAAATTTAGAAAACTTCACACTGATTCATTGATTGATATTCTATATAATTACAAAAATGTTAAACAAATTACATTGCTTATTTGATCTCAGAAAATTTTCATTCCCTTTCAATATAAGAATGTCACTTATATAGCCCATAACAGTTGTTCCTAGTTCCTTAAAGATTCAAGCATTAATGTATAATATTTAAATAATTCCTAATGTAGAGTTCTTGAGTAGCCCTCCATTTATTCTGTGGGCTTGTATATAAAATTTTGTGTGTATGAAATTTATGGAGTATTTGCTATGTGGTAAGCATTGGTAAAAAGTTTTTTAACATACCACAAATACTAAACTACTAATACTTAATTTTAAAGTAACAGAGATAATTAAGTAATTTTAAGAATATATCTGAATCTATACTGTATCTTTGCTCATAAGTAGATTGTGTTGAGTATTAAAGTGTACACTTGATAGATTCCAACAGTTGAATTTCTGTGCTTTGTTCAATATTTGGAATTCTAAAAATAAAGATCCTAAAATACTAAAAATGTATGATACCTGGCATCAACGCAAAATGTAAAAGTTGCTTTTGTAGAGAGGAGGGGTAATCTTTCAGCCAGCAAGCAGCCATGATTACTATCCTCTGGTTTTATTCTATTATGGGCTGAATATAGATTGATGTACTTGTCTCCACTGTACCAATGTATAATGCATGAACACAATTACTAATGCAATTTAGAAACAGGATGCCTTTAATCTTCTACTCGGATCAATCAATTACAATACATAGGTTATAGACTGTCCTATGATCTTACACTAAAACCTAAACAGAACTAATCTTAGAAATAAATGAGGTTGGAGAAGATGTGAAGCCCACAGAGAATGCTCATATGAACACATACAATGGAACTTTAACCATCACGTATTTAATTCCCCAGGACAAACAAGCAGAGGCTACTCTAAAGGTTGTAGAGAAAGAATACTTCAGGGAGCAAAATGCCACTTTTCCTTTGAATAAACTATTTTTCTACCCTTCAAGTGAAATTCAAGGGTTTTCAAACTCAATAATTTGTGAAAGTTAATATCAGACTCATAACAACAGACATAATGCATGGCTACCCTTTACATGCCAATGCATCTTGTTATATGGCAAATAAATAATTGTGTTTCAAACAGCATATGGAAATGCCTATTTCCTTTAAAACAATATTCTTTTACCTAATTTACATGTGATTTGATAAAAGCTATTTTCATATGACTTTGACATAACTTACTGTCGTGTGTATTTAGTGTACATGAAAGCTTAATTACAATTTACACATTAGTATGTGGTTTGTTCACTTTTCTCTAAAGTCTTGATGCATTTTGAGAGAAATGTATTTGAGCTTAGATTTACCTAAGAAGTTAAATAGAAAAGAAAGGTGCTTTAGAAATTGAATGCAAGTAGCACTCAGTGTTGCTGTGGGTATCCAGTGAAGACAAGTAGTATATGTGAATATATCTGGGCCACTTGCCTGAGTTTGCAGTTCTATTGTCTCTTGCTGTTGTTGGCAGAGAGCAGTTGCTAACGGTATAGTCAGAGTCAGCACCATGGATAGCTCCCTTCACACATTTAGCACCTAGGAGAACTGTGTTGTTTCACAAGCCCAGCTGCGGTTAGAACAGAAGGACAGAATGATCTACTTATACCAACAGGGCGGAGGAAATAAAGCCATATACTGGAGAAGGTGTTTTTTCAATATTCCGAAGGAGGGAACTGTACAGATTCAGGAAAGCTAAACTACTATAAGAGTCTGAGGGTTGTCATATATTGCTTATTTTTAAGTAAAGCTAATTAACTGGAAAAGTTAACATTCCCAGGCAATGCGTCACCTTTCTGATTCATTTTCATTACTCTGATATGAAAGAATAAGAATTTCTTAGGTTCTTGTTTTGGTTTGGAATTTTTCCCTTGGCTTGTATTTTCTGCAATGTAAAACGAAAGTCATTTTATTTATTTCCTTGTTATTTATTGCAGTCTGCATGATTCATTTTCCTAACTTCACCCTCCTTCGCGGACCTTTTCAGTTCCATCCAGACTTTTTTTTTTTTTTTTACTTCAGGTTTGAGGTTAAAACTAAGAAAATATGGATGCGACTGATGCAAGACACAGAAACCTCCACAACTTTCTCATTCAGCTACATTTCTTGATAGGGGTCTCTGAACCCGTTATCGCCATCTGGAAACGAGGTTTGTCCATGTTCCAGTTCTGTAGGTTGTAGTGGCGGCAATTTCCATTAGAGAAAGGGGTGTGGAGAGGGACTGAATATTAGGTTAAAGGAGGGAATAACATAAATGAAGCCAAAAGAAGCAAGAAAAACTAGAAAAACAACTTAGAAAACACCCTTTGTTCACATGGCTTGTCGCATTTGATTTGCTAAGTTCCAGGAGGACTATTTGGACAGAAGTACATGCACTTATACAATGAGATCCCCGCGTTGGCGTGGAGAGGCAAAAAGGAAGCGGACGTGATTCTGCCCCTTGAACTCTTTCCCATCCTAAACCAGATGATCTCTTAGAAATGATAGAAGAGCAGAATGGTGTGCCTCTGTGCCCAGGAGATGAGTGGCGTGGGAGGTCACACTAAGGCTGGTAACTCTTAGCCCCACCCACCTTTTGTTCCTTCCCCCCTGGCGCCCAGCCTCGCCCATTTCAAACTCGATTTGTACCAGTTTCTCGCACAGTCTTTGGCCTTCTCATCTTTCTCGCAGCCTCCAACACCTGGAGACCCAGTCACTCCCCAACCTTGCACCTCCTTCGGGATTCTAGCAGTGAAACTGGGCATGCCCAGCGGCGGCGCGGGTCTTCGAGAGGCACGGTCAGCGCCGGGCAGGGACCGGACAGCTAGTTCGGCCGGGCGTCAGAGCCCACCTTCGCCCAGCCGGGGATTTCAGTGCACCCTGAGGCTAAACCTGCACCTTTAAGTGGCTCATCCTCAGTGCTCAACCTCCTGAACGCCACCAGAGTTTAGAACTAGTCCTCAATGAGGGACTGTTTTCCCACCTGTCTTTTCTTTACAGCTAAGGGTGTTTTAGCTATCACGGCGTGAGAAGCTCAGGGATGGAGCCCTTGACTGGAGGCCGTGGAGATCACCTTCCCAGAGTAGCTGTTTGTCACTGAGTTTTGGAGATTTCTTGGCTGGCTTCCGCTACAGCACGCTTGAGTAATCCGAGCTGTGGCGGCGCCCAAACTCTAGGGATAAAGAGGACGCGCGCGCGTGCGCGCGCCCCTGTAAGTGTGTGTGTGTGTGTGTGTGTGTGTGTGTGTGTGTGTGTGTGTGTGTGTGTGTAGGGGAGAGGGCGGGGATAGAAACGTCAACCTCTCCCTCCCCGCTCCACCCCCCACTCCAGCCTCCTTTTCTTTCTCCACTCCCGCAACAGCCTCACAAGTCTTCCATCCCCCATCGGCCATTCGTACAGCTGTGGGGAACTACCCGACAGGTTAAGCCCATTTGCAGTGGGAAACTGGCGCTGTTCGGGGGAAGAGAAACAGATCGATTGCCCTTGTGACTCTCCGCCCTCCTCCCCCTTCCCCACCGCTCCCCTCTCCCTCCCTCCCCTGCCGCCTCCCTTCTCCCCGCCTCCTTCCTTCTCCCCACCCCCAAACCCTCTCGCCCGCGGCAGTCCCGGAGGTGCGGGGAATGGCTAGGACTCCAGTGGGGAAAGCGGGTGTGTAGAAGTGGTGCTAATGGAAAGAGATTTCTGGTTGCAAAAGAGGATGCTCTACCACAAAGAGCGGCTCGCGCGCTGGCCTGGGCTCTAGCAGAGCAGAGATCCCGGGAGAACTCCGGAGCTCGCGGGGAGCGCTCCTCCGAACGCCGGGGTCAACATGCCTGTCCGCAGGGGGCATGTGGCACCACAAAACACATTTCTGGGCACCATCATACGGAAATTTGAAGGGCAAAGTAAGTTCATCTGTTCTTCTCTCTCCCTCGCTTTCAGCTTTGATAGTGCTCTGGGCGCCCGCCGCTGACTAGCGGAGACGGCAACTCCGAGCTCGGGCAAGTTCAGCGGCTGTGCAAACCAGCCCGGAGCTTCTCACGGCTGCGGGAGTGTTCTCCCTTGGTATTAATTTTGATTTACATTTTAGATTATGGTCTCCATGGTAGGAGGCAATTTGGTCCTCCTCGCCCACTGCTACCTCATCTGCTTTAAGGTGCTAATGTCCTACTATCTTAATGGGAACGTACTAGTGTAACGTGGGTTTATATTTTGAGGCTGTTTTATTGCAGAGTTTTCGAAAGTCGGGAGCAGGGCAGAGAATACTGTTGGAACTAGAGAATGTAAATGGCATCAGCGATGTAAATGGCTATGCAAACTATATATCTTCTTGGTTAAATAGCACGGCTTTGTCATGCCGGGGATGCTGCTAGTTCGTAGACGCTAAACTTTGCCTGGAATCAATGCAAATCTGCACCATGCAGGATAATTTGGAAAAAGTGTTATTTGATTCGTGCTGGTTCCCAATGTAAATTATTATTCAAAAGAAATTTTTTGTCCCTTTATTATCCCCTTCAATTTCCATCTAGAAATTTAAAAACTGAAGTGCACTGAGTAAACCCCACAAAGACTGCATGCAGAAGAATTCAATATTCTCATGTGAACTAACTGTAAGGAATAAATGTTATATAAATGTGTTAATTTTAAACTCTACATTTGTTCATTGATATTCGACATTTTTTAAAACCACATTAACACACATCTGTGTTGTGTATTTTGCAGTTATTTTAGCACTGTCTTCGATCACATGAACTTGTGTGTAGAATAAACTTGTATATCCTGCTTTACACTCTATTTGGACATGGTGAATGTAATTGGTGACCAAAAATTAATATACCATTTGTATTAAAATACCTACAACCACATAAAATGTCAAGGTTCTCCCCAAGTAGAAGTGGAAAGGTGTTAACATAATATTTACTGTGTATGTGGATGTGTGTGTAAATATTTTTATCTTCTGGGAAATATATGTTATGAAAAGTAGAACCTTTTCATTACTGAACTGCTAATTAATGTGAAATACTTTCATTGGTAATAGTTTTGTTATGTTTTTAAAATATGATGCATGTAGTATATACCTTAGGGGGATAGAGACAAGCCAAATCCAAGAATAATAGCTACTTTAAGAAAGTTGTACTCAGCTGGGGTGGGGTGGAGGGATGGGGAGAAAAGGCATACAACTGTAATTGAATAACAATAAAAATTTTAAAAAAATAAAAAATAAAATTCAAAAAAAAGAAAGAAAGAAAGTTGTATTCTAAAGGTCAAGCTGTAAGTGAGAAATCGGAAAGCTACATAATGTTTCACTGTTTGGCTTTGAAAATATTTATCTTACAATTAGATGGTATTCTGGAAATATCAATGGGGCAGCTGATTGTCTGGATGTGCAGTGGAACCCCGGGGATTTAGAGGGCTTGAGAACTAGGTTATTTGGGAAATTACATTCTCAAAATTTGAAGAGTAGTTCCTTAATACTTTTTTGTTAGAACTATTTAGGACCAGTAATTTCACATTTAAGGTTGGGTGTTTTTTTTCTCTCTCCTTTTTAAAAGCCTGGACAGTTAGCACTTTGGGAAGTAACTGCATTTCAGCTCTCTTATTACGCAACAAATTGTTTCAGTGTTTATGAAAATCTTCTGGAAGATTTTTAAAAGATACCTTACTATCTTCTTATTACAGATAAAAAATTTATCATTGCAAATGCCAGAGTGCAGAACTGTGCCATCATCTACTGCAACGATGGGTTCTGTGAGATGACTGGTTTCTCCAGGCCAGATGTCATGCAAAAGCCATGCACATGTGACTTCCTCCATGGGCCGGAGACCAAGAGGCACGATATTGCCCAAATTGCCCAAGCGTTGCTGGGGTCAGAGGAGAGGAAAGTGGAGGTCACCTACTATCACAAAAATGGTAAAGTTTACCTATTTAGGATTTCTTGTATTTGATTGCATTCAAATGAAATTTTCACAACACTGAAAGTTCATATGCAGAGAAGCCCCAAATATGCAGGTGTAGTATGTGCGTTGCTTATAGTATTTTAGGATTCAAAAATAAGGATATTCTCATTAGTGGACTGGTAAGAGCAATTTCTTCTTTGGGTAAGTGTCCTCCGTACTCTTCAAAAGTGCAGAAAGTTAGTGTCTCTGAGGACAAAGTGTTGCAATTCTTACTCTCTCCCTTGTCTAAGAAATGATAAAAGGGCCAGTAATTTACTGGCATTGTTGACATGCATTTGGTGGGAAAAAAAATAATACAGAGTTTTATATAGTTGCTTAAACTCAAAAATACAAAGCAAAGTCTTGTTAAAAACTATATCTGAAACTAAAACTATTAGATTTTACATGTTTCTTGGCTCTTCAGCTTTATTTGGTAGGCAACGCCTCTTTTTCCTGTTGCTTCTTTTTATACAAGATTAAGAATAATGTATGAGAACTTCTAAAATTGGTCTAGTAAACCTACGTATATTCAAATAATAAAGGCTGTTCATATTCAAGATTTGTCCTAAAAAACAAAATGAAGAAAAGGAACTATGATATTGTGGAGTTACTAGTACTTATTTTTTCAGCTACAGCAAAACTGGCATCTTCAACTTAAGGTCAAACCTCAACTTCAAGGGCACGCCTCCTTCTTTCAGGCTTGCTGTGGTACCGTAAATATGTTATCCTATAAAAGTTCTCAAAAATACACATTTAATGGACATGCATTTATTAAATGAACAATATGTACGTATATAAACTCATGTAATATATATTCAGATATACCCATTTTAAAGTATGTACACTTCCAAATGTGCACACTTAATTATATTTGACAATGTAGATATAAAGGTGAATGGATTAAAAATGCATATTGTAGTTAGTTTCATTGATATTGAATTATCATTCATTTCTTTATTTCATTGATAGAAATTAGTAATGCAGAAGGATATCTAGTCAGCTTTTTAGATACCTTAAGCTTTGAAACTGAATATACAAGTAATGTGTTGTAGCCTATATCATATAATTACTTGTCATTTGGTAAAATACAAAGAACAACTTCTAGCAGAGAAAAGGTTGAACTCTTCCTCTTCTAATCTCATAATTAAATATTTCATGACAGAAAATGTACAATTCTTAATTACTGAATTGCCCTTAATATCAATGAGTTGGTATGCATAACAAAGTATGATTGGAAAAATAGGTTTGTATAATTTTAGATTGATCTGGAATGAAAACAATTATGATTATTAACCAACACAGAGATTATTTTTAAAGTTCTCCTCACTTTCCCCCCACTTTTCAATCTCTACTGTCGGCATGCTAGAAATAGCCTAATCGTCCTGTTGTCTTGCAAACACTTCATGGACTGAGGCTTTACCCAAATGCAAGTCATCTTCTTAGTGTGTGTGTATCTGATGCCAAGAATTTGACTTTCAGCATAATTTGAATGTCTGACATTTTGTTTTATCTGAATACTTGTCATGATATTGACATAGTCTCTATCGTGGTTTCTATAGGTTGTATTGGCCCACCTTTGGTCATTATGGTTTCTGGGACATTTCAGAATTTTATCAACTTAGATGATTTAAGTATAAATGAATCTGGACTGTCCAGATCACTTAGAGACTAACTATATTTTTCATATAGTATTTTCAAATATGAATTGTTCTTTATCAAGTGGAATAGTGCTTCTTGAAACCTAGTTTAACTTGAATAATGTGAGTGTGTAAAATAATCTCAGAATACCTTTAAAGAGAAATTTATCACAAACTTGAATGTAAAAATTTCTGCAGTGAAGATGTTGGAATTTGACTAATGCAAATCTTATTTCAGTGATTTGCTTGGTTATACAAATTAATACCTCCCTGTTTTACACAAAGAAGTTTACTTGGAAATTTGTTTAGGTATATAAATAATCAACCTTTGGTGATGATTTTGATTCTGTTGGCTTCATTTTGAGGTGTGACTCAATCTACAAGGACTTGGGTATCTTTAAAAGTTAATGACAAATGCTGGCTATTTTGCTTTCATTCATATGGGAAACATGTGGAGATGGGTCAAGAGTTTTCTTTCTCTCCAAAGAAAATGATAAATTTGAATGACCTTTTTAGATTGTAAAGTCACAGCCAGACTTATTGGCTCTGAATATAATCAACTTGTGTTTTTGCTACTAGTTCATATACCTTGAATAGAATCTTCAGAGGTGATTGGTTTTATTCGCAAGCCATCTGCAAAATCAGTCAGGGCTTGTGAAGTTCGAAAGCTTTGAAAGTCTTGCCTCTGAAAGACCTGTCAGGTACTCCAGATTTATAAAAGCGGGAAGGGACAAAATCAACATTTTCATTGATTTGTTTCTTGAAGTTTCCTTAATTCTTCATTACTGAGGTCACTTACTTTTGAGAGGTTCTTGGAGTCTGAAGAGTATGTGCAGAAAATGCTTTCTTTACTTATTCTTTCTGTAGCATTTCATAGGAATATGAATAGTGATGTAGTATGCACGACGAGCAAATTAACAAAAAGTTAAGATACTCTTTTTCCACTTTTTTCATCCACTCATATTGGAGTAGCAAAAATAAGAGCGTGGCACTATTTCTGAAGTGGCCAGAGGGTTTATAAGCAGTTTAAACCCCATGGTCTATGCAATGAGTTGGCATTGATGCAACACACAATGAGCTGCGTGATTACCATCGTGAGGCAACACTTCCTACCATGCTAGTTTATGTGATTTAACTGGGTACAGTAGGACTTGCTGTTTACCAGGATGTCAGTTTTTAAAAACGTAGTTATTTGCGGTAGGAATATTTGACAGCCCTTCTTCTGAGGATTCTGTTTTACAGCTTAAGTCATTATTGCGTAAATCATTCTTGGCAGCTGTGAAATATTGCTTGAGGTAATAAAGACATAAATCTTTTGACATAAAACTCTAATTATACAAAACTATAATTATGGTGAGGCTTATATAAGGATGGGTAAGTATTTTAGTAGCATAGTAGGTTCATTTTAAAAATACCTTTTTACGAATAGTGATTGAGAAATGGCAAACACTCAGTTATTAACTAGCTTATCGTTTAGAGAGGATGTTAATTATTAGCAAACAGAAGGAATAATTTAGTCATCCCTTAGTTTATTGCCCATGTAGTTTGGCGTGTATATCATGGGTGAGAGCTGGCTAGCTTAAGTGCTAAACCACTTCAGTAACCTTTGGAGATGTGATTTTTACTACATTATGTTGCAACTCTAAACATTTGGAAAATTAAAGTAAATTTCTGCAAGAGAAATAAAGGTCTTAACTCAGTAGAAAAACAGGACTTGACATGCAATATTTCTGAAGCACTGATCATTTCTATATTTTTGCCATTATGCTATTAGACATAGTACAATGGTAATTTTGTTAACAAGTCAGAAATATCCCTAACTTTGTGCTGCTTTTTACTTTATTTTTGAAAAGATTTTACTTACTTATTTTTAGAGAGAGAGGAAGGGAAGGAGAAATAGAGGGATAGAAATATCAATGTATGGTTGCTTCTCACAAGCCCCCCAACTGGGAACCTGGCCTGCAACCCAGCCATGTGCCCTGAATGGGAATTGAACCACTGATCTTTTGGTCTGCAGCCCTGCACTCAAACCACTGAGCTACATGAGCCAAGGCCTGTGCTGTGTTTTAAAAACTAACAGATGAAATGGGGCTGAGGGAAGTCCCTTTCTGATCCAGACAGGGACCATTTGCAGACAGGGCACTAGTCATGGTGGGATCAGTACCAAGTTCCGAAGGCAGCTTTGGATCCAGCTAAAGCAGGAAACTGTGAATCGATCATCCCTAAGAATTATTAGGAAAGACTTCATAGAAAGTGTCGTGTTGCTGTGAGTAAAGGGGAAGACGCATACTAAGGGTCACCTTTCTCCAAGGAGATGTTTTAGGCGATAGAGGCAGGATAGGAGATACAAAGGAGGATACAAACCGATCTCTGCTTTTAGGATGTTTGTATTATAGAGTCACTCGTGTTCGTTTCTATCTTCCGCCCCAAGATGTTTTTAAGGAAAGAAAGCATATACAGACCATGAATAAAGAAGCTTTTATGTAAATGGAAAACAGAATTAAGGGTTAATTACCACTCTTCCTCTACTTCCCCACCCTAATGTAAACTTGTTTATGTATATTTTCTGTCACCTTTTGTCATTTTTATGTAATTATAACTTATTAAAGAGACAATGTAGTTTGCTGAAAATTTTAATAGCTCAAATATATGTCTTATAATAGCTTTACATGTTATGATATGTAAAATATTCAGCTGTCCTATTTGCCAAACTGTAGTAGAGGTACAGATGGTGGTTTTTAGAAGAAAATAGAAATATATTTTGTATGTAAATAATTGAAACAATGAGAAATGTTTGCAGGGAATATCTTACCTAGAGTTTGTTTTGGTGTTCATTTTAATTTTCTATTTATATATTTCATGTCACATTTAATAGAATATTACTGTGATGTTATTATTAACATACCTTTCTATTACATACCTAAACTTTATACATTAGCTATTATATAGAATTTAAACTTGATCAATTGTATTTGTTGCCAAAATCAGAATTCTCAAGAATCATTCCTCCCTACAGTTTGAAAACTGTATTTCAATATTGTCCCAAGTGAAAACAAAATGTTCTAAAACTGTGGGTGGGCTGTGTTCTTCAGTCCTTTTTCACCACTCAGCAGCACCATACCTCTAAGCAACCTTGGTGCTAAAAAGGAGCCCTCTTATCTGCCAGCTTGCGAGATAACTGCTCAGTTATTTTCACACCCGAGGGGCTTGAGAACAGGTCAGTTTAGGACTCTATGCTTAGGCTAGATTAATTGGGAAGAACTGGTTTCTCTGGTTTCTATTGGCTTCCATTGGCTTTCAGTGTTGTTTTCATTTTACTTATTTATTTTATTTTTGCTATAAAAATCACTAAATCAATTACTGTCGATCAGCAGCCAGGAGAGTCCTAGGATAATTGAGACAGGGAAGTAGCAGTTTGGGCATGAAATGTTAAGACAAAAACACTCATCTCGCCATCTGAACGTGAACACTCAGGCTCGTTTTCTAATTTTTCTCTGTCTCTTTCCTAAACCGAATTGATCAGAAATTCCTTTCAGTCTTTATATCTGAAATATTTCCCAGTGCTACCCCCCACTTTTCCAGTGCTGCCAAGTACTCTAGTTGAAGCTCAGTGAATCCTTCTTCTGGAGTACTGAGTATCAAAGTTTCCCTCCCTCTCCAATCCATTTTTCACAATGCCATCGGAGAACTATTTATGAAACAAGAATTGCACACCCTGATGTCTTATTGGAACACGGAATCATTGTAAATGAATGTCAGGCATTAAATAATGGATATAACAATACCATTCTTACATTCTTGTTTTCCTTATTATATGAGAAGAACCCTGAAACCCAGAGAGATTGAAAAATTTCCAAATGACACCCACACAGTCCATAAAGTGTTGAAGCCTGAGTCTTTTAACAACTTTGTATTTGCTGCTCAATATGCTTAGATCTTCTCTTGGCTTAAAAATCTTTCTTAATTCATTAAAATTATCAGGATAATGTTTTAGACCTTTTAGTAAGATGCTTGGTGCCCCTCACAGTTTAATTCACTTGGATTTCAAGTAGGGTATGTTTAAAGGAACCAGCTAGATTCCCAGCTCAGGCAATAGCTAGGTGAACTTAACTAAGTTTGCCTTTACGGTGCCTCCATTTTCTTTTCTGATCTATATTTGGAGAATGATATCTACTTTGATAGGCTGAGTGAACATGTATACAATAAACTACACAGCATTACTGCTGGCATGTTTGCCATCCCATAATATGTGTTCAATAAATATCAATCCGTTGAATATCTTCTCAACTCCATTTCTCCTAAAAATCTTATGTTTCAATAATACTTGACTCAGAATGCTCAGAATTTCTAACCAAGCACTTTTCTGTCACCAAGTCTTTGTTTATCCTTCAGAAGCTTTCCTTTATCTATAATAAGCAGTACAAAGAATCTCTGAATGAATTGCTTTTTCCTCAGCTTCTGACTCAAAAGAAACAGTATCTTCCTCCCAAAAACAGGTCAGAAGACTTCTGTGTGAAGTCCTTCCTGATGCCCCTATTGCCTGCTCCAGAACATTGAGTAACATACTTCTGTGTCTCTGTAACACTTGGTTCTTAACTCCAGTGTAGCACCTGGAGTGTGCTACATATCATTACATATTGTCCCAGATAATGCCATCTCTATTTTTTAGCTCATTCAGAAAAACATACCAAGTCTTTGTAATTTTTATGTCCAGATTATGTAGAAGAGAACCTGGCATGAAGTGCATGCCCAAGTAGAAGTCACACAAAGAATAAAGAGAGGATGAGAAATGATACCATAGAGATCAAAAAACAAGAAACAGCTGGAGATCAAGAGATCCTGAGGAAAGTGAGTTGCCAGGAAAGAGTGGCGTTTTGATTTTTCTTACTTTCTTTAGAAAACTTCTAAAATGTTCTTAAGAACAATTTTTTCCCTTAATTTTTATTAATGGACATATTCCTCTGCTTAATAAGCTAAGGTATTAAATCATCTTCATAGCTTATAACTATACAAATAGCTAGAAAACATTTAATAAGAAGGTAAGGAGAAGTTATTAACCAGAAATTATTAATGATTTCCCGAGAGTCACTCACTCCCCACCAATCAGAATGACTCTCACCAGTGTCTCCAGCAATCTCTATGTAATAGCCAATTTCAAAGTTTTCTTCTTTTCTTTTCTAAATTGAATTCATTGCTGTGAATGAATTCTACACAAGTTACACTGTATTGGCATTCTATATCTAGTATGGGATTTTATCCCTCCGTGTTTTTTGAAAATTCTTAATTGACACTGAAGCTGATTTCAGGGTCAATCAATAATGAGTGATGAGTCTAAAACTATTATTGTCAAATGAATGTTTATTTTCTATACAGTGTGCTGTCTACATTTAGTGGAAGTACCAAGAAACAATAGAATCAGGCAGCAGTAGGACATTAATCATCATAGATGAAATTTGTCCTGTTACTGAACAATTAAGAAGGTCAGATTGCCACTTGTCACAGGTAGGTTATGAGAAACTTGAGTACCAGGCTCCTATCACCATGACTGAACATTTTATATCTTCCTCTTGTTCCTTTAATTCATGTGAAACATCTAATTAAGAATATCAAAGTACTCTTTCTGTGGACAGCTCAAATCCTGGCTGAGGCAACACCTGTGCCCTGTTCTCGTTTAAAGTAGGTTTGCACCTTTACAAATTCTCCTTTTCGTGCTTTCCACTGTTTTGTGACTGTCTCACACTGCTTTTTACTTTGCAAATGGGTAGAACAGCCTTGGCTGGTGCTTAGTGAGTAAGAATTAAAGAGAAAGAGAGACGACTATGGGTGCGTTTATGCCTTTGGTTAGCTCAGTTTGTAAAATAATCTCAAGCTAGACTGGGCTAGGCAGGGCCTGGCGAGGCTGCCGGAGCCACACTGCTTTTGTTTACTTGCTTTTTCCTCCAGGATGACCAGTTAGAAGATATGTTACAGCAGGTGGAATCTCACTATTGTTGGTTTTATTGATTACTTTCCTGGTTCTTTTTTTCTTCTTTCTTAAGTCTCCTTAGGACTGTTTCTATGTGTTGTGTTTTTGTTTGTTTTGATAGGACATTAATTCTTGCACGTTGCTTGAAATACTGGTTTTGAGAAATACATATCTGCGTTGGTTTAAGACAACTAAGAACGGTTGTGGCTTCTCGTACCAACTATTGACCTCTATGCTTGACACACCTTTCTTTATTCTGTTCAGTAAAGTCTGTATTAATGATCCATGATGATGAGCTTGATGAGAAAGATTAAAATATAAAATTAATGGTGGTTTTATAACCAGTTTCTCATATATCAAGTAAAAAACAAAATATAGGACTAACTAAATAAGCTATTTATATGTTCAAAAGAAATAAACAATTATTTGTTAGAAAACACCACATATTGAAATCACATTCCTAAGGTCTTTGAATATACTAATTAAAATCACATCAATTTAAGAAACTTAATGTGAGAGATAATCAACATTATAAATTAGGTGAATAATTTTTAATCAAGTTCCCATTTACTTCTCTTAGCCAAATTAGTTAAAATTTCTTTTAGTTTTGCTAAAAGTTTCTATATACACTGTCTATTTTCTTTAATAGCGTTAAGCAGTTGATCTTTAGCAATACATTTATTTAGGCCTGTAATACCCATAGATGTATTAGTTGCTAAGGTCATATTTCATAGGCCTCTGTCCTCTACCCAATTTAGATCTTCTCCCAAAGTACCACTGTAAATGAAGTTAAAATTCTCTAACTGGCTCTTTATAGGTTACTTTACCAGACTTTTGCGACAGCTTTGGGAGTATATATTATCCAATTTTACAAATTAAATTGAAGTTCAGGGAAGTTAAGTACTGATGATCACAGAGCAAGGTTTAAAATCTAGACTTGTCCATGCTTGCAAACTTTTATTGCCCATTTTATTGCCTCACATGATACATTTTTAAACCTTATCCTCCCCCATCCTATACATCCTAATTCTAGTTCTTAATCATAGATTTAATGATTACCTGATGCATGAAGCTGATTCACACCAAAGGGTAAATGAAGTGAGCTCTATCCTCTGTATTTTAAGAAGAACTGTATCATTCAAAATGAATGTCTCTCTTGCAGGATATTTGATTTCAGTAGAGTGAGGATAGCTAGCATGTGCTTTTCTAATCTTTGCATAATTATTAATGGCACTCTTTTTTACTCTTAAAAGTGTCCCCGTTTTAGGCTGTAAATTATATGGTCACTTTATAGCTGGGGGATATTTTTAGTGAAGGGCCTCTCAGCTGCTATTTGTGTAGTCATTACCCAGGAAGTCCAGGAGCAAATTCATATAGTAGTGTGATTCAGCAGCAGAAGCTCTATTGTGTTATTAGCCTCTCCTTTTCCCACAGGGTTATTTCCTGGGAAAATTATGTGATTTGACCAAATTCACCACTTGTATTTTAAAAAGAAATCATGAATTTATTGGTGTGATGAGTCTCCGGTTTATTTCAAAAACCACCCCCCTGCAATTTCTTCATGGGCCACGTGTCAGACCAATTTCCTGCTGCATACCCTAATGTCTGTGTCCCTGAGCTCCTCCTTGAGGCCACCGTCCTCTCCTTTGCACGGTCTCTAAATCCCTCAGGCAAACTTATTCACATTTCCTAATATTTTTTCTTTGTTTTTAGTAGAGCACTTATGACATTATCCTGTAATAATTTGTTTCTATGTCTATTTCTTGAGCTCTTGGAAGGGACTCATTAAGGAACTTATATTTAAAAAAGAGAGGAACTGTGAAGAGAGTAAAAAATAAAAGAACCAGGAATATACCTGTTTACCGATGGGAATGTCAGGTGGCAGGTTCTAGAGAGTTTCACTCATCCATTCATTCAATTTCCTGTGCCAGTCATTTTGCTTTGTATGAGAATTGTAAAATTAAGAACTTATATTGTTTATTAACTTAATAATTTGATAACTTGCTGCAATTTGTTCTAATACTTACCTGTAATAACTTGTATCTCCTTCTAAAAAGACATGACAACTAATCACTCTTATTTAGTTAGACCAAAAGGAGTAAGGTGAATGTTCAGGACAATCCAGAACGACCCTTAATGCCTAAACAGTTGGCTGATGCTGATGGAGCATCCACAGGTCAATAAAATAAAATGTGTACATGTTCTTACAATAATATATGCAAGTTTGCAAGACATTTAGCCCTCCCTGAAAATCCTTAGTTAAATACACACAATAAAGTACATATAAAACCTTGAAATTATTCTGATGTCTTTTTCTGCTATCTCCACACACTAAAAGCAACCTCATACTGACACTGGTTTGCCAACACACTTTATTATTTTTCCCAAACCCAGAGTCATGGGTTGAGATTTTCAAGTCTGGATGGTATCAGCGGACACTTCCTCAGACACATCCTGATACCGGATTTCATCACCTCCATAAGGACTTCATATCTTTACTCTCTTCCTAGTGATTTTAACTCCACTGTCAATAAATTAGACAATACAAAGAATAATTTTAAAAAACTATAATCTTTAACCTAAGAGATAGCCACTGTTAAAACGTCATATATTCTGTCTATAATTTTTCTAAATAAATACACACATGCACACTTATTTTTTTACAATATCAGAATAGCACCAGATCTACTAAATTGTAGCCTGTTTTTCTCACTGAGAACTTTATCATGAACATGTATATGGTTTGATGATTATATAATATTTAACACACAGAAAGCCTGAAAATTATTTTAATATTCACAAAGGATTACATTAAAGGAAATACATCTTATTATTAGACACTTTATTTTTTTCAACTTTTCACAATTGTGAAAACATACAAAGAGCCTGTACATCTATCTTGCACACTTGCACTAATTCTTTCCTTAGTATATAACTAGAAGTATAATGCTGTTAAAATGGTATGTGTATCTTAAAAACCTTTGGTACCTGTTGTCAAATTAAACTCCAAAAACTCTGCACTCAATTGCATATTTACTGTTTATAGGTAAACTTAGAATTCCTTTTAATTTTTCTTGACCCCATGAAAATAAACTTTTTGTCTGATTACTGAATTTAATGCACAATCTTTACTGAAAAGCTCATGTAGAAAATATTTGGGGCAATTTATTTTCTAATGTAAAGACACCAGTGCTTTGAATTGCCAAAAGTAGGGAACCATGGGAATCTCTTGAGTAGCTGAATGTCTGGACTGGATGCCCCAGCCCCCATGAGGGTCCTTCTTCCAAAAACTACTCTTTACACTGACATTTTCATTTCAGTAATTTGCTAACAGTTTTTTAAGCTTCAGACTCAGAAACTAGTACCAATTTTTGACTTTTTGCAGTATCGTGTGAAGTTTTTCTCCTTTGTATTTGGTATAAGTGGGATCTTATTATTTTTAGTATTTTTTTCCATCTAGACTATAATGAAAATCTTCATTAGTGAAAAGAATTTTATTTGGTAGTTTGCATTTGAATAAATATTCACATAAATAAAATTTTATTGTTTTCTTAGATTCAAAGTGACAAGCATGAAAGTTAATAAACTCATAATAAATAAACATTTGCCCAGGAGACCATGTAACAAAAATGAAATGTACTTATAAAGAATAAATAGCATCAAATGCTCAAAATTATAAAATAATTTCAAGGAAACATGTAAGTTACAGAAACTCATCATAGTATTAGATAAACCACTAACTGTATCCAAATATAATACTTCTGAAATGACTGAAGGGAAGGATCATTTCTTCCTAGGCTACCTTACTAACCAAGACATGAGGAACACACGTAATCTGATATTTCTAGCTGTGACTCAGTTCTCTGGTCTTCCCGCCAGGTGTTCTTTATAATGAATGTCACCTAACCAAGACTCAGTAGGATTTATGAATTCCCAAATTGCTAGTCTCATAATTTGTTCCCCAAATGAAAGACTACACAAAAAATGCCTCTAATGACATGCAGCCTCAACTGTCCTACTAATCGGCTTCTATTCAGCAGTCACTCCAAAGCTGCAGAACTTGTTTCTTTGCAGTTCACGTTTCTAGAGGGAGCAAAAGGTATTTTACTGAGATTTCATACCCACCAACATGTATTATTTTATATGTATTCACAACAATGCGATGGTAGTGTGAGTTATACAACATTCTGTTTTAATTATTGACTCCCTAGAGGATTCCAATAACTTCGATTCTGAGTTTTCCTCTGGAGAATACTTCATTTAAAAGATCTTTTAGTCTTTTTTTCATTAATCTAAACTTGTTGAAAATGTGAGGGATACTAATTATACTTTCTAAATCTTTTCCAAGAAGAGGTTTATAATATTATTCTTAATTTTTTCAATAATATAAAATAAATCTGAATGTTTGGTTGAGCTACAGCTCAGCTACAGAAATGAAAATTAATCTCAAGTGTAAAAGAATAGGCAAGAGTATTTTTATAAGTACTTTTTCTATGGCATTTAAAAATTATTAACATTATTTTTTTAGAAGAGAAGGCTTAGAAATTTTCATTAGAATACCTGAGGTTGCAGAATTTAAAATTAAAAATATAACTGCTTACTTGCATGTTGGAACACATGGAAAAGACAAACAAAACATATCCCGGGCATTCTATTTTCATTCCTGCAGAAGTGATATGTGCTACCTTGTGTTACAGACCACAAGAACCACAGAATTAAAAAACAGGAAACTATTTTAAAATAATGACATTATAATATAACCAGGGAGGACCACCTTACTACTAATCTAATTATTGCAGATTTGGAATAATCAACCCCTCTCCATTCCCACACCTAATTTAAGCATCACTGACATGAAACATCAGACCCCGGAAAGGCGTTCTTTCTGTTTCTTTTATTTACATTTGAAATCGGTGTTTTGTTCATGAGTTTAAAGGTTGAACTTGCTGAATTATCTTTCTCTGACAACTTATATGTTATTCTATAACTAAGATGAATTAAATATGGAGTGTGGTTTGAGCATTTTAAATAATATTGATAATGACTATCATTTATTGAGCACATGTGATATGCTAGTACTCTTTTAAAATCTCATTTATCCCAAACTCACACCATCCTCTGAAGTAGGCATTTCATTGTTTCCATTTTGCAAATTGAAAAGAAGTCAGTAAACTCTCTGCGGGCCACACAAGGACAATAACGTACACGGAAGCTCTGATTTTGGCGCAGATCGTCCTCTCTCAGACCCTGTGCTCTCGGAACCCTGCCTGCCGCCTCATCACACCTCCCGCACGTGCAGTCCCACACACACAGTGAACACGCCTGTGCAGCCAAGCCCCAGCTTGGCAGAATGGCAGAAAGCTGTGAATGGTTTTTAGATTTTAGGAATTTAAATGTTTTAAATTTGGAGGCTTTGAATCTTTTTCTCTTAAACACAATTAGACCAACACCTGCCTTTGGGGTTTTAGAAACAAGTTAAATTCACCTTTGTTTTCCCAGTGCTTATTCCAGTGCCTTGCAAAAAGTAGCTGTTCAAACTGACAGTAACCAGAGGGGAGGGGATAATGGGGGGAAAAGGGAAAGGGTCATCAAGGAACATGTATAAAGGACACATGGAAAAGCCAAAGGGTGGGGAGGATCGAGGGTAAGAGGTGGGGATGGGTGGGGTGGGTGATAGGGGGGAGGGGAAATGGAGACAACTGTACTTAAACAATGAAGATAATAAAAAATAGTTTCTTTAAATAAATTAATAAATTAAAACATAAGGCAAATTCTGATCTGTCGGATACTTCTTCAATAAAGTGGAAGTCATTTCTTGCCTATTTGGAAGGGATGATAAAAAGGAAGCACAGCATAGTGGCTAAGGTCATGTATTCTGGACTCAGGTTTCTGGGTCTAAACCCAGAACACATTCACCGTGTGATCTTCTGCAAGTTACTCAACTACCCTCAGCTTCATCATCAGTGAAGTGGAGGCTATGATAACAATTGAATCTATCTTATAGGTTTTACAAAAACTAAATGTGTCTGTATTCGTGAAAGCTCTTACAACAGTTCCTGGCACCCAGTAAGTGCAGTATATGTTAGTGAGTAAAACAATATGAAAAGAAAACTGTGAAAAGGATTTGGGTTAAAAATATATATTAAGTCGATACGCTCACTGAGTGTTGTGCTCTAAAGGAAATTTGGAGCTGCATGTGTGACAATAAAAATGTGTATCAAATTTTGACATCAGTAAGTAAAAAAAAAAGAATTTGCAGTATTTCATAGAAATTTAAAATGTGAAATCCCAGGAACTTTGTCCTGTAGATCATAATCTCATTCAAATTCTGTATAATTTAATTAGTTCTAGATCTATTTTGAATGCAACTTGTTTCTGGTGGTGGTGTTCCGACAATATCAGTATTCTGGGTAAATTGAGCCTTTACAATTTTTCTTTGCACAGCTATCTTTTAGCTGCATCGCAACCAATTCCAGTAACATTATCCCCAGAATCAGTGTGTTTTGAAAGCCAGAGTTTCTCAAGTTACAGTGAAGTATAAACCACCACAGTCCACCATTCCTCCCCTTTGGATTTACTGGGAATCAAAATCGAGCTTATTTAAAAAGCAAAGAAGTGGGATTAATTGAAACTTACTGATTTGGAGAAAATATGTAGGTATAAATACCCAAATATAGGCACCATAGCTAAGGTGACCATATACTTTATTATTCAAAGCAGACTTCTTTTTAAAGTAAAGAGGAAGTTATTAATAATTACACGAGGAGAACAGGACGGACTCAGGACCGTCAGGGTGTCCAACTGTTTGGCATCTCTGGGCCACACTGGAAGAAGAGATGCCTTGGGCCGCACAGTAAATACACAAACATTAACAAAAACTGATGAACAAAAAAAGGTTTTCAGTAAATTTATGATTTAGTGTTGGGCCCCATTCACAGCCAGCCTGGGCCGCATGTGGCCTACGGGCCATTGGTCGGACACCCTGGCAGACAAACTGGATGCACAAACACTGAATACAACCTATACCGGCCACTGTCTTTGAGGTTTTTCAAAATGTCTACCATTCTATGTTGCAGGATTTTCATGAACATTTTTTAGCCTTCTGAAACTGGTGAGTTTGAAAATGTAGCTGCTCATTCCTGTGATGCCTATGATGCTTACTATGTAGACAAAGACAGTATCTTGCTTTCCAGAGAAATAAGTCCGAATTCCTCTAAAGAACACTGCACCTGCTGACCTCTTTGTTATAAGACTACCAATTAATCTCTCTATGAGCACCACATTGAAAGTTCTTAGTAAAGGAATTAACCTCAACCTCATTAACACAACGTTGAGGGTACTTTTAACCTAAAAGTAAACTAATTAACCTCTACTGCTTTGTGAACCACAGTAAATCATGAGAACAGAATCGACTAAAGGTGAAGAGATTGAGTTTGTTGTTGAATGTCAACAGTCCTTTATAACATATCTTTTATTCTTAAAGATTCCATAAAGGATCTTTGTATTAAAATCTGCTAATGCACGGGTGTGCACCGGGTGTTGTGCGGCCATCTTTTCCCAGCTTATGACTATTAGGCCTTAGTCATTTGTGTTACTCTATTTGTAATCCTATGACAAAATTAGCCTTCCTTTGTGTATAAAATTTATTGTCTAAAGGTTGTATGTTAAGCAGGAGGAACAGTCCCAGAAAAGTTGGGACAGAAAAGTTGGGACAGGCAGCATTAAAGCAGAAAGTTACCAACATTCTAATTTTAAAATCTTTAAGTTAATTAATTAAGATCTGCAATATAAAGTAAACTTATAATTTCTAGTTAGTTTAAATGGAAATCGATTTCTCCAAATTAAAAAGAAATGCAATTACTTTTTTAAAATCAGAACTTCTGGTCAAGTGGGCAGTGTAGGTAAACACAGCTTGCCTCCTTGCACAACCACATCAAAATTGTAACTAAACTATAGAGCAACCATCATACAGAACTGTCAGAATTCAAGCTGAATGCAAGTTCCACAACTACAGAATTAAAGAAGAAACCAACTGTGGAATTAAAGAAGAAATGATACTGAGACTGGTAGGAGGGGAGGAGATATGAATGGGCTGTTCCCATACCCACGTGTGGTGTATAAAAATCAGGAAGAATATCTCATGGGCAACGGGACCCAGCCCCATACTAGGCTCTCCAGCCCAGGGTTCCAGTGCCAGGAAGGTAAGTCCCCCAAACTTCTAGCTGTAAAAACCAGCGAGGATTGAGGCAGTGGAAGACAGAAGCTGCTGGAGTTTCAGGAAATTCAGCTTAAAGCACCTATGCAGGGACCCATGGACCTACTTGGACTTACTCCTTCTGAGCTCCAGCACTGGAGCAGCAGCTTGAAAGGCATCAAAGACATACAGGGAGGGACTGAATTGTCCAATATCAGGGTGGGAGCTGGGGGGCGGCTTTCTCCCAGACAGAAGTGCTGGCACAGGCCATTATACCTTTTCTGAGCCCTCCTCTCACAGAGCCACAAGGCCACTAGGTGGACACCATATCTGGAACTCCACCAACCTGGTTCATACTCTTTGCCCCATGCTGGTGATTCTCTGCCCAGCCCCATCCAACTTTTGGGCCCACACAAGCTGTTTCCAGTGGCTTTTCATTATGAATGGCTTGTCTTGGTCCAGCTTCAGATTTTCCTAAATTCTCTCCAACAAGCAGCGTCTGGCTTCAGTGAGTCCCGTACCTCTTGTTAAGTTGCCCCAGGCCTTGCACTAGCAGCAGCCAGCCTTGGTTCACAGTGCTATGATCTAAAAAGGAAAAATAGAGTAAGAAAAATGCCTGAATAAATACATTGAATAATTTATATATGTGCTCTTTCCTCTCTTAATGAACTAGGAAGGAAGAAAAAATACACAGACTTTCAATCAGCATTATCTTCAATTTAGAATTAATGAAAGAAGTTAATCATAGATAAGAGCAGCCTGTAAAATTATTAGCTTAGCAGCCATTTCTTCTTTTCTGTGACCCTGCATTCTTCCTCACTTCCTTATTTCATGGAAACATTGTCCTGTCCCCAAACAATACATGAGCCAGACATGGTAGAAATCATAGGCCACTCAAAAACAGAATTTATCAGTCTTTCAAGTGGCAACCAGATTAGCACTTTTTTTTTTGCAAAATTTAAGGAAATAGTGATCCATATGTCTAGTTTTGCTGTTATCACTTTAATTAAAATCTTTATTTTGAAAAAATATTCAGACCTGCAGAAAAGTTACAAAATATTACAATGAATTCTCTTATTACCTTCATCGGAACTCAGCTATTGTTTATAAGTTGCCACATTTGCTTTGTCTCTCTCTACATTTGCCTGGATAACATATATACATATTTTTCTTTTCTGCCCTGTTATTTATTTTGCTGAGCTATTTGAAAATCACTTGCAAAGACCATGGCCCTTCAGCCTTAAAAAAACTGCAATGTTTTATCTCATAATCCAAAAGAATTTATTTCTATAACTACAGATAAATTATCAAGTGCAGGAAATTTTATACTTATACAGAACTATTATCTAATATGCCCTATCTTCAAATTTTTCCAATTGCCCCTGTATTTTCCTTTAGCTAATTTGTTTTTAGCAATTCAGGATTTAAACCTGTATCACACATGGCAGTTTGTTACCATGTTTCTTTAATCTCTTCTAATCAAAATCACTTCCTTAGCCTTTCTTGACAGTGATATTTCATGACAGTGATATTCTTTAAGAATAAGGGCTCCTTGTTTCATAGAACATTCAATATGAATTTGTTTGGCAAATCCTTATAATTTCAGTCTAATTATAATTTTTGTGATATATAATATATACATGATGTTGTATCCTTTTTAGAACATTACCAAAAGCACCTAGTATAAGTTTATCCCATTATTACTGATGTTAACTTTGATATCCCACCATACCATTTTTCACATGGCTTGAAAAAAAAACAGGAAAATGAAATGTAACAATACCCTTAAATCAACATCAATAGGATAAATTTAACAAAAACATGCAAGACATTGTGAAATGTCTTGAAAGACATAAAAGACATGAAAGATCAAGGAACTTTCCTGAGTTCTTAAAGGTTTTTTCAGCTTATCTAATAATTAAATTTACATGAAACAGATTAACAAAATAAAATAACCAACTATAATTACATATGTATGTATGAGCACCCCACATACATAAGAGGTTCAGAGACAAGGAGGGAAAACGTGTGTGTGAAGGTATATATATATATATGATATATATGATATACATATATATGATTTTGAACTGGTGAGGAAAGCATCTTAGGGCAGGATGATAAGCTGTTCAATAATTAGTGGTTTGCCCTGTTCTAAATAAAGCTCATAAACCATTATATCTGGTCATAACTCTTTTCATAGCTCAGGGCCCTAATTTAAATTCTTTTAGGGAGCTGCAAAAGTATCTCTTGATCCCGGAAGATCTTGGTTGCCTTTAGCTTAAAATACTCCACATACTGATACCACTAAGGCATATATTGGGGTGACTTGTTCTGAATGCCTACAACATCTGCATTAAACAACCCATAAATATTGATGAGAGAAGTTCAGGAGTGAACAAGTAAGTGGAGAGATTTTTCTGGGCTCATGAATTGAAAGTCTCAATTTTCTAAAGATTTCTAGTCTTCTCAAATTGATTTACAATCCTAATAAAATTATAGCAGACTCTTTTAAATATAAAGTAACAAGCTGATTCAAAAAATTATATGAAAATGGAAAGAATTTAGAATAACCAATGCAATCAGAAAAAAAATAACAAGATTGGAGGGCTCAAACCCCCTGATTTTAAGAATTACTATAAAGCTACAGTGGAGTGACAGTGAACTATTAGTGTAGGTATATGCAAATAGATCAATCAAACAGAATAGTCTAAATAGGTCTTTACATATATACACTTAATTGATTTTTTATAAAGTCACCAAGGTAATCCACTGGGGAAAGGTAACTATTTTCAACAAAGTTAGATTAAGTGGGAAAATATGAGAAAATGGATCTTGATCCTTATGTTATACTGTGCAGAGAAATTAATTTGTTGTGGATTATAAACCAAAGCATAAAGGTTAAAATGATAAAATTTCTAGAGATAAATTTTAAAAATCTTTGTAACTTTGAGTGGGAAAAGAGATCTAAGAAAGTATACAAAAGGTACTACCCATAGAATAAAAAATGATGATTTGAACATCATCAAAATTAAAAATTTATATACTTCAAAATATTCTATTAAGAACACGAAAATTGACTCAAGCAGAGAAAATATCATCAGTGCATTTATTTGACTAAGGCAGTGGTTTTCAACCTTTTTAATCTTATGGCACATGTAAACTATTTACTAAAATTCTGCCACACACCAAACTACATTTTTTGCTAATCTGACAAAAAATAGGCATAATTTTTATTCATTCACACCAGAGGGCTATTGTTGTGTTGGCTGTTGACATTTTTTAATTTGACAGTTTAAGAGAGAAGAAATCAGTGCCCCTGGTGAACGAGTCAGGTGTTGCATGTTTTAAAATTCTTGCAGCTTATTTCACTTAGCATTATGCTCTCCATTTCCATCTATGCCATTGCAAAGGGTATAAGTGAAATAAGTCAGGCAGTAAGGGACAAATACCATATGATCTCATCTTTAACTGGAACATAATCAACAAAAGAAAAAAGCAAACAAAATATAACCATAGACATTGAAATTAAAAACATTGTAACAATAGCCACAGGGGAGTGGGGAGGGGATAGTGGGGAGAGGGGTCTACAGGAGCTACTATGGGGACATAAGGATGGGATCAAGGGGGAGGGTGGAGGTAGGGGAGGAAGGTGGGACTGGCTGGGGTGGGGTGGAGGGAAGGGGAGAAAATGCAGACAATTGTAACAGAATAAAAATAAATTAATTAATTAAATTTAAAAAATAAATAAAATAAAATTATTGCAGCACAGAAGTTCAAAATCACTAGACTAAGGAGTTATATTCTCTCTCTATATGTATCTAGCACATCTAATATATCATACATAATATAAATAACATTCAATATATGTGTTATATATGTGTTTCTACAAATCATTAATGAAGCAACCAACAACTCAAATAAAAAAGATGGGCAAAAGACTTGTACTGATACTTCAAAAAATAAGATACATAATGGCCAATTAACACGTGAAAAGGGAAATGCAATTTAAAAGCAAAATAAGATGCCATTTAACACCCACCAAATAGATAAAAGACTGACAACACCAAATGTTGATGAGGGCGTGGAGCAACTGAGACTCATACATTACCAGTGGGGTTGCTAAGTGGTATAAACACTTTGAAAAACTGTTAGGGTTTCATTATAAAATTAAACTTGCACCTACGTTATGGTTCAACATTTCCTCTTCTAGGTCATTATCCAAGAGAATAAAAGAGCTTGTGTACAAAAATGATCTGTGTAAAGTGTTTACAGCCTCATTAATTTAAAATAGCCCAAATCTGGAAACAACCCAAATGTTCATCGACAGGTGACTGGCTACATAAATGGTGGTATAGCCATCAATGGTATATCAATCAGTAGTAAATAATACCAAACTATCAATATAAACGAACAACAACATGAATGATTCTCAAAAATGTGTTGAGTGAAAAAAGACAAATAAAAGAATACTGCATAATTTAATTTATGTAGAGTTCAAGATTAGAAAAATTAAATTACAGAGATAGAAATCAAAACAGTTGCTGCTTATGGGCGAGGGGGTGTAAGAATTGCCTGGAAGGGAGTATTGTGGAGGGAGAAACTTTCCTCTGCCCACAGGTTCTTTTCAGTGGTCTAGTAATCAAATAGATATGATTACCAAGAGAAAGTGACCAAATTTAACTGTATACATATGTATGGGAGCCCTGCATACATGAGAGAGTCAAAGACCCCACACACATGAGACAGCAAGGGAAATGGAGGTATATAGGGCATACTGAGCTAGGAATGATATAATGTACCTTGGGGCTTCAGAAGGTAACTTCAGGAAAAGCATCTATTCAGCAATTATTAGTTTTCCCTGCTATATAGATAGGCAATATCATTTCTGGGGATAACTCCTGTGGTGGACGAGGCTCCCAATCCAAATTCCGCTTCCCCACCCCATAGTCAGGCTAGGTACCGCCAACTTAAAATAATTTGCATACCACGGAGGCACATCTTGGGGTGGCTCATTCTGAGACCCTATGGGAACATACAGGAAATTTTTAGAGCGATGAACATATTCTACATCTTGATCTGTGTGTTGTTTATATGAGTCTCTATATTGCTCCAAACTTAACAAATTGCATACTTAAATTTGCATTTCACTGTACATAAATTTTTCCTCAATTTAATACAATCATAATATATTTTAAGAGTCCATACAGTCATTACACAGACTTCAGTGAGACATAAATAAATGCATCAAGGGGAAATGCATTCTTTAAATTCTGGACATTTACTTTCACATGTAGGAGAATTAATATATTAACTATTTTGCTAATTGGATATTCAGCATGGCAACAAAAATCACAGTCAATAACTCATTTTCTATGTTTTTTCTAAGTTGAAAGGCATTAGTAATATCATGAAATACCAACCAGAATTCATTTCCATAATTTAGGGAGTAAGGGTAACACATTTGATTAGCAACTACTTTTGTTTATTTTTCCCAGTTGCCTCTCAGATTATAAAATGCCTTAAAGGAACTAAATCAATTATTTTATTATATGTTAGTCTATTTTGTATTCACTTTTACCTCTTGTAACAATGATAGTTTGTAATTTTAAATCCAATATTTTATTCTCCTAAAACTATCTAAATCAATTTCATTTAATTCTCTTTTACATTAGTAAAGGGTGTGTCGGTTTTGTTTAAGGGCATCATTTTTATTTTTAAGTGGCAAATAGATCTTCAATAATCTGTGAGCTCTTCAGGATAAGTATTCTCAATTGATTTCTGTTTGTACTTTTCAAGATTCTATTATGGGAAAAGGCAGAAACAGCCATTTTTATTAAAGTCACTTTTTCTTTGATGCAGATCCAAGCATTGGTCAGTAAAGAAAGGGAACTGGAACCATAGAAGGGGTTTCTTTGGTAGGGCTAATTTCTAAGTGGGTTTTTTAATCAGGAGCACAAAGGGTATGAGGAAATTAATTGTGTAATACAAAACAATAGGTGCTACTCATGTGGTTAAGTGAAGCTCTTCTCCACCCAAATACTGATATCTAGAATGCCAAAGCTTTCTTTGAAGACTAAAAGAATCATGTTTAAATGTGTAGTTATGTTGGGATTAATATGGCTACATTCAAGAGATGGTAGTAGTTGAATTATAAATATGTCTCAAAAGAAAGGTTTATGTATGGCTACTAGAGCTGAGACAGACATATCTGAGACGCAAACTTACCATTTGATTGACCTTGAGGAGACGGGCATAAAGGGCAACCAGGTTTCCTCAGTGGCCAACCCTTGGTGCCCTCCTGCTTTCTGGTGTGCAAAGTCTACCAAGGCACTCTGACCCAAGTTTTGTATTTCTCCCTTTCTTTCATTCTTTGTGTCTAACAGTTGAAAAGCGGTTCAAAAGCACACCTGAAGCCTATTGCACATACAACTGAATTACTTAATAAGATTTTTCTAATGAAAAATCATGAAAGTCAAATTATATTCTAATTATTTTGTCTGTAATTGACCACTTAAGATTATTGAAATATATATTATTGAAATTAATGTCTCATATTTTAATATTATCATTCTGATTACATATATCAGTTTAAAATTTTTAAGACTTCACTTGTATAAATGAAAGCTTCATTTCAGTAATCCTATTCTTTTAATTATAAACTGAACCATCATGTTTCGGACAAGTAGGAGGATGAGATACATCTTCTTTTTTAATTGTTATAAACATTAGATTATGATCTATGGTATTTAAGAAATATGTGGAGAGATTACTCTCTATGAAAAATATGATTTTCAGAATAGAAAGACAAAGGTTTATATTTGCTACTCAGTTATTGGAAGAGACAGAAAAAAAAAGAAGAAAGATTCAAATATAGGAAAACACACCTGAAGTAAAAAGAAAGGGGCCTATAGTGGAGAGTGAGTAGGGTAGGAAAACTGCTTTAAGGCAATAAGGAAAACATATTTTACATATATAAATATATTTATACTAAATATATATTTTATTTTTATTTTTTAAAGATTTTATTTATTTATTTTTAGAGAGGTAGTAAAGGAGAGAGAAAGAGAGGGAGGGAAATATCAATGTGTGGTTGCCTTTTGCACTCCCCCAACTGGGGACCTGGCCCACAACCCAGGCGTGTGCCTTGACTGGGAATCAAACTGGTGACTCCTCGGTTCGCAGGCCGGCACTCAATCCACTGAACCACACCAGCCAGGGCTAAATATATATTTATATATAAATGTATTTAAATATAAATGTATTTATTATAAATGTATTTCTACATAAATATATTTTATATTATATATATTTCATATTATATATTTATATATAAATATATTTTAGAGAGAGAGAGAGACACTGCTGACTTCCTCCCCTCAGGAGAAAACATGCCAATGAAATCTCTGACAAGCCAAAGTTCAAGAGGGCTGTTGGAGACTAGACAGCATGAGCCTAGAAGGATGAATTCTTTAGTGTGAAGAATATTTATTCCTGAGCTCTGCTTACTGTTCTACTAGGAGCTAAGGTAAGAGTGATGAGTAATGGATAAGAGGACACCCTAATTGTTCTCTGTAACAAAAGTAGCAGGACTGGAATTCATTATATCTTATTGTGTGAGTACCATATATTGACATTGACACAGGTGAAAGAACTTCCCTTTTATAGATAAAAGGTCTTTGTTCCAAATACCAATTTACTTTTCCAGATGTAGAAGTGAATACGTGGGGTCTATTTTGCCTTCCGCTCCTCATCTCTTTGAGAAGTAATTAGATTACGCCTCATAGAAAACAAGGTAATAATGATAATGGCACTTCAACCTTTGAGTCAATTTAAAACAGTATCTAGAGATGAAATGCTGCAGAATCATGAAATTTTAAGATGGTAAGCAATTGGGATCACCGATTATGCTTTCTAGGAAATACACTAATGGTTATTGTCCCAGGGCAGCTGCCCCACAAATGCTAACCAACTAACATGCTTTCTGCCTGCCTTCCAGCCTCTTTTCCTCCCCTTCTTTTCTTTATATCTCCTTCCCTTCTTTATTTTAACAACTTTTATTTTACAAATGTAGAAACCAAGGCTAGGCAACCTGCCCAAGCTTAACTTGACATCAGGACCAGGGTCCATATCTTCCAATTTGTAAATCAGGGCTGCTGTTCCTATTATATAGTGAAAACATTGTCTTCCTGCTCATGCTCTCAACTAAGCAATCTTCTAACAATTATCAATATTTAGTTTCTTTTTCTTGAAGGTGAGGAGCCCTCTGCCTGAATTTCAAGTCAGCATCTCACTGAGTTTGAGCAATTATATATGATCTTATTTCCTCATTGAGCATTTAATTTGCTTTTTTTGGTGCTTTTTAAACAACCCTTCACCACACTTGTTCCCCGATATATCACATGAAGTGATGTAAATTGATAAAGCTTCTTGAGCAGGTTAGTGCTCTCTGTACTGTATGTTAACATAGTGAAGCCTATTTGCCATAAAATGATATAGCAACATTTTAAGAGGGGAACTCACATCTCACAGACCATCTACAGAGGTATTTGAAATGAAATGGCATGCAGATCTATTTGAGTTGGTAAACCTAATTTATTCTGCTTTATGAGCTCTTGCAGGTAGTTTTGAAGGGTTTTTGCATTTGTGTTCATAAGAAATGCTAACATCAGCCAGGCTTCTCTCTGTCATGAAGACAATTACACTGCAGAGAACAAAAAAATAAATGAAGACAGTCCATTCTAGTTACAGCTAGACTTTCAGAGTTTCTCTTTCTGAGTTGCTTCAGTCATACAGTCCTTAGAGATTATGACCTGTTCAAAGCACCAGTGTCCTGCATGCCGAGGTCACACTGTATTGTTTTGGCTCCCACTTGAGCCTAGGAAGACACTGGGGGTAGGAAAATTAGAGCAACCCCAGTGATGATATTTTCTTTCTGCATGATGTTCCCTGATGACTGCACTCTTAATTTGTCCAATTGTAGAAAATAATGGTACATTCAACTTTTTAAAACTCTATCTCTTAAGAAGATAAGTGTTTGGTCAGAGTTTTGAAAATACACAATTCTGTTTGCTGCTACCTTCATTTTTTGGCCAAAAGTCCTTGTTACTTTGACATTTAATTGTATGTGTGTGATGTTGACTTACACACTTAGTATCCAGACTTAGGTGTCTGTGATCTGTTTTTCCCCAAATCATTTTTTTCTTTAATTCCTAAATTGTAGTTAGGGAAGAAAACTTTTATAATATAATATTTCAACATTCTACTCTTTTTTTCATTCACTATAATATTACAATACAAGGTGATTAAGAGATCTAAACATGGGAGGGCTTCATTATCAAAGTAGCTTTTCATTTAAATCTTATTACCCTATTTCATTAGAAACGTATTAAAACTCAGTATATGCACCGTTAAGATTCAGGTGTTGTATTTTAAGAAGACAGGATTCTAAAGTTGAGAATCATAATGATGACCTGGCTTTTTTTTTAGCTTACATGAGGAGTTGCATAAAAAATTAACCTACCTGTAAGACGTGGACTTAAACCAAACAGACTACCAGTCAGAAAAGACTATTTCCAGGAAAGGTAGAGAGCCAGCTAGTTAGTGTAGGCTGGAGCAGGTTCTTGGAGGCCCCCGAACAATCCTCTAGTAGCTGGGTCATGTGGTAGTCTCTGGGGCCGTGCAGCCAAGGTAGTGTGGGCAGCATTCAAAGTGTCATTAGTGGCTGTCTACCAAACTATGCAGTACTTTGTGATTTTATTAACAGAAATGACTATCCTGGGTATAATTATCAAATAACAGTACATGTGTATATCATACATATAGATATATAACTTTATGTCTTTTATTACATATAATTTATTACATAGGTGAATTTTCCTCAGTATGAACAGTACAACTAAGATACTTACTTAGTTTAAATCTACAATTAAAGGAAATATCTTTTATTAGGTAAACCCAACATTATCTTTTAATATTCATTAGAACTCTTGTGTCACATGAGAGTTTTCAAAATTCTTTGAAATGGGATTACTAGGGGCTACATGGTTTTGTTTTGGGTTTTTTTCTGTTGGGATTATACCCTAAGGATCCTGAAACACCAATTCAGAAAAATCTATGCACCCAGTGATCTTCATTCTTGACTAGAAACCCTCCATAAGCAAAGCTTGGGATGGTAAATTTCTGTACTCCTATTAAAAATTCACTAGAGTGGTTATGTGGGGGAGGAAGTTACTTATTGGGAGGAAATGTAGAAGATTATCTCATTCATATATGAAATAATAGGTTCTTCTATTCAAAATTCTTTATGAAGATTGTATTGGTGGAATGATTCACAATTTCTCTCACTCTAGCTGAGTTCTTACAGTGTACCTGAGTTTGCCTCAATATCAGCTATTCAAAAAAAAAAGAACTTTTTGGAAACTTTGTGAATCACTCTATCATGTCTGCTTTGAAGTTTCTATGTAAATGTAGCATCCTTGAAAGAGACAATATTATTGATAAGACGAATCACTATGACATTTATTTATTTCAAAGTTCTAAATAATGCTAGCGCACGGCCTATTAATAAAATACATCTGTCATATTCGATGTGTAAAAATGTAAATGTAATTACTATTAAAATTAAATTTTTCTAATGACAGACTAAAAAATTCAGATAGATTTAAAATTTTTTTAAGCTGTGTTAACAGTGGCTGATAGTGAATAAAAACTAAGTCCCCCCATGCTTTTATAGCACTTCCCACCCACAACTGGGAGAGAGTGAGCGATGGACATAAAGTGCTGATCTAAGGTGTTAGAAGTTTCACCAGGTTTTAATGAGCCTCACAAATCACCCCAGATGGCAGTCTGATATACTGCAGCCTTTCTAATACAGTTTGCTTCCCTACTGTTTAGTGACACTTAAGTGAGCACAAAAGTAGAGGGATGCACCTGATGAAGAATACTGCTGGCAAAGTGTGAAGTGCAAATTTGGCTTTAGTTCTCATCTATGATTATCTTCCCTTTCTTTGAATTGAAGGTTAGCATGTTGCAGTTGTTCCTGGACCTGCTTGGGCATTGGGGAGAAAAGTAACCTAATGTTAACTCTCCTGACTGCCATGTTTCCTGTCTTCGCTCTCACCTTCAACATTTCCAATCCCCTCTCTCCATAGTCCTTGTCCTGTCTCACTTTGAACATGCAAAAAAATATTGCCTAAATTTTTTTAGAGAGGGAGGGTAAAGAAGAGGGCTATTTTATAATCTTCTCATTGGTTACTCTCTGATTTTTATTTACTTCTTTCTATGTCAGATTTCTTAGGTTTCTTCTTCTTACCTTTTTTCCTGCATTTCCCTACCTCTCTGTCCATTCTCAAGTCCCAGAAATCTTGGAATCCCAGTCATCCTAGTGAAATTTCACTCTCAAATTTCACCAAGGATATCTTCACTGTAAGGTTGCCTTCTCTTCTTCTGAATATGCTCCAGAGAAATCTTCTTTCTTGTATTTCTTGATATTATAATACCCTCCCCTATGAGTCTTTGATTCTCATCTCCTACTGTCTTCGGATCTTCATTCTTTATTATTATTGTTGATTTGTTAACTGCAGTTTTACTTCTCAACTCCTACCCATAGGACTGTTTCTCCACCTTTATTCAAGTACAATTTCCTGATGACTAGTGTTTATTTCATTTTCATTCCAATTATCCTGTATTTCACTACCAGCATAATCATATTTGTCCCTGTTTTCAACTATTTCTTTTTCTCAAAATATCAAAAATATTCAAATTATTCAAGTTATTCTTCCTGCTTTCTGTCTAAAGTTTATGTTTTTATGTTAAATTGTAAGGTCTCTCATAAACCAACTCTACTCTACAGGATGAAGTTTCTAAAATACTTTAACTGTGGCCAATCAAAAATTATTTTATATTGTAAAAACACTCACATATACATATACATGCACACTGTACTGTATACTCACACAATTGAAACAAGTTTCCTGAAAAGATACTTATACATACTACATACAAGTTACTCCCATTTTCTTATTTTGTTTCCTACAAATATATAGGTTTTGAGCCCCTAAGTTGACTTCTTGTCATGATCCCACCTACTTCTTGTCCACATCACATGAAGTGGCCCAGCTTCTCTGCTTTTTCATCTCTTCACCCTCTGCCCCCTCAACTCTCTTTGGAAGAGTGTACCCCCATCCTACAAACACACCTACTCTTGATTTTGCATTTCATCTAGGTTTTTCCATTGTAAGTATTTTCTCATCATGGAGACATCTCTTCCAGCTTCAGCTCTTAAAAATCTTCAGTTCCTCCGAAGGACAACATTTCTAAATCTGTCCGATACAGATGACACATAATCCCAGCTGATTTTTTAATGGTTTTATAATAGTACATTTTCTTTCTATCCAGTTCATAAACTCATTAAGAATAGTACTATGTTCCTTATGGCACATTAATTGGTCAAAACAAAGCTACAAGTTTCTTTTTAAGGTAATAGGACAATAAGATACTAATTAATTCATTTGTCAAACTGATGGATTTATATGATAATGTGAAAAGAACTCAGTTTCCAAGGTCTAGGTACAAATCTTAGCTCTACTATTTATAAGTCATGTGCTCTTGGTCAAAGTCCTATCTCTTTCTCATTTGTAAAACTAGGACACTAGAACCTGACTCAGAAAATTGCCAGAAGGATGAAAGGAGAATACTTGTGAAAACCCCTAGCATTTACTGGAAACCTAATGAATATGTGTTGCTAAATATGCTGTGTTGGCACATAACCATTTCACTGCTTTTTTGGCCTTTTTATATTTGTTTTTAATATTTTCAAATATAATATTTCCAGCACTCCTGTTACACATTTCTGACTTTGCCAATTACCCACTAGACCTTTCTTTCTAAATGTGATGCTTGAGATCAGGTCTAACAAACCATAAAGAGGGAAACTATGCATGTCTTCAGGTTCTGGTTTCTGGGTGACTCTGAATTGCTCTGGAGAGCAAAGAGGTACAACCAGGTTCTATATTGTATTTTCTTTGTAGAAAGCCAATTATCATAAGATTTGCTTCCATCAACTCTAAGGGCTCATTATGCCAAATTAAATTAACTTTAAAATGTTTTACTTAAAAATTAAAAGTTTCTTTAAAAAATAAAACAAAATATTTTGAGCTAATTTCTCATTTTGATGGGAGGGTTGTATTTTAGCCATTAGCATAGCTTAGTTATTTTACCAATTATAAGAGCTTTTTTTTTAATTTGGGAAAGTAAGGTTTTGTATTTCAAGATAAACTAGGACACCAAGTTTTAGAGGCACATATTGCATCAGATTATAGCACTAAATTTAAATTCATTTTCAACTTTCTGTGCTATGATATATGCAGATTGAGAGGAAAGTGACACACATAAAATCATGTCTGTTAAGCTCTTTAAATTTAAAAAATAGGTTTTTACTCACCAAGTCTCCCAAGAGTGGAACTCGCTGGCATAAATTATCTAACATCAGGTAGGTCTCCCAGAGTACCCGAGACAGACGGCAGATGTGAAGGCTAGAGATGCGAGAGGTAAACAAACGTAAATGTAAGCATGATTTTCCCACTAATATTAGTTTACTTCTACCCTAAAGTCAGTATAAACTCTCTATCTTTTGTATTTTATTTGGATTTTATTATGCGTGGTAAACATGTACCCTCTGATGTGATGACAAATTTCTGACAGACTTTCTGCCCACACCCACCTCATAGCTTGATTTCCTTACCTATGTTTCTCCCTATTTAAGAGATATGTTCCTAGGTAATACACTCATGCCATATCAACCTATTGAAATCATAACCTCTACCAGTTTCAGTTTATTCAACTAGAATATAAGTACTATAGTATAGATAGATGTATTATGGACATTATTAGATTATATATGTATATTATTTTAAGAATAGGTGAGAATGCATCATCTACTATAAAAATTTGAAAAACTGTGAATCTATATCAGTCAAAAGTTATAAAAGTTTTTCTAGAATTAAATAAATAAGTTAAATTTTTTGTTGTTTCCGATTACCTCTGCTCCTTTCAATTAATATGTAAAATTAGAAAAATATCTTTTGCTGTTATATTTGGTACCCTAAGGATATCTGCAAATGTTTGTGTGAAATGAAAGCATTAGACCTGATTATCCTTGTCCTAAAAGAAAGATACTTTTATAAAAATTTAATTCCTTTAAGATCCAATGGTCTTATTATGCTCCCCAAAATATTTCTAGCAAAATTTGTGTTTCATATATAAGTCTGACATTTTTTTCTTGGTCATATGAGCAGTAAGAACTATTGGAGCCATAAGTACTGAATGAAGCTTTCCCTTCAATTATGTAAGTTACATATCAATAAAGGCTTGACCTGTTCTCAGAAGAGGCAGAACAAGAACTTCTAAAAATGTCATTCCAGTATTTCTTAGTGTTGGAATTTAAAGAAATAACATCTTCTGAAAATTCTAGTTCTTAATAAATTCATGTCACAAGAAACAAAAAGCTAAAGAATGTTAAAAGACCTGTGGCTTCAGCCGATATAAAATTGTTAATTATTTATTCAAATTGCCTCAAAAAATGGTAGAGATATTTACCAGATAATTTTTTCTTTGAATTTTCTCTCCTTCATACCATAGGGCTTAATAATAATTTTGTTTTATATGACCATATAGTCAACGTTAACAATTACCTTCAAGTTAAACTAACTCTCAGTTGATGGGTCTCAAAATTGATCCTATCTAAATCTTGATTCATATCTGCATAATCCCATTGTTAGTGGGTTAGAGAAATCTTTCAGGAGATCTTAGCTAATCATTTGTGTGATTAGCTTTTATCCTCCAAGTACTGAGTTTCACAAAGCAAACACTAGACTATGAAAGTTAGGACTAATATGTGGCTTATCTCAGGCAAAATTCAGCCACCAGTTGCCTTTATTTCACTGCCCAGAAATTTCCCCATTGTTTTCTTTTGTGCAGCTGCTTTGTCCTTGGGGATTGTAAAAAAATTCCAAAATTATTTCATGAAAAATATAATTAGGATTCTTTTATTTTATATGTGTGTATGCAAATAATGGGACTACATCAAACTAAAAAGGTTTTGCACAGCAAAGGAAAACATCAACAAAATAAAAAGACAACCCACAGAATGGGAGGCCATGTTTGCCAATACATCTGCAGTATAAATACGCTGCAGCAGTTCACAATCATCAACACCACATCCTGCAGCTGCTGCTGCTCCAGCTACTCCCACTGTCCAGGCCGTTCCCCAAGTTATCACGCAGCAGCCTGCTGTTCCCGTACAAGGTCAGGAGCCTTTGACTGCTTCCATGTTGGCATCTGCCCCTCCTCAAGAGCAAAAGCAAGTGTTGGGTGAACAGCTGTTTCCAATCATTCAAGCCATGTACCCTACTCTTGCTGGTAAAATCACTGGCATGTTGCTGCAGATTGTTAATTCAGAACTTCTTCCTATGCTGGAGTCTCCAGAGTCTCTCCGTTCAAAAGCTGATGAAGCTGTAGCTGTACTACAAGCCCACCAAGTCGAAGAGGCTGCACAGCAGGCAGCTGACAGTGCCACTGGTGTGCCAGCTGTTTAAAATTGATCAGGGATCATGAAAAGAAACTCGTGCTTCACCGAAGAAAAATATCCAAATACTGAAAAACTTAAGTATTATGGGAAAAACATCACAAAATATAAAACAAAATTTTGAAAAAAGAGAAGGAAATTTTGGACCTTATGTGCCGAGCAAATGCCAGGTCTAGCAAACATAATTCTAGTCCTAGATTACTTATTGATTTACAAATAACAACAACAAATGACACAAAACTAGTAAAATATAAAAATAATGTGTTATAGATCCTGGGAATAGAATTTTCAGCAAAATACCTAAATTTAAAGCATTCTTTTTTTGATTTTGTAATTATTTACTGTGGAATAGCTCAGAATGTCTCTTCTGTTTTAAATAACAGAATTGATAATTGAGCAAGGAATTGTTTTGGATTATAAAATTCTTGCTTTATTAAAAATTCCTCAAACAATGAAAAAAAGGGCAACTCACAGAATGGAAGAACATTTGCTGATACATATGAGAAGTGGTTAATACTCAAAATTTATAAAGTACTTACAAAACTCAACACCAAAAAAACAAAAAAAACAATTAAGAAATAGGCAAAGGACCTAAATAGACACTTCTCCACAGAGGACATACAGATGGTCAATAGACATATGAAAAGATGCTCAACTTCACAAATCATCACAGAAATGCAAATTAAGACCACAATGACCTATCATCTCACACCTGTCAGATGGCTATCATCAATAAATCAACAAACAACTAGTGCTGGTGAGGTTGTGGAAAAAGGGAAACTCTTTTGCACCCTTGGAGGGAATTCAGACTGATGCAGCCACTGTGGAAAGCAGTGTGGAGATATCTCAAAAAAAATAAAAGTGGATCTGCTTTTTGACCCAGGATCCCACTTCTGGGAGTATATCCAAAGGAACTCAAAACACTATTTGGGAAGAACATAAGCTCCCCTGTGTTCACTGCAGTGTTATTTACAATCACCAAGATGTGGAAGCAGCCCGAGTGTCCATCAGAACATGAGTAGATAAAACAAGTATGGGACATTTACACAGTGGAATTCTACCTGGCCATAAAAAAGAAGAAAATTTTGCCCTTTGCAACAGTATGGATGGACCTGAGAACATGATGCTAAGTGAAATAAGCCAGTCAGTGAAAGAAAAATACCACATGATTTCACTCATATGTGGAATCTAATCAACAAACTGAACTAACAAGCAAAACACAGACAGAGACTCATAGATGGAGAGCACATGACAGCTCATGGGAGGGGGGATTAGGGGGTGGAGGAATTGAGCAAAAAAGAAAAAGGACTCATGGACATGGACAATCACAGTGTGGTGATTGCTGTGGGGAGGAGGGTATAAGGGGACTAAATGGTAATGGGAAAAATACAATAGAGATTAAATTTGAAAATAAAAGAATGTGTATGTATGGTCCATTACAAAATGAAAGTAAACTAGAGAAATAGGGTAAAGATAGTGGGTCACATTTTCAAAATCTGTTAAAATTTGTACTCCATTGTTAATCTTCCTCTTGATCTGATATTCACATGGGAATTGACCATTTCTAAACTAACAAATGTGCCTTGGCTAGTGTGACTCAGTTGGTTGAGCGTTGCTCTACAAACCTAAATGTTGCAGGTTCAATTCCCAGTCAGGGCACATGCCCAGGTCACAGGTTTGGTTCCTTGTTGGGGTGCCTGCAGGAAGCAACTGATGATTATTTCTCTCTCACATCAATGTTTCTCTCTCTTTCTCTCTCCCTTCCCCTCTCTATGAAATCAATAAAAAAGAAAATAAATAAATAGACAACCAAAACACATTTCTTTTAAAATTTTTATCACTGACATTATTGTATATCTCCTCCATTTCTCCCTCTTTTGCCCACCTCCACACAACCCCCACCCTCCCTTCCCCTGGCCTTCACCACATTGTTGTCTGTGCCCATGGGCTAGGCATATATATTCTTTAGCTAATCCCTTTACCTCCTTTCATCCAGTAATAAACATTTTTTAAATAATAGATTTTAGTTTTTAAAAAGTCCAAGCTGACTGTGTAGTATAGAGAAAAAAGTAAGAGTCTTTTACATGTCCCTTTGAAATCCAGCTCTACTCCTCAGAGATTAACTCTTCTTTTTATTTGAAATCACTAATTTCTTTTTCAATTGTACCACTTAAGGCATTACATATAATGGTGTAACCAAGCAAAGTGGGGCTCATGCAGGTAGAACCTTGGTGAATGACCCAACAATTAGTGATGAAGGAAACAGGTTTCTATTTACAGGATTCCAACCTGGGGGGTGGGAGTGCTTAACTGCTTTTAACCAACTCCTTGTGAATTCCTTCCATACTAAAACACTATTGGCTAAAAAAATATTACTAAAGATCCAGAGCCTCACACATTGCCTGGCACATACTGGACACTCACTGAATATTTTTTGAAGAGAAATAATGGATTTTAAAAAAGAACTAAATAAATAAAGAGACATTCTATGTTCATGGATAGAAAGTCTCAATATTGTCAAGATGTCAGTTCCTTCACACTTGGTCTATAGATTTAATGTAATCCCAATCAAAATCCCTGGAGGTTTATTTTGTGGTTATTAACAAACTGATCTAAATTTTAATGGGAAGTGAAAAGACCCAGAAAATCGAACACAATGTTAAAGGAGAAGAACAATGTTGGAGAACTGACAACTGGTGCTACCCGACCTTGTGACTTATTATAAAGCTACAGTAATTGAGACAGTCTGGTACTGGCAAAAGAATAGATGAATAGATCAGTGGAATAGATTAGAAAGCTCAGAGATAGATGCACGTAAATACAGTTATTGGATCTTGGATGAAGGAGTAAAACAATTCAATGGAACAAAGGTAGTCTTTTCAACAAATGGTGTTGGAACAACAGAACAGCCACATGCAAAAAATAAAAATAAAAGAATCTAAACATAACTTACACCCTTCACAAAAATCCTCTCAAGTTGAATCATGGATGTAAATGTAAAATTTAAAAAAAACTATAAAACTCCTAGAACATATCACAGGAGAAAATGTGGATGACATTAGGACTGGAATGGACTTTTTGTATACAACAGCAAAAGCATGATCTAAGAAAGAAAAATAAGCTGGACTTTATTAACATCAAAAATTTCGGCTCTACAAAAGAAACAGTCCAGAGAATGAAAAGACAAGCACAAACTGAGAGAAAATATTTGCCAAAAAAAAAAAAATCTGGTATGGGACTCTTCTACAAAGTATACAAGGAACACTGAAAACTCTACAGTAAGTACATAAACAAAAATATTTAGAAATGGGTCAAAAACCTTAATAGACACTTTTCCAAAGAAGATATACAGTTGTAAATAAGGGAAGTACAAATTAAAACATCAAACGATATGCCACTGTATACTACTGTACTGTCAGAGTGCCCAAATTTGACACACCGACAGCACTGCCTGCCAGTGAGAGGGTGGGGCCCCAGCACCTCCCATTCACTGCTCAGGGGAAAGCGAAGGGGCACAGCCACTTTGGAACACACTGACAGTTTCTTACAAAACTAAACATATTCTTACATATGATCCAGCAATTGCATGTGCTCTGTGGTATTTGCTCAAAAGAATTGAAACCTTTTTCCCACAGAAAAACATGCACATGGATGTTTATATTGGTTTTATTCATAATTACCAAAAATTAAAAGCAACCAAGATGTCTTTCAGTAGGTGAATGGATAAATATATTGTGGTGAATTCAGACAATTAAGTATTATTCAGTGTTAAAAAGAAATGAGCTATTAAACCATGAAAAGACATAGAGAAGCCATAAATTGCACATTACTAAGTGAAAGAAGCTGAAAGAAGCCAAAGTCTATATACTATATGATTCCAACTATTTGACATTCCAAAAAGTCAAAACTTTGAAGACAGTGAAAAAGAATAGCAGTTGCCAAGGATTTAGCGGGGAGGGAGGGATGAACAGGCAAGGTGATTTTTAGGACAGTGAAAGTACTCAGCGTGAACAGTATTCGGGTGGACACATCTCATTATTTAATTGTCCTAACCCATAGTCTGCACAACACCAAGAGTGACCCCTAATGTAAACTGTGAAGTGGGGTGATAATGATGTGCCCATGCAGGTTCATCACTTAGAACAAAGGCACCGCTCTGGTGGTGGGTGTTAATAAGGGGGAGCCTGGGTGTGTGTGGGGCAGGGGCTATAGGAAATCTCTACTGTCCCGTCAATTTTGCTGTGAACTTAGCATAATGCTCTTCAGTTCCACCCATACTGTGGCAAATGGTGTAAGCTCCTTCTTCCTCTCTGCTGCATAGAATTCCATTGTGTAAATATACCATTGTTTTTTGGATCCACTCGTTTGCTGATGGGCACTTCAGTTGCTTCCGGTACTTGGCTATTGTAAATTGTGGTGCTATGAACATTGGGGTGCACAGGTTCTTTTGGATTGGTGTTTCAGGGTTCTTAGGGTATAATCCCAGCAGCGGAATAAGCCAGGCGGTGAGGGACAAATACCATATGATCTCACCTTTAACTGGAACATAATCAATAGAAGAAAAAAGCAAACAAAATATAACCAGAGACATTGAAGTTAAGAACAATCTAACAATAGCCGGGGGGGGGGGGCAGTGGGAAGAGGGGATTACAGGAACTACTATAAAGTACACACAGACGAAACCAAGGGGGAGGGTGGAGGTGGGGGAGGGAGGTGGGTTCAGCTGGGGTGGGGTGGAGGGATGGGGAGAAAAGGCATACAACTGTAATTGAATAACAATAAAAAATTTTAAAAAGATTTGCTGTGAACTTAAAATTGCTCTAAAATTTTTTATTTAAATAAATAAATAGGAAGAAAAGAATGGACAAATGAATGCAAATAATATAAGTAGTAAATTGTTTCAAGGTCCATGGTATACAAACTATTGAAAAATCACTTTCCCCTTCATGTCTTGTGTATTTTCAACTTGCAGAGGGAAGTTAGACTTTAGGTTTTACAAATACAAATAAACCACAAGCTTGTTTTCAGAAGCTCCACTTTCTATTAAAATTGATACTTTCACATAAATATTTTAGGGGTTTTGTTTTGTTATTTTTTAAATTTTTTTGCATTAAAGGATTTAATATTTACCCATTGCATTTCTATTACTATAGAGTCTTATTTTCTATTTGTATTTCTATAAAATTCTATTTCTATTACTGTACTTTCTATTGTATGCTATAATTTCTATTTCTAACACTATAGTTCCTCATTTTAATTACTCCTTATATAATAGTTTTAAGTGCATAGATTATATACAGATCTCTATTATGGTCAATACCAGCTAGTTCAGGTAGTACTTCAGTTTGTTTTAGGAGTTAATGTAGTTACCAATGATCATTTATTCATTCTGTTTTGACCTCATTAAAAAATAGTACTCCTTTCTCCCACAACTTCAACTTTACTGAAACCACAAATTCCATTCGAACATCTAGTGTTGGTAGTGATGTGAATGCCTAACGGATTACAAAATATTACTTTATTACCACAATTTATATTGACTATGACTACTAATATTTCTTTCATTGGCAACTTTAAGAGAATGCCCTAAAGCACAATGCAAATTCTAACACTGAATAACAGAATTTGAGAACTAGGAGGCCAAATCATTTCTTTTTTTATTAACAGATGATGGCTATTGGTATTGCCTTCTCTCTACTCCCTGAATTACTAAGATAAAAAAGTATCTTAGTTTATAAACTACAGTAACAATTTGTTAGTTACAATTCAAAAGCATTTACTATTTTCTGCCATCACAAAACAATACATAGCAAGAACTCAGTAAGTTGTGAGTTATAAATAGCATTTTATTATTTTCATCTAAAACCCCTTTATTCAAGGTGATGTGGGGAGAGACAAGCCATATTCCTGAAACTGAGTTATCTAAACTTAGAGCTAGTTTAGAATGATTTTAGAAATCTGCGTAATTCTTTGAGGCAGTGACATTAGAAAACTTCATGTCTGTGAATTTAAATATTCCCATTCTTAAATTTATAGAAATCATATAATTGAGGGTGAGGGAGATGAAAATGAAATGAAGTTACTTTGATTTTCAAATAGTTTTGGAGGAAAATTCTTTGGGTGATTTTTTGGGGGGAGATAAGAGGAGATAGCTTGGCCTGTTGACCTACCAAATGAGTCATTGCTCGTGGGTCCTGTAAATAAGGAATGAAGAAGAGGAAACACAAGGTAAAGAGAGCACCAGCGACGTGAGGTGTAACTTCAGCTTAGGTCCAAGGTCCAGTAATGTCCATTGTTTCTTTATTGCTCTAATATTGCTCTGTAAATTATATCCCAAAGTAAAATCTGTTCTCTTCAGGTACTAGGATTCCAGAGCTGTTCTCTGATTAGAATAAAATGTATGCCAAAAATGTTGGTTTCCAGAGTACTGGCATATGAAAAATAATGGTCTTTGCAAAGTGTAATTCTATATTATCTCGTGGTAACAGAGTCTTACAGAACAAACAGCTTAGGTATCTCGGCTGTCAGAAAAGGATCATTTACTGGCTGTGTGATCTCGAGAACAATGCATGGTCTAAGTGTCCATTTCTTCATCTGTAAAACAGGGATGATAACTTTCTATGACTGATGAGTTAAGTACAATGTTATTATATAGGTAAACTATCTCACAGAGTTAGGTCAACAAAAATACCCTTTTTATTACAAACAATAGTTTTACAATGGCAGCTATTCCTGAATTATTTTTAAATTTCTACTCTTTTTCTTTAGTCTATTTCTAATATTAGCTTAATTGAAGTAAATTTCTCACTTATGGAAACTGATCTAAAATTGAAATACATTTTAAATGATTCAACTATTTCTTCTGAAGACTGCAGAAAAGTTTAATTTTATTTGTAAATAAATTGACTATCTCACTAGTGATGTTTGAACTGCAAAAATTATTCGTAGTAGAGTTAGAATAGCATTTAGTTCTCAAAATAGAAATCTTTGGGAAATTAAGGAGAGTAAATACATTAGAATAGTCATTTGTATGGGATTATGGACTGTGCTCCTTTCAGCTGTGCTTTCTTAGTTGAACAAAAGGCATTTTCAGTGAGAATTGAGTCCTTCCCACCTGACTTGGTGATATCAAATCACTGAGTTTTATTTCCCTTCAAGCTGTCTAGTTCTTCCTCTGCCATGTTCAGTAGAACCTGAGGGCTATTTAAGGCTCAAAATCTCCCTAAAGAAGCTGTCTGTCAGTAGGCCTTCTCAGGGCGCCTGCCAGAAGTTCACCCACACTGTCGAATATGTAGTCGTGTGCTGTCTCTTGTGGTGGCCACTTACCCCGATGTCACTGGCAGGGACTTGACTATCAATCAGACTAGTATGACTGAGAAGCTGAGTCATTTTCTGTTTTTAATTAAATTTAAATAAAAGGCTTGAAGCAGTCTACGTATTTTTCTGTTAAAGAAGACTATTGTTTTTTAACTATGTTTTAATTTAAGCCACTGAAAATTTATCATCTGAACTGATGTATTCTAAGTATAAAATGGATAACAAATTTCAAAAACTTTATACAAAAACTGTGTAGTATCACATTAACAGTTTATGTTATATATTGTCACATATTGCAATCACATTTTATATATATTGGGTTAAATATATTGTTAAAATGTATTTCATCTACTTCTTTCTATTTTTTTTTCTGTAGCTGCTAGAAAATTTAAAATTACACTGTAGCATTCATTCTATTTCTGTTGGACAGTCAGAGATGACTGAAGTAAAAATACCCAACTGAGAATCAAATGCAGACTTCAGAGAAGTCAAATCAGGCTTAGAATGTGGCAGAAGGGCACAAAAGTTGTTTGCTCTTAAAGATTCTAATTCAGAAGCTGTTATAGTTTAGTCTTAGCAACTAGTGTGTAATCTGTTCTTTAGCTGGAGTGCTACAGACAGCTTTACCTGATCTGTAATAGTTTAGGCTTTTCCAATTCCCTTGAGTATTGGGAAATACCTGATGCTACTGTATCTCTCACTCTTTGGAAAAAAACAAAAACTAGAAAGTTATTAAACCGAGAGTAGTTTTCAAAGTACTACTAGAACCAATAACATTAACATTACCTGTCAATCTTACTAAAAATACAGTTTCTCCAGCTCCACTCCAAATCTACTAAAACAGAAAATTTGGGGAGGAGGGGTCCTAAAATCTCTGCTTTAAGTACCTCCGTTGATTGAGATGCACACTAAAGTTTGCAAACCACTGAAATATAATACCTGTACTGAAATATAATATTCTTGCTAACTGGTGAATAAAATTCATTAGTAGCCTAGATATCACTAAGTCAACTGGTACTATAGGATTATAACTAAATACTGAGGCTGTCAGGAACTCCTCAAGAACTATTATGCCTCCTGCTTCCAACAACCTCTTGTATTTAATCATTCATTCCAGGAAGACCTTTCAATAGAGATTTTCCTGGTTTAATTTTTATCAATTGTTTTAATGGAGTTTACTGCTTAGCATTCTCAAACACTCCCGATTTGTTGTGGGAATCTAAGCTACCACAGGTGCTTTACTTTTCATAATGTGCGCAGAAGAATGCAGAGTCGGGTGATAGGTTAGTTTTAAGGCAGCCCACTGTGCTTCATCCGTTCTGCAGGAAAATGATAGCGTTGCCTTTTGAGAATGTCAGAATGATTATGTAACTTTTTTGGTGCTAAATTATTTTGGATATGACATCCATGGTAAGAAGAAAAGGGTGCTTCAGAAATTACTTCAGAACCTTACTAATTGTTTTTGTTGCAGATTTTAATTGTATAAATTAAAAAATTAATTACTTTATTTAGAATCCTATCCTTGCTCTTAATTTTGGTACCCTCAGTATTTGTTTAAATATTTAAGTTAAGAATTCAAAGCTTGTCTTTGTGTTTTAGATTCCCAATAACACATTTTCTTTTTTATTATTCATTTATGTTTTTGAAATTATTAAATATTGTGCAATTGTTTTCTAAAACATATTTACATAGCACATAGAAAACATATCACATTAGTTCTAAATATATCAGAATAAAATTTTTCTTCTTTTAAAAATGTACAACCCTTGTCTCCATTTTCACATACCTAAGTATCTATTTAAAAGATATAAAGCACAAATTTTATATTAAAATGTGAGGTAAAAATCAATATGTGTATATACGACTTGACTACATTTTCCCTTTCTTCCAAGGAGAGAAAAGCCAGCAAGCAATCTCTGTTAACTAGTGCCACCTCGACACCTGCATTTCCGAATACTGCTCCCCACACACAGGACGAAGTATCTGAATAAGGAGCACAAGGCTGCAAGGACACACGACTACTTTTACTAATAGATAACTAGGAGTTCTTCAAAGAGCTTTAGACATTATGAGAGTGCTCAAGGCCTAGCTAACCCTTCAGCATGCAACATCCATGTCAACACTGATAATTATTTTGTATTTTATAAGCTAAAGTACAGGAGTAATAGAAAGTAACAGGAGTTTTCCTCTTTGTCAGCATTAACAAGTGATACTCTCTTTCATGTACATGACCTATGCCTTCTTAAAACATCGTAACTTGACCCAATAATGCTCTATTCCATTATAGGTGGGTAGTACAGAAATAATATCCTTGACAGTGACAGGTGGGTTAAATTGCTTCAAAGGGCAGGTATTAATGGTGTGTTTTGGATCAGGGCTTGAGGTATCCTGGAGTTAAACTGTTGTAATCAGAATTTTTAAGTTGGAGATGATGGGTGAAAGAAAGAAATGAATTAACATAGGTAATACGAGAATGGTCAATAAAAATCAAGAAATACTAATGCTTCCAGTTAAATGACCTGGGAAAAAGCCCTAGGCAACCTCAGTACTTTCATTTTCTACAATGCCGCACCTGGCCATTTCTCTAAACTGGTTTAAGTTCTTCATTTTCTACAATGCCGCACCTGGCCATTTCTCTAAACTGGTTTAAGTTCTTTCATCAGCAGTTTCTCTCCCTCTCCCTCCCTCTCCCTCTCCCTCCCCCCCCACCTTTCTCTCTCTCTTTTCCCATAGAGGGTTCAGGTATGCCCCCAGGCCCTAACCATTGCTTATTGTGGTGATGTGTTGATAAGATATCTGTTTCTCCTAGAAAAGATAAAATATGTACAGCTATAAATTCTTTCATTCTAAGGCTTTGGGTTGTTTCCTCCCCCATTCTCAGTAGTTATTCCTAGCGTACGTGTACACATACATATAGGTGTGTGTGTACAAGTGCCGAACAAAGCCTTTTACATTTGTAATGCAAACCCCCACACTTAGATTAGCACGTAGTACAGAAGACAAGTACATGATTGATGATGTCCTATGCTTTCTAAGGCTTTGATATAAAAACAGGGCACAAAAATTATTTACCAAAATGAAAATATCTTCTTGTATGACAGCAGCTTGTTCCAGTTTCACCTGTGCTTTGCTATGAATCACAAATTGGTTGAAATTTCTCCCTGAGAATTTTTAGCCTCAAAATATTTAAGTATGTTAGGGGAGAAAAGGGGGCTTGAACATTTATACACTCCTGTATCTGATTTTAAATGAAATTTAAGTTCATGAGTATAATACAGTTTTTAGTATAGATCTATTTTATAAAATAGGAAAGATTATATATAACAATGACACAAGGCAGGCTTCTAAAAATTTAAGATTTGGGTTATAATGATTGATAATATGGACATTCACCTAATTTTTAAAAATATTAATTAATTGACTATTAACTATGTTCCATGTTATTCCACATGAAATATATAACTATTTTAGGAAAGATGTATGCAATTAAATATTTTTTCAAAAATTAAATGGAAATCTTATAGGAAAAAACAGCACAATATATAGACTATTTAGACTTCACAATTGCTATATTTGAGCATTGAATTTGGCACTGAATTTCTTGACAGCTTAAGGAAACTGTAGATAGGACTGGTTAAAAAGGAGAAAACATCTGTTTCTCAGGGGAAGCAAAGCTCTCACTAGTATTTAAAAAAATAAAATATATTTTCTTCAATGGGTCTTCATCCAGAGGGTGAACCTTTGTGCACTGTTGGTGGGAATGCAAAAAGGTGCAGCTGCTGTGGAAAACAGTATGGAGGTTTTTCAAAAAACGAATAATAAAGCTACATGTGATCCAACAATCCCACTCCTTGGTGTTTATCCAAAAGAATTAAAATCAAGATCTCGAAGAGGTATTTGCATTCCCATGTTCAATACAGCATTATTCACAATAGTCACAATAGCCAAGATGTGGAAAAACCTAAATGTCCAACATGAGACAAATGAATAAAGCAAATGTGGTATATGCATTCAATGAAATGTTATTCAGACTTTAAAAAGAAGGAAATTCTGCAATGTGGGACAACGTGACCTAACCCTGAGAAAATTATGCTAAGTGAAATGAGCCATGCACAGAAAGACAAACCCTGTATGATTCTACTTCTACGAGACATCTAAAATAGCCAGACCCATAGAAACAGAGCAGAATGATGGTCGCCAGAGGTCTGGGTGTGCAGGGAAGCGGGGAGTTGCCATTCAGTGTGTGGATGGGTTCCGTTCTTCGAGATAAGTGAGTTTCAGAGACCTGCTGTACAACATTCAGCCTGCAGTCAACACTACGGTACCCTACACTTAAATTTTTTAAGAGGGTAGATCTCATTTCAATTGTTCTTATTACAATTAAAAAAGAATACTTCAGCATTAATTTTAAATTCATTCAGTTTGTCTACAAACATTACACAGTAAATATCAGATCCCAAATGATATCCTGTTAGATGAAACAGGATGTCTTGACTCTCACAGAAATTTTATAATTTCTATTCATGTGTCCATCTCCATTACTGGATTGTGAGCTTCTTATGGGTAGAGACCACTTTTATCCACAGTGCAGTGTGTGGCGCGTATAGTGCAGTGGTCTTCCAGCAGCATATTTTATGGTACTTTTTCTATTTTTGAATCTTAAAAGTGATACTGTTTTTAGACAGTATTTTATAAAAATATTTTGAAAGAAGAATTTATTCATACTGCCTATTTTTTAAGGAAATGAAATAATCAAATATAGATAAGTGGTTCAAGATATATTATTGAATATTTGGGTTTGAGCCAACATTTCAACTATTATTCATTTGGACTAGATCTGTTATTACACTTATACTAGGGAGATAAAAGTTCTTAAAAAATGAATCCTAGAATGTTGTACAAGATTCTGTCATACAGTATGCAGAATGTTTAATAAAAATTTAGCCCTGGCTTGTGTGGCTCAGTGGATTGAACCTCGGCCTGTGAACCAAAGGGTCGCTGTTCGATTCCCAGTCAGGGAACATGCCTGGGATGTGGGCCAGGTCCCCAGTAGGGGGTGCATGAGAGGCAACCACACATTAATGTTTCTCTCCCTCTCTTTCTCCCTCCCTTGCCCCCTGTCTAAAAATAAATAAATAAAATCTTTAAAAAAAAAATAAATAAACTTTAAAATACCTATGTGCAATTTTCTAAAACTCATGTATCTCTTTAAGAATCTTACCATATTTCATACCAGTTATAATGCACATGAAAGCTCTGGCTAAAATTACATTGAAAAAAATTATTTTTAATGTTAGCTCCACTATACTCTCTTCATCAATTTCTCTGGGACAGCAAGTTTTTAGGAGAAAAATGTAAATTTTGAAAAGCCTCAGGACCAACAATTTTTATTTTCTTGCTAAAATACTCTCTTTCTAGACAGGAAGTTTCTACCAAGGAAAATGGCAAGATGCAATAAACTATACCTAGAGATATGGACACAAGGGAACAAAGCTTTTTACCTTCATTTTTCATTTATTAAAAACAGATAAATGTATATTTATCTGAACTCACATTATTAATAGTATTATTCTTGCCATTAGTCACAATTTTCTTTATTCTTTTTAAGTGTGAAAAATGTAGAAATTGTGTCTCATAATTCAGAAATGGGACCCTAAAGACAGCTAATGCAACGATTTAAACTTCTATTTCCATAATGTTATACAGTTGATTAATTTCCATAAATTCATATTTCCCTCTAACTTTTGCTGAATTTCCAGAACTATAATTCCATCTGCACATTTAGTTAACAGTCTTAGGGTAGTTAGGCCCTTCCTTAGACAAAATGGTCAACTTGCTTCGGGTGCACATGGCTCTCCTAAGGATGCCCTTTGGGTCAGAGCTGCCCTCTCTGCTGTCCCATTTGAAGATCTGCATTGACCGTCTACCCCCATACCTGTAACATTTATGTCACAGATCACAGATCTGCAAACAATGGCCCATGTGCTAGAAATAGTCCAAACACACCTTCAGTTTACTCTCATTTTGTCCTTGACCGTGTTTCATTTGAATGTGTTGTGTCTGTTCTGCTATGGCCTCAGTCCAGCATCCAGCCCCTGGAGATATGTTAGTTCATCCTGAAGAATGTTCTTGTTTTCTGCTGAGTAATGTTAGACTTTTCCATTCAAACAAGAAATGTTAAGTTCCTAATAATTACTAATTAATGGATCCATTCTCTTAGGTAACTTGTGTGTTTTCCAGCAAGAATTATCAACATCATAATCTAGAGATCCTCATATTGTTGGCTCAGCAGAGCATTGTGTTAAGATTTCTGAGACCAAATTAAAATTCATAGCGAAAGACTATGGTTATCAGTGGCCACAAGCTGAGGGATTAGGGTTAATCACACTTCTGTAGTTCCAATTGATGAGAATTCACTATCTTATGTCTTACATTTATGTATGTGCCACATTCCCCCACCATCCTTCAACCAGGCTGTCGTTTAACTAGATGGATAGTCATGCTAAATATCTGCCTATCCTTGTGCCAGATCTTTGCGCATTAAATGCTGCCTATCTAGTTGGAATAAAATTAAACCAGGTCAGAGGAGGAGCTGTTTTCTGATTGCCTGTCTCTTGTGGCAACTCTACATACAAAGAGATTCAAAATTTAAAAATAAAACATGACTAGGCAAAACCAGGTGTTTAAAAAAAAATCCTGAGTGATTACTATCAGGCAAACATAAACAAAACTCACTTTGTTGAAATGACCTGTCCTACAGATCCCCTGCTGTTGCTAGTGCATAGGACCTGTGGCCTGTTAAAAGTTCACATATGCCCTATGCTGAGCACAGAATGTGCTATTCATAGCTGATACTCCTAAGAGAGCACAGGTAGTACCTGTCCTGAGAAACATTGTCTTGATAATAGGAGATGTGAAATACTATCATGTATTTTACATTATGTAATTTAGGCTGGGTAGTGTATGGCCATAGATTAGTTTATTATCTAGATTACGTGAGGAGTAAACCTCTAAAGTTACTGTCGTTAAAAGTGACTTGAGCCCACTAAGCTCATCTGAAGCAGGTGGGCGAGTATCTCACTGGACAAAATATTAAAAACCCAGCCCACTCTGGTTTCTTCAATATCTGTGGGAAATTCTTTTTGTCAAACATTGTTGACTTGCAGCCTATTATGTGCCAGGCTCTGTCTTGGCACTTTGTGTCATACGTCATCCATTATTACATTCAGTCCTCTCAAGAGGTTCAGATTGTTATAGCCATTTTACAAATAAGAAAACTGAGACTTAGAAAGATGAGACAGCTTTCTTAACTTCATGAAGCTGATCAGTGGTAAGTATGAGATGTAGGCCCGTGCTCTTTTTGTTGTTATTCATGATGTATACATAAAAAAAAAAAACCTTTTCATTTAAGCAAAACAGAGATGCTATTGGTATGAAGCAAACTTACTCTAGAATTTCAGTTTTTCTGTTTGTTCATTCTATGGGCCTGTTTGTGCTTGTCTTCAGATTTTTGAGGCAGCGTTCTCACTCTGTGCTCATCTCTGTTTCCCCCTCCTTTTCTTTTTATTCTTCTTTCCTTCACTTCGCAGAAGAAAAATAGCCAACATCTGTTTGTGATTCTGTTCACAAAGCTCACTCATGACCCTCTGCATGAGTTTTCTGACATATGTGAGTATGGCCAGAGGAGCCCTTAGTGTCTGTCTTTCACAGCTTCCTTGATATATGCTTCTCATTTTCTAGATTTGGAGTCATATATTTTCAGAGTGAATAGTTAGTGAGTAGCGAAGCAGGGCCTGAAGTTAGAACTCAAAGAGCTTCCGGGAGCCAGTAGTGGGGTTCTCCCCCAGGACAGACTTCAGCCTCCTATAACCAGAGGAGCTCCATCTGAGTGAGATGTCCTTTGGAAGAACGGGTGCGTCCAGAAAAGAGAAATTTGAATCCCACCGGTATAGTCTAGATTCCTCACAATGGACCCTGACTGCCCCCTTTCCTATGCTTCTATCTCCATTACCACTGAACTCTTCTGAAATTATTAAGTTTTAAACAAATTCATTCCAATTTATCTGCTAAATTTTCTAATGATAAAAAAGATTTTAATAGAACGTAATTGTATCATCTAATTGCTGAATCATATAACATTAAATCATTGATAATATGCAAGGCAAACATTAATCTACAACTAATTCATATATCCTTTTGTATCTCTGAAATGAAATAACTGTCTGAGAATATAGGTTTTTGTGGTTACTTATTCATTTTAATGATATTAAAAACTAAAGCATGTTCTTAATTACTGACTAGCTGGGTAAAATAGAGTACAATGAACAGCTTAAAAAGAAAAAAAATACACCGAGTAATTTCACTACCTCTGATATATAGACTCAAGGTCATGAATCAGAACTTTTAAAACTATAAGAACTGCAGGATATTAAGAAATAAAATTAATGTGTTTCTATGCATATTAATAAGGTCATTTTCTATGTCCAATTATTCTAGGAACTAAACTATATTATAGTTTGAAGCTAGTTTTTTTTTTGGAAGGTATTATCATGTATTAATAATGAGAACACATAAATGGTACAATAAAATTGGTTTGGTAAGCCTAATTAGTAGGGCAACTTCAGGCAATTCATTTAAGTAAAACCTCTCTGAGCTCTCTTTTTTCATATGGGCCACAGAAGTAGGCTTAAGGGTATGAGTGTATTGGAGAAAGTACTTATGAGAGAAAAACAGGAAGAGTAAACTCTGCAAGGATAGTGTTTGTTAAAAGCTTGTGAAGGTTATCACAGTTAATGTATGAGTACTTCGGTAAGCATACAGAAGCCACAGCTCTAATCTTTTCTCCTGTGTTTCCTAGAATGTTTTTCTAGCCCTGCACTTAGTGGAGGTATATTTTAGGAGAGGAAAGGTGATGCTGTCTGCCTGTTGCTCATGGGCAAGGACAAGGAGTGGTTTTTCATGTACAGACATTAGGTATATGATAGTCCCTGGCGTATAAGTGATAAGATCCATTTATCTTTCCTTCCTGCCTGCCTGCCTGCCTCCCTTCCTGGCTCCCTTCCTTGCTCTTTTTCCCTTCCTTTCTTTTCTCTTCTCTTTTCTTTTCTCATTCTTCCTTTCTCTCTTTCTCTCTCTCTTTCTTTCTCTTCCTTCCTTCCTTCCCCTCTTCCTTCCTTCCTTCCTTCCCCTCTTCCCTCCTTCCTTCCCCTCTTCCTTCCTTCCTTCCTTCTCTCTTCTTTCTACTAGCTAGCTATTCATCTATCATTAGTTCTTCATTTTACTATAGAATTTCCCATCCAGTATGAAGACTAATGTTTTTTAAAGTTCTGAAGTTATTTCTGCAAAAATCTGAGATGAGAAACAAGTAAATTTCTTTCAAAATTATTCAGCTTTAAAAGTTGAACATCTAGATAATCTCAAAATTAGCATACTTCATGTTTGGTATGTTCAAGTCCACTTGGACAGTAGCTTATATGCAGAATATTTGTTTAAAATGAAAACATAATACAAAAATATTTTATTTTAAAATAAATTTGAAAGAATTTTTAAAGACATCATACCAACATTTATTCAAACAATCTCTAAAATAATGTGGGTTTTCAAACCTGATTTGTTAATACAAGCATCTGAAGCCACAATTCCAGGGTCCATATCCTGGCTCTGTGACTTCCTCCTTGTGTGCCCTCGAACAGGTGACTTGTCTTTGTGCCTGTTTGCTTATCAACAGAATGGAGTAATAGTGCCTGGCGGGAGTGTAGTAAGGAGGAGCTGATACATGTCAATCTAATAGAACAGTGCCCAGCACATAGGAAGTACATTGTGAATGTTGGCTCATATTACTAACTTTCATAGTGTTTTTTTTTTAATCATTGAAAGGGGAGTTCATTCAATAATTTGAAAATTAACAGCCCAATACAAGTGATGCAGTCACAACTCAGTGCCCATTTCAGGGAGTTTTGAGTAGTACTGGTCTCAGATGCTTTCCTGACATAGTCATCATGAAAAACTCAAACAACCCAGTAGCCAACCAGCAAAGAACAAGAACAAAAAATATCCCATTTATTCTGCAATTTCACACACAAAAAAACAAAAACAAAACTCTACATTCTCCGTAAAATGGGAGTAGTAATGGAAGCCAGAAGAAAATAAACCCAAAATGCAGAAAGAGTTTCTTTTTAACTCACTCACTTGAGCGTCTAAATCAAGTTATATTTGACTGCAAAAATTTGTAACTAATAGGAAACTATGATCATGAATTAATAAATCAGTGAAACATTGAAAAAAACTTGATGTAGTATACTAGTTGGTGGTGATATACTAAAAATCAACATACTAAGCAAGAGCTATAATGGTAAATAAAAAGTTAATAGAAAATAAAATGTTTATTAAAGTGTTATTATTAAGACCATCATCAATCTTAAGAGCAGGCATTGCTAACTGGTGTATTTCTCTCCAGCTAAATGTAATTCATAGCAATTAAAAAATGTTTCTGATTCATGCTGTTTCATGAAATGCTAATATTTTCTTTCTAAAGTAAAATATATGTATAGATGACAATGTTATAAGTTCCTTTCAAAGAATAAAATTAGGAAATAGTACAGACTCTTTGCCCATGTCATCTGTTAGTGACAACGAGACAAGAGATCTAAGAGACTATAAAACCCTTTAGAACAACCTCTCCACGTCTCCCCGTTGCCCACTCTTCCCGTTGTGTGCTGGTCATAAGGCAGTGGAGATTAACGAGCAGTTAGAAAGCATTATACTCCACTGGTCCAGACTTGGCTTTATTCAAAATTAAAAGCCTCTGGAATATTACTGTGGATAACATGGGACAATTTTATCAAAGAATTCTTTTTTCCTTAAGTAATTCCTGGAGTTATTCAAAACAATCATGTATCCCAACTAGGGCTGCCTTCTGAGATCTTTAGGAAAGAACAGGAATCTAACATTAATTAATATCTGTCTGCTTTTGACTCTCACTGCAATTCTGGGGGAAAGGTAATCTGCCTGCTATTTTTGTGGGTGAGGACAATGAAGCTCAGAGAGTCATTTGCTTAATATATCAAATTTACAAAGGGGGTCTGGAAGCTTCTAGCTGAAGCTCTTTCCACAACTTGATGGAATTACAAAAACATTTAAATAAAGTTGAGTATGAAACCAATTAACTAGCAGTTAATTATTCAGTGTTTGTGTCAATGGCTATATAATTGGTGATAGGAGAATTAACACATCCATGGTAATAGTTAAATGATAGATAAAATTTTGGGTTCAGTATTATTATTTCTGTTTCTAACACTATGGAGATTGAAGGGAAGAATGCTAAGTTGTACTCATGATGCCAGGGTCCACACAGCAGTTCTGCCACTTACTGACGCTAAGAATAGGAGAAAATTATTTTGTAATTTTCTGTATTCTGTGAAACCAGGCTAAGGATGGCCAGGATGATAAATAAAACAATGTAATACAAGTCTCTAATATATATTAGCTCAAAAAATTATTGTTGATTTGGGTCAATAGTATTGAGTATCATAAGTCTTTAATTTTTTTCTTTTTAAAAAATTTTTATTGTTATTCAATTACAGTTGTATGCCTTTTCTCCCCATCCCTCCACCCCACCCCAGCTGAACCCACCTCCCTCCCCCTTGATTTTGTCCATGTGTCCTATCCTTTGAAAATTTGTGAGGAATTCCCTTCATTTTTATTGAAGCAAGACTCCCATGTAATATGAATTTGCATTGTTCCTGCAATCCAGTATTTGGAGTTTGAAATGCAGGCTGCCTGTAAAAGAGCAATGGAAGTCTTCAGCAAGTTAAAATTTTTTTAAAAAAAGACTTAAAAGTTAAAATTTTTTTTAAAAAGACTTAAAAGTTAAATTTTTTTTAACTTGCTGGAGACTTCCATTGCTCTTTTACAGGCAGCCTGCATTTCAAACTCCAAATACTGGATTGCAGGAACAATGCAAATTCATATTACATGGGAGTCTTGCTTCAATAAAAATGAAGGGAATTCCTCACAAATTTTCAAAGGATATCTCTATATGTGTTCTCAGATACACAGTTATTCACTCTTTGAGCTGCAGCTAGAATGCACTTGATACATTTAGAAAAGAGAAGCTCTGAAGTTTGGAATCACCGATGAATAAATCAGACATTCATTTACATTTCAAACTGAAACATGCAGAAAGGCTCTCTTTAATGAGGATATTTTATGTCCGAAGTGGCATTGAAGTACAGAGACTCTGCTGAGTTTTAATGACAATGCCTTTCTTTTATTCATCATCTTAGAGATGTCACCTTTAAGGCATACAGCTAAAAGAATTTGGTAAAATAAGTTTAAAAGAGATTAATTCCGTCTAGTTTCACATTGTCTTTCTTTCAGAGTGTTCACTGAGGCATCAGACTGGCAATTACATCTCTGTCAACATCTGCTCTCATTTTACAAATTGACAGCGTTCAGAAGCAGACATTGAGATTAGATGTTATTCTTAAACTTTGGATCAGGCTATGAAATCACATTTGTCTACTACAGAAAAACCTTCCTGAAACATCTTAAAACGTTGTTGGACTGAGCCAAACGTGTCCTGCTAAGCACCTAAGTTTATGTTGCAGTTTTCCAAAACTTGCCAATATTTACTTAGTTTACCAAAAGTGGAAGCAATTGGGTATTGTGTAAATACACTGGATCAGGCAAGTCCAGGCACAGGAGCTGAGTCACTAATGAGTGTCATGGGATTAAAAATTTATTATACAAGTTAGACATTACGTAATTGTGGATGTTGCCATTCCAATGAAGGTCAGGGAGGATAGCTGTGTTATCAAAGAAGCACTCAATCTGAGAAACTGAGCACTTCCAATTAACAAGTTAGATTACCATGGGGAAGGTTTTGTGGGAGTTGGTAGGCAACTGTTGCCTCTGATAAGTTACCACCTCTGTGCTTCCACAGTGAAGCACCTGGTGGTGGCCCTGGCCACTGTTGGATAACAGTGACAGTAGCCAAGAAGATGCTGGATACAGAATGTGAGAGATTTAGCACAGGCTGGAACACACCTGGTAACTTCTGCACTTGTTGATCACAGCATCTGATAACCCTCTCCGAGTCAGGGCTCCTAGATTGCTCCATTTTTGCCTTCCACATCTCCTCTATACTCCCCTTTAGATCAATTGTATTTGGCAATCAGACAGCAAAGTGGGTTTGCAGACCAGTTTCCAACTTAATCAGATATACAGCTCAAATCACCACAAGTTCCATAATACACGCTGTGAATGCCTGTTCCATTGCTGGACTTGGAGAGTGCCTGTCAGTCAATCTCCTTTTGAAGCTATATGATTTTATTTTATTCTCAGAAGAATGGGATAGAAACACACTCAAAATTATTGTTTTTCTTTACTAATTGAATGTTTACTCCATAAACCTCTCTAGGCTTTCTGTTTTGTTTTTTCTTTTAAATAGTGTTGAAACCAAAGTCTTTATGTCAACCGAAAAGATTTTAAAGATTGGACTCCTCATGTCTTCTCTGATCTTATAGTCTCTTTCTCCCCTTCCCTCAGCTCCAGCCACTCGGGCGCCTCTCGTTTTCTTGAAAATATCACACATGCTTCTTCCTGCCTTAGTGCCTGTAAATTTGCAGTTCCTGGAATGCTTTTCTCCAAAAAAATCTACATGACTCATTGCATCACCTCTTTCTGGTCTTTCTCCAAATATCAACTTCTCAGAAAAGCCTCATGGATTATTTTATTTAAAACTGTACTGCTTACTCCCTATTTATCTCTTCTGATTCATTTGTCTCCATTAGCCTTTTCACTGTTCAAGATAGTATGTATATTCTGTATGTATCTTGCATGTCACATTTTCTCCTATGCTAGAATGTAATCCCCATGAGGGCAGGAATTTTTGTGTGTTTTGTTTAGTACTGTACCTGGCATATAATGGGGCAGGCAGGCAGGCAGGCAATCCAGTAGTAAGCTCACAAATACTCATTAAATATAGTCAATGAAATAATATGTCACACAACTGTTTGGTCTGTCCATAACTATTGTGCTTGGGATTTGTGTGATGAATGTGAGGAGTAATTTTAAATGCCACAATTCAAAATAACACTAGGGAAAACCAAATTCCAGCTATTTCCTTTTAATTTTGGCTTTTACCTCACTAATGATGAAACTTGCAGTATGAAGATTTGTTGAATATATCTAGCTTTCTAAAGTTCTACTCTCCTAGGATTTTGAAAAAACTAGTCATGAAAGGAAATTGTCTCAACCACGGTAAGAAATTCGCTCCCCTCTCAAAGCCCTGAATTAGTCACTGTTCTCACGGGGCCCCTGAGATCTTAAAGGCTTGAGCTGAGAGATTTAAAAGGAAGACAGTTCAGCACCCAGTGTCTGCATGTGCCTGGTGGCTTCTCACATTTGACTGTGTAGTCACTACTCTTTAAGGACTCCGTGTTCAAAACGTACTTTTGAGATATACATAGATATAGAGATATACAGATATATAGAGATATATATCTCAAAACATGTCTTTTAACAAAATGATTTAACTTGCTGAAGACTTCCATGGTTCTTCTACAGGCAGTCTGCATTTCAAACTCCAAATACTGTACTGTAGAAACAATGCAAATTCATATTACATGGGAGTTCTGCTTCAATAAAAATGAAAGTATCCAGTCATGTACTATGAAAAAGAGACATTTATTGAAGAAAATACAAGATAAAAGAAACATTGTACACAGGACAATGACACCTCAGTCCCCTTCAAAGGAGGTGCCTTGAGACCTCACACAATTCTCCCAGTCTCCATCAGCTACCTCAGCATATTTTCCTGAATCTCATCGACAGTCTGAAATCTCTCCCCTTTCAAAGGTGATTTTAGTTTTGGGATAAGCCATAAGTCACAAAGTGCCAAATCTGCATTATAGGGGGGCTGGGTCACCTGAGTAAGTTGATGTTTCACCAAAAAAATCCGAATGAGATGTGATACATAAGCAGGTGCATTGTTGTGATGAAGCTGCCAATCACCAGTTGCCCATAGCTGTGGCCTTCTGAATCATCTGAATAGTTTCTATGGAGGAATGTTCAAGCTTAACAAAAGATTTGATTCAGATTCGTTGCTCTACTCTGCTGAGTCATTTTGAATGACAGCCACACAGGGCGCATGCTCACTCAACTGCATCTACTGCCCCCACTGACAAGTAGAGTGAAGTTGCCATTGTTCACACATGCACATTCCAGCCCACTCTCCTTAGCTGCCAGGTTACATAGATGTCACATGGACTTTTTCTGGACAGACACCTTGTATATATAACCCCGAACATTTACTTATCACACCATTGTTCTCTTACCTTCTACTCCTTTCATTTTCCCCACTTCAATCCAATTTTTATCTTCTTCATTTTCTTCTGCCATGTTTGGTAATTTCCATTCTCCTAGGTCATGAAAGTGTGTATAAATAACATTGAGAGTTAATAAACATATAGATTTATTTAATAAACATAGGGACTTAATAAGTATGGAATTAGAATAAGCAATCCAAATTCAATTTCTTGCCTTACCACTTACTGAAGCCAAACATTGTGAAAATTTTGTATTTCTTTAAGCCTCATTTGTTTAAATCACAAATAGCTTTTGTGATTCTGTCTTTATGAAGATTATGAGTGTATATATATAAAACATTTAGCATAATGACAAAGATAGAATACATTAAATTCATATCATTATCAATATTATTATTTATAAATGTAAATATATACCTTTCACATAATACCATATCTTCTAGGTTCTCAGTTTCCTGAGGTATAAAATGAGAATATTAAAGTAGAGTATCTTTAATGTGCTTCTCAGCTATAATATTCTGAATCTATACTATATAGGTTGTGTGTGTAAATGGGCATGTTTGAATATGTAAACATATGATTTAGTCTCTATTAAGTTATCCCTTAAATCAATTGAACAATGAAGCTACTAAAATATATAACATCATTGAATAATAGCTTTTCTAACAGCTACTTTTTCCCAAGGGGAATCAAATCATATTAATTCACGGCAGTTTACTTTTAAAATTGTGTATTTATAAAATTTGTAGTTAAGTAAGTGGTTTAATAATGTGTTCACATTTTCTGCCCTTGCCCTTCAGACACAGAGACCATCTCTGGGTGCTCACAGTACAACTCTCAACACATTGGCACTGGCGCAATGCACCGTATTCTGTAGCAGCAAAAGATTAGGTGAAGAAAACCTAAAAATCCTTCAGGGGAGAATTTGTGACGCACAGGCACAACCATGTAATGGAATATTATGTAGCCCTCACAAGCGATGAGGCAGCTCTCTGAGGACATGTATGAATACATCACTAAGATATGTTATGGTGGAAAAGAAAGAAGGCAACAGAAAGGTTTGAATAAACTATAATGTTGTGGAGGAAAATGATGCTTCTATGTACAAGTCTACCAGCGCTACTAACTGTTACTACCTTTAAGGGAGGAAATTACTTTTTTAGAAACAAGAAAGGGAGAGAGGGACACTTATTTTTGTTGTTCCTTATCAAAATGAATTCATTAGCACATAGTTTGACTTTGTATTTTCTATCTCCTTGGATACATTCATACCACAAGTACCCTTGATATATTTATCCATCAAATAACAGAAGATTTTTTGTTTAAACACACTATTGCAACAGAGGCAAGGAAAAAACAGATGTATATCTTGAGGAAATGGAGGCAATTGAGAGAGAAGAGGAAGGGGTTTAAAAAGACTCATGAGGACATTGAGAAATAGATTATTCATGGTGCAATTGACTCAGATACAGAAAGGAAGGAAAGCGGACAACAGTGTCATTAATTGCGCAGAATTTCTCTAAGAGACCTGATGGGGCATGCTTGGTTCAGACAGTTTTCTGCCACCAGGTGGCATCATCAACCCAAGACAGTTTGGATGCTCCAGGTTAGTATAGGTTACTATGGGTTAGTGGGTTGGTAAAGGGAAGTAAAAATGAAATGGCTTTTGGACCAAGAAATGGAAAGCAATGTATGAACAACTATTCAAAAGTTACTATAGCAATAAATACACATGTAACAACTTAAGTCTTCAATTGATAGTGCTTCTTAGGAAAAATTATATTATATGATGATGTATGTGTATGTAAAACTGTTGTTTAAGGCTTGCTTAAAAAGCTATTTTCCTTAATGTTAAAATGCATGTTATGGCTTCTGAAAAAAGTTTTTCTCCATAAATTTTGTCAGCAAAATAAAACAAAGTGAATTGTATATTAAAACAGAGATTTTTAGTTGCACTAAAATTTGAGTGGAATGACCTAGGAAGCTGGACGTCCAGGAAAAGAAAAAAAATATCAGGCTTCTCTCTGATAAGGCGTCAGTCAAGCTCAGAACTTACACATCAATTTCTTCATCAGATAAATAACATAATAATAACAATCTCATTGCAATAAAGATTAAATGAAAAAAAAAACCACAGAATACTGAACATAGAATCAGCTGTAGGAAACAAGTTGGCTCCAAAAAAGAGCAGTTCTCTTCTCCTTTGACCTGTGAGTCTTTACATACGTTTTTTCTATGAAGCCTCCTATTGTGGGTAGAGAGGTTCTGTCTTTCCTGACTTTGTATTCATGACAGGAACTCAATCAAACTGTATGAAGTTGCTATTATATTTTTAAAGATTTTATTATTTTTTAGAGAGAAAGGAAGGGAGGGAGAGCAAACATCAATTTGTGGTTGCCTCTTGAGCACCCTCTACTGGGGACCTGGCCTGCAACCCAGGCATGTGCCCTGACTGGGAATCCAACTGGTGACTCTTTGGTTTGCAGGCCAACACTCAGTTCACTGAGCCACACCAGCCAGGGCTGATTTTTTTTTTTTTTTTTCAGAAGTGGTAAGAACACTGGAAAGTTAGACAAGAGACAAAATTTGTCTCACAAACTAAGGAGTCTAAACTTTGTTCTGTAAGCAGTGAGGAACCATTCAAGCATTTTAATACAAGATGTTAGGAGTTCATATTTACACTTTAGAAAAATAACTGTGTCAGAAGTTGAAGTCAAGAGAGAAAAGAGGAGAGGGAGGGAAGAACAGGGGCATAAAACACTTATCACCTACAATGCACCACGTATATAGCTATGTTATTTTACATTTTATGTGACTGTTTACTTCAATCTCCACAATAGCAATAATATTATTGTACTCATTTTACAGGTGAAAACAACCTAGAATCAAAGATGTCAAATATACCACCCAAGGGCAAACTGTTAACACAACTGGTTTATAAACCCCATTCTGCCTAACTGCAAAACTTGCACTGTCTCCAGCATTAGCAGTAACAAATCAAGGGAGGTTGCAGAGTGTAGTTTGGAGGAGTGGGGATTAAGGTAGAGAGAAAGTGAATGTTTTGTATACTTAATTGTCTCATAAAATTTAACCCTAAAAGAAAAGCTATGGAGTAGGAGCAACAAGCTATTTATTTGATTTGCTGAGTTAAATATTTTATTAACAATATTTATTTTATTTTATTTATTAATTTATAAAGAGCCTTGAGAAAAAACTGACAGTCATTATTTTTATTTTAGCTTCTACCAGAGATTGGTAAACTAGTCTGTGGGCCAAATTCAGCCTACCCTCTGTTTTTCTAAGTAAAATATTGTTAAAATAGGACCATACTCATTTATGCGAGACTATGGCTCACATTTGCACAGTATCTATGGCTGCTTTTGCACTAAACAGTTACATCAGAGATGTGTGGCCCATGTAGCCTAAAATATTTCTATATGGTCCTTTACAGACAAATGTTTGCCTACCCATCTTACAGCAAAACAAAACAAAAAAACAAGATTTGTTGAAAGTTGTTAGCAAAATTAAATGGAGTATGTGGAATATATAAAATGGTATATGCAAAAACAAGATTAATAAGGTTGTTCGTGCAGGATAAACTTGCAAGGAATTTTGCTGCTATTGAGGGAAGGAAGCGATGGAAACCTTTCCCAGGTGGGAACACACAGAAAAGGATAGATGTGGACCTGGAGACTGAAGAGATGTAGTAGGAGCTGTAGAGGGACATCAGAGGCTGGGCCAAAGGCCTGGGGAGAATGAGTGCAGAGACAGGAAAGTCAGGGAAGGGTGACAGTGTAGGGAAAGATGGAGAAAATTATTTTAGAAATATGTACTGTATTAAATGTGGCATAATGGAAAGAACATAGACTTCACACCCGAGAAACCTGGTTTGACTCCCGGCTCTCCTAACTGTACACAGGTAACACTGGTGAAATAACCTGTCCCAATCTGTTTCCTTATGTGTAAAATAGGGAAACAGTGCTGTCTGCCCTCAGGAGTTTTGGTGAGGTCAAAATGAGATGCCACATAGTTAACATTGTGCACAGGTGTATTAGGTAATTGTAGCTGTAATAAGTTATTGTTATTGTTGTCCATAAAGTTATTACATTTCAAAATGCTATAGAAATTAGGACAACTTTACAAGTATTATATTAAAATAGATTTAATTTTCATCGGTGTCAAAAGTGAACCTTAGCTTGAGTTTGGCTTGTTTTTTATTATAATTTCATGTTTTTTAATACTTCTTTAGTAGACAGACAATTTTTCATGTACGTGCCTAAGTAAGAAATTTTCTAGCATAACATCAATTTCCTTGGCATTGATGAATAAATTTAAATGATTCATTACCATTGCAGAATTATTTATTATAATTGGTATAATTATAATGGAATTACAGGATGTGATTAGATTATTCTCTTAGTATTCCAACTTCAACTTTATTTTTATTTTTAATAAATGATTCAACCTCACTATTTCTCTTTCTACAGCTATTCCAGGGAGTAATAACAATGGCATAGCTACCTCCCTAGTCACCCAAGAATTCCTCCAGACAACCTTTTTCTCCTTGCTGTTCTAATCCTTATGGAACACTCTATGTTTTTTACATATTATCCATGAATCAAATACCAAAGTCAAAATTAATAGAGCAAAATGACTCCTTTTTAATGTAAATGTTAGTGAAAAGGTCTTAGGAACACGAGTTGCCATCATGTACAGTTTAAAGACTTATACAGTAGCATACAACCACACACACATACCCTCCCCCCAGCACACACATATATAATCCGTCTTGGCTATGAAATTTTTAGGAAGTAAAAAAGAATACCTTTTTTTCTACCTGATTTACAAATTAATTGAGAAGTAGACGCAGGGGTCAGATTGTTGGGTCAGTTTTAATAGTGATAAACTAGGTTTGGCAAGTTTGGCTTAAATGTGAGTAAATGGGTGTTATAATACATTAGTGCCCCTGTAAGCCATGGGGGTTATGTGCCAAGACCCCCAGTGGATGCCTAAAACTGTGGATTGTACCAAACCCTATATATACTATGATTTTCCTATACATTAATACATATAATAAAGTTGAATTTATAAATTAGGCAAAGTAAAAGATTAACAATAATAATCAAACAATTATAACAATGTTCTGTAATAAAGTTATGTGAATATAGTCTCTGTCTTCGATAACTGATTAATAGCTGAGATGGCTACCACGTGGCTAACAGGTGGTGGTATGTAGGCGTGAGTACCTAGACAAAGAGGTGGACGACGCCCCGGGCAGGATGGAGTGTGATGGTGTGAGATCTCATCACGCTGCTCAGAATGGTGCCTGATTTAAAACTCACGCATTGTTTATTGCTGAAATTTTGCATTTGATGTTTTTGGACTGTAATTGACCATGGGCAACCGAAACCGCAGAAAGCTAAACCACTGTACTTCTTGTTAAATTGAACCTTAAGCATCTCCAGTTGAGAGAAGGGTGAAAGTCCTAGAGTGTTAATCTAGCAAAAGTTTGTTCTCATGGAAATATTAAGAGTAGGAAGTAAAGGTCTACCTACCGCATCAGTTTACTCTTCGGTCTGCTTCCTACCATCAGATGTGAGAGAGCAGCAGCGCAGAGGGCTCAGTGTCCCCGTCGTTCTGAAGCAGAAGGCAGCGGTGCTTCTCCCGTCCGTTTTCACAGTTTCTCTCAGAATCTTAGTTACCTTTTTCGTCTCAGAATCTTAGTTTTCTGAAACCTTTTGTTGTGTCTCCTCTGACATGTATCCTGTTATGTTGCAAGTATTTTCAGTTGCCCTAAGCTTTGATGTTTCACCGCACCACTGACATTTATTTTATTGTTAATCTGTTATCCCTCATGCAAACATGATTTGATTTATAGCGTGATGTAACCTTGATGGGTACTCCGTGGCTCACTGAGCATTCACAGGCTTGCTGTGCATGTACATTGTTGTCCTTTCTCTGTTTTGGTTTATCTTTTGGAGCAATTGGCACCGAATTTAGCTTAGTGCTGAACTCTTTGTTAATTTTAAATCTTTCTCAGTGTACATATTGGATTAATATTTAATGATTCATTTACCTAACACATACCAAAAAGGATCATTATATAGGCCAAAGTTATAGTCTTTTTTATTTTACCAAATAAGAACAGCCAGTCTTAGAAAAATGGTATTTGTGTTTTCAAGTCTGCCTCAACTTGTATACTAGTCAGTATGATAATGCAATTGATGTTAACTCAATTTATGTCACTAGTCTACCTTGTTTCACACAAAGGACCAAGTAGCGTGCCTGGTACTGTCCTCTCTCTGACAGCCTGTTGTGAATTTACTCAGAGTCTTGCATTCTAACTTTGATTAAATCTTGGCTCTGCTACTGGCCTTGAGGACATTAGTAAGTTGCTTCACTTTACTACGTCTGTCAGTATTCATCTTTATAAAATGAGGATGATACAAGCCTCACGAGGTTGCTGGAGAATAAAGTGAGAGGCTATAGTTAGTATATGTAAAATACTTAGCGTAGTGCTCAATTTATATAGGATATGTTCAACACATGTGAAGGTACTTAACTTCAATATTTACTCTCTCAGTTTCGATGCCACCAGAGACAGTACTGTATTGGTGATACTTGCTTAGTGAACAGCAGAATGATCCTAGAGATTCCAGGAACCCCTTATATGATAAATCATTCAGCCTGTATGTATGGAGTTTGAACTGGTGAGTGGACACGGGGCTCCAAGTACAAACTCCAACAATAGAGGGTAGAATAGGGAAAGAGAGGAAAAAATAATAGTCGCTGGAGGGTTTATATAGGAAACTTCTCATGAAATAGCTGGTCTTATGTCCATATTCTACCCAAGCCAGGGAATTACTTCATGCTCATCTCCTGTGCATTGATTTAGTTAAAACTCTTTGAGGAATGAGAAACAAAACTACACTTTGCTATAACAAGTAGAATGAAATGGTACAGTAGCAGGTAGTCTAAAGATCTGAGAGTAAATCCATTGTTGTCCAAGATAATGAAGTGAAGTACAGTCATACCCCATGGAAAAGGAAATTAAGTCCTAGACTGAGCCACTCTCTCTCTTTCAGGGGCTACATGGTCTCAGGTTTCTGTCCTCTCTTCTTTCTCTTCTCTCTCCCAATCCACCCACTTAAACACTTCTCTCTCCTTCTTTCTTTTCTCTTATTTTCTCTGTCTCCTCTTCTTTTCTCTTTTCCCTGCTTCTTCCTTTCCCCCACATCCATCTCTTTCCCCCAACCCCATAAGCATTTTTCACTTGCACTTGGTTCAAAATGCAGTCTTCAAACACATAAATCCTTTTGGTTCATCACCCAAGGGTGATTGTCTCAGTCTTTCACTATTTTAATTACACTTCCCAGAGAGGAGCTGGTGTGGACCTGACATTTGTATTAGCCACTGGATTGGCCTTCCTGTTGTAAAGTGGAGCAGTTGTGGTTGTGCTCATGTGATATCTATGTTAAGCTTCCCCTCCAGAGGCCGTATGAGCAGGTTCATTGGGAAAGTATCAGTCATGTTCAGAATGACTGGTACTTTCACATGGAATCTGGAATGTAGTATTTGCTCAATAAATGTCTGCTGCCTGAATTCATGATAACACTAAATTCCTAGCTTATTTTAGTAAAAATCTCAGTTTTACTAATAGTACACAGCCACTGTTTCAAGTAGTTATCCTTAGCCAAGTATTTAACATTATGCACATTCCATGTGCTCACTTTGTAATTCTTACAATGGTCCTATGGGAAAATCAGGAGCAGAGAGGTTAAATAGCAAGCCCAAGGAGCCAGGTCACAGAACTAGGAAAGAGCAGAGCCAGGTCTGTGCATGGGCACCCTGGCATCCACACTCTTGATTTCCATTCTAGGCTGGCCCTAACCCTGTGCTTATTTTCAGACCATATAAAGTAAGTCTATATTAACTTGTATAACTACTGATATTTTATTACATCTTAGTAGTAGTTAAAAATATAAGAGAATGAAGTTGTTGAGTAGCAGATTAACAAACACCAAGAAGGTCAGAGTTTCCTGGCATGCCATGCAAATGCATGACCAAAATGGGTAAGCTTTGTTCCTAAAAACCTGTTTTTTTTTTCTTTTTCTCCTTTGACTGGTTATAAATCTCTCCTTTTTTCCCCTTTTTCCTTATCCATCTTTTTCCTTTTAATATCTATTTCAATCATATCCATTTAAATGTTCTATAGGATGGCTACGCCTGTTGTAGGAACCATTTCTACTCAATTCTCAATTTCTACACTATTGCCTGAAAGCAGAAAATTTCAATGTGCCCTAAAAGGACAATATGTGAGTAGAGGGCACAGCAGGGTAGACAATACGAGGAAAGCCTTTGTGCAACAAAGAGCAAGTCCCATCTCAAGCATTATGTAAAATACAAAGACAATAAAATAAAGTTAAAATTACAGTGTAGTTCACATTGAAATTAGACTAACAATCAAAGAAAAACAAACTAACAGACTTATTGTTTAACTAAACTAGTGCATTTTTAAAAATGGTAATACTCACTTATGTAGAGAAGGCATAAAGCAGGGGAGGGGTGTCTTTCTAGCAAACAATATGATGATATGCATTAAGGTCTTTAACATATTCATTCATGTCTCTCTCAAAAACAATATTCTAAGGAAATCATTTCGAGCATGGCATAAATTTATGTGCACTGCTGCTCAACATGTTCTATTCACATAAATTAAGCCCAGTGATAATTTAAGTGTTCAACAATGAGGAAATGTTAGAGACCAGAGATGTAAAATATTATGCTACTATCAAAATGATGTTTAGAAATATTATTACAATTGTTAAAAGCCATTGAAGTGATGATATAGAACTTATTCTAGAGCTCTCCATAAGTGCAGGTACATACACATTCAAAAACAAGAGGAGATGAAGTAAATACACCAAAGTATTTGCAGTACTTATCTCAGAGTGGTAGAATTATACATAAATTTTTACTTTATATTTTGGTATTCCAGTTTTCTACAACAAGCAGGCTTTCATGAGGGCAGTGATCTTCCACTGGGTTTGCATCTGAAGGAGTCTCTTTATTCCCTATCTCCTCACCATGGACAAGCCCAGAGATGCACTGGCCACTTCATCCCAGGAAGAGACTTGTTCTTGGTATTTGGCCCTAAATCTTATGGCTCTAAGTTAAAAGAAACCTGAGGTTGCTCACCCTAATTGTAGGATAGGAGTTGTAAAACAGCAGCAAATACCAGCTTTCAAGTAAGCCCTTTCCCAAGATGAAATTCTCTGAGCGGGAAAGTAGGAAAAACCAAGACAGTGTCATCCCACAGGCTGTGGGCTCAGTGCCACAAGACTGCCCCCCATGCCTCTATATACACATTTAAGAAGCCCGTCTCAAGCCGAGGTTTTATCACCTGAACTTCTGACCAACAAGCTGTAGGTTGGAAGTTCTTATGACCCCTTTCTTGGGCTCAATTAATTTGCTAGAGTGGCTCACAGAACTCAGGGAAATACTTAGTTACATGTACTAATTTTTAAAAGGATGTGGCAAAGGATACAAATAAACAGGTAGGCGAAGAGATACACAGGGCAAGGTCTGGGAAGGTCTCAAGCACAGGAGCCTCTGTCTTCCTGGGGTAGATGTGTTCATCAACCTGGGAGCTCTCTGAATCCCCTTACTATTGGGATTTTATGAAGGCTTCCTCACATAGATGTGATTAGTTACTAACTTTGTTTCCAGCTCTTTTATCTTCTCTGGAGGATAAGGGGTCAGGCTGAAAATTCCAAGCTCCTAGCCATGGCTTGGTCGTTGTGGCGACCAGTCCCCATCCAGCAGCTGCCTAGGAGCTCATCCAGAGTCACCTCATTGAAACAAAAGATGCTCCTAGTGCTCTTATCACTTAGGCATTTACAAGGGTTAGGAGCTCTGTGTTGGGGACTCGGACAGAGACCAATGTTTATTTTCTATTATGTCACAGCAGCATAGAGACAAATGTTTCTATCCAGCTCATTCCTCTCCCCTTTTCTGCTGAGGATAAGAACTCTCTCCATTTTGGATCCTTGTTTTGCTGATATAAAAGCAAGTAATAAAATCAATGCAATATAAGAGAATAAAGAGAGAAGACACAAAAATTGATGCAAGTTTAAAGTAAGTTTAAATTGCAAATGAACCTAAAATAAGAAAATATTGTAAATAATGATTTAAAATGAGGATATTTAAAAAGGAAGTGTAGGAAGTTTCTCTTCTTTATCTGTAAGGTTGAACATTAATTTTTTAAGATTTGTATTTTATGGTAAATTCCTGCATTTCCTCTCAAAAGGGAAATCACTAAACCAGACATAGGAGCTATTAAGTTCAGTTAAAGCAGCAGTTCAAATTATTGTCCTTAACAAAATTATTTATAGCCAGAAAAAATGCTTAGAAATATTTGTTTTAAAAGTAAATTATCAAAATGTATAAAAGCAGTCAAAAATATTTTTTGTATCTGTATTGTTTAACCAAAGACAGTCCACTGCCTATCACATAATTTCATTATTATTAAAAATAGAATAGATAATAATGTGTTTCTACTCATTTATAAAACACTGATACTCCTCAGAACTGGTTTATTCTAAGTATTGCGTTCTGATGACACTCACTGATAGCTAAAAGTTTGATTCTAGCTACAAAATAAAGGGTTACTTTATAGATATAAAAAGATTGATATCTACCTACTTTTATGTTTGTTTTTGCTAGAGAGCTTTGTATTTATTTTTGTCAGTGTGCTTTCTGTTTTGTTTTACTTGTGAGTCATAAGTTAACACAATTCTTACTTCATCTTTCTTCACTGTCATTTGCCAACACCCGCAGTTCAAGTTGGCAAGACAGACAAGTTCCAAAAACATTCGGATCCTTATAAAGACATATTGGAATTCATTGTTGGGAGTGAAAGTTATTTTTATGGCTGCAGTATTCAAAGGGATTATAGTTTGATATTCAATGAACTATATTTAGTTTGCAATCCTCCTTCATTACATATTGTTTTTGACCACTGAAAACTCTCAGTCAGTTACTAATAATGAGACCCAGAGAAAACAGTAGCTAAAGTGAAAGCCATGTTCATTTAGAAATCTTCCCTTGATATGAGAAGAATTATTTCTTCTACAAATTTATAAATTTCTGGAAGCTTTGGGCTCACTTCTTATTTGTCTTTGTATGTGCAATGTCTATTCAATATATGTATACTGAAAAAATTAATAAAATTCCAGGGAGACATGTCTATGAATTTCAGTCAAATTTGTTAGTATTATAATCTCAGAAATTCTCAGTTTAGGATATGGAAACTATGTACTTGTACATTTTTTTTCAATTTTATCAAGACCTGTTATTTATCTTCTTTTCAGGACTTTTTCCTTTGATATTGGAAGACAGTATCACTTAATTGTTTGAAAGTATCATTTAATTTAAGGAAATATAGCCATATTTTGCTCTAGGATGAATTCTGATAAAGTAGGAAAATTTACTAAGTATAGCTGTATATAAATATATATAAAAGGTTATATCATATTTGATCCAATCAAGGTGAAACTTGGTAACACTGCCAACATGAAAAGGGAGTTCAAAGCTTAAGGGAGAGTGATTACATGAGCCATGTGTAGGGATCAATTTCTCCTTTTTATGGAAAGAGCAGAGTCTGATGCTCTTTGCTTTTCTTCTCTGAGTTGTGTATGTGTCACTTTCCTTCACTGTAGAAGCTTCTTGAAGACAAGGTTGGTATCTTTCACTCTGGCACACACTAAGTGAACATTTAATGCATTGAATTTACTGAAGTAGGAGAAAGAAAGGGGAGGCAAAATGCTGATATAAAAGTGAAGGTCATATTTAAGTAGAGTCCTAATTGAGCTCCACTATTGATGGTAAGGGATCAAAATGGGGCTTTGAAGATCTTAAGTTTGAAATAGATTGGTGTGCTTCCAGCTGTGTCTCAGCTGGCTGCTCTGGTGCCCACTTGACTTTAACGACACTTGTGGCCTATGGAAAGTGGGGAAAAGGAAGACAGATTTAATAAATACTCAGAGAGAAATTGTACTATTTTTAATAAATTAGGACCAAAGGAAGGATAAAGTGTTAAAAAGGGATTTTATTTTTATGAATCCAAAGAGGCTAAATAACTAATGTTATGGAGAAGTTGGAAATAAAAGTCTACAATGGAACAGTAAAATGAACGTAATGGGGACAACATAGTTTGGAGAAAAAGAGTAGCCTTTCTTGTCAGAAAATTGAAGTTCAAGTTCAGACTTTCCTCTGGTTACTATGACCTTTGCATTTCTCAGGGTTTTTTTTTTTTCATCTCTAAAATGAAGGAATATTGATATTTTAGTTATAGAGATATAGCATGATGATTGTGATAATACATGTTTTGATTTTCAGTGATTGTTTGGATTAAAGAAACTGAATTTCATTCACTAACTCAAATAAAATAGGGATGTGTTTTTCAAAGTACAGGGAAATTAATAGCTAATCAAGACAAGTATAGCCTAGCTCATAAAAATTTGAAAGTTACCATGACTCTATTCTCTTTCTCTCTCTGTACCCGGGCTCTCCTGGTCCATCATGACCTCATTTCCCTGATTTCTCTGCCATTCTTCATGATGATATTTTTTTGGCTAAGAGTAACAGAAAAGCTGATCATGAATGGATTATACAACAAAGGCTTTATTTTCTTATAAAATTAAAAGTTTGGAGGTAGAACACATCCAGGGTTGGTCATTCAACAGCTCACTTATGTCATCATAGACTCAGCTTCTTCTTCTCTTTATGCGTCTCCACTGCCACCTGCAGGCTTATCCTCCTAAGCCTGCCACTTCCAGGTCCACAGATAGAGACCTCAGTCTCAACCATAAACTGTCTTCAAGAAGAAAAGGGTTGTTCGTTCTTGCACAGTTCTTTTTAAGAGCAAAGACTACTAATTAGTTATATCCCAGCAATAATTTTATTTGTTAACCACAGAGCATTATACAAAAAAATGTAAAATTTTTCATGAAATGTTCAAATGGAAATACTCTGAAGATACAAAAGTGTAAAATCAGAAGAAAGTTTTAAAAAATTGAGTTTAACTCTAAGACTTACTTTATTGATAAATCAGAAATTATAGTCATGTAAACCACTTAAATTTATAGAAATTCTATTCATTTAAATACCTTTCCTATTACAATTATAATATTTGCTATAATGAGCACTAAACTAAATAAGCAAAATATCTAAAACTCTTTTAAGGTAATTAGAAATAAACAAAAATAATAATTTTGCAGAGCCAAATATGTGTCATAGGAGGAACCAACAACATTTACTTGAATACAAGGGAGGGGATTGAGGGCAATCTCATGAAGAAGTGCTATTTGGGATAAGAAGGCTACACATACAGCGAAACTAAGTACATGGAAAAGCAGAGTAAGCACCGACGTGCACAAAGTAATGTTGCTAATACGTACACAATGGTAAGGGATCATGAAAAGTTTCATTTTATAAGAGTGATAAAAATAGCAATGATTTTTAGACAAGATTTTGATCCCGGAATGCCCTGAGAATCGTGCTAAAAAGTTTCAACTGTACAGTTGAAAGCCAGAAACCATCAATTACCCGAGGAAGACAGCAATGTGTGCTTTGGGAAAAGGAGCTTGTTTTGGAACGTCGGGAACTTGGAGCTCTGGAGTCTCTGTAATTGTCTAAGCAAATTAATAATTTCAATCAGAGTGAAACAAGAATGAAAATGAGCGCTCAATTCCATGAGACAGCTCCAAGTTGTGAAGATGTAAAATTAATTGCCTGAATATAAGGACAACGTAACTGAAGATTTTAAACCTGAGGATCTGGAACAAAGGTAATGGGTCTACCAGAAATGTGACAGAAGGAGGGTAAATTTATTTGGAAGATGCAATGAGTTCAGATTTGTATTCAGTGAATTTGAGGTATCAGCAGGACTTGCAAACATTTGAGAAATTCAGGTCTGGAATTTGGAAGAAAATTTGACTGAGTTAGGACATTTAGATGCCATCAAGTAAAGATCAAAACAATTCATGAGATTTAAAAAAAAAACTGGTTACTTTCTCATAGAAGATATTGTAACAGCTTTATTGGATAGTTACAGTTTCTTCATGAACTTACATGTTTTGTCTTAATTGATTCAATCAGAAGTACGTCCCAAAGGTATTAGTGTCATTGTTTTATAGTTTGTGACACATGCTCAGATAGGTCAGGCAACTTGCCCCAACTCAAGAGGTCAGAAAGCAGAGAGATCTGAATAGATTTGCTTGTGTTTGGACTCAAAATATCACCTTTAGTATTTTACTATTAACTGAACTTAGTACAAAATCTTTAGATTCTAAAATATCATGGTTAAATAAGTTAAGTAATTATGCACACAGATGATATCCAATAATAATGTTCATGAATTCTGTATTTAAAAATCTAAACATCTTTACTAGATTTCTTCTCTAGTTTCCTTCAAATTTTGAATCAAAGTTTATTCATTTAGATTTTATGTGGTGTCAGAATAAAATGAGGGGGTTGTTGTGAGAATTTCCAGACAAATATGTAACCAAATTGCCATGAACAAAGGCTTAAGATGTAGAACCTGTGAATACCAGCAGTTGAAAAGTAAGCCAATAAAATATTTCATAGATTTTTACTAAAAATGTAAAGTTTAAAAGTCCCTCATTAGGCAGTTGATGAATACATTTTAATTAAAAAACAAGAGAATCACTTTGTTTTCATATAACATGTTTCCAAAATCCCAAAGGATTAGAAACGTAATAGTATACCTGTATTCAATATTAATTTGTTTATCAGAACTTATGTGCCGAGAGAGAAAAAGAGGGAGAGAAACATCAATGTGTGGTTGTCTCATGCATACCCCCTATGGGGGTCGTAGCTCCCAACCCAGGCATTTGCCCTGACTGGAAATCAAACCAGTGACCCTTTGGTTCACATGCCAGCACTCAATCCACTGAGCCACACTATCCAGGGCTGCTTTTTTGCATCTTAAGTTGGTGTTTACACAATTTGACTACTCAATCAGCAAATGCCATGTTTAATATTTTGCTTCAATATTATTGACCCCTTGGGTTTCTACTTTATGCCATGTACTTACAGATATATATGCATATACACACATGTATAACTATATACATAAGACATTTGTTTCATTGAAAAACATTTTTTCCATGTTACTTGCATATATGTTTATAGATGTGTGCATACATGGCATTTATTTCTTAAAATGAAAACATATTTTTCTGTACCTTTCTCTCTTTACTACAGAAGGCTTTAAATGTATGGTTATAATAGCAGTATGTAGACAACAGGGCTGTTAATTTAGCAAATATTATTAGTTTATAAATATTCATTAAATTTGTTTTTAAGCAGCAGTTCAACTTTGTAAATGGTTGTAGTCAGAAAAAAAGCTCTAATTAGAGGCAATAACTAGGACTTGTAAAGGTGATCAGGGATTTGTGAGCATTTGGAAGACTTACTTTTCTCAACAGGAGAAAAATACCTCCTGGGGAGCTTGCAATATAGTTTGCCTGTATGCCAAGTAGAAAGAGAATGGAAGATTTCAAGTCTTAACGGTACAAGAGAGTAGAAGTCTGTTATTTAAGTTAACAAAAAACATCTTGTAAATCACATTATGCCTAGGTCTTTCCTTGGAGAAACTCATCTTTTAAAAGAGTTTGTTACCAATATTCCAAACTCACATTTAACCCTAGTATAAAGTTAAACCCAGTTAAACAAGAATAATCTGACTATGGAAACTGCTTTTCAAGTTCAGAGTGGTGATTCTTTTCCTCTCAGTTACCTTCATATTATCCCTGCCACCAGAAACTCAAAGGAAGCAGCTTTTTTGAATACGTACAAACAAACCAAAACAGGTGTTACTATAGCAACCATAGAACTCTGAGGATGACTTCTCCCCTCAGCCCTGGCCAGTCCCTGCTCTTCACCTCTCCTTCTGGCGCTTTTGTGCAGCAGTGCAGACTGCCTTGGGGTGGAAATGATGATTGGTGATTTGACTGGACAGTGGTGGGGCAGGGGGCAGGCAGAGTGAACAGTGCATCTTGCACTTAAACTTTGCAGGTCTCCCAGAAGCTGGAAGACTTCCTCCTGGCCACAGCTACAGAAATTGACACTTACGGGGCATCTGTTGCTTGATTCCCTAACTTTTCTTTACCCTCCTTTAAAAAATACTAGTGGCCTTTCTAATTCTCTACTTAATAAAGCAATGATGTCTCTTTCATCTCTGCATTTTTTTCAGTTTTTCTCCCTAACCCACCATATCCATGGCCCTTGAGCCAAATATGATGGCTGACTGGAATCTGTGGACTGCTGTTTCCACAGTAGCTACTGCTCTGAGTAAAGTTAGGGTAGTTTTGACTTAGAGGTAAATGGGTGGTGTTAGATTTTCAGGATTATCTTGCTTCTCCATATAGCACAAGTAAAGGCTTTGTTTATCAAAATTAAACCCAGCTTCAGAAAGCATCTCAAATAATTGAAATGCTAGTCATTTCATCTCAATTTTAATATCTCATGAGGTTTTATCTTTATTAATCTATCAACAATATTTTTATTTACCTTTATGTCTCTGTGGCTAGTCAGTTCAATTTACTAATTGCTTATACTCAAATTAGTTTTGAAATCAATAATTTTAAGTACTTAAAATTAGTTTTAAGCCAATAATTTAAAACTTGAAAATATTTTGACATGGCTACTATGTGCTAACTATCCTGCTGACATAAATAATGACTATTCTTGTTAACACAAATCTATTTGTCCCTCATTTCACAAATATTTTATCTTGTCAAGGAAATGTTGTAGGATACCATTCCACTTGTAAATGTATAGCATAGCTCTTTTTGAAGCCAGCTTTCTAACTGGGGATAACTCTGCTAAAATTTCTGGTTGGTTTTAGAACTTGGACTTATGAAAAAATATTTTGACAACAAAGAGATACAAGACAGATTTGAAGAGTTAGGAAAAGGGACTTCATGTTCTACACCTTCCTTTTACCAATAATCAAGGCTTTCAAAATTCAGTCTGTTCTATTTGGATTTTTTTGTTTACTTTTCCATTAACTTTTGTTCCATGTTGAAGTACCTGTGTAAAGCAGGAGCAGCCTTGACTAGTGATGAAAGTGGACTTTCCCAATCAATAACAGGCACTGGTAATTTCAAGCCTTCTGTTCTTTTGTGTCACACACAAACACACACATACACACACACGTATGTTTTTCCCTTACCTTTACAAACAACTAGTGTGAGGAGAACACTGGGGCAACAACAGTGTAGAGCATATCACTTCTAGCCCCTAGGAAGATGGCCCTCAAGCACCTAGCAGAGGACCTACCATACAGTAGAAGCCACACAGAATTGGAGAAGTTGAAACAAATGAAGAATTACAACAGTGAAGTTCAAGGTGTGCAGCTCTGCGATCACAATCGTAGTTCTCTTTCTTAAACCTGATGCCACAAAGCTGATGATTATTTAAATATTGAGGTAGTGAAGAAGATACACGTGTATGTATTTTTTGGACTTGTACACATACCAGGATCTAAGTATTATATATTGAAGTAGTTTTGACTTTTATTTCTTTTTTTATTTACTCTTTATTGTATTTTTCTATTACCATATAGAAAAATCCCTTTATTTATAAATCCCCATATATAAAGTCCCGTTATACCCCTTCCTCCCTGCAATCACGACACTGTTGTCCATGTCCATGCGTCCTTTTTCCTTTTTTGTCTCATCCCTCCACCCCCCAATCCCCCCCCAAAGATGTCATCCCGCTCTCCGACTATGAGTCTGTCCCCATTTTCACTGTCAGTTTGTTTTTTTCATTGGATTCCCTATATGAGTGAAATCATATGGCATTTGTCTTTCTGTGACTGGCTTATTTCACTTAGCATAATGTTTTCCAGGTCTATCCATGTTGGCACAAAGGGTAAAATTTTCTTCTTTTTTTATGGTCAAGGAGTATTCCACTGTGTAAATGTTTCATAGTTGTTTTATCTGCTCTTCTATTGATGGACACTTGGGCTGCTTCCATATCTTGGTGATTGTAAATAACACTGCGATGAACATAAGGGTGCTTATGTTCTTTCAAATTAGTGTTTTGGGTCCCTTTGGATACATTCCCAGAAATGGGGATAGCTGGGTCAAAAGGAAGATCCATTTTTAATTTTTTGAGGTATCTCCATACTGCTTTCCACAGTGGCTGCACCAATCTGCATTCCCACCAACACTGCAAAAGGGTTCCCCTTTCTCCACACCCTCACCAGCTCTTGTTGTTTGTTTATTTATAGATGATAGCCATTCTGACAGTGTGAGGTGATAGGTCATTGTGGTTTTAATTTACATTTATCTAATGATTAGTGATGTTGACCATCTTTTTATATGTTTTTTGGCCATCTGTATGTTCTCTTTGGAGAAGTGTTTATTCAGGTCCTTTGCTCATTTTTTTAATTGGGCTGTTCATTTTTTAGGTGTTGAGTTTTGTAAGTTCTTTATAACTTTTGGATACTAACCATTATCAGATATGTTGGCAAATATGATCTCCCATTCTGTGGGTTGTGTTTTATTTTGTTGGTGATTTCTTTTGCTGTGTAAAACTTTTTAGTTTGATGTAGTCCCATTTGTTTACTTTTTCTTTTTTTTCCTTTGCTTGGATAGTTATATCCAATAAAATATTGTTATGAGCAATGTCCAAGACATTGCTGCCTATGTTTTGTTCTGTTATTTTTATTGTTTCAGGTCGAACACTTAAGTCTTTGGTCCATTTTGAATTTATTCTTGTGTGTGGTATAGGAAGGTTGTCTGGTTTCATTTTTCTGCGTGTATCTGTCCAATTTTCCCCACACCATTTATTGAGTAAACTATCTTTAGCACATTGTATGTGCTTGCTTCCTCTGTCGAATATTGATTGACTATAAAGGTGTGGGTTTATTTCTACACTCTCTATTCTGTTCTATTGATATATGTGTGTGGGGAACTGTTCCAAGCATGGGAAATGTGGTTCAGCCCCCACTTGAAAAGCCAGTGGGGAGCGAGGTTGGCGGGCAGGACCCACGACCATGGATAGGTTCTCCAGTGGGAAATCAAGCCTGCATTGTACCTAGACTGTTATGAGACTTGCTCTTGCTAAAACTCCCTCACCCTGAGGCAGCAAATGTTTACTGAGTATCTTTATCTTCCCAAAATCTGAGCTAGACCTTCCAGGTATGGAACATAGCCTGTTTCAAACAGTTCTCCTTTTACATTGCAAATATCCTTCTTTGATGTATTTAGTGACATCCTCTCCTTTGTTGTCTGTAAAAGATAACCACCCAAAACAAACCTTTGCATAGTAAAGGAGGACCATCTTTGATGTAAGGGGCCTAGAAAAACAATAAAAGCCTGTCAAGGCAAGGGTTGGGGCGCTCTCCTCTTGAGAGAGTGGCCATGCCATCCCGATTTCTGTAGTCCGTGTGTATGTGTATATTGCGGCCACAACAGCAGATCCTGTGGGCCGGGATCTGCGTCATCTGGCCCATCTGCGTCATATGTGTTTGTTTTTATGCCAGTACCATGCTGTTTTGATTAATATGGCCTTATAGTACAGCCTGATATTATGTAGTATGATTTTGTCCTCCAACTTTGTTCTTTTTCCGGATCACTGTTGCAATGCGGGGCCTTTTGTGGTTCCATATAAATTTTTGCAATACTTGTCTTAGTTCTGTGAAATACATCATTGGAATCGATAGAAATCATGTTGAATCTGTTAATTGCTTTGGGTAGTATGGACATTTTAATGATGTTAATTCTTCATATCCATAAACACGGTATGTGCTTCCACATCTTTGTATCTCCTTCAATTTCTTTCATCAGTGTCTTATAATTTCCCAAGTACAGGTCTTTTACATCCTTGGTTAGGTTTATTCTTGGGCATTTTATTGTTTTTGAAGCAATTGTGAGTGGGATTCTTTTCTTAATTTCCCTTTCTGTTAGCTTCTTATGGGCATATAAAAATGCAACTGATTTCTGGATATTAATTTTGTATCCTGCTACTTTGCTGAATTTATTTATTAGTTCTTGTACTTTCTTGGTGGAATCTTTGGGGTTCTCTATGTACAGTATCATGTCATCTGCATATAATGACAGTTTAACTTCTTTCTTTCCAATTTGGATGCTTTTTATTTCCTCTTCTTGTATGATTGTTGTGGCTAGGACTTCTGGTACTATGTGAATAAAAGAGGTGAAAGTGGCTATTCCTGTCTTGTTTTAGATCTTAAGGGAACACTTGTAGTTTTTGCCTATTGAGTATGATGCTGGCAGGGGGGTTGTCATATATGGCCTTTATTATGTTTAGTGTGTTCCCTTTTTTATCATAAATGTGTGCTGAATTTTATCAAATGTTTTTTCTGCATCTACACAAAGATGTAGAAGCTAAATAACATGTTATTAAACAATGAATAGGTCAACAATGAGATCAAGGAAGAAATCAAAAGATACCTTCAACAAATGAAAATGAGGACACAACAATCCAAAATCTGTGGGACACTGGGAAAGCAGTCCTAAGAAAGAAATTCATAGCATTACAGGCCTATCATGCACACACACGCACAAAAAAACAATAAATATTCTAACTTTACACTTAAAGGAACTTGAAAAAACAACAAACTCCAAAGTAAAGAGAAGTAAGGAAATAATAAAGATCAGAGGAGAAATAAATGAAACAGACTCTAAAAAAATTATACAAAAGATCAATGAATCCAAGAGCTGGTTCTTTGAAAAGATAAACAAGATTGGCAAACCTTTAACCATACTAATAAAAACAGAAAGAAAGAAAAGGAGAGAGAGAGAAAAAGGAACCAAGTAAATAAAACCAGAAATGAGAGAGGAGAAACAACAAGTGACAACAAAGAAATATAAAGAATTTTAAGAAAATATTATGAACAACTATATGCCAACAAACTGGACAACCTGAATGAATTGGATAAATTCCTAGAAACATACGATCTCCCAAAACTAAATCAGGAATAATCAGAGAATCTGAATAGACGGATTACACCTAATAAAATTGAAGCAGTCATCAAAAAACTCCCAACAAATAAAAGCCCTGGACTGGATGGATTCACAGGTAAATTTATGAAACATTCCATGAAGAATTTGCTCCTCTCCTTCTGAAACTATTTCATAAAATTCAAGAGAAAGAAAGCTCCCAAACTCATTTTACAAGGCCAGCATTATCCTAATTCCAAAACCAGATAAAGACACAATAAAAAAAGAGAAAATTATTGGCCAATATCCCTGATGAACATAAATGCTAAAAGACTCAGAAAATATTAGCAAACCAAATACAGCAATGCTTCAGAAATATCATACACCACGATCAAGTGGGATTTATTCTGGGAATGCAAGTTTGGTCCAACATTCACAGATCAATAAATGTGATTCATCACATAAATAAAATGAAGGATAAAAACCACATGATCATACCAATAAACATTTCTTTTTTTTAAATTATTGTTTTTCAGTTACAGTTGTCCCACATTTTTCCCCTTGCTCTCCCCTGCCCCAACCCCCTCAACTCCCACAGTCAATCCTCATTCCATTGTCTGTGCCCATGAGTCCTTTATTCACATTCCTTGACCTGTCCCTTCTTTCCCCCTTTATCCCCCTCCCCCTCCTCTCTGATCACTGTCAGTTTGTTCTTTATTTCCATATGTCTATATCTATTTCTCTCATTGGTTTGTCGATTAAGTTCCACTTATAGGTGAGATCATATGGTATTTGTCTTTCAATTCCTGGCTTATTTCACTTAGTATAATAGGCTTTATTTCTTCTATCCATCCTCCTCATCCTGCACCTGAATTCAAGTCTGTTCAGGCTTTTCTTCTCTTCTTCTTCCTTGCCCTCTGACAAGTAAGTTTATTGTTTAGTGTTTGTGTTAATCCAGACTGGTATATTTTCTGCTCATCTGTATTCATTTTTCTCCTTACTTGTTTTTTTCTAGTCACATCAGATAAAATAAATTCAGTGTAAATAATCATGTCAGCAACACAATATTTTAATTTTTTTGAATTCCTTTTTTAGGTTTTAGTTCATGTTTATATAGTCATATGTGTCTAATTTTTAAAAAATATATAACAGATTAGAAAAATTGTTAGTTAAACCAAATATGTTGGCTAGGCTCTCTTTGCAATTTAACATAAATATAGTTTGGATGGAGTAAACTTATATATGATGTTTCATAAGATGTTAAAATGTCATAAATTGTGGAAAATAAATTTAAAGTTGTAACTGCATCTCCTTAGACATATTTATGTTTACATGGAGTAAATGCCTTTAGCTTTTTAAAAATAATTCACGCATTTTTTTAGATGTCTATATCCAATCCTACATTATTTATTCTCTCTCTGTTTTGTTCCAGCTATTGTACTTACAGTCATTTGTGAAGAGAGTGATCATTTATGCCTGGTCATGATTTAAGTGGAACTATCAGTCTGTTTCACCCATAGTTTTTTTAATTACCATATTGTGTTTTTAGGAATTTATAATGATGCCTTAGAATAATCTTGCTGGCTTATACTATATTTTATCAATATTATCAACATGTGGATAATTGGGGTAAAAAATACAAAGTAATGTCTAATTATAAGATATTATAAAGAAGGTTACATAGAGGAAAGTAATCCCTTGGAAAGGATTTCCTTTTTAATACTTATATAAAACATTACTAACTTATTCCTTAAATTATTATGGTCAAATTAACCATATAACCGAAGCATCACTGGCTCTTGTAGGTATTATTTTTCTTTTATAAAATAAAACTTTCCAAGACATTGTACTAACTGTAGGTTTTCTAGTTCCTGACTTACAGTTCTCTTACTTGAGATTTACATGAAACCTTACAGAATTTTAAAATAATAGTAATATAGTATTAGAAAATATTTACTTCTTATGTGGAAAATATGAACAAATAAGAGGCATGTGGTGAGAAAGAAAAATACTGAGAAGAGACATTTACAAGCACTGTCTACTGAAATAAAATCTTTTCTTCAGATGGAGAAACCTTCCCCCATACACACTTCACACAGAGACACACATACCAAGCCCTAAGGCAATTCTGTTACGCTTTCCCTGATTTCCTATATTACTTGTCACATTGTTTACACATCTGCTTGATTAAAGAAAAGCTAAATTTTATCCCCAGAGACTACTATACTAGTTGACACGTAACAGACTCTGAATAAATATGTAATGAATGAAGGAACCAATAAACACAGGTAGTGTAAAACATTCGTGCTGCAAATGCTTTCCTTCAAGGATAATTTTCCACCAGGTGATCTACCTAACTCAGACAAAATTACCAGCTTCCCAAGGTTCTTTGGCCATGCATCTTTGTAAAACCCAGTTCCCTGCACTCCTTCTTTCCCCTGGCCGGTTCAGTCAAATATTTACTATCTATTGAGGCATCAAGCTCTGACTACCCTATTTTCTACCAGGTTTCTTTTCTGATGATTTTAAGTATCAGCATATTGATAAAAACTGGAAAGAAGCATACTATGTAACTTATAGTGAATAATTTACAGTTTTGAATAAAATTAACAGTGTACAGGTACTATTTGCAATGAACAAATGACATATGCTTAGCATAACGTAAGAGGCAAGCAAAATAGCATAGTGATAATTGATATACGAATAAATATAGATATGACATTTTCTTTAAAATCTGCCCAATTGAGTGATTTAAAAACTGACTCAGAAATAATATTTTTAGTGTTTATTGTGTACACAGAATTATCCTTAGTAAACTATGGTTCTGTCTTAAAGGAGAGTTCATTCTCTTATGAAAGTCAATTTGCATAAGTCAAAGTTTTGGTAGTTTAAAGATATGTGTCAGTCACATGGACAAAACCAAGGGGGAGGGTGGAAGTGGGGGAGGGAGGTGGGTTCACCTGGGGTGGGGTGGAGGGATGGGGAGAAAAGGCATACAACTGTAATTGAATAACAATAAAAAAATAAATTAATTTAAAAAAAAGATATGTGTCAGGTAGAGGGGATCTTGGATCGTGGTTTCTGAGCTACACTTGTAAAAGTGCATTAAAGTTTGAAAAGAAGAAAGAATCATAGTAGCAGTGATGAATCTTATCATTTGTACTGTATCCATCATTTAATGAAATGCTTTTAAGATGCTGCAATGAATCTGTTATTTTAGTGGCCAAACACCTTTCTTTTCTCTCAGTCAAGTTAAAAAAAAAAACTGCTAAAATAAGCGTCTTAAAATTCCAATGTACATGGAACACATTGACTGCTTATTCTAGATAAAATGCATGTTAAGAATCACGTCTCCAGTGTTTATATTTTTACAGTTTTCTAAGCATACCAATATTACGTATAACTTTGTCTGACAACAATTTTATAAGACAGACAGGCCAGGAGTCAGTATACTTATTGTATGGAGAATGCATATGAGGCACAGATATAATATGACTAAATTCCAGTTCCTAGGCCTCTGGCAAGCTTTCTTCAGACTCCCTTAAACAATCCCTAACTTTAAATAAGATGTCAAAACACAAACCCTTGAGACATTAAAATAGGGTCTAAATGAGGGATAAGAACAATACTGCTAGTGTTGAGAGGAGGCATTGCAATTTGTACCACAGGGTGGTTTTAGTCGATTCCTCCTCTGCTGAATCGAAAGAAAGAACTCCTACCTTTTGCAACAGTGTGGATGGAACTGGAGAGTACTATGCTAAGAGAAATAAGCCAGGAGGTGGATGACAAATACTGTATGATCTCACTTATAAGAGGAATCTAATGAACTAAATAAACTAATGAACAAAATAGAACCAGAGACATAGAGACATGGAACAAACTGACAGCTGCCAGATGGGAGAGGAAGAGGGAGGCTAATGGTGGAAAGAAGGGGAAGGGACTAGTCAAAGAACATGTGTGACTGACCCGTGGACATGGACAATGGTGTAGGGATTGACTGTGGGAGCAGTGGGTGAGCTAAGAGGAAGAAGGCCAAGGGGGGAAAATTGGGACAACTGTAATAGAATAACAATAATAAAAACAAACACAAATAATTAAAGTTCCAGAGTCTTAAAAAATAAAAAATAAAAACCAATGCCTCTCTCTCTACTCCTCAAGGAGGTATAACCCTTCTCTCTGCACCTCCTCTCCTTTCCTCTCTCCTAGGCTCCCTTCCCCTCCAGTAATCTGCTAGCTCAAGTTATTTGCTGTCCAGATGTTATAACAAGGACTCATACATGCATATGTCATTTTATAATATATTTAAAGAAAATTTTATAGTGTGTAGAGAAAAATATAAACAGGAAGTCTTAGCCATGGAAAGTAACATGTCTAGATGGGGCAAACCAGTGAGGGGAGAGAGAGAGATCAAGACCAAAAGAAGACAAAGATGCAGCAAAAAAAGGGCTCCTTGCTGCCCTTGGAAGGCAGAAAGAGCAACATTGGATGTTGGCTTCCCAAATTCTCTATCCACCCCTGAGAGGCTAATGTTTACTATGCTTCCTTTCCTGGAGGATCAGCAACCCAACTTAAATTAGCTTAAGGGGGTGGGGGCGGTGTGGGAGAGTTGAGAATGATGGGGAGAATGAGAGATGCTCAGAATTAAAAAATACTTGATTATTCAAACCATTGAAAAGACAGAGGCTATATCACTAATATACCCACAACTCAGAAGCAACTGGAACCACGGTCTCAAATAGCACCAGGCACTCTTGGTGCTAAGAGAATCTAAATCCTTTGCAACGTGCATCATGTTCTTATATGCAGGTTTCCTCTCACTGGTAAGAAGGGACAGCACTGTTGGAAGTGGCCAGATTAAGATCGGACTGCCCTACATTAAACAGCAGACTGTCTACTCATTTGCTCTAAGACTTGGATTACAGTGTACTCACTGTATGGTGTGGTGACTAATAACAGAGTTGTAAAACATTCAAAGTATTAAGAGGAATGGCTGAACCCTACAAATATCAACTGTTGTGTTGTTACAGGTATTTTGACTTTGGGGACTCACTTCTCATTGTATAGTTGCTTGAGACAGTTTCTCTTCCCTAGGTTCTGGTTTGAACAATTTGAGATAGTTGCCAATTATTCTATGTATAGTCCTGTGTTCAGATTGTAAGGACTTTGGACCTACTGGGCTGAAGAAGGGAAGGGGCGCTTCCAGAGGAAGAGATGGAATGGCTGCTGAGCAGACCAAGCATAGATGCTCACTGCAGATTATCCACAATATTTATCCTATGCCCAGACTAACTATCCCTTCATAAGCTTTCTGAAGTGGGTCTCCATCAGAATCCCTGATATGGATGGTGTTCTAATTCTAGATATAAATGTAGAGGAAGACAAATATATGTATAAATAGATTAGGTAAGTACTAATTGGCCAAAAGATAATTGTTTTGTCAGCTTTTATAGAAAAAAACCCCACAAGCTTATTTTTATTGTAATGTGTCACTCCAATTCTTATATAGAGAAACTTTTTAGAAGGCATTCATAAATTTAGAAATCACTGCCAAACAACCATAATGATATATCTAAATTAAAACTAGCTGTTATTATATCTATGTAAATAATGGGCTATTTATAATTGAAAGAAAATATTCTATACTGATCTTTCTAAGGAAGTTTTATTAGCATGCTTTTCTATAGATATCTTAAGTGTGCCATTCAAGAAGACCGTATTTATGCGCTTAATAAAGTACACGTCTACAAGGGAAATGCTTGTTGAACAGATGCTGCAATAAAATAAATTCAACAAAATAAAATGTTGAAGTTGAGCTTATTTGTATACATACCAGACACTTAACATTTCTGGTGTAATTAGGTTTTAAACACAAGTGATTTGCTACTTTTGATTACATTAAGCATACTAGTGCATGATTCTGAAGATACCATCTAAGGGGTATAATGGATGTATCTTAAATTAATATCACTTAGCTCAAAAATCAACATTTATAATAATTTGTACTATAAAAGTAACTGAATAATTAGACTTTTCCAACCAATATATTACAGACCTCAAGGTGTTTTAGAATTATTGTGTTAGTTCCACAAATCCAAAGGAAAAATAAGAATTATCTGAAGATTTAATTAAAAAAACGTGTCTTGAACATGTGATTTTTTTTCAAATATAAGAGGTTGATAGAAATGTAAATTAATTACTGATAATGGTTGCGGCACACTAATCATATCTTTAATTAATATGTATCAAAACAAAATATTATGTGTGAAGCTGAGACGTTTAAAAAATATGTAAAGTTGTCCTTAAACTGGAAAATGTTTTGAAGCCCCTGCATTAAACTCTCACTAAAATGTGTCATATTTTTAAACTATGCCAACATATTGTTGAAGATAAATGTTCCATCTAACATTGCAAGCTACATTAATTTATTACATTAAGAAATTATCAACAATAGCCAGAAGGGAGTGGGGAGGGGACAGTGAGGAGAGGGAATTACAGGAACTACTATAAAGGACACATGGACAAAATCAAGGGGGAGGGTGGAGGTGGGAGAGGGAGGTGGGTTCAGCTGGGGTGGGGTGGAGAGATGGGGAGAAAAGGCAGACAACTGTAATTGAATAACAATAAAAATTTAAAAAATAAAGAATCAAAATTTCCTCTCTCTGATGCAAATTAAAACCACAATGAGATACCACTTCACACCAGTCAGAATGGCCATCATAAACAAATCAACAAACAACAAGTGTTGGTGGGGTTGTGGAGAAAAGGGAACCCTAGTGCACTGTTGGTGGGAATGCAGACTTGCATGGTCACTGTGGAAAACAGTATGGAATTTCCTTAGAAAACTAAAAATGGAACTGTCCTTTGACCCAGCAATTCCGCTGCTGGGATTACACCCTAAGAACCCTGAAACACCAATCCAAAAGAACCTATGCACCCCAATGTTCATAGCAGCACAATTTACAATAGCCAAGTACTGGAAGCAACCTAAGTGCCCACCAGCAAATGAGTGGGTCAAAAAACTATGATATATTTACACGATGGAATTCTATGCAGCAGAGAGAAAGAAGGAGCTTATACCCTTCGCGACAGCATGGATGGAACTGGAGAGCATTATGCTAAGTACAATAAGCCAGGCAGTGAGGGACAAACACCATAGGATCTCACCTTTAATGGAACATAATCAACAAAAGAAAAAAAGCAAACAAAATATAACCAGAGACATTGAAGTTAAGAACAATCTAACAATAGCCAGGGGGGAGTGGTGAGGGGACAGTGAGGAGAGGGGATTACAGGAACTACTATAAAGGACACATGGACAAAATCAAGGGGGAGGGTGGAGGCAGGGGAAGGAGGTGGGTTTGGCTGTGGTGGGGTGGAGGGATGGGGACAAAATGCAGACAAATCAATTACAAAATGTAATTGAATAACAATAAAAATTTTTTAATAATAATAATTAAAAAAAAGAAATTATCTACTGCATGCCACACAGTTAGTTACCATTATGAAAATACTACGGCATTTTCCATTTAAACTACTTTTTGATCTCCCATTGTCAGTAAACACACTATACACAGAGTTACCATATATGGATTTTTCAGAACTTTGCATCTTTTGAATGTTTTAATAGGTAGGATTCTGAGGCCTAATTTGTTAAACTTTATAGCAAAGTAGAAATTAATTAATGGAAGCAAATATCCATTATTACCTGCAAAGTAATTACTGATACATTTGCAACATGTTTACATTGTTTCAATAGTCTCTGGGTTTACAAATGCTGTTTTCCTTCCTCTGCCCTGTATATTTATTTTTCCTTTTCCTCCGTCTTTCCCTTCCTCCCTCCCTCCCTTCACCCTCCCTTTTCTTCCTTTCTTTCTTCCTTCTTCCTTATTTTTTGTCCTTAAACCAATCTTTCCAGCTTATGTCAATGATATGGCCAAGAGCAATCATTTCAATGCACCTTACTCTTCTTGGGTTGTAGAAGCTCTGGAGTTTACATAGTCCAAGTAAATGGGTTGAAATGACCTGACTGGTAATCTATTATGGTCACCACTAAAGAAGTATCTTGCCTTACCCTGAGGATATACTTAAAAGATGTCATTTCTGCTACCAAGTTCTCTTCATTGCAGTACTGGGTAGTTCCCTCCAGATTCACGCAGCTACCCCTACTCAGGATGTGTTACTTCCTCAGAACTGTGTGTGAGTCTAGGTTTCATTAACAGAAAATAAACCAATTCCTTCTCTGGCTTGGGCAACTTCCCTTTACATCCAGAAGTCTCAATGCTTTTGTTTGCTTTGGATTTGTTTTGAAAGTTCAGTAAATTGACTCACTTTTTAAGTACACAAGATGAATTTATAGAGGATTCAATGGTAAATCCTTTGGTACAGGAAATAACTTCTAAATTTAATGCTTTATCAGAGTTACTTACACATATTTTGTGTCTAAAGCATTAATATATCTATAGAAATATTTTTAAAGCAATTAAAATTAAGTCACTACTTACAGCTAGAGTTTCTTCAACATTTTCAGCCTGCAGTTTATATCAAAAAATTTTTTCAGTTTGACTAGACAATATACTCTTCCATACCGGTGTAACATTGCTGTTTACCCTGCACCCAGCCCAGTCTTCAGTGCCTGCCCAGGAGCTCAGGCTGTCTCCCAGTCCAGGGATAAGAGTGCAGGCATGATCACTCTACTGATAAAATGATGCAGTCTTATTGCAAGAATGTAACTCTCACAAGAATTTGACTGATTCTCCTCAATGTCCCTTATCTTAAGGTGTATGTCCTATGTTTCCTAAAGCAAATTCATTAAACATCTGTTTGTTTATTCAACAAATATCTATTCAGCTCTTAGTATTTATAAGCATAATGGCTCTCATGGAAACAATAGAGAAAAGACAGGTTATTGTCCCTTTTCTTCTGGAGTTAACAGACCAGATCTGCATATAAAATCTCCAGTCTTAACATTGTACTTGACTCTGGCTTTTGTTCTGCCCCAGTACAGTGAGCTCATCGAAAATAAGGTCATCTCAGTTGTGTGTAATACAAACTCACAAGGATGAGTGTATGAAAACAGAGCATTCTATGGCAGTGTATCTGATAAGTGCTGAATTATTAGAGGAACTCTATAACTTGTCAACCGTACCAAGAAACAGGTTCTTTAGCTACTATTTACTTGTACTAGAAATGCACGTCCTGGTGAGAAATCTAGGGTCTGATATCCCAGGCTCTCAGGATACAGTGGAGAAAAAAATCCTTTTATGTAATTTTTTGTAACATGTTGTGAGGACTTCAGAAATAATCACCTCTTCAGGGTAGTCCCTTTATCTAAAAATTTTGGTAACATATACCTTTGTGGTCAAAGCTTCTAGGAATACATTCTTGGAGGGGGGTTAGGTAACTCTAAAATCATTTCTGGCGGATATTTTGTTTTATATTTCTTGCCAGATTTAAATTCTAGCAATAAAGCTATATCATTTCATCAGTAGTGTGATCAAGACTGCATTTTTGGAAAGGAAAAAGTTCATTAAATAAACTAATTGGGGAACTTGAATGGTAGTCATTAAAATGAGTTGGCTTTGCAATACATGTTGAGAGAATTGTCTGGGAGACTTTATTTCAAATGATACTATTTAAATCATGCATAACATTTAAATCTCTAAACACTGGTGTTCCCATTTTAATTTTAGCTGGCAGCAGAAGGAAATGGTAAAACAGCAGATGATTGCCTCAATAATTTATTCCACATTTTCTAACAGCTTTACAGATTCCAATAAAAAATAATAATCTAAAAATGAAAAATATGCAACTAAAATTAAACATAGAAAAATATTCTTAAACTAAAAAATGTTTTTCCTTATATTCTCCCAAATAGTAGAAAGTAAATTCTAAGGCTTAATTTTATCACTGGTTTGTACTGATGAATAACTTGGACTTTTTCAAAAAAATCAATATAGATTCAGTCCTATTAAATTAAAATTTCTGAGTATTTAGCTAAAGGATTAGTTTATGTTTGTTTTTGAATTTGCATTATCTAATAGCAAACCCCATATTAAAAATGCCCTATATATACAATAAATTGTTCCTTAAAACAAGGCCTCTAAATGTTTTGACTGAGTTTTAGTTCAGTTTCAACAGAAAATAAGAGAGGTAACGTTTCCTCTGATGGGACCAAAAGGAGACTGAAGTTGGAAGTGTCACTTCAACCAGTAGCCTTCACTGAGAGTCTGACACGCACCAGGGTTTGTCCTAGATGCTGGGACGGTAGCAAACAAAGGGGCAAGGCCGTGGCTGCCACATGGCTTACACTCAAACCTACAACTTCTACTAACATTGGAACTGGGGTAAGTTATTCTATCCCTTTTGGTTGTTTTTATAAATCAAATTGACCTCTTCAGTTCATACTGGTGACATTTTGATTTATTTTGAAGGAAGACATAAAATTGTATCAGCCTCAAAGTCTGAATAATAAAATAAATATTTTTTATGTTTATATGAAAATAAATCATTTTGGATGAGTTACTTATGAACCTAAAAATTGAATTCTTTAGTCAACATAATTAGAATAGAACCTATCCCTTAAAATAAAATGTGAAATGTTAAATTTTAAAACGTCACTTGCTTCTCTAAACTACTTAGTATTTTGATAATACTAACATCTCCATTTACCTATTTCAGAAACAGTGAAACAGATACAAATAGGACTACTGCTCTGGTTGTAGGTTTTTAAAAAAGAATTATCATTTAGATTGACCACATACAGGCTGATGATTTAATCTCCAAAATCCAATTTGATCACAGCTCATGATTAATATTTAATGTCATAACATAACTATGGTAAAGATTGTTATAACTCAATAATAAAATGGTAACGTCTGTTTAGGTATGTATGTAAGTGAATTGAAATTCCTGTCATTACGTCATAAGGTAGATATACTGTGGTCCTCCACACGTGTTTTGCTGGAAACCATTATTATGACTATCTTTACATTCAAACCTACATTCACAAAGCATCATGCAAGGATTCTAACTAAATACTCCTGAAAATAAAAAGGAAACTGATCAAATTACATTAAATAAAGCAGACTGGTAAATTTTGTTTTTTATTATGTAATAGATATATGTGCATTTATACATCAACGGTACAGGAAATACCCTCTGTACAAAAGAAAATAGATTCTTTTGGGAAAATTTTTAATTCATTGCAGTTTTTCTAGAGAAAAACAATACTAGAGGATGTAAACATAAACCGGAAGAGTGTTGGGAAGTAAGAAACCTCACTACTGTCCAGACAGCTATACGGCAGTCACTAGGTGTGCAGTGGAGCAGTCAATTTCTGCTAACTGTGGACCTCAGCAGCCCAGCAATTCATGTGTTTATTCTGGGTCAAAATGAATTCCTTGCAAAGGGACTTCTGTTCTTAGTACTCTACCAAAGCTGCTTTCGAGTTTCTAAAAGTTTGCTCAGTGTTGAATCCAATTGCTTTTTTGTGGCTTTATTTTTTCCTTTGCATTTTATTCATTTGGATTTGAATGAATTATACTCTCTTGATTTGACTCTTTTGAATATTTCCTATCAATCTCATCCTTCAGCTGTTACTCTCTTAAATCTCCTAATTTCTTAAAAATAAATGTAAAAATACATGTAAATTCCCTTAGATTGTGTCATTGAACTTACTTTTCTGATCTCATTATTTCAACAATTCCATCTGCTGTATAATTTATAATTGTATATACCCAGCCCAGATCTTCACCTGTCACTTGGGTATCTGCATGAGAAAGCTCACTTGCACCTCCATCTCTTATGTTGAAATCTGCACTGATTATTTTAACCATTTTTCCCAAACCTTTTTCTTGTTCATTCAATAATTTTATTTTTGCTAGAACTCCTAATTTTTTAATACTTTCTATACCCTGCCCACCTCTTCTTATGAAATTAGTTGCCAAAGTTGTTGATTCACTCTTTGCAGTGTCTTTCTTTTTCCTCCCCTTACCTTTTTGCCTTTTCTCTTTTCTACTTCTCTTGTCCAATTGACAACTTCTCTCACCTGGTCTATTGTAACGATTACCTTTCTCCCATCCCTGTTTTCGGGTTGTATCTCCTCAAATTCATCCTTCAATATTACGGCAGGCATCATGCTGGTTTGGGTTATACACTGTGGGAAATGAACGGCTATTTCCAAGGATATTTTAGTGGAAATAATAAATACCATTTAAAAAATATATAAATTATCACTATTATTTTCCTGTATTAGTGTTTTATCCTGTTGCATAAAATGGAGCAAAAACAGCCTCTTCAACAGATGGTGTTGGGAGATCTGGACAGCTACGTGCAAAAAAATGAAACTCGATCACCAACTTACGCCATACACGAAAATAAACTCAAGATGGATAAAAGACTTAAATATAAGCCGTAACACCATAAAAGTCCTTGAGGAAAACATTGGCAGGAAAATCTCAGACATTCCACGCAGCAACATCCTCACAGACACATCCCCTAAAGCAAGGGACATAAAGGAAAGAATAAACAAATGGGACCTCATCAGAATAAAAAGCTTCTGCATGGCTAAAGAAAACAGCACCAAATTACAAAGAGTACCAACAGTATGGGAAAACATATTTGCCAACGATACCTCAGACAAGGGCCTGATCTCCAAAATATATAAAGAACTCACTCGACTCCACTCCAGGAAGACAAACAACCCAATTAAAAAATGGGCAAAGGACTTGAACAGACACTTCTCCAAGGAAGACATACAGAGGGCCCAGAGACATATGAAAAGATGCTCAGCATCACTAGCCATCAGAGAGATGCAAATTAAAACCACAATGAGGTATCATCTCACACCAGTCAGAATGGCCAACATAAACAAATCCACAAACAAATGTTGGAGAGGATGTGGAGAAAAGGGAACCCTTGTGCACTGTTGGTGGGAATGCAGACTGGTGAGGCCACTGTGGAAAACAATATGGAATTTCCTCAGAAAACTAAAAATGGAACTGCCCTTTGACCCAGTAATTCCGCTGCTGGGATTATACCCTAAGAACACTGAAACACCAATCCAAAAGAATCTGTGCACCCCAATGTTCATAGCAGCACAATTTACAATAGCCAAGTACTGGAAGCAACCGAAGTGCCCATCAGCAAACGAGTGGATCCAAAAACTATGGTATATTTACACAATGGAATTCTACGCAGCAGAGAGAAAGAAGGAGCTTATACCCTTTGCAACAGCATGGATGAAACTGGAGAGCATTATGCTAAGTGAAATAAGCCAGGAAGTGAGGGACAAGTACCATATGATCTCACCTTTAACTGGAACATAAGCAATAGAAGAAAAAAGCAAACAAAATATAACCAGAGACATTGAAGTTAAGAACAATCTAACAATAGCCAGGGCGGGGGTGGGGGGTGGGGGCGGGGATAGTGGGAAGAGGGTATTACAGGAACTACTATAAAGGACACATGGACAAAACCAAGGGGGAGGGTGGAGAGGGGGGAGGGAGGTGGGTTCACCTGGGGTGGGGTAGAGGGATGGGGAGAAAAGGCATACAACTGTAATTGCATAACAATAAAAAAAAAAAAAAAAAAAAAAAAAAAAAAAAAAAAAAAAAGAAAATGTTTTTGTATATTTGATCTGTTTAGATTTTCCTCAAGATTAAAAGTAAGTAATATTATTTAATTTAATGTTTAATCTAAGTTGAAATTCATAGGGAAATATAGATGATTAACTCCTAACACATGTAAGCTATTACTCTCATAGGGGAGGAAAAATAACATTTTTCTCTACCCAGCTAGGTTCTTGGTGGAGACACCCCCGCCACTGTAATAAAATATAGAATAATAGTAGAACAAACAGAAATTTAATAACATGAATGCCTTCTGTGTACAGGAGAGATAATCAGGAAAAGTGAGTACTTAAGTCCCTAAGATGGCCCAAGATACCACTGTAAATCCCTTCTCCAGGTGAAGACAGAGAAGATGCTGGGGGTGGAGTGAGTCAGTTATGGGAGGTTATCAGGCAAAACACAATAAACAAGGGTAAGGCTGTTATGCAGATATGAGTCTATGTCCCCTCCATTAATAAATTTCTAGAGATTTCTCTGGCTTCTGAGTTCTCTGAGTTCTCTGGCTTCTTCCTAGTAGAGAGAGGGAGATACATTTCCAAAGCTATTACAAAAGGGTACTTTCTACTGATTAGAGCTTCTCCCTTGTCTGCAGTTTCTTAAAAATAGCCAGCTTAAGATAATAGTTATGCCAAAAAGGCATATTTCGGGGCAGCAAATTCTGCTCCCCTTCACTCTGTAAATAGGACTTTACAACTTGATTGTGTAACAACTGTATGAGTTGTAAGAAGAGCAGCTAAACAGGAATGAGAGGTAATTCTTAAACCCAAAATCATTCATCTGGGAAATCTTATTAACAAAGAGGCTGAGCAGCTTGTTTCCAGCTAATTTTTAAAAATGGAATAGTCCTATTTAGAGTAATTCATCTATAGGGTGCTAACTGAGTGATTTTAGAATTAGGGTTTTCGGTTTCAACAGAACCAATTCCAACTAACATAAATAAGAAGAAATTTACTGAAAAAATATTAGGGTTTTGCCAACTCAACCCAAGGTTGAATTCATTTTAATACCATTTTTTTAAGAATAGAGAAACCAATATTTTTAGTCTCTTTGTCCCTCTACTAATGATTCAGATTCTAGGGAAGGATCATCTGAATGTCCTGGTTTGAATTATAATATCTAATCTGATTTTTTTAACCCTCACCTGAGCATATAATTATTGATGAGAGAGAGAGAGAGAGAGAGAGAGTGAGAGAGAGAGAGAGAGAGAGAGAGAGAGAGAGAGAGAGAGAGAGAGAAAGACATTGATATGAGAGAAAAACACCCAGCAGTTGCCTCCATAGGCACCCTGACAGGGGATGGAACCTGCAGCCTTTTGGTGTACGGGATGATGCTCCAAGCAACTGCGCCATCTGGCCAGGGCTCTAATCTGTTTTTATGAGCCTCTGTGAAATAACAAGGTACATTTCAAATACAGAAAATAAATATGACAGAAAACTCTATTGAAGGAAATTGAAATTGTACATGCACAGCTGCCACGTCAAGGCAGGCCAAATTAAGGAAACAAAAAAACATTGAGGATGTCTGATATGACACAGAGAATAAATTTTAGAACATACCCATGATCCATCCTCATAGTGAACAAAGAAGGAGAAAAATAAAGATCAGGACCTAATTATACAAATTTGTAAAATTCAGGGTGAACCTTCATTGGTTAAAGGTACACATATTCTTGATGAAGTTTAAAGAACTCCTTTAGACATCAAAGTTGCATGGACTATTGTTAGTCAGAATTTCTTAACCTCCCATTGTGCTACGTGCCCTTTTGACATTCTGGTGAAGTCGGTGAAACCCAACCTGAAATAATGTTTCAAAACAAAAAACAAAAAACTCTCATAGGAAACTAATGTTATTTAGATGGTTTTGAAAATATGAAGTTTATTATATGTAAATATGGTTTTGATGCAACATTAAATAAGTTCAAAGGTGTAAATGTAAATAATAGTTTGAGATATTTACCACATCATAGTTGATATAAAACTATTATATCACTTGGTAATGTCAGGATGAGGAAGAATCCCTTCACTCTACCCTTCTTTAGTGTTTACAGCTAGCCTAGTAAGATAATAATAATATTAATACAAGGCTAGTTTACAGGTGAAAAACCAAGTAACTACAAGCACATGGGAGATAATGATATGAGGCTCAGGTCATAAAATAAAGCTTAAAGAATGATTGAACCAGGCACCTATCTATAATTTTTAGACAAACAATAATTTTGTGAGAAATTGACAGGACAAAGGAAACACAGGTGTTGGAGTCCACAGTAAGGGATTTGAGTAGAATTCAGGTTTAGGCAGTTAATTGGTAACATTCACAAGGATTTGTTGTAGGCTTCTGAGCTCTGGATTCTCTATTCTGTGGATAAACCTGTTTAATCTGATTTCCTGTTAGCCCGTTTGTAGCTGGGAGGGCACCTTTCACACAGAGATTTATTTCCTGCATTTAGAGAGATTGCAGAGGGTCAGAGAGCTCCTCATGATCTTGCCGCTTCTCAAGTGATTTTAATTCAAAATAATCAACATGCCATTGTGGGATATTTGGGGTGATCTGCCCTAGGTCCCAACAATAACAAAGTTAAAGAAATTTCTAATGCTATTGTGGTGAAAATCTTAACCCTTTCTTAATGGAGTCCCAGAATCACAGGTGAAATCCCTGGCCTATGATAATTTCAAAGTATGGTTCTGCCTGAACATGGAGAAATTATTTAGGAATTTCTGCTTAGTTATGTTCACCCTAGATTTTCAGTTAAAAGATAACTTATTTAAACATCAATAAGAAAATATCAGTAAACAAAAATACAGAGGACATTAAATGACTTGTTTTTTGAAAGATTCAAGGTATATGCTAGAAAGCAAGCAAATACTTAAAAGATCAAACAAGCTGTATTTTCTTCTTAAAAATTCTGTGTTCTACATGAGCCTGGGGGAGGTAAACACTGGTTTGTTAGTCCAGAGGAGAAATTTTTTCATTTTATTTTACCATTAAAAGTGTTATTTGTTTCTGTTGAAAATTGAATTGGTTATAGAATTACTTTCCTTTTAATATTTTTGAGGTAATATTATAGTAATGGAGACACAGTTTGCCCCATCCTAGATAAATATAACCGCCAGTTAAACAGAACAATAAGTCTTACTGGCATGTAGGAAAATATAAATTAGGACAAGAAAGAGACAGCAGAAGGAAAACTAATCTGTACTTTAATATAAACAGGAAAAAGTAAATTCTTTAAATTATTTTGCTTACCTCTTTTATACATCATTCTTGCAGAACATGATGATAGATTACTTGTGTGGAAAGTAGTTTATAAGGTAGTAGTAAAGGGTATCATAAATTTCCATTTTAAGTCATTTTTTTCTGAGAACATGAATTCCTTCCTCTTAAGAGAAAGGTTATATATAATGTTACATAGGAGGAGAAACCCAAGACATCCAGAACTCAGGAGAGTTCCTGTGTTAATCGTCAGTGAACTCCTGTTCTGAGACCAGATTATTATGCTTGTCTTGGGGGCAGAATCATCATCACAGGAAATAACTGATGGGTAATGATGTTGTTGTCTTGTTGTTTGTTTGTTTTTAACTAGGCCTAGCAATTGCATATAAGGGAGTTAAGCCTAGGAGAGTTCAAATAAACATGCAGAAATAATTCAGTTAATTTTTTTTAATTTTAATTTTTTATTGTTATTCAATTACAGTTGTGTGCCTTTTTCAGTTAAATGTTTTAAATGATGATTTATAATATGTGTTTGTCATAGCATAAAAGAAAGAGGTACATATTTTCAATGAGATTCTTCCAGATTTTGCATGTATTCCATAAAAATATTTGGAGGCATAACTTTTATTCTTTCTTATTTCCATGTGCAAGAACTAGAGCAAAATTAATTCCAGGGCGACACATTTTTTTATACAGCCCACAAAACAAAAATTAAACAAAATGTAAATGCTGATAAAATTATACAAATCAAACTGTCCTACAATGTTAAATATATCTGTTAACTTGACTTTTCACTTTTATAAATGGCTTAATGTACTTATTAAATTGCACCTCTAAATTATCTCTCGTCTAGGTATATCATGCAAGCTCATTTATTAAATAGCCTTAACTTGGAAAGTATATCATATATATCATAAATTACATTAGTTCTGTTGCATAAACTTAATGGGTTATATTAATTTTCTGAATTTTATAACCACTTTATTCTAGCATGAAGTTTATCTAATATTAGTAACATTTTACTTTTTAAACCTGTCTAGAATTGCTAACTCTTCTATATTTTATTACTAAATAAACTAAAGCTCATCAGGTATTTTTTGTTTATTTGCTCACATGACATTTTTTTCTTTCGTGAGATTAAAAGTTAAATTTAAAGACATTCTCCGTGCTCTCTCTGTATGTCCATCCAGAATACAATGACTGGTTGTCTCTGTATGTCCTGTGTCACTGGCACCTTCTTCCTGTGGCACCACTGCCTTGAAGCCAATGCCCCAGTGTGTTCTGTGGATTCCCTGGCTTTGCAAAGCTTGCTCTGCTGTCATTAATGATTTTAAAGTTTTCATCCTTATCTCCTCTATGTTAATGGTTTGAACTCAGAGTTGACATTCCTTTTAATTAATCTGATTAACCTTCCTAGGCTCACATAAGTCCCCAGGGAAAGTTTCCTGTTTGAAAGCAGAGGAGCCCCAATTTGAAGGTCTTTTCAGGTCATCAGTATGATAAAATTGAGTTTACTCATTAAAAAGATTTACTCATTCTTATCAGTATTTCTTTCTTTCCAGTTTTAAACTTTACTCCACCCTCAGCAGGAGTGTTCTCTTCCCTTATCCTTATTATTATCTCTCAATTCTAATTATTTCTGTGCTACGCATTCCTTCAGCACCCATGGAGACCCACTACGTTTTTTTTTTTTTTTGGTATTTTTTGTCATGTTTAGTCTTTCTGTGTACTTTCTACTCAATTACACAATCCAAATGCCTTGGAGATCTAACTTGGGGATTGGCTAACTCCTTCACATCTTTGCTCAAATGTCAGCTTTTTAAACAGATTTTCTGTTTAAACTTGCTATTTTCTACTCACCCCTCTTCTCACATTTGTCATCCTCACATTCTAGAACCCCATAGTCTGTTAAATGTTTTACACATTATGTGTAACATTTCATAATTTATATTGTAAATTTTTCTTATATATCATTTTTATAAGCTACCTTTTAAAGTCTGTCTTTAACACTAGAGGAAAAATCCCACAAGAACAGAGATTTTTGTTCACTAATATATCCTTTGAACCTAAAGGAGTGCCTGATACTTAATATAGGTTCCAGGAATAGTTGTTCAATCAATGAATAATATCTGCCTTCTGCATTGTGTACCATTTCCGTGCTCCTTAATACATAGTGCAGTGGGTTCCAAAAATCCAAATTGGGTAGATATTTAGTACCGAAAATAGAAATAATAATAAAAGAGGAAATAAAGAAAAAAAGATAAAGATTAAATAGATGCCTACTGACTTTGTTGAGACTTCCTTTGCTGTTTTGTTAGTGTTGTGTCTCCTTTGCTCATAGTCACAGCTTCATAATTTTGAGGAATCTTGTAAAAGTTAGTGTGAAAAGAGTGTGGCCACTTATATACTAATATCAGAGAGTGATTCTACTGTGTCTCACAAGATCACACTTGGGAAGAAAATCACAGAATTATGAGAAAGAAAGAGTGTGCCTATGTAGCTAGCCAGAACATTTAAAATTGACACTATTTAGACATCCTCATGCATGAAGCGTCTATTTTCCTTTTGTTACCAATGCCTTGATGAAGGTATTCAGTATTTCACATACACATAATTCATTAAGCAGCTTGACTAAGCTGAAAAATAAGGACTTAAATAAATCCGGGGAATGACATGAACACCTGGTATATCTTAGCAGAAGGACCATTGTTTTAGCTAAAAAATCCAATCTGAATATCACTGGCTGGCATATAGAATTTAAAACTACACCAATGACACTTAAAATACATTTCACAGAAGCCATAAAAAGAAACCTCTATGATATGAGGCATCCTAAAATATGTTCTGTGGAGTATTATCACATAGGATGTTCCTGAGGATTATGAAGTACTGAAGCCACAAGGTCATTTGCATTTCCTTTGCGCAAGTCCACACAGACCAAGTTTAGCGTCTTTGAAAGACTTTTCAGAAAAAGATGGCTTTTTATTGACATCCAAAGATTTTCATTTTAAGGCCTACTATTTGGTTTGAGTCTCAGGCGACCACTCCAACCACAGGATCTGTAAACTACAGAAGAACTGTCAGGAAAGGTAAAAATAAAAAATTAGTATGAGCACTCTTAGGGAAGATGGACACATGATATTACAAACTACTTCATCTGTTTTCTGAGCCACTTTAGGAAGTACTATAAGTATTAAGAGTCACTAGGTCATGATATAAAACATGACCCCTTGCAAGAAATGAATTATACGAATAGCGAGTGCATATGAATATCGAGAATCCAGTTCTACACTAGAAGTTACACACATCAAACTACTGGTTGGTTCTGGTAGCTTTCCACCATCCCTGTGTGCTTCATTTTCTGAGAAGTGTTAAAATTCAGTAAAACTGGAAGAGCAATTCCAATTAGCAAGTCACTCTCCTGCCTTGAACTAGCCTATGGGTAGGATATTGAGTTCAGTGGTGCCCACACATTTGCTGTCACTCCACAAAATCCCAGCTGCTCAACTGACACCCAACTAGAATGTGCAAACAATAGTTTTTAGATACATCAACAAAGAGCAAGAAAAACACAACCACTTTGTTCTGAACCATGAAAAGTAGAGAACATGTTCTTGCTTTTGAAAACTCTCAGGAATAATACCCAGGAACTAACATACCGACTTCTTTCCTTGTCAGTGCTAACAGATCAAAGATCATGATTGTTTCTTTTATTATTTTGTACTCTCATAACTTTTAAACCCTCAGAATCTAACCCCCATTTAGATAAAGCTTTATTTTTTTAAGATTTACAATTTTCTTACTCATTCAATTGCTGTTCGCACCAGATGGCATTTTTGCTACCTTATTTTTAAAACTTTTTTTCTTATCATGCCATTCAGCTCCTCCTCCACGCAATGGAATACTCAGTCATCTACACTCTGGAGTTAAATAAAACTCTCAAAATAAAGGCACTGAGAATATTTTTATAAGCAGTTTTAATACTTTATCCAAAAAATTATTGAGAATTGTTATACTTTCTTTGTTAGTTTTGCTTTATTATCACTTCCCTGTGAGCTGAAAAACCTTAATTTTTGCTTATTAATGGTTGATAACGTACCATTTGAAATTTCATGGCAATCCAAGACAGTCGTAGTAGAGAGTGTTTACTTTTTTGCATTTATTGTATTCTGTCCTGACAATGTTGAAGAGCTTCATGGATAACTTCAAGTTCTTCAAAACGATGCCTCTTAAATATCCTATGCTAATTATCTATACAGCCCCCCATATGTAATTTGTAGAAATCGTGACAAACATGTTTTTATTAATAGATTAGTCCATTTTTAGTGTGTGGAGTTATGGTGTTTTACTGATTTCTGGTTTACATACTTGCTTTAGGTATATAGCAAGTGTTATTGGTGCTTTCCAACCTTGGCAATTTCATAAAATTGGAGTTTTGAGCAAATTGGGGCTGAATTTCAAGTTTGATTTATTATTTCAGGCAGAAAGCATGCAAAGTTTGGCAGTGTAAGATGAGTTTTGAGTTTAAGTTTTCTGGTTCATTTAAACCTGGATCTCAAAGAAATCCTCAAGGGATAAGAACTCACAGGAACTAGAGCTGGATTCACTATAAATATTTTCAAGATAAAAATACTTTCTGACCTCAAACTCAGATTCCTCTTTATATATTAACATTCATAATATCACTGTCCAAATCAGTCATCTTTTTACAAACTAAGATGACAAATTACTATTTGAAGACTATAAATTTTACTGTAGCATTATTGAGAATGATTTGGCTTAAATGCAAAATCACTGCGAGATTTGCAATTTATTAAACCTATTTTCTAGCAATATTGATTTCTATATTTATATTGTAGTTCTAGCTTGAGAACCTGAAAACCAAAATATCAGTGAAAGAGAGGTTGAAGGTAAATAATTGTTTTGTACTTATTTTAGAACATATCCTGGTATGGGAGTTAAAATGCAGCCCTTTACCTTACAATACAGCACGTTCATGAGTTTCATTTTGTAAATTGTATGTACATAAAAATATTAGTCTTTATAGAGTTACATCAGCTTCAATCATCAGTGTGTTAACTGACCTGGAATGCAGCAGACTTTGGCTTATAATAAAAAACAACAGCACACTTAACTGCTTTTTAATACCTTTTCTATGAATAAAGAAACTAATGTAAAAGCAGAAAGCTTCTTTTAAGAGAGGAGAAACTAAGAAAAAGACATTTGTAAAGGTGTTTTTTCTAATACGTGCTCAGAATAAACATGCCTATTATGTAATTTTATTTTTTAACAGACATACGTTAGAAGTAGAAAGCAGTAAACTGAAGCAGTAAACATACTATTGAATTCTATTCCATGTAACGTCCACTGGCCCCTTCAGAGACTATCTTCTGTAGGGAATATTGCCTTTTCAAAGAATATTCTGGTACAGCAATAAAAGTCATACTGACATTTTCTTGTTTAAGGTAATTTTTTTTGAAATTACTTGCTAAGATTCTTATTTTCAGACTAAAGAAAAATTTTGATTAGAGGATTCAACCTATGTCATTTCCTAGATGCCCCATCTAGTATTCTTGGTCATTCAATCATACTGAATAATGGGTTCTTTAGTAAAAACAATCTTTAGGTGGTGATGTTGCTGGAGGAAATAGGTTTCTTCCATGGTCTCACAAGAAAAGCATTTCAGGGATGCACACATAGCAGGATTCGAGGTATAGTAGCAAGGTATTCTGGAGTGAAAAAAAGACTGCCCTCAGGTACATTATGCCTGATATCTCATCTAGACCAGGTGGCTCAGCTCCATCTCACTCAGAAGTAGTCCAGCCTCTGCCCATGTCCCATCAAGCCCATGAGGAGGGCCAGGACCCAGAGCTGGTATTCCATTAGCCCAGCATCCTAGACTCCAGTCGTCCAGCACAGTCTCTGTTCCCATCCAGCCCAATGAGCACAGTACTTCCACACACATGGCTACTGAACAGACAGAACTCAGGACTTAGTTAAACTTTGATTCTATTTCCTTGGGTTTGGGAGAGTGTAGGCTTTCTTTCAAACTATCCAATTTCTTTCCAACTCTTCCTGGGGCTATCTAGTGCCCCTGCCCCATCCAATCCATTTCCTGGATATCCCAGGATTTTGTGCCCTTATTCTATTTGGTCTTTTTTCCAGATTTCCCCAGACTAGATTCCTCTCCTTCATGGTCACCATTTTGGCTCCTGCTGTACATGCTCATAGTTTTGCCTTGTCATCTGGTTTCTACTGTGCATGCGTTAGTAGAAGGATCCCCCCCCCCCGCCCCCCGCCCACAACACCCTGCTCCATCTTGGCTTCTACTGTGCACACACCCAGCAAAGGAATTTCCCCCTTCATGTTTATCCCTGCCCCTACCTCTCACCCCCCAGTAATTCATGTGAATGGGCTCAATTTTTTTCCAGGGGAAATGGAAAAGCTGGTCTTTCCTGCCTGTATGGGGATTAATGTCCTTTTGGTGGAGAATATGGCTGTCCCCTGAGGTGTCTGTGAAGCTGTAGCTTCCTGACTTCATCAAGCTTAGCCCCTTTTGCTCCTTTCTCTTTTGTTAATGCCTAACTAGCTACCTATGCTAACAGTGACTCTATCATTTTGTCCAAGTGCAGTTATAAAAGGTAGGTGAAATACAGTGGTTAAATAGAGGTAAGTGAGCTACGTTAAGGGAAATAAAGCTTAAATCAGAATTGGGATTGAATTGACAAATGACTATCAAATTGCTTTATACTGACAAGACCCTTGTATGGCATGTTTGTCTATAAGAGGGCTAGATGCTCTACTAGTCAAGTTCATATAAAGTCAAGGAGTCCTACAAGGATATTTCCAAATATCAGTATTTTCATATCTTTTAGGGACAAAGCACCTTTGGGCATTTAGCTACTTTGCCTTAATATCAAACACAAGGTAGGTAAAAACTAGTGAGCAGTGGCTCTAACTACTCTTACAAAGCACTTGGTTACTTGTAGAAACCAATCAGGAAAGGTAAGTGAGATCTAAATATCAGCATGGCTACACTAGTCTTATTTCTGGAATCACACGTTATTGTGGCAATTAAAAGTTCTATAAATTAGAATAAAGCTATATGTATAGAATTAAAATTGTCAGAAAAGAGCTAGTGAGAATATGATGATTAGAGCTAGGAGGAAGTGGGAATACCTGTCTGATAGGAAGCTTGTTTGCCTGAGAACTTCATTACAATGAATCCAAAAACAAAAAAACCCCAAAACCCCACAACAGCCACAATAACAAAACCATGGGGGAGAAAAAAGCTGTTGCTTAATCTTAAAAGGTTGTATTAACAGTAGTAATATATCTTAGAGAAACTATTGAAAAATACCACTTGTTTAAAATGATAAAAATGATATGTTCCCTGACAACTGTATTTTGTGATTATTAATAATGGGTTTATTATGGTAGACACTTATGGGTTTTTAAATCTTCTGTGATTTGGGATATGAGTAGTCAGATGAGTTTGTGAGTTTTTTACAATCTGATCAGTGTAAATGTTTATAAAGATGATTTATTTACTGTTTATTCATTAATTGCTCTTATCTCCCTGATGACTTCTGGATCATCAACATTTTGGTTATGAAATTTATTCTATAGTTTTGTGTCAGTGGATCATCTTTCTTGCCCATTAATAAATATGTGGAGAAATGTTATAAAATATGTTATCTCTCTTTAGATGCAATTCTTGATAATATGTCTGATTCTCGTTCTTTGATTTAGGTTTTTAATGAATGACAGGTGTCATTCTAGAGTGGCATAATGTAAATTTTAAGGCTCACTTCATAGTCAGTCTTTTTAATATTTATTTTTGTTGTTATTTTTGTCAGTTTATTCTGTACTACTGAAATTTTGACCTGTAGTAATATCCATTGGTTTACCGAGCCACTGCATTAAAACATTTTGTACACTTCTAATTTTTAATAATAGAAATGCGATAAATCTGGTACTCTAGTCATTGAGTGTGCATTCTAATTCCAGTTCTTAATCAAGTTTTATTTGTATTGGTAAATTAGTTCTTTCTTATGTTCCCATATATCTTTTGCTAACAATCTATATTATATAATATGATTTTGGATTATACATGCTTATGAGGGTCACAGTAGAGATTATGAAAGTTGAGATTTTCATACTTAACACTTCAAACGTAAAAGCTGAACTCAGACTGTTGACTAACACTGAATTACAGTTAGTCATGGTCATGTTGATAAAACGGTGGTAGCAGGTGAATAAATATATAATATAATCATGGAACATATTATATATAACATATAGTACTATTAAATATATACTAACACTATTGAATGTATAATATAAAATACATAACTATTATAAAATACCTTTGCTTTTACTTATAATTTTTTTTAATTTAACATAAACATAACATCTGTTATATATGTAACATATGTATGTCATTGTGTAATACCAAACAACCCTTAAGTGAAACACTGGTTGACTTTCACCTTGAGAAGACTAAGTAAATTTGTATCTTGGATGCATAAGCAATTAGTCAGTAATCAAATATTTCTGAAGTACATATCATGTTCAAGGTTTTGAGTTAAGGTTTTTGAGAGAACTGCTAATAAATAATAAGAAAAATGTTCTATGTCCTTGAGATGATTTCATGTGTACCAAAGTAGCACTTCTAGAAAGTTCAGAATAGTGCTTTATCTGACCAAAAGAGCTGCAGCATTTCTGATGACATGGCAGGCCTTGGGAAAGTAATAGAAAGAGGAAAGAATTACGGATGAGAGACGAGAGCAAAGTCGTGGAGGCAGAGACGGTAGAAAGTCCGAGGGGCTATATAAAATGCCATGACATAGAGCTGGGGGATCTGGCCAGGAATTGAGAGGACTGAAAATACCAGTCTGATGATTCAAATTTGATCCTTATTGAGGCATCATCAAAGACACTGAGCAAGAGTGTAAGTGTAATATGTTTTCCTATATCCCATGCCTTTCTCTTTAATTGGATGTACTCATTAATCTTACCTGGAGACACAGACTCATTCCCTCCAGTCAGGGAGGAAGGTCAGCATCCCCACTGTCCCCATCTGGTACTGATTGGAGTCCAGCTGTGCTACCAGCATTGTCTACCTGATGTGCCTGGGAGGACCTCTGGGATCTATCTCCTTAGCCTTTGACTCATAAAGCTTCCTAGCTCCTGTTTGTCTGCTTGTTAGCTGCCTTAAGGCCTCCAGTATCTAACACTAAGATACTGCTCCAAATCCATCTTTGTAGTAAGTCTTTGCCTCATCTGAGTATTTGACTCCTATGCCTTCATCCCTCTCCCTTGACACACATACATACACACACACACACCTGCTGTTCAGCGTCTGGCTGGGATCCTGACACAAAACAATAGATCTCTTTGAACAATTAGGACTTGACATTACCATGTGTCATTGAAACACTACTTTGCTTTGGAATCACCCACCCTTCACCTCAGGACTAACATGACAAAACTTGTCCAACCACTTCTAATATATGGGCCCCTTGGAACACTGGCCTGTGGACTGCTCATATCCCCTTGTGTTGATTAGTTTTTGCTGCACAATTAATCCTCCTCATGTGTAATGCTGTAAAGAATACACACTTTTGGGACTCAGCTCAATCCCCAGCCTTCCTCACCCAGACACTGCCACCCTAATATGCCATACCTCAAAGCTGTGTCTACTCTCATTATGTCTGAATGATCACATCTTTAGGTGTGGCTACTAACCTCAGATTACTGTAGTAGAGTGGGAAAGGAAGGAATCATTTGGAATTTGAGACTTTGATCACCCATTCAAACCAGACCAAGCTATATGGAAAAACATTAAGGAGGTTCTCCCAATGACCAGGCCTACACAGGACTGTGGCCAAGCCTGGAATTCCCTCAGTGTTGGCCCAGCCTGCAAAGGGAGAATTAGAAAATTAGGGAGGCTCCCCTGACAACTGGGCACCAGGCAGGACCTGGGGCACAATTGTCTCAGTTCCTGTCAATAACACAGGATGGTCCACACTGACGCAGCTGTGCATGCAGTGAGGAAAAAATTTAAGCTAGAAGCTAGATAAAACATGGTGCCTTAGGTAGCAAGGCAAAATTAGACAGCATCCAGGTACATGTGGCTGCCAATCAGGATGTTCAAGAAAACAAAAGTGTGTCGAGACAGGGTAGTGAAGCATCTTAAAAGATCTATGGAGATAACACTCAGAAATGGTGGTAGGCAAATGGCATAGGGCAGCGGTCCCCAACACTTTTGACACCAGGCACCCGTTTCATAGAAGACAATTTTTCCTTGGACCAGGGGGCAGGCCAATGGCTTTATAGGCTGCCACCAGATGCAGCTTAATTGTCACTTGCCACTCACTGACAGAGTTTTGATATGAATCTGCAAGCAATTGATTTATTATGGCCTCTGTGCAGTCAAACCTCTCTGCTAATGACAATCTGTATTTGCATCTGGTCCCCAGTACTAGCATCACTGCCTCAGCTCCACCTCAGATCAGCAGGCAGTAGCTTCTCATAAGGAGCACAGCCTAGATCGCTCTCATGTACAGTTCTCAGTAGGGTTCATGCTCCTATGAGAATCTAATGCCACTGCTGGTCTGACAGGAGACAGAGCTCAGGTGGTCTTGGGAGCAATGGGGAGTGGCTCTAAATATGGTTGAAGATTCTCTTGCTTGCCTGTTGTTCATATCCCACTGTGTGGCCCCATTCTTAACAGGCCACAAACTCCTATAGGTCCACGGCCCAGGGGTTGGGGACCCCTAGCATAGGGAAGGAATCGGCTGGGAGGTAGACCTTAGCTATTTAACAGGAATTTGAAGCATGGTTCATAGTCCATTAGACAAGAAGTTGGGGAGGATATAGTGTGAAAGAAAGAGAGCCAAGAGCAGGAAAAGCATGCAGAAGAGGTTTTCAGAAGAGTATTTAAAAATACACATCAGGGCACAAGTGCATTTTGAGAATGGGAACACACAGGAGCCAAGAAGGTCTGAAGCTCCCAAAGAAGATGGACATCTGTATTTCAGAAGGGCCTGAATGCCAGCAGGCCTGGGGAACTCAAGGAAAGTTGAGCTTCTGCACAGGCGTGGGTTAGTATCCAGAAGCAGGGGCAAAACTAGGTCTCTGAGTAGAAATCTAGTGGGGAGGGATTATGGACTAAGAGTTAGGCTGAGCCTCACTGAGACCCAATGAAAACAGTGTTCTGCTTTCACCAAATTTATGTTGCAATGAAGTTCATCATAGATGGAGTAAAAGCGTGTGGACAACTTGGTTGCCTAAGTCTCAGCAAGAGGCAGACAAGTAAGATACATTAAATGTTTCTTCATATTTATTATTTTTTTATTCTCTTAGGAGCCCACATGAAATGGATGATACCCTAATTTTATGGTAGATTAGTCTCAGTAAGGATAAAAATTGCTTAACAGCCAGGCAAGTGTCAGAACACAGTGCAAATGGGGCTCTGAGCTTATTTTTGAACATTTATCCAAAGTGCTATGTCAGCATCAACTCAGTTCCAGGGTTTCCTTTAGGATTCTTTTTTGCCAGGAAGAACTGGGTCAGATTAGGCAGTGTTCAGAATGAAGCTACAGAGTTCAGAAACCTCCTGACTGAACTGGAAAGCCTTCATCAGCAAGTTCTACATAACCCCGATTAAATGAAACTACCAAGGCTAACTTGTCTTTTGCAAACTGTCAGAGTAGGGCACTGATCTTCTTAACGTGTAAGGGCTGTGCTTTGTGATTAAGAACCCAGGGTGGGATGACTTTGATGGGGTCATCAAGAACTCACTCAAAAGGGTTATACACAGAGGGAGTAGGGTCTTTGCAAATAAGGACTGAAAGCACATTTATGTGTAGATATTTATATAGATACTCACACATATACACATGCACACATACCCACAAACACATGTCACTAGAACTAACTAATGGCTTGGTAACCAGACTTTAAATTTAGAATGTTACAGAAATATTCTACCAAGGACAAAGTAGAGCTCTTCTATTCTTACAACTATTTTAAAAAGCCAAGCAATATCATCCAGAGTTCAACCCTCTTGACCTTACATCACAAAAGTGAGTAATGGTGAAGCCAGCAAAATAATTTAGATTCAGCCAGTAAATTTCCAGGGTTGTGTTTGTGATTGACTTTGAGTATTCTTATTCTTGTCCTTGATCTTGTAGTTTCTATCAGTCACTAATATCTTTTCTTTAAATGCAGTATGTGGTTTTGAATGCCTCATTTTTTAAATGTTATTTGATTAGTCTTTTTTTTATTTAATGCATATTTTTCCCATGAGCAGTTCCATATAATTTAATATACATAGCCAAATGCCTACATTTTGTGACTCGCAGTGAAACTGTTAGTGTTCCTTGAGGCCATGTCTCATTTCCTCCTTTCTGCTTGGGTGACCTCACCTTGCCTTGTGCCAGTCACAAGGCTGCACTGTCTCACTGTTCTGATCCATGAGTATGAACAGGGTCGTTCTCTCCAAATCTATCAGCAGCTGCTCTTCTTGGATCTCACAAGCCCTCAGCCACTGCTCTCAGTCCTCACATCGCTCAGAAACCAACTCACAGAACAATGAGACAGTCTATAGCCCAACACCACTCAGGACTAATTACCCTTTTCAGATACCTTTGATAAAGGGACTCTAAGAAGACACAACAGTCCAGTCTGAAGTATGTGATTTTAGCTCACTTCCCCAAACACCAGTCACGTTACAAATGATGTGGGGATATTTGCTGTCCAAATCTTGGTAGTTTTAAACGAAAAACGTTCTCTAAAACACTATATTTTTCCTGCTAGAAACTGTCTCAAAAGATTTCAAAGTCCATCTCCCTGGGCACTCCACATCAAGACACAAATCTGTAGACAGGCAGATGTGGGCTCTGTGCCTCACCAGGAAGTTGGATATGTCACCCTACCACTAAGTAGAAGATCAAATTCCAGGTCTGTAGCTGTTTTTCTGCAAGCCCTTTTTTTTCCCTCCAAGCTACACTTTGAGGCATTTTCTTTCAGAACTGTAATGCTGTTTTGTTTTATTTTTTTAGATGTTGGATCTATCAATATAATTGGATCATGAAAAGGCAATACCTCTCCATCAAAGCTTCTTTAGTTGCTGAATCCTCAGAATAAGGGCATGAGTCTTTAAAAAAAATAAATGTTTAATTACCAGTCACTTAAAGAAATACAATAAAGATAATAACTGTTACAAAGTTTTCTTGCACTGGCCCATACCCTATGCTCCTTCTTTTTAAGAAGCCCTAATGCCTCTTATTATCATTCTTTAAATTCTGGAGATGTTTCTTGATGCTTTCTACCTTCCACTAATTAACCACTACTGTATAACATACCTATTTCTCCTTCTGTGATTTTGGTTACCTCAGAAATCACAGAAGTTCTGTTATTGGAGAACTATATATAAGCTCTGACAGATGAGATGCTTAAAGGTCCCATAGCCACAAATGGATCATTATCCTTCTGTGTAACCTCCAGTTGAAACTCTAAATCTATCAGCTTTCAACTTTGCCTTATGGAAGCAAAGCACCTTGAGTCATTTACTATATAAGATACTACTCCTTAAAAGCCTCTATTTTGATATAAATCATATATCATAGGACCACAAAGAAACAAGAATCAAAAGCCTTAAGTGTTCAGATTTTGTAGGTTCATATAATAGGCAAAAGTTGACATTTCTTACAATGACACATGCGCAAAGTAAATTTGCTTATTTTTGTATAACTAAAATTAATTTTGATCATTCTGTAGAATTAGCTACTCATTGCATTCAGGGTATTTCATTAGTTATTACTCTACTCAGGATTTTTAGTCAGTGTGGGATTCCTTCTCTTAAGGCTGAGACAATGGAATCAAGGAGAGAAACCCGAGTCCTCATTCCCACCCAGAGTCTGCACTGTTTTTATTTTTTATCAGCATTAATTCCAAGAGATATCCACTCAAAATATCCAGTTTTTTCCTGTGGTTAAGCCATTGGCCCACACCTGTCACTCAGCATCGCACTTGTCCTGATTACAAGGCCCTTCAGTGGTTTTCTCTCACTAACTCCAAGCCCTTCTCAAAGGCAGTCCCGTCGGCTATTTAATGAATGGCGGGATCCACTATGATGTATTGCTTACCTAGACATGTCACGGCCATTTCTTGCCAGTTCATAACACACAAGACTCATCTCCTGGAGATGGAGGCACAGGCTCAGTTAGCTTTAAGATTCCTGAAATAATCTATTGACTTTTAGGTTCCCAAACACTAGGCTGGAAGACAAAGCAATAAGTATAAGAAACAGTGTTTAAAGCCCCTTTTCAAAGACTCCCATCAACATCTAAATCTTTTGCTTTGGGTGTGACTTCTTTCCTATAATCAACTCTCTCCTCTCCCTATTTTTAATTCTTAATTTAAGGAGGATTGGTAAAAAAAAAAAAATGATTCCAACCAATCAGAAGTTTTCCTTTGACTATGGCTTATGATGTAATCTTTGGGTCTTAGGTTCAGCTGAACTATGGCTTTTGATATTTAAAACCATGATTTTCAAGTAAAAAGCATTTGATCTTAAATTATCAATGCCCTAGTTTTTAAATGTTCAGTTGGGTTCTCAAAACACTCCATTTCTCTTTAAACAATCTTTGCTTGAGGAAGGAAGTGCCTCATGTCTAGTTTTCACAGGGGAAAGAGCTTTCATGTTAAAAAATCATGGGGAAAAAACAGCTTTTTCAAGTTTTTACCACACAAGGGCAGGACAATTACAGTAATAAGAGAGAGTGAGGAGTGACATTGTGTTGCCTTAATGTTTCCCGATAAAAACTTTACACAAAATCAACATCTATGGCCATTATGCTTTCTCATAGGAGAACATATTTTGTCATAAAAACATAAAAAGGTCATAATCTAAAAATGAAGGACAGTTTTTTCTTTATGAATGATATGGAGCATTATGAAAAAACAGCCACATCTGCTCACTGACCACAGTTTCTGACTAATGAAGGTGGTGTGCCTAGGAATCCCTCCACTTTCCTGAATCGGCAGCTTCGGAGAGGGAGTAAACAGCAAATTGTCAGATCGCTACATGGTACATGAGTAAGCCATTTTCTTCTTCAATATTCTGGGAATGTCAGCTTCTAGGGATCCCATTTTAGAGTAAGTGACGGGTCTAGAATACTTATATGGAAGATAAAGGATTTGTTCTATTGCATTTACAGTCATAGAATTACACACTCTTTAAGAAAAGTGGACAGTGATCAAATGGTATTTTAAGTCCTTTCTAAATTTGAATTTGTACAAGTTCATAAAGCTCTAATGCAATGGAAATCTTTAAATTTTTAAGGGGAAGAGTCACCAAGGAACATAGATAAAGGACCCATGGACAAAGCCGAAGGGGGATAGGATTGAAGGTGGGAGGAGAGATGGATAGGGCAGCGGAAAGTGGTGGTGGGAAAATGGAGATAACTGGACTTGAACAACAGTAAAAAAATAATTTTTTAAATAAAAAAGATCGCCAATATAATCATTATGCAATTTTATATTTAATGCACTGTAAAATTCCTAGTAGAAAAGTATATTAACTGAATGTAAAACTCAGGCTATAGAACAATTAAACTGAGACTTATAGCCATATTAAAAATTCACTCAAATAAATTAAAATAGGCTAATTGAATTTCATTTCTTTCTTTTATGTTTAAAAAGATTTTGCATGCCCTTGGGTGTGTGGGGGTTAAATTTTCTCTTCTCCCCACTTGTCTGTGCAGTATGCTAAGCCTTCCGATGCTCTAGGATTAGAGCTCAAAGACCACATTTGCAGTGTAGGAGCATTTAGGTAAAAAGAAAATTCTACATTTTAGCTATCTTTGTATTTTTATCAACCAAGCAGAGTGTACAGCCAAAACAGGTGCTCAGTATCCTATTAAATAAATATTCAGGGTAATATAGATTGCCTATCAAAATACCTGACTCTCATATAATATTTTAATTATTTAACAAAATAGATTTTAAGGTCAAGCATACAAGTTTAGTTTACTTTACACTATTTTACTATTATTACATTAGAGTTGATTGGCCTGAAGGAATTATTGAATTATCTAGACAGAAGAATTTGGGCCACAATTTAGGATGTCTGTCTATCTATCATCTATTATCTATCTATCTATCATCTATCCATCTATCATTCACCTATCCATTTATCTATCTATCTATGTATGTCATTTGTCTACCAATCACTAACCCTATTTGTAAAAGGCATAATAAAAGTACCAAATACCTGTACAGAGTTCTTCCCTTAGTTCATCATCTTTTTTAAACATCACAGTAATTTTCTGAGGTGGATATTAACAACTGTAATTTTATTGTTACAAATGTGGATATTAAGGTTCAAAGAAGCAAAGTCAATTACCCAGCTGAACACACATTATAATTGGAAATACAAGTTATCAGATTTTCAATTCTATTTTACTTCTAATATACTTTTCATTCAGTTTAGTTCTACCTACAGGATCCTTAATATATGATTTGAAACATGTTAATTCTTTAACCAGCAGCTGAATTACTGTGAAGCACTACTTAAGCATATGAACACATAAGCATAAAAAGAATATATCCTTGGAAGAAAGGTATAAGAGATAGACTCTCTGAATATAACAGGTTCCTATTGAACTTAGTTTTGGATTCCTTTTTTTCTGCATAAAAGCTGTTGGTTTCAAAGGTCCTGGCTTATTGTTGGCATTCCGTGCTATAGCGTGCATCACAGGCTGTCATATTATCAGTCAAATGCCACTTCAATATCAGCTCAGGAGAACAGCATGCTACAGACACAAGAAAACAAAATCTCCATCCTCCTCACACACAGCCCCTCCCAACGGCCTTGTCCTCTGCCCACTTCCGGGCATCTTGCCTGCAACACCACCGTGGTGGTACTTAATGATGCTCCTGTGGTTGCAGAGGAGAGCAGGGCCGGCCAGTCACCGTCCTCGGCATCTGTCTAGTGTGTCTGTGGCTGCTTAGCCTGAGCTTGCTCTGTCATTTAGCAGGGAACTCAAGTGTCTGAATTCTGCCAACTTTATCTGCCAGCTGTCAGCAGTTCAGGTTTCTAAGCCAATAGGGTTTTTTTTATAGTTTTATTTTTGTAATTATGAAAAATTTCAAATAGAGAAGAAATAAAAATAATGTACCTGACATCCTCATACCCACCACCTAGCGTTACCAAATTTAAATTTTACCACAATTATTTCAGCTTTTTTGTTTTTAAACTTTTCCAAATTTTATTTCCCAGAGGTAAGCTTCCATCCTGACTTTGATAGAGATTATGTCCATAAATATTTATAAACTTACGCTCATAGCAGCTATCCTTAGAAATAGTAAGGCATTGCTTTATGTGTTTTATAAAGTATGTAAAATGCTTTACTTTCCACACTGTGCACGTTTTATTCAATGTTATGATTATTTATCCATAATTGATACATGAGTTCATTTATTTTCATCTAGGTATAAGATTCAATACAGTGAATATAAAAGAATCTCATAATCAATATTTTCATTATGGGAATTTAGGTTTTCCATCTCTTTCCTTTTCCCTTCCTTTTCCTTTTTCTTCTCCACTTCTTTTTCCTTTCTTTAGATCACTATTGCAAACCAAGTCACAGGAGCAGTTCTTTGTGCACATGTGCAAACATTTTATAATGTATATAAATTAGAAATAGTGTTGGTGTGTTAAAATAGGCACACCTTCAACTTTCCATAATATGGCCAAATTACACTCCAAATGAGTGTAATAAATGTGCCTTCATTCCAGCAGCTTATGAAACAACACATCGCTTCCCACCTCAGCAGTATTTGATACTGTCAAGACGTTTTAGTTTGTTCAATATAATGATACACAGTTACATCTCACTAGTCAATTTGAACCTCTTTTTGCGTTTATTTGCCATTTAGGTTTTCTCTTTTGTGAGTTGCTTGTTCATACCTTTGTCCAGTTTGGGGAAATAATCGTGTTGGTTGTAGGGTCTCTTTACATACATTCAGGACAGAAAGTCTTTAAGAGCTAATATGCAGTACCAGCAGGCTTCTCGGGCTTTGACTTTTTTCCATATTGTTTATGGTGGATTACTCTCCTTTCCTAAGAGAGAAATTTCTAATTCTAATGCTGTCAGTTTTTACCAATTATTTATTGTACATTTTGCTTCTCATTTTAGGAATCTCTTTACTCTTAGGTAGTAAAGATTTTTCTCTTATTCTTTATAATATATTTTATTTTTAGCATTTGGTTACCAACTCACTATAATTCAATTGTGTATACATTATAAGGACAGACTCAATTTTTGTCCTTCTGTCCATCCTTCCTTCCTTCCATCCTTCCTTCTTTCTTTCCTCTTTTTCTTCCTTGTTTTGATAACCAGTTGTTCCAATACTTTTAATTTTGTTTAGAAATTTAATATCTGTCTTGATGAATGATATTGGAACATATTTTTCATTCTCATACTATCTTTGTCAGGTTTTGGTGTCAGGCTTATTCTAGTAAATTGATTCCTGAGTTTTTAAATTTTTTATTTCTCAGTTTTGCCATATTTTATGTAAGATTATTAGAGATTACCTAAAAAACCATATGGATATTTTTGGCAAGTTGGGACATGGATATTTGGGAAGAAATTAAAAGTTTTGAGTCTATTGATTTAGTTGCTTTATCAATAGTAGTTCTGGATTTTAATTTATTCTTGTTAGTCAAATTTACATGTCATTGTAGAAATGTATCAATAGTATTCTCTTATAATTTAATTCACTATCTCTTTAGTTTATAGCCTTTCATTTCTAATACTGTTTGCTTGATCATATTGTCAGAGTTCTATTTCATTACTTATTTTTGAAATATCAATCAATTGCATTATTTCTAGATATTATTCTAGTTTGTTACTCTTTTCACTTAATTGCTTAATTTATTTTTATAATGATATTAGGTTTCTCTAAGTCTTTTCCCAGTTTTTGAGTTCTAAGCGTATATAATTTACAGTTTATAATTTTCTAATGCAAGAATTTATAGCTGTAAATTACTTCTGAATGCCATGTTAGTTATACTGCATGAGATTTAGTTCCACAGATTTTACGTCTAGTTTTAATTTTTTAATATTTAATAATATTACATTTTAATCTAATTTACTAATTCTGGTGTGACTTCTGTTTTTACCTGAGTTATTTAGGAGCAGTTTTAGTTTGTAAAATTTCCAAATGTATTTTTCTGGTCAATTTTTCCTTATTTTTTACATTTATTTATATGTGGTTAATGCGGTTAATAAATGCACTTATATAATATCAAATCATTAGCCATACAATTTTTTCTTGTAGTAGTGAATACTTCTAGCAAATAAGTTATTATAATAGTCACATTTTTTTGCAAATATATATTTTGATACATTAATAACTTTTTTCAAAACTAAGGTCGTCTATTTGTCAATTTCTGTTTTTTTTCTGTACTGTTTGCTTTTGATGTTTTGAGTATTTAACATTTGTTGCATTTAAATTTCGACATAATTTTTGCAATTTTTTCTTTTGCTGTTATGTATTGACCCTTTTTCCCCCATTATATTTTGCTTTAAAACAAATGTTTTCGATGTTGTTATTGCTATTACCACTAGTTCATTTTTCTTAGTATATACATGTCTGATATATATTTTACCATTCATTTACTTTTGACTTATAGATTTTTTTGTTTTATATGTGTCTTTTGTAAATAGCATATAGATCAATTATTCAGTTGTATGGGGATAAGATAAACTTTGTTGTGGTGTTTTTTTTTAAGTAAACTTATTTCATATACATATATTTTTATTTCTCATGTACTTGGGTTAATTTCATGTTATTTTGAGATCTTTCCTTGTTTATTTTTATTTACTTTCCTACTTTTTACATTAATAGGTCTTTTCTTTAATTCTCATTTAGGGAATAAAATTTCATAACAAAGTATCTAAGTCTGTATTTTTAAATACTGTTTAGATCATATTGAACTTATGAACCCAAGAATTCATGTTTTTCCTGAAATCAGGAAATGTCTCAACTATGTCCATTTTCAATATGATTTAATGGTAATATTAACTTATGATGATTCCTTAATCTTTATTTCAAGAAATATTGTTAGATATCATTTAGATACATTCTTTTTAATTTCTTTTCTATATTTTCATTCCTTTTCAACTCTTCTAGCTTCCTGATTTGGCTGTGTCTGATGAGAAGTTTAAATCATACTTTAAGTTTCTTATTTTAGGAACTAATAGAATTAAAAGCAATGTTTTTATGCTCAAATTGTCTTGCTATTTTCAAATTTTCAATTCATTAGTTTATATCTAATATATTTAAATCTACTTTTTTATGGACTTGATTTTCTTGCTAAAAATAAAAAGCATATGATCATCTAAATAGATGCAGAAAAACATTTAACAAAATGAACCAACACCAACTCAGGATAATAAAACAACAGAATATTGCAATAGAATAGCATTTTCTCAAACTTCAGGGCATACAGAGAAAGAGAGAGAGAGAAAGAGAGGGAGAGAGAGAAACCTATAAGTAGCATCACACTTAATGATGAAGGCCAAATGCTTTCTCCCAAATTGAAAACAAGGCAAGGAAGCCCACACATTACTTTTATTTAACATTGTACTGAGTTATAAACTAGTTCCAAAGTGTAGAAAAGAAATGAAAAATATGCAGGTTGAAAAGAACTAAGACTGTCTACAAATACAATGACAAATATGTTGCTAGAACTAAGAAGTGAGAGTAGCAAGCTTTTTGAATATAAGATTAATTTCCAAGAAAAATCAATTGTATTTCTTGATACTAGATATTAAAAAGTTAAAAATTGAAATGATAGCATCAAAAGAAAATATTTTGGGATAAATTTAGCAAAATATTTATGCAAGAACTGTTCACTCAAAATTACAAATATTGGAAGATGAAATATCATTAGGATATCCAATCTACTGAACTTGAGCTGTAGAGTCTATATACCCCCAAGAGGCAACTTCGAAGAAACTGGAAAACGGATTCCAAGATATAGATATAGAAATGCAAAGGATCTAGCTTAAGCAAAACAACTTTGAAAAAAATCAGAGGACTTTGAAACTTATTATAAAGCTACTAACCAACACAGAGAATATTGATATAGAAATATATGACAGGCATAGAGATCAATAGAAAAGCACGAAGTTGAGAAATAGGCCTACACATATAAGGTCAACTTATATTTGACAAATGTGCCAAGGTAATTTCAGAAATGGAGGAAGGAAAGTCCTTGAAACAAATGTTGCTAAAACTTAGATATTCATATGAAAAAAAAATAAATTAAAATCTTGAACCTTACTTCACATTGTATAAAATATTAACCTGTAATAAATCACTGACCTACGTGTACAGAAAATCATGTGACAGAGGAGCATAAAGAACAGTATCTCGAGGACAAATTCAACAAAACCAAAGAGTGGAAAACTACAGATCAAATGACCCAGTTTTTTTAATTATAAAAAGATAAAAATAAATAGACAGAGGTTAAGTGTATAGATTCAGAATGTATAAGTTAGAACCTACAGATAAAAAAGATAAAAGGTATACCTACTAAATGCAGTGAGTGAACTTTGTTGTATCTCAAGTACAACAAATTTTTAAAACTCAGTAAAATTGGTAGATTGATTGGACACAATAATGTTAAGAGATATTACTAACTTTTAAAAATATCACAACAGCATTATGACTATATGTGTTTTTTAAAGAAAATACTCTGCTTTTTTTCTAGCAAGGAGAAGTATATTTGGGAGACCACAAGACAAGCTATTTTAATTTTATTTTTTATTGTTGTTCAATCACAGTTTTCCCCATTTTCTCCCCATTACTGTCCCCCAACCTAACAACCTCCACCTCCCACATTCAATCTTCCCCCCATTGTCTTTATCCATGGGTCCTTTATACATGTTCCTTGAAGACCCTTCCCCTTCTCCCCCCCATTATCCTCCTTCTCCCTCCCTTCTGGTCACTGTCAGTTTGTTTTTTATTTCCATGTTTCTGGTTCTATTTTGCTCATGTGTTTGTTTTGTTAATTAGGTTCCACTTATAGGTGAGATCATATGGTAGTTGTCTTTCACCCCCTGGCTCATTTCACTTAGCATAATGCTCTCCAGTTCCATCCATGCTGTCAGGAAGGGTAGGAATTCCTTCTTTCTTTGTGCTGCATAGTATTCTATTGTGTGAGTGTTCCACAGTTTTTGGATCTACTCATTTATGGATGGGCACTTGGGTTGTTTCCAGCACTTGGATATTGTAAATTGTGCTGCTATGAACACTGGGGTGCATAAGTTATTCTGAATTGGTGTTTCAGGATTCTTAGGGCATAATACCAGCAGTGGAATTGCTGGGTCAAAATGCAGTTCCATTTTTAGGTTTTGAAGATACTCCATACTGCTTTCTACAGTGGATGGCTGCACCAGTCTGCATTCCCACAAACAGTGCACTAGGGTTCCCTTTTCTCTACACCTCACCAACACTTGTTTGTTGGTTTATTAATAATGGCCATTCTGACTGGTGTGAGATGGTACCTCATTGTGGTTTTAATTTGCATCTCTCTAACGGTCAGTGATGCTGAGCATGTTTTCATGTGTCTATGGGTCCTCTGTATGTCCTCTGGGGAGAAGTGTGTATTCAGGTCCTTTGCCCATTTTTTAATTGGGTTGTTTGTCTTCCTGGTGTGGAGCCCTGTGAGTTCTTTGTACATTTTGGAGATCAAACCCTTGTCTGAGGTATCATTGGCAAATATGTTTTCCCATACAATTGGTTCCCTTTCCCTTTTGTCGATATTTTCTTTAGCCTTTTAGTTTGCAGAAGCTTTTTAGTTTCATGTAGCCCACTTGTTTATTCTTTCCTTTATGTCCCTTGAGCTAGGGGACATATTGGTGAAAATATCGCTGAATGGGATATCTGAAATTTTCCTGCCTATGTTCTCCTCTAGGACTTTCATGGTGTCATGACTTATATTTAAGTCTTTTATCCATCTTGAGTTTATTTTTTTTTGTATGGTGTAAGTTGGTGGTCTAGTTTCAGCTTTTTTGCATGTACTTGTTCAGATCTCCCAACACCATTTGTTGAAGAGGCTACTTTTACTCCATTTTATGCTTCTTCCCCCTTTGTCAAATATTAACTGACCATATTGACTTGGGTTTATTTCTGGGCTCTCTGTTCTGTTCCTTTGGTCTATATGTCTGTTTTCATGCTAGTACCAGACTGTTTTGATTACAATGGTCTTGAAATAGGATTGAAATATGTGCAAATGAAATGTTATGATAACTGAACTGAAATTCACTATGAAATAATCTGCTGTTTGGCAGATATAGATAAAGATACACACACACACACATATATAAAACAGCATTACCAATGAGTTGATAATTATTTAAGTTTAATATTAAGTGCATCAGATATTTTTACTCTATTATCTCTCATTGTGAATGTATTTGAGATTTTCCATAATAATAAGAGTCTTAAATATCCATGTAGGAAAAGGTAACTTCTATATACACAGTGTAAAAGAAACCAGACAAGACCCAAAAGTACTTGTAAAAGAAAGAAAGAGAGAAAGAAAGAAAATGAGAAAGAAAGATAATTAAAGAAAGGAAGGAAGGAAGGAAGGGAGGAAAAGAAAACCTACCCTTTTCCTTTTAGTCATGCTGTTGTGAATAACCTGAGTGCTTTTATTACTCTAGTATTACTGACATGTGATATAGTAGGACCAGGTGATTAAGCTTCAGATGACATCGGGTAGCTTTTGTAAAAATTTCAGACTACATAATAGTTGTATAAACATATTCTGAATGTATCTTTGGGAGTGCTTGTGATTACCCTATGATTAAGGTTTTTTGCTTATAATTATGTCTTTTGAAAAGAAATGCTGCCTTAAAAATATTCATCATAAAAATGTAAGCAAAGATGGTAATAAATGCTTCTTCTCTAAATTTAAACATGAATTGGAAAAATATTAAAGAAGACTTCCATATCAATATGAATTTACTTATACCGTATATTAAACTACTGTAGTAGGAAGCAGTAATCAGTATGAATGTATAGAAGTAAATATTACCAATAACAAATTTGAATTTGCATTATTAAAGATGTAATTCAGTTTTATGTTATCAAAAATATTTGAAACAATCTTCTAATCATTTTGATGACTTAACAATAGAATTGAGAAAACTACAGTTTTGACCAAAATTAGGTTTACTTTTTTCCCAAATTGCAGAAACATTCATCAGCAAACTGTTGGCTAATGTGACCTTAGCTATTCAGAAAACATTCCAAAAATAAAATAATCTTTAAGTGTGAGTCATGAAAAAAATGTAAAAAACACCATATTTTCTAGGGACATTGCATAAGATTTGAGAGAAGTTACCCTTTCTTTTGATGTAGTCAATTGCCAGTATAGCTATTTGACTATATTGACTTTAGTGCTATCTGGTACACACACATACAGTAAATCTAGCACTATGTTAACAGGTCTGGAAATTATTTTCTCAGCTAGAAAGGTATTAAGCACAATCTCTAAAATTCATGGTTACCTACTATTCCAAAGCTGTTTATTTGCTTTGTCTCATCTTGCAAGACCATAATTTAAACCAGAGTTATTAGAAAACTTTTTATTCCAACATCTTCAACCAAGTTTTTATCAAACACAAAGTCTTTCCAATAAACTTGATAAGAATCTGTTTTTATCAGATTCTTTATTCAGAAATGGTGTAGTCTCATCCATATTTATGGTTGTAATCTCCACAATTCTAGCTTCAGAACTAAGGTTGTAATGTGCTTTTGTATTCTATGGTTTTTAAAAGAAGTCCTTCTCCACTGCAGGGTCACAAGATAGTCTCCTATGTTGTTTTTTTATAACCAGAGTTTTACTTCTTATGCTTGGGTTTTTAAATTTATATGGAATCCTCCCCTGCATACATAGTAAGCAGGAATTTTGTTTATTTTCTCCATACAGTGAGCAAGATTTAATAAGACTATTTATAAAACAATCTGTTTTCTCATTGATTTGCGAAGATTTCATTATAAATTCTCATTTATACATGACTTTATCTCTGTAATCTCTGTTTTTTCATTCATCTATTTGTTTATGTGCCATTAACACATTATTTTTATAATTATGGTTTTGGAGTATCTTTTACAATCTGGTACAGCAAGTCCCTCATTGTTCTTTTTCAGTGATAACACAGCTATTCATGGATTTTTTTAACATTCCCTATGAATTTTAAAATATGATTGCCACATTCTTTTAAAAGATCCACCTGGAATTTTCATTTGAAATTTGGGATTGCTTTATATGAATGGGTTAATTAAGTTAGAATTTTTGTTATTCTTTTACTAGAGATGCCCGATCAAAACCATGGAATGTTTTTCCATTTTCAAAATGTCTTTTGTACCCTTTAATACAGGTTTAATATTCCTTCTACACAGGTTTTGACTGTTCATTGTTAAACTAGTTTCTACATAAGTTAAATGATTTCTTAAAACCAATTTTGAATGCCTTTTAAAAAATACATATACATATACAGATATATTATTTTTGTTCAATTTAACTTAATCTAGCAACTTTGTTAAACTCTTTTATGAACTCTGTTAATTCTTTAGTGTATTTTACACAATCACGACATTTACAAATCCTAATTTTAATCACTTTCAACCTTTTCTTATAATATTGTCTGGGACATCCTGTATATTAAATAGTAGTAAAATTTTGGTATGTTTTTTCAAATCAAAATAAGGAATTTCACTTTTAATTATATTCTGATAAATAAGTATTGAACTCTATTAAATCATATTTTGTGCACTATTGGATCCAGTTAGCTAATATTTTATTTAGCATATTTACATATAGACTCTGAGTGAAATGACTTATGGTATTCTTTCTTTTATTGTTTTCCAGTTTTCAATTGAGGTTACACTCATTTCTTGTGTTTTAGAACTAGTAAAATTAAGGATTAGCCCTGAGTTTTATTAACTCCCTTGTATGATCCTAGATTATGGGAAGGGAAGTCTTTATTGTTTCAACTTTTAGTAATTGTTGATCTGTTTAGGTTTTCTAGTTTTCTGTGTACCATTGTGTGATTTTAAATATTATGAAATATAGAATCATTTCTTATGGAATTGGAAGTTTATTAGAGTTATATAGTCATAATATTTTGAAAAAGTCTACAGTGCTTCTTTGTAATTCATTATGACTTTACTTGTTTATAGCTACTCTTTTTCTCTTTGTCATATTTGCCAGAGGTTTATCTCATTAATATGTTTTAAGAATAATCATTTGTTTTGATTTACTCCTTTTTGTTTAAATGAGTTTTATCCTTTTCTTTATATTGTCCTTTCTTCTTGTTTCTTTGGGCTTGCTCTGTTGCTTTCTTTACAATTCCTTGATTTGAATATTTAGCTCATGTTAATTTGCATCTATATTTTTTCCTGAAAATGATGCTTAAATCTATACTTAAGTGCTATACATACTCACTTCCCACCTATGCTTTTGAATGCAGTGTTTTATCTTTAATATCATAATTGAAACTTGTTCATTGCATTAGTCAAATTACTTGTATTTCTGTTCATTTGCATTTACTATTAAAAGACTTGCTAAAAATTTAAAATATAGTTGGTGATTTATCTTTTTTCTTGCAATATTTTACTTACTTCATTACATATTTCAATTCTACACTTAATTTTATATATACTTATAAATTTATATATTCTGCTCTATTGGTTTTTTATTGTTGTTTATTTCTTATTGTCTCATGCTACTTTGCTTTACATTCTGTTTTAAATTTGATTTAAATTTGTCAGATATTACTATTCCAACTTTACTTTGGTTTATTTTTGCTTGCTTTATCTTTCTATTCTTTTATTTTAACTTTTTATATCTTAATGTTTTAAGTATGTCTCTTTTAACCAACGTATTGTTAAATATTTATAACACCTTAAAGTGTCTATCTTTAGACAGTGAGTTAAGATCTATTTACATTTATTTTAATTATTCTTACTTCTGCTATTTTTAAAATTATTTCATTTACTTTACCTCCTTTGATTACCATACCCTTATCTGTTTTCAACAGTTTATGTCAGATTTGTCAAATTTTTCAACATGAGTAAAAGCTAATCATTTTATTTTTGTTCATTAGGTGGTTGTACTCAAAACCCATACTGATATTTAGGTTTATAAATTTCAAATTCATTATCATACATATCCTCCTCTGAAAAAACAAAGATTTTAATATGCTTTAGTATCTTTCTTGTTTCTCCCGTCCTTAGCCTCCATTTTAGGCAATGTTTATAATGCCTAGCATTAAAGTTTTAGAGATTTATTAATATATTTTTGACATATCACCCTTTTGCTGCTTATTGCTTCATATAATAATAAACTGTATTAAACTTCTTTTACTTTTAATGTCCTCTTATGTTTATTGCTTGTCTCATTTAGATACTTATTCCAAGAGAATTTTAAAAATTAATCTTTATGTAGCAAACTTTCTGAGATTTTCTGACATGAGAATATCTTTATAATGCCCTCCATTTAAATGGTAGTTTGGCTGGATATAAAGTCCATATATATTTATTTTTCACTTTGAAGCCCTAAAATTATTACTCCATTTTTTTCTTATATACAGCATTGCTACTTAAAAACCATCTATTTAGCTTGATTTCTGGCTTTGTAGTTATTCAGTTTAATTTTTCTAAACGTTTATAGAATTTTAAAATTGTATTTTCTCACATTCATGCATGAAAATATTATTACTTAAGTTAGATATATATTCATGAATCTTTTCAATCAGAGATAATCATATGCTTTTAATTCTTAGAAATTAATTATAATTTTAAATTCTCCATTTCTCTGTGCTTTTTTCTTAATTCTTCTATTTCCTTATTATCTCCTTCTGTCTTCTGTTATAGTATTATCTCAATTTGATCTTCCAGCCCACTAATTTATTGTTTGCCTTTATCTGTCCTGTAGTTCTACAGTCTACTTTACTGTGCATTTCAACTACTATATTCTTTGTTCTTGAAATAATTCTTGGATCTTTGTAATGAATTCTTGTTTCTGTCTCATCATTGTATTTTGCTCAAACTATTTGAGTATATTTCCTATGCTCATTTTAAAGTCTTAGTTTTTCTTTCCCAATAATTCTGCTTCATTTAGTAATAAAAATAATCATTTATAAGTTTATTTTGACCTGTATTTTCATGTTCTCTTGATAGTATCAGCCAGTATACCAATAATGTACTCTAGTGAAAGGTTAAATGCTGGACTCCAGAGTCATCATAAAGAAGAATGTTATGAACATATAACATACATATATGTGTATGTGTAAATGTGTATAATGGCAAAAATAAAAGAAACTGGTAAATATTACTACTAATTTTTTCTGTAAAGGTTTTAATGCAGTCAACCTCAATTTTTCTTAGATTGTAATTATATACAATTACTTGGTAGAATACAAAATTATCCAGCCATCAATTTTCTTTCACTGAAACCTAAACATCAGTATGATTTTTTTTAGAAAAAATCAAATACTTAATCTTTTGAAAGTTCTTAATTATTTCTGTTAATAAAACGTGAAGTCATTTTAATTTACATACATGATACTATGGTTGTTATGGTATCTTTGGATTTAGTGTGAAACATTTCACTTCTCAGAACACTTGAAGTACAAAATAATTAAGGTATATTAATTACATGCTATAAGTTTAGCCAGTAAGAAAGAACTACCACAGCTACCAAAAAGCTAATCTAAACATAACCAGGCATGAATCCATTCTATGTTTCCATCTTCCCTACTGGGTTGTAAGGTCAAATTAGTGTAGAACAGGTGAGGAGAGCATGCAGCCTGAGGGAGAGGAAGACTGCAGTATAACCGGGGAAAGCATCTCGGTGTCTGTCTCTTGTAGTGTCTTCAATTTACGTAGATATTACTGTAAGTAGAAGAAGGTGGTATCTTTTAGGGGGATTTCTGATGTCTTTCCCCATGTGTAGTGGTGTGCTGGCACCAGCTTGACCAATTCACAACAGCTAATATTTAAATTTTTAGAAGATTTGTGAGCCAGTTGTTAAACACCATAAAAATGATTTTTAAATGCCAGCCATTATTAAAAATTGACATATAGAAATTTATAATTATAAAATATCCTCAAATCTTCAAAACTAATTATTCCTAATTATTTTACTCCATTTTACACTTATCTGTAGCCTTGAGGTAATTTTCACCTGTTGTCTAAATGATGGAAGTACTGTACAATGGTATATTATTGTGCATCTCTTCCCATGTCCCCATTTCCTGGCATCATGCCGGTGTTTGAAACAGGTCATAGTGTCAGGTTCACACCTCAGCAAGCAGCAAACACTGCAGATCTTGACCTGATTTGTTGTTTTGTTGATTGCCTAAATTTGACCTAGTAATAGGATAAATGCTAACAATGCAGACTTTAGGTAAAAGTGTGTAGTGCATGTAGCCATTATATTGTAATTAGCACACAGGAAAAAATTGAGGAAATGCTCTTCCAGCATTTAGAATCTATTATCCATTTTGGCAAAGTTACTTACATCAAAGATAAGCAAGAGAAGTTTCTACAAATGTAGTTGCTGCAATTTCATCTGACTCATCAATTTAAATGAAAATGTCAACCAACTTTGGGTCAGAACTACACTCATGCATCCACTGCGACCATATTTTGAGGCTGAATGTCAGTATTCCGCAAAATGCAACTAAAGCATTCTGTAAGAATCTACTGGCTATATGGAATTTATAATAGGGTATTATTTTTAAATTATTTAAAAATGCATACTATACAATGTTTCTATCAGTAAAAATATAGTCAACTTATGTATGTATACATATGCACACTTTTTTTTTTGAGAACTGGTCATTAAAAGCCTATAAGCTCACCACTGCCCCCATAGATTGTCTCAGATAACTCCAAAAGACTCAATTTCTCCACCCTATGGTTCTTTTTTTACCTTCTTTTATTTAACTAAAACATCATGGGCATTTTAAGTACAGGGAAGTACAGAAGAAAGAATTGTAGAGAATTTGTTATTTCAGTTGCTCTCCTGTGCTTAACTGAAGAGTGAATCTGCCCACCAATCTTTTCCCCTGGGGCTATGTAAGGACTAGCATTTCAGCAATCAGTTGCTGTAGAGATGCAAACCACCTTTACAGAATCTGATTCGACATGCCTCAAGGTAGCAGTGAAGGCCATACATTTATGACTACTATTTTTATAGATATAAGAGAAGGGAAACTTGAATTGACAGGATTTGTGGCTTTTGTTTTTAAATCTTGGCCATAACTAACAGCTCCTGATATTTTAAACATATCCACAAATGAACACTGTATTATAAATAAACCTGCAGGAAACCATTCATACAAAGATTTTTAACACAAGAGGAGGGTGTGGTGAGTCTGGGATGGCAAATTCAGGTAGAGATTTTCTATCTTGGGAGCTTTTGTTTGTTTGTTTATTTGTTTGTTTGTTGTTTTTTGACCCTGAGAATGCTGATTGAAAATAGCGAGCAATTTGGGATAGTGGGTTGGTTGAAGTCATGGTTTTGTATTTAGTAACTAGCCCACATATTCCTATTTAAAAACAAGGCTGCAAAATTAGGGTTTTTACTCCATCTGTTTAAAACTGGCGTAGTCAAGGTGTTTTTTAATATTATAAAATGCTTCTTGCTAAAACCTTTTTACCTAAGGAATTAGAAATACAAGGTCTGTCCAGAAGGTATCCAGCCATGTAATATGAAAAATAGAGATATTTATTGAATAAGCTACAAGATATAAGAAACATTGTACATAGGACAATGACACCTCAGTCCCCTTCAAAGTAGGCACCTTGGGACCTCACACAGTTCTCCCAATCATCAGCTGCCCTGTCATATTTTCCTGAATCTAATGATCAGAAATCTCTTCCCTTTCAAAGGTGATTTTAGTTTTGGGGAAAGCCAGAAGTCACAAGGAACTAAATCTGGGCTATTGGGGGGTTGAGTCACCCGAGTGATTCGATGTTTTGCCAAAAACTCTGCATGAGACAGGATGCATGAGCAGGCGTATTTTATGATGAAGCTACCAACAACCACTTGCCCATAGCTGCAGCCTTCTGAATCATCCCAATAGTTTCTGAGGAGGAATGTTCAAGCTTAATGCAAAATTTGATGAAGATTTGTTGTTCTACTTGCTCAGTCATTTTGAATGCCATGGCCACACTCAACGGCATCTACTGCCCCCACTGACTAGTACAGTGAAGTCATCATTGTTCATGCATGTGCATTTCAGTCCACTCTCCTTGGTCACCGGGTTACACCGATGCCATGCAAATGTTCTCGGTATATTAACCATGGCTGGACTTTTTCAGGACAGACCTTGTATGTTGTGGATATCAAAAAAGAAAAGAATGCAAGTCAGTTCACTTCAGAACAAATTCTCTAATAAATACATTTTGTTACTGAGCAGTTTGACATTTCAAACTTTTAGAATGTAGGTTTGGATTTATGATATTTCCTTCATTAAGAACAAAGAAACAAAAAAATCTGTAGTTTATGCATTTAACATGCATGTACTCAAACCTTGTTCATTGACCATCTCTCATTTTCATGAAAAGGATGAAGTAAAGATAGGTATTAACTTGACAAGATATTTTACAATAAGGTTCTTTAAAATAGCGATCTGAACAAATGCATTGCTAGGACTGGAAGGAATTTTAGTGACTAGTCCTGCACTCACATCAATACAACACAGGCTGACGCTCAGATAGCTAGGGATCTTGTCTGAGTGTATTACCACTTTGGAACACAACTGTCTCCTGAGGGCCTTTTGTTCAGAGAGAGATATTATCATTGAATTGGCAGACAGGTGGGGGATTATAGACTAAATTCTTTTTTTCTTTATATTTTGAATATTTATATTATTTTAAATGTTTGGAGAAAGGATTATTCAGATTGAGTTATATTATATATAATAAATCTAATGGTTAGACTTATTATATATAATAAAGGATTGTTCAGATTGAGTTATATTATATATAATAAGTCTAATAATTAGACTTATATATAATAAATTTTAAAAGAATTAGGTTATAATATGTTTTACATGAAACCATGTTAGATTTAATTAAATGTTTCTTTAATGATGTAGAAACCACTTAAGTAATTCACTAAGACATTATAAATGTAATATTCAAAATTTCAAATTTGTCATATATAACATTTGTAGAAAATTAAATTAAACTTTACCCAGTGAGTGACATTCCCTAGAAATCTTCTATAAGAGAAAAACAAAGAGGTAAAATTTAAGCAGAAGGGAAAGGAATAAACTAAATATGAAATTCACACTTAATCCTGACTCCCATTCTATTCTTTAAAAGTGACTACATTTTCTTATGTGTCTTTCTAGATAATTTTTAAAATGAAAACTCTATGTTTTTAGAGAAGTTTTTGGTTCACAGCAAAAATGAGGGGACACTATAGATTTCTCGTATAACTACTTATGCATAGCCTCTCATTATCAATATGCCCCACCAGAGTGGTACATTTATTATAATTGTAGAACCTACATCAACACATCATCATCACCCAAAATCCAGAGTTTACATTAGGACTCACTCTTGATGTTGTACATTCTATGAGTTTGGACTTTGGGGGTAAAAAAATATTTTTCTGTCACCTTCTAAGTGCTTCTAGCTGGGCTAATAATCCCATTAACAGGAGAAAATATTCAAGGTCTATTATATGCATGGACTTTCAGGGTGTCATAAGAATGAGAGCTAAAATGCATTGGACAACTGAGGCTTAATATGCCATTGTGGACAAGGCAGTAAAAGGGACAGGGTTCTGGGATTCCCAAAGTGGGGGAAAACGTGTTTCACAGGTAGCTGAGAAGAGGAGTAGGACACATATGGCAACCAAATTCCTGCTTGGCAATACAGAAACAGTGGGACACCGGGGCATCTAGCCAACAGGACCCAACGTGAAGTATTCATATATAATACTGAAATTATTATGTAATTTAATATGCGGTGGATATGAGATTTCCTTCCTGGGGCAGGCCTTGATTTTTTATTTTTTCATTATTATTATTTTATTATAGTTGTCCCAATTTTCCCCCCTTTGCCCTCCCTCACCCTGCTCACCCCCAGCTCCCACAATCAGTCCCTACACCACTGTCCATGTCTGTGAGGCATTCATGCATGGTCTTTGACTGATCCATTCCCCTTCTTTCCACTGTTATCCCCCTACCCTCCCCCTCTAGCATCTGTCCATCTATGTCTCTGGTTCTATTTTGCTTGATAGTTTATTTTGTCCATTAGATTCCTCTTATAAGTGAGATCATATGGTATTTGTTTTTCACCGACTGGCTTATTTCACTTAGCATAATGGTCCCCAGTTCCATTCATGCTGTTGCAAAAAGTAGGCAATCCTTCTTTCTTTCTAATGCTTAGTATTCCATTGTGTAAATGTAGCACAGTTTTTTGGTCCACTTATTTACTGATGGGCACTTGGGCTGTTACCAGTACTTGGCTACTGTAAATTTTGCTGCTATGAATATAGGAGTATATAAGTTCTTTTGAATTGGTTTTGGAATTCTTAGGGTATGTTCCCAGCAGTAGAGTCACTGGATCAAAAGGCAGTTCCATTTCTAGTTTTTTGAAGAAATTCTATACCGTTTTCCACAGTGGCTGCACCAGTCTGCATTCCCACTAAGTGTTCTGGGATTCCCTTTTCTCCACATCCTTGCCAGCTCTTGTTGTTTGTTGATTTATTAATGTTGGCCATTCTGACTAGTGTGAGGTGATATCTCATTGTGATTTGAAGTTGCATTTCTCTGATGGCTAGTGATGTTGAACATCTTTTCATATGAAACATTCATAAGGTCTGCTTTGTTCCTGTCTTTTTTCCCACTGTGGCTCCTAACTTCTGGCTCTTTCCAAGATCAAACCTACTCTCAATAGATAAAAAAATCCATTATTGAGTATGCTGAAGTTAAAATTTTCACAAGCTCTGAAGGTAATGGCAAAGAGTTGTAGGAAAGTGTCAGAATAATGGTGGAGTCATTGGAGTCAGCGCACTGGAAGCACTACTTACAATTGTACACCCTGGTATGTTTCACTTAGCAAGTCACAGTGCTTCTTAAGCACATGGTAGATTAAGTTAAATGTGGCACGGGGGTCTTAAAATCAAACTCAGTTTCTAGAGTGCCTAGTGCTTCTTTTAGATGTCAGCTAAGGAATTTTATTCTTTAGGGATCATTTTTATAATGTAGTTCTTTTCAGGTACTGCTGAATTTATTTTCCATAAGCAGCAAGATCTCATTCATCTGTTCATTCTGGTGCAGGGAATATAGCTGTGAACAAAAAAGGAACTTCCATTCTTGTGATGGAAACTGGCAATCAATACCTGAATGCCTAATACAAGGCGAGGGGGTGAGAAGGGCTGTGAGGGAAAGTTAAGCAGAGCAAAGGTGTGTTGGGGGACACTATTTCTCTCAGTGCAATCAGAAAAGCCTCTTTGAGAGGCTGACAAGTGATCACATATCTGAATGCATGTAGGTGCAAAGTTTTCCTGCCAGAGGACAATAAGTGCAAAGATCCTAAGGACTTTGAAGAATAACAAGGTACCGTTGAGGCTGAAGAGGAGTGAGCAAGAACTGCTAGTGAGAGAGGAGCACCCTTCCTCAGAGTGGTGTATGGGAGAAGAAGTGATACCCTGGGGCTGCATACTAGCTTCATCATTATTATCTGCGAGCAATTTACTTAACCTCTTCATGTCTTGAGATCCCCAACTGCCAAATGGGAATGATAGTAGAACCACTTCATAGTTTTTGCAGCAAGTAAACAAGAAAACACACATATAGGACTTCACATAGTGTTGTTGGTGATAAGGTATTAAATGAAGGAACAGAGAGTGAAGACATGAAGTTGTATCTTTCCAAAAATGAAAGAGTTAAATATCTGTTCACCTATTAATAGGGAAAACCTTTAAAAATAGTAAACCTTCTAGCTCTAGCTAATGATTACAAGTTTCCATGCAGTTATTTCCCTCAACATCTTGTAACAGCTGCTTTATTTTATTTTAGGTTTAGTTCCTTTAAAGCAGAACTATAAAAACACATTTTCATTCCTTTGTTATAGTCATGAAAATATTACACTTGTTAAGGGAAAGTGTTTTAAAAGCATATTCATATAAATATAAGAAAATAATCTATATCATGGCTGTAATCAGAGGCTATTCTTTCCATGTCATTAATAAAGTATGCAAATATTAGTAAATTGAACCATTTCCAATGATTCAATGTTATGGTACATTTTTTATCATATTTTATGACTTTATTTTTACATTGACTTTCTAGTTCATGTCAACTTTATTTTTCTCAATGGAACAATGGGGACCTAACTGTAATTTTGCTCTCAAAGGCTAAATGTATGCCATTACTAAATTGGAATGTAATCTCTCTCAAATACCAAATGTAGAAAAATTGCTTGTGTATGTTTCTGGATTTTCATTGTCTTCCCTTTCACCATTTTCTCCTGTGCCAATATGACATTATTTTAATAATTTTACATTAACATTAAATGTATAATATATAAAAATAGTATAATAATAAGCTAGGTGGTGAGGGACAAATACCATATGATCTCACCTTTAACTGGAACCTAATCAACAAAAGCAAAAAGCAAACAAAATATAACCAGAGACACTGAAGTTAAGAGCAATCTAACAATAACCAGAGGGGAGAGGGGAGGGGACAGGGAGGAGAGGGGCTTATAGGAACTACTATAAAGGACACATGGACAAAATCAAGCGGGGGTGGAGGCAGGGGAGGGAGGTGGGTTTGGCTGGGGTGGGGTGGAGGGGTGGGGAGAAAATGCAGACAACTGTAATTGAACAGCAATAAAAAAATGTTTAATAAATAAAAAGAGTTAAAATATAAAAAATAGTATAAACATTAAATGTATTACATGGAATTTTATTATTCATCACTGCTCCTTAATGAAATTTTCTTGTCTACTCTTATTCCATTATAATTTCATATAAAGTTGGTATTATTTTATGAAGCTAATAAAAATACTGGGATTTTTATTATAATTGTATTAAATTTATAGGTGAATTTGGGAGATCTGACATGTTTACATTATAATTGTTCTTACCTGGGAATATTCATGTCTCTTTCTGCCTGAATGTTTGTGTGTGTGTGTGTTTACCAAAACTCAAATTTAAAGGGAATTTTTTATTTCTCACCTTTTTTCCTTCATTTCAGTATCATTCGCTGTTAAGGAAATACAAATTAAAACCACAGTGAGTTGTTACTATACCCATATCAAAAAGGCTAATTTAAAGAAAGTAACACTAAGATGTTGGCAAGAATGCTGAGAAATTGAATCACTCATACATTACTGGTTTGAATGTAAAATGGTATAGCCAATCAGAAAATCAGTTTGCTAGTTTCTTTAGAAAACTAAACAAGAAATTATCACAAGACCTGGTAACTGCATTCCTTGGCATTTTTCTAAAACACCCATGTGATCTCACATGAAGGTATAAAACCATTACCAATTTTGTATTCCAAATGAGTCTATGTTCACTTGATACATATTATTTTCACAAAAAATAATGTCAGTTGTGTCAGAAAGTATTCTATACCTAAGACCACATAAAAAGCTATTGTCAATTTTTGGTGAGAAACAGTGTTCAGTCTAAAAAGGTAAATGTGTAGGCCTTGTTCAATGTTTTTTAGACTTTCATTTCTTATACGATGCACTTTGAAAAAAGCATTTACCTAAAACAATATTTGAGATAATGTTTTATAATATATCTCTTTGAAGCATAGAAGATAAATAGAATGAATTATAAAATTTGCATTTCTGTAATCTAAGCAGAATTTATTTGAAAGGCTTACATAAGTTCTGATTTCAAAATATTTAAGATTAAGACGCATTTCTGAGTCTTTTAACACATTCACATTTACTGCTTAGGGGAATAATTAAATTAGATTGTTATTTCTTATAGGTAAATAAGTCTATACATTTTGCTTTGAAAAAATACTTATAAATTTGTTAAATGCAAACATAGATCTTTTTAAAGAATAAATCTTAGATATCATAAATTGCTTCTTTGTATTTCTAAATAGTTAGCATGTTTGTCTCTTGTATCTTGTTAATTTCTGTGTTTCTTTCAATTCAGATTTCAGTTAAAGAACCTAAGTTTTTATTTTAGCTGTGCCGATTATAAACCACATGGCTCCAGGAAATTCAGAAATTTAGGTTCTGAAATAATTCTTCTAAGAAATGCTTACTAATTTTAGAATTTTCTTTACAAATTCAACTCAGATCCTGGCTAAATTTTACCCTTGCTAAACAGATAAAAATATCTACTCTACTGTATCAGTTATGTATTACCACAGTAATGCCACTTAATAAAGAGCCACAATATTTAAGTTGTATAGAATTATAAACATTTATTTAGCTCACAGACAAGCAAGGGCCAGCTGGTCTTGGCTGAGTTTACTCATGTATCTGAGAGAAGCTATGCATCGGCAAGGTGGTTCTGCTGACCTTGGCAGGGCGTCCTCATTTATCTCTGGTCGCCTGGCTGTTGACTGATAGGCTGTTCACCTATCTAGGATGACCTTGTATGGGGCTATGGAGGTCTGTGCTCTGCTTTGTGTGTACATATGTGTTTTTGAGCAGTTTTATGTTCACAGCAACATTAAGAGGAAGGTAGAGAATTTTTCATATAACCCCTCACCCCATGTTGAGCCTCCTTCATTATCAACATCACTTACCAGAACAGCAAACTTTTTAGCAAGGATAAACCTACATTGACACATCATAATCACCCAAAGACAATAGTTTTCCTAACAGTTCTTTCTTGGTGTTGTATGTTCTAGGAATTTAGACAAATGTAGAATGACATATGTGCATTATTATGATGTCATGCAGTGTATCTTAACTGCCCTAAAAATCTTCTGTACTCTGCGTATTCATCCCCCCATCCCACACACATCCTCACCCCTGGCAATCACTGATGCTTTTATTGTCTCCATAATTTTATTTTTCCTAGAATGTCATATGATTGGAATCGTACAGTATATAGCCTCTTAGATTATCTTGAAAGTAGTATGCACTTAAGGTTTCTCCATGCCTGTTTATGGATTTATAGTTCATTTTTCCCTAGTGCTGAATAATATTTCACTACCTGGATGTACCACAGTCAATCTATTCACCTACTGAAGGGCATCTTGGTTGCTTCCAAATTTTTCCAATTTAATAAAGTTGTTATTAACATCTGTGTTAAAGCTTTTTGTGACCATATGTTTTCAGTTCATTTGTGTAAATACCAAGAAGCGTGTTTGCTGGATCATATGCTAAGATTTTGTTTTGTTGTTGTTGTTTCATTTTTTTTCTTTTGTAAGAAACTGCCAATTGTCTTTAAAGGTGAATGCCAGTTTGCATAAACACCAGCAATGAATGAGCATTTTTGTTGTTCCATATTCTACCAACATTTGCTGTTGTCAATATTCCAGATTTAGGCCATTCTAATAGATGTGTAGTAATATCTCATTGTTGTGTTAATTTGCATTTCCTTGATGACTTATGATGTGGAGCATCTTTTCATGTACTTATTTGCCATTTGTTTGTCTTTGGTGAGGTGTCTGTTAAAGCATTTGACCCATTTTTTAATCGGGTTATTTGTTTTCTTACTGAATTTTTAAGAGTTCTTTTATATTTTGGATAACAGTCCTTTTTCAGATGTCTATTGCAAGTATTTTCTCTCACTCTGTGGCTTGTCTTTTTATATTCTTGACATTGCTTTCCACAGAGCAGGCATTTTGCATTTTAACAAAGTGTGCCTTATCAATTATTTCTTTCATGGATATTACTTGTACCTAAAAAGTCATTGTCATACCCAAGGTCATCTATGTTTTCTCTTATGTTATTTTCTTAAAATATTATCGTTTTGCATTTTACATTTAGGTCTGTGATTTATTTTATATTAATTTTTGTGAATGATGTAAAGTAAGTCTGTGTCTAGATTCATTTTTTTTTGCATGTGGTTTTCTTATTGTTCCATTACTATTTGTTCAAAAGACTATCACTGTTCCATTGTATTGTCTTTGTTTTTTTCTCAGATATTAGTTGACTATATAAATGTGGGTTTATTTTGGGGCTCACTGTTCCCCTCCATTGCTCTATTTGTCTATTCTTCGCCAATACTATACTGTCTTGATTATGGTAGCTTTATGGTAAGTCTTGATTTCAAGTAATGTTAGTACTCGAACTTTTTTCTCCTCTTTCAAAATTGTGTTTGTTATTCTGGATCTTTTGCTTCTCTGTACAAACTTTAGAATCAGCTTGTCAATGTCCACAAAATTACTTGCTGATTTTGATTGGGCTTGTATTTAATCTATAGATCAAGTTCGAAAGGACTGACATCTTGATAATATTGTCTTTCTATCCATGAATGTGGCATGTCTTTCCATTCACTTAGTTCTTCCTTGATTTTATTTTTCACCTCTATGTGTTTTTTTATTTTTTAGTAAGCTATCTCCAGTATGTTCTCATGGTAACACTGAGGGATAAGCACTAAGTGGAAACATTCAACCATTTTTCCAGATTCCGCTTGTGCCGCAATTGCTAACGTACCTTTGACGAGAGCGAATACCGTGGATAAACTCAGAATAAGGTGCAGTGGATTATACTCCAAACTCTAGCTGTAAGGAACTGCAAAGCGATGGCAATAAGCATGAACACAGGAATGGATGAACTGGTGCCAAATATGATCAATCTGCCACGCCGATTATTAAAAAAGTTGTTATAAAGATGAAATAATATATTCAAAAGTGCTTAGTAAACTACAATGTATTTTGCACATTCTCATTATTACTATAACATTTATAATAAAGCTGTCATGACAGATATAACTTTAGAACAAAGATGAGAAAAGTTTGGCTCATGGCCTACATTTGTCCTATGGCTTCTTTTAATACAGGCCATAAACTAAAAATGGATTTACATTTTTAAATGATTGAAATTCAATAACATTTTAAGGATGATATTTTGTATCACGTCACAATGATATAAAATTTAAATTTCAGTGTCAATAAAGAAAATTTTATTGGAACATAGCCATGCTCACGAGTTTTCATATAGTTGCTTTTAAACTACAGTGGCAGAGTTGAGTAATTGCAACAGGAACTATGTGGACCACAGTAGCTAAAATACTTACGACCTGATCTTTACAGAAAGAGCTTGCTGACCACTCATTGTAGAATATTTATGTGGGTTTTTTTTTAATTTTTGTTGTTATTCAATTACAGTTGTATGCCTTTTCTCCCCTTCCCTCCCCCCCACCCCAGCTGAACCCACCTCCCTCCCCCACCCCCACCATCCCCCCCGATTTTGTCCATGTGTCCTTTATAATAGTTCCTGCAATCCCCTCTTCCCACTGTCCCCACCCACTCCCCCCTGGCCACTGCTAGACTGTTCCCAACCTCAATGTCTCTGGTTGTATTTTTTTGCTTTTTTCTTCTATTGATTATGTTCCAGTTAAGGGTGAGATCATATGGTATTTGTCCCTCACGGCCTGGCTTATTTCACTTAGCATAATGCTCTCCAGTTCCATCCATGTTGTTGCAAAGGAAGACATACAGAGGGCCCAGAGACATTTATGTGGTTTTTAAACAGGTATTGCTAAAGAAATCCAGTCTGATTATTTGGGTTACTCTTCTAAGATCTTTCAGGGAATATTTGAAATGGCCAGTAGTATTATTATACGAGTTTTGACCAGCAGTACTTACTGATAATGTACTTGGTTTGTAAGCTTAACTTTTCCTTCATATTCTTCTCTAACTACTCTCTGCTCTTTTTTTTTTTTTTTTGTCTTTCAAGGTCACCCTAGCTGGCTGTCCCTCTGCAGTGTCCTTGCAGCTCAGTTTACACAACTAACTGATATGAGTCTCAGTAACTAGTTGTTTCCTGAACATTTTTACAATAATGCTTAATTTTACAATAGTGCTTATTTTACAAAAGTGCTGTGTCATCTAATGGACATGGTTCATTAGATGTTTCATTCATATTTATATTTTCTACTTCACCATTATTTAAGCAATTCAACATGTGATGTTTTGTTAAATCAGTATACCTCAGAATTAAAACCCTACATTCAAGCGTAACATTATGTTTGTACATTCCATTATTACAGAACCAGCCAGTGATGTTCTAGAACAGCTGTGGAATTCGATTGCCCACTACCAGAAAGTGTGACTCCCCAGGCAAGAGTTAGGTGAAAAAGACAAGGGGTTGTTCATTTAAAGGTTATATGGATTTAAAATAATGGCAGATTCCTACCATTCAGTCCTGCTCCCTTTAAAACACCCTAAAACAAGTAGTCCTGCCTCTCTCTCTACCAAGCCTGACCAGTTTCAGAATACGCCACTGAGAAGTACCATCCTTCAGAAACACAGAAGTCTGTGGCCCAGCATTCCTGGCCATAAGTTAGCTCCAAGCATATCTCCTGTGTCTGTGTGCTTGGCCAGGCAGGTCCCCCGCAGTGCCACCAGGTCTGTTACCTCCTTCTGTGCAGGAGGGACACTGGGGATGTTTCCAGTGGGCCTCCAGACCTCCAGACCCTCCAGACTGACTGAAAGGCAGACCTACAGGCGGACCTCATGTTTCTTGGCATGCTCCAATTTTAAAGGCTTGACTCCAAACTTCTTGTGTGGTCAAACATCCAGCTCTTCCCATGGTGCCTTAGTGTCCACCATTTTTGTCAGCTCCCCAGTGTCTTTGATCCTCTTTTTGGCTGCCATCTTTAGTTAGGGCAAGGGTGCCTAGCCACTCACAGGCATCCAGGGTGGACCTGTGGCCCCCACAGCTCATGCAGGTGCTGTGTGAGCTTCCCTGTGGCTATGTCAGGAGTCACCCTTCCCCTCACTCTGCCAGCTCACAGTATCACATTCAAGTACACAGTTTGCCCCAGGCAACAGCCTTTTTCCTGGTTTTTCCCTTCAGGCAGGCATGGGCTGTTAATCTGTCTTTGTTATGCAATATTGCTCAAAGCTATACTTTCCATTCTGTGGGCATTCCTTCTCACCTCCTGCCTTTTTTGCAGGATTGGGGGGTTCCCCCATTTTCAGGGGACCCATGCTCTGTACCCCATTACACTATCTTCAATTTTTTTAAGTTTTTACTTATCTATATATTTGATTTTATGAGTAGTTAAAAAACTAAAATGAGTAATTTTATGTAATTCTGCTTTTAATCTCACACTGGAACTCACCTCTATCTCTTACTTTGGAAATCTCTTATTCTCAATGCTTAGAAGGTTTTAGGTGTTCAGTGCATTTGGGGATCAAATATCAATTTTGTTCAGAAATACCAACCACAAAACATGTCCTCTACCTATCATCAGAGATTTTTCTTGCTCAGTAGTTTTCTTAACGCTGCCTCCCCACTCTCTCTCAAATGGTGAAACAAGAAATTCCCATTATATTCCTCCTCTTGATAGTAAATGGCTTACCTTTGGCCACTTTCTCCAACCATAAGGAACTGTCATTCCAACGTCCTGAATCAGGTGTTTGAGCTCTATACACATCTCTCCCTCCACATACCAAAAAAAGAGAGAGATTACATCCGGCAACAACAGCATTCAACTGGCATTTCACAATCATATGCGAATGATTGTCTTTCTCCTTTATTTTATATAAAGTAGGAAATATGTTCCTCTGCCTAGAAAGTTCAGTGAACTGCTCTGATAAGGGATTCTTGAAATGTACAAGCTGGTTAACCTCTAATATTTTTTCAATGATCATTTATATCTTCCATATTGAAAACTGATAGCAAACAGGTTGGTAGAAGAGCGGTATTAAAGCATTTGTATACCATAAAATACCAATATAGATGTTTTAGGAAGTATAAATTAACTTAGTTTAAGGATATTTTTGAGAAAGACTTGTTCATTTAATCCTACATCCTTTGTTTCACCATCACTCTGATAGTTGTCTATTTCATTATTTCCAACCATTCTGACTGTAGATGAGTAATTTTTTCTCAACCACTCTTCCCTTATGCAGCAAAATGTTCCTTGTCATGAAAAAAGAGGGGAGAGAGAAGTGGGGGGGGGGTGCAGAGAAGGGCTTACGGAGCGCTTTGCCAGGGCTGCAGAACAGCTTTGCTGGGTGAGGGAGAGCTGGGAGTTGGAGGCTGAATATAACCAGAGGCATTGAAGTTAAGAACAATCTAACAATAGACAGAGGGGAGGAGGGAGGGGACAGTGGGGAGAAGAGTTTTCAGGAACTACTATGAAGGACACATGGATAAAACTAAGGGGGAGGGTGGAAAGCGAGGGAGGGAGGTGGGTTTGGATGGAGTTGGGGGGAGGGGTGGGGAGAAAATGCAGGCAACTGTAATGGAATAATAAAATAATTTTTTAAAAAAAGAAGACGTAAGGGAGGCATTCTCACAAAGAACACCAACGTGTGCTCAGAGCTGCAGAGGAAAAAGAGTATGCGGCTCAGAAGCACTTTTCTGTGATTCTTAGTCTTGTATTCAGGTGACATTAACATTTTTTCATTGTTTTTTAATTTAAAAATGCCAAGAGTTTCCTGGCCAAAAAAATGATGGGAAAAACCTTAATAGTGCTAAATAAAATGTCTCCTACAGGAGGGCAAGTCCTTTGATCAAAGGACTCTGGTTCTTTGTGAAGGTTTGCGGAGAAAATGCAACATCCTGAATGCATAGCAATGAAAAAGGGACAAAGACAGATGGGAAGAGAGGGTGAGAAAATTGTTCTCCTTTTGTCTTCTCCCAGCTCTTTACCCTTTCGTATTTATCGCCTTCAGCTTGTGCTTGTATGTTTGTTTTGGTCTCTTTTTCCTTCTCCTTTTGAAGGTAATAGCTATTGTAAGCCTGCCTCTCCGCAGGATGGGGGCTTCTGCTGTGTGCTCCTTCTTTTATGGAAACAAAAACACATTTATTGTGTAAAGCATTCAGAACTGGCTCTGGCTGTCTGACTTCAGACTTGAGAGCATTATTTTACCCTTTCCAATTTTTGAGTTATGTTAACTGCTGAAGAGAAACCTGGGTATTGGTCATTGGGAAAAGGACCTGAGAGGTTACTACAGCACACAATAGTGCCAAAGTCATTCTTCTAATGAAAAGAATACAAACTAAATTCCCTTTGAAATTTGTTACTGAAAACGCAGAATTTAGATGGACACAGGCGATATTTTGAGAATTTTACTGAACAGCACAGATTGCAAAAGCCTCTTATGCATATAACCTGATGCCTCAAAGGGCCAGAAACTTCTCACATTTATACTGTACCAAGGTGTTGCTGCTCAGAGACTATTTTCATAGCACCTTCCTGGTAAAGGCAGAGAGTAACAGATTAATGGTGAAAGAGTTCTAAAAACACAGTACCTTTCGCTCTATCTGCTGAAATAGAAGGCCTCGAGGTGACATCTGGAGTATTGCTTTAGAAATATATTCATCCCAGGAGGGCATGCGCGGATTGAAATAGGCACAGAAATGGCATGTTATCTACATTGTCCCTCACAAACTCCTGCCCCGTGCTACTTGGTTTTCACATATCATTTCAAAGCCTTTATTGTTATTTTTAGATAAGGATTGTTCAGCCTTTTGGAAGTGTGTTCTAAAAGAGTACAGTGGTTATTTTTAACACCTTACAGGTAAGTTTTTGATGTGGTTGTTGAATTAAAGTGATACTGAAGAGGATCGTAACAGGAATCCAAAGTAAAATTGCAAAATGGTCATAGGTAGACCATACTGGGACCACAGACATTTGATCCATAATACTATTTTAGAAGAATTCTTGCCAACTTTGAAAATCTTTCTATTTCATATTAAAAATTTCAGGTTTCTAGTTTCTCCTGAAGGCTTAAAGATCTGGCTACACTAGGGCAATGTTCTGAATGACAAAATTGGCTGCAGCCAAGTAACAGCGGCTCCGAAAGGGCAGCTCTGGCCAAAGTTTTCTGGAGGCTCTGACAACAGGCCACATCCCCATACAGTGTGTGTGTTATGGTCCTGCTCTCCTCCCACTGAACATGAGCATGTCACCTGCCTTGGAGTCATTGAGTGTATGGTCTTCGTTCCAACAAAATGTTAAAACTGGAATGTGTCTTCCCAAATATTAGTGGACAGTAGTGCCAACATGTTTGTATTTGCTTTGTGTATATGAAAAAACACTGTTCCAAATTCATATGGTAGTTTCCAGACTCTATTTAGCATTTCAGGTATATAAAGGAATTTATTGGGCTAATTCTGAGCAACAGGTTTGCCTAGCTCCTTTTGAGTTTTGAAGGTAATTTTGCATGTCAGACCTATTTTATGCGACTGCAGAGCAAAGCTATTTTAACATTTGATCATCCTTGTTCCATGACTAGCAAATCCTTGTCGCTCTTGGAAACAAGTGTATTGCTACTCAGTGCTTTTCTCATTATCTTGTGTGATTAGCATGCAGTGCAGAGGAGTGAGTTCCCTTCAAAATCCATTCTCAAACAATCCAGTTTGATCCCTTCAACCTCCTGCTGAATGACCAGGCTGTGTGCCTCTGTCATTTCAGTAGCCGTGCACTTTCTGGGCATCTGACAGGTATTGGCCAGTCTATGAGGGTACAGATTTTCAGTGCAACAAACCGTCCGAAGGGAAATTTATCCCTAAGGGCTGGGGCAGACAGAGTGCTGACAAAGGTCTTGAGTAAAACATTAACAGAGGGAATGAGGACTGAAAAGCCAGGCAAAGGTATTCTAAATGTATACAATGGGGAAAACGATTTAGAGCTCGGGAGCTTGAGATGTTGAGAGAAGCCTGAACAGATTGGTTAGCTGGAGTAAAGGGTTGCAATAGAAGGTGGGACACAGTGGGGCAGGCTTTGAATTTCAAATGTAGATGCCCCACTACTATCAGTGATTCTTACCTTGATTCTTTTATTTTGATTCTTCAAATAATAGCAACAACATCATAAGATTATTTTGCTGTGTGTCTGCAATGTACTTCTATACTATGTGTTGAAACTAATGTTAGGTGATTCTAAAGATACGAGAGGAGTACCCAAAAATGGAATTTATTTATAAAAAAATGTGTATTTATTTTTACATGTTTAAATGTCAGTCACCTTCAAAGTACTCTCCATTTGATGTAATATATTTATCGAGACCTTTTTTCCACTGCTCAAAATAGTTTTTGAACTTGTCATTTTTGATGCATTTTAGTACTTCTGCTGTTTTTTGTTTCACCTCTTCCACATCGGCAAAACTTTACCATTTGAGGACTATTTTCATCTGGAGAAACAAAAAATTTCCTTGGGGCAAGACGGAGTGAATAGGGAGGGTGGGGTACGGGGGTCATGCTGTTTTTGGTCAACAACTGCTGGACACTCAAGTGAGGTATAAGCTGGTGCATTATCATGAAATGGGCAAACACGTTGAAAGAGTCTTCAAAAAATGACAATAAAATTAGAGCAGGGGGGGAGTTTCAATGAAGCTGAACACAGCCTCTCACAACAACACCAGCTGATACACTGATACAGATGGGATCCTAGAATACTCACTTAGCTGGGGAAGCCTGTACTATAAAGGGCCTGCCCTTCAGAAGATAACTCCATTTGGGGGGAGTGTACTTCTTATAAACTAATTTTTTGTACTTCATAGCTGTTCCATCTGGCATTCTGTCACTCTGATGTTCCTTGTCCCTACCTGGATGCCACCCAAAAGATTCTTTTTCTGCTCATTCTCCAAGATGATGGGAAGTGAATAGAAGGTGACTGAGAGATTACACTATAGGTTCGTATTATATACTTGCAATCAAATTCTCGCTACTCTTAAAAGCCATTCTACTTTTATCTCTGTCTTTGCACTTTATCGAAAAGCTATTCCAATCTTTTATCCCTCCATCAGAAGTCCCCAGTTTCTTCCCCTACACCCTTCATTCTTAGTAAGCCACCTTGGAGAAAATGAGCTTCCTTAGCACTTCTAAGTGTCCCTCTAACATTTACAAGGTCCTCTTTATTCTCACCTCTCTCTCTCTCTTCCTTTGATCAGGTGTCAACAGGTGAAGCGGTCCCCTAGAGAGGAAGCTAATTGCTCTATTTATGCCACCAAGCCAGTGCCCTTCAATTCTTTCAGGACTTTGACCCTCAATGGCTTCATCTTTCTTTGTTATTTTTTCTTTCTTTAGTCTCTACCTCATATTCCTTGTCACACAAACACCCTCAACCTACCTTAATTTTAGTAAACCAAGACTGTCTCTGGACCCTGACAATACTGCAGCTACTATCCTAAGGCTTTAATTGTTTTGTCCTAAGGACCCTCAGCTTAAGCTAGGCAGTGCTTCATTTACTTAATCAGTAAATAACTCTTGAGTGCCTACTATATGCTAAGTATTCCACACTCCAGTAAGCTAATAGTAAACAAAATAAAGACCTAGTCCCTACTTCTCTAGATGGTAGTAAGGAGACAAATAATATATAGGGATACATTGTACTGTGTTTGAAAATTAATGAGCGAGGTAGAAAAATAAGGTAGGCAAGGGCAATGGGATATGGGTAGGGAGGTTGTACTTTTATTTATTTATTTTATTTTTCCATTACATTTATATTCAATATTATTTAGTATTAGTTTCAGGTATATAGCATAGTGGTTAGACAACCATTTTCTTTACAAAGTATCCCCCCAATATTTTCAGTACCCACCTGATACCATACATGGTTATTACAATATTGACTATATTTCATATGCTATACTTTACATCCCCATGACTATTTTGGGAGGTTTTAAGTTTAAAAAGGGCAACAAAAGAAATGTGTCACTGAGAAAAAACATTAGAGGAAAGTTCAGATGAAAGATATTTGGGCAGAGAAGAAACCAAATGCTAAATAAAGCCTGTGACTGAGGAATACCTGGTTATTCCAGAAACCACAAGGTGGTTAGTCTGGCCAGAGCATAGTCAGTAAGGGGGAAAGTCCTCAGACAATGTCATAAGTGTGAGATATGGTCATTTGTCATCGTCTGTATCTCACTCTTTTACATGTTTTGGGTACTCATTACTTATTTCTTTATTCAAAGCTACTTATCCATGTGCCATATGTTCTTAACAGCAGGGTTTAATCTTATTCATCACTGTACCCCTCACACACTCTACTTTTGTTGTTTAGATACAACAGATGAGCATAATCTGTATTTCTTTAAAAAAATTACATGAAATACATTATGACTTTAAAAAGGAAGCATTTTTTAAAAACATATTTAAAAATGTTTCAATTAAATATTCAGATGATGGTTGGGTGCCAGCTACATAGTTTATGGTGAAGACTATATAGTTCATATCCTTCACTTTTAAACATAATGATATCTAAATTTTGCCATTATCAACTGATGTCAACGCCTTCTCCATAAAGGTTAATGATCCTAGTGCTTTTTACCTTTTTTGAATTTATGAATTCCGTGCTTGGACTTTTAAATATAAAGAAGCATTAAATGAGTTCCAGAATGTAACCTTAAATTTATAACCAAGACAAAAAAAAAACCTTTAAAAAATGGAATCAATTAAATGTTTTATAGTCACATAGACTTGGATTATCTTTCTTTGATTTCCAAATGCAAGGAGAAAAAATGATGTTCTTTAAACATGAAACTCTCAGGGAAAAAAACACGGACTGTAAAAAGAAGTGTTGGTTTTGGTTAAGATGGTGGCATAGAAAAATGCTGTATTCCATAGTCACATCAAAATTACAACTAACCTACAAAACAACCATCATTCAGAACTACCCAAAAGCTAGCTGAATGGAAATCTTACATCTATAGATTTAAAGAAGAAACCACATTGAGACTGGTAGGAGGGATAGAGATGTAGAATGGGCTGGTCCCACACCCACATGTGGTGGATAAAAATCAGGAGGGATAGCTTGGCTGCAGAGGTTCCCCCTCTGAAGAGTGGGGGTCCCAGCCTCACACCAGGCCCCCTAGCTCAGGGTTCCAGTGCCAGGGAGAAGAGTCTCCATTACTTCTGACTGTAAAAACAGTGGGGATTGCCCTGGTGGGGTGGCTCAGTTGATTGGAATGTTGGCCTGTACACCAAAGGGCTGCAGGTTCAATCTCTGGTCAGTGCTTAGTTTGCAGTTTGGCCTTTCCAGGCCTAGCACAAGTAGAAGCCATCTGCAGATTGCTTTGTAGCTCTTGTCGGGTATCCTGGACAGAGCACAGCTGACAGCTGACCTTAGTCTGCACGTCCTGGAAGTTCCCAGAGCCAGTGCCCACAGTGGGCAGCTTCAAACCATGTTAAAACACCACCCAGCCAACTCCAAAGTATCACAATCAAGGGGAAGATACCAGAGCTCACTGATATAAGTCCTGCTTTGTAGGATCAGCCCCTGCACGGCTGATTTTCCATGTTGGTTGCAGCCAGTCCTCCCAGTCGATGGCCTGGTGGGGGATGGTAAATCCTTCCCTTTGAGGTACCAATAGAAATGAAGGCTCAACTACAATGGGGGGGTATACACACCCCACAGAGAGACACACCTGTATTTCCCAGCTCAGGAGATTGAGGAGATTGTGTCACTGGACCCTGAAGGACACCTACTACATAAGGCCACTCTACCAAATTTGAGAGATATAGCAACTCTACATAATACATAGAAGCAAACACAGGGTGGGAAACAAAATAAGGAGACAAAGATATGTGTCCCAAAGGAAAGAACAGAACAAAACTTCAGCAAGGGAACTAAACAAAATGGAGACAAACGATCTACTAGATCCAGAGTTCTAAACAATGCTTATAAAGATGCTCAATGAACTTAGAACTTCAACAAAGAGATGAGAAACATAAAAAAGAACAAGTCAGAAGTAAAGAATAAAGTAACTGAAATGAAGAATACGTTATAGGGAATCATCAGTGGAGTAGATGAAGTAGGGACTCATATCAGAGATTTGGAAGATAAGGAAGCAGAAAACAACCAATAAGGACAGAGAGAAATAAGGACAAAAAGAAAAAAGAATCCAAAAATTTGAAGATAGTGTAAGGAGCCTCTGAGACAACTTCGAGCACACCAACATTTGCATCATGAGGGTGTTAGAAGGAGAAAAGAGAGAAAGAAATTGAAAACGTATGTCCAAAAGTAATGACAAAAATGTTTTCTAACCTGGTGAAGGAAATGTACATTCAAGTCCAGGAAGTGCAGAGATTCCCAAACATGATAAAATCAAAGATGCCCATACCAAGACACATCATAATTAAAATGCAAAAGGTTAAAGACAAAGAGGGAATCTTAAAAGCAGCAAGAGAAAAGCAGCTAGCTACCTATAAGAGAGTTCCCATAAGACTGCCAGCTGAAAAGCTTGCCACCCAGAAGGGATTGGCAAGAAATATTTTGAATATTTTAAAGAGGTGAGGGGGTTAAGAAGTACAAATAGGTAGTTACAGAATAGCCATCAGGATGTGAATACAGTATAGGAAGTAGAGTAGCCAAGAACTTATGCAGATGATGTATGGACATGAACAATGGGTAGGGATTGCCTGAGGGAGTGGGGGGTGCTTGGTGGAGGGGGGCAAAGGGTGGAAATTAGGACAACTGTAATAGCATAATCAATAAAATATAATTTAAAAAACAACAAAGTGATGAAAAGCAAGGACCTACAACCAAGATTACTCTACCCAGAAAAGCTATCATTTAGAATTGAGGGTAGATAAAGAGTTTCCCAGAGAAGAAAAAGATAAAGGAATTCATCACCCCCAAAACAGTATTACATGGAATGTTAAAGGGCCTTCTCCCAGGTAGGGGTTGGGGAGATGAGTGAAAAAGGTAAAGGGATTAAGAAGTACAGATTGGGATCTGGCTGGTGTGGCTCAGTGGATTGAGTATTGGCCTGTGAAGCAAATGGTCACCAGTTTGATTCCCAGTCAGGGCACATGCCTGGGTTGTGAGCCATGTCCCCAGTAAGGGGTGCGCTCGAGGCAACCACACATTGATGTTTCCTCTCCTTCTCTTCCTCCCTCTCTTCTCCTTTCTAATATCAAATAAATAAAATCTTTTTTAAAAAGTACAAATTGGTATTTACAGAACAGTCATGGGGGTGTAAGTACAGCATAGGGAATACAGTCAATAGTATTGTCATAACTATATGGTGTCAAATGGGTCCTAGATTTATCAGAGTGATCATTAAGTAAGTTATGCAACGTCTAATCACTGGATTATACACCTGAAACTAATATAATGTTGTATGTCAATTGTGAAAAAATATATTAAAAATGTGCCCTTGGGCTTAATTGAATGCACATTCTAGTGTGCTGTGAGGTAACACCATGAAACTAGAGATGTTCTGTAGCTTTCAGATAGAAAACTTCTCTACAACTATGCTCATTAAAAATCTCAGTAGCACATGTTTTGAAAAATCAAGTATGGCCAGACCTACCTATAACTGTGGTTATTATATTTTTATGTGCAAGAGGCAATTTTAGCAGTTTTTGCTTGTTGTACAGACAAACATTAGTCCATGTACATCCCTCCTACAGGCAGTTACATTTCAGCAGTGGTTGACATGATTCCCCTGAAGGTGAAGTCAATCAGAGCAAATAGTTTCCCCAGAGTTCTGGAAGTTTCTAAAATAAAAATATGTTACAGAGATACCAGATAGCATATTTGCCAAAGGAGTTTGAACATTCTTGATTATATAAAATGGTAGGATGATTAAGGACAAAAACTTTATATGAATCATATCTAAGCTCCTGAAGCATATGATGTTGTCAGGTTACCTAACACCTCTGAACTTCAGTCTTCTCTTCTGTAAAATGGGGATCACAGGGGTGCCCTATTATAGAATTTTATGAGGATTGAGTAATGCACATGAAGTGCATAGAAGACATTCCATTTAAGAGAATCAGTCTTATCACCATCATCACCAACATAATCATTATTCATATTATTATCATGATCATTTAATTACTAAAGCCATTTTAAGGAGATTGTAGTTTTTCTGTCAGTTTTTCATTTTTGCAAAAGTTTTTGGTTTTTTAATGATTCTGTAGCTTAACAAGTTAAGCTTTAAATATTTCTGAGGTTTACTAGATTTGAATCATCCCAACTGCAACAAAGCACCATAGTCTCCAGCAAAGCTCCCAAAGTCCTCCTGCATTTGGTTAATGGGGCAAAAAAGATTTTACGTGCAGTAGAGCATTATTCTGTGCCTCGCAAGTGTTCTGTGGGCATATATAGCAGAAGCTCAGCTGAAATCTCAGGAACTTCAAAATGTGGAGTCTGACTTTTAAGTCCACTACGTTTGTGTAGAGTGTGTTTTCTTTCCAGTGCTCTAATTCCGTTACATTATGAATGCTCCAGCAGGAAACCCTGGCTGACAGTTGCTTTAGAATGTTCTAACTTAATTTTAATGCACTGTTAGGATTTTTTCAATTTGGTCCCCAAAATTCTGATAAGAAAAAGAGTCACTGACTTCATCGCTAAATACCAACTTCTTCCCAGATGCTCACAGCAATATTTTTGATGGGCTAAGGTAATTTAAAATTTGAAATTACTCAAGTTGAGTCTTGCTATTAATTCATAATACAACAAGGTCTATTTTATCAGTCCAAGGATAACAATGAGTATCATTAATTTGTCAAATCCTTGAACACCAGTTTAGCCCATTTAAACAATTTAAACTATAACAAATCTACACCCAAAGAGACAAAAGAGGGTATATGCAGACATAATTTTCCTTCTAGGCATGAGGCAAACTTGAACCCATCTTACTGTTTCAGTGCGCTAAAAAGGCAAGTAATATATATATAACGTTCTAATCTTCCCAGGAGTGAGGAATATGGCTCAAGATTTAAAACTCTTATATCTTATCTGTTTGAGCAGCATCGTAGTGATAATAAAGTTGCCATTCCACCCTTCATTTACTCAAAGTTGCTATTTGCAAAATACTTCAAAAATGTACCACCTTGTACTTGCTTTCACTTACACAGATAGCTCTAGTTTCCAGATAACCAAGCAGGTATAGAGGGTGGGCCCATGGTCCCAACACAACAGTATTATTGAATGAATATGCTATGAGAGCTGCATGTAAATTCTACATGTATTCATCAACATTTAGTTATTAAAATACTTTTAAATAAATTTCCTAATTTTATAAAATGTTTTCTTCTGTTTTTCTCTTTCTTGATGATAGTATGATTTAATTAATTCCATATAGCTTCAGTGTATAAATAGAATGCATGATAATAAAAATGAATTATAATTTGTAAATGTGATTGATCAAAAATTCAATAGTGACAAACTGTTTATAAGAACAAAATATGTTTCCAGAAGTGAACTCAGCCAAACCCTTCTCCAGAGAAGAGATGAATGACACTTGAAAATTCCATATATAAAATGACAGGATTAGACAATCATTTGTGAGATAAAAAACACATTTAGAAAGAAAGGCTGCTGAAAGGATAAGAACTTTAACCGAAACAAAACTATCCCTGAAAATCTAACTTTTAGACAAGGATATTTCCTTTCTTTAAGCATGTATAGCAAATCACCAAATTTCAAAATCTCATTTCTTAAGCTAACTAACCCTTATCAATTAACTGACTCTACTATATTTACTCTTTAATGATTAGAGTTATTTAGAATCTAAATTTTTAAAATTAAAATCTTATACATCTTCCCTCAAAAAAGTGCTAAGAATTTAAACTCATTTATAAAAATTTTAGGTTTTATCCATCTTAATTTTGTCAAAACACAGATTTTCAAAAATATGAGAGTCTTTCTTACTATAAGCTGTTACCCCCTAAATATTTTTTTCCTATCTCCATCTCCACTTCAAATCAGACTTTGACTGAAAGAGCATTAAAAAAGACATTTGTGTAGGTTTGTGCTATCCTCTTATACTCTCTCTGGCCATAAAGTCATTTTGCATTCAATTACCAAGAGGTGCCAAATGGGGTCATGATTTCAGAGACAGCTGGCTAACACTCAGGCGCAAAGCAGCAGGGAGCCTGGGAAGGGGCAATGAAAGAAAATGTCTCTCCCATTACCTCGTGGGGTTCCTTTCCTGTCATGTGGAGCTGGAAGAGAAACCCTATCTGGATGAGGCTGTGGAATTTTTTTTTGAGTCAAGTATTTAAAATAATAGTTCTTCCAAAAGACAAAAGCTTCTAAAAATCTGACCCTATAAGACCTGGAACCAAGGCACACAACTCATAAAATACAGGCTATAATTTCTGTACAACCAAATGTTGCATTTTTAGTCATCTAAACTCATGGGAGAAAAAGTATTGTCCCATAATATCTTTCCCTGAGATTTCAATGACTTGATTGCTTCTCTAATTGACTTTTTTTAACTGAACATATTAAAGAATAACGCTTTGTCATTATTTTGCATCTTTTAATTTTCAAATCTATCAACGCCCACCTACCCTGGAAACAGGTACATTTCTCTAACAGAACTAAAGGGCAGGACATATTTTGTGATTTAGTCAAGGTCAAACATAATTGCAGTGTCTAGGGAGGCATAGCAGGATATCTAAAACTATTTTTTTCTGGAAATTATCCCAATATTTTTCAAAAAGCCAACATATTTAGCTATTTGCTAATATTATGATTTTCACTGTAACTTCTTAGAATATATGTGAAGCACAGAAGTCACAGTATTACTATAAACCTTTCCACCTGTATATTTTCTATGTTAATAAAATGCTTCCCATTATTTCTTTTTCTAGTCCTTTCTGACAAACTAATATATATATCATATATATTATATATATATGTATATACTGTATATATAGGCAGGTAGATTACTTAAAGTACCTTCAACTGTTTCTGTCATTTTTCTTAAGATCAGATTCGATGCCACAGACGTGCTAGAAGCTCCAGATAATTGAGTCACCTTTTCAAATCACTTTTGTTGCCCTTCTAGTATCATGATGATTAGGGTGACGGGTAATGCCTGTTCAAAAAAAAGTCAGTGTTAGTCCTAGGGAAAGTTGTGAAGTAGTTAAGTTTAAATTTTATGCTTTTTTAAAATATCATTTTATCAATTTTAGAATACCTGCACCTTAATCAGATTGCTCTCTGTAGATATTCTATATAAGGTTTAAAGTTACCTGTATTTAATATAGATGTGTCATTTGGAATGTTTTAATGCAAAATATTTATATAAAATAATGATAGAGATATATTTACTCAAACGATTTCCTCCTCTATTTCATATTTCTATCAGTTGTATTCTCTCAAGTACACATGTTTAAATCCTTGAAGTTTGCATAAGCTCTCTGTCATTTAGGTGTATCATGTATAAATTAGAGATAATAATTGTAACCACAACATAGGTTGTCTGGGGGATCAAATGAGATACTGTTTAATGCATGGTGTGTAGTCATATCTAATACGTTCTATTTTTAGCTATTGTTACTATTTACTACCAACTACCATACATAATTACATATCAACATAGCTCCTTTTTAGTGTCTATCATATCCAGCATTTTTGAAAATTATTTATACCACCCTGGTGATGGTCTAGGTCCTTGCTCTCTCTCTGAACTACTGCTGTCTAGGTGTCTACACAAGCATTTATTAAGTTTCTACAAAGACGAATGCAGTTTGGGGATCTTAGAATTTCCAAAGATGAACCAAACACTGTCTCTTAAGAAACATTCAGGCTAACTAGGAAGAAAGAAAATAGGAAGAGATTTACAATTAGCATGACCAATGAAGATTGAAAAAAAGGAACTAACCCGGTAAAAGTGACAGGTAAGACGGATGCTCCTGACACAAACATCAGCATGCTCTTAAGGACCCAAGTGCTGAGGAAGGGGAATTAGACATGTGGTGCTTTGAAAGAATGAATAATAATTCAACTGAGAATTTCACCTTTTTATCTAAAATGTTGTAACACATGTTGAGTTCTTTCCTATCACATCCACACAGCATTATTTGACAGATTATCATGCAATAATTGTTGCAAATGTTTTTAGAATATTTTTAAGCAATTCAAGCAAATGAGCAACATCATTTGAGTCACAGTATTTCATTGATTGTACTAAAGTGATAATACATTACATTCGAGGTGGGAAGCAGATGTCTCTACCTGATGGTGTGTCCTTTATTTGACAGTAAAAGATGATGTCATATGGCTTATTTTACTACCGTGACTAATCTATGCATAATATAATGTAATAGCCTCTGAATTCAATACTCTAGCAAGAAGGAGGGAAATACCAGCAGAGAACAGGCTTTGTCTGATTTTTAAAGAGAATAGGGTGCTTATCACAATCAGGAATGATGATGATGATGATAATGATACAGTGAATGGTGTTTATGATTCATGCTGGCTAATATTTCTCACTGCTCTTGCTTTTCTTTAAAAGGATTTATCATTTGCAAATAACATTTTATCTCCTCATAATACACTTTAGAAATTGAAATTGGTCGAATTATACAATGCTGATGAGCACCAAGTCTTTAATTTGATCTTAAATGTTTATGAGGTTAAATTCCAACCCTTAGCCTTACATTATGTTTTGTAGTTACTGGCTTTTAGAGGTGTTTTGAGGGCTTACGAAATTGTATTTTTGAAGACAACATGCCCAAAATAGCCATCTCTAGAAGAATTTAGTATTTCTTGTTCCTTGTGTTAATATCATCTATTTTCTGGACATTTTGATGCTGAAAATATGAAGTAATTTTTTTTTATATGTTAGAATACTGTGTAAATGATTTTCCAACAGCATAAATTTTCAGAAATGGTCTATAAGCTGTTATTGAACATTTATAAGATATAAAATAGACTATAATGAAAAGTATACATTTATGTATGTGCTAAATATAATAATTCTCCAGGTAACTTATCAATAATGTACCACTAGAGAACCTTTTTTATTATGCATGTCTCACAGAAAAAATCAAATATCTACACTAGAGAAACTATAATAAAACCTAAACCACACGACTGAGTTTCCTAATTATTTGTATCTGTCAATATTGAAAATGGTTTTTTAAAAAATTTCCCAATGACTCCTTCACAGCCATTATATTTAATACTGTCCTTAATAACAATTCATTGATTGTGCCATGACGGTTCTGCACTGAGCATTTGAGCACGTGAAAAACTGTTGGCCCGGCTGTGAAACCAGTGTCCTGGCACATAGGGAAAACACAAGAACAATTGCATTTTGAAAAAACAATTCCAAAGCCTTAAAGAGAGCAACCGATATTTAACTATTTTAATAAGCCAAAACTCCGATTTTTAAAGACATCAAAACAGATTTGTTGTATCATGTTCATCCATGGGAAAAAAAATCTAACCGAATGAGCAACATTCTTCCAATTTGTTAAAAATCTTTGACAGACTCAAAAAAGAAACAGATTCTTAAATGTTAAGGAAAAAACTGAGAGCAACAGTTTTTAAACCTCTGACACAATCAGTAAGAAACAGATTCTGTGAGCTTCAAAAATTGGAAAGGATCTTTATTTTTCCAAATATGCTGACAGTCATAGAGTAATGGATTTTTAAAAGAGACTCCCTGCAAATATTTACATTTTTATATGTAGAATTTTGGAGTGGTTGTCTAGCAGAGCAAGGGATGGCAGTTTTGTCATATTTAATTTACCCATTTTTCCTTTCCCATGCACATCAAAAATGTGTTTTGAATCATGATCCCCACAGACTGGAACCTTTCCCACTGAAAGGAGCTGGACCACAGGAGCCTTTCTCTGACTTCCTCCTCACTATGTCCGCCAACCTGCGGTATGTGCAGGGGCTCAGGAGAGCATCTCATGGTTTCACAGTGAAACTGTAAATAGATGAAAAGTGTTTTCTTTTGGCCTTTTCCTAAAGTGATATTCAAAATCTCTTCTCTGTCTTCTCCCTCTTGACTGGAGCCCCCGAAGATGGTACACCCCATCATGCCTCTGCCCCAAAGCTCACCAACCACTTCCACAATCACAGCACTTGCTCTAGCCAGAGCATAGTCAGTCTCATCTTTTGATATATTTTCATATTATTTAGAAACTCTCAAAAATGTTTTTGAAAAGAAAGGAAGTGTGTGAAGATTTATCCAATTTGGGGTTCTTTCCACCATTCCTGGAATCAGTACAGTACAGTACAGAGGCAGAAGCCAACTGGAAAGACTTGTCATAGCCATGAGGTATCAGCCTTAGGTCATAATGTTTGCCTTCCTTTCTTTCCCCTATTACTTACATAATTTAGAGAATTGGCAGCAGACGGCAGTGGGTGGGGTGGGGGGAGACACACTCTTAGAGATGCATAACTGAATGGCTCTTTCTCTGCTGTTCGAAAAGGAGCCTCTTGTTTTATTTTGAACATCATGAGAGGAAGCTATGTTGACCAGGAATAAGACAGACTGTAATTTCAAGTTGTTAGAGGTGATTATGTGGTACCCATTTGTCAGTTAGCTCTTCCTAAGTTAAAAGCAAATAAAAAAGAGGCTATCAACTTTCAACTAGATCATGAATATAAAAATATAAATCTTTGAAAAGGGATTGAATCTGAAATAAAGAAATGAATTCATTACTTAGAGATGTAAGCTGTAAATTACTGAATGAATATGTAATATATTTTCACTATATTTTTGATCAGAATAAATTCATTGGAATGATAAGAAGTTTAAAACTGGGTATGCCTAGCCAAAGAAAATATTGTCTTTCCAGTAACTATTTCAGAATTAAAGTTATCCTAGCATAAAACATACATTTGAAAATATAATACTTAACAGGTAAAGGGGAATAATTATCATTTAGAAGTTATCTGAAATGAACCAAATATTTTTAGATGAATTTTCTCATTTAACCTTCAGAGCAACCCTATGGTATTGGTCTTGTGTTCTCCAGTTCATAGAAGAATAAATTGAAACACATAGAGATAATTTCCCCTCCAAGTAAATCCAGAACCTGGGAATGAACTGTTTAGCTGAAAGCTAGTGTTCTTTCTAACATGCAATTCTTTGAGTTTTGCTCAAATACAATTAATTCTTAGCAGTCTCTAATTTTAAACTGTCATAAAAAAAGAATGATGCCATATGAAGTACAGAGGTTTTTTTGAGAAAATATGACATACTAATAAGCAGTACCATGAGAGTAAAAAAGAGGTAGATTACAGTTAACCTACCAAGAAAAAGTATATTCACTGTAGCAAAGAAAAGAGCTACAGACAGAAGGAATAAATAAAAGGGAGACTTTGTGTTTACAGGCTGTCATGGCTCCCAGTAACCTGAAGTGCTAGAGTGCGTACCTTCCCCGGACAGAGAGGTATTAGTTAAGCAGGATACACCGCTTTCTCTCACCAGCAGTACAATCCCTGGCATACTTCTTTTATTTATCAATTGAAATAGTTTTATAAAGAGATCCTTTTACCATCTTCTATCTAGTTAGCAATACAGAAAAGTCTAGCTAAATTGAAAGAACCAAGACTAAATGCTTGATTATTTCCATTTATTTACCAGTTTTCAAGATAAAATGAATTCGTTTCTAGCATCTTCCAAATGCCAATTAGATTTTTTAAAATATGGTTATGAACCTACCAATTTAAATACGTTTGAAGGGTTTCAATCAATTTCAAGTTTTATTCATTTTGAAGTTCAAATGGTCCCATTTTGGTAAAGGAAGCATCTTTTGCTTTTGCTGCTGACTCTTCTGACATGACCCTAGCAGATTCTGCAAGCTTCTTCAATGTCTGATGTGACAAAATTTCTCAGGCGCATTGATGCTCTCCCTGTCCCAGACCTGGAGTCAGCTTTTTCTTGAAGAAATCCTGCTTTCTTTTCATGGAAAAAGGCATTTCAAGGTCACACCTGGGGTCAAAGGATGCTTATTACTGGTGCATTTATCAGTGTACAGCACAGGAAATATATCTCAAAAAATAAAATGTTTTATGAACATTGTACAATCTTTTCATTTATGTCAGAACTCTGGTACTTATTATTATTATTTATTATATGATCCCTTCTGTGTCTTCTACATCAAAAATTCTAGAAATGAAAGACTCAGAGGATGATAGAATTACATTAACTTGTAATTACTTATTTACTTTATACCAATTATACATGTAAGAGATTTAGAATAATAATACTATATGTATGTAAACTTTCTAAAGGTATATAAGTGTGAATATAATTCCTAAAGTATTTATAAAATGTATCTTAACATAATCCTTCACCCCTTCCTATTAAAGTAATATTATGTCTGCATTACTTAAATATGTATACTTTGCTCTCATTTTTATCCCTCACTCAGTCTTAGTTCTCCAAGCAGCCATATGCTTAATGGTTACCTCAGTCCTTTTCTCTTAGCCTCCTTTTGTCGTTTGGCTGGCTTGAAGAACATTCTCTGGTGCAGTCCTCTAGAAAAGCTTATGTGGACAATATTCCTGTAACTAAAATTTGTCTTTCTGAACTTAGGTAAGGATCACAAAGCCTTTTTTGTGTTGTTTTCTTGTAGTGATCCAAAAAATATGACGACATACTTTCCCAGAATTATTGGAGCTGTTCTTCCTATCTGCTTTGACAGGGACTTTCTCTCTCCTTAAATCCTTTTGTCAATAGTCAGTCCCGTTTTTATTCTTCTCCAGTAGTTGTCCCCTGGTGTGGGGCCCTGGGATGTCAGCCCCTTGTGCTCTGAAGACATACCTAGCTTGGGTCTCCTACATTCACTGACTATTTTTCTAGGTAAAACCACACCCAGTTTTCACTGCTGTTCTCAGTGTGGTCCACTATGCTTTCAGGGGAAAACCTCTTGATATTTGGGGGTTCTCAGGACCATCAGGTGCTCTATTATTTTCCTCTGCTTATTTTCCCAAAGACCCAAGTAACCCATAGCCTGTGTCTGGCAGTGGTGTGTCCCCAGAAGTTTGTATTTTGGGGTTTATGGGGCAATCTTCTCATTTAGTTTTGTTCTGTTTGTTTTTCATATAGTTTTGGTTTTGCTGTCTTGTTAATACATCTATTTTTGTGTAAGGATTCAGCAAAATTTGAAAACTATGCTGCTATGGCTAACCCCCCAAAATCCAATAACTGATTATTATTCAATACTGATGCTCCAGTATACAAATACAAAATACAAAATGCTCCAGTAATAGGAAAAAAAATACAATTAATAGATGTGTATAAATAACACAAGCAATAGAATCACAAGTTTCCTCCTAAGGAAAAACATGAAATTTTATTTCAGCAAATTGCATTAGTATCCAAAACAGTGCAAAGTGAAGATACCTAGATTTAGTAAAAATCTTCACTAATTGAGAAATAATAACTTTAAGAGTGACAATTTTTTAACAATAAGCTAGCCTGAAGTTGTTGTCCAGACAATCTTTTGGCTGTGAGATGTGCTTCTATTTCCCAACCTCCTCTTAACATTTTTGTAATAGGCTGATGTCCATTCTTGGTAAGCACATTCCTGCAAGAGCAAGAACTCATGGTATAGCCTCATGCTTATAGCCAGAGGCTATAACATCAACTTCCTGAGTGAGGGGCTTCTAGAATCATCAGAGTCCAGACTCCTCATGTGAGTGTGAAGTGTACACTCACACCCACACAGCAGCAGGTTTTAGAGTGCTCGGTACTGCAAAAGTCCACAAATGCCCACTGCCTCTCCGCCACAGTGACTTAACCTTGTTCAAAGCTAAACTGTTCAGGTGGACATGCAAATCGGACCTCTGTGTTAGTGTTACAATGACTCATTGTAGATATCTTTCACAATGACATAAGATGTCTTTTTTCTTCAACAGTAAAACTATGTTCATTATTTTTCAAGTTCTAATGTGCTGATGAGAGTTCATAATACACTATGTAAATTACTGCAAGAAAAGTGAATTAAAATGGAGGTGATTAATTATAGTTCCTCAAATATGTTTTCAGAATGAGAGCATATATCACTAAAATTTGTGGATACTTTTTAATAGCTAGGTTTTATACTTGTATAGCACCTTTCTTTAAAGGGTTTTAAAACACTGTCTCATTAATTCTCACAGACTTTTATTATTAAATTATGAAATCACTGCACCATTCAAAATTAATGACAATAGGATATTGTTTCTTCTACCAATAATATCTTAATTGACTCCTCATTATCTGTAATCCCCTCTGAGATCACAGTCAGCCTTTCTTTATATATATATTTGTTAACATGAGAAAAGTTTAATATTCATGTTCAGCTTATACTGCAACATATTTTCAAAGATTTGGAAATTGTCTTTATTCTTTTCACTCACTAAATCAGAAATGTCATCGTCCTTTGTAAGTTTTTTGTGTCGTATTTTCCCACACACATGTTCGATGGCCCACTGCCCCTCAGCTAGCTTTTTGCCTGCAAAATAAGTGGCCAGAACCACTTGAGCGCCATGAAGCTTCCCGCCTCCTGCCATCAGTGGGTTTCCTTAACTCTTCTGATTTGCTCTTGGATGCATGTGCCCCTGGTTTAACTTTGCACATTGAAAATTATCTTTCACTGATCTGAAAGTGTTTAAACATGGAGTAATTCTTCACTGTTACCTATTTTTAATACTTCCTGAGTAGATACATTCTTCTGATGTATGATTAGAACGGATATGAAGAAATGCAAATCTCATGCTGCAGTTGAAAACTAGTAATTTAATCTTACCATATCCCCATGAAAATTTAGCCACTTTCTTTTCTTAGTAACTATTTATTTTGAAACTAGTTCTAGGAGTTACAAGTGAATGTCTGCTGGATGCAGTAGTTTTGTGCGTATGTGTGTGCTGGAAGTTTACTCAAGAGCTCCCTTAAAATGAAGAATCAGATTTAAGCTAAAGGTCTCAGGATGTGTTTCTTAATGAGGAATTTTAACAAGTAAAAGGCTCTTATCAAATAGTTCATGTAGATAAACTGTTTATAGACTCTCCTCCAAAAACATCTTTTTCCCCTCTTACTCAGCATACTTCTGTGAGGACTGTTTGGCATTCTTGCCCACATACATACAACCTAAATCTGATCGTTTACCGTTTTACAAATTAAACAAAAAAGAAACATGTATTTTTCTCATTTACTTATTAATTTAAGTAAGTTTGTTAAGTAGTTCACTTCTCTAGATTATTTAAAAGTTTTCTTTTGAACTCTAGAACTTCTTTATCAGTATGTCTCTATGTCATACTTCCTTTTGCTAGAGCAATTTGTGTGCTGGTTATACTTTACGGTGCTTACTTTTATTGAATCACATTTATTTTTGAGGTGCTTCCCAGTTCTCCCATGTGGCCTCTCATTCTTGAACACCAACATTTTTTTTATTTTTGATGACTGAAAATAAAGCACACATATGAACTTTTATCAACCCTTAACCAGCTCATGTCAAACATTGTTTTTGTCCTTAACCATGTTATATCAGCATATATTCTAAAATATCAATAGAGAAAAAAATCAAATTATCTAGAGAGTCCTGTACATTACTGGATTTGTCATTAGGAATATGAAGCAGTCAATACTCTGTCTCTTGATGGCACCCAGTCTTCCAAGTTTGGTATACAATATTTTCATTAAAGTACTCAAACAATTTGACACATCAAATGTGAAAATGTGTGTGTGTGTGACTGTGTGTGCTGTTTGTGCACATTGAATTGTGCATGTGTGTGCACCAGGGGATTTTGTTCAGCATAGTCTGACATAGATTCTAAGACCCACATTTCATTGTGGTCATGGTATAACTCTGATGAAATCAGATGTTGTTCACATCAACATTAATTTCCCTTAGACAGTATCAATGTCATGGTCTAAATGACAAGTAAATGTGAGCTATCGGATTTGCAGGACTAAATACAATTGGTCATGCCATAATTCCAATAGATTAGCAAACGTATAAGTCACAGGAGAAAAAAAGTGACATTTTTCTTTGAGTCTGTGAAGAGAATATGATCCAATCTTAACTACCTCGGGGAATTGTGTTTAACATCTTTCTCAAAGGCCAGAATTGTTTTACATGTTCTCAAATGACTGGTAGGATTATTTAATTAATTGGTAAAAAAAAAAAAAAAGAAATATGATAGTATCTATTTGAAAGGAGATTTTTTTAAAGGCAATTGTCAAGTGATGTAAACAGTCTTAGTTCGCTATTCATTTGAAGGGTGGGTAAGGGAAATGTAGGACCAAGGAACAATGTTTAGCCCTGTTACAATGGAATGTCAAAATGGAGCTCACACGTATGTGGAAAATATGACCAACTAGTCTGTTGTTTCCACGTGTAGCTGTGACCTAACTGACCATATTACCCCTGAAGTTGCTGTAGTGGACTGACTTCAGTTATAAACAGTTACATATAAGATATTTATTATTTTCCATATAATTTATTATTTTAACAGTTTTCTACTGTAAAAAATATTTATGGGAGAAAAGAATTGAGTTAATGAGAATCATGCATATAAAACCTCAACAGAGACGGGACAGAACTGTTACTCTATCTGCTGCACAATACCTCTTGATCCATTTTCACAATACTTTTTCTGGTAAAAGTTCATTCAAACTAAGGTTTCCACAGATTAGAAAAAAATTATCCACTTGCCTATAGGAATAACAGACAGCATAAAAACTTAAAAATCAATAGCAATGGTCTAGGAAGTAAATTACTAATAATGGTCCTAGAAAAACAAAATAATTTAAAAGTAGCCAGAGGAAACCCCCACTTCACCTTCTCTATGAATGTTGGTTTATCAACCTGTTTTCTATTACAGTTAAGATGTATTTTCATCTAATCTCATTTGAGAGATTTAAAATCTTTGTCCTTCTTTTATTTAAAAGTCCATCTCTATTATTCATGGATGGAAATAGCACTACTCCCTGAAGTCTGTGTCCAGAAATTTAGCAATTCCTTCTACATCTCCATTAATCATGAGAAGCAGGAGAAACAGTGACTGAAATCAACCTTACAGCCACCTAAACAAGGAGCATAGGCAACCAACCGGGAAATTCTAGCAAATGAGAAGTGATGAAAATGAGATCTGCAGTAGCCTTCCTCTATAGAAATAAAAAGTGAACTTCCCTGTGAAAATTTCCTTTCACTAAATAAAAGTGTGGTTAAAATGCCAGTTATTTGACAAGTTAACATTGACCAAATTCTATTATTTAAAGGCAGACACTGCTTTCTTCCTCTTTTCCCTTGTCAGGTTAACAAAAATTAGAAATCCCAGTGCGCCTGCAGAAGGCAGATTTCTCACAAAGCCACTCACCTGCTATGACGAGGTGGTAGAGCTTATCCTCCCTACACTCCTTATCTTCCTTAGCCTTAGCCTCCTCAGACATTTTTATGTAAAGGCATGCTGGAATGACTATGCATTTCCTACATAACGTAGAAGCTCTAGAAACAATTTAATTTTAGATTATATAGTGCATGCCACAATCTTTGAAAAATACATAATGGATGAATACCATTGTTTCCTTTACTTGAGTCAATAAGGCCCTAAAAAGGACAAAATACATTTCGACTGGAAATGATACAAATAGACTTAACTGAACCTTGTCTATTGTATTATAGTTCTTGAATTGAACTTACTCATACAAGGCATCACGTTTATCCTTTCAGAAGAAAGTATATTTTCAAGATTCCTGTGCTACTAAAAGAGAATCCTAAATAACCATAATAATTAAATCCAGTACAATAATTATTATCTGCAGTGTTTAATATCACAGGAGTATAACAAGAGATATTATTTATGGAAAATGAATTATGGACCAGGCACTGACTTGGAAAATGTGAGGAGCTTTATTGCATTAGTACTCAGGTTAACAACAACTCTGGCTAGATAACATGTGATGTGCCCATGTTATAGATGACAAAATAGAGGCTCAAATGTTACATAGCCGGTAAGTGGCAGAGAAGGGATTCATTCTAGATCATTCTGACTCCACCTCTGGCCTTCTTGCACTATTTAAACTTAAAAAACTCTGGGAGTTAAGACACCTACACCCATTTGTCAATGACAATGAACCACATCATGCCATTAAATAGCAATGTAGACAGCAGAGACACCCCCAAAAATAAAACAGGATTGGGGCAAGGAGAGGTTAGTATTAAAGTGATAATGACTTAGGAGCAGAGAACTACTTAAAAATACCTATACCATGTTTAAAATTTATAACAGCAGAAAGATGAGTTGCACTGGATTGCTATAAATCATAATTCCACGGAAAACTGTAAGTTCACTTTAAATGGAGTGTCCCAGAGTTACCTCTATTCTTATCTCATGCAATAAAATAGCGTGGTAGGAACTATACACCTCCTAATTGCTTAATGAATTTTTATTTCATTCTCAAAACTTCGCTGGTAGTCCTACATATTATAAATTATCACTAGTACATTTGCTTTATGTCTGTCCCCCTATGTAGTGAAATATGCTTTAATTAAAAATTTCTTATGAAATGCTTGATAAAAGTAACTAAGGACTGTGCACAGAAGTTGTCTTTAATTATTAGAAAGGCTCCTGGACCAGAGAAAATCAGTCTGGTGTTTATTATTCATGAAAAAGCTGAAGTTTAAATTGACATATTCTTTATTTATCCCCACAGGTCAGCTTTTAAAATGATCGATCCTTACTTGCAGTGTGCTAGTAAATATTTAACAAGAATTTGGGGGAGAAAGAGAGGAGCTCTGGTTTGTTGTTTACCAGTTTTGGAGGTAAATACTTCCAACATGGCTGATGTCAAGCTAGCAATGTTACATTCTTTTGTGGAATTATGAAGAAATGTGCAGTAACACTCTACAAAGCATTTCTCTTTTTATTTTTATTTTTATTTTTATTTTTATTCAGTTACAATTGTCTGCATTTTCTCCCCATCCCTCCACCCCACCCCAGCCAGTCCCACCTCTACCCTCCCCCTTGATTTTGTCCTTGTGTCCTTTATAGTAACTCCCATAGACCCCTTTCCCCACTATCCCCTTCCCACTCCCCTCTGGCTATTGTTACATTGTTCTTAATTTCAATGTCTCTAGCTGCTGGGATTATACCCTAAGAACCCTGAAACACCAATCCAAAAGAACCTATGCACCCTAATGTTCATAGCAGCACAATTTACAATAGCCAAGTACTGGAAGCAACCTAAGTGCCCATCAGCAAACGAGTAGATCCAAAAACTATGGTACATTTACACAATAGAATTCTACACAGCAGAGAAAAAGAAAGAGCTTATACCCTTTGCAATGGCATGGATGGAACTGGAGAGCATTATGCTAAGTGTAATAAGCCAGGCAGTGAGGGACAAATACCATATGATCTCACCTTTAACTGGAACATAATCAACAAAAGAAAAAAGCAAACAAAATATAATCTACAAAGTATTTCTGACATACAGATACAAAAGAATAAATAACCTCAAGAGCATATAATAAACTGTTATAAAAATAATTAGTAAGTGAAAGTTTTATACATATTTCCTTTGTTTTTAATATATTTTATTTAATTCCAAGTGCACATTATTAAATTTTTATTAATAGTTGTGTTTAACCAATATCGCACAAAAGTCCTAAAAATGTAATAATCATTGGGAGTCATCATGACAATGTTAGCTGGCCTTAGCAGACCACTGGTACTAAACATATAATTTCCTAACTACGTAGCATTGCAAAACATCAGTGTTTTGAAAATGAGGGAGTGGGGAATGATAATGGTACTATCTGGAAAATGGTCAAAAGTTAATCAATTGGGGTCAGTTTCAAGGCTGAGGTTTTTATCAATTGTATTCTTCCTAATTGGCTCTTTGACTGTTGAGGAGAGAAAGTCGAACACAGATTTTGGGGTTTCTTACTTCCCACGATGACCCTGATGAATCTAGACAAGGAATCCTGGGGACAGCTAAATGCAACTGCTATGATAAAAATACTTTCTCCTGAAAAACAAACAAACAAAAATACTTTTCCAAACTGAATGTGGGCTTTCCTGGGTATCTAGAGAGCTCTGATGAATAGAAAAGGGTTCATCTCTAATGGAGAAGATGTTGAAACTTCACCTGAGGCTTCTTGTATGCCAGGCAGGTTGGTGACCCTTGAGAATTTGCACTGGCCTAGGCAGGTGTGTCTGTGAAACTGTTGTGGACCTCCAAGACATAAGCACATTTTAGCAAGGGCAAAACATGGAAGAAAATATAGAATTATAGAAGGAATTTAAGGAAACAATTCAAAAGAGAAATGTAGAGATACTTCATTTAAGGCATGCAACTTTGTTCAGATATTTAGATGAGCCCCTCCCAGAACGTTCCTAAAGCCTGAACTATTTTCATGTCTTGTGAAGTATTTTCATGACTCACATTGTCTCCCTGGGTACCTCTTATAACCAAGCCATGACACACATTTATAGCACGACTAGTTACGTTTGGCAATATTAGCTCTGGCAAAGAAGCACAGTGGGTTTGCATTTACTAATACTGGCTAGTAAAAACATATATTTTTTATTTTGTTGTGGGGAGGAGATGATTAACAAAAACTCAGGGTTGGAAAAATGGCATAGCCAGTCCTCTGGTTAGGAGACCAGTTAACCACCTTGGATAATTTTTTTTAACCCTCAACTAAAGAAGGAAGTAAACATGTTTTTAAGTTTGGATTTTGAAATTAGGAGATTGCTTTTAATATTTTAGTGCTTAACTCCTCTGCTATAAAAGAGGGATATGTATAGTGACAGAAAAATCCTGTAAGATCATTTTTGTGCCCATCAGAAGGTAAAGTCATTGTCCCACTATACACTGAACATTTCCCAATATCCTGATAAATGCACATTCTTCCTTATGTCTCAGTCTCCTTGACCTGGTTGGCTTCTTCCATTCAAACTAGCTCATGGTCTGGGCAGTAATGTCCAAGAACCACTACTAAAATGAAGTGTTTTTGTTCCACTATAGTCAGATTACCAATCACCTGATTAGGGAAAAAAGAGCTAAGATTCAGTGAGCTTGTTTTAATATGAAACATCTGTTTTGTTATTTTATTCTGCTTTGTTTTACCTTCCCTGAGTGGATGAGTAACAATGAATCATTATTAAGTTTTGAGTAAACCTATCTTCATGTCCTATCTAATTCCCCTTTCCCTTGATTTGTAGTTTTGTCTCTTTCTCTCTGTTCTCTGGGCCAGGCTCTCGAACAATCCTCCCCCAATGGCTTCATCAGCCTCTCAGATGCATCTCTAACTTTCCTCTTCTGGCCTCGTCTTGCTTGTCCTAATATATCTGAAATACCTTTTCCACCAGGCACTTCAATTACTGCCTACCAACATTTGCTTCTATTTTCTTTCTAATACATTGTTCCCACCTTGAAAAATCTATCAGTCTCCCAGAACTACCTCACTCCCAGATTCATCAGAGAACTACTTCTAATAATTCCAACATTTCCTTCTGACCATCCATAATAAGCCGTTCTCTTACTATACATTCTGTCACTAAAATATACTCAGTAGGCCTTTTGTCATGCATTTTCTGATAGCATATCAATTTTCTAATTGTAAATTTTATCTCTGAAATAAGATGCTAGCATGGTCCAAAAATTTTGTATCCATCTTATTGATAAGATCAATAAGATTTTCTAGGTACCCAACAAGTATTAAAATTTTACTTATTGAATTTAGAAAATAGTGTGACTGAATGAGAGAAATATTATGTCTCAATGAATTTAGACAGGCTGGAAAGTGCTTTTGTTACCAGATGGGATCTGGCAACAAAAGCAGGTCTGCCTTGGACCTGATGGTAGCGTGTGGATTCCTGACTTCATGAAGGAAATATTTCACCACACAAGTCCAGGTGATTTTGAGAGTAATTTATTAAAGCTGGGGACAACAAAACAAAGGAAGGACTTAGAGTAGAAAAACCAACAAAAGAGAACTTAGGTGGCACTCTGCTTTGGCTTCCTAGAAATAGTATAGGAAAGGAGTGAGCCAAGGCGGGGCTGCTATTAGCTCACCAGGAAGTCAGAGGAAAGGGGGTCTTGGAAACAAGATCAAGGGGTAAGGCCTGGACAAGCTGCCACTGCCCACTGCTCCCCTGGTTGCAAGTCTCAGGGGACCCTTAGAGTTCAGGAGGAAGTAAAGTGTTCATGCCCTCATGCCCAAGAAGGGGCAAGGGCATGCTCTAGAGCGAGCCCACACTGATACCCTTTGTCTTGAGTATTTTATCTCTCTTCTGTGGGACAGAATCTTAGGGAACGGTTTCAGCAGAATATTCATCAGCTTTCCAGGTGTGCTTTTAAAATGGTGATGTATCAAAATGAGCACACAGGGAAGTTTGAGATTATTCTTTGGTCTACTTTACTGTTTTACTTGTATCTTGGGTCTGTCTGGCTTCAGTGGGTTTTTGTTATTTTTTCCCTTAACTTCATCTGTCCTTGAGTTTGGCTGGCCTAAAGGGCATTAATTGGGTCTCTGTTCTCTATCTCCCTGATCAGGGTGATTTAAGCTGTATATTCTCTGGTTAGGGAGGGGAGGTATAGACCACATGCTCTCAAGTATCCTTGGTTAAAGGAGATAATTTCCTGTGATTCACTAGCTGGTTGTAAGTTGTTCAAATTGTTTGGCCTTGTTTACTTTTTTTGTCTCAGTTTCCCTATTCCACTTGCCCAGGACTTTTCCCAGCTTCTTACTATCCAGTCACACTTGTATAATAGGGAACTAGACACTTTCTTAATTTGACCTCATGCCTTTTATTAGAAATGTTCTCATTGTGTCTAAATTTGTGAATTCTGACATACTGAGGTAAGTTACTCAAGCTGATGTCAATGAGCCACATGAGGTTGGAGTAAGGATGACTATAGTCATATAAACAAAAAATGAAATCAAACGGGAAAAATACTTGCAAAGAATAAGTTGTCGAAATAGTACATTAGAAGAGGTTGCTGGTTGAATGGTTAAGAATCGTTTTAGACGGGATTAACAGAAAGATACCACGCTAAGGATAGAAGTTTCTAAAGTGGACTCTGCCTTTTACCATTTACATAAGTTTGAATGAGCTACCTAATTTCTCTACCATCAATACCTTCATCTCAAAAATGAGGAAATTATAGTTGATGAATCCTAAGGCTATTTTCAGCTCTGATATACCATAATTCCTAGTTAGAAATTTTTCTAAATAAGGAATTTTGAATTGTATATCTGAAGATATTGTTATTTAAAAAATATCTGTACTATCTAAATAGGAAATCATATGCTTCATTTGAGTACCAAATGATAGATGTACCTGTGAAAAACTAGATGTTCTGATTCCTTCACAGAGAGGGATGTAAATCTCAATACACTACAATTTAATGCCTTCTTGAATAAATAGGCACCATCACATTGTCATGCCCTGCGACAGAGAGTTATGGTTCATTCAGCAGGAAAACTTCTTCTGTATTACACTTGCTTTTACCAACTATGCTTAAAGTTTTAACCATGTGCTTCAATATTCCTATTCCAATATCATCTTTATACTTTCATATATAAGCAAGCAAAATTGAGTACAAGATACTATGTAAGAAGTCTTTCTTAAGCTGAGATGTATTAATTGACAAGTCATTTATTAGCTGGATTTTGCCTGGTTGAACAGTCAGGAAATGATGGTTTTCTGTGGTTCTCTCTCAATATTGTGATGTTAATCATTGCAGATATAAGCAGGTTCTTTAGCACATTATTAAACTTAGTTTTAGAGTTTTAGTTTACAATTTATTGTTTTCTTCCAGTCACAAAAGCAAATAACTTCTTTTTTATTTAAAATTGTAAATTACAAAAAACACAAAGAAGAAGGTAAAATCATATATAACACCACCATACAGAAATAACCATGGATACCATTTTGTTGAACATTCTTCAACAGATTTTATGTTACCATTTTGTTATAATATCTATGTCTTTTGAAAAATAAATGAATGTAACTTTATCATCCCATAGCTGTTGCCACAATTCCTGAAATACAGATTGACTCAACTACGACCATGGTATATTAAACCTAAATATTTTGTTACAAAAATTCTCAAATTCTTATAGCCCTTTTGTCATTCACAGTGCAACTAGGCTTACAAATAAGTGATTCTTACGACTGACAGGAAGTGGATAACAGCAACGACAAGGCTTTACGCTTCTAAAAATGGCCCCTGTTTCTATTGCTCTTGTACTGCATGTATGTATTAACAGCCCCATCTCTCTGGATCTATTCTGAGCTCGTCTTTTGGCTTACAGCAGTGGTTCTCACACGTGATGTTAGAGATGAGATGACGCATGTCAGGGAACATTGCAAAGCTGATGTGGTGGTGCTGGAGTCACCGCACAAGACGGCACTCAGAGCTCCCTTTGGTTTTTTACTTTCACATTGATTTAAATTTGGGGTCCCTCCCTTTGGCAAAATTATTGCTAGAGTTTGTTGGTGTTAAATACATCAAAATTTCATAGTTCACTTAGAAAGCATGACATTTTAAAAACAGGTGACTTACAGTGGATTCACCCATCAAAAAAACTAAAGAATAACAATAAAAATTTAAAAAAAAGATTCAAAAAAAAAAAAAACTAAAGAACCATGAGTTTAAACAAATTTTTGTAGGCCTGAAACTGTTTTATGGACAGTACTTGTCAATCAGTTAATTATAATAAATTTAGCACTTATTTGCATTTGTCTGGTCTCTTCTTGAAATACTATCTCATTTGAACTTGACTTGGCCAACAAGACCTTCATCACCTGCCCTATTCCTACTTTGCAGCCCTACTGTTAGCCACCCTCTCTGTGTCCCTAACCTTCAGCTTTCAATTCATGGTCCAAGCCTCTTGCTTAGGCCCTTCACTAGAAAACCCTGAGCTGAGCATTTTACACTTACTCCATTCTCTTTATTCATCTTTTTTTCATTTCTGTGTCATTTTAAAAGCAGATATTATATGTTCATTTTTAGAAATTAAAACTATTCAGAAATGAATAATAAATTGAAAGTTACCATGATCCTATATTACAAAGATAACATGTAAGTTTTTAGATAGCTTACTTTAATGTTTCTAGAAATAGTTTCTAAAGATTATGTTAAAGAATTTGATAAATACAAAAGACTATGTGTGCTATACATCAGCATGGTAACCATTAACCACGGTCCACTGCACAACCTTGGACCCACAACCTTAGTAAAACCAAAGTCCTATGTGCCTTTTGCTTATCTCCTCTCCCAACTCTTCTTCTTCAGAGTATTGTTTCTTTAATTTCCACAAAGACTTTGGAAAGTAGGTGCTAATATTATAATCACTTAAAGCTAGCACTTAAAGGCTTAGAAAGTCTAAAAAGACACCACCACATAGCCAATATAAAACCCAAGACTTTCCGCCTCCAGCGCTCAGGGTCTTAAACGCTGTTCGGCTCCATTATCCCTGGACTTCCATTCCAGATTTGAGATCCTGATAAATACTGTCATGCCGTCTAGAACTCCACTTTCATGGGAGGATCATGACTATAATTACATAATTATTTGCACACCTGTTGACATAGTGTCAGTGTCCTGCTATTTCATTAGCTCCATGAGGGTAAACACAGATGTTTCTTCATCATTGTAACCCCAGTTACTGGAGCTTAATATATATCTAGGGAATGGGTGGTAGATAGACAAGGGGTTTTATTTATATATTCACTAATTTCAGACATATAGCAGGTGCTATGGAAAACATGAAAAGTCTTGAGATTCCTCTTATGTTGTATATAGATGTATATATACCATGTAGATCTGACTCTTTGCATCCCTCCCCAATTTTTACTCATTCCACCAATGAGCATCCTGTCCAGCAAATGTGTATTCTATTTCTGTTTTCTCACATACCTCAGAATTGTTTCATTCATCAAGTCCTTTCTGCCTTCTCTTCCTCCTCAAGACTTCCAGACTGTTTTTACTTGAATGAAAATATTGCTAGATGGCCTACTGTGTGATCAGCCTCCCACTCTTCTCTGGGAATAATCATAGTTCAGTTCTAGTAAAAAGAAGTGTCTTCTTTTCCATTTTGATCCTTGAAAGTAAATCAGCATAAAATAATGAGACTGTCATGTCAAATACCAATAAGCCATTAAAATTACATAATGTAAATTAGCTATATATTGCCATTCTTTATCTAGAAGGAAGCAATATTCTTTATTGACTTTGTTTCTGCAGTAGGTTTAAATGTGACGTATTTTCTACATCTGAAAATAAAACTTTAATTTTCTATAGTCTTAAATTATATAAATTGCAAAGATACCACTACTTTAAATGTTCTCAAATAAGTTTTTAAAATTGGTTTTCAAAAGCAAATTAGCTCAAATTTAGAAAGATACTTCAAAATATCATTACAATTGAGAAATGTAAGATGTAGACATAAATAAAGTATAATGCTTTAATTAATACAAAGCTGAACCTTGCCACAGTTTTTACCCTGAAAGAAAGATAATTAAAAACAATGCAAAGTATTTTTTCATGTGCCTCCTGGGTTACTGAATGGATAAGAAATAAAGATAATGATATAAAGAAAGAGTTGAATGTGAGATGCATACAAGCAAGAACATGCATTGTTCGATGATGGTTTTTTCTGTATTTAACTCCCTAAATTGCTCCTATATTTTAAACAACTGCTCAGAGTATTTTAGTAATTAGTACATCAGGGATACATTAGTATAAAATGATGGTCTTAACTCTAGGATTTTTTAAGCTTTAGTATTTTTCCTTCCCCAAAATATAACATGCAAATAATTTAAATTAAAACAACATATCCCCATAATCTACCAATGTACTCTAATATATTAAATGTACAAACATTAGCTTACATGTGCAAACCTGAAAATATTGCATTATTGCCTGTTGAACATTTCTCTGAGATGAATAAGAATAGGGCTACATGATATCAATTCTTTATACCCCGAGACAATACAAGCAAGACTATTGTTCTGGGAAGCTTCTGTTTGCCAATCTCTTTGTATAGACCTCTTCTCTTACCTTCATATATCAAGGGCTTATTATCATCTTGCCTAAAAAGACCTGCTCCGTGTCTGAAAACTTGCACTCCAGGATAATCTATATGCTGCTGTCTCTTCTCCCAGCTGTGTAATTTCACATCTGCGACCTGTTATTTCAAATTTTGCTTCATCCTGTATTTACATTTCTTAAAGTCCAAGTTGGAATATAAAACTCCTGTACTCAAATCTTCTACAAAGACAGCTAGTATTCATTGTATTTATTTCAAATTCTTTGGTTAATTTTCAAGTGCATTTATAACCATAATCTTCATTCAATCTTAAGGCCCATGACTTCTCTTACTTTACACTTGTACGAATATCCTACACAAACCTAATATTACTCCCATTCCCTACAAATGACCTACTCCAAAAACTTTGGGTTTCTTGGCTGGGAGTCACAGGAAATTAGGCTGTTTGACCACAAATATGTGTCCCTATAGTTTGTTAACATTAAGTATTAAAGAAGGTTCTTATTCTCAAGACATCAAAGCAAAATTCTCCCAGAAAAAGCCTCCAAAATATATCCATTTAAGGGTTGTTGGGTTTTTTTACTGTAAGAAACAGGTTAACTCACTGTTTATAAAAAGATATAAGAACTATTACAATCAAAATGCTTTCTTTAGAGAGAAATATTTTGGAGAAATGAAAATTTCTCTTCATTTTATTTGACATTTAAGAAATTATTTTTCATAATATGAATTTGGGTTTTTTTTCTGATCTTAAAGGTCCTATTTACACATTAGACAAGGTCCTATTTACACATTACACATTGAAAAATATAATTATATATAATTTCTCTATTCAGATATGGTTATATTAATGTTTTGGCATATTTTGTTCTGATCTTTTTTTGGTGTGCATACCAAGAAAGAGAACTGATATGCACATTTAATTTGAAGGGCTCCTTTCAAATTTTAAAACTTGGTGATTAAAAGAATCCCTTTATTGGGATGATGACTTAGTAAGTTATAAAATATATAATCACAGAGGTATGCACCTAAAGTGAATATAATATTGGATGTCAACTGTAATTGAAAAATTAAAAAATGATTTATAAAAAAGAAATAAAATAATCCCTTTGAGAAGTTTTTCTTTAAAGAAAAATTCCAGCTAATGCTGTTGGAAGGACTGACATAGAAAATACATCATTTTGTAACCACTAATTAAATAAAAAATCCAAAGATCATTATTGGTTGAAACCATTAGCTCAATGGTTCTCAAGTCCAGATGCACATTAATGCCATTTACAAAGTTCTGAAAAATATCTTGCCCGGGCCGTGACAGATGACAGATCAATGGTTCTCGCAGTCTGTTCACCAGTCCAGCAGGAGCAGCAACTGCAACTTGTTCCTGATATGTTGTGCAATGATGCAGATGAAGCTGTAATCCTGGGGCTGCCAGCTCCCCAGAGCCTCCTAAGGTTATCAGTAAATTTCACGCATCGCCATTCGTCCCCAATGTGCATGCAGCGTTACCATGAAGAGATTTTTATTGGAAACTGTTCTTCATTGGTGATGAAAATCTTTCCTACATTTGGCTGGATATTGAACCTCATCTCATTCAGGATATCATCATTTCTTAGCAATGTTCTCAGTTCTTCAAACTGGAGATAAGTAATGGAATTGTAACGAAAGAAGCTATCTTTCATCAGTCTTGTACAACATGCCATATCCTCTTCTGGGGAATGTGCACATAGTCTCTAGCCACTTATTTTCACAAATGGAATGTTGTTAGAAAAACAACACATTAGGAAAGCACATAGCCTTTAAGTGACCTAGGAAACTGCAGTTGTCCAGTTATATTAATGTGATGTCACATGTATGTAAGCATAGGAATAAGTATACATATGTTAATTAATTATGTAAGATGCTTTACACTTGTTTAATACTTGAAAATTTATAAAGCAATTTTATTTATAGTATGTTGTTTTAGGCTCAAAATGTCTGGATGAAAGCCAGTAAAAGGGGGAGTGACAAAATGTGAACAGGCACTTTAGGAAAAGGGTATCCAAATGGCCAATAAATGAAGAAATACATACCAAACAAACAAATTAAAACCATAAAGTGATTCTACTACACAAGCCCCAGAATGATGAAAATTAAAAGATGGATAATACCAAATATTGGAGAGAATGTGGGGCAACTAGAACTCCCACAAACTATTGGTGTGACTATACATTGGTTAAACAAGCTTGGAAAACTGTTTAGCACTATATACTAAACTAAGTACACATGTACCCTGTGAACAGGTAATTCCACTGAAACACATGTTTATAAAAAATGTATAAGAATGTTCACGGCAGTATTACTCATAACAATTCCGATTAGAAACTGTACATATGCTTGTCAACAGTAGTACAAGTAAGCATATTTTAGTATACAGTGGAATACTGCACAGCAGTAAAGTTGAAAGAGTTACAATTCCTTGCAACAACATGGATGGCTCCCACAAATAATACTGAGTGAAAGAAGCCAGGCACAAAAGAGGATCTAAGGAGTAGATATGTTGAATGGGTATACTTCTGCAGTACTGGTGATATTCTGTTTCTTATTCTGGGTGTTGGTAACTGGGTATGTTCAGTTTGTAAAAATTCATTAGGTTATACATTTATAATTTTCTCACTCTTCTGTGTTCATATATATCAATATAACTTTAAAAATAGCATGATATCATTGCAAAAATGAATATTAATTAATTACCAACAAAGAAATTTTTTAGTACATATGACCAGATTGCTATACTTTCTGCTATATAATCTCTCAAAACTCACAAGAACCATATATTACAATCATTTAGCCATTTATACTAATATTTTTACATTCAGTTAACCAAGTTGTTTGGCACAATTAAACAAGTTAAGAGACTGAAATAATAATTTTGTGGTATACTGTAATATTTTAGAAAACTATATTTTAGATAACATTCTCCTATCTTCAAGCAATAGTACCAAAGGATTTGTTTATTTTTGTTTTTTTCATAAATGATACCCTTGTACGTTCTCTAGCCCTGGGTAATTTCTTCAGGAAAACATCAGACACATAGGACAAGAGAAGAAGTATTCTATCACAAAGTGAAGCCTTAGGTGGTAGTACTGGACAAGAAAAGTTTTCATAAAGTTACTTTGGAAAACTTCATTTTTATTGATTTTATTTTCTTATATTTTTTATTGTTGTTCAAGTACAGTTATCTCCATTCCCCCCTCAACATGCTCCCCCACCCACCCATCCCCTCCTCCCACCTTTGAACCTACCCCCCCTTTGGCTTTGTCTGTTTGTCCTTTATACATGTTCCTTGGTGGCCCTTCCCCCGTTTATTGCAAATTTAAAATCATGACGGTAGTAACTGCAGGAGCTCTCCACGGTATTGCTGCTACTAAATGCTCACACCATTTCATTCTAGGTTTCTTTTCAGTTACTTCTAAAGCTCCAGGGAACGTCAGCTGTGGCAGCTGCACATCTAGCACAGACGTAGAAATTGGAAGTGCTTTGCTTGCTAGTGAAAGTTCAGTTCTTTTCTTCCTTTTTTAAAAAATACACTTTTTTGTAAAAAGTTTATTTATTTTTAGAGAGAGGGGAAGGGCAGGAGAAAGAGAGGTAGAGAAACATCAATGTGTGGTTGCCTCTCATGTGCCCCCCACTAGGGACTCACCCACAACCCAGGCAGGTGCCCTGACTGCAAATCAAACTGGCCACCCTTTGGTTCACACTCAGTCCACTGAGCCACACCATCCAGGGCTCAATTTTATTCTTTCTGTTTCGTCTCTTTTTTGTTAGACACTGTGCTATGCAACTGTATCAAAGGTAGCAGAGGAAATGGCACATTTGGCATTTTTCTTGGTCGATTTCCTGAACCTTACATCCTACATTCTCAGACTTTAAATTATTTCATAAGTGGAGAAGAACATAAAATAGACCCATTTGAATGTAAGATTTCATTCTATTTAAGTCTACCCAAAACGCGTGGGTCTCTTCAATGAGATTTCCTACTGCAGTACTTGATAGGTTCTACTTCTGCCTTTAAAACACTTTCTAAATATTAACATGTTTCTCTGTGGTTGGAACAGAACCTTGCTGATAACCTTTCCTGCTTATATGGAAGCTAGCTTTTTAGTAGCATCATTACTATAAGATATTCAAGTTCACTTAAATGCATCCTCTCCTCCCCACCATAATATCAGTGTTCATCATTATTTTTATTTCCTTTTCAAGTTATAAGATACAAGTAAACCATATAATGTTATGTTTTGAATATTTTTGAATTTCATATTAGTGGAAATATATTCCTTGTTACATTGTACCTGCACATTTTTTACTGTGTTATACCTTTGCATGAATATACTACAATTAATTTATCCAACATTTATTCATTTAGTATACACCTTTTTTTTTTGGTTTTCTTGCTTTTAGAAATAATCTAGCTGTTTTAAATACATAAAGCAAAATTATTTTTCTGAATGGTTAGATTAATTTATACTTCAGGAATCTAAATGCTTACTGTAATCCAAATTCTATTGGCACTTGGCACTATCTGGCTTCCTAATTTGTGTCAAATAATGAATATAAAATGCTAACTCAAACTTTAATTTATATCTTATTTATTACTAATTATGCTTATTATCTCTTAGTACCTTAATATATCTTATATTACATATTTTGTGCATAATATATCTTAATATATCAAGTATCTCGTTCTGTAAAATATCTGTTCATGTTTGCCTATTCTTCAAATTAAGCAATTTACTATAGACTTACTGATTTGTAGGAGTCTAGTGTACATTATGCAATGTAATCTTTTGCTAGTTATTTGTTGTAAATATCTTTTCCCAATTTGCAGCTTGTCTTTTTCATGTCTTTGTGTTGCCTTTTGATGCATAGAAGGTCTTTATTATAATATAATCATACTGATCAATATTTTCTTTATGACTAATGCTTTGGGTGTTTTGCTGAGTAAATCTTTTCTTATTGTAAGTTCATGAAGTTTTTTCTCAAATTACCTTTTAAAGATTTTACAGTGTGACCCTTAATGCACATATAATTAATTTTGAGTGTATTTTTAAGTACTTACACATGTGTTTCCAGGAAAATGATTTTCTCTTTTATATACTGATCTGCCAAGCTTGTCCTGTTCTCTAGGATTTCCATAATATGAAAGTGTTTCTGCAATTTCTATTTTGTTGAATTGCTTTATTTGTATAATTTTGTTGATATCACATTTTAAAATAAAAACATATACCTTTGTAATGAATATTGATATATGATGGGTAGATTTCTCAAATATATTATTGCTCATCCATGTCCAAGTCATTCTTAGGCTTTTGCGTTTCTATTAAAAATTTGAAATCAATGTTTTAAATTCCACCAAGAATACTTGTTAGTGTGTTTATTGCACTTACATGGATTTTGTGGTTCAATTTAAGTAGAATTAGCAATCTGAAGATATTGACTTTTCCTATCCAGGAACATGGCATATAACTCCATTTACTCAGTTCTTAAGTGACTTTCATTAAAGTTTAAAAATGTTCTGTATAAAAATCACACACATATCTCACTAGGTTTATACCTGAATATGTAATATTTTCTTGTCATTCATTGCTATATTTCCTAATACTTTTTTCTTAAATATATATAGATATGCAGTTGATTTTTATATTATTTGTACCCACCATATCTGCTAAACTGTCATAAATTCTAAAGATTTACCAGTACATTCTATGCATAGTCTTTGTAGACAAATAATTCTCCTGCAAGCTCTTCCTTTCCAATCCTTTTGTGTTCAACAAATTTCCCTTGCCTGACTCTGAGGGTTAGGTTACAGTTTAATGTTTGCTAGACATGGGGACAGTGGATATTGCTTTCTTGTTCTCAGTGTTAAGGACAAAGAATGCAATATTTCATCATTGTTCTCAAAACATCTTACCAGAATTTGTCAATTTTATTACATTATTTTTAAAGAATCTCTGAGTTTCTTGTTGCTATGCATTATATATTAATATTCTATTTAATAACTTATAACTGGATAGAGGAATTTAAAGTTAATAAAAATAAATGACAGTGCAATACCCAACATGCGGTATGCAATGTGAGTGTTAGCTAATGCCACTGTTTCTATGTGTTTTCTCTTCTATTTATTTTATTCACATCTCTTGTGCTTTCACAAATTATTTGGTCTTTGCATTTATTACTATTTATTCATTTATTTATTTATTATTTTTATCCTCATCTAAGAGCATGCTTATTGATTTTAGACAGAAGGGAAGGGAGGGAGAAAGAAGGGAAGAAACATCGATGTGAGAGAGAAATACCCATCAGTTGCCTGTCATATGCTCCCTGAATGGGGCCACACCTGAAATCTCGGCATGTGCCCTGACCAGGAGTCAAACCAGCAACCTTTCGGTTTACAGAACAATGCTCCAACAGACTGAGCCACACCGGCCATGGCTTATCATTATTTTTAACAAAGGCATTTAAGATTATTACTTTCTCCTCAGCTGAAGAGCACTTTATCTGTGTCACAGTTATTTTTGAGCCCTGAGTCATATCTACAAGTGAATTTCTAAAATGTTCAAATATGTGAAAATCTTCAAGTTATCTCTTTATTAGTGGTTGTTCAGGGAATCATACTTTGATCATAAAATATGGTGTACATAACCTTCACCTTCTGAAATTTGCTGAGACTTACTTTGTACTTACTACTTAGTCACATTCTGCAAATATCTCATGTGTGCTTGAAAGAGATGTCCCAATATTTAATATACTTCATTAAATCAAACTTGTTATTTGTGTTGGTCAAATGTTTTCTCTGCTTAGACTTCTTGTCTGCTTGATGTGTTATTACAATGTGTTAAAATCTCCCACAATGCTGAAATAGTGATCAAATTTTTCTTGTAGTTCTGTCAATCTTTGTTTTATGTTTGTTGAGGTATATATGTTAATTGCATAAAATTAGTTACATATTATTTCTTTTTTAGATTTCTATAAATTTTTGGTTTATGGTTATTAGGCTATGCTACTAGTTACATATATGTTTATAATTACCTACTGAATAACAAATTTAAAATTGTATTGATCATTTTTGTTATGTCTCATACATTTGGATATAGTTTTTTGTAGCAAATCTCTATTGTTTGTGATGATACAGCTCTATCAGTTTTCTTTTAGTTGGTGTTACTTGGTTTATCATTTCTACCATTTAAATTTCATTTATACTTTTACTTGTATATCAATCACTCTGACAACCTTGCCTTTAAGCTTAAATTTATCATGATGGTTGTTATATTTGATATATTTCTTTTATCCATGCTTTTTATTTCCCACATTTTTTTTTGAATAACTAATTAGCTTTATTAAGCAATTGATGAATAAGGCAGCATCCTAACTAGCAAGTAGAAGGGCAGTACACCAAGAGGTTCCTTTTTGTGGCTAAATAGTATTTCATTATGTATAATATTTAATATTTTACATATAATATATAATATTTTCTTTCTCAAGTCATCTGTTGATGGACACTTAGGTTGTTTCCATGTCTTGGCTTTTGGAAATAATGTCTCAATGAACAGGGGGTGCAGATATCTCTTTGATATAGTAATTTGGTTTCCTCTGGATAAATCCCCAGAAGTAAAATTGCTTGATTCTCTGCTATTTCTATTTTTTGATTTTGTTGCTTGTGCTTTAGGTGTCATATCAAGAAAATTATTGCCAAGACTCCCATCAAGGAACTTTATTCTTATGATTTCTTCTAGGTATTTTATGGTTGCAGGTTTTGCATTTAAATATTTAATCCATTTTGAATTAACTTTTGTGAGTGATGTCAGATAGGGTCTAGTTTCATTCTTTCACATGTGAATATCGATTTCCTCAGCATCATTCATCAAAGACTTTGTCTTTCTCCATTGAATATTCTTGGCTGTCTCGTCACATGTTAGCTGACTGTATATGCATGAGTTTATTCATGGGTTCATAAAAGCAACATCTTTTTTGTTTGTTTGTTTGTTTTTTTTAATATATTTATTGATTATGCTATTACAGTTGTCCCATTTCCCCCCCCACTCCACTCCATCCTGCCCACCCCCCTCCCTCCCACATTCCCCCCCTATAGTTCATGTCCATAGGTCATACTTATAAGTTCTTTGGCTTCTACATTTCCTACACTATTTTTACCCTCCCCCTGTCTATTTTCCACCTATCATCTATGCTACTTATTCTCTGTACCTTTACCCCCCTCTCCCCCTCCCACTCCCTTAATGACAACCCTCATGTTCTAGTTGTTTGCCTAGTTTGCTCTCGTTTTTGTTTTATGTGTGGCCGTTAATAACTGCGAGTTTGCTGTCATTTTTACTGTTCCTATTTTTGATCTTCTTTTTCTTAGGTAACTCCCTTTAACATTTCATATAATAAGGGCTTGGTGATGATGAGCTTCTTTAACTTGACCTTATCTGAGAAGCACTTTATCTTCCCTTCCATTCTAAGTGATAGCTTTGCTGGATACAGTAATCTTGGATGTAGGTCCTTGCATTTAATCTTGGGTAATGTAATTATGATGTGCCTTGGCGTGTTCCTCCTTGGGTCCAGCTTCTTTGGGACTCTCTGAGCTTCCTGGACTTCCCGGAAGACTATTTCCTTTGCCAGATTAGGGAAGTTCTCCTTCATTATTTGTTCAAATAAGTTTTCAATTTTTTCTTCTTCCTCTTCTCCTTCTGGCACCCCTATAATTCGGATGTTGGAACGTTTCAAGGCATCTGGGAGGTTCCTACGCCTCTCCTCATTTTTCCAAGTTCTTGTTTCTTCATTCTTTTCTGGTTGGATGTTTGTTTCTTCCTTCTGGTCCACACCATTGATTTGAGTCCCAGTTTCCTTCTCATCACTATTGGTTCCCTGTACATTTTCCTTTGTTTCTCTTAGCATAGGCTTCATTTTTTCATCTGTTTTTCGAATAGATTCAACCAAGTCTGTGAGCATATTGATAACCAGTGCTTTGAACTGTGCATCCGATAGGTTGGCTATCTCTTCATCGCTTAGTTGTATTTTTTCTGGAGCTTTGAAGTGTTCTGTCATTTGGGCCATTTTTTTTTTGTTTGTTTGTCTTGGCGCATCTGTTACTTTAAGGGGCGGAGCCTTAGGTGTTCACCAGGGCGGGGTAATGCTGGTCGCTGCGCTGTGACGCTGTACGAGGGGGAGGGGCCGAGTGGGAGCAATGGTGCCCGCCTCACTCTCCTCCGGATTTCAATCTTTCACTCCGCTACCCACAATCAAACTGGGCCACTCTGGTGCTGGTTCCCGAGTAAGTGGGCCTGTGCACACTCTAGGCCCCTGTGGGTCTCTCCAACGACCTCTCCTGTGAGGCTGGGAGTCTCTCCTGCTGCCGCCCCAACCCCCAGGGGCGTTTTCAATCAGAGGTTTGAGGCTTTATTTCCCTGAGCTGGAGCCCTGGGTTACGCAGTCTGCTTCGCTCCCTGCCGTTTGTCCGGTATATCTGTGGGCGAATGTGGTGCCGCAGGGTGCTACCCGCTGCTCTGCCTGCCCCGCTCTCCACCACTCTGAGTCCGGCCTTCTGGGTTTATCTGTGCAAATGTGGGGCCACAGGGTCTGCTAATGCTCAGACTGCCTGCGCCATTTGTCCCACACTCCGCCAGTCTCAGTCCCGCCACAGCCACAGGAGTCCTCTCCACCCCGGTGCCCGTCTCCGCCCCTCCTACCAGTCTGGATGAATGGTTATTTTCTATTTTCTTGGTGTTGGTCCCCCTTGCTGTTCGATTCTCTGTCAGTTCTGGTTGTGCGAGGAGGCGCAGTGTGTCTACCTACGCCGCCATCTTGGTTCCGATCCTATTTCCCACATTTTTAATGATTTTTCTCTTTTTTGTGTTTTTAAATTATGGGGGGGGTGTCTTATTTCAATTCTTTACTTTAGTTTTCAGACCTAATTATTCACTGGTCATCCTGAATATGTAACATGTATATATAATTTGATGAAGTATATATCAAATCAATATCTCACCTGCTCCTGGAATAATAACAGTTTTTATTATCTTATCCAATGGATTATTGTTTATACAGTCAGTGTTTATGACTGTATTTTTTTTGTAATAATTCCTTCCTGTACTGTAGACATCCTTCCTGGGGTCCTTTCCTTTGAGCACAGATCTAGACATTACTTTAGTACAGGAATTCTTTATTTCTCTACGTCAACACTGTTGACATTTGTGAGCAAATACTCCTTTCTTGGTGGGGGGGTGGCTGTCCTGTGCAAAATGCTGCAGACATACCAGATATTCTTGTCGGGACAAGAGGCACGAGGAGAGGAACCGGCAATTAACTCAAGTTTAAGAACCACAGTTTTGCAGGTGTCTTTAATATTCAACATTAACAATTTTTTTCTGAAGGATTTTTTTATTTTGCCTTTGCTCTTGAAAGATCTAATTGTATAGTTGTTGGGTTTACAATTATAGATTGTGGATTATTTTCTCTCAGCAATCTGCAAATACATTCCATAAATTTTTGGTTTGTACCACTGCTTTGGGGACTATTTTCATTCTTTGGAAGACACTATGTTTTAGCTGCTTAGGCTTTGGTATCTCTTATCTTCCTGATGATGTAGATTTTTCCTATGATACAGAAATCTAAGTATTGATTTCCTTTTCCCTACATGAGATTAATTTTAATTTTTAGTCTAAATAGTAACACCTTTCAATGCTTCTAAAGACAACCCCAACTATCACATCTTGAATTATTTCCTACTTATTCTCCTCCATTATCTCCTACTTGTTATCCAACTAGACATATATTACTTCTCACTCTATCGTCTATAATTTTTAATCTTTTCTTGAGGCTTTAAATCCCTCTGGTTCACGAGGCTACTTTCTGGTCACAGTTTTCATATCCACACTCTAATTTCTTTTAAAGTTCTGTTTAGCCACACTTATCTGCTGTTTAACATATTTATTAAATTTTCACTTTGAAGTATTACATTTTTAATTTCTATAAGAGTTCTTTTTGAAATATATCAGCCATTTTTAAGTTTTCTGGAATTTCATATGTTCTCATATGCTGCCTTTTCTTTTTAAGCATAGTAATCACAGTTTTATTGTTTTTGTCTGACAATTCTTATAGTTAGTGTATTTGAAAAGGTAAATCTTCTACCAGTTTTCTTCTTACTGCTCCTCATTTGGAATTCGTTATTCTTATGTGTATCCTGTGTTCCTATTGTATGCTCATAGTCAGTAGAGCATTATCTGTAAGCACAGTATGTGGCACTGGTGGAAGATTGATATTCTATCCAAGGAAAAGTAGCTCCTGCTGTGTCCAACACTGGGGAGAACTACAAGCCTTGGATTATTTTCGTGCTGTAATTGGTATTTTGCAGATGACTTAGATAACTATTACATTAGGAATGGTTTGTGGTTCTGAATCCTTAAGAAAATTCTCTACCCACCCCTCACCACTTTTAGCAAGTTTAAGGCAAAAATTCTTTAATGTTGAGTAGAATTTTCTTTTACTTCTATTGAGTAGATTTTAAGGGGAGTACAGTCCTTTGAGGCTCTGCATTCCACCCTGTCAGATTCTCAAAGTTTGGTAAGCCCTAGACTTTATCGCTGGTTCCCCACACACTTAGCAAATGTTAAAGCTTATGCCCACTATCAACAAGAATCGGTAGATGACCTCGAGGTCACTGTCAGCTTCAGGTAACAGTTACCTTCTGGGTTTTTTCTTGGCCTCCTGATGTTGTTTTGTTTTGTTTTTACTTTCTTGACAGCTTAGCAATATAACTAAACATTTTATTAACTAAAGATTTTCAGTTGTTTTAAAGAGAAAACATTAGAAGGTTTTTTCTGATATATGCTGAAAATGGAAGTCAATTTTTTATTTTTAAATAACACAAGTCTAACAATGCCACCTACTTGATTCCTTTAATAAATAAACATTGACCACGTATTCAATACAGCATTCTAACCACTGTGTTAAGGACTAAAGGTATAATGTGACTAGGACAGAATCCATTTTTTTAAGTAAATCATTACATTCTAATAGATGAAAAAGGTAATAAACACAAAACTTAAGACATATAAAAATAACTTTGGACACCAATGAATACCATGAAGAAAATGATATGAGATAGAGTTAATTTGGACAAGATACCTGATTTTATCTAAGGATTGGACCATTGGCTTTGAAGAATTAAAATATTACCTGAGGCCTGAATGATGAGAATTATATACTCATTGAAAAGTGAAGGGTGTTCCAAGCAGAAAGAATAGCAGTCGCAAAGGTCCTGAGATGCAAATTAGCTTGCGTGTTTAATGAAAGAAAAATGGCTAATGTAATTAAATACAGAAGATGAAGAGATGATTAGAAAGAGGCAAGTTCAAAAATAAAGGTACATGATAAATACTCACATTGGTAGTCCATGGCAAGGCATTTGGGTGATCAGTGTAATACAGAACCATGGCAGGGCTTTATGCATGGGAGTGACATGATCTGATTTACACTCCTGAAAGATCCTCCTTGCTGCTGTATGAAAAATGGATTGGAGAGTGCCAGACCAACTGTAAGCTGGTGAGAATACTTTTGTCATCCATATGAGGTCATAAAAAAGCTTGCATTAGGGGTGGAAAAGTGGTGGTGGAAAGGTTTGGCTTCTGATAGTAGATTGAATATATGAGAAAGATTAAAAGCTGACTTCAAGGATACTATTTACAGAGATATATAGAAAGTTTAGAGGAGTGAATTTTTGCAACATAATAGTTATTTTTTAAATATTTCAAGTTTGAGGTGCCTATTTGATACCCAGTTAGATATATTAAGGGGAGAGTTGCATAGTTCAGGACTAGGGAGCCATCTAAAATGAAGGTAACATTTCAGTGCCATCCAAGTTCTGTAGTGTTTTAAACAAATGAATTGGATGAGAATGCCTACAAAGAGAATTAGCATAAGGAAAGGAAGATAACTAAGGACAAAGAGCAGTAATAATTCAGCAATTATTGATCCACTCTTTTTTCTCAAATCAATTATTGATCTGAGAAAGATAGAAGCAAAGGTACTGAGGGGAAAAAACAGATGGAGAGTATACTTTTCAGGTAAATGTTCATAAAATTAAAGTGAGTCAAGTTGATTAAGTTGCATGATTTCTCTAGCCACATCAGCTCCAGTGGTATACCAAAAGGTGTATACAGGTAATTAGATTAAGCAGAGTTGGTGTTTTATTAGGCAATTTGACATCAGAGAAAAGGGTTAGGTAACTATGATCTTTGCAAAGGAAGAGTTATAGTACCGGATCATGGAATCTAGTCTAGATATTGAAGCAATTGCAGGGAGTAGGGTCACAGGTTGCAAGACTTACTGTGCTCAAGAACTGTTGGGTGGGTATGCTGGAGAAGAAGGCTGGAAGGAGAGGGAATGATGGACAGTGAGAGGGATACTAAAACCCATATGTTGAAGGTGGCACAGCTACTAGAGTGATGGCAAGATCTAGATGATGGTTCTACCAAGAGAGTCTGGCGGCTGATGTGACTGAGATAAATGGGGACTTGAAACATAATAGAATTCAACGTGAAAGGCAAAGGGCATGGTGCACACTAAAGTCAACAATAGTGATCACTGTTGTTTTCAAGAACAAGAGGCCGCATTTGGGATGGATCTTTAGGACAGTGGAAATATCCAAAACATTGGAGGAGAAGTCAGGAGCTAGATGCTGACATCATAAGTAAATAATACAAATGATCAGGCAGCTAATAGATTACAATAGAGAGGAGAGGTAAAAAATGGTAGTTTGATGATGGGCTTTAAAGGAGGTGAAGTTTTTGAAGAGGAAGGAGGGAGACAAGAAGCAACAGTAAAGGGCAGAGAAGATGCCCAAGGCAGCTCCAGATCCTAAGGCAGGCACATAAGGTGTGAGAGGAAAGGGGAATTTTTAAAAAATGGGGTTCTATTTGATCATAGCAGAGAAACAATATCCTCAGGAAAGAGTGAGGTTTTACTAAGAGTAAGTAGGTGAAGGAAATCATAGAAGAGTTTAAGAAGGAGGGAAGAGTCCTTCAGATAAAATGAGAATTCTAAAAGGCACTGTTGGAATGGTTTAGGAAGTCAGAAGTGGAAAGAAAAAGAGGACAGGATTTATTAGGGAATGTACAGAGCATTCGGAAGATTTGGAAGATGATCATTATTAAGATGTGAGAGAATCTGAGCAGGTTGGGTTTCTGATGCTGTTAGAGGTGAATGGAACTATAAGACATGATGGCATTATTGCTGGAAATTGGAGGATACAACAGTGATTGAAACCAAGGGGCAGCTCAGCTTTCTGTTTGGCTTGCTTACTTGTCCCCTAGAGCACAAGGCAGTGGAGGACCTTTGGTGGCTTATCATCCTGAACTCATTCTAAGCAATAATTTTTATAAAAGGAAATACTTAATGGTATAGTTTTTGTTGTTTTTCAGTCTATACTAAAATAAAGATAAAACTATCAAAATTAAAAATCTTGTTTTCTGCACCTTTTATAACCATTAATGTTATATGCACAACGTGCTTTGAAGAATGCAGATTCCCACACACCCTATCACATTCATGAGAATTTTCAGGCAGCAAATTCCAGGAGATTAAGGGGGACTAAGGGGGCCAGTTAAAGAGAAAAGCATGTAAAGAAGTGAAGAAGCCTGCCTGCATATTACATTTTAATTAAATTGGATAAAGGAAATTGGGATCTAAGTAGCAAAACATGTGAAACTTGAATCATTGGATAACAAGAAGTAGAGGGAGAACTTTAGTAGTTACTAAAAAGGTTTTCTTAGTAACAACTTAAAAAATGAGTTGCTTGCAGATAAAATGGGTAGAGATGGCTCCTTTTTCTAGCTTGCAACAGTCTCAGTGACATTTGAAATATTTTTCTTTCATCATTTTTTAGACAAACATTAGAAAACATACTCCAATTTTTCAAGTGATTAATTCAGTTTTCCCATAATTTTACTTTATTTAGATCTGGCCAAATATAACATTTTTATGAAAAGACATGTCTAATAAATATAATAATGAGTTAAATTTAAAATTTTGTGTTTTGAATATTAAAATCTAAATGAGTTTCAAAATTCTTAAGTGTAGATAAGACTTTTTCTAATTTGCATGTAAGACAAACACTTGATTATAACTTTGGATTTATTCAATATGCCTATAATAAAAATAAGATTTTTGTTTGTTTGACTTTTACTTTTAGTAGAGATGAGGAAATGAAAGAACACAAATACAATTTGGTATGACTTGTATGATCTGAGAACTTTTTAAGACTAATTTAAATTATGTTCTTACAGAATTTAAAGGGAAAAATGAGAAATTTAAGAAATTAGAATATGTATCAAAATTGTAAGCAAAATCCAAAGACATGTTTTCCATTTTTCATAATGCTTTTCTAGAAAAACCAAATAGAAGTACACTTTCAAAGGTAATTACAGCTGATAAAAAAAATATGAGTTGAAGGTGACCTAAAAAAAGAAGTGGTGAAAAAATTAGGAGAAGAAGTTGGGCAATTTTTTTTGTCCTGTCCATAATTAAGGTTCATATTCAAAAATATCTAACTTTCACAAATCTGAGCTCATCATAGATGGGGCCCTGTTGTGACAGCTGCCATCCCTTAATTGCTGGGTGTCCTTTTAAAAGACTGAGAAACCAGATCATGCCGAAGAAGAGCATTTAGGGACCTTAGGCTGAGTATTTTATGGCCGACAAATAACTGTTTTCAGTATTTAGCAACAGGTATGTATCTTCTACTCCACAGAGGCTGGAAAACTGTATTGTCATTTGCCACTTAACACCTTTCTATAAAAAGGTGGTATATACTATATAAAAAAATAAACCATATTTATAAGAATATGTTATATGGATCATTATATGGATGCTATTTACTGCATATGGAATAACTAATAGTCTGCCCCAAAACCAATTTACTACCCAGAGTTTATGGTACATCCCTTATTTTTCTTCTTTGTGTCTCATTCTTTTTCTTACCAATTGTCATGATGTAGTGGCGTGCGGTGGGAAAAGCGTGCATTAGAATTAGACTTCTATTCACATCCCACTTTCACTATAAACAAACTATATAATTTTTGCCAAATTATTTAACTTCTTTATAATTCAATGTTATCCTCCATGAAATAGGGCTTATGAAATTTAGAGGCAAAGAACAGGAGACATCCAGCACAGTATCTGGTGCACAGCAGTCACCCCTAAAATGGGAACTATTCTACTGATTCGAGAATTAGGAGATTACTAAAGTAGGTACTTTTCACCATGGGGTTGGGCCTTAGGATGTCCAAGAATCCCTGAAAATTGCATGTAAAGTAGGTTTTTGTGCATAAACACTCCTCGGGTGAGAGGGTCTACAACATCTGTAAGATTCTGAAAGGGTGTTTTGAACTTAAAGCAGTTAAGAGAAAATGTGGTTGAAGAAAAGTTGGCAAAAAGAGGAGAAGAAATGACATGGAAAGAGAAAAGGATGAACAGGCAGTTAGAACAGCAATTAAACAGGAATCGTATCATAACTTTAAACAGGGGAACCAATTAGCTGAGAATTTTCAGAGAAAGAAGACCATAGCATTGGCATGGTCTTAAAGAGAAGGCAGAGCTGGCAGAAATGAGTAGATAAGGTTAGGCAGAATCAGGAAAGCCAAGCAGAAAACAGTACAGTTTGTAATGGGGTCTGCAGTGAGGGCGGTGGTTCTTAAGGTTCCGGGGAAGCTATTTCAAATTGCTTCTGTTTTATCTTTCTTTTTTACTCAAATCCGTTTACACAGTTCAGTTGACTGGATTATGTGTTTTACATTGATATTTCTACCCCATTTTGAGACATTTAAGCCATCTCATTACTGATATATTACCATATTGTCTGATATTACCTATTCTTAATAACTTTAATTAGGGTTTGATGAAGCTTATTCAAAGCGGTCTTCTCTACACAGGTTAAGTGTTTAGATTTGCATTTCAATTTCTATTCCCTCTGACAATTGATGATTTGATTCTCTTGAACATTGTCAGAATGGGAAAAAAATGTTAGTGATGGTTTTCTAGAAGAGCAAACTAATCAGCTCTCTATGAAAAAGGAGAACTTAGTGATAATCAAAATTATATGTTACTTTGAGAGGAATGTAAATAAGAGAAATTCTATTTGAATTTATTGTCATTAGTAAATCATCAAAAATTGTCATCAAAACATAACTTAGGATAACACTAAATGTAAAAAGAAAACAGAAATGTTGATGAAACAATAACAAACACAAATTCTGCAAATGTAAATTTCCCCCAAGTATTAAATTAAGCTATAAGAGGAATCTTGGAATCAATATGCTTGTTGAATATGTTGAAAATGAGTATTCAACAACCAGGTTCTGCAAGTTTACTCTGTGCCAAGCACAACTTATAGGAATCATGTTTTAACTTCACAATAACTCATTTACTGATTTTACAAATGAACAAATGGCAGCTTGGAAGGTTTTATATGACTTCCCAGGGCTGTACAACCACAAATACTATTCACCAAGGGCCTACCATGTGCTAGACTTTTCATCCACTGTCTTTATCCTCATACCCACAATGTAAGAGAAGCTTTATTGTTATTATTCATAGCTACAAATGACAGCTAAGGTCAAGATAAGTTGAATAACTTGGTTATATAGATCAAATGGAGATATAAAAGTCAGAAGAACCCTTGTCTCTTGACCTCAGATTCAATTCTCTTCTACTTTGTCATATCTGTTCACTTACTTATTCTCAGAACAATATTTATTGTGTACCTACTATTTGCCAGGCATTTTATTAAATATTGTACATATGATTATGATAAACAAAAGAGTCTTTTTCTAATGGAGTTTATAGAAGATTATGATAAACAGATTTTATTTTATTTTTAAATTTATTTATTTTTTAGAGAGAAAGGAAGGAGAAAGGGAGAGACACACTGATGGGTTGCCTCTCACACACTCCCAACAAGAGACCTGGCCTGAAACCCAGGCATGTGCCCTGACCTGGAATCCAACCAGAGACCTTTGATTCATGGGACAACACCCAACCCCTGATCCGCACCAGTCAGGGTGAAACAGATTTTAAATAAGTGAGCAAACAAAGACTATAAAGAAAAGAAAACAACTTAGTAAAGAAAGGAAGTGATTAGAGAGGACTTCTATAAGAATCAGTTGTGAACAGAGAAAATGTGTTCTGGCTGGACAGAAGGGCATACAGAAAGGCTCTGAGATGGGAAAGAGACTGGATTTATTAACTCCAGTTAATAATGATCAAAGATTTTTTTGTATAGAGGATAATATGTGCTTATATTAGAGATCACATAAATATATTTACTAACAAGTTTATTTAATAGTAAGAAAAAATACATATATGCTTTAAAAAATGGGAGTTTTATACAAGAATCCCTCTTTCTAGCAGTGATATGCTATAGCTGCTTGGCACTTTTAGAGAAATCATACGCTTTCTAAATTGCCATAGTCCTTCGCAGAATGCTTCCCATTTTTCTTATCTGCAGTCATTTGAATCTGTAACCCTTAAACTTGATTATTAACCATCTCTAATATTCAGTATTTATTTTAAGCTGAATTTAGCATAACAAACCACTGCATTTTTTCCCATTTGCCAACCCACTCTTTTGGTGGGTGCTCCATAATGAACATCCCACAGGCTTCACCATGAAGCGCTCTGCTCACTTATTAGTTTTCTTCCACATGGCCAAACATGCCAACCAAAATGCAGTGTCCTCCTGACAGGCCTGGGCAGTCTCAGAGAAATGGGAAGCAGAAGAGGTGATTTCTGAGCCTTATGCTAGTCTTTCCTTCCTCATCATATTCACTATAGCAATTTCTTTTCACTTTTCTACCTATACCCAATATACTTCCCACCTATGATTTCTTTTCCCATATAAATAATGGATCTGAATGCAAGGGAAAGCCAAGCAAAGAGCAACAGCCAGACTAGATTCAAAAGACCCACTTCTGAATGCTCACTCTTCATATCCTGAGTATTTCATATGAAATATATAAAATATAATTTATATATTATATGTATATTAAATGATGTATATAACAATGTGTAAAAATAATCTATAAATGCTTATAAAATAAAATGTAATATATAAAGTAGTCTATACAGAATATAACAGACTTTATATAGAGTGTGATTATAAGACTCTAATAAATATTATATTTTATATAGACTATTTTATATGTATTATAGGTAGACTTTATATAGAGCTTTTTTTATTAAAACAGTGACACTAAGTTTGCATGAAAACTTGAGTCAGTGTATTTACTTTTTGAGTTTCAGTTTCTGCAGACAAATTTGTCAGTACTTTTCAGCTACTGTCTTCATCCTCATAACCACAATGTAAGAGAAGCCTTATTGTTATTATTCATATTTACAAATGACAACTAAGGTCAAGATAAGTTAAATAACTTGGTATGTAGATAGAAAGAAGATACAGTAGTTAGAAGAATCTATGTCTCGGGACCTCAAATTTAATTCTCTTCTAACAAAACAGGCATCATTTTAGACTTTCTAGAGTATGTTTACAAAAGACAAAACTATCCACACAAGTTTCTCAAGTTTCAAGAAGGGATGTTTAAAGACATTAGGGCCTCATATTTTAATAACTATGAACACAGTACAATAGAACCATTTTTGAAGGATTTGCCACATAATGTTATTTTAAGAGATTGTAGATATGTATAGTTGTATCTTTTTTGTCTTTTTCTATGCCCTATATTGTTTTTATGCCAAATACTATATCAAAATTGTGTCTATTAAGAGATATACTATAGTTGCTATTAATATAAATACTAAAGTCAAATGTTTATTGAGAACTATTTGTGTCAAACTCTATACTAAAAATTTACATATACTATTTCAATAATAATCACAACTAATGTTATTAACCTCATTTCACAGATGAAGCCTTAAATTATCCAAGGTTTCACAGCAAAGAGACAGCAGGGATGGGATTATAACTTAATATATTAGGCCTTTATGACTTTGAATCCTGGAGATTTAAAAATACCAAATTTCATCAACTCCTATTGAGTTCATCAGACTACCTGTATAAATACAGAGTGTGACACAAAAGTAGGTTTACAGGTGTAAGTACATGGAACACAGAGTTTATTCTTATACTATTATTTAATAATTACTGTATTATTTTCCATAGAAACAACTGTAAATCTACTTTTGCCTCCCCCTGTATAAACAACTGGCACGTGGATTTAGCTTACATAGCTTTACTAGGTCTGGCATGCTACATTCTAAACCCAGAACTTGGGGCATTGCATTTGCCTGAAATCTATTAAAATATGGTTGATACCTATGGTGTTGGAGTCAAGCTTGTCTCTTAAGTCTCAGTTTTTTCAAGCGAAATAATATTATAATTTGGTCTTAGTGAGGATTAAATGAGATAAAATAAAGGCTTTGGCACACAAGAATCACTCAATGGTGTCTGTGGCTACATTAATTACAAAGACACAGTAAAAAGTGCTACCTGAACCCAGACTCCCTGATATCCATCTTTCTTGAAATATTCTATATTAAGGGACTTAAAACAATGTGTATTTGTATGGAAGAAAACAATTTTTGATATATGATTATTGTTATAAAACTAAGATTTATAAAGTGCCTGCAATGGTCTAGATCATTTATAAGACATTTTATTGAATATATTTTATTTAATCCTCATAGCATTTTTGCTAAATGGTGTTGTTATTGTATCCATTTTTGAGGATGAGAAGTTGAAGGCTTGGAAACGTAGGCATTTTCCCCAGGAATACAAAGCTAGCGTGAGGGGTTAGACCTAACTCAGATAAATTGGAACATCTCGGCTCTTTCCACCAACCACACTGAAAGCTTAAAGTTCACTGCTTTTGAGTCTTCCTAGTTAAAATTGGAAATAACTATGAAGGGTTAGGAAACAAAACATTTCTTTTGCTTAAGATTCTGTAAAAAAATATTATACAATACACTAAGGCATTTCTCTACTATATTTTGTAGTATTCATATTTCAGAATTGGTCTTGAGCATACAGAAGGCCATAGTTTACTTTTTAATAAATAAAAAATAGTCAATATGCATTTGGGCAATGTTTTTCCTCTGAAAATTTTCCAAAATTTAGCAGTTCTTTAGTATGATGGCATGCATTTTTCAAGATAATAAGTAATTATTAATATTTTTATTATGTTGACTTTGCTATTTATGGTATGGTTCTTTTTAGAATTTGCAGGTGAAAGAGTATGGCTTTAATTATACATCGTATCTATCTTTTAGCTGACAGAGTCTCAGTTAAGTTTTCACAGGCTTCTCTGTTTCATTATTCACTCATTCACTGAGTATTAATGGGTGCTTCCTACGTGCCAGGTGTCGTGCTAAGGGAATGAACAGAAGAGCATCCACGGCCTTGCTCTGGTGTAGCTGACAGCCCAGTAGGGGACACAGGCATCACATAAATGAAAATTGGCAACACATATAAGTTCCATGATGGAGAGATTCACGGTGTTGTGAGAGAGCCTGACAAGAGAATTTAACCTTGTGTGGAGGTCTGAGATGGCTTTGCTGAAGAGATGACATTTGAACCTAGGTCTGAGGAATGAGTAAGAGTTGGCCAAGCAAACAGGGAAGAATGAGTTCCTTTCATGATAGCAGCATATTCCAGGTCTTCTTATGATTTCATTCATGCTGAACAGATATCATATGTTGAAACATAACCCTCAATAGAACTGAACCCCTGGGTTCTAAATTATGAAAAGGACCCACTATAGAATTATAAATGAGCAGCAAAGTCATAAAAAGTCTTTGCTTCCTACATATCTTTACACACACACACACACGTGATTTTTTACCATACTATTATAGAAATGATGATAAAGCGTTTCCCTTTACATATAAGACAACTATACTGCATGCTTTGCAATTGTGGAGAAATGTGTGCAAGCGTTAACCATGGGGAATTCATTAAAGGCCTCAGGAATTACTACAGTGTGCCAGGAATTGTGCTTGGCTTTAGAGATTCAAAATAATATGAGATAGTGCCTAATAAATTAGGGATAAAGTATCTTATATGAGTAAGCATGCAGTTGAAAAACCCTGTACCACTAACATAGGGATCTATTGCTTTGTTGTGTAACTGTACAGATGAATGTGAACATAGCTATGTTTGATTATGCTCTGTTACTGACCCAACAAAGAGATAGTGCAGAATCCCTTTTAATTTGAAGTAAATAGCCCCTGAAAATTCCATCTCTCCCTCTCTGCCTCCCTTTCTCTCTGTTGTACACGCTGTCAATGGCAGAGCTGGGAGATTAAGACCCAGGATTGGTTCTCCAGCCCTGCTACTGTCTCAGTGAGTTTTCATGGGGAACCCCCTCCTGTACCAGCGCCAAGAACAAGAAAACAAATGCTGTACCGCTCTGCATAGGCAATGCGGCTTCTCAGGAGACTTGATATTTAAATGGCTTCAAAACAATAAGGGAGTATTTTAGAAATCCATTGAAAGCTAAATAGTACTAGACAGTTGTTATTATAAACCTAAAGGTAAAAATTATTTTCAAGTTACCCTGGCATACTTTTGTTCTCCAACAATTTACCATTTGTGCTGAGCTGAGCTTTTCTCAAAACAAAAAACCTTGTGACATAATTATTCAGATATAATCTCTAAGAAATCTGCATACAAAAAAAAGGCTTTGGTACTTTTTATTTCAAAACCCACTCATGCATCACAAAGAAAATGCTCTTCCTCTGAGGAGGTTTTGTCATGAATAGGTTAGGAAAAGAAACACTCAGGTGGATTTACTTAATAATTGATAGTGGAAATAGAGTCTTAATGAAATTTCCATCTTCCTGAAACCTGAACTCTTTATTACTTTTTATTATTACCTAACACTGATGTGCAGTTACCTGACACAGCCCAGCTGAAACTCATATTAACGATGTAAATTGTCTGTGTTGGGAGTTTTTTCAGTCCTAATCTATCTCTGTTAATCTCAAATAAAACCACATAAGCAGTGGTAAAGAGAAAATTACCAAGCTAGAAACATATGTTCTTGTTCAATACATTATAAATTAAATGAATATTTGATTTCCAGTTTCAGAGACCAATTAATAAATGGTAATATTTCATTGAAACAGATTGTGTATTCTTGTAGGTGTTCAGTGGAGTCACCTAAATTTCAAACCATCACCTCGAAAGTGTCTAAATTTACACTTTTATTAAAACTTTCCAAAAATAATCATTTGTAGAATTATAATATTTGGCAAGGATTCTCAAATATTAGGGCCATTCCCATTCCAACACTTGTTTACTTTATAAATCTGAAGATACTCAAGCCCAGAAAGAAATGAACTTCAATTGCCTAATGTTCTAGAGTTGCCAGATCAGAGACTATAAAAACAAGCAGTGTCCTTAGAAACCCATAATCTCAATGAAGTGACAACCTCCATGACAGACAAGTAAAATCATCTGTCTTCGGCTGCCAATCTGCCAAGGACGGGGAACGGCAAACTGCTCCTAAATTGTGCACTCCATTTTCGAACAATGCTATTTGTAACTTTTATTTATTGGCCCCTGTTCTGCCCTCTGAAATCACACTAATTCTTTTGTTTTTTCCACAACTGTCTTTCAAATCTGACTGCAGCACAGCTGACCCTTAGGAAGTCTCTCCTGCCCATCCTTCACACTTTTCCCCAGTCTTCATATGAACTTTCCTTCAAACTTTACATCTTCTGCTATTTCTTTTTGGGGGATTGTATTCTATCAATTTCCTTTAAAAATGTGATATCAAGGGTAGAAGACTATAATAACTTGATTTTGAACTTATTGGACACAACAGAGTTCATTGTGGACCCTAAAATTTATATTATCACAATTATATGAATTTTACAATATAATAATATTGTGATACTATAATATCTTATTTTATTTTAATGTTATCATATTTGTAGCATTTCTCTGAAGCTGATTTTAGATACTGTAAAGTCTTATTACTAATGATACTATCCACATTATAAGCACATCTTATAAAATTCATTTATTACATTTTTCTAGGGGGTTGAAACATTTGCAATGAGCTAGAAAGGATAAATTTAGAAACAGTAAGCAATTAATGCCATCAAGGATTGTAATACTTTAATATAATTGAAATCACTCTACAGCAATGAATAAAGTAGCAATTATACAATTTCCTCAGTCCGGGGAAACAGAGCCTTTGTAAGGGCCAGATTATTGAAGATTCCTTCCTAACAAGTAGGTCAGACATTAGCTGGAGGCATCTTGAAGTATGGCAAACACTCGGTACCATTATGTGAAAACGCTGCTGCTGTAAGGATACCATACATTTCTAAAGAAGATGCCAGGGTTTATTACCATATTACTCACAAATGATTACTCTCTCCTCATTAAGGAATGATGAATAAATAAAGTTAATTGAGCGCTTACTTTATGCCAGTCACTGTGCTAAGTCCTCTTCATGTATTGTCTCTTCTATTTCTTAAAATGTTTTAAATTATATAATACCATTAAACCCTTTTACAGATGAGGAAGAATAAAGTTTATAGAAAATAATTTGCTAATGACAGTAATTCTAGTTAGTGATAAAGATAGGACTTGAACTAGGTATGTCGGACACTCAAACTCTTAACTACTTTGTATCATTCATGCATTACTTAGTTACTTAATTAATTAAAACAAATTTGTCCACTAGTATCAACAAGGCTCAAAACATGTTAATATAACTGGTAAGTGCTGGGTCTTACATGCAAGAATTTTGAACTTCTGACCTCAAGACCAATGGCTCTTTTGTGCTGCTGTGGCCAATTTGAGACCCCAGTGTTCTAAACTACATATCACATTTAGCTCTATTTGGACTTCATATTGTGGAATTCAGAGAAACTAACATGTAGTTTGGCCTCTATTTCTCCCCCCATGACTTAGGCTAAAGAGCACAGTTTCCCATTGCAGTGTTTCTATTGGCAGAGGGTAGTGAAAATGTGTCCTTGTAATGTAATTGGAAAAGTCCCTATCACAACTATACATTTTTGGAAGGTCTGTTTCCAAGTTAAAAATTAATGCAAATTTTATATCTTACTACATAATATATAGTTGTTTTATTTCTACGTGTTTTTAATCCAGTTTCTTAAGCAAATGGCAGCCTTGGAAAGAAACAGCATGTGATTTTTTATGCCCTGGTTACTGCCGTGTAACCGTAGGACGTGCATGTCTCAGTTTGAGAATAAGGGTGGCAAGAAGTTCATTCAGAATTTATTAATTCATTCATTAAAAATACTTGTTACGTACCCACTCTATGCAAAGATAATACAGACAGGATATGGAGATAAATAATCCATACTATCTGCCCAAGAGAACCCTAACAGGGGAGACAGCCCAGCCAATAATTCTAACGTTTACCGACCCTCTACCACTGAATACTGTCGCAGTAAGTCTTCGAGCTATTAATAAAATATTAACACATTATTGTTATCTAGCTTTGTTTCAAAAACTTCTGTGGGCCATTTCCAGGCAGTGAATAAGTACTGATGCCACAGAGGCAAACGCCATTTCCCACTTGCTCTCTTACTGAGGTTCTCTCTGGGTTTTTGCTTTGACTGTGTCTCCTATAAGCATCTTTGTATGGGAGGGTAGAAGTCTGAGACAGCAGCTTAAATAAAACCTTTGCGTTACAGCATTTAATATATTTATTCAACATGTTCACCTCTAGGCTCCAGTGTCGCTTACTTGTGACATCATTTTCCATATATCTTTCCATCATAATTATAATTCATTGATTATTAATACCCAATACTTCTAATTGATCAATATTAAGGAGTCCCACTGTTATACTCAACTAGCTTACTCCTTTTTTAGTGGTCTCATCTATCTTTACCATCCTGTCATGAAATTTCAAGGTCATTGTCTATTTTGAATTGCTTCTAATATATTGTTAGGATTCTTTATATGGTTTCTCAAAGTTCTTTTAAATAGTTCAGCTATTTTTGCTCCTTTAAAACTGTTGCATTTATGATGTATATAGTCTCAAAAGCTCACAGAAGCATTAAATAGCCACTCACAAACACAAATAGTTTTTACAATTTTATATATTATTACATTAAAAGATACAAAACATATTAATAACATGTATTGAATTCCTGGCCTAGTTTTAGCAATACTGTATAAATAAATGTCAGAAATACATGGAGATTTTATAAACACCAACCTTAACATGTCACTTACTAATAACATTTATAAATTAATATTTATGATATTGAAGTGGTTGCTATATGTTTAATTGTTAAGTGGCAAGGATGGCATCTGAAAACCATACCAGCCAAAACCTGGAAAAACATGACTGATCATTTTACATGCAGAGAAAAGCAAGGCAATGTGAAATAGCTGCTTGATAAAGTTATAAGCAACTTATTAAAGAGGCTATAAGACTATTTTTCCTCATAGAAAAGAATTTGAAAGAATTTATGTAGGTTTACTGGAGAAGGTAGCATTTTAACTGAACCTAAAAGAGGGGTGAGTAAACTTTTCCTGTAAAGGGTCCTCTTTAAAACTCTGTGGACCAAGAGGAAAAAATCGAGGATATTATGTAGGCACTTATATGACCATTTCAAAAGCAACTTTTTAATGCAATTTTCAGCTTGTGGACTAGACAAAAAAGAAGGGAAGGAAGGAGGGAGGGACGGAAGGAGGGAGGGAGGGAGGAAGGAAGGAAGGAAGGAAGGAAGGAAGGAAGGAAGGAAGGAAGGAAGGAAGGAAGGAAGAAGGAAAGAAAAGGAGAAAGGTGGGTGAAAGGCCACATTTGGCATCAGGCACTAGTTTGTTGACCCCTGGCTTAAAGTATGCCTGAGATTTGAAATCATAAATTGGAGGGAAAGAATGTTCTGGCCTGAGAAAAAGCAAAAGCACAGAGATGTGTTTTCTTTAAGTGTGAACAGGGAGAGAAGAAAGTATCAATAAAGCTGCAAATATATTAGAAACTAGATCATGGAGGGCTTAACATTATATGTTAAAGTTTAGTTTATAGGAAAATTATAAGTTTATAATAGGTAATTTATTAGTAGAATTTATTGAATACTTAGGATAGGCCAATTATACGCTGTCTGGAGTTTGACTCCAGACTTTATATTCTAACCTCTGTGATATGCTCAGTATGAACTCCCTGATAAGCACTTGTTTCTTCAATGCCTGCTACAAGCTAACTAAGGATATGACAATACATATTAACACAGTTCTCGTTCATCGGTTGTTTATTGTCTTATATACCATAAACCATGAAAAACGATATCAATATGAAGAATTTGTACATTGTGGAAACAAAATTTAGGAATGAACCATCATAGATTTACAAAGAAAATCATCATATTGTGAAAGCCTCATATGTAATAATAGTTACAGTGTTTTACTATATACATTATGTATGACTATCCCTCCAAAAAAACACTCAAATACTCACACACACAAATACATACATGCTTGTCAGAGTCCCAGTTGAGAATGGAGTTAGCTAAGGAGACTGGAACTAAGTCAAGAAACTGCAATTCTATCAGCAGCTTGGGCCAGGTCCTACTTAAGCAATCCACATGGTACCATGTGACATCAGTTAGATACATAGACAGAGATTCTCCATTTTTGCTTGGGACCAGGAGCCTCTCGACTCTGAGAAACCATGATGGAAGTCCCTCTGTATTTTTCATGCATGTTTTGCTCTACTCATTGAGTTGACAAACTAGTCCTTGTCCACCTGGATCGCAATAATGGCATATCCTTTAATTAAACCCCTAGATATTTCATGGTGTTTAGAAACCACTCATTTATGTCTTTCTAGAATTAAATGTGCTCATTAACCTTGGAAAAATAAATGATTGATATGAGTTGAAAGGTCAAATTCTCTTACTGGAGCTACTATAAAGAACACAAGGACAAAATCAAGGGGGAGGGTAGAGATGGGGGAGGGAGGTGGGACTGGCTGGGGTGGAGTGGAGGGAAGGGGAGAAAATGCAGACAATTGTAACTAAATAAAAATAAATAAATAATTTTTAAATAAATAAATAATTAAATCTTTTTAAAAAATGAAAAAAAAAAACATTTCCCTGAAAATATACATTCTCTTGGAGTTACCAGAAACTCTTATTGTGACCTTATTTAGTAAAGAGGACAGAGAGCTGGAAGCAACCAATACTGTTGCACATTCCAACCTTGTTCAATGCATAATGAAAACTTACAAATTGACTTAGATCTTTTGCAAGGCTAGTCACTCTCTAGGAGATAAAGTGAGTTTTCTCAGGTTTCACCCACCTGAAAAGAGCAATGTCCTCTTTAAGTTTCCTAGTCATAGATGTGAACAGAGTATAACCAGTATAACACATGCTCATTAAAACTGCCACAGAGTTGTTCCCCTGTTCCATGGGGAAATTAAAAATAATACAGATTATAAAAACTTCAATAAACATAACTCAATCAACCAGAGGCAATACCTAGTAATACAATAGGGATTCTTGTTAAAATAAATTTCTCAGACATAGATTGGTTTTGCTAAAACATAGCAGAAAACTTCTACTAATTGTAAAGGCCATGAGTGAAATATGAATAGGCAAACTGGTAATAATTTTTAGAAATTAATGTATTAACACCTCAAAGTATATATACAAGGTTTGTCCAAGAGGTACCCAGCCATGTAATATGAAAAATAGAGACATTTATTGAAGAATATGTAAGATACAAGAAACATTGTACATAGGACAATGACACCTCAGTCCCCTTCAAAGTAAGCACCTTGGGACCTCACACAGTTCTGCCAATCACCATCAGCTACCCTGTTATATTTTTCTGAATCTCATTGACAGTCTGAAATCTCTTCCCTGTCAAAGGTTATTTTAGTTTTGAGAAAAACCAGAAGTCACAGGGCACCAAGTCTGGGCTATAGTGGGGCTGAGTCACCTGGGTGATTTCATATTTTGCCAAAAAGTCCTTGATAAGACATAATGCATGATCTGGTGTATTGTTGTGATGAAGCTGCCAATCACCAGTTGCCCACAGCTGTGGCCTTCTGAATCATGGGAACAGTTTCCCTGGAGGAATGTTCAAGCATAAGACAAAACTTGATGCAGATTCGTTGCTCTACTTCCTCAGTCATTTTGAATGTGATGGCCACACAGTACACAGGCTCACTCAATGGCGTCTACCACCCCCACTGACTAGTACAATGAAGTCGTCATTGTTCATGAATGTGCATTCCAGTCCACTCTCCTTGGCTGCCAGGTTACATTTATGTCAGACAACCTGTAGTTATATTAACAATGGCTGGACATTTTCTGGACAGGCCTCATATATCAACTAATTTATACATATAAGATTGTTATTTTTCTTATAAGCCCTAGTAGCTAAAGTAGGAGCTCTTAGCCTGAAGGCCCTGGGAACAGGCTTAAACAAGTTGCAGTCAGAGAGACCTAGCCTTTCACTCTGTTACTTAACTAAGGCAGAAAATATTTTCTGGGACATGATTTTTGCAAATAGTTTCTGCTAAATTGTTCAATATGATGTCTAAAACAAAATCAATAGTCTGAATGATCACTGGTTAAGGATACTCTGAGCCAGCTGGCTGCCCTGTTTGATTTAATAAATTTGGAAGGTAAGCTGGTCTAGCATTACTTGATAAAGATCACTGTGAAAACACAGGGAGGGCAGTTCTTAGAGTTATTAAAATATTTCAAAGGAGAAATTCCATTAGCTCAGGGGTTTCTCTTAGTAATAGCTAGGGCTGTGTAGAGTTTCAAGTTTTAATTGCATACATAATTTTTTCTCTCATTGCACTCCATAAATTAGTTTTTAATTCTCAAACTGTAATCATTCTTTCATCTGAAACTTCCCCAAATGCCCATAATTTGAACACTATGCTTCACCTTGTTAAATTGTTTCAGCATAACAGTAAACAGATATTGAAATCTCCGGTATGTTACTTACTGCTTTACCATTTGCTTAGTGCTACTCCAGCCTTTTGGTTATTTACTCTCCATTTTACCGCAATAGCAAGAAAATAGTTGCCTGCTGCTGTGGACTTTAAGTTAAGCCAGTGTCCCCGTAGTCCTAAAACACGTCTGTGGCTTCCAGTGAACATGTGTAGATGGTATAGTTGTTTCTGCTGCCCTGTCTCTCGGAGTTATGAAAGTGTAACACAAATGAAAGAGGCATTCTGGCAGTAGAAATGACCCTGCCCATGTAATAAAATATTGACAAAAATACACCACTTCACAAGCCCACATGCATGTTCTGCCTTTTCTTGCAAAAGCACAGTATATAGCTAAGTTGGAAATCTTTCAGTTAATTGCATAATTCAAAAGTGTATATTGTGTACCTATTGTACATAATGCATTACAAGGGTCGTGATGGATACAGAGCAAGATTCAGAGACAAAAGTTAATCATAAGGGCCTCATAATCAATTTGTTAAAAAAAAAAAAGCATATGCACTGCCTACAAGAGACCCTCCTCAGAAAAAAAGACCTACACAGACTAAAAGTGAAGGCATGGAAAAATATGCCAAGCAAATGGACAGGAAAAAAAAAAGATGGGGTAGCAATATTTATATCAGACAAAATAGACTTCAAAACAAAAGCCATAAAAAGAAACACTGAAAGATACTTCATAATACTCAAGGGAAGAATCTGTCAAGACATAAACATTGTTAAAATATATGCAGCCAACATAGGAGCACCCACATATATGAGGAAAATCTTGAAGGACTTCCAGAAAGATATAGACAGCAACACACTTATATTAGGGGATTTTAATACCCCACTGTCAAAAATGAACAGATCTTCCAGACAAAATGTCAATGAAGATATTGCAGCACTGAACAATGTCCTAGATCAAATGAACTTAACTGATATATATAGAACCTTTCAGCCCAAAGAAGCAAAATACACATTCTTTTCAAATGCATATAGAACAGTTTTAAAATAGGCCATATAACAGGACATAAAACAAGACTCAACAAATTCAAGAAAATTGATATCATATCAAGCATTTTCTCAGACCACAAGGGCCTGAAGCTAGAAACCAACCACAAGAGAAAAACAAAAACATGCAAATTCATGGAGATTGGATAGCATGCTATTAAACAATGAATGGGTTAATAATGAGATCATGGAAGAAATCAAAATATTTGTGGAAACAAATGAAATTGAGCACACAACAGTCCAAAACTTATGGGACCCAGGAAAGGCAGTCCTGAGAGGGAAGTTGATAGTGATACATACAGGCCTACATAAAAAAGACAGAAATATTTCAAATAAACAACCTAACCCTACATCCACAAGAACTGGAGGAAAAACAACAAACAAAGCCCAGAGCAAGTAGAAGGAAGGAAATAACCAAGATATGACATACAGACTAAAAGAACAATCCAAAGGATCAATAAATACAGGAGTCGGTTCTTTGAAAAGATGAACAAAATCAACAAGCCTTTTTTTCATGAAGAAAAAATTAGAGGACCCAAGTAAACAAAGTCAGAAATGAAAGAGGTGAGATTACAACTGATACCACAGAAATACAAAGAATTGTAAGAAATCATTGCAAACAGCTATATGCCAAGATATTTGAAAACCTAGATGAAATGGACAAATTTCTAGAAAAATATAATCTTCCAAAACTGAATGAAGAAGAAGCAGAAAACCTGAACAGACCAATAACAGCAAAGGAAATTGAAGCAGTCATCAAAAAAGTCCCAACACACAAAAGCCCTGGACCAGATGGTTTCATAGGAGAATTTTATAAAACATTTAAGGAAGAGCTAACCCCTATCCTTCTCAGACAATTCCAAAACACCTCAAAAGAGGAAAGACTCCAAAACTCTTTTTACGAAGCTAGCATCATCCCAATTCCAAAACCAGATAAAGACAAAACAAAGAAAGAAAACTACAGGCCAATATCACTGATGAACATAGATGCTAAAATCCTCAACAAAATATCATCACACCACATCCAGCAATACATTAAAAGGATCATACACCATGATCAAGTGGGACTCATCCCAGGGATGCAAAGATGGTACAATATATGCAAATCAATAAACATAAAACATCACATAAACAAAAGCAAAGATAAAAATCACATGATCATATTCAATAGATGTGGAAGGTACAGCACCCATTTATGATAAAAACCCTCAGCAAAGTGGGAATAGAGGGAGCATTCCTCAACATAATAAAGGCCATATATGAGAGACCTACAGCCAACATCATACTCAATGGGCAAAAAGTAAAAGCTTTCCCACCAAGATCAGGAACAAGACAAGGATGTCCACTTACAGCACTTCTATTCAATATAGTATTGGAATCCCCAGCTACAGAGATCAGACAAGAAAAAGAAATAAAAGGCATCCAAATTGCAAAAGAGGGAATAAAACACTCACTGTTTGCAGATGATATGATAGTGTACATAAAAAATCCTATAGACTCCACCAAAAATCTATTTGACCTAGTAAGTGAATTTGGCAAAACAGCAGGATTCAAAATCAATATTCAGAAATTGAAGGTATTCTTATACACCAACAATGAAATATCAGATCAGAAATCAGGAGCAAAATCCCATTTGCTAAAGCAACAACAACAAAAAGTACCTAGGAATACCTAAACAAGGTAGGTAAAAGACCTGTACTCCTAAACTACACAACACTGAAGAAAGAAATTAAGGAAGACACAAATAAATGGAAGCATATACCATGTTCATGGATTAGAAGATAAACATCATCAAAGTGTCTGTACTACCCAAGCAATGTTTAGATTCAACTCAATCCTTATTAAAATACCGATGACATATTTCACAGATATAGAACAAACATTTCAAAAATTTGTATGGGCCATAAATGACCCCAAATAGCTGCAGCAAATTTGAGAAAGAAAAACAAAGCAGTAGGGATCACAATGCCTGATATCAAACTATATTACAAGGCCACTATAATCAGAACAGTCTGGCACTGTCATAGGAACAGATACATATACCAATGGAACAGGATAGAGAGCCCAGAATAAAACCCAGGTCTCTGTGGTCAATTAATATTCTACAAAGGGGGAAGAACCATAAAATGGAGTAAAAATAGCCTCTTCAACAAATGGTGTTGGAAGATCTGGACAGCTACATGCAAAAAAAGTGAAACTCAATCACCAACTTACACCATATACAAAAATAAATTCAAAGTGGATAAAAGACTTAAATATAAGTCAGGACATCATAAAAGTCCTACAGGAGAACATGGGCAGGAAAATCTCAGATATTTCACACAGCAATATTTTCTCCAATATATCCCCTAAAGCAAGGAACATAAAGGAAAGAATAAACAAATAGGACTTCATCAAATAAAAAGCTTCTGCAAGGCTAAAGAAACCAGCAGTAAAATGAAAAGGGAACCAACCATATGGGAAAATATATTTGCCAATGATACCTCAGACAAGGGTCTGATCTCCAAAATGCATAAAGAACTCACACAACTCCATTCCAGAAGATAAACAACCCAATTAAAAAGTGGGCAAAGGACCTGAACAGACACTTCTCCAAGGACATACAGAGGGCCCAGAGACATATGAAAAGATGCTCAGCATCACTAGCCATCAGAGAGATGCAAATTAAAATCACAATGAGATACCACTTCACACCAGTCAAAATGACCATAATAAACAAATCAACAAACAACAAGTGCTGGCGAGGATGTGGAGAAAAGGAAACCCTAGTGCACTGTTGGTGGGAATGCAGACGGGTGCAGCCACTGTGGAAAACAGTATGGAATTCCCTCAGGAAACTAAAATGGAGCTGCCTTTTGACCCAGCAATTCCACTGCTGGGATTATACCCTAAGAATCCTGAAACACCAAGTCAAAAGCACCTATGCACCCCAATGTTCATAGCAGCACAATTTACAATAGCCAAGTGCTGGAAGCAACCTAAGTGCCCACCAGTAAATGAGTGGATCAAAAAATGATGGTACATTTACACAATGGAACACTATGCAGCAGAAAGAAAGAAGGAGCTCCTACCTTTTGCGACAGCATGAATGGAACTAGAAAGCATTATGCTAAGTGAAATAAGCCAGGCAGTGAAAGATATATACCAGATGATCTCACCTATAAGTGGAACTTAATCAACAAAACAAACAAGCAAGCAAAATATAACCAATGAAATAAAGAACAAACTGACAGTAAGCAGATGGTAGGGAGGAGAGGAATAATGAGGGAAAATAGGAGGAAGGGCCATCCAGGAACATGTATAAAGGACACATGGACAAAGCCAAAGGGGGTAGGATGGAGGATGGGGGGTGGGGATGACTGGGGCAGGGGGGCATTGTGGAGTGCAAATGGAGACAACTATACTTGAATGACTATACAAAATAAATAAATAATTGAACTACAATAAAGTAATTAAAAATAAAAAAGAAAAGGAAAAAATTTAAAAATACAAAAAGTATATGCAAATGAGTATTAAATGGTATATAAAGCAAATGATGAAATATATAAAGGTACTGTGTTCTAGCTCAGTGCCTTATATATAGGGGATAGTCAATACACATTGATTATTGTGATTAATGTACTAGTGGAGTTGTGTATACAAATGAGTTCTTTTAGAGTCTAGATAGGAACCCTCACGGTAGAGTATTCAGGAAACTTAAACAGGTTTGTTAAGGTAAGGATCAGTAGGGTTTGAGACAGTGAACTTAATCAAGGCTCACCACCACCCCCTCCCTGCCCCATACTTAATACTTACCTGTTGAAACTTATTGGGTTCAGGAGTCTTTAGTTTAACTATAAGGATGTACTCTGCATGGCCTCATTGTCCTCCTTGCTTCTGAGCAAATAAAAGAAAATGACTGTGTGGGCTTCATTGAAACTGAAGTGGTTAAAAAATATGTTTAAGGTTTTCCAATTATGAAACTTATTTAGATGTTCCAGACTCTCTGATATTTTTCTCTGTCATATCTTAAAAGTGTGCTGTATTATTCTGAAATATAAGAAATAATACAAAGAGGTTCCACGTGCCCTTCACTTAATTTCCCCCAGTGGTAACATCTTGTATAACTGCAATATAGCAAACAGGATATTATCATTGATGGAGTCAATATGGAAAACATTTCCATGATAATTAGAATTTCTTAGGTTTCCCTTATGATCACTGTTCCTTCTCTCTTGTCCCAACACCTTCCTTAACCTCTGACAACTTCTAATATCATCTCTGTTTCTGTAATTCTGTGATTTCTAAACTGTTCTATAAATAGAATGATACAGTATGTACCCTTTGGTATTAGTTGTTTTTTCTCCCACTCAACATAGTTGCCTGGACATTTATCCCCATTTTGTATGTATTGATAGGTGCTTTTATTGCTGACTAGTATTCCATGGCACGGATGTATCACAGTTTGTTCAACCATTCATCTACTGAAGAACATCTGTGTTATTTCTGGGATTTGGCTGTTATAAATAAAGCTACTATAAAATTTCATGTACAAGATTTGTGTGAACATAAGTTTTCATTTCTCTGCAGTAAATTCCCAGGAATACAATTGCTTTATCACATGGTAGTTTCATGTTTATGTTTTAAGAAACCGCCAGACTGTTTCACAGAGTGGCTTTACCAGTTTACATTCTCACCAGCAATGTATGCGTGATTCAGTTCCTCTGAATTCTCTCGAGCTTTTGGTTTTCTCAGTGTTTCTTATTTCAGCCATTTTGATAGATGTGTAGTGATGGTTTATTGTGGTTTTATCTTACATTTCCCTAATAGCAAGATGAACATCTTTTCATGTTTTTTTGCCATCAGTATATCCTCTCAAGTATAGTATATGTTCATATCTTTCATCTATTCTCTAATTGAGTTGTTTGTTTCTTTCGATGTTCATCTTTTTGAGTTACACAGTCGAGACTAGTCCTTTGTTGGTTATGTGTTTGGTAAATATGTTCTCCCACTCTGCAGCTTGCTTTTGTCAAAGGCCTTTTTGCCTTTTGTCAAAGGCTTTTAGTTTTAAAGAAGTCCAAATTATCAGTTTTTCTTTTGATGGGTAATGACCATGGTGTCAAGTCTGAGAACTTTTGCCTAGTCTAGATCTTAAAGATTTTTCTCCTATGAAAAAAATTATAGCCTTATATTTTACATTTAAACCTGTTATACATTTCAAATTTTTTATATAAAGTGTGAGGTTCAGGTCAAGTTTACTTGTTTGGTTGGTAGGGTTTTTGCCTATGTAAGGGAAGTCCAATTACTTCATCTCCACTTGTTGAAAATGCTACCTTTCCTCCACTGAATGGCTTCTGTAACTTTGTAAAAATAAGCAGAGCATTTTTGTGTGGATCTGCTTCTGGCTTCCCTGTTCTGTTCCATTGATTTATTTATCTGCACCTCTCCTAATATCCCAGTAGCAATGTAATAAGTCTCAAAATCTTAGACTGATGCCTCCCACTTCATTAATTTCAAAATTGTTTTAACTACTCTATTTCCTTTGTTTTTTCATATAAATTTTGAATACTCTGGTCTATATTTACTTTAAAAAACACTGCTAAGATTTTGATAGGAATTATTTAAAACTGTATACCAATTTGAGGAGAATTGAATTTATTACTATTGAGTCTTTCAATCCATGAACATTTAAGTCTCTTCATATGTTTATAAATATTTATAAATTTGCATAAATATATAATTATAATTATAGTTATAAATCTTCTTTGGTTTCTTTCATCAGCATGGTGTAGTTTCCAGCATACAATTTCTGTACATGCTTTTTAGATTTACATTTACACTTAAGTATTTCATTTTGGAGTATGATTGGAAATGGCATTGCATTTTTAATTTTTGTTCACTGTAAGTATGTCATATATAATTAATTTTTGTATGTTTATCTTGTATTCTGTGACCTTAATGAATTCACTTATTAGTTAAGAAGTTTTTTGGCAGATTCCTTGGGATTATCTATGTAGACAATCATGTTATCTACTAACAGGGATAGTTTTATTTTTCCTTTCCCATCTGGATACCTTTTATTTTATTTTCTTGCCTTATTAAACTAGCCAGAATTTCTAGCATTATGTTGAATAAAAATTGTGTGAATAAACAGTTTTGCCTTTTCCTACTTAGAAGGAAATTATTCGATCTTTAACAATCTCTGGTATTTAAATCTTAGTATTATAGCTTTTATTTTTGTTTTTAATGTCTGTTTTCCTTACAGGTAAAGCAGAGGAAGGACCTTGAAATGTAGTATTTGTATTCATGGGCTTTGAGTTTGCTCAGGACTAGGTGTGATTTAACCCTCTGTTCCTTCCCAGTAGTGTTACCTCGGCAAGCTTCATAACCCCTCTAAGCCTCACTTTATTCAGCTGTAAAATGTGCATTGCATTTATTCATTACATAAATTTAAAATCAATATTTGTAAAACATTTTTCCTTTTTATTGAATTCATTGGGGTGATGTTGGTTAACAAATTTATGAAGGTTTCTGGTGCACAATTCCACAGCATATCATCTTTACACTGTATTGATGTCTCCTTCATAATAAAAGTATTTGCCTATCTTACAGAATTATGATAACTGAATGACATAAGACTGACAAAATACCTAGCACATGGTAGGAATTTCAATTTTAGCTATTATCACTGTTACTATTAGACTGCAAGTATCAAATGAAAACCTGTCTTATAATAACATAGTTAGATTGCTGATTCTCAATGGGCATGAGGAGAATAATATTATCCCCACCCCAAGGAACATTAGAAATGTCTGGAGACATTTTTGGTTGCTGCAGTTGGGGGGATGGGGAGGTCCTACTGGTGTCTACCAATAGAGGTCAAGGATGCTGTTAAACATCCTATAATGCACAGGACATCCTTCATAATAAATAATTATCTGCCCCCAAATTTTAATATAGCTAGGTTGAGAAAACCTGAATTAGATGGACAATAGATGTACTGTATATGTGGAAATATATGAAAAATACCTTACAGTTTACTAGTGAATCCTTTCTTCTCTTTAATCTTGGCCTAAACCCACCTTTTCCAGGATTCCTTCCAAATTGGCCCGTCCAAATTCAGAACTTGCCTTAGTCTGGCACCCTTTAAATAATATATAATTTATGCTTCTAGATTGCGATTAGGTTGCCAGACAGAGTGAATATTTATATTCTGAGGCTGCATATTCTTTGGGAATAACTCTACTTTTTTAGTATACATTGCTGATAGTCATTAAATACATTTAATAACTCATCTTTGATTTGGCTTTTTTTGGTCTTGAACTCTGGTTACTTTTAAAATACATGTTTTTCTTTATGCTTTTTTTTTCAGAAATTCTTCACAGTTAATGATGTAACAACTTGTCTGCCAATAAGATCCAGTAATGGTGCTAGAAAATTGTTCTTCAGATTGCAGTTTCTCACATGGGACTGCCAAAAGATAATGTAAAGATAAGCACTATGAAAGATGACACATTTGAACATTTTTTTAAATCTTAACTTTGGCTTACATATAAACTTACATATTAGTATTTGGGTCTAAGGGGCAATAAATTACAATAATTTCTTCTTCAAGATCAGATAGGAATTAACACATCAGCTTTCTAACCAGTCAAATGGATTAAAGAATAAGTTTAGATGTTTGGCAACATATAACTATTTCGTATTTCTCTTCCACTAATATAAGATGATTCAAGGAATAGTCAACAAAGCACATACTTACCTCATAAGCTACAAGGGCAATCAATCCCCCAACCCACAGGCTCTGCTTAAAGAGACAAGAAGACCACCCTACATAAGGAAAGAATTAAGTCTTGGAGAGAGAGGCCATAAATGTAAGATATTTCCAAATAAAAACATAAGAATGAGGTTCCTCCCAACCATTAATGTGGAAAATGACACTATAGACACCAGAACAGAAGACACAGAGGAAGTATATTCTAATGTAGGCAAAGTGATAGGGATTGTAAGGAATAAAGATGAAAGGATGTCCCAATGTTGAGTCCTCCTGATTGAGGTCTTAATTAATTGCCTACAACAGACCCTTCCTGTAAGACTCTAGAATTAAGAAGAGTGGAGGAGAGTGGGGAGGAAGGCAGCCAGGTAGTCCTAGGCAGAGAAGTTCTCTGGGGAAAGGTGGAGGGTTGAGAGTTGAATTGCACAGAGCAAAGACAAGCTCTGTCACTCAGTAGGATGTGTCAGGCTGGCCTATCAAAGCCCAGTGCAAACCTGGGCCTTTGGAGGAAAGTAAAATGAGTAGGTAATCAAAGAATCTGTAGGCTAACTCAGTGGGATTTTTTGGTTGCATTCATTTCAATTGATATATTGCTATCATTTGTATGAAAAATTCTTAAGAAGCAACTGAACGTGGTCAGTTTATTAAAAATTGCACCATGTGATGTGACATAATGAATTTTCATGATTAGTTTTTTGTTTGGCATTAAAATACTGAAGCCCTAAATCATCCAGGCCTGGAAACAAGAGAAAAACGTTTATCCAGACAGTGAGGAAAAGGGAATGTGAGAAACCAGCCAAGGCTAATTTTTCATGGATTAAAAACATGATGAGTGTCCAGCAACTAGCAAGGACCAGCAATCACATGACGTTGGCTCTGCTTGATAACACTTGGCAACAGCTGTAATGAGTGTCCTACAAACAGAATGATTCAGGTAAAAGCTGGAAAACTTTCAATGAAACATCTTTCCTCCGAGGAAGGTGAATGCTTTGTATACATTGAATCAATTCTTCATTTCTGTCTTTGGCTATGATTCTGGTTTTTGGATAATGCTGATTTTAGGCTATCTGCAGGAAATAATGTCACCTCATAAAATATTCTTGTTGTCAAATAGGAAAATGTACTAAATAAATGCTACTAAACATCAATTTGGAAATGAGACATTCTATGCATGGATTTCAAAATACCCGAAATCAAAGTAGGTACAAAAAGGAAGCTCTAATGAAATGAACATGGCTCTTCCAGCAAAGGTGAAATGAGCTTTTGTTGCACATTTTAAAGTGAAAAACAAAATTATTCTCATTAGTTGTGGGTAAACAGAGAACCCACATAGGGGGAATATTTGATAGCTTTTTATGGCAGCAAAATGTTTCCAAGAGCATTTCTGGCTTATGGATAAAAACTCATGGTGAAGGCAAGTTTCCTCTCAGATTACAAGAGAACAGCATGGTTTTCCAGCATCTTCTCAAATGTGAGCAACTTCAAATGTATAATATGATAAAGAAACAGACTATTTTGCTGATAGTTTTTTTTATCAGTGGTTACTTTGTACAAAATGAAATGGGAAGAATTCTAGGTCAAGATTTTCTATTTTTCATTAGGTAACAAAGAAAAAGAAGATGTAAATAGATCACTCTTGACCAAGTTATTATCTAAAAAGAATTAGTAGAAATCGTGATTCGGATGTACCTGTCAAGGCGGCATTTCTGACCCTGTGTGGGTGAGTGTAAAATCAGCACTAAGACCTGCAAAACTTTAAGGTCAAAAATAATGACTAAACTCATCATTTTAGGGCAATACATAATTCAGGCACCCCAGATCAATCTGGAATAGGCAACAATTATACACTTGTGCAGGGAAAGAGACCATAAAAAGTAGAAAATTTCCTTCTGGACCTATTATGTTATTATTATCCCCATCAAGAGCAATTTCATTGCATTTGTCTCCCATTGTATTTTGAAAAACTTAAGGAAAGAGATTGTGTCTTCCCTGTTTTTGTAAACTAAAGCTGATGTCATGGCACATAGTGCATTGAAATATTCACTGAGGAAGTGAAATTATAGAACAACCCCAGAATATGATCTCTGTGTCAGATGTGCTAAATCAACACTGTTCAACAGAGATTTCTGTGGTGGAAATTTTAGGCACTGCCCAATTTGGTAGCTGCTCACTGCACAGAGCTATTAAGCACTTGAAATATGGCCAGTGCAACTGAGGGACTGAATTATTAATGTTATTTGATTTTAAATAATTAAATAATGTTATTTGAAAAATGTAAAATAAAGCAGCCACATGTTGGACAATATGCTGCTACATTTCACAAAAGAGTGAAGGAAATAAAAGGTGTTAGATATGTCATCTGCTATTTAAATATACTTGTCTATTATCTGTCCCCATCTCAATTTATGATCTTTAATCAAGTAAGAAATCAAAAATAAATCTCATATATAAGGTTAGCTTGACCAGTCTTTTCCTTGTTGACTAGTAGTTGCCAAATGTCACTTACCCATCTCAACCATTGACTCCGTGTAGAGCAGAGCACGATGGAAGACACTAAGCACATAGACTTGTTGGGATCCTAGGACTGTCAAGCATTTGCAGAGTACTCGTGGAGATGTTCCTTAAACTCTGTGTGTCTAGGTTCCCTCATCAGTGAAACGAGGATTCTGCCCTTTGCTAGGTTGTTGGGGGATCAATGACATTACTCTTAATCCTTGTTGCAACGCCTGATACATAAGAGGTAGTTAATGGCAGCTGTTACTACTGTGGTCATTGTTAAGGGTAAGAATGTGCTAAATGCTGTGAGGATATTGGAGGATATAATACAGTCCCTGACATTTTAGAGAGGTTTGTAAAAAACTTTCATTTATCCTACATAGATACCAATAATTTTTCTCTCCTTTCTCAATATGTCATGAATCCTAGTCCATGATATAAAGATGAGAGGCAACTCTACAAGACCCTGTATGCTTTTGAGAGATTCCTGTCCTACTTACATCTTCACACTCCTAGAACAGGCACAGGGTAACTAGTGCTTCAAAATGGTTATTGAATTTAAATGATATAAAATATAGCCTTCACTGCAGCTACTAAGACAAGTATTGCCCTTATAATGCACAACAACCAGCAATAGCTACAAATAGAAAATGCAATTGAATAGATAAATGCTTCGTTAACTATAATAATACTTACCTCATACACAACTCTTTCATTGTACACACACACGGTAAATAAGTAATCTAGAAGAAATAGCAATAACTGTGAAGGACCCATGGGAAAGAAATTATCAAACTATATAAACTATCAAACATATATGAAGAGGACTCAAGTTAATGCAAAGGCAAACCTTGTTTCTGGATGGGAAGATTAAATGTAGCGAAGCATAGGACTTTTAAAAATCAATGGTTTGTGGAGAATTTTCGAGAAAGTTTTGTAAAATAAAAATAATAAGCTTACCCTATCGAGTACTAGAATAAATTTTAGAGCTGCAATAAGCAAATCCACATAATATAAATAGAGGAATAGACATATAATAAGTGGGATAAAATAGATGAATTCAAAATGGGTTCCAGTAAAAATAAGAGTTTAATGTAATAAGTCAGTCACATGTGTGTGGGGAAAAAACTGGTTTAGCATCTCACCTCATACTGTATACCAGTTCCTAAAAAGTACTTTATTATAATAAATTCTAGATGGGTTAGTGGATTATATGAAATGACACCAAGAAACAAGAAAATCGTGTTTATCTGTTGTGAGGAAGGTATACTGAACATCAGAGAAGGTAAACCCTGTAGATAACAATATTTATGTGCCTATAGACTCAACTTTCTACCATCCTAAATGTATAAGCACATTAAATTATAAGCCAAAATGTGTGAAAAAACAGTTTTATAAGCACAATCAAAAGGAACTTCATAGAATACTGCGGTTAGGAATTCTTCAGCTAAAGCTCTTGACTCAAATGCTGACAGGATGATATATAACCTAACTTTTCAACCACAGGCTAATTATTGCACTCTAATTTTTTTTCTTCACAATAAAAATTTGCAGTACTGTACCTCGTAGGGATAACATGACAAATATTAAATGTATAAATCTAGGTGAATGACCTAAAACATAGCAAAATGCTCAATAAATCGTAACTTAAAAATAAGGGGTAGATATTCTTGTTATATAGTTCTATATATTAGGAATATTAATATTTTTCTCATATAAATGTTTCAAATAATTTTTTAAGATTTTATAATATAAAATGGAGGGCTTGACAAATTTTAAGACATTAAATAACAAAAACAGGTAGGGGAAGACAAATACACATTTATTGTAGCCCAGGCTACTGGAGGACTTAGTGCGTGTGCTGCATGGCATTCCCTGTTATAATCAACACCCATAGGGGAAGAACGTGGCTTAACAGCGGCAGCTCTGCCCACAGCTTGCTGAAGGCTCTGTGAAGCTCCCCATTAGTCCGTGCAGTCTTCTTCCTTGTTTGTTCAGTTAATGAGGCTTTCCCCCTCAAAGCAAAGAGCTCCTTAACTCGAAATCCATTTTGTGCAAAAAAGAGGAAAGAATCTCATATGTGATTATTCCTTATGGATGCCATGACTTAACTCCTATCTCAGTATTTAACTATCTTTATTTTCTGATTTAAAAATAGAAAAAAGGGGGAGGAGTGCAGATAAGGGCAATAGAAATTACGCTGTGCTGATATAAAGACTTTAAATTCTTGTCAGAGTTAAACTCATCTTAAAAGTCAACTGGTGGTTCAAAGGAAATAACTACGTGGGATCTGATCAAGACATGTGTGAGTTGAATCTCGTTATCACCCTAAACATTGCAGGATAACAATTCTCAGCACAGTTAGGGTCCATGCTTGTTTGGTAGGAAAAAGTCTGAAAAAATGGGTTCTCTCCACACCCCCATGACAAAGAAAGAAGACTCCTGGTTTGATGAAAAAAGCGGCTCCTGTTCCTAAGTGGACTCACATTTATGGATTCTTTTCTCAGGCAGTTCATTGGGCAAGATGGGCACACCTTCAAGAATTCTGGGATCATGTTTCTATGCTCTGATTTACATTGTTGCAGTTTCTTGAGCTCCTCGGCCTTCTGATCCGCTGCACTGTCGCAGGTCACAGGTCTTGCGCGCTGTGTAGTTTGCAGCACAGGAGTCTGTGGGTCCCTGGAAATCTTAGCCACAGCAGACTGTGATGGTAACAGAGTAATATCATCCTTCTTGCTCCTCAAGTGATGTCTGTTAGGTGTTCATTTACAGAAGTCTTTGACCTGCTGTGCAAAAAGCATATATGGAAAAGCTGTTTCATCAAATGTTCTTTTCTTTCCTTGACACAGGTTGAAAGGCCTTATAAAGGTGCATCCCTTAGTCGGTCGGACAGGAGACGGAGGACACTTTCACTGTTCAGGTGTAAAGTCCACTTCATTATTTCCCTCTTGGCTCTTAGGATGTTGTTTGATTTTCTCATCTATGTGGAAGTGGAAGTTAACTGATTTGGTTATTTGGCTCACTGAATTCACAGGTTGGCCTGCTCCTGCAGGAGCAAGTTTCTTGAATTCTTCATTCTTTTTCCACATCTCCATCACTCCCTGCTGCATTTTCATGCTTTTTTCCAACTCTTGCTCCTCAGTACTTCTTAAAATCTTCTGCTTTGCAGGTGGTATACAAGGCAGAATATGGTTACTCTTGGCTTTCTCCTTCTTTCCAGAAATATCTTGACAAGCAGTACCATCTTCCTCCTCTTCTGGCTTCTTTTTATTGTTAGAAAATTTCATTCTTTGGATAGAATTTCACTCCTGATTACAGACTAGCGCATCTCTTGGCTTTCATTTTTTCATGGTATTTTTCTTTCTGTGCCAAATCTTTCGAGCAGAGAGTCTAACAGATCTTCTCTGAGGCTGGGATGGGGTATTTCTCAGGGTGGCTCCCTTCACTTCCAGGGAAGAACAAGCATTTGAGGGAATGGACTGTTGCGCCAGATTTTCTTTTTATGACTCTTTTTAATAAGGGTTGTCACCTGATCTCAAAATATGGCAATACCTTGCTGAGAATTTACCTTTCTCAAAGGAGTTTTTCCTGAAAAAGCCCCATCCCATGCTTCCAGGAAACATTCTCCAATTGGCTGTCTCTTCAAACCAAGAGTCTATGTTTAGGGTATCTTCCATTTCATTCAAAGATACAAAGTTGATGAAGTCTATGGGAGCATCGTACGAGTAAGGCTTTAACTTGTGACATTGTCCCCACTTGTGGTTTAATCTGTAAGCCCAATCAAAGTTACAATATGCTTTCACATCCCTTCTGAAGTCTCAAAGTTTAGCAGAACCACTGTGGGACTCATTCTGTAGTGTTGAAAATTTGAACTCAGGCTTTCCAGTCCTAATATTTTGATTTTATATAGGCGATCTAATTTTATTTCATTTTAAATAATTAACTGATTGTCACAACACTATTTCTTGAGTGGTCTATTCTTCCCAAAATGTTTTAAATGCCATTTTTTCAAGCTATATTAATATTTATTCATATGTATCTTTCTGGACTCTGTAGTGTTGAGCTTGATTGGAATTGTTTTAGATTTATAGATTAATTTAAGAAAACTGACTTCCTAAAAAACTGAGTTTTTAAATTTGGAGACAATATATTTCTCGAATTATTGAGTTCTTTTTCATATTGCACATTCAATAAACTTGGAGTTTTCCTCAGTCATCATACAATCGTTTTCAGTTTATTATCAAGAATTTTTGTTGTTATCCTTGTTGGTATCACAAATTATATTCTTTTACCATTATATTTTCTAATTGGTATTTCTGATTTATTAAAAAAAACTGTTGAGCTTGAGGAACTTACTATCTTGCTGTGTAATTTTGTTACTTCCAACAATTTTCAGTTGATTCACATGAATTTTCCATTAGATCATCTCATCATCCACAAGTCAGAGGGGCTTCTGGAAACATCTCACTGCCATAAAAGCAATCAAGTCCCCGCCCATGTGAATTCTCTCTTTACCCATGTTAGTAAGAGTACATTTTATTTTTCACTTTAAAAAGTACAACAAAACTCACTTCAGCTTTGCTGGAAGGTTCACGTCCATTTCAAGAGCTTCTTTTTTGTACCTACTTTGATTTCAGTTGTTTTAGAATCCATGCACAACACGTCTTGTTTCCAAACTGATTTTAGTAGCATTTATTTAACACATTTTCCTATTGTGTCAGTGGTGTGATGAAAACATAACCACATGGGATCACTCACCAGAGCTCTTGCTCTGAGAAGATTTTACTTATTCAATAGCTCATTGGTGAGACAGGTGAGTGATCTATAATTTGGAAGCCCAGAGGAATATGTATGTACACATCCATGTATCTTGATGTAACATTGCTAATTTGTCATTCTTTATTTTCATGCAGTTTGATGCTTTCAATTAAAACTGCAAAGACTGTACATATGAGACTTCCTTAAGTTGTATAGTCAATAAATCAGTCATTCTTTTGATTCACAATCTCTGAATATCCAGTATGCGCAAGTCACTACTACAGTCTGGGACTGCAAGGAAACAGATACAGTTTCTGCTCTCAAAGAATTTACTCACCAGAAAAATTTAAGTGATTTCTATGTGACTCTCTCCTGGCAATCAAGGCAGTGACAGATGTCGTGGCCAGATTATTCCTGAGTGCAAGCCAGCCTCTAAGCCACCGCAAGTTTCTTAGCAGTTCCAGCTCAAAGACGTTAAAGTTTTATTATACAAGGAAATATGAAAATAACTGGTAATCTCATATCCTTGTTTTTATTGTATTAACAAATATTTAGCTATTCATTTTAAATAATTTCTACACACTGTGTCCCATAGTCTCCTCTGTCTTTTTATTTTAGCTACTACCTCTACCTTTCATGATAAATTATTTTTTTTGTTGTAGCCTTTCTTTCCAATGTGAGCTATTTAATGTGATCCCTTACCCTGCAGCTCTTTCTGCTACAGTGCTAATGCATAACAGAATACTAGAAAGCCAAACAACCAAACCCTGTGGGGTAGAATAGAGCTTGAATATTCTCATGTTATTTGAATGCCGGTTACCCAATTCTATTTTTTAAATCATGTAGTAACTCTAAAGCATAGAAAAAAGGAAATCTTGCTGCCTGGGCCCTGACTCTGCCTAAAGCAGCTATACCTCTAAACTTCCTCATTCCCCACCAGTCCCCCCCCCCCGCCCCAACGAGCTCCTACGTGCCTAAAGTGAGAAAATGATAAGAAACATTTGTTGACGGCTATCATGTGGCAGGTAAAATTCTAACTGCTTTTTCTGCATACTCATTCAATCTTCACAACGCTGTCATGAAGCAGCACTCTTTTTTCTTCTTCTATAGACAAGCGAATGAAGGGTAAAGTAAACCGTCCAAGGCGTTAGCCTAGAATGAAACAAAGCCAGGATTTGTACCCATTTGTACCCAGAAAATCTTACTGTAGAAAATTCAGAGATCAATCTCATCTCTCACCCCATCACCAATAAAGGATAAAATTGAAACCAAGGGAGGTACTAAAGCTTCTTTTGACACATAGGTATTTAACTATAACTTTCCTGTGTTAAGAGTAAACTAATTTGACTCCATTTGACATCTGCCAGCATTAAAAGACCTATCTGATGACATTTGCTATAGATTTGCAATAAAAGAATACCAATATAATTATGTTAGACCCAAAAAACCATTCTGTTCTGTACATCCCACTGTGATCCAGTGGCCAATATCCCTTCCTTTTGCCTCGTCGGCTCAAGTAGGCGGAGCCTGAATATCATGTGACAGGGTGGTACTGACCCACTTCTGATACTGCCTCCTGTGGAGGTTCAGATGGTGGCAGAGCTGGTCACTGTCATCAGCACAGCACAGCTCCTCTGAGCAGCCGGCACAGAAGTGTTGTGTATTTGATGGCTATGCATAAGAATGGCAGTTAATTTCTTTAGGAGTTTAATTTAAACCTCTCTCTGCAGTTTCTAAATGTAAGTGAGAGAATGAATAGAACAGAATGTTCTCATTTTGCAGAAATAGAATAGCAAGCTATATATTGAGAGAAATTAGACTGAATATTATTTTAAGAGTTTCACATGAGAAGTGGCAAGAGGAAAATACCCTTTAAGAAGAGTTTTATTTTTTGGTATTTTGGTGACTTCTCTCATAAAAGAAATATTTGTGCTACGCATGTAACTAATGATACAGAGAATAATACAAACTGATTACTTAACAAATGCAACTAAATGAACTACCTCTATTTTGCTAAAATAAAAGTTAATAGCTACTTTGTATACTGAACAACTCCTTATGAAAAAAATACACATAAAATTTCTGCATGTGGAGGAAATTTAACCAACTGATAATATTTAATCTTTTGGGGCTTTTTCTATACATATAAACACCAACACAGAATAAGTAATGAATATGTACTTATTAAATTGATTTCTATGAAGTCTATGAATTAGATATATGTATATATAATAATTCTATGCAGTTTTATCCAGCCACACAGTTAATTGTGTGTAATCAGTTATCAAAACAAATGTATTAAAGCATGAATTATTTTCAGAATCCCCAATACCTATATATAGGGAAACAACATCTATAAAAAATGTTCCAGCCTTTCTCCCCCACTTTGAAACACATAGTTAGATAAGTTCATAAATTCCTAAGTGTGGCAGAGCCAAAAGAGCATTCTCAGTTGCGAGAGATCTCTGCTCTCTGGCTGTCCACTACGGGTGATTTGTACAGGATTATTGTCGGTGGGAGCACACTGCTAGGGTCCTCCAGTGCCAGGCATTACCTGGTCACATGCTCTGACTTAAATGATGACCTTATGCAGGATTTGAAGCAGAGGAAAAACAAGATCACAAAATAAAATTACAGAATTGCCTCTGTAGAAGCTACAATATTGAAATTTAGTGATTATCTTGAATATCTTGTGGGAATAACTAAAAATGCTTAAAATGAACAATATACATACAGAAATATGTGTGAAATGGGAAAAAAAAGGATAAGTTAATTGGTGGAGGCATTTAGATGGCAGAGAAAGAGGTTTGGGTCATTTCTATTTAGAGTGACCATATGTCCCACTTGACTGGGGACATTCCCAATTCATGCCTTTTGTTCCAGCATAATATCCAATTTGAATAATGCATTATATTGAGTCTCAGTATCAGGGATTTCCTGTATATTACTGAGCAAAAGAATTATGTGACAGAAGGTCTCTGACAGGAAGATTATCCTGTGCTTTCTTGGCACCTAGTGCAAAGGGAGGCAGGAAAAACTGTGAAAGGTTTTCCCATTTGTATATGCATGAGGTGACTCTTACTTCGTGAATAGGACACTAATAACGAGGAGGATCCATTAGACCTAATAGAGGTGTAATTGACAGAATTTTAAAATGATTTAAAATAAGTCATGATGGATAAAGAATCTCAGATGTTGATATGTTATAAATCTAGAAAATTTGAGAAATGATATTATTAGTAACAAAAATGAAATATTAGTAGAAAACTAGTATAAAGAAAAACTAAGGAACCCACTATCTAAAATATTTTCAGGGTCAAAGGCAAGCCAAGGAAGTTGTTTTATCTTATCATAAACAACAAGACTCTAAAGAAAGAAGAAATATACATTTGAAATTATCAGCATATAGGTGGTTTTACACAAGCGTTAAAATTTCTGGACCAAGTTGACTTTTAAACACGGGGTCCAACGTTATCTCCACTAATAGTATCTAACATGGTATCCAATATCGATATCTATGTATCTGCACATTTACCCAACTATCTACCTTAGAACATGTGAGGATTCAATGCAAGAGGAGCTATCAGCAGGCTTTCCGGGGACTGACCAGAGTTCTCCCAGTACCATTGGTCTTAATTACTGCGAAATATGTCCCAGGATTTGGAGATTAATTTATAACTGTAAACAAAGTCGTTAGTTGTCAACAAATACCTAAGAGAAAAAAATTATTTCCTCAATAATAAGAATATATGTTGGTTTATCTATTAAAAAGATCCCTTTCAGGGAAGGACATAATTGTCTTTTATTTTGTTTTCAGGTTGTGTGATCACAGGGGAAAACATTAATGGATTAGCTGTCATCTGGCATTGATTTTTGAGGGTTTTCTAGAGAGAGAGTTGGAAAAGGGATTTGGCCTTTTGGAAGAATTGAGTATAGTGAAATAAGAGCTAATTCTGCTTGTTCCATTTTATGGAGAATTATAAAAAATATAATTAATCCCCCTCAAATAATTTTTCAATATTACCCTTGGGCTCTTGTCCTGATTATTCATAAGATATACCCAGTTAAAGGAATAGTGATATTTTCAAATTTAGTCCTCATTCTCCTAGCAATATCTTTTTAGACCTTGTTATTTATTCAGAGAATGTCTTAACAAACTGGAGTATATTATATTTATTAAGTTGGATAATATTTTTCTTAATAACTTTGTATCTTCCATGGTTAGTAAATGAATAGCCTAGCACAGCTCTTGACACAAAATTATTAATGAAGAGCAAGTAAATGAATGAATGAATGAATAGACAGATAAGGTATACATTCAGCAAAAGCTGGCCAAGATTACAATATCTTTAAAAACACTATCTTTTTTCACTTTTATCTTTGTATCCCTAAAAGTGCCTAGAAGAGAGATTTACCCATGCCAGAATTTTAACAAATGTTTTCTGAAAGAATGAATCAGAACATGCATGAATGTATATGTTTTTGAGCCATAACAACGGTGCCTGGCCTGTTTTTTAATCTTGCTCTTCTACCCTTTAGTACTCCTATTCAATTAACCTATGTAATAATATGACTTAAAATCAAATTGCTGTGCTGGACAATTTTTCATACCTCCTAAAGGATATAGGAGAGAATCACAGACACTTACTAAGCTATATCAGTTAGAGAGAAGTTTCAATTGATCTATCAATCAACCCGTTAATATTCACAGTTCTAAACTCATAGGTTTTTATAGATCACAAGTAATGAAAAAAAGCAAAAATATTTTAAACAAAATGTAGCAGTTTATAAAAGATTAGGGTTTGAAAAATAAAGCGGATGATTTTGTCTTCCCAAAGTAAAATTGGATATGTTTTATTTCTAAAACAGTACTTGAGTTTTTTTAACTAATGCTTCCTTATATACATTTAAATGAAATTCTATGCCAGTTTGCATGTGTGTATATGAGTGCATGTGTCCTCTAAAAGGATCTTTAAGATGCAGATTTTATAAATGGTTAGTTTATTTAATGACATTGTAGGATCTCTGTTATAACATTCAGTATTAGAGATGTAGGGGCAGGAAAAGTTTTCCTTGACTCTCTTAGGGTTCCTGGGTGGGCCTGAAAATTAGACTCACAAAGATAGATTAACAAGAGAAAAGCATAAAAATTTATTTAACATAAGTTTTATATGACATAAGAAAACAAAGACCAGAAGAAATGGTTAAATCTGAGTATTTTTATGCAAGGTTTGATCAAGAGCTGAAAGATGTGATAAGACAAAGGGTGTGAGCTAAGTGTGGCAGTTTGGGGGAGGGGAGCTTAAAGAAGCCTGTGCCTTCAGACTCTTCTCTGTGTCCCTCAATCATCAGAGATAAAGATGAGCCTCCTCCGGGTATAGGGAGGGCCTTTATCACAGGAGGGTTTGGGGACTTGCTTCAGGAGAAGGTCAGAAAGATTTTTCTGCACACGTCATTTCTCAAATTCCTTCCACTTGAATATTCCATACATAAAGGTGTTATATTTTCGAGTAGCATGTCCTGAACCATTTCAGGGATTAGAGGATACTCTGGTTTTATTATTCCTAGTTGTACTGCCTCCAAAAGCAAATGGGCACTTCTCCTTTACAAAACATAGCTACCCAGACCTAATAATAGGGGGAAGAGGCAGATGAAACTCTTGTAGCAGCGTTAATCTATAATTGCCTCACCTTATAATTTACTATTATAATGCTGCATTTACTCGGAAAAATATAATAAAGTTTTCCCTTTGTTATCCTGCTTGGTAGGGTAAATTAATTACATATCTCTTTACTAAAGCTAGATTTATCTAGGAATATTTTCATTTATTTCTTTTATATTTTTAATTAATTGAAAAAATAAACAAATGTTCAAAAAGCTCCCTAAATTGTATGCTCATGATTATCAGAATTAACGATCTAAAATTATAGAAATTATTTTAAAATATTCTAAATGGTATATCATTTTAATAAATGCAGAACATTTTTCCTATTTATGAATTAGATCTTATAGTTATTTTACAGGTTATATTTATTATTAATTCACATTAAATTTGAAAGTATATTTTGTACATGAATAACCCATTTAATCTATTAGAAATGTTATACAAATATTGATTGTATAGCAAGTATTCTCTAAACAATTTCTGTACATCTGACTAGTGACCAGCACTAATGCTTTGAAGAATCCTCACTCCAGCTCAGCTTTATATATATAACTTTATTTGTGAATTTTCTGTCTTTTCCTTTACTCTTCTATCATCTGACTGTGTGGAACCTCTGTTGGAGACCTGTTGCTTTGATTTTCTAAATCCTTAAAGCCAAGAAATTAGTCTCTGCTGCCCTTCTTTCCTACTCTGGCTTTTCCACACTGTTAGCTGACCAACTGACTCTCAATTCCACTGCTTCCCAGCCTGAAACTTCACCTTTCCGGCACTGAACATAAGTAGAGGCTGAGAAACCCATTCACAAAAATAAAAAGAACACACCCATGCATAACCTGAAAGCCATGCTGCAGTAACACATAGGATTACTGAGTTTTTCTCTTTACTTTGAAGCAAAAAAATGAATGGCAGTGTGAGAAAAAAAATAGGGTGCTTTTCTCAGTAGAAATAAATTTTCATTGTAATATAAATTGTACAAATGCTTTTGATCATTGCATGCTTTTCCCATTTAAAAAGAAACCTAGGAGAGAGGTCAAGTTTAAAGACTTTTATGGAATTTGTGTTACTGGGCTACCTCCTTTTCATTCTGCCACCCACACCAACCTGGTAAAAAGAAGGTGAGGCTGAGGCTACGTACAATCTCAGACAAAGCCACAGAGGCCGGGAAAATTGATGGTGTAGAAAGAGTAGGAGGGGATTTAAACATCATACCTTCCGATTTTCTCATTTTACAGATGAGGAAACCAAGATCCCAGTGGTTAAAAGTGATTCTTGACCAAAGCCACACCGCTAGTTGTTGATACAGTTGGATAATAATCCAAGTTTTCTGAAGTTCATTACTTCTCTCTTCCACCAGTTCTGATGCAACACTGCGATTACTTTTTCCACTTAGAGATTTAGCATTCCCAAGTCTTGTCATCAAGAATCTACATGAGGGGGGCTGTACCAACCACTCCATTTTCAGCCTCCACATGGGCTGGCATGTAGGAAATGGAGAGTTAATATAATATATAAGAGTTAGAATTAAATTAAGCCAAACTGAATTTCGCTCTTTTATCACCATGAATCATAAACTGAACTTAGGAAATAGAGATCAGACAAATGTGGAAAATTTTGGATTGCTAGACCGTGCTCATCACAGCCAGTGCACAGTGAGAATCTCTGAACTTTTTAAAGAAATAGCCTGATTTCTGCTCTAGCAATACTTTGGAATTGAAGGCAGTTTAGAAAACCATAGTACTAGAAGCTTTCTCAGCAACTTTCTTATCTCTAATTTAGTAACTTCTCATTTAGTGTGAAATAGGAAATCATTTTGTTAATTACTTCAAAACTAACTTATGAGCAATCTAGGAAAGAAGTTTCACTTTTTTTTGGATGGCGTATTTAAAGTATTGGCAATTTGTACATTTGTGCATGTGCATTCATAATTATAATTACATTAATGAACATTTTCCCAGAGCTAAAACTTTTTGCTGATCATAATATTTTAAAAAGAAAAAATACAACAAAGCAATAGGAGACTTTCATAACCTCTTGTTTTACTACTTTAACAAAAAATAAAATGACTCTAACTGCATTCAGAGAGTGCTGCATAAATAGATAATTATAATGAAAAGTAACAATTGATAGATAATATTTCTTGGGTGAGTGGAGTGGTAACATGACTCGAGGTAGGAGTATGACTTGGCCTTGCTACCTCGCATTTGAGAACTTTAATACATTTTTTAAGCCTTAGGAGAATCTAACCAGGAATGTACACCCTGACCACTGAGGCAGGTCCTTGATAGTTTTAAGTTGTTAATTGAGTCCTTTTGAGTAATTTATATTTAATGTCTTTTCTTTGATGTAAACAGCCAGCAAAGAGAGGCAATTGTGGGTTTATTTACAATTAACATGTTTGTATGTAACGTTTGAAGTGGAGAATAAAAAAGTTAAAAACATATAGTAGTTAACCCTGGAGCCCAACGTGGGAGGCACAGCACTTTTGTATGTTTATTAGAATTTCTGATGGACTCCAGGCTGGCTGCACACTGGCGCCTAGAAAATACTTGCTTTTTTAGGGATAGGACAGAGGGCAAGGAGTGTAAGTGACCAGAAGCCACAGGTAATTTGTTTATGCTAGCTTGAGACATTAACAATGCACAATTTGAAGTTCTGTGAACTGTGAAAACCAAAATTCCTCGAGTATGCTAGAGAATGGCAGATATGATAGCTGATGCTGACGTTAAACCGTACAGCTAAATTTTTTAACTTTCAACTTGAGAAATATGTTAATCAATGTATCTTTTTATTTAATTATGAAAGTTTTTAAACATGCAAAAAGATATAATTATTATAATGTACACACTTGAAATTGGTACTCAATTGAAAAAGTATAATACAAATGGAGTTCAAGAACCCTCTCCACTAGTGCTTTCTTCCCTTCCCACCACCAAAGTAGTAACTGTCCTAAATTTTACAGCTCACTACAAATATGTGTTTTTTCTCAAGAAAACATACCATAATTTGTATTATAATGATAAAAATGTTAGCTCAGAGAGCAAGCTGACAGCTGTCGGCAATGGTGGGGGCTCTTGCTGGAGGGTGGGGGGTTGAGCAAGTAAAAGAGAAAGAACTCATGAACACAGATGACAGTGTGGTGATTGCTGGGGGGGAAGGGGTTGGGGGAGTGGAGGCGGGTACAGGGGGATAAAGGGTAATGGAAGGAGACTTGACTTGGGGTGGTGAATATACAACAGAGTGTGCAGATGCTGTGTTGTGGAATTGTGCACCTGACACCTGTATAATTTTGTTAACCAGTGTCACCCAATAAATTCAATAAAAAGAAAAAGCACTATTAGATGTATTCTGCAGATTACCTTTTCCATTCATTATTATTTTTAAATATTTATCTACTTTGATACATTTACCGCTAGTTCATTCATTCACATCACAAAATATTATTAGATGTATGAATATATTCCGCAATTTATTTAGCCTTTTTTTTGTTTGGGGAAGAACTAGCTAGTTGTTTTTTGTTTTGTTTATTTTGTTTTGCTGTTAAAAGCAATGCTACTGTGATTATTCTGATATATTTCTGCCCATGTATGTGTTTAAGACTTTCTATAGAGCAGTGCTATTCAATACTAGTGTTCTGTGATGAAGTAGGTATAACCACCCAAAGTGAGCATTTGAAAACTTTTATAGCAATTTTTTATTGTTGTTCAATTACAGTTATCCCCATTTTCTCCTCACTACTATTCCCTGCCCCACCTATGTCCACCTTCCACACTCAATCATCCCCTCCTGCAAACTTTATAGCAACTTGACATTAATACAACACCCATGTATGTGATTTCACTTTTTGTGAAATCATTATACTGCAATGGATTATACATTTTAAACCATAGATTGTTTAAGGAGTATTTGTCTAGACTATATATATTGGGGCAGAATTGTTTTGTCGTGAGGTATTCGTGATTTGCTTTTTAAGATATTGCCACTAATTTCTGAAGAATAACTAGAATAATGTGCTGGTTTAGATTCACACAGGAAATGTGGAGTGTCTTTGTGCTTTATTTACTCTGCTTTTTCTCTGATCATTTTTAAAACCTTTTGGTGAAAAATTATTCAGTTTTCATTTTATTTCCCCTCTACTATACAATTTAAACACTATTTCCATTCTTCTAGTGATAACCCTTCAAAAATTTAATTCATTCTCTCTCCTCTTACATGTTTTTTAAGCCAGTTTTGTGCTTCAGTTTCTTTTGAGCTTCTTATCTTCCTTCTGGAATAATTTAATTCATAGTAACTAAAAAGTTTTAGTGTGAGGAGTTAATTTATTTTATTCATTGAAGTTCTATTGATAGAAAATTCTTAGTGTTGTTTTGACTAAAACACACATTATTCTCTTGAATAAATTTCTATCCAACAATATTTTCTCAGTACATGGAATAATTGTTCTATTGTCTTCTGACTTCTAATGATGCTATGGAGGTATTTGCAGTCCATCTAATTACAATCATTGGGGGAAAGGTCTTTCAGGCAGCTGTAGAAATCTTCTTATTGTATTTAGTTTTCTGCAGTTTCACTAGGATGTGATGTGTCTACTATGGATTCCTTTTTGTTTACTCGAGTGAGATTTATTAGCCTCACTTAATCTGAAGACCCATACTTTTCGATTCTAGAATGTACCTGTGCTCTTTCTTCCCTTTCTTTCTCTCATTATATAGAATCCTTTTATCAGAAGCTCAATCAGACCCATACTAAATCTTCTCACTCAGTTCTCCAAGACCCTTAAATTCTCTGACATATTTTACATCTTCCATCTCTGTGATAAATTCTAGGTAATTCTTTCAATACATTATACTTATTTATTACTTATTCCTTTGGCTGGCATCTAGAGTAACCTGTTATTTGAGTTTTCCATTGGATTTTAAACTTTAACTATTATTTTTCAATTATATAAATGCTTTATAAAATAATGACTGTGTTAAAAAAAGTTAGTGTTTGTTCCATGTTTCAACCTATTTTCTTTTAGCATTTTTAATATGTGTATTTACATTATACATTTAGTAACTAAATTATGTGGTGTTCTTTTGGATTTAATTTTAATTAAGCACTTTACTGATTCTTCTTCATGTATTTTGTGATTGTGGACTTTTAGTTCACGTTTGACAGAGCTTTCTCTCTGAGAATTCTGAGAAGTTTCATTTCCTCCTGCCAGATGTTCTGGTACAATACTAATCAATACTAATTAATTATGATAATTTTCTATTTGGGGGGCTCTGAGACCTCCTCCTACAGAGTGCAGATTTAAATATTAAACCATGTAAATGTAAGTCAATGATCACAGATTTTCAAGAGGAAACATTTTTCCACTCAATCTCAAGTCAAGCTACATGAGTTTGTTTTTGAATCTACCTTTCACCAAGGATCCAATCTTTCATGAATTCTGGCTTTGCGTGGTGCTCCCTGCTTTAAGTTTGCATAGCCATTAACGCTCAGTCCTCTTAGGCACTGAGCTCTGAGAACCCTTCCAAAGCAGCGCTGACATCTACATCAGCTTCTCTCTGAATTATAGTGTGCTCTTCACTATGGACCCTGGTTATTTCCCTTCCTCTCTTGGAAGCTCCGTTCTGAGTCTACAGTGAATATTTGCTGTATTTTGCCCAACATTTCTGGTTATTTTATATTCACAGAGTTTTTCAAGTTATCTAATATGTCATCACACTGAAAGTGGAACTGAAATTTCATCTTTTCTGTTAGCCGCACTCTAAGTGCTCCTGACTCCACAGCTCTGTTCCAGACATCCCCTTTTCTGCAGTGACTTTCTCCATGTTCCTAAGTCCTCTGCATGAAGTAAGACTGGACTCAATTTCTGCCTCCTTTATGAAGCATTTTTTCACAATCTCACCCTGAAGTGAACCTCACTTCATGGGATAGGGGTCAGGTATCAGTGAAGCAATGACATTATCTGGATTTCTAGTGTCCCTGGAGAGGAAATGGGTGCTACTCTTCCTTATTATGTACCCGATATATTGTTGTGAAGTAAAATTTCAGTTTTAACTTGCACTGTGCTCAAATGTGCAAGAAAATATAATTCCTTTTGTGTTCTGTTACTCGTGTTGTCTTTCTCCCCAACCGCAAGTACATCTTAGTCTTAGCACATTTACTTAATGCCAAACCCATTCAATTTTCTTTCACATCTGCTGCTTTAATTAGTCCCTTTAAATAGTGTTCACTCTAAAACAATATCTTTTAATATCTCATACTTCTTAGCTCATTATCCTTTTTCAGTTTCTTTCTAAAATGGCTTTACAGTATTGAAGAGCAGCGCGTGTCAGCACAACCTTGTATCAGAGAGCATAAGTCAAAGTCTAGGGTGTGGCGTCATCCGGCTACTCCTTTCCTGGACAAGATGCCTTGTTTGCCCGGTGCATTCATCTCACGCTGCCGGGGCTCTGAGCTAATGAGTAGGGCCTGTATAACTCAAGCCCTAGTCTCCTCTGACTCTGGTGGGGGACCTCTGCACCCCTGCCACAACCCCACTTGCCCCTGTGCCTGGCAGCCCACCGCAACACCCACAGTGAACCGACGGTGGGCCCAGCTCTCAAACCTCCACCCAGGCCACGTGTGACTGGAGATGATATAAAAAGTTAAACCTCCAAGCCTTCAGGTTTACTTTCCTGTTGCTGCACCCTTCATATCTTACAAACATACCTTCCCATTTTGGCCAATATCGTGTTTTCACTGAACCTAGATTTCAAACCTGTTGTCTCAGAGAACAGCCTCTGTGTCTGTGTGATTTAATACCTTCTACAACAAATTTTAATTCTTACTACACTCCCGCTCCTCAGTTGGAGGTAAGCACAGGGAAGTTCTAGTACTCAATTATGATGTCAATACCTTATCAGAGACAATATGAATAAAGATAAAAATAGCTAAATCACCAGTCCCTGCCTATTCTTCTGTTAAGAAGATTATAACTGCATGATATTAGCTGAAAATCAGGACTAGAAAAGTGGAAGATATTTTAATAAATTGTGGGTTACATATAACAATAAAATTAGCAGATTCTTGTTGTCTCCAGAAATATACATATAAAACAATTCTCAAGCTACTTTAATTTTCTCTCTCAGGGGCAGACTAGCCTTAGCATTTAGTGAATTGGGATGATTTCCTGCATACTAGGCTTTGGGATACTGGCACTCCGTAGGGGTGATGGTTCTTGAAAATGAGGTGTGGAGCCAGACCTAAGTGGGAAATAAATAACTCATTTAGCTGTTCCTCTTAAGGGAATTCTTTCAGGCTATGAGGGGGTACCCAAAAAACCCAGAATTTATTCATTAAAAATACGTATTTATTCTTATGTATTTTAACTTCAATCACCTTCAAAATACTATTTGATGCAATACACCTATTGAGACATTTTTTTCCACTGCTCAAAAACAATTTTGAACTCATCAATTTTGATGCCTTTTAGTGCTTCTGCCATTTTTTGTTTCACATCTTCCATGTTGGCAAATGTTTCCCTTTGAGGACTTTTGTCATCTGGGGAAACAAAAAAAAAAGTAGCTCCAAGTAAGATCAGGTGACTAGGGAGTGTGGGGCACAGAGTTCATGCCATTTTATGGTCAAAAACTGCTGAACACTCAGTATGGTGTGGGCAGGTGCACTCATAAATCACCCATCATGAAATGGGCAAATGCATTGAAAGAGTCTTCAAAAAAATTCACTGAAGCCGAATGCACCCTCTCACAACAACGCCTACTGGTACAGTGATAACAGATGGGTTCCTAGAACACTCACTAGAGGGGAAGTCTGTACTACAAAGGGCCTGACCTCCAGGAGATAATTTTGGTTTTCTTGGGTCCCCCTACTATAATCTCCTGGCATATTTGTCCCAGGCCCAGACCAGCCCCGATAGAATTGCACCACCGTGACACCTCACCTAACTCTCCACTCATTTGAATCCTTGACACTTCCAGAGTCGCCATTAGTATCTGGCTCTCTTTTGGGAATGTCTATTCCACTCTCTAGTGCTCCCCTCCCTTTCCTTTATTTTCTGCCATGTGTCCCTCCACAGGAGGTAAAAGCTGCAAAAAGTTTGATTGCCAGTTGTGTGAGGTAAATAGAATGCTTAGAACATCAGAGGCTGACTAACGGAAATTACTTGAAATTAATTATGCTAACACCTGCCACCAGGGTATGATGATAAGTAACCCCTAGTACGGTTAAAGTGTGATCAAAGGCAGAGTCAGAAGAATGTAAGAAATTTTCAGGAGACTGTAGGTAGTCCCATTTGACTGAAGTTAGGGTATAAATAAGAATTCACTAGAGGAAATTTTCTACCTCCCAATACACTTTACCTCTACCACTGGATAAAAGGAAGAATTATGATAGCTCCAGAGTCCCCCATGGTGCATGGGAGGGGGGATAGTAAATTGCACTACCTTAGAAAATCAGAGAGAAATGACTTCTTAGTGCAGTGTGGCCACGGGATGCCCAGCTACAGAACACACTCCAAGTGCCCAGTTGTAGAGTCCAGACTTTGGAATCATCCTGTGCCTATAGTACTAATTTTAACACTATTGAAAATAAATTTTGCTTGGAATTAAAAACACGTAATCATGCCTGCTGCATGTTTCTCATCAGCTAATAATGCCATCAACCCCTCACACAGAGCCCTGTCTGCTCAGTGCGGCAGCAGGCTCCTGCCAGCTGAGTTACTCATCTATGTGCGCTCTATGTACATAAGGTCAGTACACAGAAATCAGATCTGGTCCTCAAACTGTGGCACCTTTGTAATCACCCAGCCCAAGAATATCCCCAAATACTGAATAGATTGGGGGTCGAATGGAATAGAATGGACCTGTCGAAGAAATAGAGGTAGGGAATACTTATCAAAATAGCTAAAAGACAGATTTTTTAAATTAAGAAATCTATAAGTCAGCAGAGCCTGTATTTTCAGAACATTGCAATTATATTCATATAATCAAGCTGACTGAATTTGTTAGATTTGGAAGAGATCGAAGTATAATTTTTTGTAAAATCTAGTACTTTAAAATTTAATATTTTATTCAAAGATATGAGAAATGTAAAATATTAACTATTATATGTTCAGGAAATAATTTGCATAAACTATATTGTGTTTAAAAATTTCATTCAAATAAGCATATAATAAGGCTATTGGAATATTGTTAATAAAGAGAAATTTCACACAGCTTACATTATTATTTATTAATGTCATTTTATACAAAATAAACATGAAGAAATCATTCAAAACTTTTTCTCTTTATTCTAAATGTGCTTTCACTCTCTCAAAATTTAGAAGCTATACAGTCATCCTGCTTTCTGTTAATATAAAAGCCATTTTTTAATCAGTTTTCAAAAACATTTATTTTTTAAATTATAAAATGAATGTGTGGTCATAAGGAAATAACAACTTGAAGAAAACAATTTGTAGTCTCACCACTTACAAATAATCACTATTCACAGTTTGACGTACATTCATTACTAGCATGACTTTTAATCTATGTGTGTATTTCAAATATTGAGATCCTTATATACATATGTGTTGTATCAGCCCCTTTTAATGTCCTTTATTTTAAACATTATTCAAAGTCAATATGTCCTACTGGAAATATCAGTTTTAGTAGTATTATACTATTCCAAACTCTGAATGTACAATAATTTTTTAGTCATTCTGTGATTGTCATACATTTAAGCTATTTTCAGCTCTGTTCTTATTAAAAGTAACATTTTAATGTATATCTTTGTCTACATCTTTTGTTTAAAGTTCTAATTGTTTTTGTGATATAGACTTCTGTCCTGGCTAGTGTGCCTTAATGGATTGAGTGCCAGCCTGCGAACCAAAGGGTTGCTGGTTCAGTTCTCAATCAGGGCACATGCCTGGGTTGTAAGGGGTGCATGAGAGGTAACCACACATTGATGGGTCTCTCCCTCTCTTTCTCCCTCCCTCTCCCTCTTTCTAAATATTAATAAATAAAATATGTTTTTAAATTTTTTTAAATAATACAGATTCTGGGAGAATTACTGAATCAATATGTATGAACTTTAAAGTTATATTGCCACATTTCTTCTCAGGAAGGTTTTGTCTTTGTTTTAACTAATTTATTCTCAGTATGTTAAATCCTCAATAGCACTGTGCATTTATCTTGGTTATCATAATAGGCAGAAAATGGTGATCTGTTCAAATTTACATTGATAAGATTATTAGTGAAGTGGAACATTTTTTACATATATAACCCATTTGAATTTCTTCTATTAAGTGTTCATATCTTCTATTATACTTCCTTCTCCTTCCTATTAATTGAATAGAATTTAGGGTTTAAGACACTGAGTTGAAAAAAATTTAAAGTAGAAAACAGTCAACATCACCTTGTAATTACATAAATCCTTAAAAATTAGGCAACTTTTACCTTACTATCTATCAGTTAACTCAATGACAATTTTAATTAACACAATAATTTGTATCTCAGTTCAGCTTTTGGTTTTCTTTTAAGCTTGGCTTTTACTTTTGAATTCCTACATCAAGTTCTCAGCAAAGACTTATACAGTGTCTCTGTTTTCTTTCACTTAACTCATGCCCTTTCTTTCAGGCCACATATCCCCTGCCACATTCTCAGACCTATTACCTAGTAGCAGCCAGGAGGATCTGAAAAGTGAAGGACCCATGGACAAAGACAATGGGGTGGGGTGGAGGTTTGAATGTGGGAGGTAGGGGGTGGGTAGGGCTAGGGAGAGTAATGGGGAAAAATAGGGGCAACTGTAATTGAACAAAAATAAAAATTAAAAAAATAAAATAAAATGTCAAAGCTGAGAGGAGGGGGAAGGGGAATAATAGGGGAAAGAAGAGTAAAGGTCAAGTCAAGGAACATGTATAAAGGGCCCATGGACAAAGACAACAGGGAGGGGAGGGGAAGAGAGGGGAGATTGAATGTGGGAGGGAGAGTGGGTAGGGCAGGGTAGAGTAATAGGAGAAAATGGAGGCAATTATCATTGAACAAGAATAAAAACCTTTTTTAAAAATTCATGGGCCAGCTAAAGAAATCTTTAATATTGGAATTTAAAAGTAATGAGAGAGACCTATTTATACACAAAAGGACTTTCTGCTATGTAGTTCATAAAACTGCTTATAAAATCTGTCTTGAACAGAATATTAATCTTTCTAGCACAATTATAAATATAAATAAGTAAATAAATGCATACATACATACAAAAAACACACACAAAATGCTATACGTGGAATTTAGTAAGAAGGCATGCAATATGCCCACTTAATTTACAAGAAGTCTTGGAAAATTTGAGTAAGCTTTATTTATACTGAATTCTAGTTGTGTTTAAACTATAAGTGGATCTCCAGATTTTTTGATTTGTAAAAGTTGTGGAATTTTTACTCTTTACTTTGTCAAGGGTCTATTTTAATGCTGAGAAAAGCAAATTATCAAGCTCAGTAACAGGAATGGTAGGTTTCCCCTTGCTTTCAAGGGGAAATTTCCCCTTATTCAAGGAGGAAATTCAAGGAGAAGTTTCCTCTATAAGCTTTCAAGGGGAAAGGGTCAAAGCTGAAACTGAAACTTTAGCAATCAGAATACCTTCTTACATTTAGATTATTTTCCATCAGGTAAATGATAGTTGTGCAATTTACATTAAACAGAATTTTTTGCTCACATCTATCACTTTTTGAGCAACTAGAAATCACAACAAAGAAATTCTTTCAAAAGAGTAGAGATTTTTCTTTTCCTCCAGAGTTAAAAAAATAAAAATGCATTTGGTGTTCCTTTCCAAAGATTTCTAGTTGTAACTCTGTTTACTGCTGGCTGCTGTACCATGATAAGTTTAATACCTAGTAAAACAAGAATTCTAACCAGATTTAACAATTCTTCTCTGAAATGAGTTAGCTTGTCATGGCTACAGAGCAGACTGAATCAAAAAGCAAAATTAATCTGCCTTCACAAAGGAGAAATCTAGCCTGTTATGTAGTTTGTGGCAGTAATTAATGCTGCTTAGTTTTCTTTCCATGCTCAGCTCAAGAAATTTAATAATAGTTCAGGTATGTGGAAAATGTGTTGAGCTTCATTCGTTTTGGCCACATGGGAGGAAGAGAGATTGGCATGTTTACACACTTTCAATCTCTCAGAAAAGAAGCTTCTGATATGCACTTCCACTCTACAATTCTCATTCACTTTCACGTAAAACTAAATAATTTTCCACTTTCCAGTGGAAAAAAGAGAATTGATCAGGAACCTCAATGGAAGCTTGTAAAATCATTGATAATTTATTGACTAATTTATGAAATAATTAAAAAGTATTTCAGGTTGCTTCTCCTATTACTACTGTTTTTGAATACAGAAAGATATAAGCATATTTTTAACTTTTCATCAGTATTTAATTCTGACATACTGCTCTTAAAACCCAGCTTTTAATATGAAAAATTAGTGAGAGGGTGTTTTTCTGAATGTAGATTTTTATTGCTTCCCAGATAAAGTGATTATTCTTTGTTTTTTCTAAAACAACAAAATTTCAAATAATAGCTCAAAAAATTAAAAAGCAAGGAATAGATAGAAAAGATTTAGAGAAAATAAAATCAAAATGTCAGAAAGATTTGAGGTGAGGGAGAGAAATGCTTCCAGAATAACTCTCCTATTTATGGCTTTAGTCACTGGGTAGCTAATGGGACCTTTCATAAAGATATGGAATATAAAAAAGGAAGAGATTTGGAGGGGAAATCAAATGGTTCTGCTTTCAGTATATTATTTATGAAGTATGTATGGAATCAGCAGTCTGATATGCAGGTGGAAGCTTGGGAGAGGAGTCTGGGCTTAAATAAATTTGGGAATCCTTAACACTGAAAGGGTCATGATTTAATTGGACTGAGTAAAATCAGCTAATAGAATGGCAATAATCTATAAATCAATGCCCATTCTCCCAAAGGAAAAGTACTATATTTTCTTAATTTTAGGACCAATGAACAATCCATTATTGAACCAAAGAGCAGATTTACTAGAATGTTCATATCTACTCCTTACCGTAATTTTTGTTCATCAGTCATGACTATGTATAATCAATATAAATGTATTTAATTTTTTAATTCTTTTTTAAATTTTTTATTGTTATTCAATTACAGTTGTATGCCTTTTCTCCCCATCCCTCCCCCCACCCCAGCTGAACCCACCTCCCTCCCCCACCTCCACCCTCCCCCTTGACTTTTGTCCACGTGTCCTTCATAGTAGTTCCTGTAATCCCCTCTCCTCACTGTCCCCTCCCCACTCCCTCCTGACTATTGTTAGATTGTTCTTAACTTCAATGTCTCTGGTTATATTTTGTTTGCTTTTTTCTTCTGTTGATTATGTTCCAGTTAAAGGTGAGATCATATGGTATTTGTCCCTCACTGTCTGGTTTATTTCACTTAGCATAATGCTCTCCAGTTCCATCCATGCTGTTGCAAAGGGTATAAGCTCCTTCTTTCTCTCTACTGCGTAGAATTCCATTGTGTAACCTAAGTGCCCATCAGCAAATGAGTGGATCCCAAAACTATGGTATGTTTATACAATGGAATTCTAAATGTATTTAATTTTTAAAGAAGATGAAGCCAACAGCCACCATTAGGAAAAATGTGTGTTCCTTCTTGAGCAATCAAATTTGGAAAGAAATCCCTAGTATAGAATAGAGCTTTCTCTAGCTAAATAAGTAAATTCTCCCTTATGAATGTGTTTGCCACTCACATATTTTCATGTCAATTAAAGAAGAATCAAAAGGCTGAGCTTCCTTAAAAATTTAAATTATAGTACATATGAATTGAGATTTTATTTTTCAGGTATTTATTTTAACACTGTTAGTATTTAACTACCAACTATGAGAAATGCAAGCAATCCTGCAAATATGTTTTATATATTTTAAACACAATACTAGAATTAATTATTGAGATAAAATGAGTTAACTTATGAATTCTTGAACTAAATCATTTTATTTTACTTTTTAATTAAATGTTTTTCTTTTTTTTAGAGAGAGAGAGAGAGAAAGAGAGGAAGGGAAGGGGAGAGAAAGAGAGAGACACACACACTGATCTGTTGTTCCACTTTCCCATGCACTCATTGGTTGATTCCTGTATGTGCCCTGACTGGGGCTCAAACCCACAACCCTGGCACATCAGGACAAAGCTCCAGCCAACTGAGCTGTTCAGCCAGTGCTAAAGCCTTTCATTTTTATAGAAGAATACAGTAAGGGTAGGGTATAAGCATATCACACATACAGAGGAGGGAGAAAAGTGATCTGGAATAGACAGTTTTTCTGAAGGCTGGTAGTTTACTTGTTCCTTAAACGAAAGTGTGTGGAAAAATATCTCTAGATGTAACAACAATGTGATTTTAAAGACGTGGGTGTTGTGGGATAGTTATTTAGGAAAAATAAAATGCAATACATGTTTAACAAATGAAAGGGAGCATCAACACACACAAGGGTTTACAATATTTAACATAACTTGGTAATATAAAGTCTTCCAAAATCTTCCAATTTGATCAGCTATGACTGAGTACATCTCTTATGGCACAGATAATTGTGTGACTTATTACCTTTAAAGGATGACATACTAGAATAAATTTACCATTGACAATCCAAACAAAAAGATAAAAATATTAACTGTATAGTTTATTAGAGAATGTGATATTTAAATACAAATTAAATAATGGCAAGATAATTAAAAATCACATTTTCCTGGATTTGGAAGTTTAACTTGAGAAATGTCAAAAACACCAAAAAAAGAGCGAGTATGTTTTTTTTAATTGGAAAGTCAGAACAGATGCAATATACTTGAATGATGGCTGGTGAGAGCAGTTGGAGTTGAAAGCCCACCACCTATCAGGGTGAACTCATAGAGCCATCTTAAATGACAGGACTCCTGGTCAACCGATATCATTTAATCTATTACCTGCAATCCACTAGCCACCACAGGCCCCAAACTTTCAATGGTTTATATGGAGCATAGGTACTCTTCTCCAGCTAGCTGGTGGGACAGAATTCCAACTAGGTATTATTCTCTCAGGAATACTGATGTGAACTATAGAAGTTACCCTTTCTTTTCCTTCTTTTGATTATGTTTTCACTGAATCTTAGAGCAAAAGGGGACTTGAACAATCATCTAGTTTGGGGATAATAATAGTATACGTGGTGCTTCATCTCTTTTTCTCTCCCCATGGGAAACATCACTACTCCATGGAATGTTCTTTCCTAGGAAACAAATAAAGACTTAAATGTTAGACCTGAAACCATAATAATCCTAAAAGAAAACATAGGTAGTAAAATCTTGAACGCTGCTCATAGCAATATTTTATCTGATATATTTCCTAAGACAAGAGAAACAAAAGAAAAATAAACAAAAGGGACTACATCAAACTAAAAAGGTTTCACCCAGCAAAGGAAACCATCAACAAATGAAAAGGCAATCTGCTAGATGGGAGAACATGTTCCACAATGATACATCTGATAAGGGGTTAATATCCAAAATTTATAAAGAATTCATGAAATTCAGTACCAAAAGAGCAACCCAATTAAAAAATGTGCAAAGGATTTGAACAGACATTTCTCCAAAGAGGACATACAAATGGCCAACGGACATCTGAAAAGATGCTTAACATCACTAACCATCAGAGAGATGCAAATTAAAACCACAATGAGATAGCACCTCGCACTGGTCAGAACGGCTATCATCAATAAATCAACAAACAAGTGTTGGTGAGGCTGTAGAGAAAAGGGAACCATTTTGCACTGTTGGTAGGAATGCAGATTGGTGCATCCACAATGGAAAACAGTGTGGAGGTACCTCAAAAAATTAAAAATGGAAGTGCCTTATGACCCAGCAATTCTGGGAATTTATCTGAAGAAACTCAAAACACTAATTTAACTCTATGTTCATTGCAGCGTTATTTACAGTCACCAAGATACAGAAGCAGCCCAAGTGTCCATCAGTAGATGAGTGGATAAAACAACTGTGGGACATTTACACAATGGAATACTACTCAGCCATAAAAAAGAAAAGTTTACCCTTGGGACATCATGGGAGAGCATTATGCTAAATGGAATAAGCTAGAGGAAGAAAAATACCATATGATTTCACTCATATGTAGAATTTAATGAACAAACTGAACTGATAAACAAAATAGATACAGACTCATAGACAGCAGACTGACAGCTCTGGGGACAGGGTTAGAGGGTAGAGGGATCAAGCAAAAAGGAAAAAGACTCATGAACATGGAAAAGAGTGTGGTGATTGTGGGAGGGCAGGTATAAAGGGGGATAAATAGTAATGGAAAAATACAATAAAAATAAATTTAAAAAATTCTACTTCACAGTTTCTGGGAGAGCATTTAAGGCAGCCACCTCCAGTCCATTGGTATTCCAGGTGAAAACATTCTGCCACACCTGTTCTAGTCCAGATTTCCATTTCACAGTTAAGGAAACAGAGACTCAGAACTCATTCACAGCTGAAGTAGAAAGTCAGCCTATAATATTGAAATGAAGCTTTTCTCTATTGCCAGTAAGTTGATCCATACAAGAAGTAAAACTTTAATCTCTTTTGTCCTATATTCCAAGTTCCCGAACCAAAACATATACATTGAACTCTTCTGTAATGAGCTGACAATTTGAAAGGCTCATTTTTTTTCTGTTTTGACTTTACACAAAAGTAATAGATGTTCAGGGAGTTGTCACTATAACTGATTCTTTTCATATGGATTAAATAAAATTTTCCTAAATACTGGGCAACATGCTGCTTGTCTTGCAATCAAACGAACAGTAAATTTTGCAGAGGCAAAATCTTCCACCCTCAAATTATCTGGTTCATCCATGAAATAATGTCAAGCAGAGTGCCATAATTTGTAAGGCGCCCTGAGGGAAAATGCCACCCAAGGGTGATCACCTTCCTGCAACTGCTTGGCCTCATTTAACTCAGTGAGACTTCCATTTATCTTTTCCTGAGACCCAGTGTGGAGATAAAGTAATCACCAGAATTTAAAAATAACACAATGTAGAACTATTGCCCCTAAGCCCATCACAGGTGATGTTCTGCAGAGAAAAGTCCCGGGTGCATTTAGCATCTCTGTGTGTGATTGATTATGAGCTGGAGAGAGTAGTCATTAAGTTTGCCAAGTACATCCCATCATCAGGATAGGTGAGCACCTAGGAAACAGGATTACAACTAAAAATGACCTTGACAGCCTGAAAAATGATTACAAACAAATGAAACTGAGTTTCCTAGAAGCAACTGTGCATCCGCATACTTGCTGAAGAGACCTCGGACTGCTCAAATTCAAGTTTGCAACAGATGCGTTGTTACCTAGTGAGTTGCAGACTGTGTTTGGTCAGCAAAGACAGTTTGCTGATTAGAAAATGTAATTCTGAATTGTACAATTAAAAGAAGCAGAGTAATATGTACTTCGTAAAATGTATAATCAAATATTTTGTTAAGTATAGCATATAATTTTATCAATGAACTAGTGAAAATGTCAATTAATCACTAAGTAATGTTTTTAGATTAATTTGTGGGGTATATAAATTGAGAAAGTCTTAGAAACCCTGGAAAAGAACCAGAGACCTAGGATGGAAAGAATTACAAGGAAAGTAGAAAAGGTTAAGAAATGTTAATAAAAGGATTTAGAAGTGTTGAGAGCTCAAAGCTGGGCAGTGTCCAAAGTGAAGTGATGAGAAACAGGTCAAGGTCATAAGGGTTTCAGGCCATAAATAAGAAGAAAAGATCTGGAATGTTGTAAATTCCAATTTCATTTTGGAAAAACACTTCGTAGACGTAGTGTCAATCCAAGTATTAGCTTACAGTTTTTCTTGGATCCAACAGTACAAAAGACCTAAGAGTCTGAGATCTTGTAAGGGTAAAATATTTATGTGGCATTTAATTTCTCTCCGTGAAGAAATACTAATTTATGAGAATAGTTTGAGTCCCATAACCTTTAATAATAAGTGATTACAAAGGTATTGTTTTAGCTATTGAGAAATTATAAAATTCTTTTTTTTAATTATTTTACTATTGTTCAAGTATAGTCGTCTGCCTCCCCCCCACCACTCCCTCCCCACCCCAGCCATCCTCACCTCCCTCCCCTTCTTCCACCCTCCCTTGGTTTTGTCCATGTGTCTTTTATATATATATTCCTGAAAACCCTCTCCTCCTTCCCCCCAATTATCCCCTCCCACCTCCCCCTGGTTACTGTCAGATTGTTCTTAATTTCAATGTCTCTAGTTATAAAATTCTCTCAAAACTCTGTCATTAAATATTTAGTATTTTTAGTGTTATTTGATTTGGAGCACTACAAAGAATATGTAATATTTCTTAGTAATGCTGATATCATGTAATATCTATTGTGGGAAATAAGAAAAACTGGCATAATAACTTCTATATAACCCATGGACTTTTAATGCTAGATAGGACTTTTGACCTAATCTTAGTAATCATTTCATTTGACAAATTTAATGTAACAACACCTGTAATAACTATAAATACTTGAATTGATGACAACACAGTGCTTTTCAAGTGCAGTAACATTTCTTTTAAAAAATGATCAAATCATTCATTAAAAGAGCCTTTAAATTTGTTTAAATGCACATAAAATATATAGTCTATGTGCTGATTTCCAGGTGCTACTGTGATTGTAAAATACAGCAGTTCTTCAAGACCTAGAGTGATTTTTCTGCCACATGTAACATTGAAACAATTTTACCACTTTTAAAGACTACTTATGATTTGGATATCTATAGCTTATATTCACATCTGATAATCTTCAGGTGAGTGTTTGTATAATTGAAGAGTCTTCTTCATTATGTTCTTAATTTGTTTTAAAATGTCACTTCTTTTTACAAGACCACCTCTCTTGTTGTATCCTCAGCTTATAAACAAACAAACAAAAAAACTATATGGTAACCCCACATTAACTTCATAGGTGTTCTAAAGGAATTAGCCAAAGTCTCTTCAGCACACAGGTAGTTCTGAACTGTTTAGCTTGTGAATGCAATGTTAGTTTCAGCAGCTGCGTCTTTATCATGATAGAAATGTTGTCATCTGATGTTGTCATCTTACTCCCGTGGCTCGAGCTGCCATGGGAATAAGAAGAGAGAGGGAGTAAAAAAAGAGAGTGAATATTGGTACAAGATGAACAAAAAGTCTGGACATTGGCTGGAAAGGAGAAACTGGGACTAGGGGCAGAAATGTTCTCTGGAAAGTAGTGCACAAACAGAAACCTGACAGTTCATAATTTACATGTCTTCTCTAATGAAGATCAGAAAGTGTTCCTGTTTCCAAGAGTAGAAAAAAATGGATTTCCCAAATGTTAATGTGGTTTGGCTACACTCATTTTCCCTTTTCCCCATCTCAGTGCCCACCCAGTGAGGACTGTTGTTCGGACTGAGGAGGGGTGGGATAGGAAAAAGAGAGAGGGAGAGAGAGACTGACAAAGACCAAAAGTGGCTACAGCAGTGTACGAAGCCTGTGGCTCCGGAGGAATAGATTCACTGTCATCAGCTAGCAAGTCTGTGAAATAAACCATAACATTCTCCTGAAAGACAGTGACAGGGATGTGCCCTCTCTCACCCCAAATTATCAAGTTCTTCAACAAATTACAAGTCTAACTGGAATATGATGAACTACATGTATGCTATATAACCAAAGAAAAGTAAACTACCACCATGTGAGAAAAAACCTGGTCCCAAAATATCATGGAAGCCAGGACTCCCTGCTCAAAACAATGCCACTAAGGCCATGATCTTTCTTTCGTCCTGCATGTGGAAGATGAGCCAGTCAAGGGCAAGTGCAAGGCAGGAGACATAACACCGGAATGAGCACAAGCAATATTTAAATTAAAGTGCGTGACATCTGAGCACTTGTCCATGCATAAGTTGAGTCAATAAGTATATACATTTGTCTGTTTTGAAGTTAATTTGATTCAACTCTCTGTCCTTGGTTATGAAATGGAATCTTTGACAAGTATTATTAGAAACAAACAATGTAGAGAAAACATCTTCACTTCTATTTAGCAATGAGAACTCTGCAAATTGAAAAATGTCAAAAAGGCCCAGCCTTAGTATTTTGGGCATTAGTTATCAAAACTAAAGATTTGGCCTGAAAGAAGGAAATAAGAGGTTGAAATTCATATTCTCACAGATGATAAGCAGCAATTCTTATCCCAGTCCAACCTACTCCAACTTAGACAACCAAAGAACAGTACCGAAGGTGGCATTTCAAAATTACATAGGGTGCCTTTCCTGGAAACAAATGAAAAATTGCTACCAGTGTTAAACTGTGTCACATTTTTCCTGAGATTGTACTGTACTAGACCAAGACTGACTACACTACTGTTGGCATTTAGAAATGTTTGAAGTCCTTACTCTCCAAGTGAGCCTTCTCTCCCAAATACAGAATACTTGTCTATTCTGTCTGCCTATATTATTATCCCCATTATACAGAGGAGGAAAAGTGAAACTATCTCGTTGAAGCAAAAATATGTTCAAACATATTTTCTATTACTTATGACAAGGGTCAGCAAATTTAGGTTCATGGGCCAAGCTTAGCCTGCAACCTATTTTTTATATGCCCCTGTAAGTAACAATGATTTTTATATTTTAAGGGATTTAAAAAAGGATTATGCAGTGACAGAGGCATCATACGGCACACAAAACCTAAAATATTTACTATTTGGATTGTTGTAGGGCTATTAATAATAATGTCCCTTTAAATGTAACAAGTGACTGATTATTAGTGAATTAAATAATTTGTATAAAAATTGGAATGTATCTAAACCTAGAAAGTATTGTAGAATGCAGACACTCTTGTTTCATTTATAAAATACTATGATATGGAATTAGTTGATAAGATGTCAAATAAGCACCAATATTTTGATATCAAGAAGAAAGAACCTTTTCTATTTGTAAACTTGACCAATTCAACAAAATATAAATAAATTGACAGGACAAACCTTTGCCAGTACAGCCCATAAATAGGATACATAAAATAAAGACTTTCCCTCTAGATATTTTTATAAATAGAAAATAACATAATTATAATAAAATAGAAACCACATAAAGTGGCGTTCAGTTCCCTAGTAAGTGCATTAAAGGCTTGGAGGCCCCCGGAAGGAGGGACTATAGGCAGCAGCTGCAGTCAGTTTTTGCAGCTTTCACACCTAAGTCTTGACACCGGTTCCTGTTGTTAAGCTTCCAAGCCTGCCCATTGCCCTCAGCCAAGAGTTCACCTTCCCGACGTATTTCAGATTTTGTAGGAAGAACAGTCATGGAGAAGACCTAATAAAACGAGCTGCTATTTTTCCGTTCTCCCTCACACATGTCTGGGGACCCTATTAACCAGGCCGACTATGATGCCTAGAGATGTCTTCCCTGCCTCCTCCGATAGTTTCCACCTCCTTCCTAACCAAGGTACTTACAGACGCATCAGCCTCACCGCTTTAACATAAGTCTAGTGCTGCCTGCAGGTTGCGGATAAAACCTTTGTCTGTCAGGAGACTAGGAACAGGTCGGGAAAGTCAGCTCATCTCTGCACTGAGTAACCTTTTAGCTGCGGTTACTCCCCACCGACCTCACACACTATTCTTAACTGCTTCTTTGTCACTGCTTTGTTGAGTGAAGACTCTCTCCGTCAATCTAACGGACGGACAAAGTAAAAGTGGACTGAAATCCATCGATTCTGTGTAGAATTTTCACCATAACCTCAACATTCACAAGTCTTTAAACAAGTTTCTCAGAAAGTTATTAACTGGTGCTGGGACTAGGAGTTCATCTGTGAGAGGAAGAGAGAGTAGGGCTAACAGAACAGGTGTGTTGATTCTTAACTGAGTTAAAAATGAAATATTAAAAATGAGGGTTTACATTTCAAAATGAAAATAAAGATTCTTCATTTATTCAAAAATATGAAAGGTTGTTCTAATCACAATTTTAATTTTAATGCTAAAAATATTTTATAGATTTTTTTTGACAGGTTAGTTACCCACTTTTGACATAGTGACAGGACAAAACTATGAGGCTAAGTCACTTGAAAACTCACTGAGAGATAGTTGTTCAGTCACATGATTGCACTGCTGTGCTGACTGTTTATTTTCATGCCATGGATAATTCCTATTTTGCTTTTAATGTCTTCCACAAAATATATGTAGCTGTGTACTTCTGGGGGGAAATTACTTTTGTAAAGGTGAAATTATAAAATAGGAACAGTTAGAAATGACAAGAGCTTATTGATCTTTTAAAATAATTGATTTTTAAAAAATAAAGTAAACTAAATCATTATTGAGCTATTGTTACATGCTTACAACATGTTGGACGCAGTGCTCAGGTGTGCAGAGACACATGTGAAGGACGGTCCTTGCCCCATTAGGAATGACATTATAGCTAGAGTGCAGACCGAAACTAAAAATAAGAGAAGTGCATAGTTTCAAATAATGTAACGTAGGTAATAAATTGGGTGCTGTATAAAGAAAGGAACCTTGTTGTGGGAGGGGATTGGCTGTTCATGGAAAATCTCCCTGAGAAGATGATAGTCTCACTGAACCTTGAATGTAGAGATGAAGCCCGCCATTGAAGAGCTGGGGAAATGCAGGCACAGGCAATGGACCAACAAATGTCCATGGTCAGGGGTTAGGGAGGGGGATGTTCCAGGAACAGAAAATTTATTGTGGCTGAAATGGGAGTAGTGAAGATGAATTCAAATGGCAGGCAAAGGAATTTGATACTTTGGGTGCTAGGAAAATGATGAAACTGGACTCTACAGTGCTTGCCTTGATCACAAGGCAGCCTAGAGAATACAACCTTTCCTTTGTCTTGTTTTGCTATTTTTCTGGATCTGAGTCCCCATGAGATCCCCGTGAGATGCTTCTCTGTCACCTTCCAGTTGAAGCTGGTGTTGGCATTTATCCATCAAGATTTTCATACTCTAGAGTCTTCTCTATGTTAGAGCTAAAATATAAATCTTAAAGGCATTTTCTGTTTATGTCTCCAGGTGCAGTTTTTTAAATATTTGTGCTAGTTCCCTCCTATTCACAGCTATTGCATTTGCCAGAACTTCAGGAGGCGCAGCTCTCCTCCCACTCAAGTGCCCCAGGGGGAATGCCAGGTACAAGTGGTCTTCTTTTCCTGCCATGCTGCGGTTGGGGACTTCTGAAATCTCTCTGGTTTGGGTAGGACAAAACTATCTTCAAGTCTACTTCGACATAAAAGTCTCTAAAAGCCTGTTTTTCTCCTTTTGCTTTCACATTCTATAATTGAATATCTCTTCTTCCTCTACTTCCAACTTCCATCCAAAGCTACACGTGTACTGTCCATCTGGGTTAGTTTTATTCATCTTCTTTTCTTTTCACTTAACTAATGCCTTCTGCATTGCATAATGTAATCTAGCTTTTGTCATCTTATGCATGGTCTTCTCTTTCCCTCATTTCTCAAGGTATCAGTTCTTCCCTCAATGCACAACCATTGGAACAAAAACACTGAATGTTTAGTGATTAATGGAGATAATATAGCAGTAATAGTACTTTATAAATCATCATTACCTGTAATCTCTTGTATCAAACCTCACCCATATATAAAGTCAGAAAAATTAGTTTCTTTTACGTTAAAGCCATGGCTTTAAAACTTACTTTATTAGTGGAACTGTTCCTCAGACATAATCCCACATGGAACTCCAACCCTCGGTATGTAAAACAGATCGCAGGAGGAGAGCTGCTCTGGAAGATGAAGATGAGACACCCTTCAGTCTCTCCTCTGCACCTTCTGATTATGCTTCAGGCACTTATCCATATGAAATCTGATGTTCTGAAAAATGCAATTTGAAACCACAGTGCTAAAAAATTATTCTGGATCTGTTTCCTTAAAATGTCAGATTTGGGAACTTTCCTACTTGTTCTACTTGTTATGATGACAACTCAGTAATATTGATGATAGGTCATTCACCTCCTTCTACTTTTTAGGATCACGGTAATGCATACAAGCTACTGGGAGGAATATTCTATAATCTGCTGTAAAAGTAAAGTTTTAGCCCTGATCAGTTGGCTCGGTGTCGTCCTGCAAAAGGGAAAGGTTGCCAGTTTGATTCCTAGTCAGGGCACATGGGAGAGACAACGAATTGATGTCTCTCTCTCACATCTATGTTTCTCTCCTTCTCTTTCTTTCTCCCTTCCCCTCTCTCTAAAAATATATAAATAAAATCTTTTTAAAAAGTGAATTTTTATTCAACACATAATGAGCCAGCTGCCCGCACCCTCCCACCACCCTCCTAACTCATACAGCTTATGGTTCCACTGGAGGCTGTTAGGCCTGGAGAGCTTAGGAGGCCATGCCACGTTGTCGCTCTCTACCCAGAATTCTTGTTGTATTTACTTCTTTAACAACCTTGTGAGATAAACAAGAATGAAATCTTTAGCACAAGTTGAAATGTGAATAACTTAAACCATATTTAGGTAGACAAATTAACTTTTTAAGTTATCTATTCATGAAAATGTGATTGGGATGGGGCAGCCTCACATCCCAATGTGGCCTATGCTTGGGTCCTGGTGTCTAAGCTTCCCTCCTTGACTGAAGTAACGCAGGTGTAGGTCATGTGGAGGGAGGCAAGAGGATAAACAGGTTAACTGACTATCCATTATCATTGTTGGAGAAAAGTATCTACAATTTACCAAATAAATAATGGATTAAGAAAGTCAACTTTGACTTCGACAAGAAGTTTATAAATTATTACACATATCTTAGTCTGACAAACACCCACCCTTTTTTGAGGGGGGGTATATGGAAAAGACCATATAGTGGCATATGACTTAAAAATAACATATTAGAGAGGGAATAACGTGAGAAAGAAGGGAAAGGGATGTAAATGAACATGTATGAGGGACCAATGGACAGAGCCAACATGGGGTGGGATTGAGGGTGGAAGGTGGGTGTGGGTGGAAAGTGGTGGTGGGAAAATGAAGACAACTGTACTCAAACATCGATAAAAAAAAGTAAAAGAAAAAAAAGAAAACAACCTCTTACCAATAAAGTAAAATTTTTACTTTACAATGAACTTAAATTTATTTAAAATGTACTTAATAAAAATTTTATGCAACTTGCAAGCAGCAACAACAACAAAATAATATATTGGTTAATATGCCAATTAATGGTAACTAACTCATAAACATTTAATGCTGCTCCACATTAAATATGATAACAATGCTACCAGGATCTATATCAAACAGAGATTACTTTTTGGGTAAAGGTACTATAAAGTATATTAGGTGTTTTTGTTTTTGCTTTTTTCAGAAAAGTGACTAAATTCAGATGTATGCTGAATTACCAGTGGCTCTTTCACGTGATGCATATGCAACAGTGACTTGGTTGTCTGCGTTCTATGATCTTTTAATAGCTGGTGCAGTGCAGGAGCAGTGGGAAGCAGAAGGGATGGTGTGCCAATGGCACCATTGTTGCTGTTCAGAAGTATGACTGGTTCCCTTGTCCCGACAGCAATTACAGACATAAAGCTTTTGCCTGGGAAATGCTCTTTTTGGTTTATGTAGCAGAACTTCTATGTATCTCAGTTGTGCTATCCTGTATTGTTCTATATACTGACTCAACATGTATTCTTAGGGTGTGAAAACATAAAGATACAACTAAATGAATTTGGCATCTTATGGGTACGAAAGCAAAGCAAACGAACGGCAAGATATATTGTGTTAAGAAGCAAGTGTTTGAGTACTTGTAGATATAACCTGTCACTACAGTGCAAAAGGGATATGCTTTTAAATTTGCTATTTATCATCACATATGCCAATGTCTTTTCTGGACCAAAATGGGAAAAAGAAACTATATAAACCAAAATAGACTCATAAGAACACAGAGAGAATATGGATGACAAAGCATATGCATGAGTATAACTAAAAATAAAAATGTTTTTGCTGCTGCCTCTGTACTTTACGTTTTAAAAAATCTTAATGCTAAAAGGACAATGGCTTCACAATAAAATTGTTATTAAAAAACAATCTCAGCAATATTTTAATGTAGACTCTGTAATAGTTCTTTTACTGCAAGCTTGCAATTGCCCTGGGAAGTTATTATTAGTGGACACCATATAAACTGGGGGAAGTAAATATATATTTTAAAGGAAACTTTATTACAGTGTATCCTAAAAGTTTTGTTTGGGTTTAAATTCTTAATGACAATTTCTCCCCCAAAAAATATGGACCTTAAAATATCTCCCGACTAAAAAACTGATGCAAAGTGTGTGATGAAGGCTATGCAAGTTTCCCTAATGGGACTGGCAGGTCACTCGTAAACATGAAGTAAATAGCATAGTAAACAGCATAAAATTAAATGTATAAATGATAGACAAATAATTACAGCCATACCATGACAGTATTCATGTATATGAATTTATTTAATGCCAAACAAAAGCTTTGCTTACAAGTAATATTTAAACAATAGAATTTGAGATGGAAGGACGTGAAGATATTCTTTCCATGGAGAAATAAAAATATGGTTGTGGTATATGAATCAGAGTTTAAATTGAACACAGTCTTGACAGAATTTTGGTCATAATAATGATAGAAGTATGTATAACTAGGCATCATAGAGATGACTTACTTGATAAAGTAAGAGTTCCAAAAGAGCAAAACAGGACCTACGAGGCTTTGGGGGTTCTTACATCAAAATTTGCACAGTATCACTTCCTGCTCATTCTTTGGGTCAAAGCAAGTTGCAAAACTTACCCAGAGTCAAGGGAGGTGAAGTAGATCTATTTGATATAAATAGATGTTTCATATTTTTTATTAAAATTGTACTGGTTTTTATTACAGTGAAAATTATTTGTACTAAGAAATTCATACATGTCACTGTACTTCTAATATTAAACTAACTTACAATGTTGTTTTGTATTGATTGCAAAGCCCAGCTTTCTATTTCTAGGGGGAAAATGAAAACAGAAAAGAAACCATTATCATCCCCTCAGTTATTGACTTCACTTATTTAGGCATTTTAAACAGTCTCAGTTTTAGTAGCTTAAAGCAAAAACCATTTATTTGCTCATAATTCTGAAATTTGAGCTCAGCTCAGCTAGGCATTTCTTTGGCTGGGTTTATCTGGCATCCCTCACAGGGTTTTTCAGTCATCGGATCAATTGACTAAGGATGGCACGTGGGAGGCGGTTCCAGGTCTGAGGCCTCAGAGGCCTCAGGCCTCAGCTGGGAGGCTGGGTGCTCAGTCTTTCCTTCCATGTGGTACATCATTCCCAGCTTCTTCAGAGCACAGTGCTTCAGAGTTCCAAAGGAGCAACACAGAAGCTACGAGGCTGTGGGGGTTCTTACATCAAAATTTGCACAGTATCACTTCCTGCTCATTCTATTGGTCAAAACAAGTTGCAAAACCTACTAAGAGTCAACAGAGGTGAAGTAGGAAAGAGATGCCACCCTTCGTTGAGCAGAGCAGGGACGTCACATGCAGATGAGCATGTCCATAAGGACAGGAGGAATTTATGGCCACATTTTGCAATCTACCGGAATCATCAAATTAAAAGAGAAATAATATTTTGATGTATTAATAGTAATTCAAACATGAATGCATAGAAAGAAAATCCTGAAAATTTAAAATTTTATTTTAAAGGAAAGGCTGTTTTTGTTTATAAAATATACTGTGTGTTTTGATTATCTGTTGTAAATATTCTGAGATTCTACACAAATCATTCTATGGCTTTATGAATTCATACATTTTTTGCATTTCTTCATAATATATGTACCTTCTTCCTTTAAGTAGGTTAGGTAAGACTTGTCAACATGACCAATTCCAACACAAACCTAACTTGTTTAATACTAATCTAACAGTGTTCCTGAAAATTCTTGCTCTAAGTTCGAATTGATGAGGTATAGCACAGAAACTTGTGCATTATTTAATCTTTTACCTAGTTCTGTCTTTTAATTTAATTATTTATTCAGTTGTGTTCATTTATTTTAGATAAAGACTATTATTCGGTTATATACTAGAGGATGTTTTAGAAATGCTTTATTAGTCATTATCAAAAGATTAATTTAAATTTAATTTTATTCCAAAATCTCTGAATTATTAAAATGAAAATCTATATGTGGTTAGATGTATTCAAGTTCGGAAAAAGTGTATTTTTATGTATACAACATTTTTAAACGTTCTGCGTTCTTTCATTAATGTGAAACAATTACACAACTGTCACTTTATGCAAAGACATTTGCTAATCATGAGGAAGTAAGGAGATGGTGAGAAATATAAAGATGAATAAATATCTTGACCAAAAATGTCTACCAATGGAAGGTATAAAGACACACACACACACACAAAATGCAGAGATTTCAAAAAGTAGAAATCAAGAAGTACATTGGCCTCAAAGTGGTCATATTTAGATTTCTACTTTGGTCACTTTTAAATCCTTTGGTGGAGCGGAGCAAGTTGAAAAGGCAACAGCCCACTTCCAGCAGTTAAATCCCCGTCACCAGAAGCTCCAGAGCAGGGGCCAGCAGGCTGGAGGAGCTTCTCTGGCCTGGCAGGGCTGTGTTGATGCTCACAGCACATCTCCCTTCACAAAGCACTTCCATAGACGCTCATAATCTCAACAAATCCCACTCTGTGAGACAGGTAGAGCCCTTGTTTTTTACAGATCAAGCAACTGGCAATGAATTAGGGAAAGTGACTTGCTCAGAGCTAAATAAAAATTAAAATGAGGCAGAATTAGGACAAAACCTAATGCCTTGTACTCATCTCATCGCTTCTTCCTTTCTGTGTGAAAAAATTGTCAGCGTAATTGGTGAGTAAAAGCTTAAAGTGCCAATAGCGTTTATTAGTTCACAAACACAGCAACATGCAGTGGCTCTGGGATATAACAGGAGGTGATCCCGAGATCTGTCGTAGATTCCTCCGCAATCACGTGTCCCAGGACGTAAAGTATGAAAGGCCAAAGGATGGGCTCTGATACTTTGTGGTAGCTTTTCAAATACCTCCACCCCACCTTTGATAGTGCTAGGGTTTGGGTCACAAGGCTAATTCTCACCGATTTGTAACAAGCTCCTTTTGGTATTTCAAGAGCTAAACCACATTAGATGGTATCTGAGGTCTACCTTCTTGGCTCTCAAATGTATGAGGTCTTGGTTCATTTCTCAAACTACGGTCTGGGGCTCTTAGAAGTCTAAGGACATATTCTTAGGGATAAGCAGATGCTCTACAAGAATTATTTAACCATATATGAATTAAACAAAAAATGGAAATGGACTTACTACATATATGATGTTTCCATCCCATGACTGCACCATGCAAACGAGGTCTACAGAATGTAAAGTAAGTCATCCCATTGCTGTCATAGAGGCCTACAGACCTGTATCCATTGCAAAATTCTAAATGCAGTGAGCTCTGAAAGCCAACCAAAACGTAATGCAAATGCTTTTGACTCATTTGGTAGCTAACTCGGACTGTACAAAGCTGATGCTATTTATAGTTTTTATTTACTGTCTTCTACTGTGAATACGTATGTATTCATGTATGATTATGCAAAGACATTAATATGTTTGATTATTGGGTGCAGCCTTTTTCTCAAATCTGAAAGACTTTGAATTTTGAAATAGACTTTGAATTTTGAAAAAAGACTTTGAATTTTGATCTCCTTGTTTTGTGTGTATTAAACTTATAAATGCATTTTGGTAGTAAATGTGTTAAGAATAGTAGATATTTTCAGTTAATTTTGAATTTTATGTCTTTATGTTTTCCATATTAGTATAATGAAAGTATTTTAGGTCAGCACTGGGAGGCACACTAGATATTTTGCCTTTGCTTGTTTAAAAACACATATATTAATCACAGTTGGGAAACTTTGTTAAACACTATACTTAGTAATCAGAACAAGAATAACAAGATGAATTCAGAGTGAATTTCAACCTTCTTAAGCCTTGTATACTGACAGAATTACCCTGGGGGAAATGTAGCTATGACCTAACATATGACTGCGATATTTTGCTATGCATTAGGAAAAACGATTTTCACTACTTGTAACGTGCTGATGAAAGTATATCTAAAGTGTTTCATTCATAGGAAGCATGACTTTTCTCTTTGTGACATACAGGCATGGAGCCTATCTTTGCTAATAACCATCTGGTCACCGACCTGAAGCTTCTGTAGATTCTAGGAAATGAAAATGTCTCTAAATATATAGTAACTAATTACAAACTGTTTATAGCTATTAGTCAACCAGCCTTGTTTAAAGAGTTGGGATGTTTTAAAACTTGAAAAATACAACCAGGGATGCAATTTTGAATTTTAGCACTTATCACAGAAGTTGTCTCTATTTTTTATTCCAAAATAGGTAATAAATATCTCATCCTCACTAAGTAACTAAAATGTAACATTTAAAATACTACTCAGTGTGGGAAGATTTATGAGCAAGCGATTGTAGCAAACTCATACTGAATAGTTGCTGGTCCTACTTTCTGGATGCACATGTCATCTAATATCCAAGGTAATGATCATAGAGCAACCTCATTCAGTCCCTTTGATGTGAGAAGGAAAATGAGGTTTTGAGAAGTTTTGTAGGATGTGCATGATCACACCGCTAATTAATGTTAGGCTCAAGTCCCCTCACTTTGAATCTAATTGTTTGAACATTTTTATCATTTGAAATGCTGTGCTCTAAATATAAGGAGGAAGTGACTGTATCTGCCCAAAGCTTGTAAACCAGTTGCCTTAGAGTGCCAAGGCAGTAGTGTAGAACTGGAACAAAGAGCGTGACTCAGTCAGACACCCTTCAGCAGGGCCGGCTTTGGGCTAGGTCACTGAATAGTAGATTGCAGAGTAAAAGCCTTGTCCCACAAGTAAAAGGGCAGAAAGCCTCAACTAAACAATTTCACAAACAATTGTGAAATAGGCAAGTTTGTCTAAGGAGTCTTCCTGCCGTCCCCAAAGCGATTACTTTGTGTTTTATCCCTGCTAATTCTTACTAAAGGGTTAAATGCTAAAGTGCTACCCCATACAAGAATTTATGAAAATGCTTCCCACATTTATTATTTTAATAAGGGACTTCAGAAGACTCTTCTTCGATCCTCAGAAAGAATGGCAAGTTGTTTAGGGCAGCAAATTTCATCCAAACATCCCCTCAAACCAAAGGGCAGAGGACTACTTGCAAGGCCAAATGCAGTCCTCCAAACTAGCCCAGCAGAGATCATCCTGAACTCTTGGAATCACCTTCCTCATAAATCTCAGACGGAAGGGCAGAGAGTGCAGCCATGCTTATCCAGCCCTGTCGAAACGGCCTCTCCGTTTACTCAGCCCATTTTGCTTCACAAGCTGGCTTGTACCTAGAGATCTCCCCAGTCCTTCCATCAGACACTGGGCTTGTCAACTCAGATGAGAAGCCTGAGGATGAACAAGAGAGATTTTCAACTCAGTAGTTTATTCTGACAATGAGTATCTCAGCACTGCTTTTTCTTTCTTGGGTTAGGTGGGTCCCTTTGTAGTCAAAAGGTTTGAAGCATCTCCCTGGATTATTGCACTTGTTTAAAAATTATAAATCAAACCAAATTCCAAAAAATAAAGGTATATGACATTACATTGTAATTTTGCTCTTGGCATTTGGCATTATATTTTCCCCAATAATTTTAAGTATTACACAACAAAATAAATGTTATTCGTCAATCAGTCTACTGACCTACCAGGTAGCATTATGTAAAATAAAGTTTGCATCTTTAGGAAGAAACATCTGTATTTAAATGTAACTTTTAAAAAACCTAAAAGAGTAATAATAAGGCATAAAGTAATTTTCCATGGTTAGAAAGGACAAGCAGGGACTATGGTCTGCAATACCTCTTCTTATAATAAAGCAGAGAATAAGCTCTCATCTCTAAAAGAATGAGCCCCGACTACCTTGGTAATGGATGTAATAAAACAATGATTCTATTTTTGCTAAGCTGTTATAATAGTGATTGCTGCATTGTTCAGTCATTTATATATTTCATGCAGTCCTGAAAGAGCTATCCATTGTTGTTTGATTTATTGAAGTGTCTTCCATCACGTACGGTTACAAAGTGCAGTTAGCAAAGTAGGTTGTGTAGTATGCTATGCTTGGGTTAGAATTAAAAAAAACTAGTTCTGAAAGTTTGGATTTATTTTGTCTAGTGACTTGGATCTGTCATAAGGGAGGACTGCAACCCTATGATTTGAAATCAGAATGAAAGTTCCCCTGCTTGTAAATCAGGGACATATCCAGGGATCTGCCAAATTTCACTTGCCTGAAGCCTGCCACCATTACTCATCATGGTCACTCTAGATTCTTCAAAGCTTGGGAAAATTATGTTACTATGTATTTTTTCTCCCTGAGATTTAATTGTAGTGAAGCAACATCAATAAACAGTCCATCACTCTCATTGTGCATAACCAATACAAAAAATTCCACCCATTTTTTCAAAAATCTCTGTTAGTCTCATTCTCTCCTTTCTCTATAAAATTATCATCCAGGCCTCTTGACATCCTGAAACCATTTTTGTATAAAAGTCTTACAGTTTTCTCCTGTGTGTTGCTCAGTGCCCACAGGGATACTCTGCCTAAATGTGCTCTCTGCTTTCTACCCCAAATCAAGCATGCTTCTCATCCTCCCTTTTGCTGCTGTGTGTAAAAAAGGTCCCCAGTGCCATCTCTGTTGGTGGGATGGTTAGGGCTCTTCCCCTAGCAGGTCCTCTTTCTGTCGCTCACGTCATTCATTGCTCCCCAGGATACGTGTCCATGGAGAGGACCTCCTTTTGGCAGCAACACATGAAAGCTCTTGTTGTAATGAAAATTGTTGAGTTGAGTTGCACCAAACACAATTAAAGTGCACTAAATTGCCTTGAATGCAATGGGATGGAATGGGCTGTGATGGAAGGGACTGGAATGAGGTACCTTGGTACTAGACCCCTTCTCTTTGAAGCTTCCCTGTTTATACCTTTGTAGAGAGCCCAAGTTTCACTTCTTGAGGTGATAGCTCCTTCCATATTTGGATTTATTTACACTCATTTTTATTAAAAAGTTCACTCATGAAATATTATATCTTCATGAAGGATGAGGACTGCGTCTTAATCATTTCTTTTAGGCACTTGGTAATTCTTTTGTATGAAACCACTATATTATTTCTAAGTGAAGGACATGGACAGTGAACCATAAATAATATAAACAAGTAAGCGCTGTTAGAGGACAAGTATTCAGTTATAATTTACAAAGACCTTCCTGGCTTTGTGCCCATAACACAAACCAGGAAAGGCCGCAGAGTGGCATTATCTGAATACTTCCAAGGGGATTGCCCAGAGGACGTGTGGTCTGATTTATTGTCCAGCCTTCTTTGAAGGGAGATGGAGAACTACTGCATGAAGTGACAGCAGCTCTTCATGACAGTGTTATTTTATTTCATTTTTTTCATCTACAGAAAGCAAGTTTTATTTTTTCATACAGAATTATTTTAAAATCATTATCAGTATATTTCATAAATAAGAAATCATCTTCTTTACATAAATCTTTCTTATTTTCACAGTTTCAGCTTTTAACCTTTCTAGGGGAAAACCAATGTGTTCTATCTATGATTTAAAATGTGATCGCTCACCCTGGCTGGTGTGGCTCAGTGGATTGAGTGCCTGCCTGTGAACCAAAGGGTTGCTGGTTTGATTCCCAGTCAGGGCATGTGCCTGGGTTGTGGGCCAGGTCCCCAGTAGGGGGCAAGCAAGAGGCAACCACACATTGATGTTTCTCTCCTTTCTTTCTCTCTCCATTTTCCTCTCGAAAATTGAATAAATAAAATCTTTAAAAATTTATTTAAAAATAAAATATGATCTATCCATGTATTTTTGTCTTAGCTAGGGCTCCTCATTAAATGACTGCCTCTGTTGCCATTATGATGCACACAGACTTACAGGAAGGCTATACATGTTCAGAAGTGCCCACCTTGTGGAGGGTGAGCTAAGCTAGGGCAGGTAATCTGCTAGCATCCCTGAACTTGCTCCCCAATGCTACATCCAGGAACAGAAGCCCTGCATGTTTCTGTCATACAACTGATGTGTCAGACACTAGGGGGATTAAAGTGTCTCCAGGCTGCTCACTCCAACTGGAGAAAACAGAATTTTCATGTTGACATAGCAGAGGAACAAAAGGGACATTGCCTCCTTGGAAATGTGATTACGCTAGTTCTTTCCACACACTTCACATCAGCCTTGAAATACTACATCTCCCTCTGCAGGAAGTAAAATAGAATAAACCCATACTTAGACCCACATTCTAGTGCCCAGTAGGGAGTAAAGAATGGCTCAAGCCCACAGAGGAGCCAAGTGACCAGCCGAGTGGTTCTTGGGGGTGATGAGCTTCATTCTCAGAAGCAGTGGCGGACCTCTTCTGGCCTCATTCTCCCTCAGCCAACACAAATAGGAGACGGCGTGGCTCACTGCTCAAGAATTTATATGATGTTTAAGGATTCACACAGCCTTCATAAACCTCATAAACGACACCAGAAAAAATAAACCTGGCATATACTTTTCTTTATGCTATGGCTGGGTTTCACTGATAAATAGAATTATTTTATTACCCAGTCAGTCTAAGTGAAGGTGTTTCAGTAGACAGGTAGAGATAAAGTAAAACTGATCACCTTGCCATGCATAAAAGTCTCATAAAAATGAATGAAAGCTTAATTTTTGTTTTTAGTAGACTGAAAATAACAATAATTTGGTAAGACTGTACTCACAGGAAGTCCATTTGTTTTCTCAATTATAGCAAAGGGTGCTTATCAAAGGAAGTAGGCCTCACTTCAACACCAGCAATTTCTTCTCTCTTTTACATTTGAAATGGATGTATTTTAACCCTCAGTTCCTATGTCATGGAGAAGACAGCCTTATTTCTCTGGGTGCCAACTTCAGTCCACAGAAAACCCCTGAAGTAGGCCAAGGACTGTGGTTTCTTCTTTCACTGTCATCCAAAGAAGCTTCCGCCCTGGCTTCCTAAGGTCCAAGGCACAGTGCCCTACCTTATTGGCTATACTTGGCACTGATCTGCAGACACTGGCAAGAGCCCAAAAGTGGGGATCAGAAGCCTCGGTTGTTTCACTAACTGGTTTGTCATATATCATACCTGTCATTAACATTTGTGAATTGGGAATAGTAATACCTACTTTCCAAGGGCTTGATGAGGACTTACTATATATATATGGAAATACACTTAAAAGCTTAAAGCACAAAATAAATATAAATATTTAAATACCTTGAAATAACTTGTGTTTAATGTCTGCCTCAATAGATACTCATTTGCTAAAAAAAGTTATTGTTCAATAAATGTTATTTTCATCTGCCTCCATTTGCTATTGCCTCAGCTAGTGTTGAAGGGCCCAGTGCTTGCTTTCTTTTTGGTTTTTTTTTTATACTCTCACCTGAGGACATTTTTTCATTGCTTTTAGAGAGAGAGGAAGGAAGGAGGGAGAGAGAAAACAAGATGCACAGAGTCAGAAAGACAGAGAGACATCAATGTGAGAGAGAAACATCCATCAGTTGCCTCCCGCACACACACCAAAGGGGGATCTAACCCACCACCCTTCAGTCCTTCAGTGCAATGGACCACACTGCAACCGACTGAGTCACAGTGGCCAGGGCCCCCGTGCCTTCTAAAAATCCCACACGTCACACTCCCTAGACTTGAAAGGTCAGTATTTTCTCAAAACATTCTCTCAGCATTCACCACATTTTATTTGTAATTACTTGTTTATTGTTTGCCTCACTGGATTTTAACCTCTATGAGGACAGGGCTATGTCTATTTTGTTCACATTTGTCTTAATGGGACCTAGCATTTTGAATAAATGAATGAACCCCCGTGCACCACTCTAAAGCTCTCTCCCACTTCTCTGATTCCTGCAATTCTTCTATCTAGAAACAAATGATTCAGTTCAAATAAGATAATTGATAATAGATAATGAATATCCCCAGGGCAGGGTAGCTTAACAACTAAATTTCTTCTCACTGAGATATAAACAATTTTAAAAAAGATGTTTTATGAGAATCAGTTCTGAAAGGAAGAGATCAAAAGAGACAAAGGCCTGAAGGGAGAAAGAGTGCAGACTGGACCCTGGGAAAGAGTAAAAACCATGCTTATCTTCTTGATAATTTTGTGAAAATCTAGCCCACCCCTTTAAAAACTGTTTCTGTCTTTCGTTCTGGTCTGCTCCCAATGTTGAGTCCACTCAGTGTTGGTGGATGAGGTGAGTCGGCACCAAATACATCAGTGAAAAGGACTAGAGAAGAGAATATCCAATGATTGTCATGCTTTAGAGATGCCATAGAAACATGTTCTGTGCAGAGTGACCCACATTACTACAGGCACATTCGACCTGAGTATGTATAGATAGCGTAGGGACTTATGTCAATATTCCTTGGAACCAAAAGGCACACCGTCTTATTGGAAGAAGCAGAGATTCTTGGAATCTATACCTCAGCAATTTAGGAGCTTTATGAACTTGGGCGAGTGCCTTAATCGTGTTAGGTTCTATTTCTTCAACTGTAAAATGAAAAAGGCAATGCCCATGTGGAAAGAATCTGAAACTAATTATGTAAATACATAAATTTTATTTTTTATTTATTTAATGGGGAACTGCAGAAAATTCTAGAATATAACTGCTTTTTAAGTGAAATTGTGCTCTATGGAGAAAAAAATAAATGAAGTATGTTATGCAAATATACTTTTTTGCAGTTTATAAAATACTGTCCCTAGAAATCGTCCTCATCTGAGTTAATAAAAATCTGTGAGGAAAAGAACAGGTTATATTTTCTCAATTTCATAGGAGTAATGTAGATTAGGTTAAGTGCCTTGGCTAAAATTTTAGGAAAACTCATACAAAAAGGGAAGCGAGGCTCAGGGTCCAAAGCCCCAAAGTTTAAAGCTTTTTACCCAAGATCCTCCATTCTTTCACCTTACTCGTCCACCTTCCAGAGGAGTTTCCAGAGCCAAAAATTTTGAAACCTCTTCGTATTCCTCTTTATATGACCTTCCCTCCTCTCCTCTTTATCTATAAACTGAATGTTGTTAATATAATTTGATGTTGCTTAAATGACGGAGAGTGAGGACCGACAGAGCAAAAAGTTATAATAAATTATGCTGGTTGAAAAAGGTTCTATTCTTTCTAATTCCTCCCGATCAAATTCAAACTTACCTTTTCTTTCCCTTTTTTTACCTCTTATCCTTCAAATTCATCTCTTATTTGTAACACTCTGTTGGTCCTCATCCTAGTCCCCTTTCTTTCTAAAAATCTGTGATACACATTTTTATCTACCAACTCTTACAAACAAAAAAAGGAAACTAAATTCCTTGTGGCTGTAGTGGATTTTTTGAGGGGGGAGTAGGGTATGGCACTTTGACAAGGAAAATGGGCATAAGTGAGAGAGGGGAAAGATTGAGACTAGGGAAAAGGAAGGAGGTGCAGCTAATTTCAGTCACTGTTCCGGGTCTTTTTGTTTTTCACCTTTAAAGAACAGATTTCATTAGTGAGTAGGTTCCATTCCAAGTGGTTCCCTGACTTCTTAAGTCTTGGGATGCTGGCATTAAAGGACATTTCATCGCCTTCCTTCTCACTATCTCCACACCCCCGGTTTTACAGAACTGGGAAGTGAAAGTCAGAAAGGTTACATAAGCCATGGGAAGGTGCACAGAGGGTAAAGGAGCAGCACTTTTTCTTGTCTGTTGCCTCAGGAATTCCGAAACCATAACCTTCAGTGGTGTTAGAGAAAAAAGCTCAACAAGCCGCTGTTAGTGAAGTCAGGGAAAATTCCATGAGAGAATTTGAATTCTTCACATCAATTACGAGGGGGAGCAAAGACAGACAACGGTTACTTGGTGTGCAGCCATGATCTGTCTTTATGCAAAGAATAGATGTTGCTATTAGAAAAATGCACTTTGGCCAAATTCAGGCCTTTTTCAAAACTGATGAGTTCAGATTTAAATCAAACCCAAATTTTGTGGTTTCTCAAAGTTGTTCATGCATGGCAGAACCCCATTGCCTACAAGTGAGGCAGCGATGCGAAAGATCGTTCGTAATGCCTCCAGAACTGCAAAAATAATTGTTTAGTTTAAATTAATTTTACAGTCCCATGGTTAACTGAAAAAGTGAAATATCTCTGGGAGTTCGTTTCGGAATTTTTTTAACTGAAGTAGTGATTTGGTGTGTTTAAGGATATTTGGAGTATTATCATTTCTCTGTTTTAACTCATGTGAATATAATCTCAATTCTGAGGGAAAATGTGTACCTTTGGCTAATTCACAAAAAAAAATGTTATTGGTTAATAAAGGCATACTAAAGTATTTAGAAATGCCATTGGGATGTAGTCAGGTAGTGTAGTTACAAGCAGAAGAAAGGGGCAGATGACAGCAGGCAGACCTGAAATTTTTATCTCTTCCCTGGTAAAGTCAGTCTCTAGTCGTCAGATGTGGCTGCTGGGGCTGGGAGAAAATCTAGCCCATAATAGAATGAAACATGTAGAAAACGTGGCTGTAGGTAAGAGCTGGCCATCCTGGTTATCATTTGGCATGAAGAGAGCCAGCAGAAGTTAGGAGGGTGACTAGACAGGCAGCAAAGCACAGTGTCAGAATTCCAGGCAGGCAGGCGAGAGAGCAGTGAGTCTCGGGGAAATCTGTCAGTAACAGAGCCTCTGACAATAGATAGAGGCCAACTGATGCCCTCGTGGGATGCTATCCTAGAGGAACAGAAACCAAAGCAAGCTGCAAAGAAATACTGAAATTTAGAAAAGAAAGCAGGAGTAGAGTAAATGTAGGAAGGGAGCCAAGGTTGAGGAATAAGGCAGAAAGCCAATTATTCTACTTGATCTTCAAGGTCAGGAGCAAACTAGCAGCAGGTGTGATTTGATCCTATGTCCCTGAATAGAAGGCTTTGCAGCACTAAACCCTCCCACACAGTCAGATTCCCAGCTCTGGATCCTGGGCTAAGCCTGCCAAGTGACTTAGCTGGAGAGGAGGGGGCTGGGGCTGCGCAGAATCAGTGCCTGGTATGAGCACTACAACTGTACCACAATAACTGAAAAACCAAGAGAGTAAAAGCCTCAAACGCTTAATACATCCGTGGGCATTTGATATTATATGCCAAGGGTAGCTCATACAATATTTACCATTCTCATCTTCTTCAGTATGTAGCATTCTACCTGAAAACTATTTAATCATGAGATGAAACATGGTTGATGTTTTGCGTTTATAAACTCAGCCTGATAATACTATATAGAGGAAAAAACATGGAACTGAGTCTCCCAAAAGCAGGCTTAGGTCCCGGACCTGCTGGGACGGGCTGTGGTATCTCTGCCACCACCCAGCGTGGTTCTCATCATTTGTACCCTGGCAGGATGAGCCCACTGGTTCCTTTCAGCGCCAGCTTTCTGGAGTATTTTCATTCCAAAACTTAAAGGGGTAAACACTACTAACGTATCCAGAGATTTTTCTTCTAGACAGTTCCGTGGCATTCATGACATTGAATGCTTAAATAGAAAACAAACAAACGAAAGTACTTTGCCCTCAATAGCCTCAGAAAGTCATTGCAGTCTATTAAGTAAATAGATGACATTTCAAGTGCATTTACACGATTGTATTAAAAGACCGTAGTAAAGGAACATAACAGTTCTATTGAGCGAACTCTCTAACAAGTATATGATTGAGTTTTTGTCAATTTTTTTACAAGGAGGAGAAATTAAGACTTAAAAATTATGCTAATGTTAAAAAGGGACCATTAAAACCTTGAAATAATAAGACTGATTCTTTTGTCAACTTGAAAAATGACAAAGTGAAAAGTCACAATACACCACCTAATTTCTCTCAGTCAGTCATGTTTGCATTGTATTAAACATTGATGCTTATTAACATTTATTGTACTTTGTAGTGTCCAGTGAAAAATATCCATGCCATGGAGATGCAAAATACAGCTACTTTGTAGAGTTGTTCAATGGCTAGTCAGTGAATTATGTGATTGAAGATAATTCAATACCAATATTTAAGATAAAATATAAATTTAAAAAAATTTAGCTACCTGAGAGGAAGAGGTTTGATGATAACTTTAATAAGTGAAAAATTATGACCTCCAAATATGCTTACTCTGCTCTTTTTATAACATATAATTTATACAACAACTTGTCCTCATGGGCAATTTTTTTGCCAGTGAGTATATGCAGCAATGTACTTGCCTACATATTAACTATGATACATATATGTCTTTTTCTTTAAAAAGTTGAAACATAAAAACACCCTCACAATTAAGTATGTAGCAATGTTTCTATAAAATAGTCAAGAACCTTGTTGAACATGAAAACAGTTGAATAATTCTTTTGATGTAAGACCTAGAATAATTTTTCTAATCTTAATTTGAATTTATACAATGTAAACACAAATAAAAGGTAGCAGAAATGCTTGTATCTATCTAGTAATCTGAAGAAAATAATTATCTTCCCTGCAGACATATCAAAATAATAAACATTTTATAACAAGTCTGTGAACATGTAATTAACAAGTAATTTTTTTGTAAATCTCTGGACAGAATAATTATATGGCTTTCTATTTGCTAAGGTATTTCAGCTTAAATCTCTATACCATATTTTTACAAATATTTAAATTATATTATTAATTTTGACTTCATTGAATTAAAATTTTCATTCATTCTTATATGTATTTCTTCAGAAAATGTTTACTTACCTGCTCTTTTTCAGGCACTGGAGGTGGGGGGATGCTAGTACTGCCACAATAAAGAGGGATGAGCTATTATTCCTACCTTAGAGGTTCTCTCACCCCGTCATGGCTTAATTTCAGAATTTGCCCATCTCCTATCACAATTTCCCTTTTGGCCTTTCTATATATGATGTCATTTAAGATATTTAAATTGATTTACATAAGTTTTTTTTCCCAACCATGTCACATTTCTTGAAGAAATTAGTTTCAGGGTTTACTGAAATCAAGTATGAAAATTATTAGGCTATACTTGTATTTTCATGACAATTGCTTTCAGGACCCAAATTTATGGCTTCCTTTAAAATCATAGTTATATTTATGTATGTGGTCATCCTTAAAAATTTAAATAGCCAGTTGTTCACCAGCAAAATGAGTTTTTATGGGACTAGCAGAGAATTACAATAGGGACAGGCAAGCTATGGCAAAACCATAAACAAGCTCTGAGAACAAAGGAAAGGACCGTTCTTGCATAGAGAAAAGCGGGGAGTGATTGAGTCATGGCAGTCACTCATTGGCAGGGTCTGTTGCTAGGTAAAAGGAAAATCTTCCTCCTGCTGGGGAGTAGAGCAGTCTTCTTCCTGTTGAGGGTTGTCACAGTGCCTACCGGTAACGCATGAGAGCTCCCCTGCTGGGCATCCTGCCTCCATTTTAAATGGGGTTTTTATAATTTATTTTCACAATGTCATATGTGCAATATCTGAGAAAAGCTATAAAGACACAGCAAAAGCCAAAGAAGATTTTTTCTTAAAAAATAAATATCTCTTATGCTGTTTGAGTTTTATTTACATTTCATTCTATTTAAAATAATTTTCATAAAATTCCTTAAAAGTTTTATATTTTTCTCACTACCTCTGACTAGAGTCCTTTTCTTTACTTATTTCTTATATAATTTTAGATTTTCTTTTTATTTCTACATTATACAATAGATCTAACTTAATTCTTCAACTAGTAGATACCTAAAGCATTGACAAAAAAAAATGCTTATTTAAATGTCACTAGCCTTTGTTTCATTATAACAGTTCTGTTATTTAATCAATTAGAAGTGAGAATTATACAAAGTATTTAACACTTTAATGGTCTTAAATAACATTGTTTCATACATATATTTCTATTCTCCAAATCATTCTTTTCATTTTTTTAATCTGAAAAGTATTTATTGAGATATTACTGTGTGCTATGCGCTGTTCTAACCAGTGAGGGCTGGGGTGGGTGGGTGGGGTTTGAGGTAGGGAATGGGAATAACTGTACTTGAACAATAATAAAAAATGTGAAAAATAAGAATAAAAATAGTTTTAAATATGATCATAGTAAAAACTACTTGCCCTATAAAGCTTACATTTTAGAGAAGAGAGACCAGCAATAGAAATAAGAACATAAAACTTACAGGGTGTAAAACTTACAGCATTTTCCACCACAATCACGTAGATACTTGTTTTGAGCTATGGGGAGCTGGGGGATGGAGGGGAGAAGCCTATAAGCAGCGTGGTCTCATGCACAGTACAATTAACATGTATGATAGCGGTAACACCTACTGTTCTCACTTTTGCTCAATCCGTCCTTCAGTTTTATCGAGATGCTTGCCCTGGTTAGCCTCACCAAATGGCTTTTGGACTTAGTTATTCAGAAAGGAAGGAAGGAAAGAGGAGGATTGAAAGAGCTGTCTCACTGATCCCTAACCCTTTGTAAATTCCAGATTTATCAGAGTCAGGTTACTTTGACAGCAGATTGGAAACAGTTATTTTAGAGTATCAACCCAGATAACGTGATAACTTTATAATTATCATCTTCCTCCTAAAAAATAGCCATATTTTTCTGTTATCTTGTTTTCTTGTGTATGCTGTTTATACCAAAAACTGATATAATAATAGTTCTGCCTTTGTTCATTGAAAAATTACACTATTGACATGTTATCGATAGATTCTGAATACCTAAATCCTCCCATTTCCTTCCGGAGGGTCAAAGCCTGCTATTCCTTTAGGACTAGGCTCCGTAAGGTTTAGCTAAAAAATAAAATCAATTCTGATACCTTTCTCAGAGGAATTGTTTCACTTTTCCATTGGGTACCCTTGTTTTCAGTACATAATTCTGTCACAGCTAACCAAAAATATTACACTTTGGTGCCTACAGAGGAGATCTCTCTCTGACCCTCACCTTTGCTCACCAGAATGAAAACCCGTCCATGGCAATTCCTATGTCTTAATTGACTTTGCAGCTTCAAGAAAATACTACCTGCTTCTTATTAGGTACTTAATAAATGTTTCCTGATTAAATGAATAATGAATAATGTTGTTTATATATATATATATATATATGGTAAATCGACAGTATCTTGTTTTTCCTTCCTTGTACTTAATAATCTTATTCTCAAAACAACTAATTCAATTTAGGCAGATAATTTGTGGACACAGGGTAGACCATATGGAACTGAGTCTGTGAGGAAGCCTCATTCTCATCTTGTTATAAATAAATGAGCTGAAAATGGCTATGAAGGCTTTATTGAACACCTGCAAGTCCCAAAATATTATACCATCCCTAAATGAAATTGGACTAGGACAAAGTGACCACTCCTAACACAAAAATTGATTTAGAAGACATTAAACCCCAGCAAGTGCCGTGACTTTGAGGCTGGTGAGCGCCACAAAGTATGAAGGAGAAGGAAAACACAGAATTACAAACAACAGGGGCTTCTTTTGAGGAGGAGGGGTTGGTGCTAGCAGTGGCCTCTTAGGCTGAGGTCTTTCAAAGACTCTTAGTCTTCTACTATGAAATTTAATGTGCAGGGCATGGTTTCCAGAGAGATGAAGGTGACTTGTAAATTCCTTAAAGCAATAAATAATAAGCTCATATTTATTAAATATTTAGTATACTAAACACTTTATGGCTATTATTGTATTTATCCCCACAAAACCCTTTATTATCCCTGTGTTTTATAGATGAGGAAGCAGCGGCACAAAAGCCTCAGTAATTTGTCCAAGGTCACACACCTCAAGATAAGAGCTAATATTCGAATCCAAGGTGTGAGTACATTCCTACCACTAGTCTGCTCCCAAACTAAAATATATCGATAAAATTTTTGGATGGTGAAATCTTATAAACATAACATCACATGCCTTGTAATGATTTTGGAAGACCAAGAACTTACTCCAGACTTCCAGCATCCTAATATGTGTTTAGAATCACAGGAATACTCTATGGTATATCAGAATAACTAAACCATCATTCAACAAGTGGCAATATAATGGGACATACTGAGATCTTCATACATCAACATCATGTTGACTTCCTCCTTTCCGTCTTCTTTTACCTTTCAGTAAGAAATTGTCATCCTTTGGTACATCTTATCAAACTATTTTTGTATGCTATTAATTTCCCAACATTCTATGTAAAGCATACTATATCCCAATGGGGGAATATACTAAATAATTAAAATCTATATAATAACCTGTGCTGTCTATAACTTACATAAATGGAGATGTTTCCAAATTCTAGTTAGTTTTTTTCTTTCAAACAAAATAATTTATTTGCACACATTACATAAACATGTGGTGAGAAGAATAGAAATATATCTTAAATTACCCTAAGCATCATGCAGAAAAGACCTAATGCAAAACCACAACAAACCATGACAGTTTACTGATACTGGCAGGCGTTCTGCTGGTCTGGCAGATGGACATACTGCAGACCCTACTTGTTGCTGTGAAATATTAATAGTAAGGGCATGATTCCAACCTGAGAACATAAAAGCAAATTACTTTGGAGGATAAGGGGATATGCGAACACTAATCCATTGCTGAGTTGAAAGTCTCCAGAAATAAAAATGGCTCCCGATAACAGGTCTACTGCAGTGATTTTCAACCTTTTTCACCTCAAGGCACACAGAAACTAATTACTAAAATCCTGTGGCACACCACAGAATTATATTTTCTTGCTGATCTGACCAAAAAAATAGGTATAATTTTGATTCATTCACACCAGGTGGCTATTGTTGTGCTGGCTGTTTTTGTTTTTTTATTGACAATCTAAGGGAAAATAGGTCAGTACCTGTGACTAAATAGTCAGCTATTGCATTTTTAAAAATTCTCGCAGCACACCAGTGTGTCTCTTGTGGCTCGCAGGTTGAAAATCACTGGTCTAATCTAATGCTAAACACCTTTTAACCAGGTGAGGTTTGGGGGAGACTAGAAAGTTATTATGAATTTTCCAAGCTCATGAAATATGGAATAATAAGTCTGATGTAAAGGAAGATATATTGACCTGGGAATGCCAAAAGTGAACAGGATATGGATCTAGCCTTTAATGAACCTCAGAAGTAGAATCATGTAGTAATTTTACAGATGCAAAAATATTATATTGTATTTCCTTAATCCTAAACCAATAATCCCTCTCATCCTCAATATTACAAAGAATTAGTGGTCAAGGTCACTCATAAAATATTTTGCAATTTATAATAGGAGAAAATAGCCTGTATAAATGCCTCCTTAAATTTACCACAAAGGGTCTTCCCAAGGTTTTCCAAGAAGAAAAAGCAGAATAGATCAATTGTATAAGCAATTTAGGGGTTAGTAATTGTGTTTACCTCTCTAGACCAGGGATACATGGCCTGCTTCATGTTGGTAAAGCTAAGAAAACTAATTAAGAAGAATTCTGCAAGTATAACATTCTCTTTTAAGGTCTGCACTAATGTTTTTAACTGGGATGCTACACCTGTGAAATTTCTGCCTTGTCCCTTAACCTTAGTTATGTCATTCAGACTCTCCAGCTCAATTCTGTAAATTGAGTAGAAAAACACATGTCCTAACTATGCTACACAGAAATTCTAGAAAGAGAAAATTTTTTAAGTGGAAATAGGGATGAAAAAACAGCATAGAAGGAGCAACATACATGTGACAATTATTTTAAAATGAATTGTGTGTGGGAAGGAGGACACAGAAGAAAAAAATATGTATGTTTTAAGTTTTGAAATAAAGTCATTTTAAAATTTACTAATTTATTGCTATTAAAGAATCAATGCCTAATGAAAACTTTACCCTAGATAACAAAATGTTAAGCTTCTTCTAACAATAGCTGTGCTTTATAGGGAAGATGTATTTCTTATATAAGCCCATAATAAATCATTGCTATGAATACTAGGCACAAGAAAATATTAAGGGGAAAAGAAAGAAAACTAGGAATTTATGTTTCTTTTAAAAGATTGTTAGTTCAGACACTGTCTATAGTCCCAAGGAGACAGTGCCACGAAGTCATCTCAGTATGTGTAGGATCTCATTTGCAGACCCCTAATTAATACCTTCATTCAACAGCCCACATGCTGAGCTAGGTTTCTCTCAGTTTGCACTTTATAAACTTTGAAATAAATTTTCACTTCTTTTTAAAGAATAAAAGGTAAACAGTCATACTTCGAAATTCAAGGACACAAGAGGTTTCTTAGATCTTTGCAAAGGCATCCTTTATCTGATAGATACATGCCGTTTCATCCTAGATTTAGGGTCAGCTAGCAAAAGCATAATGAATTGTTTTGTGTTCGAAGCCATGCAAATAAAACTATTGCTGAGAAGGGGGTGTGTGTGTGTGTAAATTTCCATAATGTATTAATCATGAATACGATAAAAATGGAGTAATTAAAATGTAAATGTCTGCATCTCTTAAAACTGTTGTCAGTTGCTGCTTCCTAAATGGTAGCAGCATTTACGTGTCTAGCACTTTCGTGTAAGTCATTATATGAAGTCATGCTGAATATCAGCCCCAAGGGAGTTAGCGTTCACTGAGTTCTCACACGAAGAGAGAGAGTTTCCTCAGATGGCATGGGGAAGAGATCAAATGCAAAACCTTGGCAGTTGTCCCTGCCTGGCAGGTGCTTATCACTGGACCTTTAAACGAGTGAATACGCCATCTTTCATTTAGTGCCAGTGGCTTAAACTGTAAATGTTGAAAATACTTACCTATTAAAAGTGATAGTTTCAAGAAAGACCAAAACCGTACTCACATCTTCAAACTTCAGCGACAGCACTAGGTTCTCCAAGGGGGCGAGCATTCATCTCCACTACCATGGTTGCACCGGAGTATATGGCGGAAGTGTGGACACGCAACTTGAAGGTGGACTCCAGAAGGACTGAGCTTATACTAAAACTTTTAAATCAGACTTGCTAAGGGCCCAGGGAGAGCATGGGCGAGACAAAGAAAGTAACATAGACGTTTGCGAGATGTCATTATGTTTGGGATTCCCAGCAAAGTACTTCTCTTTGGCAAGAGGTGACCCTGCCCCAACCACCTGGCAACACTCTCAGCTACCTCCAAGACAGATCCCAGTGAGTCTGGCCCAGAGAGAGACACATTTGCCTCCCATCTGAACTCTTTTCCCCAGGCAGCTAACACCAGAACTATCCACTCTTTTAATCCTTTGCCTTCACTGCCCCAGCCTGGACTCACCAAAGCCTCAGCTCAGCCAGCTCAGAACAGTACCCAGGACACCCAATCTCCATGTGAGATCAGCACAGTGTTCAGACAGCAGCACGTATACATGTAGAAAGAGCTAAACTGCTAAGAGTTGCACTGCCAAACCCACATCCTTACAATTAAAGCCTTGTCTCAAAAACCTCTTTAATTCTCTCTGAGCAAAATTGTAATAAAAGTATGTACATTATAAATCAATAATAAATTTTAACTAAAATTTTGACAAAATTCTGTATATTTCAATGCAAAGGCAAACTTTTCATTTTCACTTAAAAATAAAAGTTTGTTTTAAAGGAAATGAGATGCTGATTATTTTGCGGCAACAATGACAACTACCACTATTACTTCATAAGGAAAGAAACAGCCACAGAAAAAATATAAATAAATAAAAATAAAAGAAAGCGCTTAAAGGAAAAAGAAAAAAAGGGAGGAATACATATTATATACATCATGGATTTTCAATATAAATTAGATACATAATTATGGTCTTGCTAGAATATAAATAGAAATTACAGATCTGAGAGAAATCTCCTACTGAGCAAAACATTTAGTGTTATAAAATTCAACAGTCAGTAGAAACAATATTTCCAGATTGTAAAAAATGTTATTTCAGTTCTATATTTTAAATACAAAGCTTGCTGATTATCGTGATTCTGTAGAAGAATCATTCCTTTTTAAAAACAGATCTTCTTGCAGAGACTAACATACTGGGAAAACATGGCCTCATGCTCAGTTATTTCAAGAAGTGTGAATCATGGAATGAGCCATTGCCTAAAGAGTCACCTTTTAAAAAGTCCAATTATAGCCTCTTTAATCTTGTGTAACTGCAATATTTATAAACCACAAGTATTTGTAGAAATAAAATTATATCCATTTTGAGCAAACAGTTCATGAAAGCATTAGTTTTATCAGGTTTTCCTTTTGTTTCAACATTGGGAGCAAAATAGGGACTTTACAAGTCTATGTTCCAAAAAGTAGTTCTTTTCATACTTGACCCTCTGCACTAGTTCAAAGGCATAACAGTTCTAACCTCGAACACTGCAGGTATCCTTTTGTGCACAAAGGTTAAACAGTCAGAGCTGGGGCACGACACATTCTCTTCTGTCCCTTTGTGCCCTTTTTGATCTTGGTTGCTGGCTACCCAGCTACATAATGATTTTCAGCTATTCCCCACCTGGCTGAATGGGCCCTTCCCTTTTGACCTGCAGCCTCTCCTCACTCTGAATTCTCCTGGAGGCCAAAGTGGGGTGCTATCTTTGCTCTGGTTCCCATGTGTGGTTGGAAGTTAGTTACTTACAGAGAAGTGAAAATAGCTTTTTATCTGTAAAGCCAGAGACTTACATTCACACAATTTTTGAAATGGCAGAGAAGTGCTTCAGAAATGTAAACTTCCAAACACAGGGGAAAACTGGGTTCCCTGATTCATAAAGTTTGCAGCAATGCAATTTGGCATTTACTTTATTGAATTTGGGGAACACGATGCTCTGGTAGTTGCCACTTAAAAACTAGTCTTGTAGTCAGTATCTTCACTACTTTTTATAGTTTATACCCAAAAAGAATCAAGTTTATCACAGACAAACATATAGGCTAAGTTTGAAAGTAGGAAAATAATATTTTAGAACACTATAACTAATGCCCAGAGTGGGTATCAGTTTCTAAAGATGAGAAAAATTCTATTCTGTTTCCTTCAGCTTCAATGTTGGATGTATTATATAAACATTGAAACTGTAAGTTCCAAAACCTGTCTAATTCTTTTTCATAGTTTTTGTCTGCATTAGTTCAAAGGCATAACACTTTTAACCTTGAGTGCTGTTCCACATAATTCAGAATTCTGTGTATTAAATACCATTTGTGACATAATTCAGGCACACCCCACACCCTCTACTTGCCCACTGTCCACACAGACACAACCTTAGTTCACCCATACAGCAATGCAGACACATTTTGAAGGCTACCCTTACCCCATCAATACAGACACCTTCATCTTTTTATTGATCCATCTTGTTTTCTTGTCCTATTCTATGTTCATACCTAAGGCTTTAATTTTAAAGCAGTTACAACAAATACTGATGACAATGACTCAAAAGAAGCAATAGGGCAACTTGGAACTAGTAGTACAATATGCGATGGGTGTCATGCTTGCCTGGTGTGAAGTAGTAGGAATGGTAAACTAAGACAGATTAGCTTTTGTTTGTGTGTTTGCTTTTAAGCATACTAAAACACAATAGCTTTGCAAATAATAATACTGGTGCTAGGATTAATAGTAAATACTGGAGTGTTTTGTGCACTTTTTGACATAATTCAGCACATTTCTTATTAATTCTGCTTTTACTGATCACAGCTGACTATGACATTGATTTTTCTCCAAACAATTCATTAAGAGTCTTTGCTATAGATCTCTTTAAATGTGATTCTGTAATTGAGTTCTTTAGAAATTGTCTATTACTCTGGTGTCTAGGTCCTTAAAATCTGGTTCAGAGCCTTTATGTATTAAATGAGGAGCTTAAATTTGATGAATTCTAAAATCCTATTGTTCTCTGTCATCTAAACCATTTGATATCAAAAGACTTTTATACGTTTCCCACCTGTAGACCATCCACTTATTCTTTTAGACTAGTACGACTCTTTTAAGAAAAGACTGGTTTGTATTTTAGTTTTATATCAGAACTTCACATACTTGATTCTGACTCCCTCTCACCTTCACCTTTCATGGACCAAGACATAAATAAAAAGTTCATGGTTGGGTACAAATACCCCAAAAATGTATTTCTGCATGACTTTTTAAACCCTCATTTGTAAATTTTCAACCACTGTTGGGAACTGCCCTGCCTGGTTTCAGAAGCTATAACTCCACATGGCTAAGGCTGAGTCAGAGACCTTGGGACCCTAAGCCAATAAGGAGACAAAGCTTATCTCCCTGGCAGAGGTGCCACCTCTGCCCACTTTACTTTACCCTGCTTGGCCCTGAGCCTGACCAGTTAGCCAATGACGGGTAAGATTCCTCAAGGGAGAGACAACCTAAGACAGGCATGGTCATGAAGAGGCCCACAGGGAAGGACTTGGGGTGCTGTAGAAAAAGGGGGTGATGGACCCTCGCCCCTTGGCTGTGACATAGCCTGAGTCCTCATTCTGCCTGCAAGAAGTCTCCTAATCTCTTGGCTGCCTTAATTCCCCTGCTCAACTTAAACCTGAAACAATGACAGAGGGCGGTGCGGCCCTGTGCTGGAAAGGGCAGGTTCCCTGGGGAGATCAAGCCTAAGAAAGAATGCATAAAATACTGTGAAACCTGCTTTGCCAATACCCTCAATTTAAATGATAAGGGTCCAAACCTCAAATTAGTTTGTTTCCCAAAGTCTTATAGCCCTTTAGCTAACTGACCCTAACTCAGAATAAGCCCTCAGAGTTCTTTGTTTGTTATCTATTGTTTGATCCTTACTGCCTGACAATGATTGATGAGCTTTACCTGTATTCCTGTGCAAATTGAACCCAATAAAAGCCCATTGAGGAAAAGGCTCTTAGCCCTTCTCCTTTGAGAGATCGGCCACCTTTCCTCCCCAAGCAGATCATGTCTTGGTAGACTTATTCTCATCCATGGCAGCTGGGGGGAGAGGGGTCCCTGTGGGCAGAGCCCCCACCTACATACCACAATACAATTCATTTACTTTATTTAGTTATCTTAAGCTTTGTACAGACTAATAAAATAATCCACAAAAGCTCATGACATTTATAAAATTGTTCCTTTAACAGAGCTTTAAAGTCATAAGAATTTCAAGCAAGCTTTATTTTTTCAACACACCAAATTTAAATAGGACACATGAAAAGTGGGACGCATTAAACCCCTGGATTTTTTGTAACAAATTTTATTTTTAATCACACTTTCTACATTGCCATTTGTGATTCGTTTTTTCTCTAATTAATATAATCTGATATGCCTCTTTTTCAGATTCTTGGTTTTGTACTGAAAAAATACATTAGTACCATAGCCCATAGTATGTGTAATACCCAACACTTGAACCACAACTTGAACGAGAAAGTGGGGTTCTGATTGTCAACTGATTTGGGTTTCACTATACTTCTGGACAAAATGGGCAGAGAGGTAGAAGGAAAGAGAGAGTTAAAGTTCTTCCAAAAACGGCACAGAAGGTAGACAGGTGACTCAGATCCAGCATACTGCCATTTGAGTACAGAGACTGGACCAACTTGAAAGAGTGAAACCCAGCTTGAGCACCCAGAGGAAACACAGCCCACGTCGGCGGCTCTGGCACAGAGAGCCCCTGGCTGGCACGCCCACAATGGGCATCCCTGTGATCACTTGGCTGTGAGCACACGGGAGGGTAAATAACTTAGTTTTAAATCCTTTTTATATTTAGTTCCAAAATTATTCTGTAGTGTATGAGGGGAGAAAACATTTATTGTAAGTGTACTTTTTATAAAGTTAGCAAAATGTCATCTACATCAATCTAATAACCTCAAATTATAGTAATTTTTAACAACATTGTGTGCGCTACTTTTTATCACTAAAAATCAAATGCCATGTCAATGTACCACAAAAGCAGATGCCACAGGTAAAGCAATGGCCATTTTTAAGAATTTTTTTTAAGTAACACTGTTTTGGCAGGGACTTAATGTATCTTTGTGTCTTTTAATAACATTAAACAATATGATTATTAAAAAACCCCATCTACTTTATGTAACAGGTTGTCAATTAGGAGAGATGTAGAAACCTATAATTTTTATATTAATTTATATTTAATATTTGTTTAATGCTTAAGTTAGATTTGGAAATGTTCCTTTTTTCCCACCAATACTCTACACTCTCATTATTCTCAAGATATCTCTTGGGTATGTAGCTGTGATATGCCTTGTTATGTTAATGAAAAGAAAGGGAAATAGAAAGTTTTTAAGTATGGTCTTTTTGCAGAAGAAAGCACCAATTAAAGCACTACATGTTATTCTTTCTGCAATACACATGTTTTATGAAAATAAATTAGCATTTAAATTCTTCTTTCACAAGATAATGTAAAGTTTGAAGATTGAATTGTAATTCTTTGTGTACAATGAATATACTTTTAAAAGGTTGCTTCCCATATATAAAGATAAATTTGCTTATGATTTAAGAGGTCATGTCAAACTATCTCTTTGTGAAATGCTAGGTCCTATTTTTAAGGAAAATTAGGAAAAAATAGCATCTATTTTAGATTAGGTGGACCATTCAAAAAAAGTTTTACTAAAATAAGTATATACCCACACACAGACATACCTTCCCTACTCTAGTTAAGGAACTTAAAATCAAGACATCAAATTAATCTACAAAGCTTTTCACTCCAAAACTTACTAGGGATCTGATTAGATGTTAACTATACCTCATTAATGGCAAGGGCTATACCCAAGTCTTGTTTATCTTTAAATACACTGTTCAGTGCCTGGCACACAGAAAGGTATACTACTAGCCCATTTGTTGAATAAATGAATTAACTACTCTAATTTGATCAAATTTCATGTAATAACCTGCTCTCCTTCATTATTACTTCAGTCATATAAAGGGTACTTTTTATTAATTTTCTGAATATGTTTCAATACACATTTAGTTTAACAACAAGAATTAAAATTTTAATCATTGCTTGTTCAATCTGGAGGATGGTGAGGTACGGGGTCACAGTGCAAAGGTCTGCCCATATCATGAATTCACCAACTCATATTTAATGAGCAGCTATAGTGTATGAATTTGTGAGCTAGGCACTGAGAAACAAACAGTTTAAATATTTCTTTTTTTTCCTTTTTTTTTTGTGGCCTCCAGGAACTTTCAGTCAAGCAGTGACATGATTCTTATCCTGGATTTTAATAGACCGTTTTATTGTTTCTAATCTTTTACTCATCTTTTTGTAAGAGAATTAAACACCCCTGACACATTGAGGCTGAGCTTAACCATACAATATGTCTTGGGCTAATGAAAAGTGACTGTAAATGACATATATCACATTTGAACAGAAGCTTTAAGAGCCATAATGTTGTTAAGTCATTGCGTTTTCTCTCTGCCATTAGAACAATGTGCCTCAAACACAGACAACCCCTTTGGCCTGGGTCCTGGGATAAAGAAGTGTCTAAGAGGAGAGGCACAGACAACTCCTAGCTGCCTTAGTCTACCTTTGACAGGTGCAAAAAGTAAGTCATTTTTGGAGTAGGCTACTGAGATTTGGGACATTGCTTTGTCCACAGTGTACTGTAGTCTTCCAAAGGTGACTCATATAAGGACAAATTCAACAATAGTTTCCCAGGCAATTTTAATGTCAGAAAGATATTCTTACCAAGTGGTTCTCTGTCTTAAAATATTATAGCAATTTTTACCAATTACATTAAAAATGAAAAACTAGATCTGACACCATACTTTTTCTGCTGTACCATATCATTTTTAAGGTAATATTAGTGATACTTGCCAAAATAGAAGTATGTAATAAAGTCTATCACTCTATTAGACTTTATTACATTTTCCCATTTAATTTTTCCAACAATTATACAAGAAAGCCACTGTTATTTTCTTCGCTATTTTATTTCTTTTCCGTGTTAAATGGGTCTAGTAGCTTTCCCAAATTACATGGCTGTCTTTCCTCTTACCCTCTGACACTCCATTCTTATTTCTTCATCTGCTTTTCAAATAACAAGGCCTAAAAAGTTACTACGATGCAAAGAGAAAGGTGCTGAAGACAGAATACCTGTGTTTTAATCCTTATTACTAGTTATGTGGCTTTAAGGACATCACTTAACTTACTTATCCCTCAGATTCCTGACTCATAAAAAGTTTGATGCAGACTCAAAACAGGAAAAATATATGAAACATTTTTATAAATTGCATGGTATGAAGATGTATATTACTCTGATTATATAGAAAGAATACTATTTCCTCTATTTATATTAGATTATCAGAAATGTGAACTGGCACATTCAGCATTACTTATAATAATAATTAACAATAACAAAGAGATCACTTGTGCAAACCAGGTTTATAATCTAGGAACTTCACCCTTATTCTCAATAACATAACTTTTTTACATCAAGTATATCTTGCAAAGAAGAAATGAAGTTTGCTTCTTAATCAACTGCAAAAGGATGCATTTTTTTAAAGACAGTGGCACCATTATCTCCATTATCTCCCATCTCTTGCCACTGTTCCATCAAGAGGGAGAACCCACTTCTCTACTCCCAAGAATATAGGTGCACTGTGACCTCTTTCACAAACACAGCATGAAAGAAGTGATGCTGTGCTGATTCTGGACTTGGCCATTAATAGGCCTGACAGCTTCCGCTTTCTACCTTTTGTAAAGCTCAGACTGAACACTCATACGTGGAATGCTTCCTTTAGAAACCAAGGCACCACTCTCTGAATAGCTTAAGACATATGGACTTTTCACTCCCAACCATCAGCCAGCTTTGACTGCCAGTCATGTGACGCACAGTCCAGTCTAGCCTTCAATGACTGCAGCCACAGCTGACATCTAACTGCAACATGAAGGAACCTAAACCAGAGCCACCTAGCTCAGAACTTAACCTCCAGAACCATGCAAAATAATAATAAATTATCATTTTAAATTACTGATTATTGAGGTGTTTTTTTACATAGTAATAGATAAGCAGAACACCAAATGATCTTCTGCATTACTTGTTCTTTGTTTCTTTCTGTGAATCCATTAAGACAATTTGACTAAAACTGACATGATTTTTAAAGCCCTTTAGTGGTTTCATCATATTGATGCTATGTGCCTTCAAAATTTTATATACTAATTTTAAAATGAAGATATTATTTCACATGTTTTACAGCATACTTTGAAAAATAATTTTTAGGAAAAGAAAGAATTTTCATGCAAACACTAAAAAATTCATTGCGTTTTTATCCAGTTATGTGAGAGGAGATTGGGGATCTAATTTGCATTTATTTTCAAATGTAATTATTTTGAAGATTCAGTAAAATAGGTTTTCAAGTATCAGTTTTCTTACATTTTAAATAACATATCATGTCAGATAAATTGCAGCCAGGTGTTTGCAACTGATTTACTCTTTTGTGGGAATCATTTTTTTACCCAATGAAAAACACCTTTCTTCTTTTTTGTAATTATAAAGTAATACTCACTCATTATTGAGAATGACAGCATAAGCTGTGCACAAAGTAGAGGTATGGGTCCTCTGAACATCACATCCCAAAGACAGTGCCAGACAACCAGCTGCCCTTGGCAATTCATTTCATCTCTTTGTCATTCAGTTCCATCTATAAAATCAAGGTAATGATAATGATTCATAGACTTCCTGTGGAATTATATAAAGTGCATATAAAAGTCAAAGCATATAGAACAGAGCCTGAAGTATAATAAGGGTTCTATATGCTAGTTTTAATCGGTAAAAGTTTGATGTCTAAATGTGTTTTCTTCCAGATGCTGTTCCGTGCATACATAATTACAGGTATACATTTTTCTTGAAAAAATTTATGGAATCATAAATACTCAGTTTTAAGCTGACTTCTGAACTCATTACTACATCGTGTGAACACAATTTCATAACAATACATGTAAATATGTCTATTCCTTTTTATAGTCACATTGTATTCAAAATTATCTTACATTCAGGATTATATAAACAAGAAAACCAGATAATTATCTTAACAGAATAGAAACTTTTACTCAAATAGGTCAGAATAGTTTTTGATCATATGACAAATTATTTCTTAACTCTAATTCTAATAGCCACCATGAGACTGCTTGTCTACATTCAGATAATAAAATTGATGAAACCAATATACAAAGACCACAAGAACTAGAAAAACCTAAAGCTGGACATCCCCATAATATCACCAGAATTAAGCCTCCTAAATAATCGATCAGTTTAGTTCAAAACTCTGGGTGCCTATGTTAAGATTAAGTTCAGCATGTCACAAACAGAATGTTTATTTTATTATGTAAAACTCTAATCAAAGACTAAGTAAATTCCAAATATATATGAGTATCTAAAGACAGAATTTGGATAAAGAGTATCAAATTATAGATAAAGAGAAATTGAGTGAAACCTGAGGTACTTTAGCCTACTAACATTGAATTCACCTAAAGGATAAAATAAAATGTCAAAAACAATAGGTTTTAGAGGAGTTCTGGCCAATATGGAATCATACATAAAAACACTTCATCACACAACCAAAAGAGGGATAAAAACCAATTTAAAAATGAAAAAACAACCAGAATTACCAGATTATAAAACTGCATGGAAGTCTGACAACCAAGGAGTTAAAGAAGAAACATTCTTCCAGACTAGTAGTAGAGGCAGAGAGGGGATTGTGGGGCTGAGAGGATGCTCAGCAAGGCAGCAGCTGGTGGACCAAGCCAGGTGGCAGCTGACAGACAGGATTTCCCACATTCCTGTGCTGATAAGCTGGGAGGAACAACTGGGGAGTCAGACAAACTGCACACCTCAGGGTTCCAGCATGGGGAAAGCAAGTATCAAAACCTCTGGCTGCAAAAATCTGTAGGGGTTGTGGCAGCAGGAGAAACTCCCAGCCGCACAGGAGAGTTCGTTGGAGATACCCACAGGGTTTTAGAATGTATACAAGCCCACCCACCCAAGAATCAGCACCAGGGAAGCACTTCAAAAGGCTCAATTCGCTTGTGGAAAGCCAGGGGAAGTGACTGAAAGCAGGGTGAGTGAGGAGCAAACATGTTTTTCCCTCCCCCGTATACAGTGCCACAATGCAGGGAAGTAGGTTGCCCCACCCTGGAGAATACCTAAGGCTCCACCCCTTACTACGTAACAGGTGTACTAAGACAAAGAAATATGGACCAAATGAAAGAACAGATCAAAACTCCAGAAAAAGAACTAAGTGATGAGACAAGGAGATAGCCAACCTATCAGATGCAGACTTCAAAACACTGGTGACCATGGTGCTCACAGAAATGATGGAGTATGGTCGCAAAATAGAGGAAGAAGTGAAGGCTATGCAAAGTGAAATAAAGTAAAATATACAGGGAACCAACAGTGAAGGAAAGGAACCTGGGGCTCAAATCAATGATTTGGAACAAAAGAAGCAAACATCCAACTGGAACAGAATGAAGAAACAAGAATTTAAAAAATTGGGAAAGGCTGAGGACCCTCTGGGACAACTTTAAACATTCCAACATCGGAATCATAGGGGTGCCAGCAGAAGAGGAAGAGCAAGAAATTGAAAACTTATTTGAAAAAATAATGAAGGAAAACTTCCCCAGTCTGGCAAAGGAAATAGACATGCAAGTCCAGGATATTCAGAGAGTCCCAAAGAAGTTAGATTCAAGAAGAAACACACCAAAACATATCATATACTTAAGTTACCCAAGATTAAAGATAAGGAGAGAATCTTAAAAGTAGCAAGAGAAAAGGAGAGAGTTACCTACAAAGGAGTTCCCATAAGACTATCAGCTGATTTCTCAAAAGAAACCTTGCAGGCAAGAAGGGACTGGAAAGTATTCAAAGTCATGAAAGGCAAGGACCTACATCCAAGATTACTCTGGCCAAAAAAGCTATCATTTAGAATGGAAGGGCAGATAAAGTGCTTCCCAGATAAGGTCAAGTTAAAAAGTTCATCATCACCAAGCCCTTATTATATGAAATGTTAAAGGCACTTATCTAAGAAGAAGATCAAAATATGAACAGTAAAATGACAACAAACTCACAACTATAACAACTAAACCTAAAAAACAAAAACTAAGCAAACAACTAGAACAGGAACAGAACCACAGAAATGGAGATCATATGGAGGGTTATCAGTGGGGTGAGGGAGGGGGAGAATGGGGAGAAAATGTACAGGGAATAAGAAGCATTATTGGTAGGCACAAACTAGACAGGGGGAAGTTAAGAACAGTATAAGAAATGGAGAAACCAAAGAACTTATGTGTTTGACCCATGGACATGAACTAAGTGGAGGGGGGGTGATGATGGAGGGTAGGGTGGTACAGGGTGGAGGGAGATAAAGGGGAGAAAAAAATTGAAACAACTGTGATAGTATAATCAACAAAATATACTTTTAAAAAGTAGGACATATTTTATCAGTGTTATCCCCAAGTAAACTTCACACAGTGGGGACAAACTGCAAGTACTTTCTCTGCCGTTTCATTAAGCAGGATGTCTGACACTGGCAGTGGTAGAACAGGGGATTTGGCTTGGTAGGGGAGAGGAAAGGAATACTTAGGCTCCAGTAATTCCATTAATTCCTGAGTTCAATCTGCCCTGAAATAAAGATAAAATCCATATAAAATATCAAATTTGCTATGAAAACAAAGCTCCAAGGTAAGTTTCCTAGCCTTCATTTGTCAATGAAGTTGCCACCTCTGAGCTCCTCTCATTTGGCAATTCTGGAGTCACCCCGGGTTGCTGGCTGTTTTGGAAACTGCTGTACAATAAATCTTTTACATGGCATCGTGGGGATTCACATATAAAATGTTTTATTCTCAATATCATATGATGTATTCTCTTTCTGGAAGTACTATAGACAAAGATACATAAATAAAATCTATCCCCTTTGGTAGGTTGAATAATAGCCTTGGAAAGGGGTACCTGCTCTAAAGCCCAGAACCTGTGAATATATTAGTTTACATGACAAAAGGGACTCTGCAAAGGAGATAGAGTTCAGCACCTTGGAATGGGGAGTTTCTCCCGGATTTTCAGTGTGGTCCCAGTGTAGTCACAAGGGTCCTTATAAAATGGAGGCAGGAGGGTCACAGTCATTGAAGGTAATGTGACCCCAGACGCAGAGGGAGGAAAGAAGATATGATGGCAAAAGCAGGAGTCATAGTCAGAGAACAATAGGAAAATAGTACATTGCTTGCTTGAAAATGGAGGAAAGTGCCGTGAGCCACAGGTGCAGGTGATCTCTAGAAGCTGCAGAAGACAGAGAAAGGGAGCTATCCCCAGAGCCTCCGCAAGGCAGCCCCGCTAGTTTCTTACCTCCAGAACAGCCAGATAAAAAATGTACGTTGTTTTAACCTAAGTTTGAAGTATGTTGTGATGAAGAATTACATAGCTGATTTTATGATAGTAAAGTAGCTAAATATGTCAAGTTTGATAAGAGTGTGATTAACTAGTAATATTCACAATGTGTTATGTACTGATGAGAACATAAATGTGATTATATTTTTTACTTTTCTTTGCAATCCTCCCCCTCACTTGTTTCCTTCAGTGTTCTTGCATAAAAGATTTTATTCCATTTATATCCTTCCAATATGGTACAAAGGATACACCTTCTTTTCAATGCTTTGTGTGGTAATGATTTTGAACTATCTCTGGCTATGCCAAGGATGATGTGACTTGTTCCTCGAAGCTACAATCCCTAAGTCACTGACAACCCAGTGTCCCCTAAACATCACAAAGGAGTACACCTGGGATGTGTATGCAAGGCAACCAATGTAGCTGCTTTGGGGCTGACCCAGGTATCAATCATAGCCGTGTGATTTCTGGTAGGGCCTACTATGGAAAGTTTATTTATTTATTATTTATTCTTTGTAAAAAGAGGGGTTATGTGGTTTTACAAAACAGAAACAAAGAAAAATAAGTGGCATAGCTTCATCTTTTAGTTAAATTGAGAAGCTAACTTATACACAAGTAACACAGTAGAATCTTACAAAATACACTCTCAAGGTAGAATGGTATAATAAAGTGCAGAATCCTCTTAAAAGTGCTAAGGAGATCCAGATAAAAGGGTAATTAGAGTCCTTTTGAATTATTTAAAACATGGTCCTTGACTCTTGAAATTCCCACAAAGAGGAAACATAGTTTTTAAATTGTATTTGCTAGATGAAGGCAACCTTTTTTCTCATTCCTGACTCATGAGAATGAGGTATGCAACATGGCAAATAATCAGGGTCTTCATCTTAGAACTCCTTTGTTACTGCCTTGTTAGGGAGACTTGTGTTCAAAAGGTTAATTACCCTTTGTCATATGTTTCCATTGGTTAAAGAGCTCATAACAACTCCTAGAAGATTCATACAATGTAAAATTCACATTCTGTATCAAGAATTGAGTAATTAAACACCCAAATTGTAAAATTGGTGGTGAATATAGAAAAACACACAAGAAAACTAGAATTGCCAATCTTCCATGTTGAGGCTAAAGGTGATTTAGATGCTTTGTATGTTGACATTATAAATCTTTCCAAGATTTGATTTCTACAAATACTAAAAATGTCACATGGATGTAGACTATTGCATGAATGATGAGCAAGGGAATTACAATATACCAGGAATATTCTATGACATGATATAATAACCCAATCATGTGACCTCAGTACTGGGGGAATATATCCAAAGCTCCAATCCTTTTTAAATTTATAATAATTAGATTCATTAAACACTCCTGAATTTCACTTCATAATTTCATACTGTAAAACTTCTTAAAGTAATACATTTCTTAAATATTCTATCAATTATAAATGAGACTATGCTTTTAGTTTCAATTTTTAGAATTTCTCTTTGAAACATTAGGAGATGCTACTTTGTTCTAATTGTTAGGAACTGGACCTAATAAGAGACCTAATAAACAGCACTTCTTTTCCTACCTCACAACAAACTTCAAACTAGTGGAAAAAACAAGATAAAATAATATGATTTCTGCATCAAAACTTCATTTTTATGACTAAAAAACAAAGGTTAGCATGGAGTTTATGACTTTTATTTCAGGGCAGTTTAGACTCCCTTATACCAAGTCCCCAAATAAAGCAGCCTCACCTCCCAATTAGAAATATGCAGAGGGAAAATGTGTTCTGTTTGGTTAGGCGTATTCTTAAGAGGTAAAAAGAGGAGCTGAGTCAAGCAGGCCTGATATTTTGTTTCGATTTTATCGAAACAAAAGCAGATAAATAACATTACCTTCCCAAGGGCAAGGTGACCAAGGTGATGGAGAAGGTCCCGGGGTATGACACTAATCTAACTTTTGGATAGAAAGAGCACACCCAGAAAGGGAGAGCAGGAGCCTTCCCCCCAACACCAACAGCTGAACTCCCAGATTGCTGTCAACACACCTTCTGTATAACCCTTTTAATTTATTTTTTATAAACTTCGAGAATACTTCTTCAATTTTTAATTCTCCAGGTAAAGAAACATTTGTGAATTGTGCTTCCTAAGAAAATTTGCCTTGTTCATTTTAGTTGCTTCGTTGAGGACTTTTGTATCATTTGTGCATTTCCTGAGGTCTAGTGAAGAGTGATACTTTTCATATTATCCTGGGAAAAGGATTAGCCATGTATATTTCCAGACCTTTTGTTTCTACTTTTCAACACCCTTCATGAGGATGCTCAGAAATGTTGATCTTCTCAACAATAGCAGGTTGGGCTCATGTCTACACGGAACAAGAAAATCTTCACCATAGCTCTTTAATGAATCATGATTGGGTTGAGATCCAACCATCATTTTGCAAATATCATCTAGATTACTTTTGCCTAAATATGTGTTGCCTTACTCCCACTCTGAAACTTCTGCCATTTCACACGTTCTACATAACTCAGTCCTCATTCAGTGCATTTCCACAGATCAAACTTTTACTATATGCATGAGTGTCTTGCAATTTTACTATTCAGCTCCTGAATTTTTATTAAAATGTCAGATAAAACAAATTTAAGCAGTTTCTGCTGTGTATTAGTTTCCTATAGCTGCATGATAACATAAATTTGCAGCTCAAGACAGTGCCCACTTATTGGCTCATGGCTCTGCCAGTCAGAAGTCTGAGTGCAATGTGACTGAGTTCTCAGCTCAGGGTCTTACAAGGCTGAAATCAAGCTACCATCTCACGACTGCAGTTCTCATCTGTGCTCATAAATTCTTGAAGCGCAATGGTTGATGGAAGAATTCATTTCTGCTAGCTGTCAGGTCAGTACCACATTCAGCTTCCAGGGGCTTCCTCTCTGAGCCAGCAGGCAAAGAAGACTTCCCTTCTTATGACCAACAAAGAAAACTCTGCATTGAAAACTATCAAGTGGCTTGCGCTCTCGCGCTCTCTCTCTCTCTCTCTCTCTCTCTCTCTCTCTCTCTCTCTCTGTTTCTCCTCCTGCCCTCCCAACAACCAGTGACTTCTTCCTTTAGGAGTGTCTTTTTTGCTTTCTTTCTCCTGTGTTCCAAGGGCCCTTCTTTTGCCGCTGTAACTTGTTTCCTGAGCCACTGCAGCCCAGCTCTCTCACGTCTTTTCTGCTTACTTCTGCTATCTTTGTGATTTTCTAAGTAAACTTTTGCTGGAGGGAAATAAAACAAACTCCCAAGTGATTATGTTAGGCTCACCCAAATAATCTCCCCTTCTTACAGTCAACTGTGCCATGACATCAACTTATGTGAAAATCAAATTGATCAGATTCACTGTTGCTAGAATTATGCAAGGTTGTGAACACCAGAGGCAGGAAATTTGGGGGCTCGTCTCAGCATTCTGCCTTGTAAATACTCTTAGAGATTCCCAAACCCGATTGTTCCTATGATATTTTTGTTCTTATTTTTGAATCAGCCTCTTTATCTCTGCAAAACACTGTTCAAAACAGAATATCATTCAATTTTAAAAACTTCTAAAATCTCTGATAAATATCTGTTAAGTTTTTTAGGCCTAAATTAATTTATGTAAATAAACAGGGTACTTAGAACCAGACAGACCTGGAGAGGAGTCTGGATTCTACTTCATAGCTATTTGACCTTGACCAGTTAGTGATGTGCTTACGGAGTCCTTTTAGTTTGTTTCCTTCTGTAAAATGAAGACAAGACAGCAACTCCCACCCCTGGAATGCTGTCAGTATGTAATGGATGTGTTATAATTCTTACCACACTGTTAGGTCCAGACTGGTCAGCTAACAATTTCTCTCCTATTTCTTTGTTTTGTTTCTCTTTTCTTTTCACTTTTGTTCTGCTTGGTTTTCATTTAAACTAAAAAATCTCCAAGAGATGAAACAGACCTGGCATTGCCTTACAGAAAAATGTGGCTTTTCCATCAACACATTATCCACTCTTCTAATATGCTGATCCCTCTTAAATGCTTATTATGAGAATCACATTGACCATTAATATAATAAATTACATATTTTCTGTGTCAGCACCACAACTTGAGTACTTTAAATATTAATCATGGGAGTTGATTTATTTATATTGTTTTTGTATAATACATTTAATGCATTCTAGTTATATTGTGTGGTTCTAGAATTCTTCAATACCTATTAGAATAATTTTTAGCTGTTTCCTTTTCTTCACTGAATATACATACCTTCAGTGATCAAATTTGTTCCCCAGTTAATCTTTTTTTGTTTTTATCATCCAATAAAATGTATTTAACTTCATCACTTAGAAATTTTTGCAAGTTTCCCTCAAATTATTTTTGGCTTAATTTTTTAAGCTTGACCTTTAACTATTACTAGGTTCCCTGATTCTCTTTCACAATTACTTCATTTTGAAGAAGAGTTTTAATTTTTCATTTGTTTTCTTCATTCAAGTGTGTGGTTTTGCTCCTTAGTCATACAGGACTTGTGGTCAAGGTATTTTCTTGGAAATACATTGTACTTCGTTTAAATGACTTAAAAGTTTCTCCTGGGATATTAATTAGTACTTTTAAAAATGTTTTAAATATTCTGTCAGTTTTTTCTGTATTTATGTTTTCCAGCATTAATCACTCTCCTTATGATGGATATTTTTAGTTCCCCACAATTTCACTAAAATGTTGAATTTGATCATGCTATTCACTTAGTAATTTGCCATTCTTCTGACTACTGCTCAGAACTAAATCTATTACATTTCATTCCCCTTGAAGTTCCGAATGCATTTAATCTTGGAGAGTCATTTATCTTATCCAAATACCTAACCCCCACATTTTTGTCCTTATTAAGATTCCTGCCAGTCTATATGGGGACAAATGGAGTCTGTCTCCATTACAATCTGGCCTAATTTTTAAAATTCTTTGTCTCGTCTAATATATCTAACTGATTCTCATTATCCCTAGTTTTTTCCCTACATCTCTACTTTTTAAATGTGGCATGCCTGCTTACCAAGTTTTCACTTACTGTCTTTGTCCGGTAATATTTTTATCCTGCATGAATCAGTATCCAAATATTTTTGGAACACACAAACCAGGCAATTTGAGAAGAGTTAATAAAAGAGTATTTTACAAAAGTGCAAGTAGGGTTTACAGGAAGCCACAGGAAACGTTGCAGTGTCCCAGGCTCAGTAGCGGTAGAAGCTGTTAGAAGGGGCTAGCAGAGACACTGACAAGAACCAGATCCAGAAATACAGCTATTGGCTGAGGGCTGAAGGGAACTATGAAATTGAGTGAGGGATTAATCAGAACTCTGCAAACCAGTAGGGCTGGAGTTTAGGTAAAAAATAGTTCATCACTCTCCTACCTCCCTCCAATTTCTTGCCAGAAATCTCCACTGGCTCAAATCCAAGTGGAAGCCAGAGGATAATGGAGTCCTTGGAGCATCTTCTCTCCACTTTTAGCAGGAGCAGAAGGACAGAAAGGTGAGCCTGAAAAGGCAAACTGAAAAAATCCAGCAGAAATGTCAACACCACTTACACCATTATCTCAATGCCTTTTTAGAGAGGGTGTGGCTTAAAAGAAGCATATGGTTTATTTCCCTCCAGCTAGGTTCTGAAAAACCATTCATTGTCTATATATATTGCCAAGGATTCTACATCACCTTGGCTTCTGAAATGATTTTGGAAATATTTATGCATTCTCCAATTAAGATGCAACTTGATGTTAGCTCTCTGGGAGACACTTTGAAATACTGAATGCTTCCCAGGTGCAGTTCTTGGAAGTAGAAGCATTTAAAGAATATCTGTTCTTGTCTGTCAAAACTTTTCGTACAGGGCCTTTTTACTATGGATTTTCCAGTGATGTTAATAGATGACCAAACATTGGCTCTTTTCTTGTTCTTGTTGATGTTAATCCTATAAAACACCTACTTTCTTTGTCCCCAGAAATTTCCAGTAATAAAGAGGAAAAATCTAGGAATTAATTGTTCTCATCTTAAAACTTTTAATCTCTTTCTTCTGAAATATAATACATGATAGATAAATCTTGCTTGTGGTTTTATAATGTCTGTTTCAAATCTCACCAATGTATTCAAGCTAATACTTTTTCAGCTCTTTTTGTGATTATATGTGGAGGATGAAACTCTCCATTGCCATGAAACTGTCTCTCCCCTTGACTTATCATAAGTTTCTTATGGCATAATTAGGCATTATGCCATAAAACATTTAGAGAAACTTTCCTGGCATAGGACTTTGTCTCCAGAAACCTCCTGTCAAGTGGCCTGGATTAACTCAAAGTAGTGACATCACTGATCAGCCTCAAAGTCATCAGGCAGAAAGAGTCATTGGTATACAGATGGAGGTTCCAGTCCAGACAAGCTGAAGATTTAAACTTTAGCTGATGGGATCAACTCCAGCTTTTATACCCAACATATTTGACCCATGTAGTCGTAGGTAAAAGCAAACAAACATAGAGTGTATCTGCCAAGTTTTTGCAAGCACCAAGGCCAATATTTACCTATTTACCTGAAAATTAAACCCCTGTATCTCTGTCAACAGGTGTTTAGGCAAGATGTTTAGACAAATATTTGGACTTGCAAGTTTTCATAAGGGATTAGACTCAGGAGAGTTCAGAACTAGAGGCAAAGTAGAGGCAAGGCCTGAGAAGGTAAGTGTATAGTTAGAGGCCAGTCGGACCAGAAATACAGGGTGTCGGTGGGAAGTTAGATGCTCACAAGAAAATTGGATAAATTACAAGCACATTTTGCCCTCTGTCCTTAACTTAAATAGTATTTGGCTTTATCTTCCTGCGAATGACTTACTGGCTACAGAACTCAAAATTATTCTTTGATAATTCCTTGGTGATAATAATAGTTAATATTCTTTTCAATATGCAAGGCAATATTTCAAGCTTTTTGCAGGTAGTATGGTGTCATTGAATCCTCACAATATAAAGTGGGTAACACCATCATCCCTATACTAAAGATGGGGAAATTAACTCACAGAACAGTTAAGTAACTTATTTCGAGATCAAACACTGGAAAGTGGCAGATCGAGTAATTAACCTGACAATCTGATTGCGAGTCTTTGTGCTTAACAACTACCCAGCCTCTCACAGACACAGGAAGTACATCCTGCCCCTCATTCACACATGTGTTTCTGTGTGCACAAATTAGATCATCCCCATCCCACACTTTTCTCTGTGGTCTCAGCATTCACTAGACCATAGTAGTCACTATGCTGTTGCCTTGAAAAATCAAAGGCTAGGTCCTAAGTCCTGGGTCAAACTCAAAAGCAACAATAAGTGTGTTTGGGGTGAATTTGAAATAAAACATTTCTCTCTCTTGCTGTGCAACTCATTTGGAAAAATATATCCAGAGCAAGATGAGCTACTGCAAAGCAACCCCTCCATCAGGCATCTGCTACAGGCTCCGGCCTTCAGCAGCTTTTGTGAGCAGGGAACATCTGTAGTAGCCACATGCCCCAGAGCCCGGTGTCTAAGCCTGGGAGAGAATGTTCCCCACTGACAGTGCCAACGGGGAAGAAAAAGCCCTGTCATCACTCGTTTCTAGGACATCTTATCTGCTCTTTCTACTACTCAAAAAATTAATCTAGGTGTTTAAAAATAAAAATGAAAATCCCAAGTTATAACAATCAAACAAGATAAAAATTTTTGTGAGAAGGGAGAGCTAAGTTACCTACAGAAATACCTTTAATTTTCTTTTCCTGCTTCTATCACTTTTGTCCCACACAAGCCAATAGAGCCTTATTTTAACCCCATCGAGGTTTGTACTCATTGTAGAGGATTCGCAGAAGAGGCTTCAGCTTCTTTCAATGATTTTGTTGTTGTTGTTGTTGTTGTTGTTATTTTAAAATGTGTCTTTTTGTGTTGAATGAAGTAGAGGGTATCACTAGGAATTCCAAAGGTATGTGCTAATCTCGAACCCTGGAAGAATATAAAGCTCTATGTGATGGAGGTCATTCATATCACCTGTAAGCAAGTAGAAATAAAAGCATCATTATGTTGTGTGAAGACCAAAGTGCATGAGGTCATCCCCATTGGAATTCTGACTACCCTACAAACTAGCTGTGGTACCTGGCGGGAGACAATTTTTCTTCCCATGTCTCAGGTGTCTCTTCTCTGAAATAAGAACATTTATTGTTTGTCACGATTAAGGTTCTTATGAGGATTAAATATGATAAAGCATGTAAAGGATGCAGCATGATAACTGTTGCATAGCAATTGTTTGATAAAAATTAGCTATTTGTTATTGTTATTGTTATAAAAATGAGAAATACTGGGCATGAGGATAATTATATTAGTTGTCCCAGAAGGGGCCACACATCTGCCCTAGAGTTACCAGGTGTCTTCATTGCTCATGCTTTCCCCTCAACCTGCCATTGCTCCACTCCCACTTTCCCTATGTCACTATCACTTAGGACCCAGCTTAAATGATGCTTCCCCATGAAACCTTAGGCATTCCTGAGCAGAATGACTTCTTCTCTTCTCAGGCACTCTAGCACACTGTTGTGAGTAGATTTTTTTTTTGATGAAAGGCCCCTATTTTATTTATGATTATAAGACCTACAATTTTATGTGCAGTACATTATAATAGCAGAGGTACCTAACACACTTATGTTAAATTTTGTTGATATAAAACATATTTTACTCATTCTAAGATACGCAATAAGCTCACATTATTCATAATTTTGGTTCTGCTCCAAACACTCTATAATTCCTTTCAGTAATCATGAATATACCATGAATAGAGCAAACCACACACATGGTCATATACAGCCCTACTTATCAATGACATCAAACAATCTCAACTGGCCTCAGCATTCTAACTGTGTTTGACCTTGATAGTAATGTGTACAATTATGGTGATGTGCAGATTCGCCCCTATTCTGAGTCGGTCCGGTACATTCAGTGTGAATGCAATTTTTTCTGAATGAATGGCAGTTTAGTGGAGTGGTCTGGTTTTAGAACATTTGAGACTTGGTAATATCATTATGCCTCATGAAAAAACTGTTAAACCAAATAACCAAATATTTACTCGTGTATAAAACCCACAATGTATTAAAAGCTGTCACAAGCATGTCCCAAAGTTGCTGATTACAAAGGTAAATCTGGCTTGCCTGGATACTGAATATAGGACTATAAATTAGCTTCAGCTTGGTCTAACACTCATATATTCCAATACACTAATTCAAACCAAAAATCTTCAAAATTAAATGGAAATCAGGGCTGGGTAGAGGGTAATTATAATAGTACATATTGAGATAATTTGATATATGAGGCAGACAAAGTGTAAGAGTCTTTATTTCAAAGTTCAAAGTCCAAATAATTTATTAGTGGTTTATCAAGTACAAAAAGTAGCTGAGTTTGCTTTTTCCAATATCAAGTTTATAAATACAATATAAAGAAAACCTAATTCCTGAGCATAAATGTCAACAGTGAATATGCCAATGGAAAAGAGTGAGAGTTGACAAATAATTGTAAGTTTACATGTGCATGGATTTTGAAAATGAAGAGGAAAGACTCCTGAGGAAACAGTGAAAATATTTCCTTACAGATGTCAGAGTTATCTCATGCAACTTAGCGTTATAAATAGTAGTGGATTATTGAACTAGGTGTTTTATGTTCTAAAACCTGATCTCTGTCAAATAATATAAACTGGACCTAGGACGTGAAACGCTCAATTATATTTTATTTAGTGATAACCTTTCAATTGAGAGCTAGATTATAGGGAAATCATTACTGCAAGATATGTGATCAAATATGACAATGATGCTTTAGTTGGGTTTCTGGGAGTTCACATTGGGACCGATACCAAGAAAAATATATTGAGTAGGTGACACTGGCCTTGGCCATTCCCTCCCACCCTGCCCCAGCCTTTTTTTCCCTATGGTTCCTTCCTCTCCAGTAAGCATCAAGGTGACCTAAGGTATTTACTTTCTTCCTTCTCAGCAGTGTGTCTTTGAAACAGGGAGGGAACATAACACAATTCAGTGTTTTCCAATGACATTCCAAAGAGCTAGATGTTGTTGCAAATTTCTCTAAAATAGGATTTCAGAGACAAATAAATTTGGAAACTGCTGAATTAAACTAAGTAAATATACTTGTTTTTGCAGAATTTCTCAAAACCTCTAATACAATAATGTACACTGAGCAACTCCTAGAGGAGGACATTTCCCAAAATGGATTAATTAGAGGAGCCTTTTCCAGTAACATCTATTATGTCTCACTGTTTTGGAAACGCGGATGTAGGAGACAGAGAAAAGCTGGAACGGTCTGAGTTCGAATGCTATTCTACTATTTAGTGAAAAACTTCTCTCAGACGATCGCTTTCATGAGAAACATGGCACATGGAAAACACTTAGAAAATAGTAGCTATGATTTAATTATGTTGTTTATAGTAGTAGAAAATAAATTATATAGGAATCAAGGGAGCAGAGTAGAGCACCTTTATTCTTAGAAAGCCCAGAGATGATAAAAATTAAGAAAGAGGGAAGGTGGGAAATGTTCATGAGGCAGTACAGAACTGAATGGATTAAAATAAAGTGGGCATTGGGCAGGCTGGGCAAGAGGATGGTGGTAGGAGGGCCACAGAAATGCGCGAGACTGAGAGAAAGACATGGAAAGAGTTGTAGTTCTCAGGCCATTGCTTATAAAAGATAAAAATTGCTTTTAAAATTGCTTATGAAAGATAAATCCAGAAATAAACATTATTTCATACATATTTTTACCATATAACAAACTATACTAACTATGGAGCTTTCTAAAAGAAGCTGAGTTCCGTTATCATAAAAGTTACCTAGTATACAGTATACTTTTTAAAGACATTAAAGACTCCACAGAGACAGGAGAACTAGTAGAAAATAAACCAAGGGCCTTATCACTGAAAAGTAAACAAGACACATTTTAAGACCCTAGATGATAAGAGGAAATTCCCTCTACTACTTCCTCATCCTGTTCAAATTGCTATTTGATGAAACTTCTCATCTAAAAACAAAGAGATAAGCTGATTTAATCTCTGAAGTTCCTTGAGAGTTGAATGACTCAATTTCATCATCAAACATTTGAACAGAATTTAACCACCATTTTAACTTGAGAAATTGATTTTCCCACCTCATTTAATAATAATAAAACTCATTTATTGCTCACTTTCTCTACTCCAGGCTCCAAGCTAAATACTATACATGCATTACCCAATTCTACTCTTTCAGTAACGCTATCAGGTGGGATAGTCTCTTCATTTTACAGAATAGGAATCTGAGTCTTGGGGATATTAAGTGTTCTGCCCAAGGTCACTCAGCAAATAATAGCAGAGCCAGGTCTGTCCAACTACACGGAGGCACTACTCACGGCACTGCCTCATTGTTTTCTAAATGTTTACAATCATTTTAAATTAGAAGAAATTAGAAATAAGTCACTCATGCTGTTAACATCTCAGATGTTAGTATGGTAGTGCTCATACTACCATACAGAACAAGAGTGTGACAACCAGATTTGTGCAAATCAGGGTAGTACTTTATTTTTTTCATGAAAGGATTATATATATATATATATACATATATATATATATATATCTCCTAGAAATTTCAAAAGGGCACTTGTAATCATATATATATATATATATATATATATATATATATATATATATATATATACATACATATATATCTCACGTGTGTATATATGTCTCCTAGAAACTTCAAAAGGGCATTTGGAATCACATGATATTCCAACAACTACCTCAGCTATCTAAATATGTTCACAATTGTCATGATTAAATTATATTGCTGGTTGTCAAGTTAAATTTATATATGTTGGATTATTGTGTAAAGATTATTTCTTTACACCTAATGTATTATCAGATGCACAGCTCAGCCCTTTTGTTAATAATGCTCCTGTATTCCTGTATAAGATGTTTTTATTAATTCACATGAGTTTCTCCTATATGCTTTGACTACAGAGTCCTTCAGGCTCAAGCAGGTGACTGATGAAATAATAGAAATAGATGTTAGAATACTTGCCTCCCACAAGCAGTCAAGTTTAACCCAATCCACAAAGTCAAAGAAACTATATGTACTCAATGGAAGTGTTACTCCACTTACTCTTGTTGATATGATATTGTGTGAAAGTTAATAAGCAGGTTTTCTAGATGTAGCTTCTGTTTTTTCAATCAAATACCATAAATAGTTTCCATACCTTTTGAACTTACTTCTTTTCTTTAGGACATTGTTAATACCTGAAACCACCCATGTCCTGTTTGTACACTAAAATACTTCTGAAGATGCTGTCACACTTAAAACAATTCACTGGATCCCCAATACCAAAAGACTGAGTTCCCACAAAACAGAAAGCCATCAAGACGTGACATCCTACTGCTCAAGCCTTGTCTATCACTTCTCAGCTCTACTATACACTCTAATATATTATTAGTCTATTGCAACTGAGTTGCTTAATAAATTAACATAAAGTGTTTCATGTAACCATGTCTTTAGAGCTGCCAGAGCCAATCAGTTCCCTTTCTCAATCAGTCCAATAGCTCCCCTTTGTCAGCCCAAACTTTTAAATAGCTCTCACCATTTAATCTACATGCATTTTACTTCATTATTTCTTTCTACTCCAACTCCACTAGATTATAAAGTATACAGTGATAATGATATCCATCTGTTTTGTTTACTGCTCAGCCCCAGTCCTTAGAACAGTGCTGGGCATACAGTGGTTTAGGAATAATCAGCTGGTATAGTGAAATTGGTTTGAACTGTACATATTTCTTCTCCATGGAACTTCCTTCCAATTTTACTCTTACTTAGCCTTAAAATTTTAGGCCCAGCATCTCTTGGCTTCTTACAAGAGTAACACGTTGGGCATATCCAGTTTCTATACCTATCATGTTATATTAAAGTGTTCCATTCCCATGAGCTACCATTTGTGAAGTATTGACTCTGTGCTAGGCACTATACTCTAGGTGTATCATCTCATTTACTGCTCAGACTTTAAAGGATAGATACTATTACCCTGAATCTACACAGAAAGAAGCCAGAACACAGAGAAACTAAATAACTTTTCAAGTTTAGTACCCAGGTCTCTCTTTAACTCAAAAGTCCACCCTCTTAAGGCTGCAGGTTACCACCCACCACAGTCACAAATGCTGTGTGATTGTCCACTGCTACCCCCCCCCACCCCGCAATAGACACTGCTCTTACCAGGAGATTAATATCTCTTAAAAATAATCAAATGGTGAAACAAATGTCAGATAAACAGAATTTTTATCTTTGTTTTTATCACAGAAATTTCTGCTAGTCCTGTTCAAGGGCTCCATCATGGACACCCCTGTTGTTTAGGTCACAACTCGCTCAACAGGGTACTGGTATCAGCAATTACTTACAAGGAGTGAACTGGAGGGATATCTGGAAGGTTGTACGTACCCACATAAGATATTTGTTCTGAATAGAGCAGTGGTCCCCAAACCTTTTGGCACTAGGAACTGATTTTGTGCAAGACAATTTTCCCATGGACTAGCACAGGGGGGATGGTTTGGGGATGATTCAAGTGTATTATATTTATTGTGTACTTTATTTCTACTATTATTACATTATAATATATAGTGGAATAATAATACAACTCACCATAATGCAGAATCAGTGGGAGCCCCAAGTTTGTTTTCCTGCAACTAGATGGTCCCATCTAAGGGGTGATGGGAGACAGTGTGTTGCCTATGTCCAATCTACTCCACAATCTTGTTTTGGTCACTGTCACTACAGAAAAGCCTGCTTCACAAGGATAGGATGTTGGAAATGGAAACAGGCTCCTCAGTGCTTTTGTGGCAATCTCAAGATATTCTTCCTTGACTTTAATCCAGAACGTATGGAGATTTGAGGTTGTCTCAAACATACTTTTAAGGCCACCGTCATTTGTGATCTCAAGCAGCAGAACCTCTTCTAGCACAGACAAAGTCGGTTCACTTGGCTTATTCACAAATGGGTTGCGGATCCATTGCTTCCCAGTTCAGGGTCTTTTGTGGATGGGAAGTAAATGCTCACACTCTTCTGAAAGCTGAGATAGGTAATCACGCACCAGCTGGGAGAGAGAAGGCTCTGGCTCAGTCTCTTTCAAAATCTCTACTAATGTTTGAAACATGTCAAACATCCCAATGTTCACATGTCACCCCCATAATTTCACTTTGGCTTTGAATGCAGCCACTTTATCTGCTGACTTGAACACAGTTGTCATTCTTCCCTGAAGTGACAGATTGAGTTCGATGAGCAGGTTGAATATGTCACACAAGTAAGTTTTGCGACCCATTCTGTGTCACTGAAATGTGCTGCCAGTGGTGGCTGTTTTTCTGAAAGAAATCTCTGGAGCAGCTCTCATAACTCAAAAACTCTGGCCAGTTATCTCCCTTTAGAAAGCCTTCTCACTTCTGTGCATAAGGGAAGACGTGTGTGCTCTGCGTCCATCTCCTCACAGAGCTGCGTGAACAGACGTGAGTTAAGGGCATGTATGTTAATGTGGTTGATAATTTTAATCACGTCCTGCAAAACATTGTTAAGCTCAGGTGACATTTTTCGGCCAGCCAGCATTTCTCTATGGATGACGAAGTGCATAGACTCACATTCAGAAGCGACCTCTTTGACCAGAGCAGTGAAACCAGAAAGCTGTCCAGTCATGGCAGCTACTCCGTCTGTGCATATACCGACACAAAATGACCAGTTCAGGTTCCTGATATGTAATCATTCAGAGACTTGAGTAGCTCTGCAGCTGTGGTGTTGGTTGGCAACAAAAGTGCATGTAACATATCCTCATGCACAGCCTCCTGAAAAATATATCACACAAAAACAAGCATCGTTGCCTTATTGTCAAAATTGGTAGACTGGTCAACCTGGATTGCATACCACAGTGACTCATTAATCCTAACACTTGTGCCTCAATATCTCTGCTATTTCACCCATTTGTCTAGTTAGGTGCTGGCTGAAAGAGGAACACGTGCCACCTTTTGAACTGCAGCCTCTCCTAGAAGTTCACAACAAATGTCCTTAGCAGCAGGCAGGGTCAACTCCTCACCAATGGTAAAGGTCTTCTCGGCTTTAGCAATGCGGTCAGCCACTAAGGATGATGCTCTCAGTGCAGACACATTTGAGGAAGTGGTGGCCTTCAGTAATTGCTTCTGTCCTTTACATTCACACTTTTTTTCTTTTGAAAAACTCCGAAGGCTTGTCTTTTAATGCAGGGTGTTTGGTCACCATGTGGCAAAGCAGTTTTGAAGGTTTCATGGCTTCGTTGGATAGCCGGCCGCCACATGTTACACAAAGTGGGATTGGAGAATGTGGTTCATCTGCTGCAATGAAACCGTAATTTAAGCAGGACTCAGTATGTTCTTTTAAATGCAGCTTTCTTCTTCTTGGCAGTCTTAGAGCCTTCTGCTATCTCACCATTATTAGGTCTCTCCCCCTTTTCAAAGAAGCTCTCCAGTGATGTTTGTTTTTACTCATTTCGGCGAGGGTTAGATTGTGGGCTTACCAAAACTGTGACTGAGATAAGTGTGCAGTGGGTGAAAGAGGTGTGGCCAGAAGTGGTAAATAAAATAATGTGTGGGCCACACTCAGACTAAAATAAGCACTGGATTCTGACATAAATCCTGCCACCAAAAGCAGCTGTACAATTGAAGTGCATCAACTCACTTGCCACTATAAAGCCTGCCACCAGGTGCAGCTTCATTGTCACTTGCTACTCACTGATAGGGTTTTTATATGAGTCTGCAAGCAATTGATTTACATGGTTTCTTTGCAATTAAACCTCTCTGCTAATGATAATCTGTAATTGCAGCCGCTCCCCAGCACTAGCATCACCGCCTCAGCCCCACCTCGGATCATCAGGCAGTAGATTCTCATAAGGAACACACAGTCCCGATCCCTCACATGCGCAGTTCCCAGTAAGGTTTGCACTCCTATGAGAATCCAATGCTGCCGCTGGTCTGACAGGAGGTGGAGCTCCGCGGTAATGCAAGCGGTGGGGAGCAGTTGTGCGTACACTGATCACCTACTGATCACATGCTGCTCGCCTGCTATGCAGCCTGGTTCCTGACAGGCCACGGACTGGTACTAGTTCATGGCCTGGGGATTGGGTCCTCTGGGATAAAGGATATATTAGAGCCCATTTTAGAATAATTGTTTTTTACTATTCTCCTTTAAAAAATTATCTTGAGTGTTAATCCGTTATATCATTATGAAAATTTAACATATATAATGAGGCTCCTCTTCAGTAGGAAAAGTTCATAATATTCCACCTTGGAGACCTGGAGAGAGCAGGGGAAGATGGAAAAGGCATGGAAAGAAAGAAAAGGAAACATTAGATGCAAAAAAGTCAAGTACAAATTTTGTTAGCTTCTCACCTGTGCCTCCACCTGGCCGCAGTCACCCAGGAGTGGTAGCTTCCTCCTTCCGAGACACGTTAGAGTCCCCTTTGCTTTTCCAACATGCATTTCTTTTTACTGTTTACTTGAATTTCAGTAGTTTCATGTTTGTTTACATATAATTTATACATTTGTTTTTATTTATAAAATCATAAGAAGTATAAACCTATGAAATTTATACTTAGTTCAAATTTCCACATTTTAGAGAAATATCATAAAATAATTAAATTCAACGAAAAGGATTTCTGAGAATTTTTTTTCTTTAAATGAAATAGATGCATTTCTCAGGTTTGGAAACACTGATACAGTGAATTCCTAACAATGGGGATTTAGGTTGTTTTATGTTATTTTACTAATAAAAAGTGTTCAATTAGTTTCCTCTCTCAAATATCTCTATGTGTTTGAGTAGACTAATAAACGTTTTAATTCCAGATCAATAACACTGCCTCTTTGGAACTGGAGGGTGGGAGAGAGGGAGAACAGTTAGCAAACATGAAAGAAAAATAACAACACGTGGTGGTGGAAAATGACACTGATTTATTTTTTTAACAGCCATGTTGGCACATGTTGAAACAAGCTTATGTTTACTGATTTTCTTATTAACTCTGTTGACTAGAGAATCTGAGATTTCTATCAAAATTGCATTGTGGAGAGAAACTGTTTTCAGAAATGTTTTAAATATTTGGTTTGAATTAAAGAAAAAACTCTATCTCTTTAAAGAGGCCTTTGTATCCTAAGATTGCCATACATTTTTCCTTCTAGGGTAGGTCTCTGATGTTATTTTTTTAATCTTCAAAAAGTGCCACCCCAATCCTGGTCTACTAGAAAGAGATGAAGTAAAAACTCCCAAGCATTCACTAAAACAATCAGCTCAGAGAAGAGTAACCTTCCCTTGGTGACCAAAATACAAAAAAAAAAAAAAAAAAAAAAAAAAAAAACCAAACAGTGTAGCTTGTGGTTCCAAGAGTGGCAATTGCCTGGAGAGACTTGAGAGGTAACTGGCCCCTCTGAAAACCCTCCAACAATAGGAAAAACAATAGCTCACATTATTGAGTTTTGCTCCCTGGGTCTCTCTCAGATAATAAAGGCTCTGGTGACTTCCTGTAGTAAAGTCTCAGTTCTAAAATTACAGTTCCCATCCTGTCTCAGGTCAGAATGCAATGGGGAGCCAGCTCCAACCTTCTACCCTTTACCTTCTCCTCATACCATGGTTGCTAGTTGCTCCCTTCAAGGTAGAAAGTGAGAGGGAGGAAAAGTCATAGAGCAGGAAAGTTCTTACCTGGCTGGCGGGTTTGCCCTTTCTAGGTCTGGCAGATGGTCAGAGCTGATATTGTCTCTCCTAGACAGTTGGGAGGGCTCTTTAGAAGCCCTGCTGCCCATCCTTCCTCCCCTTTTTACCCCCTGAATGCCCCACCACTATCCCTCCAACTGCAGGGGGCACATTTCAAAGGTCTTGGAATGGACCCTTAAAGTCTCCTCACCAGGTCCGGCCTTGGAAGGGGGCAGCTCCTAAGATCAGGAAGGAAAGAAACCCACAACAAGGATCCTGCCGTCTCCAAGGAAACCTCTTCCCCGATCCACTCACTCCACTCTCCTCTTGACTCCCAGGCTATTTTGTATCCTCGATATAAAGGTTCTGGAGCTATTTCCTATGTAAATATGCATGTGTTGCAGGTAAGGAAGTAATTTTCACTTTAGTTATCTCGTACATATTGTATTAGAATGTCATATCAGTGAAACTGAGATAGGGAGCATTTCATTCAATACTTTTGTACATAGATATTAACTCATTTAGATTCTAAAACAGTTCTATAAAATAAGAACTATCCCCATTGTACAGATAGGTAAACTGGAATATATATAGACTTAGTAAATCACCTGAGGTTCACTCATCAGGTAAAAGATAGAATCAAGATTCAGATTCAGACAGTTTGCTTGAGAGCTGATACCCTCGAACAGTAGACTATACACTATTATCTACAGATACTGTGCACATGGAACATCTGTTAACACTGAAGTGAGTTGCACTTGGTCAAGGGAGCAAAAAATATGAAATTTCCACACTTGTAATAAAGTTAAACATTTACTGAGTCTTACTAACTAGTAAGACTTTATGCAATAAAAATTTAGAATAAAATAATTGGGAAAAATTACTCCATTATATATTAATATGTTACAATATCTCTCACCTATAAATGCAAAATCTGATCACCTCCAAATCTTCAGCTATCACCCAGGCTTCTGTACACCTTTTCAGTAAAACACCTTAAAAGAATTTTCCATGGTTATGTACACTTCTACTCCCTTTTACTCTTGAATTCATTCCAAACACTTTCACAGACACTAATCTAGCAAAGTATCTTCCGGAGAGGTTCCCTGTGATTCCATAATCTTTTCTCAGTACCCACTGTGCCTATCGGCTATGTCTGCGCAGTTGACCTGCCCTCCGTGTGCAGTACTCCTTCCCTCAGCCTCCCGTGCACTGCACTCTGGGTTTTTCTCCCCCTCCCCAATTCCTCCACAATCTTCACCAGTTCTTCTTCATCTTCTGTTCTTTGATGTTGGAGTGCCTTTGGTCGCAAGCCCCAATCTTCTCTGTCTCTATTAAGGATGACCTCATAGAGCCCCTAATGACTCTCTGGCTTAGACTAATCTCTGAACTGTAGTCTCCTATATCTAACTGCCTTCTGGACACCTCCCCTTGGATATCTAATAAGCAATTTCAAAGTTAACATACCCCAAATATGGATTTACACAACACCCAAAACCACCTCTTCCTACAGTCTTCCCCATTTTCTTAAATTGCAACTTCATTCCTTCCAGTTCCTCAACCCCCAAATTTGGACTTGGCTATAATCCCTCTCACTCTCTCACGTGGTACACAATATATCCACAAATTCTGCAAGCTCTACCTTCACAACAGCTCGAACAGACTCCTACTCACCGCCCTCTGTGACACTTCAAACCACTCTTCAAACCACTCTCACCACTTGTTAGTGCCACTGTTATATTTTCCTAATTGGCCTTCCCGCTTTCACCCCAGCCATCCCTACAAGCTATTCTTTACACAGAAGTCACATAGATAGTTTTAAGTTGGATCATGCCAAACTCCTCACAAACCCTCCAAGGTCTTTCTGTCCAAATTCAGAGGCAATTTCCAAATCCACACATTAACCTTACACATGATATGGCCCCCTACTGCTCCTTTGACCTTACCACAGTCCAACTACATCCTACCCCACTACCACCACACCATACCAGTCACACTGGCCTCCACGCTGGCCTCCTTGAGCTTACAATTATGCTTCTGCCTAAAGGCTTTTGCACTTGCAGGTTTTTCTGCCAGATGCACTCTTTATCCACAGAACCACATAGCTCACTCCACCACTTCCTTTGTCTTTGCTTACATGTGATTTGACAGAAGCATTCTCTTACCACTTATTATCCATCACCTTATTTTGCTTTCTCTTTCTTCATTGTAGTTAATTTTACTTGATGTAGTGGATACTTATGTGTTCACTAATTACATCTCCCCTAGTAGGATGTAAGTTCCATAAGTGCAGGAGCTTGAGTTGGTTTCTTGCTGGTGTCCTCATCACCATCTGAGAACCCAGAACAGTGCTTGACCCAACATTTGTTGTTTAATAAACTAATTTGGGGAGACATAAGGATGCACTGTCAAAATAAAGACTAAAATAAAACATCTTTCAAGCAGCTCAAAGAGAAGAGTGCTGGCATTTTATTTTAAAATGCAGCTAGGAGCCCTGGCTGGGGTAGCTCAGTGGATTGAGCATGGGCCTGCGAAGCAAAGGGTCTCCAGTTTGATTCCCAGTCTAGAGCACGTGCCTTGGTTGCAGGGCAGGTCCCCAGTAGGGGATGTGTGATAGGCAGCCACACATGGATGTTTCTCTCCCTCTCTTTCTTCTTCCCTTCCCCGTTCTCTAGAAATAAATAAATAAATAAAATCTTTAAAAAATAATAATATTAATAAACAAAATTCAGCTAGGTGTATACCATCAATTTACCAATAAAGAGGTAATTATTCAAATCACCGGGGTTTGCTTGCTCTGTGGGTACGGTTAAAAACTAACCTTGTAGAGACTTTGTTAAAATGATCACTGTTTCTCCTAACGATCCTTTCCCACTTTGAGGATGTTTGCACTCAGGACACAGCATGAAAATGAACTTGATAATAATATTAGCATAATTGTATGTCTAATTTAATAATTATTATTGGATAATGTTGTAAATAAGCTTGTTAATGAACATTAATTTTATTTGAATACAAAGTTCATTTTAACAAGACTAAACTTTTTATTTCTAGATTTCTTTAGTTTCTTTATTTATGCATTATTGATGTGACCATTTTTTTTCTTCTTTGCTATGCTGTTGTTGGCTGAATTGTGTTTCCATGTTTCTTGCTCCCAATGTTGCATTCAAAAAAAATATTTAGAAGCATAATGTAGTGACTTCTTAGGATAATGTTACTTCACAAAGTAGTATCTTGACAGAATTTAAAGTTTGTAGAATTATGCAAGCTAACATGTTTTTCCCCTATAAAGTATATTTGATTTTCCTTCTCTTCTTAATTCCATATACTTCCTTTCAATATCTGCTTTCCAGGAGGCTATGGAAGATTGATGGAGACATTAAATCCAAAAAGTAAAAGAGAAAAAAAGTAAATGAGTCTTAAGTTAACTTTAGAGAAGATATATTGCTTAAAAGAAACATGCAGGAAACAGTGATAGTGAGCAGAAATTCCAGAATAATTATACTTATTAAATCGGCATTGGAGCCAAAACATATAGATGAACTTTTTTTTAATAAAGCATTGTAATTTTATGGTTTTAGTACTAAACAATAAAATTACAAGTATTAGTATTGAAAGAAATGATTTTTGCCCCCATTACTGAAAGCAAAATTACCCTGCTCTATTATAAACTTGTTAGAGCTCTTTCTTCATATTTTTATTGACTTCTCACAAATCTGTGCTATATGTTTTCTTATACAATCAGCATTATATCTCAAATGTTGAAAGATTTTTAAACTACTAAATAAAAAATTTGCAAATTCAGAATATATTCTAAATGATCCAGATTATGTTATTTTAAGTATTAAAATCAATTTGTATTTTGGTTCATTAGCAAAATACATAATGGCTATTTCTTGCATCTCCACAGACTCTCTGTTTAACCAATTTGTATTGTGATACCCAGCCTGAAGCACTTCTAATTTTAGTTCTAACAGAACAGTCTTAAATTGCTTATTTTCTGTTTACTAAAGTTATCCTGCTTGTTACCATGGAAACTGTGACAAGTGTTCTAGCTAACTATTTTATTAAATAAATTAAAGATGGGCTGAAGACTGTGAAGGTGCAACATGTCCTTCTTAAAACACACTTTCCCATCACTGAAACCGTCATCGTATTTGCAGAAAATATGAAATTAATTATATATAAGGTCTTCCACCTTTTGAAATTGGGAAGCTAGCCATATTTCAAGATCTGAATCATCACTAGTACATATGCTTCTCTAACTTACAAAGTCTATGTTCTGAAAGTGTTATTATAAATGAGTTTCCTGGAAATTAGAATGTATTCATCCATAGAAATTATTTCATAAATAATAATTAGATCCACAGGCCCACCCGCAAAAGCCCTTCAACCTCTGATGTCTCAACTACAACAATATTAGCAGTGGCTTTTGTTCTCAGCTATGGCAGTAGCAGCCATGTTATAGGGGTGGGGAGGAAGGAAAAAGTTTTCTTTTACTCATTTCATTTTTGACTCAAAGCATAGATGGACACAGTTGTGGAATACTAGCATCCACCAGCCTTCCCAAATGCTGAGCCCCCAACTACATCCTTCTGTTATTGGCCTTTGCCTCTGTCACCAGCCTTTTTGTGCCCTTTTATTTTCCTGTATCTCCTTCCAAAGTTCATACAAGGCCTATTTTGCTCTCAATCTGCTCCTGATTCTACATTGAACCATCACTGTCCTCAAGAGTCAAGGTGGTCTCAACTACTCTTTTATTTATTTTTTTAAGATTTTATTTATTTATTTTAGACAGAGGGGAATGGAAGGAAAAAGAGAGGGAAACATCAATGTGCGGTTGCCTCTCACACATCCCCCTCACTGGGAACCTGGCCTGCAACCCAAGCATGTGCCCTGACTGGGAATTGAACCTGAGGCCCTTGGGTTTGCAGTCTGGCGCTCAACCCACTGAGCCACACCAGCCAAGGCCATTAACTACTTTTTTTTTAAAAAAAAGCAATTGGGCTGAGCACTGTCTCTGGAGATTTAGTGACTTGTATCAGGTTCCTTGACTGCCCCAGAGACCCAGACAAAGGGACTACCCTAAGTGTAGGTGGTTCAGGGAAGAGGTGTATGAGTGGTGTCCTGGCAGAATACAAGTGGTATTAAATAGGAGCAAGTTTAGAACATACCCAGAGGTGTGAACAGTCTTACAAGAGCCACTGGGGATCTTCCAGGCACCCCAGGGCCTAGAATTGGCCAGGAACCTTTAGGACTTTTGAACGGGCTGCCCTCCAGGACCTGTGGCCATGGCAAGGTTGGTAGCACTCCTTGTTTCACCCTGCCATGCTTTTATCTATTGCCAATGCCTCCTACTAGCCAAATCTTCCCAGAACCCAGAAGCCAAAAGAGCTAGGGACACAGTGACCATAGAAGTCAGCTGCTTTAAGATCTGGAGCAAGGCAGAAAAAAGTAGAGGATGGATGGGGAGAGGGTTGTAGGAAACTGCCATCTGTGACAACATGGATGGATCTTGAGAATATCATGCTGAGGGAAATAAGTCAGAGAAATTCAGGAACCATATGATTTCACTCATGTGGTATATAAAACTAAAAGCAACAAATGAACAAACAAGATGAACAAACAAAATCTCATAGACACAAACAACAATATGGTGGTTTCCAGAGGGAAGGGGGGTCTGGGGGTAGCAAAGGGTAAAGGGAGTCAAATATACAGTGACAAAAGGTTTGACTTTGGATGGTCAACACGCAATGCAATATACATATGATGTATCATAAAATTGTATGATACATACAATTTTGAAACCTATATAAATATATTAGCCAGTGTCAGACCAGTAAATCTACTTAAAAGTGTAAAAAAAAATAAAAACAATAAAAAAATAGTATTACTTGAATGACAACTCTTCCTGAACCTTTTGCACTTTAAAAATACAATATTTTTAACCCAAACAAATCTCTAATCTGTGATATTTCTGTCACCATGACTAAAAAAATTATTCAAGACCTTGAGAACATTATGCTAAGTGAAATAAGTCAAATGAAGGCAAATAGCATATGATCTCATCTATATGTGGACTCTAACAAACAAAACATACAAAAAATAACAACAGCAAAAAAAAAAAAAAAACTCGTAGACACGAAGAACAGACGGGTGGTTGCCAGGGAAGGGGTTGGGAGGGATGGACAAAGCGGGTGAAGGGAGTCAAAAGGTACAAACTTCCAGATATAAAATAAATAAATAATGGGCTGTAATGTACAGCATGGTAAGTATATAGCTAATAATAATACTGTATTGCATATTTAACCATTGCTGAGAGAGTAATCTTAAAAGTCCTCATCACAAGAACAAAAAGGAAAAGGTAAACTATATGGTGATGTTAAATAGACACTATGATCTTCTCACAATATACACAGATATTGAGTCATTTTGTTGCACATCTGAAACTAATATATATTATATTTTCATTATATCTCAACAAAATATTCATCTGCTAAAATATGAGGAAATTGCTTTAAGTCTGTACTCAGTTTTAAAAGGTTTTTGTTCAAGGTTGGGTGGTGGTTGATTGTAAACTGAGTCATCCCTTTGGTCATTTCCAGATGATTCTAATAAAATATATCTAATTAACCCTATAATTGTGTTCATAAAAGAATTTTAGATGGGATTTCCAGTCAAGATGGAGGCATAGGTAAACACACTTCACCTTCTCACACAACTACAGAAAAAAATTGCAACTAGACCACAAAACAAATATCACCCAGAATAGTCAGAAAATCAAGCTGTATGGAACTCTGACAACCAAGGATTAAAGGAAGCCACATTCATCCAGACAGGTAGGAGGGGCAGATCCATGGAGACAGGTGGAGAGGCGCAGAGCCTTGGAGCAGTGCAGAGCAACATCAGAAAATGTGGTCCCACATTCATATGTGGTAGATAAAAATCAGGAGGGATACCTCATGAGCAAGGGATCCCAGCCACAGGCCAGACCACACAGCCAGTGTTCCAGCTCCAAGAAGATAAATCCCCATAATTTCTGGCTATAAAAACCAGTGGGAGTTGGGGCAGCAGAAGAAACTGCTGGATTTTCAGAAGACTCATCTTAACTGGCCCACATGAACTTAGGACGTACACAGACCCATACACTGTGGGATTCAACATCAGGACAATAGCTGGAAGGTCATCAGTGTCATATGAGGAGAAAATGAAGTTACTGGAAATAGGAAGAAAGCTGGGAGACAGCTGGCAAACCTCCAGAAACCAGGTAGCAGCACTGTCCCCTCTCCAAGTCCTGCCCCCACATGGGGCCACAAAGCAGTGAAACAGTTGCCCCACCCTGGCAATTGACTAAGGCTCCATTCCACACAATTTGCAGGTGACTTTTATACAATAGGCCATGCTACTAAAATAGGGAGTCAAAGCAGCTCTACTAAATACATGGAAACAAACACAGGGAGGCTGTCAAACTGAGGAGACAAAGAAATATGGACCAAGTGAAAGAACAGAACAAAACCCTAGAAAAAGAACTAAATGAAATGGAGATAACCTATCAGATGCAAGTTCAAACACAGGTTCTCAGGATGCTCAAAGAACTCACTGAGCATGGCAAGAGCATAAAAAAGACCCAGGGAGAAATGAAGGTTACATTAAGTGAAATAAATAAAAATCTACAGGTAACCAGCAATGGAGAGGATGAGGCCAAGACTCAAGTCAATGATTTAGAACATAAGGAAGAAAAAAGCATTCAATCAGAATAACAAAAAGAAAAAAGAATTGAAAAAATGAGGACAGTCTAAGGAGCACCTGGGACATCTCCAATGTATCAGCATCTGAATCATACGGGTGCCAGAAGGAGAAGAGCAAAAGTAAGAAATTGAAAACTTATTTGAAAAAATAATAAAACTTCCCTAATTTGATGAAGAAAATAGACATACAAGTTTAGAAAGCACAGAGTACCAAACAAGTTGGATCCAAAGAGGACCACACCAAGGCAAATCATAATTAAAATGTCCAAGGTTAAAGATAAAGAGAGAATCTTCAAAGCAACAAGAGAAAAGCAGAGAATTGCCTACAAAGGAGTTCCCATAAGACTGTCAGCTGATTTCTCGAAAGACACTTTGCAGGCTAGAAGGGACTGGCAAGAAATATTCAAAGTGATGAAAAACAAGGACCTACAGCCTAGATTACTCTATCCAGCAAAGCTATCATTTAGAAAGGAAGGGCAGGTAAAGTGCTTCTCAGACAAGGTAAAAATCTGCAGGAGTTCATCATCACCAAAACATTATCACATGAAATGTTAAAGGGACTTATTTAAGAAAAAGAAGTTCAAAACTGTGAATGATAGCCCTGGCTGGCATAGCTCAGTGGATTGAGCACAGGCTGTAAACCAAAAGGTCACCAGTTCGATTCCCAGTCAGGGCACATGCCTGGGTTGCAGGCCAGGTCCCCAGTAGGGGATGCCTGAGAGGCAACCACACGTTGATGTTTCTCTCCCTTTCTCCTTCCTTTTCCTTCCCTAAAAATAAACAAATTAATTAAATCTTAAAAAAAACCATGAACATTAAAATGGCAACAAATTCACAACTATCAACAATTGAATCTGTAAAACAAACTAAGCAAACAAGCAGAACAGGAACAGAAGCATAGATATGGAGATCGCTTTGAGGGGTATCAGTTGGGGGGGCGGAAGGAGGAACTGGGGAAAAGGTGTGGGGATTAAGAAGCATAAATTGGTAGGTACAAAACAGACAGAGGGACGTTAAGAACAGTATAAGAAATGGAGAAGCATAACCCATGGACATGAACTAAGGGGGTAAATTGATGGAGGGAAGGGGGGTACCAGTCAGATGGGGGCAAAGAAGGAAAAATTTGGACAACTGTAGTAGCAAAATCAATGAAATATATTTAAAAATCACAATTTCATTTTTTTTTGTTTGAAGGGACCAAATTAACACAATAACATAGACCAAAATTTTGTTTTTATTTGCTGGCAGATTACAAACCAAATAAAATGATTATAATTTGGGCATTGGAAATTTTGCACATAAAAGGAAACAGTTATTGGAACATATGTGAGAGAGAGTCAATAATTTATTAGTTATATCCAAGAAAGTAAATGAGAAACAGGAAATGATTTCTTTAATGCTAAAATCAAAATGACACTAAATGAGTTATCTTCATTGTTTATATACATGTATTTTATATTGATTCATATTTAAGCAAAATACATAATGGAAGGACAAGATTTTTTTCTAGAAAACCAAAGCAACTTATAGATTCAATGCAATACCTATTAAAGTACCAATGGCATATTTCACAGATATAGAACAAACATTACAAAAATTTATATGGAACGATAAATGACCCCGAATAGCTGCAGCAATTTTGAGAAAGAAGAGCAAAGCAGGAGGGATCACAATACCTGATGTCAAACTATATTATAAGGCCACTGTAATCAAAACAGCCTGGTACTGGCATAAGAACAGGTACATGGACCAATGAAACAGAATAGAGAGCCCAGAAATAAACCCATCTCTATCGTCAATTAATATTCGACAAAGGGGGAAGAAGCGTCAAATGGAGCAAAAATAGCCTCTTCAACAAATGACGTTGGGAGAGCTGGACAGCTACATGCAAAAAAATGAAACTCAAGCACCAACTTACACCATACACAAAAATAAATTCAAGGTGGATAAAAGGCTTAAATATAAGTCATGACACCATAAAAGCCCTAGAGGAGAACATAGGCAGGAAAATCTGATATATTTTATGCAGCAATATTTTCACTGATATGTCCCCTAGAGCAAGGGACATAAAGGATCCAAACAAATTGGATCTCATCAAAATAAAAAGCTTCTGCATAGCTAAAGAAAATAGTATTAAAATAAAAAGAGAACCAACCATATGGGAAAACATATTTGCCAATGATACCTCAGACAAGGGTTTGATCTCCAAAATATATAAACAACTCACATGACTCCACTCTGAAGAGACAAGCAATCCAATTAAAAAATGGGCAAAGGACTTGAACAGACACTTCTCCAAGGAGGACACACAGAGGGTCCAGAGACATATGAAAGGATGCTCAGTATTGCTAGCCATCAGAGATGCAAATTAAAATCACGATGACATACCACTTCACACCATTGAGAATGACTATCATTAAAAAAGCAACAAACAAGTGCTGGTGAGGTTGTGGAGAAAAGGGGACCCTAGTGCACTGTTGGTGAGAATGCAGACTGGTGCAGCCACTATGGAAAACAGTATGGAATTTCCTCAGAAAACTAAAAATGAAACTGCCTTTTGACCTGGCAATTCCACTGCTAGGATTATATCCTAAGAGCCCTGAAACACCAGTCCATAAGAACCTGTGCACCCCAATGTTCACAGCAGCACAATTTACAATAGCCAAGTGCCGGAAGCAACCTAAGTGCTCATCAGTAAATGAATGGATCAAAAAACGATGGTACATTTACACAATGGAATTCTATGCAGCAGAAAGAAAGAAGGAGTTCCTACCCTTCACAACAGCATGGATGGAACTGGAGAGCATTATGCTAAGTGAAATAAGCCAGGAGGTGAAAGACAAATACCATATGATCTCACCTTTAACTGGAACCTAATCAACAAGATGAACAAACAAGCAAATTATAACCAAAGACATTGAAATTGAGAACAGGCTGACAGTGACCAGAGGGGACAGGGGAGGGAATAATGGGGGGGGGGGGCGGAAAGAGTAAAGGGTTTACAGGAACAATTATAAAGGACACATGGACAATAACAAGGGGGGTCAGAAACAGGGAAAGGAGGTGGGGAAGGTTGGAATGGTGGGGAGGGGAGGGGGGAAAAGGCAGAAAACTGTACTTGAACAACAATAAAAAAATGTTAAAAACAAACAAAAAAAGACTATACTTTTTTCCCTATACTAATTATTATACAGGTGGAAGTGAAAATAAATGAGAATTAAAATTCTGTTATTCCATAATGTAGTGCCTGAATTTGTCTGTGAATACTTTCTGAGAAATTTTATTCATAATTTATGTAAATGTATATACAATACAATATGAAATTAAAAATCAAAGTAGTTTTTGAAGAAGTACAAAGTAGTAGTTGCAAAATAGTCACAGGGATGTAAACTACAGCAGAGGAAATATAGTTAATAATGTTATAATAACTATGTATGGTACCAGGTGAGTTTTAGACTTATTGGGGATTGCTTTGTAAATTATATAAATGTCTAACCACTACACTGTACAGGTGAAACTAATAATATTAAATATAACTTTAATTGAAAAAATGCTAATTGTAAATGCTATGTACTATATGTCTCTGTTTATACAATCTTTTAAAATGGAAAAGTCCAATTGTTTATGGAATGACAGTATTTAATTTTAGTAAAAATTGGAGGGTATTAATGTATATGAAGTTAATGTGGTGACTCCCTGGGGGAAGGAAAAGAATCAAGGTTATGCAAATTCATGATAGGGAAGTTTCATATGTATCTGTATTATTTATTGCAATAAAATCATACTATAGTGAGAAAAAAATCAAAATATTTTTAATTTAATTTCAGTGACCATTTTAGAAAAGTCTATAGGGTTTTATTAAAATTTTAATATTACCAATACTTCAAAATGTTGGCATATTTTAACCTAACATTCATCTTTCATTCCCTTAGGGTCAACTTTCATTTGCAACACTCACATAATTCCAGTGAAAAACCAAGAGGGCGTGGCTATGATGTTCATCATTAATTTTGAATATGTGACAGATGAGGAAAATGCTGCTTCCCCAGAGAGAGTAAACCCAATATTACCAATCAAAACTGTCAACCGTAAGTAAAAGTAACATGTACATAATATTTGTTATATTCTGTTATTGAAATAATTTTAATACATTCTTTGCATATTTCAATTCTTAAAATATATTTATACTTTAAGTAAAATAATTTTCTATGAAAAAAGCCATAGCTGACATTGCACTTTCATTCCTTACAGAATCAATCAGTTGCTTTCAGAGCCGTCTAACTTACATATACCATAGTAAACTCCACCAGTCTCCCACTGATGGATGTTTAGGTTGTTCCCAAACTTTGGCTGTTACAAATAATGCCAGAATACATTGCACATGTATATTTTCATATATGTATATGTATATTTTGGAAATAAAACATCTTCAGGGTAGGTTCTATGAGTGGGATTTCTGGCTCAAAGTTTAGATGCATATGTAAGGTTTTTTTTTATATATATACTACCAAGCTCTCCTCCTTATGGTTTGAACCATGTTATATTCTCACAAGCAATGTATTAGACCTTTGCCTCAAAGCAATACTAACAGAGTGAGCCAGCCTTCTTGATTTTTGTCATACTAGGTCAGTAGTATCTGAATGAGTTTTAGTTTACATTTCTATTTTTTTTAGTGAGGATCATATAGTTAAGCACCATAGACCTTTCTTTTTCTGTCACCTGTCCATTTCTTGCATGTACTTTCAACTGTGTTTTTTCTTGTTCTTTCAAATTTTAAAATAAATTGCAAATCACTTCTTCAGCAAACAGCTGGTTTTATTTTTTTTAATCTTTTTCCTGATTTTTTCCATTCAAAGCCTTTTTTGCAATTTGGCTAAATTTGTCAACCTTTTTCCACGTTGATTCTGAATTTTTGAGTTACATTAGAAAAGCTTTAACCATGCCAAGTTTGTAAATTTATTTTTAATCTAGAAATTATATGGTTTTATGTGTTAAGGTCTCTGATGCATTTAAGTTTAGCTTGGTTTATAGTACAAGATATGAATTTTATGACTTTATCAATGTCAGTCCACCTTTTTATTGATTAGTAAGTCTATCTTTTCACCAGTAATTTGAGATGCCACCGTTATCCCATATTCCTGTGTACTTTAATCTGTTCCTCAAATTTATTCTGTTCTATTGGTCTATTTGTCCTTCAGGATCACACTTTTTTTTTAAGATTTTATTTATTTATTTCTGGAGAAGGGAAAAGAGGGAGAAAGAGAGGTAGAGAAACATCAATGCATGATTGCCTCTTGAGCACCCCCTCCTGGGGACCTGTCCCACAGACCAGGCATGTGCCCTGAGTGGGTATCAAACCAGCGACCCTGTGGTTCGCAGTCCGCCACTCAATCCACTGAGTCACACCAGCCAGGGCAGGATCACACATTTTTAAATATACCATTAATGCCTAATATGAAATGTTCTTTTTGATATTAATTTTCAAGGGTTTATAGTTATTTCTTGCCTAAAATTTTATATGAACTTTAGAAACAAAATATCTAGATAGAAAAAGTCCCTTTAGTATTCTCATTTATTCTTATTAGATTCACATTAATTTTATAAATTAATTTGAGAGAAATTAAAATCTTTATGTTATTGAGTCATTCTATAAAAATTGTATATTTTATATATTTTCATTTTAAAGTCTAATTTTTGGGTGTTTTTTGAAGTGTTTTCAAAATTTCATTTTGAAAATGATTTCTAGTTCAGTTTCCTACTAGATATTTAACTTTTTGTTGTTGTTGCTATTATAAATAGAATCTTCTCTTTTATATATTTAATGCTACTGATTTTTTTAGTAGTTTCATACTATCTTAGTGAAATTTCTTAGTTTACAGTAGCTTAGACATTGACTCTCATGAGTTTTTCAAGTATCACATCACATCAAATAGAAATTGCTTTACAGTTTGCTTTGGAATTCTTATACATCTAATAGTCGTCTTTTCTCTGATTCTACTGGATATTACCTCCAATGCATCATTTAAAAGATGTTGTTGGTGAGCATCATGCCTGATTTCTAATTTTTGTGTGCATGTCACCAGTGTTCCCAGATAATTGAAATGATGTCATGTGGGCTGAGTTGAATGTGTTTTATAACTTTAAGTGAGTTTCTACTGACTTATTTTCATTAAGAATAGTGTTGAAATTTGAAAGTTGGCTTTTGGCATCTGTAGAATAAGTGCACTATCTCTTTTCTTATTTTCATGGTAAATTTTATTAATGGAGTTTACTAATATGAAATTACCCTTTCAACTCTGGAAAGAACCGCATTTGGACATGAGGTATTTCATTTTATGATGTGCTATAGAACTAATTTATCTAAAGCTAGATTATAATTTTTGCATCATTATTCATTAGGAATTCTGTAAATTTTTCTGTGTATGTTAAATTTCATCAGATATGGTACCAATATTATAATTCCTTAAAAAAATAATGTGGAGTTTCTTCTCTATTTTTCTCTGCTACGAAACTACTTAAATACTTTGGGTATTATCTACTTTTAAAAGTTATGCGTGGTACCTCTGCAAAATGATCTAGGCCTGGTACTTATTTGTGGACTACTTTTTTGACAAATTTCTTTTTTTTTTTCTCCAGAGGTTGGTCTAGTCAAATTACTCAGCTCAACAAGTACCAGTCTTGATAAATTTTATTTCCTAGAAATTAAGTATTTTATATAGATTTTTAAAATTTATTTTAACAGAATTAGGCAAAGCGGTCTTTTATGAAAATTTTAAAATTTCCTCTCCTCCTATATTTATTTCTTTTATTACATTTATGGTTATTTTATTTTTTGTTTCCTCTATCTAAAACTTTTGATCAGTGCTTTTCTTTCCTAGGAACTAATTTTTCCTGTTTATTAATTCTGTTAGTTCTAAACTCGCAAATTTCCTTTTATTTTTAGTTTTTTATCAGCTTAACTTATTGCCCTTTTCATGCATTGACTTATTTTCATCATTTCAATTTTTTTTTTGATATATGACCTTAAGGCTCGATATTTTTCTCTAAGCACGGCGTAAGATATACCTTATAAATTCAGATATGTAGTATTTTCATTATCTTTTTTCTAAAAAATGTTCAAACTTTTTTTTCTTAGTTTCTAATTCAAGAATTGTTTTGTAGAGAGAATTTTTAATTTTCCAATAAGAACAATATTTTTAAAGTGTTTAATAACTATATTAGGAATTTACATGTATAACTAACATGTTTTTAATAGTAACATGTTCTGTGTTAAATATATTATGTTTATGCTATTTTTCTTAGCTCTTTTTTACGGTTGTATTTTGCTTGTTTTTCCTGTTGTCTTTTCACTTTAATTTTTAGCAACATTTTTATTTTTTTCCAGTGGTTATTATCTTTATTTAAAGAAGTTTATATGATGGCCTTAATCATTTCTGCTTTCCCTCAATGTATTTTCATTCCTTACTATGAGCAAGAATAAGATTAGCTTGTATTCTTTTTCTCCCCTTTTCACCATGTGATTTTAGTCAATAATATTATTTTAGTGCTTACCTTTGCACTCTGAAGTATACCTAGTTTTTTACCATTTAATTTGTCAATTTAAATTATGTCATTTGACTGTTTCCTAGTACCAGAAAGACACTTAATGAGTTTATTTTATGTTTTCTTCTTTATTCTCCCATTTTGATTGGCCATGGTGTTTTTAGCTTGTTAAGTTTGTAATGTTTACATACTTACCTCTCACTTTTTCATGGTTTTAAATTTCTGATGAAGTGTATTCAATGCTCAACACTAGTCTTTTTGCAAATGTTTTTCTAAATATTATGGGGAACACCAAAAAACAATTTATTAAAAAATTGTATGTTTATTCTTATGTGTTTAAACTTCTGTCACCTTCAAAGTACTCTCTATTTGACTCAATAGACCTATCAAGACATTTTTTCACTACTCAAAACAGTTTTTGAACTCGTCGATGTTGATGCCTTTTAGTGCTTCTGTCATTTTTTGTTTCACATCTTCCACATTGGCAAAGCGTTTCCCTTTGAGGACTTTTTTCATCCAGGGAAACAAAAAAACATATTGTTCAGGGTAAGATTGGCTGAAAGGGAGGGTGGGACATGGGGGTCATGCCATTTTTGGTCAAAAACTGCTGAACACTAGCCTCAGTGTGGGCAGGTGCGCTCGTAAATCACCCACCGTGAAACGGGCAAATGTGTTGAAAGAGTCTTCCAAAAAAATTCCCTGAAGCCAAACACAGCCTCTTGCAGTAACACCAGCGGTTACACCGATACAGATGGGCTCCTAGAGCACTCATTTAGCAGGGGAACAAGGGGCCTGCTCTCCAGAAGATAATTCCGGTTTTGGGGGTCGTCGCTAGTTTTATAACTTTTGGATTAAGTTTATTTTTTTCAGGAAATGTTCACGGGTGAAATATTTTCAGAGTTCTTTCATGTTCAATACTATTTTCTGTAACCTTTATCCCTGAAGAACAGTTAGGTAATTATAATATATTTGGCTCACACTTTATTGCCTCGTGAACCTTACAGATATTGTCCCACTCTTTTCTTGCATCAGATGTTGCTAATGTAAAGTCTAATATCAACCTACTTGACTGCCCTTTGTGATTTTAATAATTTCCCAGAGTCTCAGAAAATTTTAGAAATGAAACTAATAATAGTAGAATTCAATACACTTCAATCAAACCAAGAAGACTTTTAAAGTCTAAATTTGTTATTAGCATATGTCTTGAACTAATTATTCCAACTCAGTTTTCCCAGATACAATACATAAATTTAATTCATCTTTTATTTCAGGAAATTTAATTATAATTTTAAATATTAATATTATTTCTTTTTGTTTGCTTTTCTTCAGGGACTCAGATAATATATATGTTGGACCTTCTTTACTTGTTTTTCATATCTTTTTCTCTTTTTATTTCTGTTTTATTTTCTTGGCTTCTATCATTTGCAACCTTTATTTCTTGTGGGTAGCTTGTAACGTGGTCTTAAATTTTTAGATGACTTTTGTATTTTTCTTTCCTGTATTTATCCTATATATTTTTTAGTTCTTACTTTGCATTTTTTGTTTGTTCAGTTTTTACTGTGTTTTTAAATTCCTGATTTGTAATCTACTTCATTTATTCAATTGCTGGTTTAAATAAATTTAAATTCATTTTTGTGTGCTATATTTATCTTCTGTTGCATAACGCAATTTTTAGCACACTTTCCTCTACAAAATGTGTTTTATTTCCACCTTCTGCTTTTTATATGATATCTTTGTACAACTATTAGAGTTTACTTGTTTATATGCATTTATGCAGGACTTTCCCTGGACTAGCATTAACAAGGGGCAAAAAAAAAAATGTGTCTTATTCGAGTGGCTTTCTTTATTTTTTAGTTCAAAGGCTCATTTATATATTACAAGGAGTTGGATGTTTTGTTTTGTTTTGTTGTTTTTTGCTTGTCCTTTAAATACAGTGGTACCTCGGTACCTGTCATTAAATGATTCAGTAACTGGTGACGAGTACCAAACCCAACGACTACTGAACAATGAAACATTTTCTCTCGGGGGGCAGCATTGCAAGTGTGGCGAGTCCCGAGCAAGCACGGAGTGCTGAAACATTTTCTTTTTTCTCATCAAAATGGGATGAGTAAAGAATTTGACAAGTTCTAAAGCTGACAAGTACCGAAGTATGACTGTATATGGCAGTATCTGTTTTTTTTCCCTTTGTCTTCTGATTTTTCTGTTTCCTCTTATATCAGCAAAGGGACCAGGAAAGGGACGTTATAGTTAGCTGCGTCCTTGTTTCCCTCTCTCTAAAAGACAATTCCACCTTGGAAGTTCCTCCACCTCTCCAAGCAGTAGTGCTTTTCTGAGGCTGCTCCCTGGGCCTTTCACACCACTTTTTATCGTCTCTCTCCTCGCCAGTGCTCTGTTCATTCAGGTCACTCACCTGCTTTCAGCACCTTTTACTCAGAGTGCAGCCCTCTTATTCTGGGGGTAAACCTGTATGATGTGTCTTCCTTCCATCACTCCACTTTGTATTCCACTTTTTTCACTTAGTTTCTGCCTGACTCTACTGCTGTGTGCTCTCCATTCTGCTGAATTCGGGCATTTGTTTCCCTACCTCTGTGTAAATTAAAGTTTGTAATGTCTCTTTCTCTAACAATTCTTTAGGCATAGTTTATGAGTATTTTTATTCAACTCCCTATTGCCCTCTTTGATTGTTAGGGGGATCAGTGAAGAAGTTGGAATTTAAGTATCCGTCATTGCCTGTGAGAAGCTGAAAGCCTTATCACAGACTTTAATATGTTAAAAAAGAAATTGTTGTATTGTATATAAATTTAGATTACAAAATATATATAAAATTTTAAAAGAACAGTCTCAAAATCCTGTGTTGCAAACCTTACTATACTACTAAATCAAATGTACACCAGATGAGAATTTTTTTCAGTATCAGTTACTTCCTTAGTACAATATTCTGTTAAAGCCATATTGGGACAAATATTTTAATATGATGCCAATATTCTGAATATTTTACTCTGAGCAGTCTCACGCTTGGGGAAAATTCTCTATCAAAATCATTCATTTGTAAGTATCCTTAGTAACACATAGAAACAAAACTGAAGCATCATTAAGAAACTATTGTGATACCAAAGTTTCATTCTTCTAAGTTGCTGACTATTATGAATTTTTATGTTTTTCTAACAATTCAGGCATCATCAAATGATTCCTGAGAATGTACTTTAGGTAATGTCAGCCTGTATTTAGGTCATAATGTCAATAAGATCATTTGTTTGGGGGGATGCCTAGTTTAGTTTCTTCATTGTCTTCACAAATTCTTTATTTTCTCTATAGGATAGTTGTGTTGTATGGTTCGTCAAATTGGATGGAAGTGAAAAAGAGAAAGTTATGTCAGGAGTATCTACAGTAGCCTCCCAGGATATAATATATAATCTATGCTACTTTATACTGTGATTAAAATAGTAGCTCGTGTACAAGTGATAGAAAATTCAGCAGAGATTGTTTTTTATATCGTGAACATGAATGGTTTCCCTACACTGCAGCTGTCATTCATACAGAGAATCATTGAATCAAAGAGTATAAATATGCAGATAAAATTGTTTCCAAAGCATTACAAAGGCCCTTTATTTACAACTAGTATATTGGGTTTCAATTGTACCCTTCTATCATTGCACACTAAATTTCCCTTTAGTTGGTGTCAGTTTTTGATGAGTTGATTGTTAGATCAAGCGGAAAAAGTGAGAGACAAATTATGCCTGGTAATTTCTGATACTATACAGTTTCTACTTTGTATTATGTCTGGTCTTTGGCAAACTCCTGCTGACTTTTTCTTCAAGTGTAACTTGTTATAACTATAAAATAATGTTATTGACTATTTCCAACATTGTTGTTCCTGGGGTAGCCACTCTAACAAACAAACAAAAAAGAAATAAAAGAAAGTTAAATGTTGAGACATCTTTTTTTTGGAGAAATATCATACCTTCAACATACTTAATGTATTACCTAAATAAGGAGTGTGTATGTGTGTGTGTGCCCCCAAATGGTGGGGTTTAAGGGAGAGTAATAGGGACAAGGCAACCAAGAAGATGTGAGTTTCTGTACATTTAAAACCCTGTCTTGAATTGTAGACAAAACACAGGAAAAACTGTGAAGTGACAACATGAGAAACACAAATAAAATGAACTACTAAATTTAGAATATTAAGTGAGAGTAAAGGAGGTAAATGCGCAATAGAAAAGATGGATCATAAAAAGGCATTATGATAAATGGGGCTGAGTAAATTCTGGGACCTAGAGACTTGCTTTCTAGTTAATGAAGTGGTGGATCATTTTTCAGTCCACATATTTAGTTTCAGGGTTAGGAACTCTACACAAGAAAAGTGAACAGTTTTCTCTAGGAAAAACTAATTTTTAACAAACTTATTCTGCGTCAGTGATATAGGGCCAGCAACATATAGATGACTTTTGTACCCTGAAATGAAGCAAGTGCAAGAAAAAGGATTATCTTGATAGACATATCTATCAAATTGATAAATACTACATAACTGAGTCAACAAATTTCTATGTAATAAAAATAAGTAACAAATAAAAGATATAATTAAATGTTTTATCTCATTGATAGGTTCTGTAAAAACTCTGCAATCTAAAGAAATGGCCATGACACTCACCAGAAAAGAAAATTGTACTTTTTCTACCCACTAGAAGGAGGGCACATCTAAGGGAAATAATAGCAATGGAAAAATGGGGTCTTTCTTTTTTTGTTTTTCCTCTAGTATATCTTTTGCTATAAAATACTTGCACAATGTGGAATATAACCAAATCATGTGTTCTTCTAGCTTCCACTATTAATTTCAAAAAGAAAAAGGAAAAAAATTAATTGTTGTCAAATTAAAGAAAAGGTTGCTTTAATTCTTTTAAATAAAGTACTTTTTTAATATATTTATTGATTATGCTATTACAGTTGTCCCATTCCCCCCCCCACTCCACTCCATCCTGCCCACCCCCTCCCTCCCACATTCCCCCCCTATAGTTCATGTCCATGGGTCATACTTATAAGTTCTTTGGCTTCTACATTTCCTGCACTATTCTTACCCTCCCCCTGTCTATTTTCCACCTATCATCTATGCTACTTATTCTCTGTACCTTTGCCCCCCCTCCCCCTCCCTCTCCCCTATTGACAACCCTCCATGTGATCTCCATCTCTATGGTTCTGTTCCTGTTCTGTTTTGGGTGTGGTCGTTAATAACTGTGAGTTTGCTGTCATTTTTACTGTTCCTGTTTTTGATCTTTTTCTTAGGTAACTCCCTTTAACATTTCATATAATAAGGGATTGGTAATGATGAACTTCTTTAACTTGACCTTATCTGAGAAGCACTTTATCTTCCCTTCCATTCTAAATGATAGCTTTGCTGGATACAGTAATCTTGGATGTAGGCCCTTGCATTTGATCTTGGGTAATGTAATTATGATGTGCCTTGGTGTGTTCCTCCTTGGGTCCAGCTTCTTTGGGACTCTCTGAACTTCCTGGACTTCCTGGAAATCTATTTCCTTTGCCAGATTAGGGAAGTTCTCCTTCATTAGTTGTTCAAATAAGTTTTCAATTTTTTGTTCTTCCTCTTCTCCTTCTGGCACCCCTATAATTTGGATGTTGGAACATTTCAAGATGTCCTGGAGGTTCCTAAGCCTCTCCTCATTTTTCCTTATTCTTGTTTCTTCATTCTTTTCTGCTTGGATGTTTCTTTCTTCCTTCTGGTCCACACCGTTGATTTGAGTCCCAGTTTCCTTCACATCACTATTGGTTCCCTGTACATTTTCCTTTGTTTCTCTAAGCATAGGCTTCATTTTTTCATCTGGTTTTCGAACAGATTCAACCAATTCTGTGAGCATCTTAATAACCAGTGTTTTGAACTGTGCATCTGATAGGTTGGCTATCTCTTCCTCACTTAGTTGTATTTTTTCTGGAGCTTTGAAGTGTTCTGTCATTTGGACCATTTTTTTTTTGTCTTGGTGTGTCTGTTACTTTAAGGGGTGGAGCCTTAGGTGTTGGAGGGTGGGTAACGCTGGTCGCTGCGCAGGGACGCTGTACGTGGGATGGGCCCGCTTCACTCTCCTCCAGATTTCAATCTTTCACTCCAATACCCACAATCAAACTGGGCCCCTCTGGTGCTGGTTCCCGAGTGGGTGGGCCTGTGCACGCTCTAGGCCCCTGTGGGTCTCTCCTACAACCTCTCCTGTGAGTCTGGGAGTCTCTCCTGCTGCCGCCCCAACCCCCACGGGTGCTTTCAATCAGAGGTTTGAGGCTTTATTTCCGCACCCCCCCCCCCCCCCCCCCCCCCCCCGCACTGGAGCCCTGGTCTGCTTCTGCGCGGTCTGCTTCACTCCCCACCGTTCCTCTGGTTTATCTTTGTTCGAATGTGGGGCCGCGGGGTGCTACCCACTGCTCTGCCTGCCCTGCTCTCCGCCACTCTGAGTCCGGCCCTCTCGGTTTATCTGCACAAATGTAGGGTTGCAGGGTCTGCTAGTGCTCGGACTGCCTGCGCCGTTAGTCCCACACTCCGCCAGTCTCGGTCCCGCCACAGCCACGCTAGTCCTCTCCGCCCCCGGTGCCCGTCTCAGCCCCTCCTACCGGTCTGGATGAATTTTGTTTATTTTTTATTTCCTTGGTGTTGGACCCCCTTGCCGTTCGATTCTTTGTCAGTTCTGTTGTGCGAGGAGGCGCAGTGTGTCTACCTACGCCGCCATCTTGGTTCTCCTCTAAATAAAATACTTTTTAGGTTTCATTTTAAATTATTTACAAGTATATTTGAATTTTGTATTTCTTCTCTTTTATAGCAGGAATCTAGAATCACCAATCTGGTTCACACACACACACACACACACACACAAGTACACATATTTTAATTTGTTAAAAATTTCTCAAGAGAGACTGAGAAAACTTTTTTGTTTGTTTGTTTGTTTTGTTCATTAGATTCCCCATGTAAGTGAGATCACATATTATTTGTCTTTCTCTGACTGGCTTATTTCACTTAGCATAATTCTCTCCAGGTCCATCCATGCTGTTGCAAAAGGTAAGAGTTCCTTCTGTTTTAAAGCTGAGTAGTATTCCATTGTATAAATGTACCACAGCTTTTTTTCCACTCATCAACTGATGGGCACTTGGGCTGCTTCCAAATCTTGGCTATTGTACATATCACTGAAATGAGCATAGGGGTGCATATATTCTTTCAAATTTGTGTTTTGGGTTTCTTTGGATATGTTCCCAGAAGTAGAATCACTGGGTCATAAAGCAGTTCCATTTTTAATTTTTTGAAGTAACTCCATACTGCTTTCCACAGAAAACCTATTTTAAATAAAACATTATTAATTGAACAATATACTTCCAAAGAGAAAATGAATGCATTCTATGTTTTAAATTGTTTAGCTATAATTCATAGCAGGTATCCCCAACATTTTGCAAATAGTAAGTACTTAATATATATTTGTAAAATATATAAAGAAATAGATATTATTATTAAACTGAGTAATTAAGTTCTTTTCCATGTTGAATCAGCATTAACCAGATTGTCTATGTCAGTGATTCTCCAAGTGTGAGACCTCCAGCATCTCCCTGAAACACGTTTGAGATACTGGTTCTTGGGTCTTACACCAGAAGAACTGATTTGGAAATATAGAAATTCAACAATCCGTATTTTAACAAACTCTTTGGATCTTTCTGATACCCACTAAATTTTGGAAACTACTGGTATAAGTTAATTAATGTTTATATAAAACTATAAAGATAAATTTTAAGTGGAACTAAATGTAAGAATTTAATAAAATTAATTTTTATAGTTCCTTACTTTTACAGTAATTTTTAAAAGGGAACATTTTATTTAATCTTATTAAGGTACTGTAATTATCTTCCATTATCTTTGAAAGGATTCAAATTATACTCCCCAAATCAAAGCAGAATTTTACTTTCATCCTTACCAAAATAAAAGTTTGAATTACTCTAAAAGCTTTGACTGAAGCTAAGTCTACACATACAAAATACAGTTGGTAATTTAGGGAATTATCTAGCTAATATAAGCCCTTTAAAGTGTATTTATATGCTTTGGACTCAATATTATGAATAATTGACATAAAGTACATATTTTCCTGAATGGCTGCATTCTCCCTCAAATTTGTATCTCAATTTTCAGACGTCACTAAGGAACAAAGAAATTTTCTGTATGGCTGGTTTATAAAAGGCATTCACAGTGTTTTTATTATTCTCCACTGGAGCTGAAAGGCATCCTATAATTCAAAGATGAAGAGCCTCTATAGTAACATAGAGTTTCCCTCAACAAGAATTACCTAGAAACAATCTATTATTTAGATGAATCTAATTTAACATTTTCCAACATAACTAATGTTTTCTATTATGTGTTTAGAAGTTTCCTCTTTGTAAAGATTAAATTTGATGTAGAAAAAGGACCCATAATGTGGCTGCTAATGATAAAGTTTAGTCATAGGTTACAATTAACTTTATATCATGTTTTCCCTAGGATTTAAGCAAAATTATATCTCTAAAATCAAAATTGCTGGTAGTTGGAAAGAAGTATGCACTATCCCTTCACTAACAATGAATGTTAATGATCGCTGTAACCAGAAAATCCACACCCGAGTCCCTACTTGTTTATCACTTGGAAGATTTTGTTACTTAGCAACCCTAAATAAGGCACGATCCCTACTCACACATTTGGGTAACTGGTGTTTGTGCCATTTGTATTTAGAATATTCCATGAAGAGAGTCCCTGTCAATATTATAACTACTTGGTCATCCTAGGTCAGTCTAGGTAAACATGTTATTATTTTCACACAACTTGAATAGATTGTTTAACCTGGCATTTAGAAAAGGAAGAAATCAATTGAAAAGAAACGAAATAACAGTTGGGGTAAATCATTGATTTATTAAGCAGTTATCACATAGAAACCTAATTTTATATATATATATATATATATATATATATATACATATATATAATTATATATATGTATGTATGTATGTATATGACACAGACACACACACACACACAATATGAGCTGGGCAGGTTGGAAGCAATGCCTCTCAGACATTTGTGAACCTGTTCCAGAGGTTCTCTGCTGGGGTAGCTCTTGCACTTGCTCTCACACATGCTGCAGCCTTGACTTGCTGACTCCCACACAGGTGTGCAGTGCACTATTGGGTCAGGACTCACATTGCTTCAAGATTCCAGTTCGGTCGTATTCTTCCTGCCTTATAGTAAGATCTTGCCCTTTCTCTGCTCTCACCCTTGGGAATGTCCCACGAGTCTTATCTTCCAAGGCGTTACTCACCACATCTGCTTCTTTAAAGAGTCCCATGTTGAGCTTCAGGCTCACTAGGTCAGTATACTCCCTGGTGGTCTTGTGTTGTCACTGATACCAGAATCAACCTGCTCCGTTTGGCACCCACAAATCAGGGTAGCTAATCCAGCACTGAGTGCACAAGGAATGACACTTTTTCCCAGTCTTACTGCTGTCTGCTGCCTTCTTTGACAGCAGTATAGGTTCCTCTGGCAGTCCGTGGACAACATTGTATACCTCCTTATATAGTCAGGAGTAGGAAAGACTCTTTGCCTTCCAGGTACCTCCACAAAAATTTTCTCCCTCAAAAGAAAAGCAGATATGTTGACTATGTTCCCTGTTTCCCCCATAAAACTTGAAATGGCATTCTCTCTGACTCAGAAATTAAAGTCGTGTTTCTCTTCACATCCAGAAGTCTTTAGCTGGATAAAAAAAATTCACAATGGTTTTAAGGCTTCTAATAAGTGTCAGACTTTTGAATACCCTGATTTCAGAAAGGTAGATTGACACTTATTCAAAAATCTTAATTTTGTATGATAATAGTTGATAGTAGACTTAATTTAGATCATTGTGTTTTTTAGACCAAAAGCTGGCTGTCCTTCCCTCTGTTCTGTGCCATGCAGCCTGACACGTCCCTCAGGGCTGGAACCATGCTGCTGGAATGTCGTGGGATGAGGTCGAATGGTTGGTTCTCTGCCCCTCACTGAGAATTGTCAAAGGCAGGGAACTGCCTTACCCAAGGATATGGCCCTTCCCATGGCCTGGCTGTAGCCAGTGACAGGTGATGAAAGGGTACAAAGTCCCGATACCATGCCTTCAGTTTGGCATGGTTTTGAAGGTCTCTCCAGCTCCAGAGCTCTAGGAGGAACTGCTGAAGCTTCAGCTGCATTTGCATAACAGTTTCCATTTGCTCCGTCTTGCCTTTGCCCCTTCCTGATAGGCTGTCTCCTGAGAACTGTCTCCATGAAATGCTCTGCACAGTCTGTTTTGACAGCTCCAAGTGAAGACACTTCTTCCCACCCCTAACTCTTTGTAAGGAGAAATCTCTACTTACGACCTTTATAACATCCCCCACTTCACCTGCTGCCACACACATGCACACACACACCCTCTCCCTACCCCACTGTCTTCTTCCATCTACATGACTGCTTGAACTTGAGTTTCTCTCTACTTTCAAGTCCTTAATTCAACTAAGCTGAAACAAGTAAGAGTAAAATGCTTTAATTTACTTTTAACTGGGTTTTAATTACTAGGCAATCTAAGTTCTAAGAGTATGTAGAAATAATGAGAAATTGAACTGAAGGAATGATTGGGAATTTATAGTTGTGAGGAAATTCAGTGATTAGGGATATATATGGAGGATTTTTCAAAAATATTTGTATTACTGTGAGAAATATTGTTGTTTCTGATATCCCTAGGTATATTCCTAATAGAAAAATTATTTAAAGTCAAATTGGCACAATAGTTTTCTGCCAGACTCTGGTAGATGAGAACCAGCTTTCAGAGGGGAGACAGAGAGAGAGAGAGAGAGAGAGTTCAGATTGACAAGATCTCTCAATTTGGAAAAGTTTGGCAAAACCATTTTATAAAGTCTCATTACCCTGAGAGAGGGGGTAGGAATGTAGTTCTGATCATTGTAATTTTTGAGGATTGTAATTAGCACAATGATAGAAGCAAAGTAAGTCAAAACTGGAAGTAATATTAGGAGTCAACTAATCCTAGGGCACTCTAGGGGAGGTTAATGGAAGGTTTGGGTTTGAGATGGGGAATTTTATTATTCAAACTGTGAGATAATAAATTGTGTGTATGCATTTATCTACATTACTTTAGAGGAGTTATGATTCTCATTATATTCTCAAGTGAATATTTATGGTCCAAGTAAACAGCAAATTTTGGGTAAACTGAAATTAAATCATGGAAACTACTGTTTTATTCTGACTTTACCCTGATTTCCTATTTGATCATGGGCCAAGTATTTCACATCTTTCCACATTTGGTTAAAGTTATAATTCAAATCATAATTCAAAGACAAACACAAAGCGAATATCAATGTGCCTTCTTGGTTGAGAAGTAAAAAGTTCAATATGACGCAGGATACACGAAGATGCAGTTCTAAATTTATGTTCAGCAGCTTCACAAAGTGACATGTCCAGAGAAACACATTGTCATAGTAGTTCCTTGTAAGTTCATGTGTTTTAGAAACTACATAGCATCTTCTTATATGAAAGTGGTATACTTAAATACAACAATGTTCATGTAAGTAGTTTATCAAAGCTTATATTTACCTTGGGGAATGTTTTAAAAATGTTTTTAAAAAAATGTATTCAGCTGTTCTTCTTTCAGGTTTTTTGAACATTTTAGTGGATATAATAAACAGTATCTATTTTAGTTATACAAGTTAGAATACAGATGTAATAAAAAATGGAGACTCTACTTACAAGAGTGTTTTTTCAGTGTTAAGGCCCTATAGGACTACACTCACATGGTGTTTTGTATTTCATGCTGGAAAGTGCTAGCATTAAGCAAAATTCTCAGTGTGTATTCTTTCCGGATGAACGGCAGTGAGACAACTAAATCTGTAATGCAATATAACATGGTCATATTAACCTAGTGGTGCAGAAAAAACCATCTGTACACCTTGTACATGACTAAACTATGGAAACAAACTAAATGCCTGGTGTGATCATTAATTTTAAAAAGGCAGTGAATTGTTTTTAAAATAAGGCAGTAATGATTGTGATAAAAAATGAATAAGAGTAGGCATTGACCTTCAGTCCATTTGTAATAAGTTTGCAAAATTGATTTGTAAACTGCTTTATTACTCAATTCTATGTGCATTAAAAACTGATCAAATGATTCTGATACAGTTCACTAATTCTTAACTTGGCAATTTGAGCAAATAGAAGTGGTAGTAGAATTATGTGAGAATGTTTATAAAACAGTTATTATGATGTGCTCTTAATCTTATTTGCACAGATTGATTACTCTCTTTTGCATTTTATTAATCAAGAGTTTAATGTTCAACATACTTGGGGTTTTTCTATGCATGTGTCATGTATTTTCCTAAAAGATAAATTCTATTTCCATTATATTTGACACTGTTAACGACTAGTAGTCCATTAGCTTACAAATGAAAGCTTACCATAATAAATCAAATTGCTTAATTCTAAAATGTCTTGTAATAGGTATTTTACATAAAATTCACTAGATGATGAAGAGTTTGAAAACACTTCTGTGTGTGCTCTAGGGTCAGAATGGTAGCAATTAATAACCTCTGAAAAAAGATGAAATTTATAATGAGTCCTATCAATTGTATAGGACATGGTATACAGTTCACCATTTGCATGAGCTACCAAGTTCAACTCAATCAATCATTTTTGGTAAATAGGGGTCAATACAATCTAAGAAGGCTAAGATTCTCTAATTAAGTTGGTCACTGCAATTAAATAGTCTAGTTTTTCTACAGTAAATGTGTATTTACTACTCCCAAACATTTGGTCAGAGCTAGGTTTTGGTAAGCAAAACAGACAAGGGGCCTCCCCTTGTGAGGTCTACAGTCCACTAAGGGGGAGAAATGTTAATAAGAAAGCCAACAAGTCGACTGTATTGGAAGTTACAAAGAGAATGCTAATCCAGTTAAGAAGGAAGAAAAATCTTCCCAACGGAATTAAGTTTGGAGGTAAAACCCAAAGGATGTACTAAAGAGGAAGAGTAAAAAAGTATCCAGCACAAGGAATCCTGAGGGAAAGCACAGGCCTCTGAAGGAGTTATGAAGTCCATGCAACTGGACCCTAAGGGGCAAGGGAGGAACGGTAAGGCTGCAGAGTGGAGATAAGTGTTGGCTTCACCCCCAAAGCAGGGAGTTACTGGGAGCAGTGAGAGGTTAAATGATAGTCTACATGATTAAATGTGCATTTTTTTAAAAAATAAAAAGTATTTTTATAGGATGGACAACACGATGGAATGTGGAAAGTGAATAGCATCCCATTGCAATAAATAAGATGAACAAATAGTAGCTTAGACCCAAGTGAGAGCAATGGATATGAGAGAAGTGAAAATAATTATTATTAGTGACTATCATCAAAAAGATATTTCAGAGGTAAAATAAACACAATTGGGGAACCAATCGGGTATAGGGAAAGAGGTGAGAGAGAGCAGTAACTAGAACGACCCTCAAGTCTTAGGCTTGTACGACTAGGTGAAAAAAAGGCCTGGACTTGGAAAGATAGATTGTGAGACTGGATTTGCTATGAGATTTTGAGGTGTTATTAAGAATTCTAAGTGAAGATACTGTTGAGGGCATTAGATATTCAGGTTTGGAACTAAGAAAAGAGGTCTAGGTCAGAGATACACATTTAAGAGTCATTGGATTAAACATGGAATTGCAAATACATGTGCCTGAGACCGTCCCCGAGAAAAGTATACTCAAATAAAATGCAGAAAAGTTTTGAGTGTTCTTTCATATTTCAAAACCATTTTCAATGCATTGAAGAAAATTTCAGAGTAAATATATTAAAGATAGATGATGGTGTCTGTGACGCTTAGAGAATATAAGTCCATAAACCAAAGACACCAGCTGACTAACTGGAAGGGCGACATGTCATTGTAAAGCTGTGGGTGACATGCTGACAACTACTGTGTACACTACTGTGTACACTACTGTGCTGGCAAGAGAAATTGGAAACTGCATTTTCTTGTAGAAAGTTCTTAGAAAAGCTTTGAATTATATATTGTCATTTCTATTTTTATTTCTTTTAGGGGTAGAAGTTTTACCTTATTAGAAGTTTTTTTTTTAATTTATTCTCGATGTAACAAACAATAGAGATATACAAAAAAGATGCAATACATTATACCTCCCCCACTTCCAAACCCACTTAACCAAACACCATTAAAAGTTTGGAGTATGTTTCTCCACATCCTTCTCTAGTGCTGTTATATGGATAAATGTAGGCCTTAGTTACTTTTTGTATTTTTAAGTATTTTTTATTGATTATGCTATTACATAATAGTTTTTCCAATGTTCCCTCCTTTATCCCCTGTCCACCCTGCCCTCCCAACCCTCCAGCATCCCCCGCCCTTAGTTCATGTCCATGGGTTGTACATATAAGTTCTTTGAGTCCTCTGTTACCTATACCATTTTTTATCTCTCCGCATCTATTTTATGCCTACTAATTATGTTTCTTCTTCCCTGTGCCTTTCCCCCCTATTCCTCCCTTCCCCTTCCCCACTGAAATCCCTCCATGTGATGTCCATTTCTCTGATTCTGCTCCTATCCTGGTTGTTTGCTTAGTTTTTGTTTTCATTGTTTTTCTTTTCTTTTAGGTTCAATTTTTGATAGTTGTGAGTTCGTTGTCATTTTACTGTTCATATTTTTGATCTCCTTTGTTGGAGTTCCATGCAGTTTGATTTTTTGATGCTTTTGGTTATTTATTGATTTTAGATTGGTTGTTATCTTCCTTTTGGTTGTGTGAGGAAGTGAAGGGTTTCTACCTACGCCTCCATCTTGGCCAGAACCAGCCTCAGGCTTTAATTATTTTTAATGAAATAGTATTATCATAAACTAATGAAGCTGAAACTTGCATTTTCACTTGACACTATATTTGAATAACCTTCTAATCAAAAATATAAATATTGTTGCATTTTAAAGAATATTATAAGATTTCAAAGTATAGTAATGCTATAATTTATTCAACCATTCTTTAGTGAGTATTCAGATTGTGTCTAGTTTTTGTGCCTTGTAATATTCTATGAATGGAATTGCTGTGTCAAATGAAAAGCATAATTTTTTCTCATTTTAATAGACATTTTAAAATGACTTTCCAAATAATCCATAGCAATTTGCAATCTCCAGCCGAGTGTCAGAATGTTCTCCCACATTCCTTGCCAACACTGGATGTTATGCTTTTTTTTTCACTTACTGCTAAATTGAAGAGTAAAAAATGATATACTCATTTGAATTTGCACTTTTACTATGAGTTTAATGTATTTATTAACTAATATTTTAATTTTCATTACCTACACTTTAATGTTTACATTTAATTGCCTTTTCTAACTATTATCCACTCTGAGATATGTATATAACATTTCATGCCATATTCTCAGATTTGGAATGAAGAAATCAGGAAAAAGAAATTCTTATCTTTACCATACATTTCTCTCTGAAACCAATGTCTTGCAAGAATTCCCAATGGAATGAGGAACATCTCATACACAGCTGACCCCAGTTCTTCCACCCACACTCAACTCACATCATTATCCAATAGAAACCTTCTAGACGTGTCAGGCCAACTCCCCACCCCCACCTTCATTCCCTTCCCTCCTGCTTACAATACAGTGACCCCCCCCAACACACACCCATACATACACTATAACATTTTCTGTTTGTTCCTTCACATGGCACCCCATCCCTTCTTTTTCTTTCTAAACTATGCCATACCCTTCAAATTCCCTTAAAGAATGGATGTACAGTGGATATATGTTTTTAATTAATTAAACCAGAAAACCTCATGTCATTCAAATAATGCTTTCATGCCACTGGAGAATATCTAACCATCAAAAACATGGTAAATATTATTTATTACTACTTCCTTACACTCATATGATAATTCATATTTCCCTTAGAGATGTTTTCTACAACATTCCTCGTTCCAATTGTAAATTATTGATTAGTAACTGTTTTTACATGTCATTTAAATATGAGTCAAATGTTTGTTTCATATTTTTTTGTCTTATAATAAAGCTCTTTTCTGGTTTTACTTTAGGGAAACTTTTTGGGTTCAAGTTCCCTGGTCTGAGAGTTCTCACCTACAGAAAGCAGTCCTTACCACAAGAAGACCCCGACGTGGTAGTAGTTGATTCATCTAAACACAGCGATGACTCAGTAGCCATGAAGCACTTTAAGTCTCCTACAAAAGAAAGTTGCAGCCCCTCTGAAGCAGATGATACAAAAGCCTTGATACAACCCAGCAGATGTTCGCCCTTGGTGAATATATCTGGACCTCTTGACCATTCCTCTCCCAAAAGGCAATGGGACCGACTCTACCCTGACATGCTGCAGTCAAGTTCCCAGCTGACTCATTCCAGATCGAAGGAAAGCATTTGTAGTATACGGAGGGCTTCTTCAGTTCATGACATAGAAGGTTTCAATGTCCACCCCAAGAATATATTTAGGGACCGACATGCCAGTGAAGGTATGTTTGCGGTTTTTTTCAAAATGAAAACATAAATTAATTGTTAATAAAAAGGAATTTTCATATTGTATTTAATTTTGACATTAATCCTTATGCCTCAAAGCAGCAATTTTTAACCTTTTTCACCTCACAACACACATAAACTAATTGCTAAAATTCTGTAGCACAGAAAAAAATTATATTTTTTGCTGATCTGACAAAAAAATAGGTATAATTTTTATTCATTCACACCAGATGGCTATTGTTGTCTTGGGTGTTGTCATTTTTTTTATTTGACAATCTAAGGGAAAAGAATCAGTGCCCCCTAACTAAATAGTCAGGTATTGCATGTTTTAAAAATTCTTGCAGCACACTCATTGAAAATCACTGCCTTAGAGGAAGAAAAGTGGGTGAAGGCTGTTAAAAAAAAAAAAGTCCTAGATTCAGAGTTGTTACTGAGTTCCTCTTTGAACCCCAGTGAATAATTTGGTTTCTTCTAGCCTCTTTAACTGTGTTTCTGCAATAATATGATAACCATTACCTGCCTACTCTATAGAATGTTACTGAATTAAAGTGTCATATAAGACATGCTTAGGTCATGGCACTATGGTCTCAAACGTAATTAATTTTGTTAGATTTAGCAAACAGTCAAGCCCTGGGCAGAAACAGTGGTGTGCCATCACAAGACAATTTTATTGACCAACTTTTTCCAAAAGAAGAGGTGTATGAAATGTTGCATAATGAGTGACCAGAAAGCTATATAAGTTGATTATGGGCAGGGAGGGAATAGGTAGGGAAAAAGGGAAAAGTTAGGGGACAAAAAAAACCAAATCCTAAAACTCTTGGTCTCAAAACCAACTTAAAAAGCAAAATCAGAATTCACCTATTTCTCCCTGACTCGTTCTTTTTTACATACTTATATTAGCTAGTAGAGAAAGTGTAGGTTTATCAAAAGCAATGGCAAAAGCTATGCATCATTGACACAATAATGAATAACATTTGTTGAGTATTTACTATGTGAAAGGTAATGCAACTGCTTGATACACATTAATTCTCATAATAACCTTATAAGTTAGGAACAAATATTAAGTGTCATTTTATAAATGAGGAAACTGAGGCATGGATATGCTAAATAAATAACTAGTTCTAGGTCATAGAGTGTTAGGGCTGGCCTTTAGACCCAGAGTTCCCCGAGTTCACAATCAGCTCACGTTTTCCTCCCTCATCCCTGCTCTGCAGGGTGGGGGTTGACTGTGGCAGCTGGGGTTAGACAGGGTAGGGGAGAGCAATGGGAGAAATTTGGAGCAATTCTAATAGATCAATAAAAAAATCTTTCTATAGAAGGGGTCTCTTGAGTCACTGAACTATTCCCAGGGGGTCCAGGATTCAGTGCCTGTTGCATAGATACATCTGTTTCTGAATCCTATAGATTTGGGTTCCTGAGAGACTCACTGTCCTTTCTGCAGTATTCCTGTGAATGTCCAGCATCACTCATACTGCCGCTTCTTAAAACAAATCTGATTCTGTGACTCCTGAGTGAAGGGTACCAACTATTTTGCCAGCTAGTCACACTAGTTTTTTAAGCCTCATTTCCAGCCTCTGCAAAGCTCCCTCCCCTCCCGTGTATTGTATTTTAATCCTACATGAAGCTAATTGCCTTTTTCCAAAAATATGTCGTGCATTTTCTTGGCCTCATTACTTTGTTCTGCCAGGAATATTCTTCCCAATTCTGTCCCATAGCCATAAGGACCCAATTCACTTCTCACACCAGAGGAATTAAATTATTTTACACCTGACCATGCAAAGCAGTGTTACATATATTACAGCATTTAATTCAGTCTAGGTTGTCCTGCATTATATGTCTGTGTCTTCCCTGTTAGACGTGTAAGCAAGTAACTGTGTCGGCATGAGCTCCTCCAGCACAGGAGTCCTGGCATCGTTAGCTCTGCAGCCTTAGTATCCAGAACAATTGCCTATGTCATGAAAGGAATTCAATGAGTGTTGCTTAAAACTGAGAGGACCATGCTTGTGTAATATATTTCAAAAGTACACACATCAGAAAATTAGTCACCTGATCCATAATGCCTTAAAATTTAAACCAGAATCTTAGGATTGAATCATGTGCAGATCTATATTTAAAGGGCACAGTGAAATAGAGAAGGCAGAAGAGGTGAAAGAAAATGGCAGGATAAAATTCAAAGAGAAAAATCAATATCACTGAAACAGAAGGAACAGTTTGCTTTGAGATAGGTCTGAGAAACTCTATATGGTCAAAGAGCAATTAGCACATCCATTTTAATCTGTAGTCCAAAGAACATCAAAAGGAGAAAGGAAAAAAAATGAAGGACAATTTTGAAACTGGATCATTATCTAAGGCCCTATAATAATTGTATGTTCGATATCTCCTGAGCCAATGAAAACTCTGAAATTTGATCTTCGAGCAATGGAACCTATGGCTGAAAAACAGTAAAATAAACATAGTAATTTAAATGACCAACATATATTTTAGTTAGTCAATCCAATTAGTGTAGTCATGTTTAGGAATTATACTGCCTCTTCAGAGATTGGCCTTATTGCCTAGAACCTGAGTTACAATATAATAACATGCAGAAACAGTGAATTTGAATATTAAAAGATACATAATCAGTGCATTTTACAGACACAAACTTAGCCTGTGATTTGACAGTGGTGCTGGGAAGGTTTCATGATTTAACTTTATTGTTTTCAATTTTATGTGATGTCCATTTAGTGCACAGTTACTGATACAACTATAGGAAAGGATGATTTAACATTTTTGAATTCCTCAGTATGAGTTCTACACATGGACATGAGTTATTGGGGTCATCTTCAATTTTCTACCCCTACCTCAGTTATGTTACTGTCCAAAAGTATATCACTTTCTTGCAGATGCTACAGTTAGTGTCTGATAAAGTCAGAGGGCTTTTTTTGTACTTCAGCTTTAGAATAATTTTAGCTACAAAATCACTGATTAGCATAGAAGACTACACTTTCTAATGTTATCTATTTGATATATTTTAGAAACTGAGCCACTGATAAGGGAAGATGGAAAACTTTAAAAATTGATTTTAGTTTTATGACTTCATATAACTGATTAACAGGTTAAACCCCACATGCACCAAATTTTGTTGTCTCCTATTTTGAGAAGAGAAATTTTGTCCTAGATTGGTTATCTTTATAGAACTTTAAATAATTTGCAAATATTTTACACTATCCTTTCACTTAATCCACATTATCAAGTTCCTTAGAACTGCACTTCCCCAACCATTTGTGGTGAGGACCAGAATTTTGTGTCTAATCCATCATGTACCAATACAATTGTAAATACAATAAAAATACATTACTAGGAAAAGGAAATGTAAAAAATAGGCATACAAAATATAAACACCAATTGTTTTATTACTAGATTGAAAGATGTAAAATTCTTCTGTTGAGCTGCTACAGGACTGGAAATGCTTACTCTAACATCTATACTACACTGTCATGGAGGAACAGTAAGCACATCGAGTTAGAACCAGCACAGTGGACCTGTGCTCTGCCTTAGAATGCCAAAGCAACACTAACTATACAATGTACCTTTTGGTCAGTTATTTTGAAATTTGCAAAATTTTATACGTAATTTTCAGGGTGGGTGAGTAGAATTATAATTTTTAAACTCTTGAAAGTGCTTGTGACTTTACTATGATTTTTGGACCTAGCTTTGATGGGGGTAATTAATTCTATATAGTCAAGTTCTCTTCCACTGTCTTGATTTGCTTTTAATGGCCCCTCAAAGTGGGCAGAGAGTTGCCATATGAAGTCATACTTTTATTTGTGTATCTCTGTCCAAGGCAATGACTACACTAGCAATTTCATATACCACACTTTTGAAAATTGCTTCAATTGAAAGCTTTGAAACAATTATAATATATCCCAAGATTTTAAATATGCACAGTATTAGCAGAGATGTCAAGAAATATTGATTTATTTTCAAATCTTGGATATATTTGAATGGTTTTGACATGACTTCATCTATTTTAAGCTTGTTTGTTTCCAAACTAGTAATGCATATTTTGTGAGTAGCAAATATATAACAAAGAGTCAGATTGCTAATCTCAAAATAAATCCAAAAACACTACATTCTGAGATTTGAAAACAGCTCATTTTAATATAAACAAATTTCCTAAATATTCTAGGTATTATACCTAGTGCACTGTGACAAGTTAAATTTAAAAATCTTACATTACCTCTGAACAGTCAAATGTTCCACTGATTTCTTACAATTACTTTTGCCTAAGAATGACTCTTTGTGAACAAATTGATATTTTCAAAATATACATTAAAGTGCATTTATGGGAGAGACAAATAATAAATTTGTGGTTAATAATGCAAGTTGGTTCATAAGGTAAACTATTGTCTTAAAATATTTTCCTTATTAACATACCAGGCGAAATTATATAAAAAATTTGCTTAACGTGCAAAATGATGTGTGGTCCTTTCAGTAATGGTTGAAACAACACAAAAATTGGCCCCTGACAAGGCTGAAAGTTTTTATTACAACTGCAGGCAGCTAGGCATGCCTTTCCCCAAACCGTCATAATTAAATATCTGTACTTCGAAATCCATTTAAATTGAGATAAATGTTTCACAAATTTTAACATGAATGCTTACGATGGCAGATATTTCTAGCATATGCATTTTATTTGGTTGCATAGTACAAAATGTTGTTAATTTCAAAGATAAATATTTAAGCATTACGTTGTTTTCTCCGATTGTTTTTACAGAGGTAATTCAGTGTATATAACATAATTTTAGTCTTTTTGTATTTCTCTCTTTCTTCACCCTATGTGCTCAAAACAGACAATGGTCGCAATGTCAAAGGTAAAGTACAAACTAAAATTTTAACATCTGATGCTCCAAGTGCCCCTTTACTTGGCATGTTAACTTGCCTGCTGTATGCCCTGTTCAATGCAACATCGCGCTGCCCTTAGCTAGTCCAGCACCCGGCGCAGTCCTCATGGCTTGACTTGGCTGGAGACATTCTTACTTTCTCAGATGTGTTATGAACGTTTTCCTGCAAGAAGTTTCCTGCTAGGTTGACAATGAACACTTCCCAAATATTTAAATCACTTGGAAAGATATAAATATCAAGCTAAATATATTACAGTGTGAAAGAGGCTCATAATCCTATTTTAGCCAAAAAAAAAAAATTTGAGCTCAAGATTAAATAAAATAAGCAAAGTGCTACATGACAGCATCACTTCACTTGTTCCTCTTTTGTTTCCTTAAAACTAGTTTCACGTTCCTGGATGGCAGGGGGTATGGTTTTAAGCTTACTGTAGTAGTAAACTGTATATGCATGACAGTCATTTTCTATTTTTCTATATTACATTTCAATCATGTCTAATTGTGTCTTATTTAGTCTGAAATCACTGGCATGACCTACAGCTACTGTTGGTTATTGTTTTACTGAGGGATACCTCTGGATAAATACGGATTTGGCTAAAAATTTGAAACTCACTTCTGTTTTTCTACTAGATGGTAATAGATACAAGGAATCACAAAATATATTCTTATAAATCGAGAACTTGTGGGGTTTAGCCTTTCAACATCGGCCATGCATGCTGCTGTGGGGGTGCGTGTGTGGCAGTGACCCAGTCTGTGCATGTGTGTCGCATGGGCACGTCTCCATCAGCAACTCTCTAATTACTTAGAACGCTCTGTTTTGACCTGCCTCCTGTGTCATTGCTACTTCAATCACTGAAGTTTTGAATACTGATTTCTCAATTGCTTCCCTAACTAATTCAGAGCTGGTGACCGTTATGAATTGATACCACTAAAAACGAAAGATGTTTTCTGGTCAGCAGCCCAGAGTAATTTGAAAATAAGGGAAATTGTGGCAACTTCCACTCCAGTTTTATTTTGGGCACTTCAGTAAAGGGGCTGTGTAGGTGAACTCCAATAGGAAGATGGGATTCACATACATCGTTATTCCACAATGTCTTTGGCCTGAGATTTCTAAAAGGAAGCAAATTAGTGTCAGCTGCAGGGGGTGATTTGTCAAGAAACATAATCTCGAGAAATAATAAAGAATACAAACAACTCTCACCACCTTGCCTCTATGACATATGACTGGCTTTAGCTTTAACAATTAACAATAAATTATTAGGCATTAATTTTCTGATCTTTTAAACATGATAGGAAATGAATCTAATTTTATCTCAATAAATAGAAAATTGAGCTAACTTACCTTCCATTGGTGTAGTTATCATTCAAACTACACCAATTTTATTTTCTACTCATAAACTAATCCACTTAATCTCTAACCTTTTTTCCTTACCCCCCCCACTTTTAAATAACAATAGTCTTTGAATCATAAAAGTCAGAATTTGGAATTAGGAAACTCTAAATCATTGTAGAAGGTTTTATATGTTAATATTTCTGAAGTTAAAGTTCTAAATTAGATAAAACATGTGCAAATTTAATAAAAAGTTTATGTACTTCTGCTCTCCAAAATCTTCATTATTTGTTCAGACCCTGAATTTGATAACTATATAAAAAATATTTAAGTGCCTGGCTCCTTAAGATTTTCACAAAGCAATTAACATATGCATTAGATATAGGACAATATATTAATTGTGCTTTTTAAATTGGGGGGAGTTTCTAAACCACATTTAAATTAAATTTTTTTAAATCAAAAACAAATTTCTATACTTTTTTTGTATACAAATGCATAGCTTTTCAATATTTAACTCAACCAAAAACAATTTCTTTACCAAAATAAAATAAGTAATTTAGGAATGCATTTTGAAGTTTTTCAAGATCATCTGGTTTATTCCCCTTGGGCAGTGGTATTGTGTAAATCCCTCACACAGGTGGTAGAGGCATCTTTATCTTCAGTGGAGCCCATTCTTTAACTTTCCTGGGAAATCTGTTTTCCTGCCTGTAATAAAAATAGCTAACCTAAATCCTTCTTGCTGAAATGTAATTTATTCCCCTTCATCTATTCTAAGTTGGATAGAGATACTAAGCTGGCTGCTTCTAATCATGATTGTGATACCACATTATAAAAACAGCAAATTGGCACTAAATCTTTTCTTCTCAATGGAATAATTTCCATTTAACCTCTTTTCTTGGGATCAACTTTGTCTCCCTTTAATAAACTCCCATAGCATTTTAACTCTGTTAAAAAAGATTTCAGAGATCAAAAATTGTAACTCATTATCAAAGAATGGAAAAGTTAATTCAAATAAATTGCATATGCTTTTTGTTTGTGTATATTACAGTTTTCAACAATTTCTCTCATAAACAGCTTTCCACCTCAAACTTAGTGATTCTTTGCCTATTCTGTTTTCCAAGTCACCAATAAAAATTAACCCCTTACCCTACTTAGTAAATAAGTCATTAAAATAATTTTACCCCTCTATTGCTTCTACTTCCTTATATACCCATGCATGCCACTGACAATGTTGTGTTCATTTGCTAACTTGTCTCAGAATCTGGCGCATAAGTCAGAAACAAAACTACTGTCAGATTTGTTATAGCTTTTACTTTCTCTATAGCCACAAAAGCTCTCAGACTCACAAAAGAAATCAGCTAATCTGATAAAACTGTTTCTCATAAGCTACATTGGCCATTCCTGAATATTTGTGATTTTATAAGTTGATTTGCAAGTGGATCTTTCAATAGTGACAGTCTTCTTCTGTAAATGATATGCCATGCGCTGAAACAGATAATACAGATGTTGACTACAAATAATTGTATTACATCGTATCTTTCTCGTGTTAAACAGGTCCTCCTCATGCTTATTGACAGTGTTGTTTTACAAAATTCAATTACTAAACGCTGCACTTGCATTTTCTTTAATGTTGTCCCTTCAGTGATTTATGTTTTATTAAACTTTAGCAAAATAAACTCAGTGCCCTAAGAAATATTGCATAAACACCTGATGGCGTAAAAACAACCTTAATCTTTTTGATTTCCTTCTCTTTTGTCCCATTTAGCTGTCAAGAACAATAATCTTTAAAAAACTTATTTTAAAAAATATATCAGATGTCCTCAGCTCTATTTCCAGCACCATCTAAAACAGAATATATTCTCCTTTAGCATCCTGTAACTCATAATAAATATAAATAGCCTTATCATAAAAATTTTAAATATCTTTAATCTAAAGTTCTTCCCAGTTGTTGCTTTAGCCTTTAGTTTGATATCTAAATGCAGGGTATTTCTTTGTAGCTGAAACCTGGCCTAATTTATACTCACTCAGACACATGATATATTAGAGCTTTATAGAGCTGTTGCTTTAGTCTTCTTGGTCACCTGTTTTTTATCTAAGTGTTTCTCTAAAGAACATCAAGCCCTCCTGTATATTTTTGAGTTTTACCTTTCTTTCTACTGAATCTATTATTTCCCTTTATTTCTGCCCATTTATTTTATTTAAATTGATTTGACTTTGTTTTTCAGGTTATTCTCTTTTCTTTCATTAGAATCCTAAACCCCATCTGTTCATGATCACTCTCAGGGAGGCTGCTTTTCACCTTTAAATCCTCAACCAAGGCCTCTCTGAATATAGACCTAGGAGGTAGGAAACCCTGTATTCTGATTTCTAGTCCTTGATTCTTATTCCATTTTGGCCTTACATTCTGTCTGCTTTGGTTTATTTACAATTGGTAAAATAAGGATATACCTAATACCTATATTAACTAGTGCTAAAAATTTTTATTAAAATTTCTATAGGCTTTAGAGGAAGCGAACCCAGCACTGACCATCTCGCACACTCTGCCAGACTTCTGCGTATAAACACCTTCAGAATCAGTGGCAAAGAGCGTAATGGTCTTTGTTATACAAGATAAAATAGATTGTGAAAGTCTTGTCTAAGGAGCATGCATGAATTATTTTACATATATTTTAAGTTTCACTGAATTTTTATGTGTATAGATTTAAAAAGTAAGCTATATTCAATCTCCAACACTAAGAGCTTTAAAACAAAACAGAATAGAATAACAGTTTAGAAAGATTTTTCACCAGTAAATAAGAGAAGCTAAAATACAGACTGCAATGAATTTGTAAGATTCTGGGGCCAAATCTTAGGCCTTCAGACCTGATGTCCTCTTGTTGCAACAAACATTTTAATACTCATTTTATTATCCTGAAGCTACATTTAGAGATAATTTAACTTATTTCTAAAAGAGCTTTAATATAAAAGAGAAATAAAAGAAAATAATTTATAATAAAATGATATTTTTGTAAATATACTAAGGTTTAAGTGTAATTATACTAGAAGACACAAGGAAATAATTAGACATAAAAAAATTGGCTTTAAGTGCACTAAAGACATGAGAAAACAGTGTATATAAGTACTTAATAGAATTATGGAGCAGGAGTATTTCTGGAAAGCAAAACAAAAACCACTATTAAAATAAATAGTAACTATAAAGGACATATGGACAAAATCAAGGGGAAGAGTGGAGGGGGAGGGAGGGGGGTTCAGCTGGGGTGGGGTGGAGGGATGGGGAGAAAAGGCACACAACTATAACTGAATAACAATAAAAAAATAAAATTTTTAAAAATAAATAAATAAATAAATAGTAACATATTGAACTTATTCATGTAAAAAATTTTAAAGTAGGAAACCAAAACTGAATTATGAATAATATACCAAGACAAAGTGGGGGGAAATGAGGAAGTATAATATTCTCACAGATGAGCTGGCTCTTGCTTTAAAGTGTAGATACTCTATGTGGTAACATGCAACTGTAATAAATTGCACAGAAGAAATCCCACTAAATGTCAGGACGTGTATTCCTCCTCCAGATCATATGCCTTCAGAAGCAATAGGAACTAGAGGATGGATTGGAAGAAGAAATGGCAATCAAGACAGTATGGAGAAGTTGTGGCAATCTCTAGGGAGTTACTAGGGTGATACTGCAAACCAACCCACAAGCCCAAGACCAACTATTTCAAATGTTTAGTTTTTAGTATCTCACATAATTTATCATATATAGGAGAAAACACAAAATACTTTTAAAGTAACGTTATTAATGACTTTTTCTTTGATTCCTATAATCTTTGCAAATATAATATTTGGCTCCAACACAGTTAAAACAAGATCCAAATCTCTTTGCTTACATATTTTTGTATGTCACAGCTATAAACACAGATTATAACTTAAAGTCTAAAAATTTTTATTGCCGTAACTCAAATGCTGTAAGTAGTGTGGCTCCGAGGTACAGGTTTTCCAAAATGGTGAACAACTTCTGGTAACATTCCAAATAAAACAATGGAAAAACCTTCTCTTTACATGTAGTTGTAGATCTGGAAAGTTCCATATGTATTCAAAGCATGCTAAAAGCACAGTGTACTCTATATGTGAAACAGGCTCAAGGTTCAGATCATTATAAAAAGGCTTTTCACCTACATGAATGCCCATTCGGACATATGGGACAATTTTTCAAGGTGAGAGAATAGCCACTTTCCATTATTTTGGAAAATGAAAATGCCTCACAAATGCCCCTTTTTCATCTTATGGCACACATAAAATAATTACTAAAGTTCTGTATTTTTTGTCAATCTGACAAAAATTAGGTAGAATTTTCATTTGTTCACACCAGGTGGCTATTGTGTTGGCTGCTGCCATTTCTTTTATTTGGCAATCAAGGGAAAGGAGGTCAGTGCCCCTGCCTAAGCAGTCAGGTATTGCATGTTTTAAAAATTCTTGCAACACACCTGTTGAAAATCGCCACCCTAGAGGGAAGCACTGTCATAGTTGAAACCACTTGCTGATCTGTGTAGCCAATTCAGTGGAGTTTACTGGAACAGGTCACAGGACAATCAAAGTACAGTTAACGTTGTCTTTCTTCTGTAATATCATAGATGATCCATGTTCTTACCCAGTTTTTTTACACTCCTTTGTAGATAACCTGCTACCGAAATCCAACAATAGAAGGATGATAGAGGAAAGGAATTCAAAATTGAGCTATTGGGATAAAGGAGTGTAATATCTTGCCAGTATCCCTGTGTACAGTTAAATTAACTAAGGAATGAAAATGCATTAGAGCTGGGCAAAAGCCAATATCAAGAAATCTGAAGTTCTAGAAAGTTTACAAATTGTAAATATTAAAATCTATGGAATCTAGCCATAGAATGATACAAAAAGAAAGGAAACATGGTAGGATATATGTTCCTATAACAAATTAGTGGCATGTTAGTGGAGAGTCCTACAGAGACCTAAAACGTGAGGTTTCTGTCAAAGCCTACCTGAAGGCTAGAACGATTTGGTGCCACTTTAGCCTCTCACTCCTCTCCTTGCCATATAAATAGAAAAGAAAGTAAAATTCCATATGCAACTGAGAACATACTGGGTAACAAATGTCAGAGAACTCAATGACATTTTTCATCGAGATGAAGTTGGCCATCATAATAGAAAAACTCAAGGAATGGACAGAAATGCATCTCAAGAAACACAGTGTTTGCTACCTTGATAAAAATTCTCTTTAAATCATTTCAAACTCTTGTAATAATAAAATATAACTTTAATAAAAAATACAGTGTGATTTTTTTTCAAGGTACTATGAACTAAGCGATGGGTATTTTTTCTTAGAATCGTATTTGATCTCAGTCGATTGGTTGTTGTGGCCCAAAGGACACAAACTGTAAATATAATTTTCAACTGTTCATACCTCACTTGGTGCATAAAGTACATTTTGATCCCTAAACTGTGTTAATTTCATTCTAAATAGGGACAAAATGAGGCAAAAAGTGTTAACTAGCAAGTTCATTCATGCAATTATGTTTTAAGCACTCTCTGAGGCAAAAAGATAATGGCTGCATAATACTCCTGGGCTCAGGATTTTTTTAAAAAATCTTCCTGATGCTGGTTTTTAAGAGCTACATAACATTACTCATTGCACAAGAAACCTTGAAGCATTCCTGATACTTCATAAGCAACAAATAGTAGTTTACCCTAAAAGATGTAGCTGGCCAGTGTACTTTTATCCTTAACAATGGCTCAGGAGTCCTGGCACCTTGCCAAATTATCTTCCCGGGAGAGGAATTTGAGATGTGACTAGGGTTGGTCAAAGGGCACAAACTTCCAGCTATAAGATGAGTAAGTTCTGAGAATCTAATATACAGCGTGGTTGAAAAAAAAGAAAGAAAGAAATAACAAGGAACTACCAACTCCAGGTATGTCCTGCTTATGGCACTTCAGTTATAAATTGTTTACCAAGGCATTCTTCTGGTATGATTTGTATTTTTCATTTTTCCTCTAAAATAGTGGTTAGTCAAATTTAGAAGAAGGAAAAAAGAAAAAGAAGGAAAAGATTTTAAAATCACACATAAGATCCTAGCGTTTTCAATAAAGTCCACGCACACACACACACACACACAGACATTTGCCCTTCTCAGTCTTCTCTGGAATTCCTCCATCTGGGCTTCACTGTTTGGAAGCTCTGCATAAACATCTCACAGAGGTAACAGAAGCACATGGAGAACCCTGCTGGACTGTCACAGGGAGGGGAACAACAGAAATTGAAGCGGGGTAGACAGCCCCTTGGGAAATTTCATGGTGACCGTGATTTTGATCATAGGCAAGTCCTTCCTCAAATAATCCCTGGATTATAAAAGGAAGTTCCTGAGAAACTTTAGGGTACAATTTAGCCAATGATAGAGAATGGAGTTTTTTTTCTTTTACTTTAGCTTTTAATGAAAGAAGCTGAGTAAAAGCTAAAGCCTCCTTCTGTACTCTGGGTGCACTCCTAGAACCCCATCTGATCCTTGAATACTCACATGCCGTTCCATGTGGCAGACAGAGACCCTCAACCCTATCACACCTGAACCAGAGTCACACCAGTCACGATCACTAGCAAGTCATTCAGGACTATTTTTTTCTTTTTCTATTTCTCCTGATATTGCTTTTACAAATACTTTCCAATTTTTTTAGGGCCCTTTAATCATATCAAGTCAAGCCTCCTGGGATCCACATCGGATTCAAACCTCAACAAATACAGCACCATTAATAAGATTCCACAGCTCACTCTGAATTTTTCAGATGTCAAAACTGAAAAAAAGAATACATCCCCTCCTTCTTCAGATAAAACCATCATTGCACCCAAGGTTAAAGATCGAACACACAACGTGACGGAGAAAGTTACCCAGGTAGGACATGACTTTCCTATCAGTTTCAACTGTTTTTATGGTTCTTTGCTGCACCATAAAAAACATTCTCTTTTCTACGAGTGACCAACAAGAGAGGTAAGCCATTATTTGCACTCCAATTTATCTTGAGATGTTGGGTGACCCTCACAAATAAATAAAACTATAAATTATAATTTTGTTTACTATAAGGCTGAGCAAAAAAGGGCTATATTGGTGTCATTGCTGCCTTTGCTGTAGAGGTGGTTAACCTGCTATTCATCATGTTTGCACATTTATTGTTTTGCTGCCAACTCTTGCATTATTAAAGCATGTTGTTTTTATTATAATGGATGTGTCCATCGAAGCTTTAGGGGACTAATTGGTATTTACTCTTAACTATGCCTCCTTTTTTGCACTTACTCTACTAAGTACAGTCAGATAAGGCCATTGACTTGGGGAAAAGAGCTGACCGAGATAGGGAAAAGTCAGAGTAAACCAATATGTTTCCCAGTAACAATATTTTATTGTTTTCAAAAAAATATTGCATGTTGAACTAAGAAGGTACTCTCTAGCAGGAGTCATGCTTTTAAGAACAGAGAAAAATGATTTGTACTTATTATATCAAAATACCAATCAAAGCAGTACCTAGCTTTTGCTACAACGCACTTACATTGTCCAGAATTCATGACTCTCAAATTTGTGTTGAGTAAACAGGTGTTTCTTTTTCCTTACAAATTACTAAATAAATTTGCTTAGCAAACCTTTTCATAAACTGTCACAATATAAAGGTAAACTTGACCCCAATCTATATGCCAAGCATTGAAGATTTGGAATAAAGTTATTATGTAATTATAATCACTCCAAACAATACTATAATAATTTGTAAATAACCTCTTTGTGTGAGCTGATAGCTATGTAAAGACCATGAGTCAGTAAATGGACCTGAGCAGTCTCTATCTGAGATGGGAAGTTATACATGCCGTATTCTGATTATACTTTAATATTTACATAGTAATGAGGCTTTTTATACCCTTGGCACTTTGTTCTTCTTAACTTAGTAAACTTCACAATGGTACATGAAGAGTCTACTGTACTGGCACTGTTTTGATAGCTTCAAATTTTATTTGCAATTGCTTTTACCTTAAAAATTCTGTTATTTGTAGACAGTAACCCTCATGTGGATGTATAGAAATTAAGAGATGTCAGAAACTTCACAGAAGACTGGTTGCAAATACTTGGGTCAGGGCTCTGGCAGCAGCTTAAGTGAGTGAGGCAGTCGGGGCAGTTCGGGGGGAGAGGAGGATGCGGGAACTCCAGAGCACGGGACCCTCTAATGGTGTGGCCACGCAGGAGTATAGGAGACTGTTCTGTGTGGCGTGGGCCCAGCTCCCACTCAATAAGGCCAGTGGGGAGCAATGTCCAGCACGCAGGACACACGCCCATGGATAGGTTCTCCCGTGGGGAATCAGGCCTGCATTGTACCTAGGCCACTATGAGACTTGCTTTTGCTAAAACTCCCCCACCCTGAATTGAGGCAGCAAACGTTTACTGCACATCTTTAAAGTAACTTCCTAAAATCTATGCCAAACCTTCCAAGGACAAGTGTAACCAGTTTAACCACTTTTCCCTTTACATTTGCAAATATCCTTCCTCTTTTATGTAATTAGCAACATCCTCTCCTTTGTTTTCTGTAGAACCTGTGCATAGTAAATGAGGACCATCCTCAATGTAATGTGCCCAGAAAAGCAATAAAAGCCTGTCAAAGCAAGAGTTGAGGTGCTCTCCTCTAGAGAGAATAGCTGTGTCGTCCCTTTTCCTCTACAGGACTCATTAGTCCCTGTGAGTTTGTCTCGTCTCAGCCACAACACACGGATCCCATGGGCCAGGATCCGCATCACAGGAGTGCTGCCCAATGTTTCCAAATCTTCCAGTGTTAAAAAGATGCTGGGAACCCAGGATTTATGATAAATTCTTAATTTCTAAAAGTTGGCAAACTTACTCAAAATACTCTTTAGGCCAAACTAAACACACCATGAGGCCTGTGGGCAGGAAAGTGTTATCTTTGCACAGCTTTTACACGCTTGGTTCACCACACAGCCCCCTATCCCGTCACATTCGCCAGGCCCACTGGGCCGGGAAAGGTGATACCAGGGTGGATCAGAGGTGGGACCTACCCCCTTTGGGGTCTTTCTAAGCCTGATGAGAGGGAAAATATTTATATTAAAGCCATAATTAAATCATTTTAATAAAGATATAGGAACTCAGAGGGGAAAAAAGAGATAAGATGGGACATTTAAACTAGATCTAGAAGCTTATTTATCAAACTGGGTAGTAAATGATGTCTAGGAGCATAACTTGGAGTCACAGACTCCGTGTTTTAATTCTGGCTAAGTCATTCATTGCATGCCATGAAAACAGGTACCATTTATCATGTGACATTGAGGCAAGTTTTAGTGATGGCAAAACTTATTTCTCAGTGTTGATTTAAGAATTAAATAGAATAATGTGTTAAAAGTGTTCATCAGTGGTAAGAACATAACAATTAATTTCAGACATTATTCTGAACATTGTTTTGTATAAATTCCCCTCTGCCCTCCTCACCATCTCTGCAGGATCCTTTTATTCCTATATTGCCAGGGCTAGCAGGACACTTGGCAGAGTGGGGTTCATGAAATATTTATGGAAGGAAAGAAGGAAGGAAGGAAGGAAGGAAGGAAGGGAGGGAGGGAGGGAGGGAGGGAGGGAGGGAGGGAGGGAGGGAGAGAGGGAGAGAGGGAGGAAGGAAGGGAGGACAGGAGAGAGAAGGGAAGGAAAGGGAGAGGGAAGGGAAGGGAAAGGAAGGGAAGGGAAGGGAAGGGAAGGGAAGGGAAGGGAAGGGAAGGGAAGGGAAGGGAAGGGAAGGGAAGGGAAGGGAAGGGAAGGGAAGGGAAGGCAAAGTTGGTGAAGTGAACAAGGTAGGGGGTGAGAATCCCAGGTAGAAAAAACAGCAAGAACACACTTTGAAGGGGCACAAAAGCCCATGTGTCTTATGAGAACAGGTGGTTTCCAGAGTCAGAGTGAGACAAGGCCAGGAGCTTGTCATAGGTCAGGGAGCTACTGAAACTGTCCCCTCTAGAGTGTTCTTTAGTACCTTTTTCACATAAGTTCCTTGGGGTTTCAGTAAAATGCAATAGCTACCATCAAGACCATTATTTTAAGGTCTCATGCCTTCTCCTTAAATCCCTCCAACTTTTGTATTTAGCTTCATAATATTACAGTATTTGTTTTAACATTTAAAAAAATGTTTAAACTGCTCATCACTGAGGGAATCAAAGGCCCACAGAAATACCCCATAGTTTTCCTATAGCTTCTGATACTTCACCCAAATCATGGAGTGTCCCTCTCCACAATCTTCAAAGTACCCTAATTGGATAAGTATGATGCAGGCAAAAAAGCTTTTTAAGTCATTGGAAGATTAGACTTGGTTCTGATCTTCCAACCTAAATTGATAGGAAGGAGATTCTAGAGACAGAACAGTTAAGTGGCTGGCTATAGCTCTGGCCAGAAATGGTGAGGGACTGGAAAAAGGATAAGACAGACAACTAGAAAGAAGAGATCAATAGGAACGCTCTATCTTCTTTCTAGTGCCTACTTTAACTCTTAGTAACAAACCTCCCGATTTTCCACAGAGCATACCAAACAAGATAGAGACCAAATACTGAGAAATTGAGAAATTCCTCCTGCAGATATAGCCTCCGGAAATTTTGTTTAAGTGCTTGAAAGGAGGGCGATCCTATAAATGTTTTCTCATTCGGTGTGGTGAAGGTTCCTTATCATGGCTCTCTCTGGAATTCCCATATTCACAACATGTAACATCTTTTGCCTCCTAGTTCCTAAAAATAACTTGTAATAACCCAAAGACTTTATTATTCCCTTTGCTGGCCTGTGTGGAAATTCTCCTTGTCTAGATATTCACAACACATTTGCTATAAGCAAGCAGCAGTCTTTTCTATATTGAATGTTCTTATTTGTTTTATTCCCTTAGTACATTTGGAATAATCCTTTCTTCAAAAGTTATCAGGATTTTGTTTACAGATCATCCAACAGTGAGTTTTAAATGCTCCTCTAAGCACACACAATAGAGCAGACATCAAAAAAAATAAAAAGACATACATGAAAGTAACATTGATTTCTATTCATGTTATGCTCTCTCCCCTTTTGGGTCCCATCTCTATTATACACTGGCTAACTTCTAATTAGCCAATTAGCTATTTGCCTCCCTAGGTAGAGTGAGCTTCTTCAGAGTAAAGACTATGTTCTCATTCATTCATTCACCCATGCATTTATGCATTCACTTGTTTATTCACTCAACAAGCATGTATTGATAGCCAGTATGTACAGTGCTAAGTTCTGGCAATTAAAAGGCAAATTCTCTACCTTTGAGAAGTGAGCAAGACAGGCAAGTACAATACATAGCCATTAATTACAAAGCAGTGTGAAGTATTTCACTATAGGTATACTCAGTGCAGAGGGTGCTGGGAGAGGAAGCATTGCCCATATTGGGAGTTTGTGGTAGTACTTGGGGAATATAAACTCTTAGATGAGTTTTGAAGCTTGAGAGGTTTCCAAGGTTATGGATTAGAATCTGGAGTGGGCTACCCTTGGGGAACTATGAGTATCAATGAATGAGTGAAGCATGAAATATTTGTATCACTAGTACATAGCATAATACACAACACTTAAGAAGAATCCTAAAAGATTCAGAAATTGACTACTGAAGGTATTGGAGAGAATTAAGCAAGAGTAAACCTATGGGTCAAAAATACCTAAATCAAGTGCCTGCCTTCTAAATTCTCTCCTAGACAAGATTTTTATTCTTTCGTTGTTTTAGGTCCAGAGACCCATTCATTATTGGCTGTTTTTACAGCACAAACTTGTGGACTCCATCAGCTTTTTTTGTCATAGTCCATCTGACCTTCTCAATTCATTAGAAAAAATAGACAATAACTCTCAGAAGGTGTGGATTTTTAAATCTTATCTACAATCCAACTGGTACAGACTGATGTGTATAAGGTGTACCACAGGGAGGCAAGGCCTTGGTTGGCCAGTTCCTACCAAATTCAGGGAAGTCATAGGAAGAAAACAATGAATTGGAAGGAAACTTGAATAGAAAACAAAGGTCTACTTTTACTATTCATTTGTGGTTCTGGATTGACAATCAAATCATTCATTATATCTGCCTTCGTTTAAATAAAGTAAACCAAATTTTGCACTCTTGTATGATTTCATTATTCCTAATCTAGTTCTAGTTCCAGTTCAAATGTTATGATAATATTTGTGATAAATAGATTGTATCATTGTGTTGTCCTGTTCAGCTTTTACAAATTAGTATTATGTCAGTCTCCTTGGATATGTAGTAGATCATCGGAAGAGTTTATAAGGTGACAGCACTGTGGATTCCAAAGCTTCACTGGCCAGTCACGTGAGATTGTATTAGTCAATGCTGTAACACAGAGCAAGTTGCAGAGTCCAACCAAAACCACCTTAACCCATTTCCCGTTTGCCCCAAGAATACTCCCTGGTTATGCCTGCAGCTGCAGTGTTTACTCCAATATTAACTAACCTTACCCCCAAAGTTTGCCACGAAATATCTCACTTTTATTATTATTTTTGCATCACTCTAGTATATCGATAGTCTTTGGAAACAAATGACATCATTCTATCTATAGCATTCTGTTTTTAGTAGTGGTATTTACTTTTTTTTTCTAACTGGGCAATGGGTAAAGCAAAAAATAAAAGGAGGAGGAACAGTTTATTGGATCACAAAAAGACCCTAAAAGTGCAGGGGCGGGTCTGCTTTGTGGCATGTCTGCATTCCTAAATTGATCAGCTAATCACATTCTTCCTGTCAGTAATGCCCTCTTCCATATTGACCTCACTACGCATCTGATGGAAGCAGGACCCTCTCTCCTGTCTCAGTACTCACAGCTGGTGATTTGTTAAGAATGGCCTTCTGCCCTCTAGTGTCCATATCATTCCTGAGAAAGTGGGCTCTGACTGGCCAGCTTGAGTCCTGTGCTCATCCACTCACCCTTGTGGTACAAGAAGTATAGTGCCTTGACTGACAACCACACCAGAAAAATTCACTGGGGAAGGAGTGCCACTGAGGAAGAACAAACAGTGGTCCATTGCAAAGATGAAGATAGGAATTCAGTTTAACAGTGTTTCTCTCCATCTCTCCCCGCCCTCATCTCTCTCTCTCTCCCTCCGTCCCTCTCTCTCTCTCTCTCTCTCTCTCTCACACACACACACACACACACACACACACACACACACACTGAATATGCATTAAGTGCTGAGGAGGCACTAGAGACACAAAAGTATAAAACCTAGTACCAATAATCAAGGGGTTTTAAATGACTTGGAGAAACACTATATAACAGTCCATAATAACAACATTTACAAATGCTAATATAATAAATGCTACAAAATCATATCATGAAACTAAGGGTAATTTGAGGGGTTTCTTAAGACTCTGTACTGGTCAAACTGTGACCAAATAGTTCTACCATTTATTACTTTATTACTTAAGAGAAATTCCTGGTAACCCATATCGGGATCCTATGAGGGAGCCTAAATGAACAGATTTTAATCTGGAGAAAAGATGATGGGAAAGAGATTTACTACTAGTCCACAAGTATAGTTTTCCTATAGCTTCACTAAGGAGAGTACTTAAAAAAATTAGTTTGGGGAATAATCACAAAGAGACTTCAGTCATAAGAAAAAATTTCTGATTGTATAAAACACCATATAATCTTGAAATCTATATAGAACTTTAAAGCCAAAATAGACTCCCATTATTTTGGAATCGTTTAAGTATATTATTGTCATAAAAATAGAATTATGATAGATTTAATAATAGCCGACATTGATTGAGCGTTTCCTATGTGCCAGGCGCTATGCTAAGTGGTTTGATAGATTATCAATTTGAATCCACAGAGCAGTTCTATGAGTTGGTACTATTATTATCATCTCCATTTCATAGAGAGGGAATCAAGCTTAGAGAGAAGAAGCAACTGGCCCAGGTCACACAGTTAATGATGGAGTAGCTTCAAACAGGCCATCTGATTCCAAACGTGAAGTTCTTAACCTCTAAAGGACAACCTCTCTATAATTCGTCTGCTTCCCTATCTTTTCCCTAAATCTAATCATAAATTAGCATGGCATTTGAACATACATGTAACATATGGCTGTATGGTAAAATGTCATACTCTGAAAGTTTAGTAGTAACTAATTAGAAAAGTGAGTGTAGAGATAAACAGGAAGAGAATGTGGTAGATTTTCTCTAAAACTCCTCAAACTCTTCAAAAAGCTGAATAAAACCATCCTTAACAGGGAGCTTCATTTCAGCATTATCTCTTGTTTAAGGTTATATCCCATTTTTATTATGCTGATTTTAGATTAGGATGGAGGGATTTTGAATTTTGTTGATGGCATGCCGCTCTGTTGAGAGAAAGGTAAAATTACACTGGTCACTCACACAAAGAAAGGTTTAGCCCTGGCTGGCGTAACTCGGTGCATTGAGCACAGGCTGTAAACCAAAGGGTTGCCGGTTGATATCTAGTCAGAGCACATGCCTGCGTTGCGGGCCAGGTCTCTCGTAGGGGGTGGGTGAGAAGCAACCACACAGTGATAGTTCTCTCCCTCTCTTTCTCCTTCCCTTCCCCCTTCTCTAAAAATAAATAAATAAAGTCTTAAAAAAAAGATAAGTTTAAAGATTATGGCTTTTTATTTTCCACTCAATTTTGTCCATTATAAGTATGCTCATTATCACTTCATAGAATTCAATGACTCTCAATTTATATTAATTTTGAAAGAACTCTAAAACAGTATTTATAATTTAGTATGTCTTCAGAAATAGGGATTGATTTATAAAGAAGAGACAGCACTGATTTCATTTAATCACCTAATGTTTAAAATCATAAATGTTTGCAAATTTTGTACATCAATTTTACCTTAATAAGCTAAAAAAATATTGATTATTGTTACCATACTACTTCCACACTGCGCTGGCCCTGCCCCAGCTTGGTGCAGGACCTTTTGCGTGTCAGGTGACCTCCAGGTTGTTGACTTGTGTGGGAAAATATCAGGTGAAAGTGAGAGTTAAGTTATTAACTTGAGGCAGTGAGGCTTAGGAAGGCGCCCTGGAAACAGGATCAGAGTTAAATTAAGCCCGGATGAGCTGCTGCTGCCCATTGCTCCCCTGTTTGTAAGTCTCATTTGGGACCCTTAGAGCTTAGGATAAAAGAAGCAAAGTACACGCCTGAGGAAAGGGAGGCATTGGCGTGCTCAGAGAAGGTAACGAATGCTGGTGTCCTTTGTCTTGTGGGTTTTATCTATTTTCTATAGGTGGGAATTTTAGGGAAGGTCCCAGGGGAAGACCTCAACAGAATAGTCATTAGACCTCCAGGTGTGTCATTTAGTATGCTGATGTGTCAAAATGAGTGTATAGTGGGGTCAGGGGTCATTCTCTGGTCAGTTTTACCTCTATTTTGAATTAGTCTGTCTCTGATTGGCTTTTTGTTATCTCTCTCCCTGACTAAGGTGATTTGAATCATTTGCTCTTAGTTATCTTTGTTTAGAGAGGATAGATTTAGACCTCCAGCTCTTAGGGTGGGGAGGACAGAGTCTAGTGTTATATCAGCTGGCTGTTAATTGCTCAGCCATTCAGGCCATTTGTTCAACCATTGTCTCAGTTTCCTCATTCCACTTGCCAGGGAATTTTCCCAGTTTCTTACTAACCTGCCTCATCATCTCAGGCTTAATAGCACAAAATTTCTTAATTCTTGCAATAGTTTCAAACTGAATAAACTTCCTTCAATGACAATATTTAAAAACGTCTTCTAGATACAGCTGCAAATTAAAAGTGGTCTTATATATAGCAATACTTTACAACAATAATATCATTGTAATTCTGACTCCAGTCCAGATTCTGATACCAGCTGGATGCCCTACACCTCAGTTCTGACACTATCTACCTGGTTATAACATCAGATGGCACAGTCTAAGGGCTCAGTCAATGAGACTGCCCCCACTTCAGACGCCCCTTGCAAGTCCAGGTTGTCACCTGTGCTTCTGACCAACTGTCTATAACTTGAAGGTTGTCAGGACCTCATCCTTGGGTTTAATTAATTTGCTAGAACAACTCACAGAACCCAGGAAACCTGTTTACTAACTAGATTGCCAATTTATTATGAAGGATATTCAAGGATAGGAATCAACAGCCAGATGAAGACATACATGGGGTGAGGTCCTGAAAAAAGGAGCTTCTGTTCCCATGTCATTTGTGTCCCCTCCTTTGGGGGGTTTTTATGGAGACTTGATTACCTAGACATGATTGATTAGTTCATTGGCCATTGTTGATGACTTTAACCTCGAGCCCCTCTCCTCACCCTGTAGATAAAAAGGTGGAACTGAAAATGCCAGCCCTCTAGTTTCTTAGTTGGTACCTCTAATAGTCAGCACCTACCATGTTGTGATTTAGGGGCTTTTCAAAGGTCACACCATTAACATAACAAAAGACACCTTTATCTCTTCCAGAGGTTTAAGCATTCTGTTTCTGTTTGGGAAACAAGGAGCTTAGACCAAATATGGTTATAATAAGTCACAATCATGAACTTAAAATTACACTTAATTTAAAAGTTTATTTTTCAACAGTTATTTTTTATCAAACCTCATTGATTCTCACTCTTGCAAATACAAAAAACAAAATTCACAACACTTCTCCAGGATGATTTAAATGTTTTTCTAAACTTCATTTTTTGCCTAACCTAAATATCAAGCAAACCTCAATAAAACTGTAAAGATCATCTTGAACTCCCAAAGATAGTAATAATCACAAAATTCCATATTAAATTTGAAATGCAATAGAAGTTCAAAATTGCCTTTGAACACTTCCAATTTAATATAACATTAGTTTTATATCCATTATCTTACTAATGTTTATAGAATGCCATCAAACTTGGCTTAGCAAAACAGAAATCCCCATTCAATGTTTTCCCCATAGTCCAAATTTGGTCTATGTCCATTTATACAAATTGAAATGAAAAACAATATAAATAGATGACGCAAGTACAAGAAAAACATTCATCAGGACAATTATGGATTCAATATTTGTGAGTGCTTACTAAAAGTAAGTCAAAATGTTGTCAATGTAAGAAACAACCAAACCTGTAAGGAACTTTTATAAAAGTTTATTTGAGCCAAACTGATGTGACATATGTCAAGAAGCAAGACCTCAAATGCTCTAGAGAATAACGGTTTTGCAGTTTTTTTAATACATTTTAAATTAAGGAGGGAATGTAAGGAAGATTACACAAAGATGGGAGGAAGCAATTTGGGGAATTATAGGATAGTTCAGCTTATGTGGTCTCTTGGTGGGTCTGAAAGGGGGCACTTCAAGGGTGTGCCTACCTAGATGCACAGGAACAGCAAGCAGAGCTTCCTTAAGAAAATAAGCCTTTTACTAAAGAAGTTATATGCCTGATGCATAACTATCCATCATGACCTGCCCAGTTAGGAATTTCTGAACAGATTACCCTGTGAGGTTACTTTCCATAGAATCCCTCTTTTCATCCATGGTGTTATGTCCAGTGGTGATACAAAAATGTTTAAGTCGAGGTTCTTGCCTTTAAGTGCCTTTGAATTAGTACAAAGCTTTGATCTTTGAGATCCTTTTTCTCTGGAAAATAAATATATTGTATAATTTTCCCAATAATAAAGAATAGATAGAAAGTAACTATAGACATTTAGGTAGCAATTGATCAAGGCAAAATTGTCATATGCTATATGAGGTCTGTCGGGAAAAGGTCCAGCCTTTGTTAATATAACGAGAACAGCTTGTGCCACATCAGTGTAACCTGGTAGCCAAGGAGAGTGGACTGGAATGTGCACATGTGAACAGTGACAACTTCACTGTACTAGTCAGTGAGGCCAGTAGACACCATTGAGTGAGCATGTGTACTGTGTGCCTGTCACATTCAAAGTGACAGCAAGTAGAGCAATGAATCAGCACCAAATTTTGCATTAAGCTTGAACATTCCTCTATGGAAACTACTGGATGGTTCAGAAGGCTTTGGGGGAAGATGCAATAACTGCTGTGCGAATAAAATGTGGCACAAATGCTTCAAAGATGGCCAAGAATCTGTTGAAAGTGATCCTTATTCTGGAAGGCCTACAACAGCCAGAACACCTGAGAATATTGAACTTGTACAGGCTGCAATCAACAAAGATCATCGACTTACAGTGCAAGAACTAGAAGCAGGTCTAGGAATGCCAAAAACTACTGTGTCTGAGATTTCAGTGCAGGATCTTAGCATGAAATGTGTGATGGCAAAATTTGTTCCATGGCTTCTGCTACCAGAGCAGAAGGAACATCGTGCTGCAGTTGGAGAACTGTGTGAGGTCCCAAGGTGTCTACTTCGAAGGGGCCTGAGGCATCATTGTCCTATGTATGATATTTCCCATATCTTGTATCTTCTTCAATAAATATCTCTATTTTTCATATGAAATGACTGGCTACTTTCTGGTCAGACCTTATATACATATTAAATATAAAATAAGGATTTTCATTACTTTGAAAAGGGAAGTATGTGATTCTAAAAAGCAAGGAGTTACTTTTCTGTTTTTACTAAATATTATATGTATATTAAAACTGACCATCACCTGCTAACATATATTCTAAATTAAAATAAAATTTCATTTCAATTTAAATCACCTTAATTAGTTCACAAGTGATACTTATCCATACTTTAGGTGATAAAAGAAAGTATCCCTATGGAAACCTGATCGCCACTGACTCAGAGCCATGGCTTGTAGGGAGAGCCTGTATGTATAATTGCTTTTAATAGTTTTGTACATTCATCACACAGTTTTAAGTGCAGGGAAGGAAAAAAAAATCCTTCTTTAAAAGTTCTTTCAGCCAAAGAAACAAGTTGAAAATAGATGCTTGAAGTAAAAAAGTAAAAAATGAGTGGTCAGAAGAGACCAGTAAAAATAATTTAGTTTAGCTACCTAGCAATTGTCTGGTTGCTATGGCAATAGGGACAAAAGAAGATTGCAGATACGTGTTACCAAGATGATTCAGTTTTGATCCCCCCAGTTAGTGTGCGCCTTGGGTTAAAGTCAGACCCAGGAACAGAAAGAACATACTGGAGGGAGAGTTTCTTTGCTCATTTGCCCTCGCAGCCTAGAGGTTGGGACAAACATAGTACAAGGTGAGTTGCCTAATAAAATCGGGCAGTGCAGTAAGTTTTCTGTGATCTACAGTATGAGAATCATGCAAAAGATTTTTTATCAGATATGGAAATCCAGAGCATGCATGGCATTTTCACACACCCAAGCAGCCCAAGGTCTGGTACTTTTAAATGACTATGATCTATTCTTTGAGTCAGGAAGTGAATTCAACTATGGAATATTATTTACATGAAAATCTCAAATAAGGAAGTAAAATAAAATAAAATAATAAAATAATAAAATAAAAAGGTCCCATACTTCTGGCAAAGATGGAGGCATAGGTGATACACTTTGCCTCCTCATACAACCAAAAGAAGGACAACAACAAATTAAAAAAAAAAAACAAACCCAGAACTGCCAGAAAATTGAATTGTATGGAAGTACAACAACCAAGGAGTTAAAGAAGAAACATTCACCCAGAATGGTAGGAGGAGTGGAGACAGGCAGCAGGGCAGAGAGGATGTGTGACAAGAAGGCAGCTAGAGGACCATATGGGTGAGGCAGCAGCTGGCAGTCCCACATCTGTGTGTGGATGAACCAGGAGGAACAACTGGGGAATAAGACAGACTGAGAAACCCAGGGTTCCAGCACAAGGAAATAAGGCCTCAAAACTTTTGGCTGTAAAAACCTGTGGGGGTTGCAGTGGCAGGGGAAACTCCCAGCCTCACAGGAGAGTTCATTGGAGAGACCCACACAGTCCTAGAATATACACAAACTCACCCACCCTGGCATGAGCACCAGAAAGGCTCAATTTGCTTGTGGGTAGAGTACGAAGTGACTGGAAGCTGGTGGAGAGCCAAGCAAGCAGCATTGTTCCCTCTCTGACCCCTCCCCTACATACAGCACTACCATGCAGCCATGTGGGTTGCCCCACCCTGGTGAATACATATGGCTCTACCCCTTACAATGTGACAGGTGCACCTAAACAAAGAAATATGGCCCAAATGAAAGAACAGATCAAAATTCCAGAAAAAGAACTAAGCAACAAGGAGATAGCCAACCTATCAGATGCAGAGTTCAAAACACTGGTAGTCAGGATGCTCACAGAAATGATTGAGTATGTTTGTGAAATTGAGGAAAAAGTGAAGGCTATACAAAGTGAAATAGAGAAAAATATATGGGGAACCAACAGAGAAGGGAAGGAAAGTGGGGCTCAAATCAACGATTTGGAGCAGAAGGAAGAAATAAACACTCAACCAGAACAGAATGAAGAAACAAGAATTCAAAAAAATGAAAGGCTTAGGAACCTCCAGGAAAACTTTAAAGGTTCCAATATCCAAATCATAGGGGTGCCAGAGGGAGAAGAGGAAGAGCAAGAAATGGAAAACTTATGTGAAAAAATAATGAAGGAGAAATTCCCCAATCTGCTGAAGGAAATAAACTTCTCCAAAGTCCAGGAAGCTCAGAGAGTCCCAAAGAAATTGGACCCAAGGAAGCACACAGCAAGGCACATCATAATTACATTACCCAAGATTAACAATAAGGAGAGAATCTTAAAAGCAGCAAAAGGAAAGGAGACAGTTACCTACAAAAGAGTTCCCATAAGACTATCAGCTGATTTCTCAAAAGAAACCTTATAGGCAAGAAGGGGCTAAAAAAGAAGTATTCAAAGTCATGAAAGGCAAGGACCTACATCCAAGATTACTCTATCCAGCAACAATATCATTTAGAATGGAAGGGCAGAGAAAGCGCTTCCCAGATAAGCTCAAGTTAAAGGAGTTCATCATCACCAAGCCCTTATTATATGAGATATTAAAGGGACTTATCTAAGAAAAAGAAGAAGATCAAAACTATGAACAGTTAAATGACAACAAACACGACTATCAACAACTGAACCTAAAAAAAAAAAAAATACAAGTAAGCAAACAACTAGAACAGGAACAGAATCACAGAAATGGAGATTACATGGAGGATTTTCAGATGGGGGAGAAGGGGGGAGAATGAGGGGAAAGGTACAGTGAATAAAAAGTATAAATCATAGGTACAAAAATAGACAGGGGGAGGTTAAGAATAGTGTAAGAAATGGAGAAGCCAAAGAACTTATCTGTATGACCCATAGATATGAAACAAGGAGGGGTAATGCTGGTGGGGTGCAAGGCAGAGGGGAATAAAGGGGAGAAAAAAATGGAACAACTGTAATAGCATAATCAATAAATTATACTTTAACAACCAACAACAACAACAACAAAAAGTCCCATAGGTTATATGGCTGGTTTAATGGCAGGTAATATATTTTTCCCTCTTGCTCTACTTATCTGCCTTACCTGAAGCACATTTATAATGAAAACTATGTAATTTGAGATTAAACCCTCTAAAACTCAATTGCTTTTAAAAAGTTCATTTAAAAGCAGTTAATCTTCACAGAATTTTTAAATTCAATTGAGATATCATCCTCCCTACGTTTTTTCAAAAATTTCCTGATCAACAGATTCTCTCCCCACCACACCACCTTCCATCCCCTGGAAATACAGTAAGTTTCACAGGAGCCTGAAGATTTTGAATTTTTAACAATCCCCTTTTCATTTGCAACCTCTGTTTCCACATTATTAAGGTCAGGCAAATTTGAGAAGCATGGGTGTTGCCCTTTCCTTTCATTCTGCAGTTAAAGAAGCTGAAAAGAGAACCCAGCAGAGATTTAGGTTTCCTATTTCTTCAGTGCTTATTGTATATTTTATCCTTTTCCGTAGACTTCTTAGAGTTATTTGGTTCAGTTGTACATTCTTATGATGTAATTACAATATTTTTTGTTAAAAAATACATGTTAATTCTTATTTATGCAAATCATATTGATTAACAGTCTTCCTTCAATGGGGGAGCTATTGTCACATCGAATTAAAGAAACAACCTTCCTCAAGAAGCAATCTCCACTGAGCAGAGTGCCTAGGCTGAGTGCTCTGAAGCACCTTCTGCAGGACAATGGTCTCCTAAGTGTTTCCCAGGGTGAAAGTTTTCTTTGCCAAATACTACCCACTCTCCCCAGAAATTAACCTGAGACATTAGCACATTAAAAGTTCTGAGAAGTACTAAATTAATCTATAAAACTTTTCTATACCTAATATTTCTCAAAGATATTTTATGATAAAAACTGTTTTCCCTGTCTGTTTCTCTTTAATACCTATCGTTATCCTAAGAACTCCTATTTGAGGGTACATTCGTTAGGAAATATTGGTCTAGACAATGCTTTTTCACAGATAACTGTGTGTACTGAATACTCAACTCAAACATAGATGTGAGAAATTTTTAAACTTTTTAAAAAGTTTTTATTTATTTATCTTTAGAGAGAGGGGAAGGAAAGGAGAAAGAGAGGGAGAGAAACATCAATCTGTAGTTGCCTTTTTCTTGCTCTCATCTGGGGACCTGGCCCACAACCCAGGCATGTGCCCTGACTGGGAATCGAACCAGCAACCATTTGGTTCACAGGCCGGCACTCAATCTATTTAGCCACATCAGCCAGGGCAGAAATGTTAAAACTTTTAAAAGAAAGAAGGTTGAGATAGGCGCGGGGTACAAGTGGTGAGAAGGAGATGGTACCTAATAATTCAGAAGGTCAAAACTTTAACCTTCTTCTCTTTTAGGTTCTGTGGATGGTCTAATAGTTAAAATGACATAAGACAGATTAATAGATGAAAAGCAAATTTTTGTGTATAGGAGCCCCAAAAACATGAAACCCAAAGATAGTCGAGCAATTGAGGCTTGTATGCCGTCCTGAGCTAAGGAGACGTGGTAGATGTCTGGGGCTTCCAAGGGAAAAGGACAAGAGGAGTAAATGTTTGGTAAACAAGTGTGTGACTTGCTACACGGATACACCCTTCTGATAAAAAGTTCACTTTGGTATTAGCTCTCTCCTGGTACAGGTCTGCTATTTTTTTTTAATGGTTTAGGCAATTAAGGGGAAGATAAACAGCTCTTACTGAGTCTGTTAGATTTTGATTGTCTTTGGCTCCAAATAAACCACATGCCAAAGTGGTACATTTTGGGGTCGACATATTCTGCTTCCCCTCAGTAAGAAGTACAATACACTACTCCTCATTGTTTTAAAGAAGCCCACTTAGTGTTTTTTTCTAACCATGTACCAAATATACAACTCAGAGCAGAAGGTGGAGAAAATGCCATCAACGTTTCCTGTTCTCTTTTAAATGCCATCTGTACTGCCTTTTGTGTTTGAAATATATCTATCACAAGTACACCAGTATTTTGAAGCCTACTCCTTTAGAATCACTTGGGTGGGAAGGGGAAAATGTAGGATGCCGGGTCATGGAGAAGACAAGTAAAAAGTGTCTAAATCTCTCTTCTGAGAGTACCATAGTTAAAGCCGCCCTTCTGCTATATTTCAATGGCCAGAGAGTTTAGAATAGACAACTCTTTTTCTGCCCCTTGTCCCAATGTCCTGAGATCGGTGGTACAAGGATGTACCAGCAATGGTAGGGACAGATGAGGTGGCGTGTGGTGTGAGGCAAACCAGGTTATATAAATATGTTATTTTTCTTTCTTCTTGGCTCTTCTATTTCCTTTTGGCATCTCACTTTTCCTTTTCAGTTGTGGCAGAAAATATTAAAAAATGGTCTGCAGCCAGGTCTAGTTCCTGGTGCCTGGTGATCTTTCTCACATTTGAAGTGAAGAATCAAGCTCACAAATCTCCACAACATTAGTTGGAGAACAGCCTTAATTTTCAGGTCATGGCGACAGCACTATGTGAAACTGAGTGAAGTCAAGGAATATAAAGAGTATATAACAGAGCGAAATATTCTAGCGTTGTTTTTTGGTTGACTGGCAGCCTCCAGTAGAGCTGTACAATTCTATTAAGTTATAATCCGTCATTTGTAAATTATGCCCATGGCTGTATCCATTATTCATGGGTTGGTACCAGAAAATAGTGATTGCAGGCCCCTAAATTCTACTACCTGCAGGCACCTGAATTACTTCCAAAACTGACTACTACCTCTTATTTATTTTCTAGAATTGTTAGGTCCTACCAGCCCACTTTGTGTTTCCAGTGAAGAAACACTTCTCTTTTCCCTTTCCTATATTTCCTTCCATAGAAATGAATGATAAATCCTAATAAAGAGAATGCTTTAATTCTAGTAAATAGATTCTAGTAAATTTAATTCTAGTAAATATCAAGCATGAGATTTCAGTATAAAGTTAACTAAAAAAAACCCAAAAAGGTATTTTCCAAAGAACAAGTATTGCCTCGCCCTCTGTACAGCCTGTTACTTGGCATGAGCACAAACTAAAGCATTAGCCTCCTAGCTATTACAAAGAGAGATTATCATATTTTTACATTTTAGAATTATTTTATATTATTTATATAATAAATTAAAATAACCTGTCAACCTAGACTTCTGATTAGTCGTGTTATAAGTTTGAACATATTTCTTACACAGATTCCCTCAAATTTGCTTACATTGTGAAGCCAAAGTACTCCTTTAGAATCACTAAGGCGGAGAGGGGAAGATAATCAGCATACAGTGAGGTTGAAGGCATCTCTCCTTGGAGGCAGTTATCCTTCCATCCTGAGCCTTCAAGCCCCCTCCCCATTTTTTTTAGTTCAAGGCAAACAACAGAGACACAAATTTTTTTAGTTCTTATTTCATATCCACGCAGTGATCTCTCTGGCGTATCTAACTGTCGAGAAAAGGGTCACAGATTATATGGCTGCATTAGGGTTCATCCTGACCCTTGTGGCCTCTCTGGTTTCTTCACTATTATTGCTATAGAAAGAAAAAAATAAAGAATATAATAGAATAAAAATTAAAATAAAGAATATAATAACACTCTAGTGTTATTTAGGAGAAAAATCTCCTTTACAAAATATGAGAATGTCTTAATGCAATTATCCCAATAGTTTTGAAACCTGTGCTCCTTAGAGATACCAATAAGCAGGGTGGGGCTCAAGGAGACGGAGCATTGGGCCCTCCACATTATCCCCGGGTGCAGTCAGGCCAGCCGCATGCGAAGTGGTTTTATGTACTGGCTTTCTTTTGTGGTTGTGTGTGTTCTGTGTGCATGGCATGTATTGACAAACCTGAAAGAACCAGGCACTCTAAGGAAACTTTAGTCTAAGAGTTCTGCTATTTATTTAGTGCTTTCCATTATGAAAACTGCTTGGAATTCTTCATTGAGTCTGATCATCAAGTCCTCAATTTTATAGAAAACTTTTAATTAAGTGAATGATCCAGAGTTCCACAAATTGTTTACTGCACACGTACAATTAGAACTCTCATTTCTGAGCTTGGAGTTTGGGGCACTTTCCACTTGATACTCTCACTTGGGAGCAGGGCCATTTAAATTCCAGTATCACCAGAAGTGAATTTTCATGACTAGTTAAAACAAAATAATCAAATAGGCTACTTTTTAAAAGATGAATGTCTGCCTCAGCAATAGGACAGACAATTGCACAGGAAAGCAAGTGACACTTCTTAACACAGTCACTACAATTTAGGCTACTTCTCATTTGTTCTGAGAATGTTCTCAGAAGAAAGTATCCTATGCTACTTTTTGAGCCAATAGTTTTAAATGTAGAATTAGTCTTGTCAAGGAGAGACACAATATACAAGAACAAAGCAACAAAGAAAACAATGAACTTCTGTTCCTTAATTGTTTTTCTTACAGAAAAATAACATTCTTGAAGGTTGGCAAGAACATTAATTCTACATTGCAGAATCCCTTTCATTGTATGTAAAATTGAAATCCATATTAAGGACCATACAGCAAAATACAAAAATATATGCCTCGTGAGTGGGGGAATAGCCGAAACTTGACTTGGCCAGTATGGCCCCTTGTCCACAATATTTGAAGAGGTTGTAAAAGATTCCACTATTGGCTTTAAGGAAAGACTGTTTAATATATTTTCTGTGTATTTAACACATATACTTTGCTATTTCCCACCCATATCAATTGGGGGCAGGGGGGTGTACAAGGGGACTAAATGGTAACGGAAAATAAAATACAATAAAGATTAAATCAAAAAAAATTAAATCCAAGAATGAAATTTGAGAACCTATTAAAATCAGAAATATGCTTTGTTATTTATGCTGTATTATATTTTTATTTCCATAGCTTATGAAAAGTTAATTCCTTAATAATAGGATTCCTTCCTTGTCCTCAACCCTTGAGGAAAAAACCCAGAACTCAATTACTGGTGCTAACAGTGCCAGAATTTTGGTTACAACATGTGAAAATTAACCTGTTAATAATTGGGATATGATTATATTCAGCTGGCATTTGACATTCACTTTGTGTTCCAGAAAACCTTAAGAATCGATTTTGAAGTCTGCAGGAAAACATTTATTTTTGGTGTAGTTACCCAATAGAGGAAGAGAAGATTTGTGCTTAAGCTATAAAGATTAGGAGACCCTGCTTCTGCAGCACTTTCAATTTCCCCAGCTTGTTGTTGCAGCTGGCAGCAGGCATTAACAATGTCATTCTCTTCTCTTGCTTTGGCCTAATGCTTAACGTGAGTGAACCACCACACCTTGATTCCAGTCCAACCAGTGAGTTTCTTGTAGCTATTTAAAAGTATTGGCATTGTTTGAAACAGTTATTCCCATCACTGTGTTTGGTATTTTATTGGATTAATTCCTTTCTTGCTCTATCACTCACATGAACTCACTTTGATACATCCTTTGGAATCAACTTTTCCCATATTGCTGAAAAACAAATACACATACATTGCAGAAGACATTTGAGTACTTCCTCTTCTCAACGCCTTCTTACATTAGGACTGCTTTCCCCTCCCCACCTGGAGGACTGTAGGCAGTGATCCCTAGATTCACAGTCGAGCCATCCTCTTCTCTACATACCAAATTCTACCCATTTCTGGAATCCATACCTGGAAATCCCAGGTACATTTGTCAGGCTTCCTGACCTCTTCCATTTTTAAACTCGAGGGCACTTGGTCTAATTCCCACACAACTAAGCAATTTATTTCCACATTGTATATCTTGTTAGATGGACATATGATAGGGAGGGAGGGGAGCAGGGAGCAACATACACAGATACATGAAGAGGTAATAGATATTTCTGTGTATATGTGTATGTATAATGAATTTTTTCATCTTCTTAACTGCATTGAGAAATAAGATTATAATATATTTGAAAACTATGTTTCAAAGAAACTAACACAGTGCTTACCCATCAGACTATAATCAGGCTAAATAAAATGCCATTTTATGTAATACATTCTTGGTACTCACAAGAGAAGATTCTAAGTTCTGATAATACTTCTTTGTTGAGAAGGAATAACTATCCATTGATTTGACGTATTTCATGGACGTATTCATGTAACATTTTTAAGTTTCTTCTCCCTGGCTAGTGTGGCTCCATAGACTGAGTGCTGGCCTGTGAACCAAAGGGTCGCCAGTTCGATTCCCAGTCAAGGCACAAGTCTGGGTTGCGGGCAAGGTCCCCAGTTGGGGGTGCACAAGAGGCAACCACACACTGATGTTTCTCTTCCTCTCTTTCTCCCTCCCTTCCCCTCTCTCTAAAAATAAATAAAATCTTAAAAAAAATAAAGTTCCTTCTAAGTACCAGGTAGGTCAAGTAAGACACTTGGAAATTAAGTCTACTTCCCCTTTCATATTTATATTCTGTCCTTGTCTTCTCTTTTTTACCAATAAGGAAAAAGGCAAGAAATAATGGGGAGACATTGAGCTGGATAGAATAATTTGGAAAGGACCAGCCTCGGCTGAACTGTAAGAGGTTGAAACCCTTATACTATTCACTTCTAAATGGAGTTAAGAGAATGTCACCTGGATTCAAAGTCCAGGCCTCATCACTTAATATTGCCAATGTTCATGGCTACATTGTTTGATTCTGCTTTGTCTTGGACCCTAATTAGGATCTGAGTAGGGATAATATTTTCCTTGTTGTAGGCTCTCATTAAATGTTTAGTGTCAGGTGTGAGGCAAAACAGCAGATGACTCTCTCATTCCACAGGTATGTATAGAGTACCAGTTCTGAACAGGATGCTGTGTTAGCAAGTCTGGTTGCAATGGTAACACATCCCTGCCATCAACTCCAGCAGACGAAGATAGAAAGATGAACAGAACCCATAAGCAAAATGTGACAAAAGTTATACAGTGGAGTAAGGGGTGATCTCTAAGCAGAGAAGGGGCATCTAACCTAGTCTGGAGGGGTCAGAGGAGGCCATGCCTACCCTGAAACATGAAGGAAAGGCAAAGGTAGAAGATGTTAGCCAGATGGAGACGTGGGCAGGGAAGGCGCAAGACACACACAAACATTCGCACAGAGATTTTCAAGCCTAGTGAATAGAAAAGCAAAGTTCCAGGGGCTGTTGTGGGAAGATATCCCATAGATTATCCAAATGTTTTAAGGTAATATACAAAAATGCAATCTGAGTCTGTTTAAAAATAAATTCCCTCCATTGTTCTCATTGTAATAAAAATCCATGTTTTCTGAATCTTCCTAATTTGATTATTTTACATAAAAAGCTTCATGAAGAACTGGGTGTTTTGTTCTCCTTGGGATATGTTTGCATTGTGATGGAGAAACTCATGAACTCAAATGAATCTTTTATTGATGAACACATGGTGGGGGGCGGTGAAGGGATAACAGGTAAAAGAAAACATTCTTATTCTCCTAAATTTCCTGCCATTTAACATTCCTCAGGAACCACCCAATGCCACTGCCATACTCATTACCATTTCTTCACCTTCAGAAGGGGTTAGAGGTTCAGTAAAAAAGACTTCTCCTGAAGAAGGTGCTTTAGTTGTGATTCTAAGTAAGTGTATGAATGGTGGAAGGCTTCCTGTGTTTACTATAGTTTGAACCATTTGCAATGTAGTTAAACCTAAAAAAAATAAGAAAAATGCATCCACCACAGGTGTCTATTTAGAATAATAGTATTTCCATACACGTGGATTTTTTTAAAACAGAATTCTTATGTTAACTAATGAGAACTTCATTTTTAATAGCTTCATGTAATGGCTGCCTTTAACTAGAGATTTTCTTTCCTCTTGTAAGGTCTTGAAATAGCTTCATTAAACCCTTGAGAGATTATATGCTCCTTGGCAAAATCATTCTTCACAGAATATCAGGTTACAGTTGTCATACCTTCAAATAAAATCTAAGATGACATTTTCATGAAGTAGAAATTAAAATAAATTCCATCCCTCTGTCTTTACAATCAGCCTGCACTTATTTCTATTCTAAGAAAGACAAAAAGTCAGGAATTAATAGAACTTTTAAAAAGTGATTAGTAGGAATCCTATCCAGACCTGTCCAAAGGCATCCCCAGGTAAGTAAAAATATTTTTCTTCAGCTCTTAAGATCTGATTCCTGTCTATACTTCAGTCCTCGTACAAATAGGAACAAACTTCACAGCACACACAGATTTCTTCATGCTGTGTCTTGAGTTTAATTCCACTGCATGGATCCTGGGGAGAAATCATCCATCGTGTACCTATGACACATAAGATACTTTCTACCTGCTCTGCACAAGCAGGTGCAATGAGACTTTCTCTGGGGACTCTAGGTAGGGAGACTATTTATAATATATGACATAATTTGAAAATATACTACAGAGCTGTGTATGAAGGACCAAGCAATATTTGCATTTAGTACTCAGGTAAAGGTATCTCTGCATGCTCAGGAGAACATTCATGGGAACAAGAGGACTTATTCTGAGCCTTGAATAGTGTATTTGGAATGGAGGAGAAGGTGCCAAGGCCCAGCAGAGGAACTGAGAAGGCAGTCTCAAGAACAATGCTGCTGTTCTCATAAAAGTTGTTATTATGACCTCACACTTTTTTCCTCCATATGAAATTATCTTTGGTCTTTCTGAGTTTCCTCAGGTGAATTCCCCTTGAGAGCTGATTTATCCTATGAGTAAACATATATATTTCATTTCTAATCTATAAATATTAAAAAAATATATATATTTCTCCTTGTAGAGCAAAATATGTATACTTACCTGATTTATACTTAAATTGTGAAAGCTAACTGCTCATTTTGTTGAGTTTTGTGTTGTGCTTTAGGTACTTGTCATTGTCTCCCATTAATAGATAAATATGTTTTTGGAGTCTATAAGAACATATAAAGTTCATAAGCCTTTTGTTTTTACAAGAAATCCAAGCTCTGGAAGTCCTAAAACATAAAATAAAACCTTGATTGATGAGTAAGGGTATTCTTTAGCTAATAAATAATTATCATTAGTCTTAAAAGATAAATAATTTATATTCAATGTATCAATAAATATAATATGTAAATTCAATATATTGAATAAGCTTTTATATAATTTAAAAGACTTTTAGATTATCACATCCCCTATTCCCGTTAGAGTAAGATAACATTTTCCAGTAATTCAGACATCTCCACTTTCCTAAATATAGAATACAGTATCTCTCTCTCCTCTGTGGTTATTCCTGTGAAGAGATTTGAAGTTTTCAAAATAAAAATTTCCCACATGTTTTATTTGTATCAGTTCTGCTTCTTTCTCAAAAGCACCAGGAAAGCCCAGGGAGATACAATGATTAATGATCTGTTCTAGAGTTTAACCTGCTCTATGAAATGTGCTGCATTCCAGAGCATAGAATCAACTCTCAAGTAGGTCAAAAGCTTCAACTGCCCGAGGGCTTACCATACACCAGAGGCAAGCAACTTTGAAATCAAATTAGCACCAGAACTCATGATTCAGTGGCTTCACATTGGACTAGAAGGTTGGAAATGACAGTATGTAATAAAACCTTAAAAATCGAATCGATTAAAACTTGGCAACTTTGAATTTGAATTAACCAGATGATGACCTTGTTCAAAATAATTCTGTTCATTCTCTAAAGTACTTTTTGTGTGAGGAGGGGAGAATGAAATAAGGAAGTACTTAGCCTATGAGAGCAGAAACCAACAAAATAGGTTCAAGGATTACTTTAGAAGAGTCACAGAATGAATGTACTCATTACAAATAATTTTATGGAACTTAATTTTTTATAACAAACAAGTAAATTAAATCTACAAGATATTCAACAGTAAGGTAATACTTGATGCTCTGTGACCTTAAGCAGGTCACAGTTGCTTGTTGACAATCTGTCGGCACATGTTTATCTCCAATACTATAATACTATGTAATACTATATAGTATTACTATGCTATATATACTACTATATAGTAATATATAGTAATACTATATATACTATACTATATAGTATTACTATAATACTATATATATTACTATATAGTATTACTATGTAGTATTATATAGTATTATATAGCATAGAGTTTATAATACTATATATAATGCTGTATTGTATAGTATTATATAGTATACCATATTATATAGTACTATATATATAGAAAACTGTAGAGTTTATAATACTATATAATACTACATAGTATTATAATATTGCAGATATATAATCTATATAATACTACAATCCACCTGAAAAATACCACTGAAACTCTCAAAGCTGTAAAGCACAACTAAGTGGGAAGATGTGGGGTATCAATGGGAGATGAAGATAGCTTCTTACAAGAGGAGCATAGATTCCTAGGTCTAGGGAGATACTGGGAGCCTCAAGGCATTCATTCCAGATGTGTGAGCCCTACCTGTCTCTAGTCTCACCTCTATGTGCCACCAGCTACCTAATCCACTTCAGCTTAAATATCATTTCCTCAAGCCTTCATTAATCATCTTCACCCCCCCACCAGACTAAATTAAATTCACCCAATTTTACATTTTCATAGTGCCGTGCTTTTATTATTTATTACAAATATCACAATTGTAATCAAATCTTTATTTGTGTAGTTGTTTGTGTTATGCCTGCCTTCTTCCTCTTATATGTAAGCTCAGAGACAGGGGTAGTATCTTTTTTTGGTTCCTGGTTGATTTTCTAGTGTCTGATACATTGTCGGTGCTCGATAAATATCAGATGGATGGATGGGTGGACGGGTATCTACTTTTCCTAGGAAGAGTAGGCCTGTATTTGAGGAGGCAAGGTGGAGTTGAAACATGCGAGTCAGAAGATAATCCGTGCCCACCTGTGTGCCAGTGAGTCAATGAGAACTGACACTGGGCTTTGCAACGGGGAAAGCTTGGCTATTTTATTATGAACAGCCCCACTCAGAATGGGAAACTTGTGCTCCAAAGCCTGGATTCCTCGATGGTTTACAGACAAGAGGTTTCATACAGCAAAAAGCTTGAGTAATCATGAGTAAGGGTTGGGGTTTGTGTTGATTGGTCAGTTCCTATGCAAGCTTCCACATTCTGATTTATTTATCTCCTGGTGGCATCGTGTCCAGGGCTATGTGACTATGCCCAGATAGTCAAGAACAGAAAGAGAGATTTGTAAGACATCCTGGGATTGTGAGTTATTGACGTTATCTTAAGAGCAAAATGAAAAGAACAGAGCTATCCATTTCATGCCTGACCAGCTGCATGCTTCTCTTATCTTAAGCAGAGTATACCTGCTGGAACTTGCTTTATAGGGAGGCCTCCAGGCCCCAGAACATAACTACATTCCAGTGCAGCTATGACTCTTAAGAAGGGCTAATTTAATACGTTTAACTGAAAGCTAAATTTTAATATACCTAGTCTGCTATGATTTTCTGTTGATTTCAAAGCCAGATTTCTACCAAGCCCCCTCCTAAATCTATTGTGGTATTTGGCTTTTAAGAGCTAAACAATATTTCATCTAGTTAAATAAAAAGACTGAAAATAAGGATACATTAGAACAAAATATTTTGCTGTAGAGTTTATAATATATTTGCTTCATATGTTCAGCAGTATTATTCCCTGTGAAGACAGAAATGACAGACTGTTTTTTCAGGGCCTGCCAACTGCCAAAAAAAAAAAATTAAAATTTCCTCCATTTAAATTTTTCCTTCTTAAAAGCTTACAGGGAAGACCTGTTGACTTTTTTGCTCAAGTCTGCTTGCCAAGGAAGATAGAACTAAAAACGCAAACAGAGCCAAAGGAATGCAAGTGTGGCTGGAGGGGCTGCCAGGTACCTTTGTACCCTACAGACCGTGCCTTTGCCTCTTGCTCACCCTGAGCCTTTACTCTTCAAAGGCATGTTAAGCCCTGAACACGTGTGGTGCCTGCAGGGCCTTAGTCTCCTGCTGTGTGAGTCCAGAGTAGGTGGTGAGAGCTCCCAGCCCCAAGAAATGTCAGCAGGAAAATCTGCAAAATGTCAGGAATGATCATGAGCCCTTAAACTTTCAAGATTCTGCCTTTAAAACTGTTACCAGGGCCCAGGCAAGAATTTTACACTTTTTTTCTCTCTTCTTTTCCTTTTCATTGCAGTTAGAAAATTTACCTTTAAAAATAGTTTTAATAGGTGCTGTCAATGACAAGTTTTATGTGGGTCTCCTAAACCTTAGATGTCCTATTTCCTGTCTCCCAGGCAAATGAAACATAAAGGATGCTGGCGGGGGCGGGGGATGGGGGGAGGCATGTCTTCTGCTCCTGACCAATGCTCATTTTTATTGCTGCAATAAAAGCTTGTATTGGAAACATGGGACTTAATCATATGCATAATCACTTTTAACATCCGAGGAGCTATGTTTCTTTGAGAGGTCACAACAGGATCTTATGTTTTGAAGCTTCACGTTTGCAAGTAGTCTCTGGGAAAATATTCTGTCCTCAAGTCAGAAGAAAGCAACGCATGGTGTTATCTGCCATTCACTGCAGATAGTACGAAATGTTAACCTCTATTTCATTTTATATCTCAAGATTACTTAAAGATGTTTTAAAATGCATTAATAAAATACACTAATAAATCTACAGTCTTAAAAACACAGAGCTAATGATAGATAGCTTAGCAAAATGGAAGTAATTTAAAATGAAGTGGTAAGAAAACCCTTCATTAGTTTAAGATTCATAACCTTCATTTTAAATATATATTACATTAAAGATAAAAAAAGCTGCTATAAAAATCATCTAGTTTCAGCATCTGTCTTCATAACAAGGTAAATGATAGTTTCAAGATAATGAGTTTTTCTGAATTACTGAATGTATTAACGTACTCTGAGGTGCTCTTATCTGAGAGCCATTCGGGCAAATTTTAATACTTAGGTATAGTGTCTGGTAATGTAATAAACATATCCTTGAAGATTACCACTAGAAGTTTGGTTTGTGTATAAAATCCCAGTGTAATTCCGACCAGAAAGTTTACATTATTCCAGCAGGTTACATTGAGAAAGCTAACGATTGATAGATTGAATTTCATTAATGGACACCAAACTCCTTTAATGAGATGCCAAGCTCCAGGGGCTTCATCCAAGTTCTAAGTGTTCCGGACAAGGCTTGCCAATTTGCTTGCTGAAGGCATGGGGTGCCCGTCCAAAAGAGTCTGCTCCAATTGCAGTTTTCTGGGTTAATGTATTCTAGGCTGAATTCTCTCACCCAGTGAATGCTGCCCTGGGAATTTCAGTGATCGCGCAACCTAACAAACGTTCACCAGACAAGCACCGGCGATGCCCAGCTGGCTCTTTGTCCCCTGTGGAAATTTTCTCAGTCAGAGCCTGGTAATTGTTTAGTGCAGCTGCTGCCGTTTCAGGGGTGCCAGCTCATCGGAGCCAACTGTATGCACACAGCCCATGACTCACGAGGCTGAGCAAGTGCACATCAGGGGTGGGTCAGGCCTTCAAGGACTCCATTTTAAGTGTGCCCTCTCCTTTGTCAACTAGTTGGGAAGAATACATAATGAAAGGCAGTTATTTAAAGGTTGTAAATATCCCATATAGTTGTAAAATTCAGCTATAGGGGTGCATCATAATCTCATCTGTGTCAAAAAACATTTCTGTGTATCTCACCAGTCCCCTACTTGGCTGTACTGTACTGTATGTGTTACAACAGCAACTATAGTGTAAACATGCTTTCTTCTATACACCCAGACATGGGATACAGAGCTGGCTTAGTCCAGAGTGAGGGGCCGTTTGGGTGGAGGCCAGGAATGCAAGTCCCATTATCTGGCCTTATGCCATATTCACTGGGAAGAAGGTTCACTATAGGATCTCCCAAAATATACTAAAATTACCAAAAATACACTTTGTGAGAAAAGGAAACAATAACAAATTATTGCAAGGCAATTTGAATTCATCAGGGCTTTCCTGTCAATTAGGAGTAGTAATATTCTCCTGGAAAAAGCCTCCTACATGGAATTATGTACACAAATGGCATCATTAAACAGTGTCACCCTGCCGCATGTACACCAAGTGTCTCCAGGGGCTTGTGGCATGTATAATGATTAGGGTGACAGTTCTTGACATATTAGTTTTCTGTTGCTGAGTAACAAATTACTCCAAATCGTTGTGACTGCAGACAACAAGCATTTATTATTTTACAGTTTCTGTGGGTCAGGAATCAAGGAGAAGCTTAGCTAGGTGGTTCCAGCTCAAGGTCTTTCTCAAGGCTTGCAGTCGTCTCAAGACTAGACTAGGGAGGGATTAGCTTCCAAGCTCACTCAAGAGGCTGGTGGCTGGCTTCAAAAGGTCCTCTTCTGAGATCATTCACATGGGCCTCTGCATGGGGCTGCCTCACACCATGGCAGCTGGCTTCCTCCAGAGCAGCAGTCCAAGAGAGAGACAGAGGGTACATGAGAGACTAAAACCACAGCCTTTTTATAACCTGATATTGAGGGTGACTTTCCATCGTATCTGCCATTCTCTATCCATTAGAAGCAAGTCAATAAACCCAGTCTACACTCAAGGGGAAGGGATTACATAGGAGCAGAAATCATCAGTGCCATCAGACAGGCTGCCTACCACATGGAGGGACTATCTTTATTCAAGCCTCAGCACAGTCTATGAAATTATAACAACCACCTCTGATTAGCCTCAGAGTCTGATTTTGTCTCCTCCAATCAAACAACCCTTACTGTGGCAAAGTGGTCTTTAAAAACTGAAAATCTGATTATTCTGTTTAACCACTGCCAATTGTCTTCAGGAGAATATCTCAACTTCTTAATATAACATAGGCCCTTTATATATAGAGCATAAAGGCAATATTAAATCATCGTTGAGGTCCTGGCTCTAAAGACAGGCTGCCTGGGTTCTAATCCTGGCTCCATAATTTATTCGTTTTATGCCTTTGGACAAGCTTATTAACTTCACAAAACTTTAATTTCTTCATTGGAACGTGAAACAATAATAATACCTACTTTATAGGATAATTATGGTAATTAAATAAGGTAATCCCTTGTGTACTCTTGGCACACTGTCTAACGCATGGTGAGACCTCCATAAGGGGAGGTTGTTATTTTAAACTTCCCCAGTTTATCTGGAGCCATTCCCCAGCACACAGTGCAACCATACCAACCTACAGTGCAATTTTGACCTCTTACAAGACTGTTTCCTTTGAATGAACAGTCTTTCTCCATTCTCCTTTATTTTAAGAACTAACATTTATGCTTAAATATTCAATTCAGAAAGTTCAGTTTTCCTCCAGAAAAATCTCTCACACACACACACACACACACACACACGCACGCAATTCTGGGTCAGCTGGCCCTTCTTATACTCCCTCAGTTCACATGCTCAACTCTATTATACTTATCACACTGCGTCATTGCTCAGGGCTCTATGGCCCTATTAAAATGTGAGCTCCTCAAGAGAAAGAATGCCTGGCACAGAGTAGGTCCCTAATACATGTGGGTGAATGATTTAATGAATGAAGTATTGGGGATATTTCTGATGCAGCCTCTTTCCTTCTCCATTTCTTGATACTACTTCTCACCCCCACTGAATGTCCCCTCACCCCCAGGTCCTGGTGCCACAAGATTATTTCAAGTATGTCTTCGACAAAACTGCCACCCAAACAAAAGTTGTTTACATCAAAGAACATGCTTTTCCTCACTTGCAGTTCTTAAGATACCATTTCGATAAAAGTCAATATTTCTTTCACTGACTTCCGTTATTGGGGATTTCGGAGTCCACAACTTCATAACTGTAGGCTCACAAGCCAAACTTCTCAGCCAGGCATTCAAGAGTCTGTACAACCTGCTCCCCACAGGCCTCTTCACCCACCCTGTCTCCACACATCCTTCTTCCTTTGTCAGCTTGTAAAAACATACATACACAAACATATGCATACTGACCACATACACAAGCATACCTGCACACACAAATACACATGTCCACAGACACACAAATATATACACACCAGACTAACTGCTTTGGGTTCCCTGTAGGTGCTTGTTAAAATGCAGATGCCTGTGGCTCCTCCTGACACAGAGGGCTGAGAGCAGAAATCAGCCTTTTGACAAGCTTCCTAAGTCGTTCATTTACATAAAAACGCTGAAGACCTTCTCCCACTGACGATCTTGATTGAGCCTGTCTGCACACTCTACTAATGTTGTGGATTTTTCCTGAAAAGCATCTCATTTCCAACTGAAAAAAAAAATCCAGTTAACCATTAACATTTACTCAAACAGCACCTTTGTTAGGCATCCTTAGATGCCACATAGTACTTGGTGGATCCTCCTTGCCTGGCCCTTGGTATGCAATGTGTAAATTATTAGTTTGCATATTCATTCTCCAGGTCAGTTCAAGTGCAACTGAGTATAGAGACCACCGCAGGCAGCACTATTGTTACTGTATCAAATATAGTCATTGTTCAATCTATCTTGCCTGCAATTTTAGCAATTACATTAAAGTATACTTTTGCTCTCATATGTTACCTCATATGAGTCCATTAGACTTGATTTTTCAATATAAAATAAAATAGCATAACAGTATTTAGCCATCACATTCCACCTTAACTTTTCAAGTACATTATAGTAAAGAAGTCTCTCCTGTCCAAGATATGTAATAAGACAGGTAAATTAAATTCTTCTGCCAAGATATTTTGTTGATAGTCTTGCATAATTTGGAATAGCTACCTGCAAACTAGATAGTATACAAATTTCAGTTGTGTTGGTTTAATAGCTTTATATTCCTTACTATAAAGGCATAAGGTTAAGTTGTCTTGGTATTTTTATTAATATTTTGAGCTCCCAATTATTTTAATGGTTCGAAATTGCCACTGAATTTTCTTCTCTAATTTAAAGTTGGAGTGTATCAGGTAGCCAGTAAGCAGACTCCTCCAGTTAACATAAACAGTTGCCAAGATTTATAACCAAACACGCTGAAGTAGAGCCACTGACGAGCCCCAGTGCCAGGGGGTTACACCAAGAGGGGGAGGACAGAGGAGGTGAGCATCAAAACACCTAAGCAACAGGCAGAATAGGCTCCTGGCACACATATAAATGTACAGGTTCACCAGCCGATCGACCGTGGTGGATTACATTTAGATTTCAGTTGACATAATAAGTTCACAACCTTTGGTGAAACAATTACTTCCAGCTTCTCTGTGACATAACTTCTGCTGACGAAGCTCTCCCCTAAAGACAGGGAATTTACATAGTTTTCCAGCCCTCAGTCAGTGTGGGCTGCTTTAGGCTGTATGTTTATTTTTTGTTTTAATATCTTGTGAATTCCCAAAACGAAGCCTTTCACTGTCATAGGAAAGATCGAAAGCCCATCCTAAAGTCAAACAGAATTATTTGGAAATGTCATGCTGCTCATGATAATCCACCTCTTTCCTTCAAGGGCAGACATTGATAAAATAATGCATGTCATCATCTGTGCGTGATTATTTCTCACCTTAAAATCATTCTCTATTATTCTGATGGACCTTTAATACATTAGAATCACCTCTCCTCACAACAACTTATTTATAATGTTAGTGCCTAGTTATTTTGTTTCAAAATTTACTGTTCATTAAATGATTTTGAGTATTTTACATGAATGAGAATCACTTAAAGCCTCCAATTAAAGGAGGAACCCAAACTAGTTACCAGTAAAGTGACACTACTCAATGTGGCAGCCTGGACTGCCACTTGCTTTACTAGAGAATCAATCAGTTCTGATCTACAACATGGGATAGTGAACTACGGAAACGTGTTTTCGGGATCTTCCGAGTTTCGTTCATTACACAACATTGGCAGGCAGGAGTTCCCTAGCACATTTTACATGCAGTGTCTCTCTCTTGCTATTTATAGACTCTAGCCAACCTTTAACATTTATATATGTGTGTTTTTGTGTGTGTGCACACATGTTTTATTTATACACTTTTGCATCACAGTTATAAGCTTAGCCTCTAACCATTGAACTTAAGGATGAAGATGCACAAGATTAAACAAAGAGAGAGAAGACAGCACGCTAATGAGATGTTAAGTTTGAGTTTCATGCAAGGCTGTGTTAATTCTGATTACCTACAGAGGTATAGTTCAGAGAAAACCTGAACTATGTAACTACCTGAACTATAAAAAGAAACTCTTAAAGATAGATTTGAAAAATAGGTAAATGGTGGACAGTCCATCATCTTGAAAAATAGGTGCCTCCTCTAGATGCATAGCTACTTAAAAATGCATATAGAAATGGGTACAAATGGGATAAAGAGATCCTTGACTGCATGGGCTGATGCACATTTAACTGATACGTAGGGAAATTTTGATAAATGTATAATATCCATACACACAGTTTACTATGGTCAGGTCCTACCTATACTCTTAACAAGAATATAATACGTGTTATCACCCAGCAGGACTCACAGAACTGTTCCTGCACAGAATAATATCCCTGTGACCAAAATGATTGATCTGAGGCAGCTTTCACCCTCTTCCAGTTGGATTAAATAAAAAACAAACATGGACAGAAATGTCAATACTCAGTGGTCTGCCACTGTCAAATCCTGCACTACCATGGCAACTGCCTATCAAATACGTAGATAAGATACATCCTTATGCTTTAAAAATTAAATTTATATATTGGAAACTTTCTCTCAATAGAGCTTGGTTTTAGTATCACCAACACAGTAACCACCTTTGACTAGTAGATTAATTTACAGTCTAAAAAGTACAGTAACAATCAGAAACCTTAAGTATATTAGGGATAAAAGGGATCTTAGAGTAGCTGAACTCAACCCATGCATTTTAGAACTGAGATAGTCAGTTCTAAAGTTTGTCAATATTTAGTGGAATATTGATATGACAATATTTCCAAACCCCGGTGTACAGAGCAGCACTTGGTGACACAGTTTGAACTGTCTTCCACAAAGTGAGAAAGATGAAACAGTATAATAAGATTTCATAAAGTTGGACTTTTATAAAATAACTGTTTTTTACTTTAAGAGTTTGTCCTTTCTGACTTTTTATATTAACATCCTTTTTTGAAAGCTGCTTTTCCTAACATTCCTAATTGATTAAATAAAAACATGGACAATGCCGTGAAATACCCCTATTTCTTTTTAGTTTACCCAACTATGAAATCCAAGAGTTGGGGGACCACTGATTCAGATGCCAGTATCAGACAGATTTCTTATATTCTGTATATGAAAGGCTTACAATGTATCAATAAGGCAAAAAGAGTAAGAAGGGTTATTTATGAAATGCATTATGTTAAAGGACAGGGCTCCTGTTTATCACATAAAATTGGATAAAAGATAAAAGGTCTGAAAGGAAATAATACATGTCTTTTGCTATTTATATTTGTCTCTGACCAGAAAGTAAATATAACAGTTTTTAGCTGTATTTGAAAAAACTGGCATATTTTATCTATCAATAAGATGTAAAAGCTGCAAAAAAAGAAAGAAAGAAAGAAAGAGAACTGAAGTGTGGACATAATCGTATCACACATTTCTTTGGCTGGGGGCGACCATCGGGAGGCATCATCGGGCTTGATTTTCGTTTGTTCTGTATCACTTGCACAATGCTTTTCTGTTTCAGGTAAGTGTTGTCAGATTCCTGCTTCCCACCAGAGAACATGAATAAAAGTCCAAAAAATTAGGAGTTTTTTTTTCAAAAAACTGTCAAAGTAAAAAATTTCTAATGAGATAAAAAATATAATAGCCAAAATGGAATTCAGGATAATTTAGAATCGAGGACAATTACCTCCTAGAAAGTTATCCTTGTACAGGAATGAACAAAAATGGAAGCTAATGAATCTCTGGCACAAAATTATGCTTCTACATCAAGTCTTCTAAATAAGTGAGAATGCCATATTTATTTATTTTCATTGATTTGGGATGTTTCTTATGTCCATTGCTTTAAAGTTTCTAAAAGGATCAAAGGCAATTTTCTTGAATGAACTACTTGAGATTCTTCTACATGACTGAAAAGAGAGGCTGTGATGGAAGGTGCATTGTCAAAGAAAGTTATTTCCGTGACACTTCTTGCCATTGTTCAGGTGTCGCCCTTTCTGACTCAGATGGAATCAGTGTCAAATTTAATGGCTAGATTCACTATGGCTTATAGTAGAACATTTGGTTTGTTTCCTCCTTTGAAAAAAAAACCCGGATAATATATCGTAATTAAAATCAATGTGTGCAGGTTTATTCAGTAATTCTTTGAATGTGGAGTGCTCTTTTTATTTTTTTTCTTGTTGCTGCTGTTTGTTTTGATTTTTGATATTATTTGAACATGGGAGAGGCATTTAGATTTTTAGTAATCAGGTTGCCGGTGCCATACTTAAAGGTTATTTCTGAGTTTTACTTAGCAAGGCATTTTTCAAAGGACCTTCTGAATTTAAAAAAAAAAAGAAGAAAGAAACAAACAAACAGAATATAATTTGTCACATAATCAACCTCCTTATTCTTATGTATTTTGACCACTTGGGTGACAGGTTAGTTATCCAGTGGAAACTATGTATTGAGTACTTACTGTGTGGGCAGCAGTGAACATAGGGTAGTGTTAGGTTCAAAAACAGAGCAAACATGGTTAAGGTCATCAGGCAGTTCAGAATCTAGTAAACAGTCCTATAACCTAATTTATCATTTCTCCTTGCAGAAGTTTAACATCTATTACACCTTTTCATTTCGGGAGGAAAGGAAGAAAGAATGGAGGAAGGAAGGGAGGGAAGGAGGAAAATAAGGAAAAATAGATGATTTAACACCTAAGTCTATAGAAGACATCTTGTTTTACTTCTTATAGTGGTATAAGAAGTTGACCTGTAGAATTCTGGTATTTCTCTATTCATTGCTCTTCTGGATCCCTAATGAAACTTGTCAGATAGCCAAAAAGAACAAGTCCCAGGGACAAATGATGGCCTTCCAAGGACTTTTTACTAAATTACTTAAATGGATTCCTGCAATTAGGATCAGACTTTATAGACTATTAACTGATCCTTAATCATAAGACTTGGCCAAACCAAGTAAGACTCATCAACTTCAAATTTGGTAGGAATGTCACACACTTGCTAATGCTACTTAAGTGACCAAATGTACTCAATCCTCAACAGGAAGACATTTCTCTCTGGAAATTTAACAGAAAGGAGAAACTGTCCTTGAAGCCACGTTATTTAAAAGTGAAGTACAGGCCTGAGTATTAGCGGACCATTCACCACATAAATATCGGAAAGAAAAATTCTATCAATAACGGAGAAACAGTTCGCCTGTGCTTTAGTCAGTCAAGGTGCCATCCTTGACTTTGCTGTAACTTTGAGCATCTTCCCAGTTAGTGCCACCCCCATTACTGCATGCTTCGTGTTCTCTCTAAACATCTCTTATTCGTACTGTTTTGCCTCCCCTCCACCTCTCTCTCTAATTATAAATGTGTTTTTGGTCCTAAGGGATTCAGAGAACCATGGAAGTTTAGGCCCTAAGTCAACATTTTACCTACTTGTGGGTCTTAAGTGACTGAGAATCATAAGGGACATTAACACATATTCCCTGAGAAATAAACACACCACACATCTTAAATTCCCTTAGATAATTTCAAGGACTTAATAAAAGCCCACCCATATATCCCAGGATAATGCACTGTGGTACATAAGTCTGTGTTTGCTCACACACACACGCATTCACATTTCCCCTCACGCTGGAATTTTCATGGAGAGTGTTCCCAATTTCTGGCCTTAAAATACAACAATCCTTGACCTGCAGACAATGTACACATTGTAAAATCACACATTGTAGTTGAGCAAACAATTAGTGTTAGATAAGAAAAATAACAATTTCAGAATCTCCCATCACATCGACTGATTTTATTATATATATATATATATACAGGGTCTGGCAGAAGTAGCGCCTGCCTGAGTGTGGTTGGTAGGATATGTGAATGTCTCGCATGGACAGCAATTTCAACATTTCACCTGAAATGTCACACAGTGTGCTTGAGTATGATATTAGTATGTAACAGAATTACATGCTTATGATTTTGTAATAAAAAGTTTTGTAATAAAAAAGGCATTATTTATGCCAGGCCATTTTTGTACATGTATAATTTCTACAGGGTTCTTGGAAAGTATCTTATTTTTTAATGAACAGGGACTCCATAAATGCTTACTGAATTCATTTTAAAGAAATGCTATTTCATTACTTGTAGACACATAGAGAAATTCATGCATTCTCAGGAGATTCTCAGAAGTAATTTCCTCCAACCACCCATCAGATGTGCAGTTATATTTTATGACACCCATTCCAACCAGATTAACTAAATTCCCCTAGTTTTGGGACACATGCTTTTATGAGGAAATATCTTAATGTTTGCTTCGAGTGGTTCTTTTCAAAGTGCTTGAGAGTTTTTAAGAAATGAATGATTCCCTAACTCACCACTTTACCAATGATCCACAAGCCAACATATCATAACTGAGATGTTCATAATCAGAGGAAAACTTTTTTGTCACCAGCAAAACCAAGAGCCTTACCTGTCTGTCTTCTGCTCTCTCTTCTTTGCATAATTGACTAATTCAAGGGTCGTGTCAGGGAATTTGATTCAGTCAGTAATTATGATTGATATTCATTATTATTTGTAATTTAATTTTGAGTTGTTCAAGTTAAATGTGCCTAAAATTATAATAATAATATTCACTTACTGGGTGTTTAAGGTGAGACAGCAATTATCTGTAAAATATCATATATGTCTTATCTTACACAGTACACTGGGGCCTATTAGGTCGATAGCTAAGGAATATGATGTTCAGGGAGATCTTTTCCATGGTCATGGCGGAGCTGGGATATGGAACAGGGCCATCTCAGTCCAAAGTCAGCAATATTTGACAGATTATGCATTTCTAATTAGTAGAAGTTGACTTTATTTGTATTTTTGATGCTCAGTATGGCCATCTAACATGTCTATTTTGCTTGTCCTATGTCCTACACATGTGTCCATCCTAATAAGTAGTATTTAGGCTTTTGGCAAGAAGTGATTCTACATCATTCTCTTTACTCACTAGTTTGCCTTAGGTGATTAGAATTTTATTAAAATCATTTTGATAGCCATGAAAATGTTCACACAGACCCTTGTAAAATAAGTTCTTCTTCTGAAAAGAGTATGCATAGTAAGAAAACATAGGCTTTATCCCCATACTGAAGTCAATTGAATACCGGCGTGCTGCTATAGACAAGAACAGGGGCCCTGGAGAACCAGAGAGCCTTGGGAAACCTAACTTCAGTTTTTGTATCTGGAATAAACAATAGCATTGTCTCAGTTTCCTGGGCTGACATACCAATGACCACAAACTGAGTGGCTTGACCCAGCAGAAGTTTATTCTGTTGTTATTCTGGAGGCTAAAAGTCTGACATCAAGCAATTAGCAGCTGCATGTTCTCTGAAGGCTCTAGAGGAAAATGTGTTTCCCCCCTTTCTCTTAGCATCTGTGTTGCTGGCAGTCTTGGTGCTCCTTGGCTCATAGACACATCACTCCAGTCCCTGCCTCCATTGTCGCATGGTGTGCTTTCTGTGTGCCTGTCTCTGTGTCTCTTCACATCTCTGCATAGGGCTCGCCACAATCCAGTGTTGCCTCACTTCAGCTTGATTACCTCTGCAAAGATCTTATTTCCAAATAAGTTGATGTTCACAGGAACTAGGGCTTAGAACTACAGCTTATCTTTTGGGGAAGATATACTTCAACCCACAGCGAGTACTTACATCATCACAGGACATTTAAATGGGATAATGCCCATCAAGCCTTCAGTAAATAGTAGGCATTCAATAAAGTTTGAGACTTTTATGGCTCATCATAGTACAGTTGTCTGTGAGACCTCAGATAAATTACTTACCCTCTCTGAGTCAGTTTCCTCATCAATAAAAATATAGATAATAATGCTTACCTGAAAGAGCTGTTGAAAGAATTAAATGTCAGAATTTAATACTGGACCTAGTTAACATAAAAGAAACTTGGTATTAACATCCTCTGTCTCCAAGATAAAGCATTGATGAGCTGATCGGGCACTCTCTCAGAAGTCACAGTGTCATCCCACCCACAATATTTCAAGGAATAAAAGAGCAGGGGCCAAAGCGGCCTGACAAACAACATGGAGGAAGGAGGCTCAGCTCCTTTCCCAGGTCCGAGTGGTGGCAGCACTGGCATAAGGAAAGCATTGGAGAGAACACATCATCCCCCAAAGGAGCGTCCCTCCTGTTCCCCTTTGGTTTGATGGTAGTGATTCTGGGGACACCTGAGCAAAAAGCCTGACTAAGTGAACATGAACATATTTGTTCTTTTGTGTTTCTTTACCCTTATCCATCCCACCTTTGAAAAAGTCACTAAACTGATAGGTGAGCTGGGTCCTGTGATTTTGCTAAATGAAGATGTGGGTCTGTGGGTCTTTTACATATTGATACATTGTCACTGTTAACACCGGTTATGTGATTTCATTAAACTAAACCTCAAGGGAGAGAAAGGAAAGAGATCAGATAAGCTGTGTACTTATGTTCCTCTCCTGCCTTTTTAAGGTCTTTGTCTTATCAAAGGTCCAACTATGAGGATAATGCTAACTGCTGGAACTAATAAACTTCCATATTGCCATGGCTTATCCTAATAGTATATTTCATGCTCAAGCAATAGCAGAAGCTGGTATTACTGTGAAATGATTTTTCTCCACTTGGTACTTTAGTGGCCCAGGTGTCCAACATCTGGAGGCTCCAACATCCCACAAGATTTAAAGACTTGAAGACTTGGAAGCATATGACTTTATGCAGTAAAGGAGAAAGAGAGAGCAGGGAAAGACACCTGCTTCTTGAAGGCTTCAGCCAAGAAGTGCTACTCTTCAGACACATGGCCACATTGAGATGCAAATGGGACTAGAAAATGTAGCTTTTTGGTTAGGCAGACACGTCCTAGCAACAGCTCTATTCCATGGAAGGGAGGGTGACAAATTTTGGTGCCCAGCAGCTATCTCTATCATAATCCTTTCTCTGATGAATTTTCTTTCCTGCTGTCTCCATTGTCTCTTTCCCTTTAAGCTGCCAACATGCTTACTCACCGACTATTTTGAGTGCTTACTATATATATTTCAGGTACTATGCTACATCCCAGGTATACTGTCTTGCTTTCCACAATTTCGTTATTGCCAGTTTAGTAATTCCTTCTGTCTTTACACTCTTTTGGCAAATGAATCCACTTTGCAGAACTTCATCCACTGCCTCTGCAGGATGAACTCAAGCTCCAACATCCTGGAAAGACCTATCCCAGGCTTTCTGTCTGCTGGACACTGCCCTCTAGTGGCTCCTGGCACATCTATCTACCTTAAGTTGTCCTAGCCAGACCTTGTATTTCCCTTTCCCCGTCTCTGAGCCTGCTCCTCAGTCACCTTTGTTTTGAAAAACCGTATGAAAGCCTTACTTATGAACTAGTGTACTTTGCTCCTGTTCTTAAATTCCATTTTTTTCCTTACATCAGATCAATTTTAAAGCAAAGATTTAAAAGTGGAGAAAAACTGCATGTGTACAGTTTCCATGAGAAAGGAGAGGAGAAAAGATGCAGGGAAGCAAACCTTAGGCCAGAGAGCGCCACCAGCCCGGCCAGCATGGGGTCGGACTGCAACCAAGGCCACGCTCCAGCTGGCCAGGGGTGTGCGCGTGAGTTTAATTCCTTCATATGTACGCATTTGAGTAATTTATGAATACCACAAATGTTTAAAATGTTATCTAACCTATTTCTCTTATACTGAGTCGCACATATGTTAAGAAGCTAATATTTTAATATTAGCTTATAGAGCACATACAATACACTAAACCTGACATTTAGCCAAAGCAGGTTCACTCTGATATTGATAAAATCATACAATCATCCGGCTCATTCAACACCCAGCACACACACGCGTGCTCACACTGACACGTGACTAAATGTCTATACTTGAAGACTTAGACAATTATTTCAAAACAGAATGCCGCAGTGATTCTACAACCTAATTTTAGCATTTTATTTATTTAAACACTTCCTATGCGGCACGTTTGATTTCTGGTGTGAATCTTTTTCATCTTTTAATTTAAACACCTGGGTAATCATCAGTGGGGCTGTCTGTTTCAATAAATACTCAGGTTTTGCTGTATTTCTCAAATCATCTGCAGAAAAGCCAGGGGAATTTAAATCTTTCCAGGTGCTACATGATCTATTTGATTCATTATTATACTGACTGCTCTCCCCAATAGTTAAAAACACAGCTGGCCTATTCGTTAACTGCAAGTGCCGAGTGAAGGATGCGTAAGAGATGAGTAGTGGCTACCAAGACCTCACTGTGGCTTTAACAGCTGCCAAAAGGACTGTATAATCCCTTGGAAGACTTAATCATTTCCTACTGCACTTTTCAGAAGAGAAGAGTAGTTATTAATCCCAGTGTTCGCACAAAATTTTCACAGCAGATCTTCATTGAATAAATAGGGTTTCGTATAGAGATTTTCGTTTTATATAACACTGAGCATTCAGTTAGAGGTTAAACAAATAGAAATGTGCTGGCAACAAGAAACACTGTATTTGGTAAAGAAAACAATATTTTAGACTGTATTAAACTATACATTTAATTGGTGGTTTCAGGAAAGAGAGAATAGAAATGTCTTTTCTGGGGACCATGGAGTCCCCCCTTTTTTTCCCCTCTAATTTTATTGTTGTACGGTTCTCTGCCAGATAAGCCAGGCGGTGAAAGACAAATACTATATGATCTCACCTTTAACAGGAACGTAATCAACAAAACAAACAAACTAGCAAAATATAACCAAAGACACTGAAATGGAGTCCCCCTTTTTATACTCTGAAGTTTTAACCCCCTCTTTCTCTCGTAAAAGAAAAACCTCGTCCTAGTTTAATTAATCACGGTTTATCTGTGAAAAGTACGTTGTTTCTCAGCTGTGTGGGAGAAGTTGGCTCTCTGAAGGAAAGTTAGACTGTGCGGCAGCCTGTGTTTAATCATGGACCCCTCAGAAACCTATTCGCATTTTTAAGACAAATACTTACCTATCATTTTATTTCTAACAGTGTCTCCAAAATCTTTTATGAGTAATTTTAACTTACTTGGAAAGGATGGCTGATGCATTTATCCTATTTCCAAGGAAGTATGAGGTGACACTATAAAATATACATGCATGTAGCCATTACAATGGAAATAGAACTATTAAAACACTGTAAAGAGAAATATAAATAATTGTACTAAAATTCTAAACTCATATAGTTTTCTGCAAGAAAGCAAAAAGAAACTACAATTAATGAAATAACTCTTTCATTGTCATTTTTAAAACAAAAGAGAGATGAAAGCTTTGATTCCTCAAGAGAAATAATTTTTAGAAATGAATTCTAAAAGTAATATATCATGCAGATATTTACAACAATGACATTACAACATAAACATTGCATTAGTGGTAGTTTTATGAGGAAAAATGCAAAAACATACTTCCTATATCAAACTAGAATGAAAGCCTCAAGTGTGAATATGAAATGCTAACAGAGAAAAAGTCTTTCATTAAGAGGCCTAACCTGATGAGTCTCCGAAAAGTGGCTGTGTTTTAATCTAACTTGATGAACAATGTAGCCAAGTATTCTCAGAGCAACTGCAGAATTAGCCTGTCCAATTGCCTTCTTGTAATGTGATGTGTCCCGATGTGATGGAAATTTAAAGGCAAACAGTGTCAGGATAGGGTAAGTTGGGATTGTGTGTTGTCTGTGTGGCTCAATGAAGGTCAACACACATGAACTAGACGTGTAGGGAGCAAAGTAAACATTCTGCTATATAAACAAGAATCCAAACTTGCCTAATAAAGACCCAACTCAGTTTTGATCGATGGGAGCTTCTGTGATGTTTGCAGACCTAGTTCTTTGTTTTTCATCAAGAAATTACTTCCTCCAATATCTTAGACCTTTCTGGCTGACATTCTAGAATTTTTAACTTCTTATTGTGAAAACTTTTAACAAATTATGAAAATAGAGAGGGCAATATGTACCCATCACCCAGTTTCAATAAAATCAACATACAGTTAATATTGCTGCATACAAATAGATGCTCACCTTTAACTTCCCCCACCTTGGATGACATTGAAGAGAACCTAAACACTATATAATTTCACCCATAAATATTTAACTATGAACCCCCCAAAGGAAAGAACTATTTAAAAAAAAACAAACCTAACCATAATACTATCATCATACCTAAGAACAGTGATTGTCAACAATTCCTGTGGTAGCTGATATCTAAGGTGGCCACAGTTGGTTTCTTCCCTTTTCCATGTACACCACTCCCTGTCGAGAGATAAAAGCTATTCTTCCACTTCGCTGAATCTGGGCTGGCCTGTGACTGCTTTGGCCAATAAAACATGGCAAAAATGATGCTGTGTTAGTTCCAGAACTTGACTTTTAGAGGACTGGATGTTTCACTTCTCTCTTGGGAGTACCACATGCCTACACAAGACATTACTAACCTACTAAAGAGACCACATGGAGAAGTTCTCCTTATACCCCTAGAGGCATTTATTTCTCAAATGTATTCCTCCTCTCCCTCTCCGCCAGGTGATCTCTAGCACCGGCTTTCCTTACCTCTCTTGCCTTTTTCTTTCTCAGTACCAAAGTCCTAACTGATCTCTAAGCCTCTGGCCCACCCCTGTTTGCTTTCTCCTCCATTCCATTGCCAGATACATTTATCTAAAACTATATTTCACCCCTTGCCTTCTCTGTCTAGTAATCTTTAACAGTTCTCAAACTGATATGCATGGAAAAGAACGTTCTCGAAGAGCCACGAGTTCTCCTGGAAAATCTTAAAAATCCCTATACCTTGGAGAAAAGTTAAAACAATATAACGATCTTCCGAGTCAATGAGATAACCACTTAGTATCAAAGGACTGCCCCCTGACTGACGTCAGTGCCTGGCACTGTTTGGGGGTTTACAATGAGATCTCATGATGCTGATGCATGCGGTATAAATAAAAGTTTTTGAGGTCATTTGGCTGGTAAAATTCATGAAAAAATTGAATGATTATGCAAAAATGGCATAGCCATACAGAAATCAAAAGAATTTGTGCCATAACTTTTAGTACTATACCAATTACTACAAATGCATTTCCAAAACATGCTCCATTGTTGCATATGCCAAATTCAATGGTTTGGTATGAATAGATATATTAGAATATAACAAATGAACTAACTTCCTCAATGTAGTTCCAGAAATAATTTGATTAGGTAATTACGTAATGTGGAATTCAATAACACGCCAAAGCAAAATTGAACTTCACATAAACAAAAACTTCAGTATCAAGTAATACTGTATAAATTGGCCTTAAATACCTAGTAGGAATAAAATTTGAATTAAGAATTAGATTATATTGTCCTAAAATAGTAATATAATTTTTGAAGTTTGTACTACTATTATATTTTGATAACATACCTTTACAAAAAGACATTGAGGGTTAGAATAGAGGAAAATGTTTTACCTATTAGATCAAACCACATATAACAAAGTTCAATCAGATATGTCAAATATTACATTACTGATGACAGTTTTGCAAATATTTTTATAATTTATTTGTTTCTATATAGGTTTCTAGGGATGCCATAACTAAATATCACAATTCTGAGGTCTGGGAGTCCAAAATCAAGGTTCCTTCTAGAGGCTCTGAGGGAGAATCTTTTCCATGCTTCCCTTCTGGGTTCTGGAGGCTGCCACCAGTCCTTGGTGGTCCTCGGCTTACAGATACATCTACCTCCATCGTCACATGGCACTCCCCCTGTATGTCTTTGTGTGTCTGTGCCCCAATTGTGCTCTGTGTGGGGGGTCACCAATTCTTTCACCAAGACCCACGGCCATCCCCTGTGACTTCGTTTTTCTTGATTGCAACTAGGAAGACCCTATTTCCAGCTAAGGTCACATTCACAGGTGCTGGAGATTAGGGCTTCAACATACGTTTTGTGGGGACAGAATTCAATCCACAGCAGTTGTATTAGGAGGTAGAAGCATAAGAAGTTTTAACCTAGTTTTATTTTTGTGCATGCTTACCTAATACTACCAATTAAAATATATAACCCATCACTGTGGTTCTGCAACAAGTATCTTAGCCTTAAAAGGAGTTTGTACTTGATTCAAGCGTGAGAAACCCCCACCTAAAGGAGAAAATCCGAGACACCTATCATGTCACATAAGGTCTTCCACAGCCTGTCACTGTCCCTGTTCACTGCCCTCCTCCACCACGATTTTCCTTGCGTTTTATCCATTGGCATCATGAAGTAGCGTAGAATTCCTCAAAACACAACACATTATTTCATGACTACCTATCATTGTTCATCCTGTTACCTCTGCAGGTAATATTCTTTCCTTTCCAGTGTTTGCATGTGTGCATTGGAAAGAGTTCCAGCCACAGTTTTTACTTCTCAGGGGAAGCTCCAAGGGGCTCTCTGTAGTCTAACTTCTACTTCTGCTAAAACAGGTAGTAGATTGCCCCATGTGGGAGGTCGGTATCAGAAGCAGGTCACCTAAACAGAAAGCAAGCTCAGACAAATATTCCTGTCTTTAAACGTGGGGGGGGGGGGGTTGTTCTTTTTGAATAACTACATACACTTTTTATGAGAAATTTGTGAATTTAACAATTTGGGATGATCTCAGCAACTTAAAACTCTTAGTCATGTCTTGCCAGAGTACACTGTGTGCAGAGAGGAATCTAATGACATAAGGAACTGGAACGATAGAATGGGTCCACGTCTTAGATGATTTTGAAAGCCAAAATAAAGTTCTGGATTTTACTTTCTAAGTGCTGAGTAGTCCCTGATTTTTGAGAAAAGTACATTACCTAATGACACCAAAAGAGATGATCAGTTCTTTCCAAACAAGAATATCATACACACACTACTTTTCTATACTAAGCAAAACAAGATCGGAGTTCTATAAGTCTGCACCCATCCACTGATAGATTATTTTAATGTTACGTATTCCTAGTTGGATTTTGGAAGTCAGATATCACTAGGACTATAGCTGTAGATATAGATCTTAGATTCTGAGGATTGTTAGTGTTTCATAAATAGTGAAATCAGTTGATTTTCCAGATTTTTTGTTTAGTTATGAATAATTCCTATAACTTCTCATAATAGCTTAAAGGAAAGCCCTGCTTTCTCCATATAGTAGGAATTACAAATTTACTCTGAGTGAAAAATAAATGGTTAGGTTCTGTATCATTTTTTTCAAAGCTAATTAAATCACTTTAGGTATCATCTAAAAAGAGCTTTAGCTATTTTAACTGAACTCTTTTGGTTATATTTAAAAGTCACGCTATACTTCAAATTCTCAAGTTTTATTTTTAAATAGGAATGATAACTTGCTATATGCGGGGTAAAAATGTATGAAGTATAACAATAAAAATAAAATTGAAAGTTGGAATTTGCCCGAGATAGTTTATTATTATAATTAAGTTAAAACCTACATGGATAGAACTACCAAAAGCACAGAAGTCACTCTTTGACTCAGTAATGGGATTTCCCGAGAGCCAGGCTGCAAATCTGATCCTGTGTTATCTGTGTGTAGAAGAATCTAGTCTAAGAGAATTTACTTAGTGAAACTGACTTTGAAGTGGGGCTATTGCACATATGTGGGATATTCATAATATAAAATTATGACCACCACTCCCTTAAAAATGCCTTTTCATGCCATTTGTAGAACTATTAAAATTTTTTTAAGATTTTATTTATTTACTTTTAGAAGGAGGGGAAGGGAGGTAGAAAGAGAGGGAGAGAAACATCAATGTGTGATTGCCTCTTGTGCGCCCAAACTACTAAAATTTTAAATGCTCTAAAACCCATATATTAAAGCTACTTACATTTACTGGGTAGCTAGATAACTTATTTGTTTTGACATTTGGTCTTGAAACTTGGTTTAAAATCACAATCTCATGAACTTTTCTACTGGGTACAGTCAACAACTCAAGTTTAACTCCCACTTTTTTTTTCAGATAAACTAATACTCTAAAAAAGTGAACTATTTTAGTCTACTCAGTGCCTTATGAAGTAGAATAAATCTTAAGAGTTTAAGTACTCTTTGATACGTAAGAATTCTGCAACGTTTTCATGTTACTGTACTAAACACCTCCTTGCACCATTTTCTTTTCCCGATTCTCTAAATGTGATGAAGGGCTTCAGGTGAAAGTATATTTGCCCCAGAATATAAACATGATCATGAATCTAGGTAGCCTGCTTCTGTTCATTACAGCCAATCTTAGAAACTGAATTAGTTATCTGTCAAACTGACTTCATGCTTTTCTAAAAACAGCCATGCATTTTTATTTCTGTCTAGTGGTATGTTCCAAAGGAACTAATAACCAAAACTTGGTATCTCAGTGACAATATTTATTATTTTTCAGTGAAAATCACATTTACCTATTAGGTTTTCTGAAGTCAAATATATTAGCAGGGGCTTATCTGGGTTGCTTCAAATGCATTTGTTTTCTATACATTATTCACAATTTATGAATTCAATTACATTAATCCCTTTTAATAGATTTTGCTGTATAATTGCCTTAATATTTATGTAGATTTATAGATTAAATAAGGACATTTTTATATATACTGTATTTTTTTTCTGTGCTCAGGTTCTTTCTTTAGGAGCAGACGTCCTGCCAGAATATAAACTGCAGACACCACGCATCAACAAGTTTACCATCCTGCACTACAGTCCTTTCAAGGCCGTCTGGGACTGGCTTATTCTGCTCTTGGTCATATACACTGCTATCTTCACTCCCTACTCTGCAGCCTTCCTCCTCAATGACAGAGAAGAACAGAAAAGACGAGAATGCGGCTACTCTTGTAGCCCTTTGAATGTGGTAGACTTGATTGTGGATATTATGTTTATCATAGATATTCTAATAAACTTCAGAACAACATACGTAAATCAGAATGAGGAAGTGGTAAGTGATCCCGCCAAAATAGCAATACACTACTTCAAAGGCTGGTTCCTGATTGACATGGTTGCAGCAATTCCTTTTGACTTGCTGATTTTTGGATCTGGTTCTGATGAGGTAAGAGCTGCTTAAGAATCTTATTTTCTGAAAGACTGCAATTATAAAAGTGAATCTATTTTAAATGCAAAGAAAATGGTGGCTTTACAAATTTTCTATATCTCAAGATGGAATTCATTTTCAAATGAAAATGTTACAAAATGAAATGGAACAATTTTGCCATTGCAAATAATTTTTTTAAATATTTGCTAGATGATACTAAAGTTTATTTATACTTTAACCAAAAATTAAACTTTAAAATAGTGTTTCGTAGCACAGTCTCAGGATGTAGAATCACTACATATTAATTCATGGGCATAAAACTATCCAAGAATAATATGTTTCTTTCTTCACTCAAAATTGTGGTTTGAGGCAGCAGGGACTTACTTGTTTTAGATTCAAATTATATGGAAGAGGCATCTTCTGAAACGTCTTGTTCAAAATCTTTCTCTTTAATAACATCTACATTGGAAAATACTTCTTATGTTCCCCATACCTTAAAAAGCTGGAAACTTTAAGGAAATCTGGCAGGTGTATGTGGAGTGTATTTTCTGGATGCAAAGTTCATAACTTTAGTCAGATTCTCAAAGGTTCTTTGATCCATAAAAGTTAGGTTCTCCTTAAGTTCCTTCCATTTAATTGGCACTAATTTTTATTGCAAATGAATTTCCTAGATTATATAGTGGAAAGATTTACAGAAAGTGTGAAAGTTAGTTCAAATAGAGTAAGATGAGAAAGATAACCTCAAATTGTGGAATTCTAAAAATTTAGTGTAAAATTCAGAGTAAATCAAATATCAAAAATACCTTCTGCAGATGGTGGCTTCCTGACCAATTAATACTGCAGGGCGGGAGAATCCTCCTCTGCCAGGGGGAGCCTATAGGTTTAGAAGTCAATTCTCCCCTTCAGGACATGCCCACCACACTTTGGGTCAAGGAGGAGTAGGCAGTCGAACAATACATTCTTCCCAGATTCTGCAAACCTTGGACAAAGTCTCAAGCCTGAGCTTCATCATCTATAAGGATGATAATATTACTTTCCTGTGCTAATTTTTTTAAATTTGAGAGTCTAGTAAGATAATACATATGGTACTCTTAGCAAACTACTAAAAAAAATTAGCTGCTGTTAAACTAGTTGAACTTTTAATGTTAGACACTCCTAACTTTTAAACTAAAAGACAAGAAAATGAAATACTTTTTTTCTTTTTTTTATTGTTGTTCAAATACAATTGTCTCCACTCTCCCCCTACAACTCTTCTTTATCTATATTTATGAGTTTCTTAACAAGGGGTGATCCATTTTATGACCCCGAGTAAGTTCTTACTGATAAAAACAGAGTAAAACCATGCTCTTTCAAATTTTAAAATATGTACACCAATAGCAAATTAAATTTCAGTTTAGTAAAATTAGCAAATAAGAGTGTTAGGGGAAGTTAATTTACTGATGATATTTAACCAATAACAATCAAACCAATGAGTATTTGGATATGCTGATTATAACCATTAAGGTAGAATTTCTGGGATGCAGTACTTGATTAGTTTAACTTCAGTTGGTATATTACTTGAAAATAATAAAATTCATTTAAAATAAGTAATTCAGAAAAATACTATTACAGACAAGCCTTCCTCTAGTGAGCTGAAACAAAACAGTTGTTACTCACACAGGATGAAATGATCTTGGGAAAAAATAGTGTCCAATCACCTTCCTCATGTGGCATTAAGGAAAAGGGGCAGTTTGCCTCACAGCTAATAGATCCAGTTCTCTACTTCTATGTGATTTCGCAGACTCCCCATGTTCCCAAAGCTGGGCCCCACACTTTGAAGGTGTGATATGCTATGGGGAGGATTCTGCCTTTGCAGTAAAGCAGACCTGGCTCTGATTCTCCTCTATGCCACTCACTCTGTGTACATTGGCAAATACTTAACTCATGTATGACCTTACTTCTTTTCTGTAAAATGGTAATAGGTAAGTTCTTGTGATTTTTTTTTATTGTTATTCAATTACAGTTGTATGCCTTTTCTCCCCATCCCTCCACCCCACCCCAGGTGGACCCACCTCCCTCCCCCCTCTCCACCCTCCCCCTTGGTTTTGCCCATGTGTCCTTTATAGTAGTTCCTGTAATCCCCTCTACACACTGTCCCCGCCCCCACCCCCCACCCGAGTTCTTGTGATTTTAACATATAAAGCAGCAAAATATGAAGAGGTTACTACAATACCAACTACATAGTAATGACTAGTTTGCCAAAGATTTCTTCTCTTTTCTTCAGTATCCCTTCAGATTAAAGTCCCTGTTTCTTAATGAAGTTTTCTTTTAAAAATTTACATGTTACCACATTAATCCATAGGTACCATAATTACTCATTTATTCAATAAATACATAATGTCCTGCTTACTTGCGGAGACCCATTCTGAGAAGTGCATGGTTAGCCTACTTGCTGTATGAGCATCGTCCAGTGCACTTGCACAAACCTAGGTGTGCAGCCTGCTTCACGCGTAGGCTGTATGGTGGAGCCTTTTGCTCCCAGGCTACCTGCCCTGCATGTAACTGTACAAAACAATATGAAATTAAATTAAGTACAAAAGAAAAACGGTGCAATCAAGAGACACAGCAAACACAAGATGTAAGAGGCCTCTGCCAGGGTCATGGCATACTGTTGTACAGCAAACTACTTATAAATAAATATTAAAGTACACTCTAAAGTAATAGCCAAAAGCATCATATAGTAAATACACAAACCAGTAGCATAGTCATTTATTATCTACTATTATGTACTGTATGTAGTTGGATGTGCTATAATTTCATATAACTGGCAGCATAGTTAAGTTTGTTTATACCAACATCACAAGCACGTGAGTAATGCATTGTGCTATGATGTTACCATGGTTATGCATCACTAGGTGTTAAGAATTTTTCAGCTGCATTGTAATATTATGGGACCACCATCGTATATGTGGTGCTTATTGACTGAACATTGTTATGCAACATATGACTGAATTTATTCACTGTCTGATATCTTGCAAAAGTTATTAGATTAGCCAGGTGCAGCTAGAAATCCTAAAGAGGTGGGAGACGGACAGGGATTATTTTCAGGACAGCTAGCGGGTTGCAAAGCACAGGAGTGTGGGATACATGGTAAGGGGAAGTATGTTGGCACCATGGATAGCCAGAGCAGGTGAGACGGGCAGGAGCATAAGGGAGTCAGATATTGGGCTGTGTTAGCTGTGAAGGATTAACAGCAAACCAGTGATGGGCTGGACCACTGTGCACATTCTTCAGGAATGACAATGAAGATACTTTCAAATACAAACTGTACTTCATACATGCATGTACATATATGTATGTGTATGCACATACATATACATATATAGGTATACATAAAATCAGGGTTTTCAGTACATAATAATATTTCAAAATAAAAGCTTTCCCAAAGTGCATAATATGCCATACAATGAGAATATTAAAGATAGTATCCATTTTTGTGTCTGGTAAAAAAATATATACGTCCAGAGAAAAGAGATCTTATGTTTAAATGTACCAACTTGGGAACTTTAATCATATGAATATGTAAAAACTAACTTTGGGATGTTTGACCCAACATTCAATAACCAACTCTAAAATCACTAAGCTAGAGGTCACTCTGATGAGAGATCCCCTAGCCCAATGTTCTTTACCAGGAGTTTCAGGGAGGTGCCTGAGAGAGTCTCAGAGGCTCACACGGTTTGCCAGCAAAGCAGTCTGATAAGACTCAGAACCATCCACCTCCGCTATAAAAAGAGTAGCTTGATTTTATGTGCTTTACCAAGAAAAGTTTCATGTAAAATTTCTACAAATTTTAACAAGAATTGACTTCATTCGTTCTGCCACTTTCACAAAGTCATGATACCCCAGTCCACACGTAGGTGCGTTCATTCTATAAGCACCTATTGAGAACCTTCCACGTACCAGGCTGCTAGAGGCTGGGTTTACAGACAAGAGTGAGACAAGGGCCCCACTCTCTGGGAGCTTGCAGTCTAGACCGGGGAGCAGCGATGAACGGAATGAGTCCTACCTGATACGTGCTTCAATAGTGCCGTGTACAAGAGGACATGGCAGCACGGAAAGGGGAGTCCTGATTACCAATGGAGGTTGTCCGGGTAGAGTGGGTAGAATGATCATGCTAGCTGGAGGGGAAACCCATTAAAATTAGAGGCATGGAACTATAATGTATTGGTCCCCAGCCCAATATGATAAATATTTTATAATTCCCCCTTTTATTATTGTCAAATAAAATTCATAGATAATATAGCATTTTAACTTGCAATTTCACAAATATAATATATAATTTCCACCATTAATATACAGAAGAAACAAAAGAAGTGATTATAATAAAATACCTAATTAATATATAAATGCTTCAGGCATGTCTACAATAAATGATATAATGAAGTCACCAGAGGCTTTTACCTAGTTATAATGAAGTCCATATTTAAACAATACTTCAATATTAAACTAAGTATTTTCTTTGTGTTTGCACTCTAGCATAAGGGTTGAATATATATGAGTATGCTTATACAGGTATAAATGTGTATATACACAGGTGGATGTATGTACATGTGCATTCCAATGTTTCCACACACCTAGGAACACTACGACTGTGGTAACTGCAGATGTGGACTGATACAGCCACTCCGCACACAGTGCAAAAACACCACGAGGCCTGTTGCCATGGAAGATGTGACTTGCTGAAACGATGAACAACTCTTAGTGAAAGTCCAAACTAAACAAGTTAATCATCTCTCAATTTCCGTGGCAGCTGAAGTCATGATAAAATTCATGAATATTAAAATGTGTAAAACTGAATTTTTTATATGTAAAACCCAGCTTCCCATCTCAGTAACTATAAATTTACTTGTAGCCCATACAAATAACTGTGGGATGTTGAAAAGTTACATAAAACACAACAATTTTTGTTGTTGGAGACTGCTTTAGACATTATGGGACTTCTACTAGGGGACCTCACTCTATTGGGAAGTAAAGGAAAATTCATGAAACCACATGCAGAGCATTTCAAGCAAAAGAAAACACTAGTGAAAATGGCCCCATCAGGAAACAGCCTTGGCATGTAAAAAGATCAGAAAGAAGGTGGGCGGCAGCCAACCTGAACCATAGAGAGAGGTGGAATGCTAAGACGTGAGGGTACTGACACAAATCACATGCAGTCTTGGAATCTGGCGTTTATTCTGGCTGCAATGGAAGCTTTAGGGTGGGAGTGGATATTTTGAAAGACCTCATGGCCGATGTCTGCAGACAATTTAGGGTAGAAACAGGAGACCCACTTCAGAAGTTTTGCTGTGCTGTAGGAGGGACAAACAATGATGGCTTGGACTGCATGGTGGCAGTACAGGTAAACAGGAGTAGATACATTTGGAATATATTAGAGGAGAGCTTGTTGTTGGATTAAATATTGTTGGAGGATTGGGGGAAAAAAGCAGAATTAATAATCACTCAAAGACTTTGTTGTGTCCTTCTTCTTTTTTGAAACTTTTTTGGCAGCAGGGAGGAGACTTAAGCAACTTTTATAGATTGTCACTCGTTTATCCAAATTGGAGAAATCTTGGGAGAAGGAGGTGTGTTATAGGGAAGAAATTCCACTGGGACCATGTTGAATTTGAAAAGCTCGTTAGTCATCCCAGCACCGGTGACAGGAAGGCAAGTGGGGCACCACATGAGCAGCTAGAACGATGAGTCAGTATAAAAAGAAGAAATAGGATTTATTAAATTTTAAATTAGATACAGTCCTGACACAGGTTTGTTTGGATCAGAGCTTCTGCAGCAGACCATGTACCAATTTACATGTGAATCTTCCAAAAGGTTGAGATTCATATTGGGTAGGTCTGAGGTAAAGCCTTGAAACCTGCATTTTTAAAGTTTCAGGAATGATCCTGCTGCCAAGTGTATGAGATCCAGTGGCCTGTCTGGGGCACAGGGGAAGTCCAGGAGAGAGCTGCTTCTGTGTGCTCGTAAAAGATTTCTACAAAACAAATACATAAGTAAACAAGTTAAAGTGATTTTCAACTAAATATAGGAACAGTCATGATTTCTTCATTGCTTAATTTAACTGAATTATTAAAATGTTTCTATACATCACAGCATCGTGAATGACCTGAGAAAAAATAATTTTGTCAATGTTATTTAAACATTAATGTCTTCCTTCCAATTTCCCTAACTTGTAAGTTACTGCTACAGTTAGTTTTATTCACATTCAACTCAGAAGAAGAAAAACTATTCAAATTTAGGGTTGATATCATTTTATTTATAAAACATGTTAGCATTGCTAAGGATAGCTCAGCATATACATTTTCACCAAAATGAATATATGAGCAGAATTGCTCATTTTTCAAAATTATTATATTAACTTTTTAGTTTAATGCAAATTACCTACTAATAACTAGAGAATGTTGTAAAATGTTCAGAAAACATGTTGTAGAAAATGAATACTGGCAGTAACGGGGCCTGGCTCCATCACTGATATCTTCCTGATGTCAGTGTCACCCAGAGAGACCAAGAAAAAGTCCTTTATTCCTTAATTTTTGCATCATCAAACATTATGCCATTCATAGCAAATTACTTCCATGTTATTGATGCAAAGGAATAATATTGTTGGATCGGTCTCCAGAAAGTCAACTTCTTATCATCTGCCTCAAAGTTTCCCATATTTTGATTATCTGTGGCAAAGCTTACTTTCAGAAATACTAACAGAACCTAGAGCATTCGGTTTAGTAAATGTTTTATTAACCTCTTCTACCCCTGAAAATCATTATTCTTTTGATTAGTTACTTGCTTTGTTGACCTCTCCCCTTTCACCTTTAACAGTTTCTCTTGAATCCTGGTCTCAGGGGAGACCTTTGAAACCTGAATAAATAGAGTGTTCGCTGAGGGAAAGTTATGTAAGAAAGAGGAGTTTGTGCTCATGTTGATGTTGTTCCATTAGGATACAAAGAAAAACTTAGCAGGTATCTGACCAGAAACTCTGATCATCTTGTGGGCATTCTCTGGACCTGATCTCTGCAATTGTTGTCATCATTTGCTGGAAATGAATTTCTAAAACGTCAGACATACTCACCACATTCAAAGTTAAATAAAAAGGATCTGATTGCAAATATGTGTCTACACATAAAGTTACATGTCTCTCTTTAGCTAGTTCTTGTGAGTTGAGGCAGAAGTTTCCATTAGCTTGTATTTGAAACTGTCGGCCATGCCTCCAAGTACTTGGGGCATGACCAGTGAAAGACATAGGATCCCAATGGAATAATTTTTGAATTAAGAAAATATAAGAATAGTCCATCAAAAAATTTTATTTTATGTTAAGCTGATCATCTAATCCTCATGGATAGGTGATTTATTGACTACAAATTGCTAGAGATGGCATACAGTACAATATTGGTTAGATCCTTCTCAGAGCAAGTCAAATTCTCATTAAAAAATATAACATCCAGAACTGTTAATGTACTGTAACATTTGCATAGTTCTATTTAGGATCATTTGATGACCAGTTTTCTGTTACTGTCACTAAAGAAAGAGAAAATGAGTTCAAACTGCAGAAAAATAGAATCTTACTTATAAAACAAAATTTTTAAAAAGCGTCTCCACAGTAAAGTTGTTCAATATTGGAGTGAGTGTCCCAGGGAGGTTGTAAATTCATCATCTCTTTAAAAGCCACAGTTTGTGGAGGAATTTGTGAGGTTTGGTATGAATAAGGGAAGAGTAAGTTGGGTGATCCCCTCTATGTCTTTTACACGCTCAACATATAGCTCTTCAATTGTGACAGTGAAGGTGTCCCTAGGAATACTGAAATAGTGTGACTGAAGCTGAACAACAAGCTAGAAACTAGCTTCAAAATTATTAAATTTTATTGGTAAGTAACTCATTAAATGGTGTTTACAAGTACCAGAGCTTAAAGGTAATTGGAATAAAATATAAAACAAAACATAAGTGTATAGTTATTAAATTTATTACTCATTGTTTCCATTTCCTTTCTTGTACCCAAATATTTCTTGACAAACAAGACAAAATAATGGATGAAGTATAAAGTTTCAGTGACAAGTCACTTTTTCAACTCTGTAGATAAAACCAAAAATCATGTACTTATCTTTCCTCATTCATAAAAGAATAATTCTACCCACTTACCATAGGCAAACATTTTAGAGAGTAAACCTCTGAAATAAAGTGTTTTAAATATGAGTCTTGACAATGCTTACTAAAAAGAAAGTAGAATTATTTTTCCAAATTATTTTGAAAAATTCTTGAGCATAAGATTTACTCTTGCTGATGAAGCTTTCTCAGTGTAAGTGCAGCCACATTTATTCCTGAGTAGAGAGTTGTTTCATACTGACAAGACATCACCTGTTCTATTTCCAGGCCTTGAGAATGAATTCCACTTACATTAAGAGAGAATATTGTCTGAACTGTTGTAAAGTGTCTACTGAAAACAAATCACATAATCTTCTTGAGTCTGGGTCTCGGGCCTAACATACTTACAAGAATGTAATTATTTAGAGTACCCATTTAAAAAAAATTTAGTGAAGAAAGTCATACTTAATAAAAATAGCTCACTTCTACCTCAATATAATAAAGGCTCTAGGACTATAATAAACTATGGATGTAGATATTTTTTTAAATTGGAATTGTGTTATATTTATCAGCCACCCAGAAATTTAAATAAGGGAATTTTTAGGAGAAGAGTCTGCATTTAGAAAAGAATCTGAAAAAGTGAATAAAAAATAACAGTCTTAAATAAGTAGTTACTTTTTTACTATGGCATTTAGGCAAAAAGAGTTTGAAATACCATTCAGTCACAGTAAAGGAGTTGAGTTCTGAGACTGCATAGAAACTGGACTTGTTAGAGTTTATTAGGTCCCCTTTGCAATAGTTCATGGGCAGGGGTAGAAAACACAGTACCTTGCTCCAACCCACTGCCAAATGGCTCACCACATTCCATATCTTATTTATTGTCATAAAGTTTTTGTGTTTCATAGTAAAACCTCTAGTGAGCTCTAATGCTTTTTCAATCTCTACCAAAAGTAACAATAAACAGAAAATATTTTTCTAGTACCAGTGAAAAGCTCAAGAAATAACATCTAAAAGAAAGTCTATCTCCACTACTTTTGAAATTATTGTAATTGGTTTAAGGACAGTTTTATTTCTATTTTTAAGAATTGAAAAAAACCACCAAGATAGACTTCCATAGTATGTCTGAATAGAACATGAAATTATATATGCCATGAAAGAACCAGACATTCTGAAAACACCACTCAGCCAAATTCTAATGTCAACACAATTATATTATATGATAGCTGCTGGTCCTATTTTTCACTTGCAGATAATACAAAGATAGTCCATTGAACTAAACAGTGGGAACTAATAGCCTCCGACAAATCAGCAAGAGGAGACTGATCATTCTTTAGACTATTCTTTCTGAGATTTTGGTGCAATCACTTCTTTTTTTGTGCAACCTGGGACAAAACACCTTTAATCTTTAAATAGATATTTAAACAAGAAGAAAAAGAAAGGAGTTATTGCAACCCTGTGTTATCTACAAGATGTGCTGTACACAACTGTAGTTAAGAAAGAAGGCCCAGGTGTGCTCACGCATCTTGATAACAATAGAAATAAGGCCAAGTCATTTGTCACATCATCGTACCAGCAGGTGGTTATGCTTGGGTACATGGCTTTGACTCCCGAAGTCAATTTTCACTTATACTTATGAAATTGGGTTGAGACGTAATTCTGTATCATAGTTCTTAAGCTTTTTTGTCCAGAAAAGATGTCTCCTGGGCGTTATTATATAAGATTTTTTATTTATCTGCTTAGAGAACTTGTCATCTAGATTTTATCCCATGTTAATGTAATTCTGGAAGAAACATCAGAGTTTGCTTTGGGAGGAAGACAAAAAGGAGCTGGGTGGCATGTCAGCAGATTCTATTCCTTTTTTTGTAACATCATTTGTACTTTACCACCTTTGTAGCCAGAAGAGTTGTCAGTACTTATTATCACAATATGATATAAAAACAGCTCACTTCTTGAAGCATCTCACTTCATTAACCAAATACTTGGAGAATTTTCATTATTTTTCATTTATTTGGGGGTTCAGAGAAATTTTGCTCCAAGGACAAGAAGTTTTAAATACAGTTCCTCAGATATTCCTAATTTTGCCATACAAAGAAATAGGTAACTGGGCTAAGATAAAAAAATAAGCATGCAAACGTAAGCTGTGAAGCACAGAAAAAAGTGTCACATTGAACCAGGGTCATTCCTGTTACCAGCGTCTGAGCAGGCAGAGCCACCGGATGAAGGATGAAGTTCTTGTCTAAAATGCCTGTCATTTCCTGCAGAAGCTGCAAGGCCAATGTTATAAACCCCCATTTGGGATCCACATAGCTGAGCTACACATTCTGAAAGTGTGTAAGCTCTATCGACCCATTTTACAATATAAAGTTCCTGCTTACTGATGGAAAAAATGTATGGGGTGTTCAAATAAAAACATGAGGAGCTTCTGTTTGTTGGATATTATCTACAATCCTGTAAGATAGAAATTATATTGCCCATTTACACTGAGCATTGATCCTTAGAGATTATATCAGTAACTTGACCTAGGAGACACACTGGTGCAGAAGCAGATTCAGACAAGTTCCTCTGTTCCACAGTGCCAGCAAATAACTGGTGCTCTACAATACTGACAATACCGATAGTAGAAAGTTAGCTTTTCTCCCAGGGGATTCTGCAGAACTAACTTAAACTCTCCACTTATTCAAATTTGAAAGAAATATACTTTTAAATTTGTGAAGGACAGAAAAAAATCTGTGTCCTCTACTGCACCCTGAAAAGTAAGACCCCAGCATTAACAGGGAAGACTCACCTCTCCACCATCCCAAACAAGCTCAGACTGGAGTCCAACTCTGATAAGCGCGTCTCAGCTATGCCAGTCCCTCTCACCTCAGGAGGGTGTCACGACTAACTGAATTACAGGGCTCAGGGGCAACTGAGGAGTCTCCCCTTCCCTTGGGACTACTATGACCCAAGGGGAGAAAATGCAGCACTTACCACAGTACTTTAGTAAAAATGCTTTTCCTGGTATTCAGTGCCCTTTTCCACCCAGTCAGTGTGAATAGATACAAGGTGATAGTTATGTCATGAGCTATTTCTTTAATTTAAATGTGTTCTTAACTCAGTTGGATGCTCTTTGTGAAATAAACACCAACAATGAACAGATAAAATGACTCAATAATTGATTGGTAAACACCATGTAGCTATGGAATAATTATATGCCCTGTGAAATATGTAGTACTTATAGCTGACATTATTTAGGAAACCTAAGAAATGAACTTGTAATTTGTGCTTATCAGATTTCAAGTCCAAACAACCAGATAAATATCCTGTTATTATATGGAAGTTTCCTATCATTAGATACCTGGTCAATAATAATCATGTAATTAGTTACATATATCATAACACAAAGCAAAATACATAATATCATTGAGAGAGCAAAAAACAAGTTATTGATTTAACACATTTAAGAAAGAAAAATGCATTTAAATGAAGTGTTTAATTCATGCTTGCGATCATCCAATAAGTTTCCTAGTTGGAACCTGGCTGGCTGCTTCTCATTATGCAAATCCTTCTCAGTTCTAAGATCTGGTCCTCAGCAAGGCCATCCTTTCTAGACTGGACCCCAATCCAACCCATGCCCCGAAACGCCATCTAGCATATCACTCTGCTTTATTATCATCATGGCACTTCTCATCTCTGAAATGATCTTATTATTTGTTTATTTTAAAAGTATTTTAAAATATTTACCTTCTCAATAGATCGTGAACTTGTTTCTCTTTATTAGGGAAGATACTTTGTCTACCAAATAATTGTTTCTATTAGAACAGTGACCATGTATATTTGTTCAACACTCTAGTTCCAGTGTGTAGCACTTGCTGGGCACACTAATAACACGCTGACATGTTTGTTGGTGAGTGAATGATTTACCCACGATGTGCAAAGCACTTAGAGCATAAAACAAGATAGACAAATTCTTTGTCCTCTAGTCTTCCTGCGAAGACACTGAATTAATGCCATGCACATTTTCAGAGTATTTTCCAAAATGGATAAAATTGTTTAAAATACTTAATTCAAACATACAGTTATCCTCAATGCGACCATATTGTTTTAACCAGTTTCTGCTTACTTGGCTTCACAGGAACATGCGTTGAGTTGTTTACCAACTGTTTCTGACCATGCATATTTAATTCCACAGACAACAACATTAATCGGTCTTTTGAAGACAGCTCGACTCCTCCGTCTCGTGCGAGTGGCTCGGAAACTTGATCGGTATTCAGAATATGGCGCTGCTGTTCTAATGCTCCTAATGTGCATATTTGCCCTGATTGCTCACTGGCTGGCTTGCATTTGGTATGCGATTGGGAATGTAGAAAGGCCCTACCTGACTGACAAAATCGGATGGTTGGATTCCTTAGGACAGCAAATTGGAAAACGTTACAATGACAGTGACTCAAGTTCTGGGCCATCCATTAAAGACAAATACGTCACAGCACTTTATTTTACCTTCAGCAGTTTAACCAGTGTAGGATTCGGGAATGTGTCACCTAACACCAATTCGGAAAAAATCTTTTCAATTTGTGTCATGTTGATTGGCTGTAAGTAGATTTCTCTTTTATCTATTAGGATAAAATAATATCACAAAATCAATATCTCTAGAACATTTAGAGTAAGGCAAAGGAAAATTTATAGAAACTTGTAGAAATAATAGGATTAAATATCTGGGAACCATAGGCTATCAAATCTGATTCTCTCTATGAAGGGGAGACACCAAAGGTTTCCAGGACCTCAGGAAAGCCAGAGCCTACAACTGGAATGACCAGGGTCTTGGGATTCAGGACCTGAGACTCGCAGTTCAGCTTTACTACTCTACAAATGCGTCCACAGTGTGGTAGCCATGGTTATTTTCTGTTTCCAGCTGAGGCAGCATTGGGTTGGGAAAGATTCGCTTACATTATATTACTAGATGTCCTACATAGATAGAAATATATATATCACCATCACTGATCATAATGTAAGGTAATCTTCTATGTATGTGTATACATACATGATTTGCATAATCATACATAGAGACACACATATTGCTGTCATTGACTACAAATTCCTTTCCCCATGACACTATGTTAAGGGTTAAGTGACCTTTACCTGGTAGTTGGGTAATGTCATGAGGATTATTTATAAGGAGACTCTTTGTCATAAGAAAAATGTCTGTATTAAACTAAATATGTTTTAATGTTAATATATTTTTTAAAATCACACCGTGGAACCACTATAGATAACCTTGCTGATAGCAAGCACCAATTGGCAAAAGCATGATGGATTTATAAAGCTTAAAAATAGCCTCTTCCTTATATTATGTATAAATTTTTAAATAGATCCAGAGTCGACTTTTAAATGTTAACATATTGACTAATGAAATGTGATTAAACAAGCTTTATTTATGACACTTAAATAGATTCACTAGTTTATTGTCCACTTTATTTAAAATTTACTTTTTATATATATATATATATATATATATATATATATATATATATATATATGTCTTGGTAGTTTTACTTTAGTGACATTTGAACAGGCAAAATCATTGTTTAAATCACTCTTAAGGTATTCTTCAAATTCAGGCTTGGCCTTGGATATAAACTCAGAAATGACATTGCACCCAGAAGGAAATGGAAGTAGAGCCTACTGGCAAAAATAGAAAAGTTCATTCCAGAGAGACTGAATTTCTCAGAGCAAACAGTCCCAACCAGTCTGTGATTACAACTGCCAGTAAATACTCCTAATGGTAATGAGCTTTAGGGGCATAGGTAGCCAACAAAGAAAAAAACAAGTTTTTTTTTTTTTTTATCATTTAAAAATCTATGTAGAAAAATATATATAAACTTTTTTAGAGAAAATAAAACCTGCATCTTAAAACTTAGAACTTGTAAGAAAGAATTTTTTAAATGCCCAGGAGTTTAACCTGTTCATCACTTAGAAATCCTTACCACTTGTGAGAATTAAGTGAAGCTCATAGTACTGCTTATCATGGGAATTATTTTGAGTGAAAGAAAACTCAGCTCTTTCCTGCTCCACACCTAGTTCCCAAACCAGGAGATTATTGGCAGTGTTCATTCCTTTCTCTTTTCGTTCTTTCCTTCCTTCTTTCTTTACTTTTGTTTTTTTTTTCTTTTAAAAAATGTGACACTAGATTATTTCTATTGATTCTTTAGGAATGTGTCTCCTGCAGATGAATTTCTTATTCCATTGCCATTTTTTCCAGTTTTCTTATTTTAAGAAAAAACATTCCAGTTAATTAGGTAGAGTAAGAGACATCCAGTTTCTACACTGCATTCTTTATATGAATAACAAATGTGGTTTTACAAACTGTAATCAAAATGATATTGTATAAAGCTTAATGTCTCACAGGAAAAATTCCTGAAGAACTCTATCATGATCTATTAAGCCATGAGTAAAGAAAAAGGTAAAATTAAGATTTAAAACTTAACGGTAATAAAAATGCTTCTGGTATTTGCTTAGACATTTGATGTATACAGGTGTAGCTATATGTAATATTTCCATTTAGATCCTATTGTATTAGCAAATTACTTGGCTTTCTTTAGATTATATTTCTCCAGTAAGTACATAGTCCTAAGATCTAAGAGTGACCTAATTTAAAGCAGAAAATAAAATACAATATCCAACCAGATAATGTAAAATACTGTATATGTACTAATCCTAATTATATCCTACGTAGTCTAGTTTATATCAGGTAGAATTCTCTTATCCTCTCTGAACTTCATTAAATATAACCTTTTTAAAAGAAAAATTTGAAGCTATATTGTAGAAAACAAAACAATCAACTATCCCCATTATGGAGATATAATTCAAGCAAACTAAAAATTAAACACTAGAAGCTATTATCTAACTAAATGCAGACAACTCAAATATTTATAGATACACTTTTTAAAGCTTCGTTTGCAAAGACAGTTGCCAATTGTACTTATGAATGTGTACAGAGAACAGTGATTAGAAAATACCTACAATTCAAAATGAAAATATAGGAAAATTTAAGCAGCTATTAAAAAGTGTAAATGTACGTTATGCTCACATATTTATACCTATGCACTCTAATATATAAATTTATATCTCTATTCAACTATTATAAATAAAACACAGACATTTAATTTTAAAAACTCATAAACCAGTAAACAAATGCAAGTGTATTTCATCAATGACCTACTTGAAGAACATCTAGGAAGAATTTCTTGTTTTTATAGCATGTAAAAAAAAAGTTACTGGATTTCTTCCTCTAGCCATGATGGAATAACTAGAACCTTACCATACCCCTATGCGTATTTTTTAAATAATATAAAATTAAATGAAATATATCAGTCAGCTGATTTTAGACATTGAAAATCAAATTATAGGGGATTTGATCCCCTAGAGAAGGAAAACAAACAAAATGAGCCTCATATTATCCTCAGCTTTCTGTCTGGAGGCATTTTCTGTACCACAGTGAAAGGACAAGCAATCTGACCAAAGATGGTGGTCTCACTGAGCTAAGACAACCAGAAAACAGGCAGCTGTGGCAAAAGAAAAAAAAAATCTCCAGAAATCTGTATAGGTGTTCCCTTGACTCTACTGATGGAAAGTAAGTCACAAATGCACGAGGTAACGTTTTGCAAGTCCTGGCAAATAAGTTACAGAATTACTGTAAGCTGAACAGTTTCTACCAGGACAGTGGAAAGCCCTCATTGAACATTAGAGTTCAGTTGAAATCTTGGAAAAATATTACCATACCACTAGGGCTTGCTAGTCCTAACAAAGCCTAAACTATAAGCCTCAAAAAGAGCAAGTTGAACTACAAGTAATTTAACAGCTTGCAAGGCCAACATCCAACATTTCTAAAGGAAGACAATATAAAGAAATGAACAATGTTAAATTTGTAATGCCCATAATCCATTAAAAGATTAATAGACATGCTAAGAAACAAGAAATGTAACCCATAGCAGGAGAAAAAAACTTTTTAACCTACAGCTGGATTTGACAGACATGATGGAAGTAGCAGACAATACAAAGCACTTAAACAAATGTGTATGTGGATTTCCAGAAAATGGAGGAGAAAAGCAGAAAAAAAATTAAGAAATGCTGAAATTTTTCCAAAATTAATAAAAACTATAAACCATAGATCTAAAAAGTTCAGGGCATTCTAAAAAGACAATGCACATGTGCATAGGCCAAAATGTATTATAATCAATATACTGAAAACTAATGATAAAGAGGAAAAAAAAACATTAAAACATTAGAGGGGAAAAATAAAGACAGTCGTGTACAGAGAAAAAACATCAGGTTGATAGCAGATCTCTTATTAGAAACAGTGCAAGTCGATAGAGAACCTGGAGCAAGGATGTCACAGGGATGGTGGCATGAAAGATGCCTGGTCTCTCCCCTTGAAGTTTCAACAATACAAACAGCTATAACTCAGCAAAGAATTCTCTATTCAATGCACAAAAATGGCTGAAAGACACTTGCATTTGAAACATCTAAAGGCGGGCAAGTGGGAGCAAAGGGGGGAAGCAAGAAGGGAGAAGGGCTTAGACAGTCACAGACAAAGCCCTGCAGCCAGGAGTTCACAGGAAGGCTCAGCTGAGAGAGAGGAGGAATCTAGTTACGGCTTTCCCTCTCTTCATCCCAGAGGAGCTAAGAGATTTGGAGGGCATTGTAGTAGGAGAGAGCAACATGAGCTGTGTCTAAGGCCAGAGACCTGGACAAGGACATAGCACAGGGGTGCAGCCCCATTATCAGGCAGTCACCATTCTGGACAGAGACACTAAACCACAGAGCCCTGCCACCCTGTAGCCTCTCAGAGCTCACTCCCCTCACACTTGGTGTTGGGTTATGAAACACATTTTACACAAACCTGAGAAATGGTACATAAGCACTGTTTACCTTGAACAAGGGATTCACTCTGTGACCTATACTGAGGTGTGCGCACAGGGGGGTAGTCTCTGGAGGTACAACATCACCATTATGGGGAGGGCAAACAACAAAGTAGCTGGCCAGTTCCCATAGCCACACCCAACATATCAAGGTTAAGCAGACGGCAGCATCTAGCTGAGGAGGACAGCACTGGGATGTCACAGAGCTAAAAAAAACTTGCAATTCAGCACCACCTGCTAGAGAAGTGCCACTCATACACAGATGCTTAAACAGAGAAGGAATCCATCAAATACCATGAATAACCAAGGTAGTGAGGCAGCTCAGAAAGAAAATTTTTAAATTTCTAAGAAACAAAGACAGGAAAATATGATATAAATGGCAGAGAATTCAAGATTGCAGTTCTGACAATATTCAACAGGATGCTAGAAAATACAGACAGGCAATTTAATGAGCTCAGAAAAGAAATCAATTAACAAAACAAGTACTTACCAAAGAGATTGAAATTTTAAAAAAAGAACCAAACAGAAATTCTGGACATGAAAAACTCAATAAAAGTGATCACGAATGAACTAGTAAGTATAGGAAATAAAGCTGACTGGATGGAGGAAGAGATTGGTGTTATTGAAGATAGAAATATAGAAATGATACAGAGGGATGAGAAGAAAGAGTTGAGCATAAAAAAAATGAAAGAACTCTACAAGAACTATCTGACTCCATCAGTAAGAGCAATATAAGAATAATAGGAACACCAGAAGTAGAAAAGAAAAAGAAGGGAAAGGAGAGCCTATTGAAGCAAATAGTTGATGAGCACTTCCTAAACCTATGGAAAGAGCTAGATCCTCAAATCTAAGAAGCAAACAGAACACCTAGTTATCTCAATCCAAAGAGGCCTTCTCCAAGGCATGTTGTATTAAAACTGTCAAAAATTAATGACAAAGAAAGAATTCTCAAGGAAGCCAGGGAAAAGAAGAAAGTAACCTATAAAGGAAAGCCCATTAATTTCTCAACAGAAATTCTACAAGCCAGAAGAGAATAGAACCAAATATTCAAACTACTGAAGGAGAGAGACTATCAGCCAAGAGTAATATATTCAGCAAAGTTATCCTGTAAATATGAAGGAGCTATAAAGAATTTTCCAGACATGAAGAAGCTGAGGGAATTTATCACCAGAAGACCTCAATTGCAGGAAATACTCAAGGGGATTATTTACCTGAAACAAAAACCAAAACGTTATAAAACTATGAGTATGAAAATCAGCAAACATACAGCATAAAAAGGTATAACTTCTGACAACAAAACCATAAAAGGAGTAGGAATAAAGGTCTGAATTTGCAAAGGAGATGGAGATCAGATGCATTCAAAAGAAAAAGGACTATTGTATATGTGAAAATTTGTTTTTCATAAACCTAATGGTAACCACACACACAAAACAAATCCAAAACTGAGACACATCCCTTAAAAATAAAAGAGAGGAAAGAAATGTGGAATGCTACCAAACAAAACAACAGACAAAACACAAAGGAAAACAACCGATGGAGGCACAGTGCTACCAGAAAACAAGATAAATTGGTTATGGCATTATATATCAATAATTACCTTAAATACAAATGGACTGAATTCACCAATAAAAAAGCACAGGGTAGCAGCTTGGATTAAAAAAAACAACAACAACAACCATATGCTGCTTTCAGGAGACATATCTAAGCTGCAAAAACAAAGTTAAACTCCAGAGTGAAAGGGTAGAAAATGATTCCCAAAGCAAATAACATCCACAGAGAAGCAAATTTAGCCATACATCTATCTGAAAAAGTAGATTTTAAGATAACAAAGGAAATGAAAAAATACTGACATTTTACAATAATAAAAAAGACACTACATCAACATTACATAACACTTAATATATATGCACCCAATCAGGGAGTATAGAAATATATAAGGCAACTACTAACAGAAATAAAGGGAGAATGGACAAAAACGCAATCGTAGTTGGGGACCTTAGTACTCCATCAACAGCTCTAGATAAATCATCCAAACAGAAAATCATAAAGTATTTCCATGGTCCAGCCAAGATGGAGGCATAGCTAGAAATTCTTCAATTCCTCACAAAAATCAAAAGAAGGATAACCACCAATTAAAAAAAAAAAATCAGAATCACCAGAAAATCAAACTGCATGGAATTCCCACAACCAAGGAGTTAAATAAACATTCATCCAGACTGGTAAGAGGGGTGGAGATGGGAAACCGGGCTGAAAAGACCCACAACAAGGCAACAGACCACCAGTGAGGTGGGGGCTGGCTGACCAAGAAACTAAAGACTCCAAACCTCTGGCTGTGAAACCTGTAGGGGTTGCAAACTCAGAAGAAACTTCCAGTCTCACAGGAGAGTCCATTGGAGAGGTCTACAGGATCCTAGAATGTACACAAACCCACCCACCTGGAAACCAGCACATGAAAGATCACAATCTGTTTGTGGGAGGCTAGGGAACTGACGGAAGTTGGGTGAGACAACTTCCAATGTAGGAGCAAGCAGCATTGTTCCCTCTCTGACTCCTCCCCCACAGACAGTGTGACAACACAGCAAAGAGGGTTGCCCTGCCCTGGTGAATACCTAAGGCTCTGCCCCTCTTTACATAACAGGTGTGCCAAGACAAAGAAATATGGCCCAAATGAAAGAACAGATCAAAACTCCAAAGAAAAGAACTAAGTGACTAAGAGACAACCTATCATGCAGAGTTCAAAACACTGGTAATCAGGATGCTCACAAAAATGACTGACTTTGGTCACAAAATGAAAGAAGAAATGAAGGCTATACAAAGTGAAATAAAGGAAAATATGCAGGGAACCATCATTGAAAGCAAGGAAACTGGGACTCAAATCAATGATTTGGAACAAAAAATAGAAATAAACATTCAACCAGAAAAGAATGAAAACACAAGAATTAAAAAAAAATGAGGGAGGCTAAGGAACCTCTGGGACAATGTTAAACATTCCAACATCTGAATCATAGGGATGGCAGAAGGAGAAGAGGAAGAGCAAGAAATTTAAAACTTATTTGAACAAATAATGAAGGAGAACTTCCCCAATCTAGCAAAAGAAATAGACTTCTAGGAAATTCAGGAAGCTCAAAGAGTCTCAAAGAAATCGGACCCAAGGAGGAGCACACCAAGGCACGTCATCATTAAGTTATTCAAGATTAAGATTAGGAGAGAATCTTAAAAGCAGCAAGAGGAAAAGAGAGAGTTACCTACAAAGGAGTTCTCATAAGACCATCAGCTGATTTCTCAAAAGAAATCTTACAGGCAAGAAGGGGCTGGAAAAAAGTATTTGAAGTCATGAAAGTAAAGGACCTACATCCAAGATTACTCTGTCCAGCAAAGCTATAGTTCAGAATGGAAGGGCAGATAAAGTGCTTCCCAGATAAAGTCAAGTTAAAGGAGTTCATCATCATCAAGCCATTATTATATGAAATGTTAAATGGACTTATCTAAGAAATAGAAGATCAAAAACTATGAACAGTAAAATAATAACAAACTCACAACTATTATCAACTGAACCTAAAAAACACAAACTAAGTAAACAACTAGAACAGGAACAGAATCACAGAAATAGAGATCACATGGAGGGTTATCAGTGGGGAGGAAGAGGAAGGAGAATGGGGGTAAAAGGTACAGGGAATAAGAAGCACAATTGGTAAGCACAAAATAGACGGGGGGGGGGGGGGTTAAGAATAGTATAGGAAATGGAGAAGCCAAAGAACTTACATGTATAACCCATGGACATAAACTAAGCAGGGGGGAATGCTGGAGGGTGATAGGTGCATGGTGGAGGGGCATAAAGGGGAGAAAAAAATTGAGACAACTGTAATAGCATAATCAATAAAATATGCTTAAAGTATTTGCCTTACATGACACATTAAACCAAATGGACATAATTGACATTTACAGAGCATTTCTTCTCAGAACATCAGATTATACACTCTTCTTCAAGGCGCTTGGAAAATTCTCAAGGATAAACCATATGTTGGGTCACAAAACTAGCATCAGCAAATTCAAGGAGACTGAAATTAAACAAAGCATATTCTTTGACCACAGGGCTTTGAAATTAGAAATCAACTGCAAAAAGGAAGTAAAGAAACCCATAAAGTGTGGAGATTAAACAACATACTTCTAAAAAGTGACTGGGTCAAAGAAGAAATAATAGGTGAGATTAAAATATAGAGAGAGACAAATGAAAATGGCAGTACAACATATCAAAACTCTGGAATGCAGCAAAAGCAGTATTAACAGGGAGGTTTATATCGTTACAGGCCTATCTCAAGAAGCAAAAGAAATCCCAAGTAAACAATATAACATTACATCATAAAGAACTAGAAAGAAAAAAATAACAAAAGCAACCAAATGTCAGCAGAAGAAAGGAAATAATAAAAATTAGAGTAGAATTGATTGAAATAGAGAACAAAAAGATTATACAAAAAAGAGCTGGTTCTTTGAAAAGATTAATAAAATTGACAAACTCTTGGCTAGACTCACTAAGGAAAAGAGAAAAACTCATATAAACAAAATGAGAAATGAAAGAGAAGTAACAATGGACTTCACAGAGATACAAAGGGTCATACTACAATACTATGAAAGAGTATTTGCTACAATTGCAACAACCTAGAAGAAAGGGGTAAGTTTCTAGGAAAATAAAACCGTCCCAGACTGAATAATGAAGAACTGGAAACTCTAAATAGGCCTATAAACACTGAGGAAATTAAACCATCAAAACATCCCCCCAAAATAAAAGTCCAGGACCAGATGGCTTCACTAACGAAATATACCAAACATTGAAATAAGACTTGACACCTGTGTTTCTCAAACCATTCCAAAATTGAAGAGGAAGCAATGCATGAGGCCAATATAACCTGATACAAAAACTTTGCAAGGATAACACAAAAAAGAAAAGTACAGAACAATATCTCTGATGAATACAGATGTGAAAAATCTAAACAAAATACTAGCGAATTAAATACAATACTCCATATGCATATGCAATAACATATGCAAATTAACCAATGTAATACACCTCATATACATAAGAAAGACTAAACATCATATAATCTTATCAATAGATGCAGAAAAGAATTTGGTAAGATATAACATTCATTTATGATTAAATACTCAAAAGAATGGTATAGAAAGAAAATACCTCAACATAATAAAAGCCATATTTCAAATCCTCAGCCAATACCACACTCAGTGGTGGAAAACTAAAGTTTCCCTCTAAAATCAAGAACAAGACAATGATTCCCTCTTTTACTAATCTTATTTGACATAATTCTGGAAGTTCTGCCAGAGAAATCAGGCAAGAGAAAGAAATAAAAGGCATCCAAATGGGGAAGGAATAAGTAAAAAGTGTCATATTTTGCCAATGATGTGATTCTGTATAAAGAGAACACTAAAGACTAAAAAATAACTATTATAAACAATAAAACCAAAATACCAGAAAACTATTAAAATCAAAAAAACTATTATAAACAATAAACAAATACAGTAAAGTTTCAGGATATAAAATCAATGTACAAAAATCCACCGCTTTCCTATATAGTAACAATGAAACTTCAGAAACTTCAGAAGCTGACAAAAACAATTCCCTTTGCAATTGCAACCAAAAGAATAAAATACATAGGAATAAACTTTAAAAAAGGATGTGAAGGAGCTCTATGCCGAAAACTACATAACATTATTAAGAAAGATTAAAAAAGACACAATGAAATGGAAAAATATTTCATGTTCATGGATTGAGAGAATCAGCACAGTTAAAATGGCCATATTATTCAAAGCAATATACAGATTTAGTGCAATCCACATCAAAATCCCAATACCATTTTAAAAAGTAGAACAAAAAATCATCAGATTTGTACAGAACCAAAAAGAAACAAAAACAAACAAACAAAAAACCTGAACAGCCAAACCAATCCTGAGAAAAAAGAACAAAGTGGGGAAGATGACACTGTCTGACTTCAAAGTGCACTACTGAGCTGCAAAGATCCAAACAGCGTGATGTTGGCGGAAAAACAGACACACAGACCAATGGAAGAGAATTGACAGCTCAGAAATAAAACCACATGTATATGGGCAAATGATTTTTGACAAAGGATTCAAAACACACAATAAAGAAAAGAAAGCCTCCAATAATGATGCTGGCACATTGGAAAGACACGTGCAAAAGATAAAATTAAACTACAGTTTGTCCTCATGTACTAAAAGTAATTCAAACTGAATCAAAAACCTAAGTATAAGATCTGAATCAATAAATCACATAGAAGAAAACATAGGTACTAAACTGATGGACCTTGGTTGTAGAGAACATTTTATGAATTTGACCCCAAAGGCAAGGGAAGTAAAGGCAAAAATAAATGGAACTATATCAAACTAAAAAGCTTGCATAGCAGAAAAACCTGCCAACAAAGCAAAACATGTAGCAACCAAATGGAAGGTGATATTAGCAAATACTGGCTCCAACAAGGAGTTAATGCCCAAAATACATAAAGAACTCATACAACTCAAAATCAAACAAACAATCCAATCTAAAAATGGGCAGAGGACATGAACAGACATGAACAAGACATAAAAATAGCCAGCAGATAGATAAAAAGATGTTCAAATTTACTGGCTACTAGAAAAATCCAAATCAAAACTAAAAGAAGATAGCAAGCACCTCACACCTGTTAGAATGGCTATTATCAACAAGACAGGTAATAACAAGTGTTGGAGAGGTTGTGGAAAAAAAGGAACCCTCATTCACTGCTGGCAGTAAACTGCCTCAGGCACTATGGAAAACCATCTGGCAGTTCTTCACAAAATTAAGAATAGAGTTACCATATGACAATCCACCTCTGAATATCTACCTGAAAAACTTCAAAACATTTACTCACAAAGATATATGCTCTCCTGTTTATTGCAGCATTATTCACAGTGATTGGACGAAAAGAAATTGGATAAAAAAGATCTGGTACATGTGTATGAGGGGCGACCCCCCAAATGAAATTTATTCATTAAAAATTTGTGTATTGATTCATACATGTTTACACTTCAGTCACCTTCAAAGTACTCTCCATTTGGTGTAATATACTTATCGAGACATTTTTTCCACTGCTCAAAGTAGTTTGAACTCCTGCCTTTTAGTGATTTTAGTGTTTTTTGTTTCACCTCTTCCGCATTGGCAAAATGTTTCCCTTTAAGGACTTTTCATCCAGGGAAACAAAAGAATGTCACTCAGGGTGAGGTCAGATGACTAGGGAGGGTCATTCTGGTTGTGGTCAAAAACTGCTGAACATTCAGTGCAGTGTGGGCAGATGCATTCGTAAATCACCCATCATGAAATATGCAAACATGTTGTCTGCAAAAAAATTCACTGAAGCCAAATGCAGCCTCTCACAACAATGCCAGCTGGTACACTGATAACAGATGGGTTCCTAGAACACTCAGTGGGAGAAGCCTTTACTACACAGGGCCCACCCTCCAGAAGATAATTCTGGTGTTTTGGTTCTTCCTTCATATCATGGAATACTACTCAGCCATTAAAAAGGATGAAATTCTGTCATCTGAGACAACATGAATAGACACTGAGAATATTATGCTAAACAAAATGTCAGTCAGAAAAAGCTAAGAACTATGTGATTTCACTCATATGTGGAATATAAAATTGGAACTCATAGATACAGACAACAGTATTGTGGTTACCAGAGGTTAGAGTGGGGAGCAGTAGTATAGGGAAAAGAGGGCCAAATATATGGTGAAGGAAGATGATTTGACTTTGGGTGGTGGGCACACAGTGTAATATATAGATTATGTATCATAAAGTATACTCTTGAAACCTATGTCACCTTATTAAACAATGTCACCCCAATAAATGTATCAGAATAAAAGACAATGGAATTATATCTTTAAAGTGCTTAGAGAAAAACAAAATCTGTTAACATAGAAATTTCTGTTTACTTAAACTCCCTTTCAAAAATGATAAGCAAAACCTGACATAATTCATTATGAGCAGACTACAAGAAATTATAAAATTCTTTAAGTGAAAGGAAAATGATACCAGATGAAAATTTAGATCAACGAAAAGGAATGAAGAACTAGAAATGTTAACTATATGGGTAGATATTAAATATTTTTATCATTTTTTTATTTTTTATTGTTGTTCAATTACAGTTGTCTACATTTTCTCCCCACCCCTCCCCCCACCGCAGCCAAACCCACCTCCCTCCCCCACCTCCACCCTCCCCCTTGATTTTGTCCATGTGTCCTTTATAGTAGTTCCTGAAAACCCCTTTCCCACTATCCCCTCCCCACACCCCTCTGGCTATCATTAGATTGGTCTTAACTTCAATGTCTCTAGTTATATTTTGTTTGCTTTTTTCTTTTGTTGATTATGTTCCAGTTAAATGTGAGATCATATGGTATTTGTCCCTCACCGCCTGGCTTATTTCACTTAGCATAATGCTCTCCAGTTCCATCCATGCTGTTGCAAAGGGTATAAGCTCCTTCTTTCTCTCTGCTGCATAGAATTCCATCGTGTAAATGTACCATAGTTTTATGATCCACTCATTTACTGATGGGTACTTAGGTTGATTCCAGTACTTGGCTATTGTAAATTGTGCTGCTATGAACATTGGGGTGCATAGGTTCTTTTGTTTTTTATGATTTTAAATGTCTTCCAAATAATTATGTATGTCAAAACTAATGACACTGAATTTGTAGTTTTTATAACATATGCAGAATTAAAAATGTGACAATGGTAGTACAAAAATGGGAAGAAGACCTGGAAGCATATTATTAAAAATTTCTACATTATACATGAAATTCTATTACATTATTTAAGATAGATAGTGATTAAGTTAAAACTGCATATGTAAACCCTAAAACACAGCTGATGAGCCAACAGGGAAAACAAAATGAACTAATAAAAAATAATAAACCCAAAGACAGCAAAAATTTTCTTTAAGAAAGGGACTATAGAAAATAAATAGCAAGATGCTAGATTTAAACCCAATATATTCATAATTCTATTAAATACAAGTGATCTAAACCCTCATTGAACAGCAGAAATTGTCAGACTCTATTTTTTTTATGTTTCAATCATATGGTGTTTAAAGAAAACACTGAAAATATAAAGACATAGGTAAAAGATTTTTTAAATGTTCATACAAATATGAATCATGACAAAAATCTAAAGAAATGTATCGATTTCAAAGTAGACTTCAGGACAAGAACTATTACCAGAGATAAAGTAAGTGCCATATATGCCCCCAATTATAGAACTTCATCTTAAATCAAGCAAATACTGACAGACCCTAAAGTAGAAATACACCATTTTACAAGACAAATCCAGAGATCCTTGGCAATTACGGCACTCCTCTCTCAGTGTTGAATAAAATAAATAGACAGAACATCAGTAAAGATATAAAAGACTTGAATAGTACTATCAATTATCTTGACCTGCGGACAGTTACAGAGTTCCAGCAGAATACACATTCTTTTCTGGTGTATATGAACGGTGTTCAGGACAGACCCTGTGCTGGGTTATAAAACCAGAACCAACACAGACCATATCTCGACACAAAAGGAAATCATAATACATTTAAAAGTGTTCAACCCTACAGAGTATTTCTTTGAACACAAGAGAAATTAGAGAAAAAAATTAGTAAAAAAAGTTAAAAACAAGAAAGAACAATAGATATTTGAAAAATCCCCAAATACTTGGAAATGAAGTAACACACTCCAAATAACCTAATATTCATAGAAAAATCACATGGAAAATTAGAAAATAATTTCAACTGAATTAAAATGAAAGTAAAACATCACAATTTGTAAGAGGTAGCTAAAACAGTGATCAGTGTGAAATCTATAGCTTTAAATGTTTTTATTAAAAAGAGAAAGTTCTAAAACCAAAAACCTAAGTTTCTATCTTAAAAAAACTAGTAAAAGACAAGCAAATTAAGCCTAATATTAGTGGTAAGAAAGAAATAAGAAATAACAAAAATATTAAAATATGAAACATACAAACAATAGAAAAAATTAATGGAAGAAAATTCCAGCTCTTTTAAAAGATCAATATAATTGATAAACCACCAGTTAAAATAAAGAGGGAGAAGTCATAAGGTATTAATGTCTTGCATGATAAAAATGAAATTACTATAAATGCTAAAGATATTAGGATAATAAAATAACATAATGAATTACTTTACAATAAAAAAATATAACAAAAATGGACAAATAATTTGAATAATACAATTTACTTAAACTGAAATATACAAAAAAAAAATCCTGAGCCATAAAATAAACATTAATGAATTTGAAATTAGTAACTTCAACTTTTCCAAAGGACACCGTTAAGGAGCAAGCAAGTAATAGAAAAAAATATATTCTTAATGCTTATATACAGAAACAGACTTGGGTCCAGAATATATAAAGAATTCTTACAACTCTATAATAAGAAGGCACCTCAATTTAAAAATGAGCAAAAGGTTTATACAAACATTTCACAAATTAAGCTACATGAATCGCCAATACATACATGAAACAATGTTATTATTTGTCAGGGAAGCACAAAGTAAAATCCTAACGAAATATTATATGCCCACAATGGTCCAGACAAAAGACTGGTGATACAAAACGTGGGAAAGACGGTGGAAACACTGATATCCTCATATGTTGCTGAGCAGAGTGTAACAACAATTTTGGGAATCAGTTTAGCAGTTTCCTATAAAGTTAAACATTCCACAAAACTCAGCAATTCCACTTCTAGGTTTTTAAAAGGGAAATGAAAATGTATGCCCAAAGATTTGTACACAAATGTTCATGGCGGTTTTATTCTTAATAGCCCAAACCTAGAAACAATGAGATTTCTAGCTAAAGAAGAGAGAAATTGTGGTATAGCCATATAATGCAAATCTACTCAGTGATTAAAAAAAACAATAAATTACACACAACAACATCAAAATGAAACTCAAAATCATAATGTTAAGAAAAATTAAAAGGCATGTCTTGATTCTATTTATATGAAATTTCAGGAAATGGAAATTAAACTTCAATGACCTAAAAGCCCCCAGTGATGATCTAGGGTCTGAAATGAGCAGGCAAACAAGCAGAGAGATTCAGACAATATTTGGGGGTAATGGAAATGTTTTATGTATCGACTGTGCTTTCACTTGTCAAAACTAACTGACTTATACACTTAAAAGAGATTAAGCTGATTATATGTAAATTATATATCAATAAAACTTTTAAGCTTACAATTTTTTTAAGTTTGTGTAATTTGCAGAAATGCAAGTGCATTTTCTCTCTCAGCATGTTTCAGCTAATACTCAGTGGCCGACTAAATTCATCAGTCTGGTTAGCGTATCTGTTTGGGGGTATAGGATGCTAAAGGATTTTTTTTAATTACACATTTTTTATTGTTGCTCAATTACAATCGTCTGCATTTTCTCCCCACCCCTCCACCCCACCCCAGCCGAACCCACCTCCCTCCCCCACCTTCGCCCTCCCCCTTGGTTTTGTCCATGTGCCTAAGGAATATTTTTGATAAGTGTTTTTTCACACAATATCTAAACCTAAAGTAAATCATTCTGATGAAATAAGAATCCCCTATTAAGGAAAACTAAATAAAAGAGTGAGTTAGGAAAAAATGCCTGTAAATAGTATAAATAGTACTCCAATGTGCTTTTGACTCGTATTTTATACCAGATAATGGGCATTAACTAATTGTGTACAGAATATAGTCATTTTGTGCTTCTCTCTGGCTGACAGTCTTTAGCTCTATTTGCCTTCTTAAAAAATAGAAAAAACTATGCCTTTTTTTATAATTTAAACAGTCATCAGCATAGAATTTCTTAAAAATTCTTAAGGTCATTCAGGTATTCAACTATGTACTTATAATCTAGATTTTACCATCTTGTCAATGAATGGAAATACCTGTTTATGACCCAAACTAGGTTTTCGTTAATTTTATAGCAATGTGGATATAAAAAACCTCAGTATTTATTAAATTTGAAATAAGAGTATTTTCCTTGACTCTTCAAGTAATTATGTGGTTTAGGTGAAATGACTAGCATTGATTATGTGGCCTCTAATTAAATCAAGTGAATTAAATCTATACTATTTCCTGAGCGTATGATAGGTACTTTGGAATCAATTTCAGGCAACTATCGCTAACTCCTTTCTTAATCAACTGTTCATTTACTAAAGTTAGGCTCATGCTTTTTTTTTCCTGGGAGGATACAGCCTAAACAGTTTGTCCACCTTACTAGACATACTGTCTTTCACACATCCCAATTCAGACTCACTACAGATGGCCCTGACTTCCATCCTTTAAATAGATAAAAGCAGCCCTGTCTGGTGGCTCAGTGGATTGAGTGCCAGTCTGCGAAACAAGGGGTCACCAGTTAGATTCCCAGTCAGGACACAAGCCTGGGTTTCGGGCCAGGTTCCCAGTGGGGGAAGGGTGAGAGGCAACCACACATTGATGTTTCTCCCCCTCTCTTTCTCTCACCTTTCCCTTCTCTCTAAAAATAAATAAATAAAATCTTTAATAGATGATAGATAGATAGATAGATAGATAGATAGATAGATAGATCGATAGATAAAGGCAAACGGCCACCCCTTCCTCTGGGACATTCTCTTAGTAGGGACACCTGTGGTAAGTAAGGACCATGTTAACCAAGAGACAAAGATAAGATGGACAAGAAAGCAAATGACCAAGAAGATAGGTCATTTTAAAACACCATGAACTTGACCAAAATCTACTTTAAAAGTGATTACACAATTTATTGATATAATATTTTGTAAAATGTTTTGGGAAAACAATGTGTCAGTTGAATATAGTTGAATCCAACCCTTTAAACTTATTTTTCCCCATCTGCATTGTATGTTGCATTCCAGTGCCATAAACATAATTACCTTTCCTCTAACGTTCTGACACACAACCAAAGGTGAAGGTAGACACCATGTGTCATGATGTGATTTTCTATAGAGAGGACAGCACTTTTTAGGATTAGCTGCAACTAAATGCAAATATAGTAAGAAAAAGAAGATGGCTTAAAAACCTTATGTTAAATTACAAACATTTAGCCTAGGTAGTGCTAAAAAGGGTATTCCACCCAAGTAGTGAGTACATAAAAAGAGTTGAATAGAAGTTTCTTTCTTTCCTTAGATGAAATAACAAAGATGTAGTTTATTTTTCCCTGCAAAAATAAAATAATATTCTCATATTCTAAGCTAGAGATATATTTGTCATGCAAAAATACTATAAAGTAAATTTTAATACGTTAAAAATTATATATAAATACTCTTAGGAAAGTATGAATTCTTTAAAATAGTTTTTTGTTCCTTAGCAAATCCAAAGTATTCAAAATAATCTTAAGACTTATGGTAGATTTTTTTTTAATATTTTAAAGTTAGGTTTGAGGCTGAGAGGCAGAGATGTCACAATTTAAAAATTAACCTTTTAACTCCTGTTCCAGAAAACATATCTTTGGTAACCTCATGAGAGACCTTCTTATAACATCACAAACAAAACATTTATTCTAAATGCGTTTTATCTCTAAGTAGCACTCCAGGTTACATGTTGATATTGTAAACACTCTGAATTTTTACTTTAATTTAGAATCCGTGGTGAATTTAGACAATTTTCCCCTCCAGATTTATCATCAAAATTATAAAATTCACAGATGTATTGGCTTGATTTTCTTTTTCCTCAATGGGCCAATGGTAAATCCTCATACCTGGATTGAGATCATCAAAGATCAACATAGTTGAGATTCTGACAAGGTATAATATGCCCAAGTGCAATCTTCCCCCATAACTTTGTTTTTTATCCAATCTAGCACTAATGTATGCAAGCATTTTTGGAAACGTATCTGCAATTATCCAAAGACTGTACTCAGGAACGGCCAGGTACCACATGCAGATGCTGCGAGTAAAAGAGTTCATTCGCTTTCACCAAATCCCCAACCCCCTGAGGCAACGGCTTGAAGAGTACTTCCAGCATGCGTGGACTTACACCAACGGCATTGACATGAACATGGTATGTATTTCTGTTTCCAAAAAGGACGCACCACAGCATTTTAGCTACAGCCAAAATGGAAAAGCCAGTCTCACCAGCTTTGAACCCCTTGCTTTTGTTTTCCTCTCTCAGATATTTATTTTCTCCCCTGGAGATAGTCTCTCATTCTCAATTCATGGCATTGCATGATGCTATATTCTAGTTATACTGTGTGGCAAAGGCATTATAACATGATGCAAACTGATATAGCTGTGTGCAGCGGAGTTCCCACTTGTGGTTGGAGAGCATTGCTAAGCTGGGGCTTGGGCTTTCACCACATGGCCTAGCTGCCAGCACCCCCCAAAAAACAGCTGGACCCATTTACATTAAGATTTGCAAGTAACAGCAGTAACTATGATGACCCCAAACAGAGATCCAAGGTTAACAATCTTTAAAAAAATAAGACATTTTGAGAATTTGTGGAAGCGGTTAGGGAGCTTAAGTATGTCATAAACACTTTATGATAGGAAGTTTTGTGTTTATGGTATGAACAATTTTTCTGTTTTAAAAAATTAACTGTGCCCTTTTACTGTATCTACTTTAATGTATCTTTCCTTTCAAAGGGGAAATGTGGATTCCTTCATAACTTTTAAACATATTCAACACCAACAATCACTTCTTGTAATGATTTCTTCCTCTAACAATGCTCAAAACCCAACACAATTAGTAGTAACATGACTGGTATCTATATAGCTCTTCTTAGAAAAATTGCATATTTCTTTGACCTTGCTGTTTGGTTTTTAGAAACTGAGACAAATCATACCATAAGTCCAAATTCTATGGCATACCATAGATCTATTTTTTTAAAAGATTAAAAATATGGTGCCTTCCTATATAGCTACTCCTCCACTGGGCAAGAACTTCAGAAAATAAAGAATATTCAGAAAATAAAACCCCTCACATATAATGACATCAACAATATAATACAAATTTTGCATAAGTGAACCTGTACAATTTAGATTGGCATTTTTCATTTGACTAGTAATATTCTAATAAAAACAGCAAAGGTTCAAAATTAGCAGCCCAGGTGCAGAGATCATTGCAAATACTGCCCAATTTGAAACACCTAGTTATATACGGATAAGTTTATCTTACTGTGTGATTTATCTGACTGAGAAGTAAGGACATGCCATTAAAAAATTTTTAAAGAGTTATCAGCACATTTTATACAAAATCATAAACAGACTTCATAAGATATATCTAAATATCCCATAATTCATTGTGAAAATGTATTTGATAAATTGATCTCACGGGGAAAACACTAATTTCACAAGAAAACACCTATAAATTGATCATATTTACATATTATTGTTCAACAAAGTTATCATTCAGAAACTATTAGGGATTCTCTAATGCTGGGTTGACTGAAGCAGGGTCAAGAACTTTTGATCAACACATGGGTCACTCAATTTTGTTGTTTTATACTGCTGCAAGATTATTTCAATAACAGTAATAAAACAACTATTTATTGTACTTCCGCTCTCCATATAACTCTAGTTTTGTGACCATATTTTGTGATAAAGTCTATTTTGTGACAACTATTTACCTTTCATTGTTTGACTCTATTACCTATAAATATGGTTTATATACCACTTGCCTATTTACAATGTACTTATGAAAGATTTATCTCTTTCCTGTCTGCTTCACACCTTAACACATGGAATCACAACACCCACCGGTAAGAACAGGAGGTATTTATATCCAATTTAATTCTCGTGTAAATTGTGGAGAGCACCCTTGTTATCTGTCAGGTTTAGAGCTTGTTAAATGATTTCCAATGTTAGTTCTGATCTTTTTTGCATGATGTAGAAAAGGAAATACAAAGCAAGAAATTGGGACAGATTACCTGGAAGAGGCCAAGTACAGAATAGAATTCCTTAACTTTAACAATGACTTGACCTCTAATAATATATATATACAGTTTCCCCCTACCTACACAAAGTCACTTTTCTGCCCCTTGCTCCACTCTGGTAAAGGTTATGGGTATACGGTTTGCATTAGATAAATTGTCATAAAGAAACTGTCATTCTTTTTCACCATCCTCTATTTCCATAATGTAGGTACTTTTCTTCCCTCTCATCTGCATGCCTGTATTACATGATCCTAAAGTGTGTGAGCTCTAAACCATGTGCCAGAGTCTTGCATGTGGTTTTGAGAGCTTGACTTTGCACGAACTTTTGTTTGTACACAGTGTCTACATTCCTCATCGTGTGACTGCCAAGTGAGTAAAAAAATCAAAGTATCAGATAACGCAAAACTCAGCAAATAGAAGATCTTAGCTAATTAAGCACGATGTGCAAGACAGTGTTGATTAGGGAAAAGCAATTGTACTCTTAGACTATTGAGAGGTTAAAAAAAAATCTAAATGGATTTTTTTTTTACCTCCAAAAACACATCGTTAAAATCTGTGTCTTGTCAGTTAATTGTTTACTAAACTGTGATTTAATAATAATTTACAGTGATTTAAATTTATGTATTGTGATACATAAAAGTACATCTAACTGTTGTATTTTACATTAGCATTCCATCTTATTTTGTTTAAATATAACCTTAAATATGATTTCTCATGAAGCATTTCAGGTCATTTTTGCTCTTCAGCCATGTTCAAATGAGGTACAAGATATCCAGTCACATGGTGTTAATTGAACTAAAACTATTTTTCATAACCCAAAATATTTGATTCCTTGATAGATCACAAAACAGGAAAGAAGTGACCTAAGCTGTGCAGCCAAATTCCTTATTTCCTGCATGTTTGGGGGTTTTTTGTGAAACAGCTATTGCCAGAAGGTTCCAGTACCAAAACCATTCCGAGCTCTCTTTTAGTTGAATCAAATAGTTCAGATTGCAAAAAGAAACTGTTCAGGATAATATGACCGATGAAAGGAAGCTATTCTTTTGCATCTGATGTAAGGCTTAGGAATGGTAAAAATTACCTCAAAAATGTCTTTAGATAAATTCTGGAAAACCCTTTCCCTTCTAACTCCCAAAAATTTAACTAATTAAGAAGAAGGAGATACTTTCTCAGGATAGGATGAAATTCACCTCAAGGAATTTCTCCAAATTAGCACTGCCTTTTAACCCAATATGGAACTTTCTGGTACTATCCAACATAGATTTTAGTGGCAACATTGCCAACAACTGAAAATCACCTTACACATCAGGGTAGCAGCAACTTTCCTCAGATCACGCACAAAAGCCTGGCATGATTGAAGAGGGACCCAAATACCATGGCCTATACATCATTCTAGTTGGAGAGAAATAATCAATTATACAGAAATTACTCAGTAATTTAAAATTACATTGGCATGAAAGAAAGCCTTCGTGAACATTTAATGACAAATTTTATTTCTTACCTAAAAATACCCCCTCATTATGCCACTAATCTTGGACAAGTCACTTAACCTCTCTGCAATTTCATTAAACTCGTCATTTTCAAATATTTTTAAAGCACCAGAACTCAAATATGCTAAATGTGTGAAACAGTTATTGTGGGAGATTTTTCTGCTTGAGGATAGAGATTCTAACCGACCTGCTGCCCACTCTCTCACTCCCTGTAGTGGACCTCTTAGTCTCCCTATGGAATACCAGCTTTACATTTTTCAGAAACCACTGGACTAAATGAGTGGTAGAATTGTTATGGCGGAGAACCAAAGAGGAGCATTTCAGATAAAGACAAGGACAGGAATAGAAGCACATATATGGGAAAATACAATGAAGAGTTAAGGCAGGTACTCCAGAAACTACTTTGTTTAATTTATTTTATGAAGACAGGAGAACAATTGAGGGGTTTTGTTTTTGATTTTGGTTTTGGTTTTGTGTTTGTTTGTTTATTTGGCCTTGACATTAGTGGAGACAATGCACTTCTAAAGATGTCTTCATCTTCATGTTGATTAGTTGATAGGAGCTGTCTGGCTCTGCAGAAACTGGATAGGTACTAAAATTTTGCAGTAGCAAGATATCGACTATTAATATATGCATTTACCTACTCTAGCCAGAGCCTCAGCAACAGGTGCTTAAAAAAAAGGGCAAGGATGTGTGCTTTCATTTTTCACCAAGACTATTTACCGTAAAGTCTCAAAAATACCGCAGAGAACAATCGATACCATCTGGAGCCCCCTGACATGAACAATATCAAACATCACACAGACATCTGGTATCTCCAGGTCACATATGATATGTGCTCAGTTGTATTTGACAAATGATAATGGTCACTTCATCCTGGTCTCCAGTCATTATCAAGAAGGACTTACTTGCAGCTAACACCATGCTGCTTCCTTGCAAAGTGAGTTCGACAACAGTGGGATCTGACCTTTTTGGTTCCTGAGACAAGAGAAATAATGGCAGCATGGCCTGGGGCTTCAAACGAGGAAAACAGTCAGTTCAGGAACACCATGCTGAGGCAATAAACACACTTCTGTGCTCCAGCCTCTCCATTTATTAATGTTCCTCTTCCAGTAGTAGGAAGCTGGAATGATGTCTCTAATTGTTTTTGAACTCTTTAAAATAATGATACTATTTGATCAGGAATCTAGAGTGCAATTTACTTTGCTGGAAAATGTGATGTGTTTCCAAACACTGTCTCCGGAGTAATAGGAGCACAGGAGTAATTCAAACTCAATTCACTTTAAGATCATTTGATATTCAACACATGTTTAGTCAATAATAAAAATGTAGAGAGAGATATTAAAGTTCAGGTTTAAAACATTCCTTGGAAATATGACTTCAAGTCCATTTAAATTCTAATATTAGAGGAGGTCCGTATTTATCAAACCTAATGGAATCAAACCATCCACAATTTCTCCAAAAAAAAAGTCCAATATATTTTTTATTTTTGTGGAAGAATTGTCTGAGACACTCCCAGTGGCCTGGGAATGTATATTTAAAATGGATATGTAAATGATCCACCCAATATGTCAGATTTTTTCAATTATCTTGAAGGGTGATAATAAGCCCAGTAATTTATCTATCTCTATTAATCATATAGCCTTTGGCAGAAATACTCAAGAAAATTATATATATTTATTTGTTTTTCTTGGTTCAGACATATGAGGATGAGTGTGGATGCAAAAAATAAACGTCAATGCCTCTTTCATTACCAGATATTCCTAAAAAACCTATTTTCGTTTGCAGCATTGGCTCCTAGTGGTCAGGTGCTCTACACCCAACAGAATTTTACACCTAGTTTAAGAACTATATGATAAGAATCTACCTTATTTAAGGTCCATCACGCCAGAGGGTACATATTAATACTCCAGAGATGAACTAAATTATTTGCCATAGTACATCTTTGCCACTCTCCTGGTAATCTTTTTACTTCAGAATGGTCTACAACATACAGCAAACTGAAACATAGCCAGTAGATATCACTAGATTGTTCACGCAGTTTTGAAAGGTAATAGCTGATTTCAATGAAAATAGCTTTACTATTAAGAATAATACTTTTAAATATCATTGTTTTTTTTAACATCAATTCTACTTGGTCATAGGTTTTTTAATACTTTGTTTTTATTGACTAGTAAATTATTTAAAATGTTGCATCTATTTTATAATAATATTGGTCTACCATTATATGCTCTTTAAATGTTAGAAAGCATCTTTAAACCATGTGGTCCTGGTGGTTTTATATCAAGAACACTGATTCCTCCAACATTGTAATTCTTTCTCAAGATTGCTGTGACTATTCAGGGTTGTTTTTTAGTTCCATAAAATTTTTTGGATTATTTCTTCTAGTTCTGTGAAATATACCATTAATATTTTGACAGGAATTACATTGCATGTGTAGATTGCTTTGGGTAGTATAGACATTTTTAACAACATTAATTCTGGCTATCCATGAGCATGGTATATGCTTCCATTTATTTGTCTTTTTATTCTTTAAAAAATTGATTATGCTATTACAGCTGTCCCAGTTTTTCCTCCTTTGCCCCCCTCCACCCAGCACTCTACACTCCCTCAGGCAGTCCACACATCTTTGTTCGTGCCCATGGATCATGCATATAAGTTCTTTGGCTTCTCCATTTCCTATGCAGTACTTTACATCCACATGACTATTCTGTAGCTACCTATTTGTTCTTCTTACTCTCTTTACCTTTTCACCTATTCCCCTACACCCCCCTCCCATCTGGCTGCCATGAAACCTTTCTCCATATCTATGATTCTGTTTCTTTTCTCCTTGTTTGTGTAGTTTGTATTTTTAGCTTCAAGTGTTGATAGATATGTACTTATTGCCATTTTATTGTTCATAGTTTTGATCTTCTTTTTCTTAAATAAGACCTTTAACATTTCATATAATAATGGTTTGGTGATGATGAACTCCTTTAGTTTTTTCTTGTCTGGGAAGCTCTCTATCTGCCCTTCAATTATAAATGCCCTTCTCTATCTTTGCTGGGTAGAGCAGTCTTGGCTGTAGGTCCTTGCTTTTCATCACTTTGATTCCTTGCCAATCCCTTCTAGCCTGCAAAGTTTTCCCATGTAGGTAACTACATGATTTTTTCTTGCTGCTTTGAAGATTCTCTCTTTATTTTTAACCTTTGGCATTTTCATTGTGATGTGTCTTGGTATGGGCCTCTGTGTCCATCTTGTTTGGGACTCTGTGCTTCCTGGGCTTGTATGTCTATTCCTTCACCAAATTAGGGAAGTTTTCTTTCATTATTTTTTGAAATAGATTTCCAATTTCTTGGTCTTTCTCTTCTCCTATGATGTGAATCTTGGTATGCTTGAAGTAGTCCCGGAGGCTTCTTATACTATCCTCATTTTTTTGGATTCTTTGTTTCTTCTTGCTGTTCTGGTTGGTTGTTTTTTGCCTCCTTATGTTACAAAGCATTGATTTGAGTCTCAGTTTCATTCACTCTACTGTTGATTCCCTGTAAATTGTTCTTTATTTCAGTTAGTGTATCCTTTATTTCTGACTGGATCTTTTTTATGCTGTTGAGGTCCTCACTAAGTTCCTTGAGCATCCTTATAACCAGTGTTATAACTCTGCATCTGAAATATTGCTTATCTCCATTTTGTTTAGTTCTTTTTCTGGACTTTTGTTCTGTTCTTTTATTTGGACCATGCTTCTTTGGCTCCTCATTTTGATAGCCTTTCTGGTTGTTTTCTGTGTATCACATTCAGCTGTTATGACTACCACCGCACTCTGTGGTTCTCTGTGGGGAGAGCTCAGACAGGAGCAATGGCCTCTGCCAGCAGTTCTGTATTGAAGAAAGTTGACCCCCAGTCCTCACCCTGATGCCAGACACTTCGGTGCCTCCCCATATGCCACAGTTGCCCTTCAATCTGCTGCCCCGGTGCAAGGGCTCAGTGGAAGTGGGTCTCAGTAAGTCCATGTATGGACACATTAACAAGAACTGTGTAAGCATCCCACAGTTTCTTCCAACAACTCAGTCTCCACTTGTTTTTACAGTCAGAAACCAAGGGGGCTTATCTTCCCAGTACTGGAACCTTGGGCTGGAGAGCCGGGTGTGGGGCTGGAATCTCTCACTTCTGAGATATCCCTCCTGATTTTTATCCACCACACATAGTTGTGGGACCAGCCCATTCCAAGTCTCTGTCCCTCCTACCAGTCTGGAGGGATGCGGTTTCTTCTTTAATTCTGTGGTTGCAGAACTACTATTGAATTCTATTTCTGCCAGTTCTGAGTGATTGTTTTTCTACAGCTTAGTTGTAATTTTGATGCAGTTAAGTGAAGAGGTGAGCCGTGTTTACATAAGTCACCATTTTGGAGATCTCACACTTATATCATTCTTTATTATTTTTAGTTTGCAGAAATTTCACACTATGGCATTAGCATCCAAGCTTCCAAAGATAATAGATTGTAGTGCCACGATTCAAACCCCTGTCTGAAGTCCATTTCCAGGGTCAGGCAGTTAGAAATGAGCAAAGCAAGGACAATGGGCCAAGTATAGAAGATCACCAGGGCAGAAAGCCCCAGGAGCTTAGCAACTGTTGAAACTGGAGAAACAAGGACCTCTCCCCCAGGTAACCTTTCCCCAATACCAAATTCATTGTTCCTTTTTGTATTTTCTTAATTTCTTTCTTTAGCATCTTACAATTTTTCAAGTATAGGATTTTACATCCTTTGTTAAATTTATTCCTAGGTGTGTGTGTGTGTGTATTTAATGCAATTGTAAATGGGATTGTTTTCTGTTTCCTTTGGTCCTGGTGGTTTTAACAGTAGATATTTAGTCACCATACCAACTTTAGGATGGTAATTATTTATTGTATTTCTTCCTTAGTGAATATTGGCAATTTATATTTTGTCAAGAATTCATTTATCTATTTAATTTGATTTTCAAAGTTGTTATAGAGTTGCATGTAGGATTCTCTTATAACTCAGTTTTTTCTGAATCAGCAGATACATCCTCTTTCTCATTCCTAAACTTGTTTATTTTTGTTCTGTCTTCCCTCTTAGCAGACCTCTAAAATATTTATATATAGGGTCTGGCACAAATAACACCTGTTTTTTACTACAAAATATTTTATTACAAAATCATAAGCATCTAATTCTGTAACATAATGATATCACACTCAAACACACCATTTGACATTTTAGGTGAAATATTCAAATTAAAATGACAAATTATTATACCCATATTATTACCCTACCAACCATACACAAGCAGATGTTACTTCTGCCGGACCCTGTATTTCATTGTTTTTTTTCAAGGAACTAAACTTTGGGTTAATTTATTCTTTTTTATATATATTTTATTGATTATGCTATTACAGTTGTCCCATTCCCCCCCTTCACTCCACTCCATCCTACACCCCCTCTGCCACATTCCCTCTCTATAGTTCATGTCCGTGGGTCATACATATAAATTCTTTGGCTTCTACATTTCCTATACTATTCTTACCCTCCCCCTGTCTATTTTCTACCTACCATTTATGCTACTTATTCTCTGTACCTTTCTCCCTCTCTCCCCCTCCCAATCCCCTGTTGATAACCCTCCATGTGATCTCCATTTCTGTGGTTCTCTTCCTATTCTAGTTGTTTGCTTAGTTTGCTTTTGTTTTTGTTTTAGGTGTGGTTGTTAATAACTGTGAGTTTGCTGTCATTTTTACTGTTCATATTTTTTATCTTCTTTTTCTTAGATAAATCCCTTCAAGATTTCATATAATAAGGGCTTGGTGATGATGAACTCCTTCAACTTGACCTTATCTGAGAAGCACTTTATCTGCCCTCCCATTCTAAATGAAAGCTTTGCTGGATAGAGCAATCTTGGAGCAATCTTGGAAAAGTCCTGCCTTTCATGACTTGGAATACTTCTTTCCAGCCCCTTCTTGCCTGTAAGGTCTCTTTTGAGAAATCAGCTGACAGTCTTATGGGAACTCCTTTGTAGGTAACTGTGTCCTTATCTCTTGCTGCTTCTAAGATTCTCTCCTGTTTAATCTTGGGTAATGTAATTATGATGTGCCTTGGTGTGTTCCTCCTTGGGTCCAGCTTCTTGGACTCTCTGAGCTTCCTGGGCTTCCTGGAAGTCTATTTCCTTTGCCAGATTAGGGAAGTTCTCCTTCATTAGTTGATCAAATAAGTTTTCAATTTTTGGCTCTTCCTCTTCTCCTTCTGGCACCCCTATAATTCGGATGTTGGAACGTTTAAAGATGTTCTGGAGGTTCCTAAGCCTCTCCTCATTTTTCTGAATTCTTGTTTCTTCATTCTTTTCTGGTTGGATGTTTCTTTCTTCCTTCTGGTCCACAGTGTTGATTTGAGTTCCAGGTTCCTTCCCCTCACTATTGGTTCCCTGTACATTTTCCTTTGTCTCTCTTAGCATAGCCTTCATTTTTTCATCTAATTGGCAACCAAATTCAACCAATTCTGTGAGCTTCCTGATTACCAGTGTTTTGAACTGTGCATCTGATAGGTTGGCTATCTCTCCTTTGCTTAGTTGTATTTTTTCTGGAGCTTTGATCTGTTCTTTCATTTGGGCCATTATTTTTGTCTTGGTGCACCTGTTACATAAAGGGGCAGAGCCTTAGGTGTTCACTGGGGTGGGGTAACACTCGTTGCTGCACTGTGATGATGTATGTGGGGGAGCAGTCTGAGAGGGAGCAGTGAGACCTACTCCACTCTCTGCCAGCTTTCAGTCACTTCCCCTGCTTCCCACAATCAAATTGGGCCCCTCTGGTGCTGATTCCTGAGTGGGTGGGCTTGTACACACTCTAGACCCCTGTGGATCTCTCCAACGAACTCTCCTGTGAGGCTGGGAATTTCTCCTGCTGACGCGTTAACCCCCACGGGTGTTTTCAATCAGAGGTTTGAGGCTTTATTTCCCTGAGCTGGAGCCCTGGGTTTCGAGGTCTGTCTCCCAGTCCACCAGTTGCTGCCTCGCCGGCTAGCTGCAGCCTTGTCCACCCCACTCCACAATCCACCTCCTCACTGAGTCCACCAGCTGCCACCTTGCCTCCTTGCCGCCGTGTACTCTCCGCCTGGCTGCCCATCTCCGCCCCTCCTACCGGTCTGGATGAATGTTTCTTCTTTATCTCCTTGGTTGTTGGACTTCCATACAGTTTGATTTAGTCAGTTCTGGTTGTTTTTTGTTTTTAAATTGTTGTTGTCCTTCTTTTGGTTGTGCGAGGAGGCACAGTGTGTCTACATATGCCTCCATCTTGGCCGGAAGTCCAGGGTTAATTTATTCTTGCTATTATTCATTGTTAGCATTTACTTTCATTAATCCCTTCTTTTTTTAATTTCTTTGTATTGTCCTATTATCCTTAACACCTGTATTAAGATCTTTTATTGTTTGAGTCTTCTGTAACAATGAAGGCATTAAAACTACACAATTTTTTTTCAGTGAAAGTTTTTCTCTAGATCCATGGGTTTTGATGTAAAATGTTTTTCTCTTATTGCTTTTAAGTTGCTTCTTTAATCCAAAGGTTATCATAGAATGTGGATCTTATGTTCCATGAACTTCTGATTTTCTGGTCACTTTTTAATAATTTTTTATTACTGAATTATAATCAGACTTAATGATTATAAATCATTTCTACTTTATAAGTGTTGAGGCTCCTACATGTAATGCAAAAGCAAGCTGTGGCTGCATTTTTAAGTGACTGACCTTTATAAAGGTTTTCTTTCTTTTTTTTCTTTTCTTTTTTTATTAAATATTCTTGAATTTTATTGTTGTTCAAGTACAGTTTTCTGCCTTTTCCCCCCACCACTCCCCTCCACCCCAGCCATCCCCACCTCCCTCCCCTGATTCCACACCCCCTTATTTTTGTCCATGTGTCCTTCATAGTTATTCCTGAAAACCTTCGTGCTTTTCCCCCCATTATCCCTTCCCATCTCCCCTCTGGTTACTGTCCATTTGTTCTTAATTTCAATGTCTCTGGTTATATATCACTTGCTTGTTTGTTTTGTTGATTAGGTTCCAGTTAAACGTGAGATCATATGGTATTTGTCTTTCACCACCTGGCTTATTTCACTTAGCATAATGCACTCCAGTTCCATCTGTGCTTTTCAAAAGGGTAGGAGCTCCTTCTTTCATTCTGCTGCATAGAATTTCATTGTGTAAATGTACCATAGTTTTTTACACATTCATTTACCGATGGGCACTTTGGTTGCTTCCAGCACTTGGCTATTATAAATTATGCTGCTATGAACATTGGGGTGCATAGGTTCTTTTGAATTGGCATTTCAGAATTCTTAGATTATAGTCCCAGCAGTGGACTTACAGAGTCAAAAGGCAGTTCCATTTTAGTTTCCTGAGGAAATTCCATACTGTTTTCCACATTGGCTGCACCAGTCTGCATTCCCACCAACAGTGCACTAGGGTTCCTTTTTCTCTACAACCTCGTCAGCACTTGTTGTTTGTTGATTTGCTTATGCTGGCCATTCTGACCTGTGTGAAGTGGTATCTCACTGTGATTTTAATTTGCATCTCTGGGACGGCTAGTGATGCTGAGCATCCTTTCATATGTTTCTGGGTCCTCTGTATGTCATCCTTGGAGAAGTGCCTGTTCAGGTCCTTTGCCCATTTTTTAAATGGATTTTTTGTCTTCCTGGAGTAGAGTCATGTGAGTTTTTTATATATTTTGGAGAGCAAACCCTTGTCCAAGGTATCAATGTCCAATATGTTTTCCCATACAGTTGGTTCCCTTTTTATTTTGCTGATGTTTTTGTTAGCCATGCAGAAGCTTTCTACTTTGATGAAGTCCTACTTGTTTGTTCTTTCCTTTATGTCCTTGCTCTAGGGGAAATATCAGTGAAAGTATTGCTGCATGGACTATCTGAGATTTTCCTGCTTATGTTCTCCTGAAGGACTTTTATGGTGCCACAACTTATATTTAAGCCTTTTATCCACCTGGAATTTATTTTTGTGTACGGTGTAAGTTAGTGATAAAATTTCATTGTTTTGCATGTAGCTGTCCAGCTCTCCCAACACCCTTTGTTGAAGAGGCTATTTTTGCTCCATTTAATGCTGCTGCCCCCTTTGTCGAATATTAATTGACCATAGAGACTTGGGTTTATGTCTGGGCTCTCTGTTCTGTTCCATTGGTCCATGAATCTGTTCTTATGCCAGTACCAGGCTGCTTTGATTACAGTGGCCTTGTAATACAGTTTGACATCAGGTATTGTGATCCTCCTACTTTGTTCTTCTTTCTCAAAATTGCTGCAGCTATTCAGGGTCATTTATGGCTCCATATAAATTTTTGAAGTGTTTGTTCTATATCTGTGAAGTATGCCATTGGTACTTTAATAGGGATTGCATTGAATCTATAAATTGCTTTGGGCAGAACGGACATTTTGATGATGTTAATTCTTCCAATCCATGAGCATGGTACATGCTTCCATTTGTTTGTGCCTTCCATAATTTCTCTCTTTAGTATTGTATAGTTTTCTGAGTACAGGTCTTTTACATCCTTGGTTAGGCTTATTTCTAGGTACTTTATTTTTCTTATTGCTATATCAAATGGGATTTTTATCCTGATTTTGGTCCTGATATTTCATTGTTGGTGTACAAAAATGCATTTGATTTCTTAATATTGATTTTGTATCCTACTGTTTTGCCAAATTCATTTATTAGGTCAAGCAGTTTCTTGGCAGAGTCTATAGGATTTTCTATGTACACTATCATGTCATCTGCAAACAGTGACATTTTGTTTCCTCCTTTCCAATTTGGATGCCTTTTATTTCCTTTTCTTGTCTGATTGCTGTGGCTAAAACTTCCAATCCTATGTTGAATAGAAGTGGTGAGAGTGGACAACCTTGTCTTGTTCCTGGTCCTAGTGGGAAAGTTTTTAGTTTTTGCCCTTTGAGTATGATGTTGGCTATGGTATCTCATATATGGCCTTTATTATGTTGAGGAATGCTCCCTCTATTCCCACTTTGCTGAGTGTTTTAATCATAAATGGGTGCTGTACCTTATCAAATACTTTTCCCCCATCTATTGATATCCTCATGTGATTTTTGTCTTTGCTTTGTTTATGTGATGTATTACATTTATTGATTTGTGAATATTGTACAATCCTTGCATCCCTGGGATGAATCCCACTTGGTCATGGTGTATGATCTTCTTAATGTATTGCTGGATGCGGTTTGCCAATATTTTGTTGAGAATATTAGCATCTATGTTCATCAGCAATATTGGCCTGAAGTTTTTCTTTGTTATGTCTTTATCTGGTTTGGGGATTAGGATGATGCTGGCTTCAGAAAAAGAGTTTGGGAAATTTCGAACTTCTTGGATTTTTTCTAATAGTCTGTGAAGGATAGGGGTTAGTTCTTCCTTGAATGCTCTGTAAAATTCTCCAGTGAAACTATCTGGTCTAGGGCTTTTGTGTGTTGGGAGGTTTTTTGATTACTGCTTCAATTTCATCTGCTGTTATTGGTCTGTTCAGGTTTTCTGCTTCTTCACTGAGTTTTGGAAGATTATATTTTTCTAGAAATATGTCCATTTCAGCTAGGTTTTCAAATTTCTTGGCATATAGTTCTCATAGTAATTTCTTACAATCCTTTGTATTTCTGTGGTATCAGTTGTAATCTCTCCTCTTTCATTTCTGATTGTGTTTATTTGGGTCCTCTCTCTTTTTTCTTGATGAGTCTGCTTAAAAGCTTATCAATTTTGTTTATCTTTTAGAAGAACCAGCTCCTGAATTTATTGATTCCTAGAATTGTGCTTTAAGTCTCTATGTCATTTAATTCTGCTCTGATCTTGGTTATTTCCTTCCTTCTACTTGCCCTGGGCTTTGTTTGTTGTTGTTCCTCCCCTTTATACAGGTTTTTCAAAGCATTTACCTTCATTTTTGTGGTAGGAAAGGAGGCAGATCTGCTGTCTTTGTTTACCCATATTTTATTCCTTTATGCACTATTCAATCAAATTATATTATTCCACTAACAAATACAGCTGTCATAAATAGTTTTCAAAACACACATTGCTGGTTTACTAGTGGGAGTAAAAATGTGAAGGGATACAATAGTGTCTGGAGGAGGGTGCTGGGTAACAGAAACCAATACAATATTTCTCTTCTATAAAAGAAGAGAAATCTGGTAGGTGAATAAAACTATTTTGAAAGTTTCTGCTATTTTGCAAAAAGTTATATAATTGCTGATATAGCCATCGCATTCTCTGGAAAACAATTGCATTGTTGTTTAGCCCTAATCTTTTAAGGGAACAAATACTCCAAGTGGTACAAAATGAAAATGGCTTGTGTGCTATATTTCTATTCTGTGTTACTTATTGATGAAACCAGAAAATAAGATGAATGGGAAACGTTTTGCATCTCATTATACTGGGAACAACTTTAGAAATCCAATCTGATGGTCAGCTATGGCAAGTCACAATTGATGAAGGAATCCTGGACTGAGTTTGGCATCTTAGTTCTTCCATAAATAAAATTCTTTCATGCACTTATATTTCAGCTTTCACATATGAAAAACAGGCTAGTCTATATTCTTTATATAAAATTAATAATACATCAAAATATTTATTCTAAAATATTATACATGAGCAATGTTTCTGAAACACAAAAGTATATTTAAGTTTAAGATGGTATATCAAGTGCAAGGTGGTACTTAAGTCATTCTTTTCATTATCTTGCCAATGGCACCTCCCTGTTCCCAGTTCCCTGCTTTGTGAGCAAGCTCAGGTCATCTACAATTAATCTATTTAGGAAGAAGCATTTGCAAATCATTCAATAGACCTCACTATAGTTATAGTTTGTTTATCCTTTCCCTTACTTGTCTTCTCAAACTACAGGAGGGTTGAGGGTATAGTCCTGAAATTGCTTCTGAGGATGCAGATCCCTCCTGTTACCTTTAGAAATCCTAGTGGGTGTTGAGGTTTCCCTGGAGACCATATTTCAGAAACTGCAATGCACCTTTTTAAGCCAGCTTTGCTGAATTAGAAGAAGGATTCTGGTGTCTGGGTAACAGGACATGTATGTAATAGCTGTAACTCCCCTCTGCACACATGCCATCACCCACATTCCAACTCATCCTTGGCCCTGACTTAATTTGGATCAGGTTAAATTTATGTCCTCTTGAAAACAAAGAAATATCTCCCAGTGATGCTGTTAACTAGGGGCAGGAGCTGTGAGAGAGGGAAGAGGAAGACAGGGAAGGAGGACTCTGTTTCATCATTCAGGGACATTTACTTGTACCATAACTGGTCAAGGGCTTATGATGTTGTTTTCCATGTCCATGTATGACAAGTTTTTCTTCTGTTTATCTGTTTTTTTCTAAATTGTATAACCATATACTAATCATTGCAAAGTTACATGCAGAAGATTACTTAATTTTCTGAAAGTATATAAAAGTCCTTAGTCATAGATTCCATAATAGTCTGTGTTGCCAACAATTTGGCCAGATATGATGACCTCATACAAAAAATTTTTTTTTTTAAATTTTCATCAGCCACATAAAGGTAAAGCAAGTAAATGGAGGAGAACCAAGATGGCGGCGTAGGTAGACACACTGCGCCTCCTCGCACAACCAGAACTGACAGAAAATCGAACAGCAAGGGGGACCAACACCAAGAAAATAGAAAATAAACATTCATCCAGACTGGTAGGAGGGGCGGAGACGGGCACCGGGGTGGAGAGGACTCATGTGGCTGTGGCGGGACTGAGACTGGCTGAGTGTGGGACAAATGGCGCAGGCAGTCTGAGCACTAGCAGACCCTGCGGCCCCACATTTGCACAGATAAACCCAGAGGGCCGGACTCAGAGTGGCGGAGAGCGGGGCAGGCAGAGCAGCGGGTAGCACCCCACGGCACCACATTCGCCCACAGATAAACCGGACGAACGGCGGGGAGAGAAGCAGACCGAGTAACCCAGGGCTCCAGCTCAGGGAAATAAAGCCTCAAACCTCTGATTGAAAACGCCCGTGGGAGTTGGGGCGGCAGCAGGAGAGACTCCCAGCCTCACAGGAGAGGTTGTTGGAGAGACCCACAGGGGCCTAGAGTGTGCACAGGCCCACTCACTCGGGAACCAGCACCAGAGTGGCCCAGTTTGATTGTGGGTAGCGGAGTGAAAGATTGAAAGCCGGAGGAGAGTGAGGCGGCCGCCATTGCTCCCACTCGGCCCCTCCCCCACGTACAGCGTCACAGCGCTGCGACCAGCATTACCCCGCCCCGGTGAACACCTAAGGCTCCGCCCCTTAAAGTAACAGACGCGCCAAGACAAACAACAACAAAAAAATGGCCCAAATGACAGAACACTTCAAAGCTCCAGAAAAAATACAACTAAGCGACGAAGAGATAGCCAACCTATCGGATGCACAGTTCAAAGCACTGGTTATCAATATGCTCACAGACTTGGTTGAATCTATTCGAAAAACAGATGAAAAAATGAAGCCTATGCTAAGAGAAACAAAGGAAAATGTACAGGGAACCAATAGTGATGAGAAGGAAACTGGGACTCAATTCAATGGTGTGGACCAGAAGGAAGAAACGAACATCCAACCAGAAAAGAATGAAGAAACAAGAACTTGGAAAAATGAGGAGAGGCTTAAGAACCTCCCGGACGCCTTGAAACGTTCCAACATCCGAATTATAGGGGTGCCAAAAGGAGAAGAGGAAGAACAAAAAATTGAAAACTTATTTGAACAACTAATGAAGGAGAACTTCCCTAATCTGGCAAAGGAAATAGACTTCTGGGAAGTCCAGGAAGCTCAGAGAGTCCCAAAGAAGCTGGACCCAAGGAGGAACACGCCAAGGCACATCATAATTACATTACCCAAGATTAAACGCAAGGACCTACATCCAAGATTACTGTATCCAGCAAAGCTATCACTTAGAATGGAAGGGAAGATAAAGTGCTTCTCAGATAAGGTCAAGTTAAAGAAGTTCATCATCACCAAGCCCTTATTATATGAAATGTTAAAGGGAGTTACCTAAGAAAAAGAAGATCAAAAATAGGAACAGTAAAAATGACAGCAAACTCACAGTTATTAATGGCCATACATAAAACAAAAATGAGAGCAAACTAGGCAAACAACTAGAACATGAGGGTTGTCATTAAGGGAGTGGGAGGGGGAGGGGGGGAAAGGTACAGAGAATAAGTAGCATAGATGATAGGTGGAAAATAGACAGGGGGAGGGTAAAAATAGTGTAGGAAATGTAGAAGCCAAAGAACTTATAAGTATGACCTATGGACATGAACTATAGGGGGGGAATGTGGGAGGGAGGGGGGTGGGCAGGATGGAGTGGAGTGGGGGGGGGAAATGGGACAACTGTAATAGCATAATCAATAAATATATTTAAAAAAAAATAAAAAAAATTAAAAAAAAATAAAAAATAAAAAAATAAAAAAAAGAAAGTAAATGGCAAAACAATTTGAGCTTTAGACCAGGGTTATGTATATTTGCATTTTCAAAACTACCAAAAGAATCCACCTATTCTGATCAATGGTTAAATATGAAATATTAAACAAGTAATCACTAAGGAAAGATGAAAAATATGTGTTTCCTCTTTCTTAATGATAAACCATAGCCATAGAAATAATATGATATGGATGACCTCTAAATTACAGAGTCCATTAGGAAAGGATATTATCTTCTAGAAACAATAAAAAGCAAGGTTTAGAGTCTTATAAGTGCTAAAGATTTGTCAAATGCTGAATGCTCACATGGCAAACAATGATTGTATCAGAATTAGAAAATGCCATGAAATATTAAGTATGTAGACTTAATATTTTACATGAAGAGACTGAAGATTTAATGTATTACTTCCATAATCTATTTGATAACCATGCTTGAAGTTTAGTGCTTCTTAGGAAATATTAATTTGTGTTTTGACTAATCCTTATTTCTCAAGATTTAAGTGTTTTTAATGACTCAGAGAATTTTTCCAGAAAATTTCCTAATATTAGTTATCACAGTTATCAAAATTGTCCATATGATTAATTTGCTGTTTCGCAGAACCATTTGCCACCCTCAGACTGTCCTTCTCAATGTGCCTTGTCATCTGCTTTGGGATTCGGCCTGGCTTTGGGAACGCCTCCATGTACAGCGACACTATGTAAAGCAAATCAAAAGCCATTCATTACGACGTAGAGCAACTCTCCAACACTAGTGGATAGGGGGTATCAGATATTCAAAAGAACACATTATGATTCTTTTTGAAAGAAATACGATATTTTAAAACACTATGGAAGAAGTCTAAGGAAAGTCCTGATAAAAACTCAATTATTGACTCTCTTCCAACAGATCTTAGAAAATGTGAGCACCATAGTGAGTGTTTTGCAGTCCAGGCAAAGAAACAGCAAACATTGAATCCTGTGTTTTAAATTTGAGGCAGGAATAATAAAGTTTATTGTCAATATACAGGGTTTGGCAAAAGTAGGTTTAGAGTTGTTTGTATGAAAAATTATACAATAATTAACAAATTATAATTCAAGAATAAACTATGTTTTGTGTACTGACAACTGTAAACCTACTTTTGCCCCATACCGTATTATGAATATTTAACTGCTGTTGGAAATTCTTATCTATCAGCTGCCAGGTAAAACTTGAACAAGGAAATAAGTTTCTCTACTGCAGCTTTTGTCCTTCTTTAATCACATGGAGGTGGGGACAGGAGCTCCCAGACTAACGTCATAGGAACAAAGAGAAACCCTAAACTGTTGGTTGGGGAAGAGAATCATGGCTCCAGATGGGCAGTCACCTTTCTCAACCACAAGATATATAGTTCCCATGAAAAAAACAAAGCCATATTAAAAAATGATTATGAAAGAACTGTTCCCAGAGTAAATTTTAACATAAAGCAGGTCTCACTTTGAAGGGTGATATAATAGTGTCGCATCAAAAAAGAGAAAAACCTTTATTCGTTATGAGAGTTTTCTACTCAGACCCCACTGACTGAAGCCTAGGGTGCATTTCTCTAATTATACCCTATCACAGATCCAGGCCAAACTTCTTTTTCAGTTAAGCCCCATTACATAATATAGATCATGTAATTGCTTTATTAGTACTAATATATATTTACATTTAAATATTTATTTATTAAAAAGTTAACAAAATTAATGTCACTTTGATGAGCACACATATATCAAATCAGAAGTTGCCAGGCTCACCACTTCAACATCCATTCACTTCTAAATTTTATGTATACATTGCTCAGTTTAGAGAAAATTTGAATTCACATGCTACATAACTGCAAATATTACAATATTGTAATATTTACCCCATTAGATGCATGTCAGCATATGTACATTTGAGGGAAGTTTAACATAAGGTTAAGTACTTTTGAGTTAATGTTTGATCATCTTTGCTAGATGCTTGCTATGGAGCAGTTCATTATTTCCATTTTTGCTTTCTGTGTGATTTCTGCAAATAGTTTTACTTTGATTTAATAATGTTACCTTGCTTTGCATTTGTTGGCTATTTCTTGTTTGAATGTTCTTAAACTTTGGGTTGTAAGCTTTGGAGTCGATTTAACAACCACAGAAAACATTTCATACTCACTTACAAGAACAAATGTCTCATTCATTTGAGAGTCCTAAAGAGTTTTATCTACATAAATTCAAGGGAAATTAATCTTACATTTATAAAATATTCAAGTGATCTGTATCATAATAAAGACATAGGATTTTTACCAGCCTTGAGAAAATTTTCTGAAACTTCAGGGACTTTTAAAAATCTGCCCACATAACAGTCAATATTAGAAAGGTAAAATTGGAAATTATCACTTACCTTAAATTAACTGTTACCTCGAGGGTTCATTTAAACAACGACTAGTATTATAAACATACATCACAAAGACCCAAATTTGCCATGAAAAGCCAAGTGTGGGAACTTCTTAGTAAACCTTGTTTTTTTAAATCTGGGCATTTAGAGAAAGGCTTGAGGGTAGGTCAACTTTCAGAGCATAGTGCCTGGTATATAGGTGGGTAATAAATATTTGCTAATAGCATGAGGACTGCTTTTCTGCATGCAGGCCATGAAGTTGATTCTGCATAGTGCTGCAGCTCCCTGGCCTTTGGACTCAGACTCAGTCAATAAAACACTGGATCTACACAGTGAAAGATGCTTTGTTCCCTCCATGTTTCAGAACGTGATGGACAAGAAGGCTGTGTAGACGGTAGCAGAAATGACTATAACAGTCATTAAACCAGCTTGTGTCCTGGTTTGTACTTGATGTGGCTACTCTTTGCAGCTAGATCTGCTTGGCATGGTAAAATGCCAATATTTGAGAGCTATTTGAGGAAGTTCCAAATCAGGTAATTTAGCAGAAGAACTACACCTCACCAAAAAAGTACAATGAGTAAGAAGAGAGAAAGGCCACACCACTGGGACCAATGGAATGGGGTGCCTTAGATAAATATTTACTTAAACCTTCCTTTTTCCCATTCTTTTTCAGTGTTCTTTTACCTCTATTTCACTCCAGCTCCCTCTCTTTTAACTCTCCTTTTAAAATCATCTTTACTAGGCATAACCCAGATCCCTTATTTGGGATATGCAAAGTTCTGGACAAGTAAGAGATTTAGTTACAGAATACTAACTTCTATTGAGTTTTACTTGAGTGATCTGTGTAACTAACTTAAGAAACTCGGGCAAGGACTCATACCACAGGAGCATTGTTTAATCTAGGTAAGTCCATCATGCCAGGATCTGTGAATGTTTCCCTTGTGCAAAGGCTTCTCCACAGAATTCTGTGGTGCCTCCAACTTGACGTTATTCTTTCCAATGGGTGTTACTTCTGATAGAATGACCATTAGGAGATGGCAACATTTAACAAGGGCACTTGAGAATGGTGCTGAAAAACTTTCCCAACTTCCTTTTCAGTATTTGTGAGTGATGCTAATACTAGAATTCCAAAAACACACTTGTAAATTGATTTTAGTAACTACCTAAAGGTTGTAATACAACTCACAGTGAAAATCTAAGTTCAAGTAAGTCAAAACATGAAACAGAAGTCAGAAATGGGGAACAATGGTTAGAGAAATGAAAGGAAAAAGAATTCTAAAGCCCTGTTGAGGCAACAGAGCTCAGAATGTTTAAACTCTGTGGAGGTAATAGAACACAAACCTTAGCAGGGAATTTCTTATTCACCAGAAAAAAAGAAAATAACACAGTGTGTGTTGTATCTCTCAATTTTGAGCTAAAGAGAACATATCAGTTCTTCAGGACAGTAAATATTTGTGACAGGAAGGAAGGAAGGAAAGCAGGAAGGAAGGGTCGAGGTGAACTGTCTATTGAACATTTACAATGCATGGGATGACTTACATATGTTATTGTATTTAACTGGTAGCACAATCCTGTCAAGTAGACATTATTAAATATTTTTGTGGGAGAAGAAACTGAATCTCAAAAAAGGTACATTGACTTGACCAAAGTTGCAACAGTAAGTGATAAAACTAGACTTTTTCTCATGCCCATCTGATTCCATAGCTAATAAAACACACTCAGAGAAATAAATCTCCTTGTGCACCTCTATTGCACCTGCATCTTCCAAGTCAAAGCATGCGTATGCACATTCACACACATGCACAAGTTTCCTTCCACACCCAAGCTATGCTTAGATAGTATAACTGAGAAATTTCATGAAAATGCCAGACGTAGCCACTACAAGCTCAATATTCTCAATATTCCAGCTACTATAGTGGTAGCACTATCCCCCTACACATGTGAAATATAAAATGCCTTTTGTACTTTATTGTAGCTAATTCTTAAGGGAAAAATAGGCATATCTAATTGGTTTCTTGGTGACTGAGAGCCCATTTTTTATCCGTATGGAGACATCTGAGAGTTGTGCTGAGACCACAACAGTGGGCTTCATAGGAAAAGTAAATTATATGCCAATGAACAGGGTTTTTTCATACTTTAACACTCCCAAACAAAGCAGCCACCTTTCAAAACATGGTGTCCAGACCTAGCTTAACTCCAGTCTATCATCACTTGCCAAGAATCCAATGTGGTAGTTTCAACAGGTAGAAGGGATCAGCGACTGAAAGGGTTGGTTCCATGAGAGGAGCTGAGCTGTTGGATCCCAATAAAAAGTGAGAAGAGTCTTTGCAGAAATGGGCAAAGACTAAGCAAGTTACATTTTGAAATAGGACTTCAGTCCAAGTAGAAAATCTGCCAGGAGTCCAGTCATGTAGAGAAAGCCTGGAAGCTACAGTTAAGGAAAGAGGTTCAGATGAGCCCCTAGGAACTCGGATGGAGGAAGGCCCATTTCTTTCAGGTATGAGCCAAGTAACACAAACTCCAGCCTAACATCCGAGTCCCTACAGCTGTGTAGAGCTGGGCGAGCAGCGTCGGACGTTTGGCACACTATTGGTAACTTATGACAAATTTCAATATTGTAAAAACTTTTATTCTCTCGCAAAGAAACACAGATGGATGAAGTGACTTGCACAAGCATGAATCTGTGGCAAATTCATGACCAAAACTCATATTCTGACGGTTTTCTTCTGAAGTACCCTTGACCCATTTCTGCAACGTTGGAGACAAGATTGGAAATAGCGGTTGTTGTGTTTCAGATCTCCCGTGGGTCCTTTCATATTGTAACCACAGTCAGGCTGACCGACCGCATCACACAGCGGCCCTACCGAACCAGGATCCCTGTGGCAATTTTAATATTTAAAGTAATAATCATTTTAAGTTAACTCAAAAATCATCTAAATTGATGTTCCTCTATGGGTCACATACATTTAAATTATCTATACAAATAATTCATGATTACTTTCAGCTATACTGGACAGCAATAGCAAGGTTGACCCAGAAAGGTAGGAAATCCTTAACTTGCATTGTTAGGCACTATACAATGCCTCCTCCCTCTTGCCCCCCAAAATGCATTCAAATGGTTATATTTGTACTAATAAAGTCAACATGAGAATTAAAATCTACATATGAAAGTCAAAAGAGCTAAACACAGAGAAGCAAGAGTCAAGTGTCTTTTCCCACTGAAAACTGGGAATTCTACAAAATAACATAAAATTTTATTCAGTTTAAGTTGAGTAGCACTTGTCACAAGCTATTTTCAATCTTTCCTACAAGTTTTAAATTAGTCACTGAATAGGCTGTCAAAATAGTAGCACTGTTAGAAGCTTTATATATTCACTGTAAATTCTGGCACAATTTCCAATTCTGAAAACTAAACTACACTTTTAAAGTATGTTTGGGGTTCTCCTTCTCTTTCTCTTCTATTTTCAGTGCTTATCACAATATTTATCATTAATAACATTCATACGAAACATAAATACGCTGAGTGCTGTTAACTAAGAGCATCCTCTGGTACATGACATTCACAAATATAGTGGCTCTTTCAGCATCATTATTTTACTAATTATAACTAAGACAGGTATACAGAGATAGTAATCCAAATTGACTTGATATTCCTTCAAAAAGTTGTCTTTCTAATTGTACCGCCCTTCATTAATTATGTCTTATTAATTGTCACATTGTATTATATCTGTGCACAGTATGATGCTAAATAACAATGCAAAGAATGAGAAGCAGTATGAAATGTTGCAGGCATTACATTTTAATGCGACAGAATTTGTGTTGAGTCTGAATGCCTGCAGTTAATTTAGAGAACAAGTATTTGAGTTAAAATTCTAACATGTTTAGCAAACCAAGTATTCATTAAGGTAGGCGAGGTAGAAGCATTGTAAGAACGCCAGTGTAACAATTAACTACACCTGCGGTTCTGTGAGCAACAAATATACTTTATTTCAGGTGGAAGTACCCTGTGCGCTGTAGTATGAAACTCTTTACTTGTTTTCCTCAGGTCCTCAAGGGTTTCCCAGAATGTTTACAAGCTGACATTTGTCTACATCTCAACCAGACTTTGCTGCAAAACTGCAAAGCCTTTCGGGGGGCAAGTAAAGGTTGCCTTAGAGCTTTGGCAATGAAGTTCAAGACCACCCATGCACCTCCAGGAGACACTCTGGTTCACTGTGGGGACGTCCTCACGGCCCTTTATTTCTTATCCAGAGGCTCCATTGAAATCCTCAAAGATGACATTGTGGTAGCTATTCTGGGTGAGTGTTTTAGAACTGGAGGGTGACAAATTCCGTTACAAGCTGGCGCAATGAGTAGTTTAAAATAATCTATTTATTTATGAGTACAACTTAAGACTAATGGGTAATTTTAAAGCTTTACTTAAACTCACTTCAAATCAAATTAACATTTCAGAAAATATGTTTTCTTGACTCTCACATTTTCTCTGATATGTAAACTGTTTCATGACGCTCTTCTGTCCTTGGCAGCTCCTTCAACATTCGAGGCCCAATATTTCAAAGTAGTATTTTCCTTTTCATCTGCGAAGACTTTGGATTCATGCTTGATCCCTTAACATCTTAAATAAGATGTACACATTGTAAGCGTACTGGCTAGCATGTGCCAATGTCCTGTCTTGAACTGGGTTTATGTTTTGACAAATTTAATGTATATATATTTGCCATGCACTTTTACCTGATATGTTCCATCAAACAGAATTATTTGAGTCATTATCTAGGTAATATAGAGCTAAGAACTTCTGGTGAGGATATTATAATTAGTAATGAACTGGTTTGGGTGCAAAAGAGAATCATCCCTCCAATCTGTTTCTTCAAAAGAAAATGTAGCGGGGGTGACTTGTAAGATTTCTTTGGAATATCAGGAGAGCAAGGGAAACAAGTTTGCAGAGAAAAAGGTCAGCTCTCCTGTCCCACCCCTGAGCCAGTAGGTTTAAACCTCAGGCTGCCCTTTGCAACACCCATCCCCACCCCTCGATGTTTGTAATCACTTGCACTTTTTCCCTGTGGATTAAATGCAGGTCTGTTTAAATAACAAGCTTATAACTCAATCGTTTTCTTTCATTGATGTTAACATCCAAAAAGACAAGGATGTAGTCTGTTCTCTTCTGTGTAGAACCAGGGTATGGCATTGCATAGGACCCGATGAACAAATGGAGATGTTTGAGTGACTTCTATATATTCTGATAATTTTATCATAGTAACAGCCTTAAAATATTTTTCCCAAATTTGACAAGATGCACAGTTCAGTTTACAATACAATAAGTACACAGGAATAAAAACATATTCTAAGTCACTTAACAACCATACAATATAGTTGGATTTTCACCAGATTCAGCCTTGGACAGTTTGTTCTGGGGTATAGCAGGGAAGGAGCATGCTTCACTGCCTTCCTAATCCTTAAATCAGCCAGAGTCAGTTTCTACAGGAAAGTAATATGCCTTCTTGCTTTAGAAAATAGTAATTTTAGAGTGTAGTTAAGGTGTACGTGTAGACTGGCTTATTTTTTGCTCATTTACAGTCATGTAAGCTAATTAAAATGCAAAGCCCATGCTGAATTTAATTCAGGGATTTTCTTTGATAACACATATACTGAAATGTCAAAATTGTAAAAAACTTAGAGATTCTCTTTTCTCCATTTCATTTAAATCCACAACCGAAATCCTCTCAAATTATGATTATTAATTCTATTTCTTAAATGCAAGCATTCATTTAAATTAAAGTTAATGTACTTGCTCTAATATCAATTGTTATTATAAAGATATGGTATCCAATTTCCCCCAAAAAATTCACATTTAAGATAAGAACATTACAGCATTTTTTTTATTAGTTAGAACTTTATTATTTATTTCAAAGTCTTATAGTTTCCATGGTTGGGTATATATGAACTTGTCTAACAAAATAAAGTTATCAGATCCAGGAAATTTTTTTCCAAATATGAAAAGAAGCTTCAGGATATATGTGAGAAAGTACTATATTATACTGCAATTGAGTATCTTTAAAAGTTATATAATCAATAATCTATTGGTAGTTATGAAGTACATATTTCACAGGTACAATTTTTAAATGTCTTAACATTCAGAGACAGACAAATCTAAGTGGCCATGACATTCAAGGGGAATATTGAGGGAAAATTAAACATAAGAGGTGTGTAAAGATTTTGTCTGGAGTCAGAATGTGTGGGATTTAATCATGGTTACTCTCTCCTCCAACTAAGGTGACCTTGACTTACTCAGTTTAACTCTTTAATCCTCTTTCCATATTAATACAATTTAGATAATTAGTAATTTCTTCAAGAGGTTACTTGGGGCATTAAATGAAATAATGCACCTAAGCATTCGACACAGCGCCTGGTACCTACTCAGTCCTCAATGAGCATTTGTTGTTGTTATTGTCACAATCACCCTCACCATTCACAGGGCCTGGCAAAGCAGGTGAGGTGGCATATGGCCAGGCAGAGGGGATGGAGAAGGCCTATCAGAATCCAGACGCTGAAATGTCTCCAGGCTTGGCAAGAACGCTAGGACACACTTTCAGAATTAAGGCCATGTGGCACAAAAACATGACTATATATGTTCAGAAAATATAATTAGATTTATTCAGCAGTTGGACAAATTCACTAAAGGCAAATCCAATAGTGCTTACTGAAGGAAACAGGGTATGTTCAAATTGCACCCCTCATCCCCTAAGTGTTGAAAATGTTGCCCCAGAGCCCCGTGCTCAGCATTGCCTGCAGAGACCATCCTGAGACAGAAAGTTCATGAATCTGACTCACCACAGCCTTTCTCACATTTCCAGATTGACAAAATTAAACCACACCTCCTATATAGCAAGAAGGATTTTTAACAGTGTGGGGCATAGCCGCTAAAGCGTGTTTGCTGCATTCCAGTTGTTTAGCCAAAAAAGCAAAACAAGAAAATAATGGGGATAATATTAGGACCAGTGCACTAAGAGGCAAATCCCATTGGACAAACAAACAAGACTGAGATACTCTGCTGCTCGAGAGTCTGTTGGCCATGGGGTTTTACATTTGAAATCTATAGTTCAGAAGTCAGTCAGTGTTCTCATCTACTTCTAGGAAAAACAAAATATTAAATTCAGATTTCTTTATTTCCTTTTCTTTTTTCTTGTTTTAAGGGAAAAACGATATATTTGGAGAAATGGTTCATCTTTATGCCAAACCTGGCAAGTCTAACGCAGATGTGAGAGCGCTCACATACTGTGACTTGCACAAGATCCAGAGAGAAGACTTGTTAGAGGTTTTGGACATGTATCCTGAGTTTTCCGATCACTTTCTCACAAACCTGGAGCTCACTTTCAACCTCAGGCATGAGAGTGCAAAGGTATATGTTAACCGTTTTCTTATTTTTTGTACTTTTGACATTTTATTTTGTTCTCAGACTGCCCAAATACCCCTGAAATGTCAAGCAAAATACTGTAGCAAAATGTTACCAATTCTGAATATCTGGAAGAAAAAGCCAACTTAATACTGAAATTTCTAAATGATAGGGAACTAATTCAGTCTAATTTCTTTGAAATATATTAAATAACTTTAAGTAAGTCAGTTAAGTTTGACCTTTTAAGAACTCTTAGGTGACATACTTGATTTTGAATAGTCTTGGTTTGTATTGGGTGTGCCAACTATTTGTAAGAAATTGGTGATTCTAGACTATTGAAAATCCCCTACACAAGTGTATCTTATACAGAGGTGAAAATATTCTTTTAGCTATCCTTTACACATTTATTGGTTAGCAATATATTTTTAATAATAATAAAAGAAGTAAACTTACTCTAGTTTAGATCCATATTTAACACGATTTCCAAATTAGAGGTAAAAATTAATCAGACTTATACCTGAGTTAAAATTTGTGCTACAGAACAAAAAACATATAGTATAATAAAAATATGCTAAATGATTCTACATACAATTTCACCTAGAATGAGTTTTGAGAGTATAGCCCTTGGATTCCTTACTCTCCTCCACTGTGAAAATATATCCTTATGATCTACCACTATTTTAGGCATACAAAACTTATACTGCAGCCCACTATTTATCATTAGATTATTCCTTCATCCTTTTCCCCAAAACTCCTATAATCCCAACTCCAATTCTAAATACTTTTTTATTGTCAGATATGAACTGTTGGACTTTTGAAACTTGTCCATGTATTTTAACGCTAACTATATACTCTCCAGAAAAACAGATGCTCGAGTCAATAGTTAGGTAAAAGGTGGTAGACTTAATTCCTCCTAGAGGTATAGTCATTCCCGGGCACTGTGAAAAACTTAAAGATAAATAAAATAAACAAGTTTTTATTTAAACTTAAATAAAAAGTTTCTTTTATTTTTAAATACAGTTTGCATTCAGTATTATTTTGTATTAGTTTCAGGTATACAGTATAATAATTAGACATGTATACAATTTATAAAATGATCCTGCCGCTAATCCTAGTACCCATCTGGCACTGTATATAGTTATTACAATATTATTGACTATATTTGCTATGCTGTACTGTACATCCCTGTGACTACTTTGCACTTCTTAATCCCTGCATCATTTTCACTGGAGTACCCAACCTGCCTCTTATCTAGCAACCCTTAGTTTGTTTTCTGTATCTATGAGTCTGTTTCTATTTGCTTTATTTCATTCTTCAGATTCCACAGATAAGTGAAATCATATGATATTTATCTTTCTTTGACTGACTGATTTCACTAGCATAATACCCTCTAGGTCCATCCATGTTATTGCAAATAGTAAGATTTTATTATTTTTGTGGCTGAGTAATATTCCATTGTGTATATATAACCCCGCTTCTTTATCTGTTTGTACATTGATGGGCACTTGAGTTGTTTCTATATCTTGCCTGTTGTAAATAACTCTACAGTGAACATAGGGGTGCATATATCTTTTTGAATTAGTGTTTTGGATTTCTTCAAACATATACCCAGAAGTATAACTGCTGGGTTATATGGTACTTCGATTTTTAGTTTTTTGAGGAACCTCCATACTGTTTTCCACAGTGGCTGCACCAATTTGCAATCCCACCAACTGTGCATTAGGGTTCTGTTTTCTTCATATCCCCATCAACACTTGTTGTTTACTGATTTATTGATGATAGCCACCCTAAACATGTGAGGTAATGTCTTATTGTGGTTTCAATTTGCTTTTCTCTGATATTTAGTGACAATTGAGCATCTTTTCATGTCTCTTGGCCATTATATGTCCTCTTGAAGAAATGTCTTTCAGGTCTTCTGCCCATTCTCAATTGTTTATTTGTCTGATGTTGAGTTGTATGAGTTCTTTATAACTTGTGGCTATTAACTCCTTCTCGAATGTATCATTAACAAATATATTTCCCCATTCAGTATGTTGTCTTTTCATTTTGTTGATGATTTCCTTTGCTGCACAAAAAGTTTTTAGTTTGACTTTTAAGGTCACTAAGGTATGTGAAGCACCAGCTCAGCTCAGCTAATTTTTTCAAAACTCTGAAAAGTTAAAAAATATGTAGGTAGTAAGATGTTCAAATTAACATTAGCATGTTTTAATAATGGTTTTACTTCAGTACTTTATCAAATCCCAGTTTAATGTTACCAAACTTATTCTGAGTTTGCCTTGAAGACAACAAACATCTACCACAGGTAACTTCTTTACATAAAAAGGTTAGTCAGTGACCAAGTAAAGAAAACGAGAGCTTCCTTTTTCTTTATTGATTTGGGAGATTACCTTTATATTTACAAGACTGGTATTTCACAAAGTGAACAAGAGGGGTAAGGGAGGAGAACCTGGAAGGAAAATAAATGGTTCAAAGCATAGGGTGTATTAAATTCAGCATTATACTGATTGTTGTGAACTTTATTTTTGTGTGTGTGTATTTTATTGAATGTATTGGGATGATATTGGTTAATGAAATTATATAGGTTTCTGGTGTACAATTATATAAAACATCATGTGTTTATTGTATTGTGTGTTCACCACCCCTACTCAAGTCTCCTTCTATCATTACTTATCCTCCCTTTCCCCTCTTCTACCTCCCCCACCTCCCTTTCCCTCTGGTAATCACCATCTTGTTGTCTATATCTGTGATATTTTGGGGGGTTTATTTGCTTACTTTACCTTTTTTACCCAGCTCCCCAACGCCCCTCCATGCTGACAGCAGTCAGTCTGTTCTCTGTATCAATGAATCTGTTTCTGTTTTGTTTGTTAGTTTATTTTGTTCATTAGATTCCACATGTAAGTGAAATCATATGGTATTTGTCTTTCTCTGACTGGCTTATTTCACTTAGAGTAATATTCTCCAGGTCCATCCATGCTGCCACGAAGGGTAAGAGTTCCTTCTTTTTTCACAGCTGAGCAGTATTCCATTGTGTAAATGCACTGCCTTCCAATCATTACCATGTAGCTTAAACATCATAGCTAATTATAATTAGTTCACATTTTTCTCTGAAGTAATACACATTCTGCAAAGTTCTTAAAATTATTATTATTTGTATTTTAAATTTACCAAGTTACATAAAATACATTTCACTTGAAGAAACATGTTGTCTCTAAATATTGTCAACATCATTCCCAAACATTTCTGATGAATAACTTCTAAAACTATAATTTCCCTTCAGGTGGTGAAACTATCAGAATTACTCTATCAATCTACTTTATAATTTAGAGACAATCAATAAGCAAAGCATCTTAGCTGTTTGCCTGCAATCTAATAATTCTCAAGTGGTTGAAATTATATGAAATAGTAAAGAGTTTACTGATAATGCATTATGTCCAAACTGAAAAATCTTCTATTTTATCTTCATGTTCTATTACCAAAGGCAGACCTCCTACTACGATCACAGTCCATGAATGACTCTGAAAGAGACAACTGTAAACTACGAAGAAGGAAATTGTCATTTGATAGTGAAGGAGAGACAGGTAATTTGTTCTATTTATAAAGTTGAAATGTAGAACATGTGGTTATTAGCTCTTCTTACTTAATTGCTCATTATACTTCTGATTTCAAAGGAAAACCTTCTTTGGGTTTTGCTTCTTTCGGTAGCTAATGATATGGTTTCTGACTGACAGCTTTCAGTAATGTCATTCAACAAAGCCATCTGATGTCTACAAGGACATCACAGATAAAGAAATAAAATAGATTGGTTTTGCTTTTAAAGAAGCCAATTAATAACAATGGACTAACTATGCCTCAGAGTTCTGAGCTGAGTGCTCTGGAGGGAAGACTCTCCTTTTGGGCCAAGGGCTCAATTCTCTCACACACATGAATGATGATATTTGTTAGTTTTATTTATCCTCAAATCCTCTGAGACACTTGCCACTCCTGCCCTCTCTAGATTTTTCTGTCCTTTTAACTATTCTTTATGTTCTACTCATATATACAATAAATATACATTTAAAATTTCACATTTTTAAAGACCTACCCCATTTCTGAGAAACAAATTGTGTAAAAGAGGCCTCGCCCTCTGTAGGAAGAAACATGACCCACACTCTATCATTTCAAATAGAAGTAGTAGGTGCTGTAACCAGGTCAAGCACACCTCAGTGGGAAGCCAAATGAGGCTACATCTAATTGTGCCTGGCCATATGGGAGAAGGCTTTCCTTAAGGAGCCTCCACTCTTGCCCCATGCCGATCCAACAAACACTCTAGTCTTCACTGATTTGGCCTGTCAGCAGAATCACTGTAAACCAAGTCCCTTCTTATATATTCTGTTCTTGGCATCTGTGACACTGCACTCTTCCTATTTTCCTCCTACTCTCACTAACTCCCTGGATATGACTGCAAGATTATTATCTTCTAAACTGGTCCATTTTAGTGATTAGAGTTTCCCAAGGCATGGCCCTAGGCCCTCTTCATATTCTATATCCTTCTCTTTCCCTGGGTCATCTTATTTATGCCTACAGTTTTATTATATTCTTACATGTGAAATATTCATACTTACTTCTTAATCCCAGACCATCTAAGCTTTGTCTCATACATCTGTCTATTAAACCATCAACTTGAAATCTCAAAAGCAGCTTAAACTAAAGATTTTACAAACTGAACTCATGATGTCTCCCTGGAAGTCTGCCTCTCCATCAGTTGCTAGGTTTCTAAATAGTACCATCATAAGTCAATTGCACAAGCCAGATACCTATCTAGGCTCTAACCTTCCCTCAACCTCTCCACCAACTCTGGCAACAAGTATTATTGTTACCTCCAGTACATCTCCATTTAGTCATCAAACTAGGGCTTTTTTGGTATACTTCTTTCCATCTTCATAGCCACAACTCTGAGCCGAGTTACCATAATCTGTTACCTGGAATACTGAAACAGCATGCTAACTCACCTTGCCTCTCTTTGATCGATTCTCCATGCTGGACAACTGGTAACATTTTTTCTAAATGCCTTTATGTTTAAGTCACCCACATATTTAAAGCCCTTTAAGGTCTTTCCATTTCCTAAAATCTTAATAAGGTGGTCTACAGTTACCTCTTCAATTCAATCTACTACCACCCTTTCTATCACTATTTAGCCTGGCCTTCCCTGATCAACTTCTCTCTTTTGTAGCATTCCAATTGTATTCTATGTTTATTTGCATCATTATTTCATAGCTATTTTCTGCCTTTAGATCATAAGCCCCATGAAGGTGGTAAATATTTAGTTACCTTTTAGTACTTGCCACATCACAAGTGTTCAATAAATATTTGTTGAAACAATTAATGAATTAAAGAAAAAAAAAAGCACACATCTTCCTTTGATTCTCTTCCTCCTTTTGCCTTCTTAATCCAAGTTCTCTTCTTGTCCTTCTCTCTGAATTCTCTTCTTAGGGGAGCTCATCTACTTGCTTCAACTTGCTCTATATTTCAAATGAACTAAACTGCCCTCTCATTCATATAATTTGTTTCTGTGTTCTTGCTTATATTATCAATACAGAGAGATCTGATCATATCCCTGGGGAGGAGTAAGGAGGGGCTGCAGGATGAGGTTGGCCCAGGCAATGGTAAACAGTCTAGGACATGATTGGCTGAGAAGCTGAAAGCCTCCAGAGTGCATGGAATTATGGGCCAGACGATTTAAAATAATAACAGGGCAGAGACTAGTTCTCCTGCTCTTCTTCCTCGAGGATGCCTGGATGATCCTGCTGCAGCTGTCTGCGTTTCTCAATGGGCGGTATTTTGGATGGGAAGGAACTCAGGCACAGACTACTATTAGGCTGGCCTGGTAGAGGATGACAGGGTTATTCTTCGTTGGGTGTTTTAAAGGGGATAAGCTCTGAGGTAGAAGCCTGGCATTCTTCAAAGTTGCGTCATTTTTGTATTTTATGTTGTTTTAGTTTATAAACTAATCCTATAGAAATAAGATAATTAAAAACTAACAGGGGGAATAGTAGGGGGATTCACATGTTAAAGATTTTAGTCTTAATTAACAACCTTAAGTGATTAAAGCTATAACTTACGTATGTAGAAAGCTGTTATTCCAAAATTATGTAGCTTTTGAATAAAGACTCCTTTCCTTTATCACCAAACCCTTGCCTCCAGCATTTTGTCTACAGGGTGGTGGCAGGCAGGAGGACCCTACTTGCTCTTTGGTAACATTATTATCTTAATCGGACTTCACCTCCCTGTCCTCAAAGACACACACATACACAACCACAGCACACAATTTCTCAACCACTAAAATTACATTTTTTATCAATGTTAATCTCCAATTATATATTCAATATACACTCATTCTTGATTTCTTCAAATGTATAGTCTTTCTTTCTCTTATGTATTCCTGAGGCACTTTCCTCTTCGTTATAGGTATATTTGTCCATTTTTTTCTATAGATTCCTATAGGAAAAACTATAGATTCCTATAGGAAAAAAAAATATTTGTTGAATTGGAATAATTATTGAATCCTCTGGCTGATTATGGAACAATAAACCACCACAGATAGTCGATACTTATTTCTGTAATGTCCTTTATTATTCTCTCAGTAACTTCTTCTTTTTTCCCTTTTTTCTTTTTTTTAGGAAATAGATATTAATTTTATTTTTTTAATTTTTCAATTATTTTTATTGTATTTTTTTCATGTTACCATTTAGTTTCCCTATACCCTCCTCCCCCAGCAATCACTGCTGTTGTCCATGTCCATCAGTCCTTTTTCCCTTTAGCTCAATCCCTCCACCCTCTAACCTCCCCTCCCCAGCTGTCATCCTGCTCTCCATCTGAGTCTGTCCATCAAGGTTTGCTTTACATATTTAGGTGCTCCTATGTTGGGTACATAAATGTCTATAGGGTTATATTCTCTTGTTGGATTGTTCCCTTTATCATTATGTAGTGTCCTTCTTTGTCTCTTACGATAGCCTTAGTTTTAAAGTCTATTTTGTAGGATACGGGTACTGCTACTGAAGCCTTTTTTCTTTCCATTTGTATGCAATATCTACTTCTATCCCTTTACTTTTAGTCTGTGTGTATCTTTCTATCTGAGATGTGTTTTGTTTTCTTATCCATTCAGCTACTCTATGTCATTTCGTTAGAGCCTTTAATCCATTTACATTTAAGGTAATTATGGATAGATATGTAATTAGTGCCACTTAATTGTTAGTCTATTTTCCTCTGTTTTTTTTTCTTCTTCCTTTCCTCCTCCTCTTCCTCTTCCTCCTTCTTCAAGCAAGAAAGCATTTAACATTTGTTGTAGTACTACTTTGGTTTTAACAAACTCTTTTAGCTTTTTCTTGTCTGGGAAGCTCCTTATTTCTCTTCCAATATTAAATAATAAGTAAACAAGCTATCATTTGCTGGGTAAAGTAATCTTGGTTGTAGGCCCTTGCTTATTTCTCTTCCAATATTAAATAATAAGTAAACAAGCTATCATTTGCTGGGTAAAGTAATCTTGGTTGTAGGCCCTTGCTTTTCATCACCTTGAATATTTTACTCCACTCCCTTCTGGCTTGAAATGTCTCTGTTGAGTAATCAGATGACAGTCTAATCGGTGTTCCCTTGTATGTCACCATCTCCTTTTCTCTTGAAGCTTTTAGGATTCTCTCCTTGTCCTTAAGCCTTGTCATTTTAATTTTGGTGTGTTTCAGTGTAGGGCTCTTTGGGTCCAACTTATTTGGGTCTCTCTGAGCTTCCTGGACTAGCGTGTCTTTTTCCCTCACCAGATTAGGGAAGTTTTCGGTCCTTGTTTCTTCATATAGGTTCTCTATCCCTTGCTTGCTCTCTTTTTCTGGTATTCCCATGATGTAGATGTAGTTACACTTCATGTTATCTGAAATGTTTTAGTTTCTCTTTATTTTTTTTTTCATTTTTGCTGCTCTGCCTGGGAGTCTTTTTCTACCTTGCCTTCCAAATCACTGATTCAATCCTCTGCTTCATATAACCTACAGTTTATTCCTTCCAGTGTATTACTTATTTCAGATATTGCTTTCTTTATTTGTGACTGGTACTTTTCTATGGTTTCTATGTCTTTTTTCTTTTTTTTATGCTTTTGAATATCCTTATAATCATTCCTCTAAACTCTCTATCTGATAAATTGCTTGCTGCCATTTCATCTAGCTTTTTTTTTGGAAAATTCTATTGTTCTTTCATTTAGGGTCTGTTTCTTTGTCTTCCCATGTTGGCTTCTTCTTTGTATTTGTTCCTATGTATTGGGTAGATATGCAAAGACTATGGAGTAGAACTTTCTCAGGTGCTGCTTGTGACTGGCCCTGGTCAACCTGTTGCTGCTCCAAGCTATCAGCGATACATGGTGTGTGGCTCCATCTGCTAGAACTGTTTGTGTGCAGAAAGAACCAGGAGGCTCACCAAGGCCAGCTTTTATCAGCACCAAGCCCTGGGAGGATCAGCTGAAGTCTCCTAGAGCCCCTAGACATCAACCTTAGTTGTTAAACTAATCAATCATATAGACTTAAGCTGTAATCAGCAGTCTGATGTAAGCTCCACAGGGTAGGGTAGAGTAATTACTGCAGGCAGGGCTGTTGCTTCCCCTCAAGCTGATGCTACTTGGAGGGGAGTGCTCTGTCTGGGAAAGATGGTTTCTCCAGGATGGGGAATAACTCAGCACAGGTATCCTGGTTGCTGTTCCTTCAGTACTCTCCCCAGAGCTACTAACCCCAGACTCTCCTCAAGTGTCTCCAGTCCACTCTGCCCTCCCTCTGCCAGAACCCAGGGTAAGTGGCTATAAACAAAATTTTGTGCGTTGGCCCTTTAAGAGGCTCTCTGAGTCTCCAGCTGCCTCTCCCTGGCAGACAGAAACCTTGCTGCTTTTCACAGATGGATGTTATCTGAGTTCATTTCCAGATCTGGTGCTGTAGGCTGAGGAGGCCAGCTTGGGATTTAGACCCCACACTTCTCAGGGAGAACCCCCCAGCCACTGAAATATCCCTCCAGAATTTTAGCTGCCATCTGTGGTATCCCAGCCAGCCATCTCATGCCTCCCCCACGCTCCCTACCAGTCTCATTGTGATGAAGTGGTTTCTTCTGTCTGTCTGTGGTTATAAGACTTCTCTCCAGCTAGTGTTCAGTTGGTTGTTTAGGGTGATTTCTCTACAATTTAGTTGTAATTCCAGATTAGTCCTAGGAGGAGATTAGTGTAGCTTTAGCTTACTCCTCTGTCATCTTGGAGTCGGTAACTTTTTCTAAAATCAGAACCATTACTATCAATTTGTTTTTCCATATACTTAATCTAAATTCATTATTCTGAAGCTAATCTCTTATTTGATGTTGCTGGAGGTAAAGAAAAGCTTGACAATGTTGTCTGTATAATAATGTCTGCCAAACAGTTGATTTATTAAACCTCCTTTTAATCTTGTTTCATTTCCTCATTATCAGGCTAAATGACCTAATTCCTGGTAAGGTTCTGAGATCCTGTTATAATTTACATTGTGTTCATACAACTAGACATTTCTACTGATTCTGAAAACTTTCCCCCCAATCACAGACTAAGTCTATAAGACCATTTTATATAAAGTGTAGATGGTAAGGGGTTTACCTGCTTCCCTGTAGCTCTTCAACATTTCCTGCTATTTCAGTGAGTAAGCATGATTAAGTTATTATGAAAACATATTTAACTCCAGTTATCCTGAGCTTCACAGTCTATTCCAGACTTCAGGACTCCAGGGTGCTATAGAGAAGTGTAAAAGTTGCTCTGAAGTTGGCCACCCATTCTCTACTTCTTGCTATAGAATCAATATCCAGGAGAAAAAACATACATATATATAAGTATAAAAAATAGAGAACTTTCAGAAAATAATTGATGCTAAATGACATGGGGCTACATAAACTGAAAGCAACCTATGAAAAGCATTGATTATTTTAAGACTTAGTTTACTGCTCATGTGAAACAAACCTTGAAGGCAGACATCCAAGAGCACTGATTGGGAATTAATTGGGAGAGGCATCAAGAACTAGAGGGGAGAATGTAAGCTTGGATACTGGAGGCAGACAGAGGTTGAGTCTTGTGCTGCCACTCACTACTTACCTACTCAACAAGGCACTGGAACGCTTCAGGCTTCAATCCTCATTTCTCCCCACCCCCATTCCAATCTTGCCTACCTCTTGGTGCTGAGGAACTTATATTCAAAAAGACATATTTTAAAAGAATAGATATAAATAGAACCTCTGGCAAGTTGACTTGAGCAAATAGAAACTTAACATATTAGATCATTTCTCTCCTAAAATGAGTTTATTGATCAAAGTGGTTTGTCCTCATGAGCTTCACATTTCTTCTGGAAAAATAAACTAATTTCCCAACAGGAAAGAGCTGTCAGTTCAGTTCTACAGTTAAGGACATCTTGTATTCTTTTAATGTGTCTTCTAGTTAGTTCTCTTTCCTTCCTAAACTTCTGGCATGGAGGTGCCTAGAACCTTCCTAATTTTACAATGGACATTGTCCAAGGAGGTGCTATAGTGCCTGAGATGGAAGGAAAATGGTATTGTTACAGAAAATGAAGAATAAAAGCAAATCTTTAGTGACCTATTTAGTAGCCACAACCATTTATAACATGGTTAGGCAGGATAGAAATAAATGAGGTATAGCCATTTGGAAGATGTTGAAAATAGTCTCTAAGTAGTCTTCAAAGTTAGATCTGATTGTATGTACTTCAGAGTGTGTACCTCAATATGATCCATTGATTATGGAAATATTTCTTTTAAAATTTTGTTATTTACATTTTATAACATAGATAATATATCAATACAACAGAATGTACAGGGTGTGGGAAAAGTAGATTTACAGTTGTTTGTATGGAAAATAATGAAATAATTAATAAATAATAATACGAGAATAAACTATGTTTTGTGTACTCACAACTGTAAACCCATTTTGCCCCACCCTGCATAATGGCAAATGAGATATAAATACACACCACACACACATAAATATTTTACCACTAGCATTTTTGTGACCAAATATTTGGAATATTCTGCTCAACTGTTTCCAGGAATGGAAAACTCAGTATCAAAGTGCTTACTAACAACTGATTTAGGGAGTCAATAACCTTTCATCAGAGAATAAGCCAGTGAGTACTGCATTGTAACAGGTCTAAAAAACGGGAAAAGTAAGATACTGTTAAAGATGCTCCTTTGCCAACCAAAGGGGTGGAAATTAAAGTGAACAGAATGTTCATCATCCTCTTTCCACTAGAGCCGATGGTGCCACACATTCCTTTGAAAACAGGAACCCATTTTATGACATATTATATATCATAGGAGTAGGGAGGGAAGACCTTCATTTTCTCATTTTCCTACCCATATAATTTTTATTAAAATGGGCACTTCTATATATTTCAACTGAAAAAATGTAATGTTCCATAAAATGAGAGTAGAAATGTCTTGAACCTATGACACTTTGTATTTCAAAGGATAAAAATAAATTTTATCTCTTTGTAATATTGGCTTAGTGATTTCACATGGTCATCCAAAAGTCAGTAAGTTTTAAAAGTGTTTCTCCAAAATAAAATAACTTCTGTGAAAGTTATTGAAGTAAGGAGTAAATATATACATTGTTAAACTTATATTTAGATAATAGGCACAATTATAACTTTATTAAATTAAGCCTTTAAATATATTTATGTTATACTTTGGCATTACTTTGGAATATCTTCTCCAATAACAAATAGTAATTAATTTTTGTTATCCATTTTGCCAATATACAAATATATCTTTATTTTAATTTTTAAGGTAGTTTTAAATTTTTTATCTTATATTTGTATAGAAAAATGACACTAGTCTTCTTTCAAGATTCTTTGAAACTAAAGAGGAATTAAGGTACTTGAAATCAAGTGAAATATGTTTTAGACTTCAATTTTCTAATGAAATGAATTTTTAAAATGCATCTCACTGAAAAAGTGCTCAGCTTATTTCAAAATTGCTACCAGTAGGAAATCTAAAATTCAGATGCTGAGACAGCACATTAAATGTCTCTCTTTGACCAAAAGATAAGTCAACCTGTGGGGTCTGACAAGTAAAAATGGTAATTAATCTGAGAGAAAGATTCCATAGATGATGGAGCACAAGTGCTTCTTCTCAAATTGTTTGAAATGGAAGAATTTTACATTGTTATTCTTAAGATAGATGGCTCAGTCGCTCCATTGAGACACTCTTATTCTATGCTCTTCAATTCATTCTGAACCCAAAGAGACACCCACAAAACCAATTACAAATGCTTTAGAGTTGTGTCCTATGAGAAAGAGGAAGAAGATGAACTGTTAGCCTGCAGAAAAAAAAAAATTTTAAATAAAAAAAGGTTTTCAGTCCTCTAAATCAGGAAGCAAATTCAAGGCCAAAATTTTTCTTCATAAAATGATGGTAACAAGTGATTATACAATCTCACTTCTATCAAAGGAGAAAATGTTAAACTCTTTCACATTACTGCCCTCAGAATAATATTTCTACATAGAATAAAAAGAGCATTAAGAAAAAATAGTACCTAATACAATTTAATACCCATGAAGTAACCCACTTTAGGGAAAGGCGGAAACGAAACAGGCCATCACAATCTAAAGGTACCTGGAAGCTAATTTTAATGCATTTCAGCCCAATTTCATGTATCCTATCAGCCAACCTCCCGGCTAAGCTTGAGCAGTTTCTATTTTTAATCCGCAAATAGATTGTCATTTCAACTTTCACTGTGAATGATGGACCATGAAGCCGGTATTTATTTGGTAGAGAAGAGAAAAATGCTGCAGTCAGGCGGCAGCAGAGAAAGTGTTCTTAGCGGCCTGGGTCCTACCAGCAGCTGGCTGGCAGTCAGGCCACATGAACTCAGAGATGAAGGTGGAAAAATTCTGCTTACACATTGGAACAATTCAGGGATATCAAACGTTTCCTTCTTCTTTTGTGACCCTGCTTTTACATGGAAATTTTACTAAAGATTTTAGATACTAAGTATAAAAAGTAATTTCCTCCATTTTCCTATAGAATTAAATAATAATCTCTCATTCACATTTTCCAAATACTTGTACTGAGTTGAAACCAGCAAATTATATTATAATTCAATTTAACAGTAATGTCAACTGATGGATTTGTCCCTAAGTATCCAAAATTAGACCATAAATTAGTAAACAAAGATGGAGGTCCATGTAGTAGGTGGGACAGAACATTCTACTGGTAATATGTGAGGATTTAAAAACCTACAGAAAGCTTCCAAGACCTGTCACGCCAAATAGACAAAGTGGTTTAATAATTTCTACTACAAATACTCACATTAGCATTCCCACTAGAACCAAGTGAATTGATGGTTGATTCAGTTTGCACTTGATTCTGCTAGAAAAGATGCCGTGAAAGTGTATAAAAGAAAAGCTGATTCCAACCCCATTTCCCGTCTGCACAAAGGTTCACTTAGAAGCAGAAGCAGCAGCAGCAAAACAGCTGCAATTCACTAAGCAGGTGTGAGGATAAGTTAGAAAAGCAAAGCTTTTCTTTTTTAAAAAACATTTACTAGCATAAAATTGGAAACTATTGTTTGAGGAATTAAGTGATGTGTTCACAAAGTGAGGAATGTTGATCAAATTTTCAGGAGAGGAGAAGTTAAAGAGAAAACAGAGGAAGAAATGACAAGAAGGAAGTTTAGAGGCTTAAGGAGGCCTGTGTCAATGACACTGCAGAAAAAGAGTTTGTGTAGGAAGAACTGATCTAAATATTCACAACCAATTAGGTTAGTGGTTGAGTAGAAAAACATAATTGATGCTGAGTAATCAATGATGTCCACAGTGCTGGAGACTGGAAAGTTCTGTGGTCTCAGCAATGAAGGGATCACTGAGCAAGTGTGAACTCTTAAGGAAAATAAATTGAGCAATCAGCTTTTGTTACATTTAACTTTAATTGACAGAACATTAACTCCTTAATAACAATTTTACATGAGGTTGATTTTTTAATTCTATCCATTTTTACCTTTGGTTGTTTTCTGGCTTCTCATATTTTAAATTATCATTTTTTAAATAAAGAAAAAATCTCTGTTTCATTTCTATGCCATATGGGAATTTTTAAAAAAACAGTTGGACATATCTCTGGAGTGGCCTTAAATCAGTTCATTTGGCCTTCTATAAATAACAAAGTAGGCACAAGCAGGCAGAGAGTAGATGAGGACACTGCCTCAACCGTTTCTCTAGAAAATGATATACCTACTGGAGTGTGTTGGTTAGTTATTATCAGTAACCAGATGGAGAATTACACTGTCTCCCCAGGAGACTAATGGAAACAATTTCTGGGATTTGTCTCTTTGAGTATTTCTTGCTGAAATATGTTCTAACACAACCTTCAGGGCTGAAATTATCCTGACATTTCTGCATAAAACAGCCTAATGCACTCCTGGCTTTGATGTAATTAGGTAAACCTACCTTAATTACTGTATTTAGCTTTATATTCTTTGCAGTATGCTACAGAAGCAAACTGCCTGGAATGTCAAGGCCATTCATTACATGTGTTGAATTACAGTTAAAATTCAGCCTGCCATCCTGCAGCACAGGAGGCTTCTAGTTTTGACCTTTGCACCATGTGAAGGGCTGCCCCAGATGCCAGGGCATGAACATTTAAAACAAACAGGAAGATGCATTGTGGTGATGTTTTCAAATTGGGACACATTTCCCCTCCTTTTTTCATTTTCTTAAAGAGATAATGCACCAGATTTTAAGACTACAAATGACGGTTGAGCAGACATGAGGTTGTAAGTTATTCTACAGTTCTTTTCCTGAAATATAGATAGTATTACTGTCCCAGATAATCTTTTAATTTTAATACAAACCATGTATTTCATTAAAATGATCTCATATACATTGAACTGCGGGGGGGTATCTTTAAGTAGATACATTTTCAATAGAAAAAAAAGAAAGACAACTTTTCTGGTAGTTTTACAGAAAATTCTGTTTAAGTTATTCAAAGAACCTCATTATTAAAAAGGTAGTATGTGTATATATAGCGTAATATGTATAGAGTGTCACATTTAATTACCGTCTATAAAATAACTTTCCTTTGATAGATTTTGGCAAAGGAAACACTACACATGATCCTGAAGACTCTTTAGATACCATAAGAAATTATCAGAGTTCCAAGAAACACACTGAAGAGAAAAAGAGCGGATCTTCATCTTTCATCTCCTCTGCTGACGATGAACAGAAGCCTCTCTTCTCAGGAATAGCAGATTCCCCTCCAGGAGTGGGGAAAGCACCTGGACACAATTTTGAAGAAATAGTGCCCACCTCAGGAAGAATTCGCATAGATAAAAGAAGTCACTCTTACAAAGGTAATCAAGTTTCTCAGGAATCAGGATGTCTCTCTTTGGTGCTTATCATAAAATGCTGACTTTTCACAAATAAAGAACTATACCAGCATAGGTTAATCTAATTTTTTGCAATTTCATGAAATATTGGCAGAGTTCAAATCCAAGATCATCTACAAAGTGTTTGTGCCATTCTGGAATAGTGGTAATTATATAATAGTGGCAATAATAGCATAAAAGGGTTTTGGGTTTTTTTTTTTTTATGGCCAGACTTAACATAATGACCTATAGAACGCTGTTGTTTTGTAGCATGAAAGGGTAGTGCAAAAACACTACAACAAATGCCAAAAAAAAGAAAAATCTGTTCACTGGGTATTATGAGAAAATGAGGGAAAATGCCCCTAAATAAAGCATGCTGTTCATCCAACTCATTTTAACACATTTATTTAACATCTCCACTGAGAGAAATAGCCAAATATATGGGTTTTGCTGTAGAAAATATGCCGGAGGTGGGTAATAATGAATGTTAATTTGATGCTAAAGGATAAGAAATTCAGGAAAACTTGAAAACTACCACTTGGAATTCCAATTAACTTATTAGTATGATGGGAGCTAGATCTACTGATCTTATTAGATTTACCTATTAAGTAGGTGCAAGAACTGGTATGGCTCAGACTACTTGGGTTCCCATGACAACTCTGTCATCTGCTCCTTTTATGACTTGGGATAAGTGACTGACAGACCCCCTACTATGACTCAGTTTGCACATCTTTAAAATAGGAATAATATTTTCTAACTAAATAATCAATTGTTAATCAAAATAACACACATGAATTATCTGTTTTAACATAAAATCTCCAATTTGGTTTAGTATTTTCTCAGAGATTTTATTTTTCTAACCCTTTAATCATTGAATATATCCCTGGATGTATAAAAATGTAGAAGGCATAGCAAAAAGTCAAAAGCATATAATAGAAGTGAAGTAAAAATAATTCCCAGTCCGACAGGATAGCAAAAATTATGGGACGGAGTAAGTAAATATTACCTAACATTGTCACCATTATGTGAAGTGACTATATTGACAGCAGAGTTTTACTGAATCTAGGATGGTTAGGCTTTACATTTCTCCAGTTACTTTCCCTGTCTTATCACACCTGCCGCGATCCTCATAGCTTTTGCCATGATCCCACAGTGAAGTAAGCTAAGAATATAAGCAAATGTTCTCTGGACAATCTAAAATCTTGATGAAGTGAGTGGAAATAGTACCTCATTTATCACGATGGAAGAATAGAATATGAGATGTGATTACCAAATGTCCTATTTTAGTTATTTATGAAAATGAATTCTGGGAACTGCTAAAAATAGAGAAAGGTTGTATCATGGAAGCCAAAAGTTCTGAGGAGCCTGCTGAGCCACCTCTACTATCACCAACAGGCAGCATAATGTGGGCCTGATTTTTTTAAGTACTTTTGGTTGTTTTCCACTTGATTTTGAGCCTCAAGTGACAAGTTATTGAAGATATAATTTCAGGATTTTATTCGACTTTATAATGCCTCTTGCTGGCAGTGAATTCTCATGGCCTTTATCTTATGTTTTTCTTTGCCACTTATTTTTAATTAGTTATTCTATATGCACAATAAAATAGTATTATAACATAATCTTAATATCTATAAATTTTTAATCTTTAGAAATTTATATCTATAAATGTTTAATGTTTAAAAATGTATAATGAATTTATAATGCAATTCCTATTCAAATAAATAATTCCTTTGCAAACGTATAGTTAAATATGCATACCCATTGAATAAACATAATTGATGTCATATAACATGTGTGACAGTTAATTTGGTTAATCAATATAATTAACAAATGAAGAATTATTAAAACTTCATTCAGTGCAAATTTCATTCCCTAATGATTATTTAAGGTGAAGTACTATGGAATGCTTGGGAATTTGAATACCATTTATAGTGCAGCTGTAACTGCTGCAGTTTGAATTACTAAATCCCTACAAATTTTAGTTTTATCATTAATAGAAATTTCCTTTACTCACATTCCTGGCATTTGTCCTGCTGAATCCAATAGCAGAGCATTTTCAGGCAACACTAGAAAGAAGCAGACTCTGATCCTACTTAGACTGAAGGCAAAGTTGACTCTAGGGAAATTGGGTACCCGGAGAAGAGTAGAGTTTACTTGCAGTTCATCCGTTTCCGGGAATGTGTCCTGCCACTATAGCAACCTTTTCCAAGGCAACTGAGCGTAGCTTCTTTCTAAGCTATATTTAGAAAGTGTCTACAAGGATGTTCATTTTGATTAAGGCCCTAACCAGGATTTCCCCTTAAACGCCTTTTTTAATATTGCTGTTAAAACAAGCTAATCACACATATCCAGATTTTAATAAAAGAATAAATTATAATCAAGGAAGTCTCTATCTAATTTACATTTTATTCATTTCTTCTAAGGGAACATTATCTGGTTTTTTCTCAAGCACTGAAGAAAAACATAAAACCTACATAATTTATTGCATGTGGTTTACCATTGTTCTTTAAATATCAATTTATTATATACTATTTGAGAGAAGGAGGTGTTAAGCATAGGCAGGAATTCTGTACACTTTCTTGGCACAAAACTTCTGAGCACAGTATGTAACTTTATCCATCAGTTCTTATTATCTCTTTAAAAAATTCCTACATTAACCAGCTAGCAGGCAGCTAGACAGAGACAAACATTGACATCACCAAATTACTAATGTGTGTTCTTTATTTTTAAGATTTTATTTATTTACTTGTAGAAATAAGAAAAGGTATGGTTAAAGAAAGGTAGAGAAACATCAATGTGAGAGAGAAACATCAGTTTGCCTCTGGCACACACCCCAACTGGGGAACGAACCTGCAATCCAGGCATGTGTCCTAACCAAGAATCGAACCTGCCATCTTTCACTTTGCAGGATGATGCCCAACCAGTTGAGCTACGCTGGTCACGGCAATATGTGTGTTCTGAATGTTTGTTTGGTGTTGCTGCTCCAAATTCAAAACCCAGTGTACTAGGGCATTATATCTTTGTTCTTCATTTTAAATAGAGTCACATTTCTGTAAATAAATAAGTCATACTTGTCACTGAAAATCTACCAATATACTAGTTAAAACTCCAGCAAAATTATATTTTTATTCTTATTTTTTTTCATTTTGTTGAGTTTGGTAAAACATCAAAGGAAATTATATACTGTCGCTGTTAAAATCAAACAAACAAACAACAACAAAAACCCAAGATCCCTTAGGCTAGGGAAGCTTTAATCTTGAAGAAACAATCTGGAATTCATAGCAAGCTCTCTGAGGTCTGCTCTCCATTTCAACAGAACGGGCAACCCTGACCTGATATTTTTCCAATGCTGTCTTTGAGTATGTGAATTCCTTTGTTATAGCTTCATCCAATTGAAGCAGAAATTATAGGAAATTGTAGGCACCTCACTAGAGAAATTTCTGTGTATTCAGTGATAAAAGGATAGTGATAGAAAATCCATGAGAAAAAGAATATAGAAATTTTGTCTGCTACCTGGAGAAAGGGTATGCTTTTGAGCTGTGTGACTAGACTTGGAAGAAATTGTAGGAAAGGAAGGGATTTTGAGAAGTCCAGCAATCCTGTTCATATTTCTGTAATTATAGCTAATCTCAGCAAAAGTTACTTTCTATTTTTTTAAATAGCCAAGGATATAAATTCCTTAATTTGACATAACTTTGGTCAATGTTTACTCATAGGTACCTATCCAAAAAAACATATACCAAATCAAAATCACTACTTCTAATTCAAATCTGTTTCAATCTGATAATGAAAAGAAATGTTACTGCTTTTTATCCATAAAATAAACTCCCAATTCCACTAGTATTCTTCCATGAATTTTATTGTCCAACTTTTTAATCATGTTGAATGATTTAATCAAGTTAATCATGTTGTCTAGATGTGTAAAATGTAAGAAATCAAAACAAAAGCCATCAAAAGTATATGAGAAAAATAAAGATATGTTTGCTCTCAGATACTGATAACTTGCAAATACAGATTGTAGGAGGAGCAGTGAATTAACAGAAGCTCGGAAAACAAATCTCTATGAAAAATTATCAAAACCTGTCTACACTGAATTTCTCAAGTTCAGGGCCTATGTCTTCTTCATCTGTAACACCTCCTCATTTAGCACACTGTCTGGCACATAACAGACACACAGAACATTTGAAAAGAGGACCTGAATAGATAAGCAACATGTTTTCAAGTATAGTAGCAGAAAAATATTCTAAATAAAAGAGCCACAGAAAAAATATTGGAAGTTAAAGTGAGGGAGAGTGCAGAAGGAGCTACAAGGAAACAAAAACCTAAAGCAGTGCCTGGGACTAGAGGAACTTTAAGACTCTTCCCATCTTTAACAGCATATGGTTTCTTGGCTGTATATTGGGTTGGGTTGGCCTCAAAGAATTCCCCTGAAGATCAGCACTTTCCCATGGCTCTCTTCTTGGACCCACTCTGAATCAGGAAGGATGCAAATTATCCTATGGGAAAGATCCCTAAAATTTTAAACCTAAGTGTGAAGTAGTACAAATGGGGCTGTTTCTTCCCCAACATGAAATTGCAAAATTATTGCTCTCTAATCAGTTTGGGGTTAGTTATCCATGTTTTCTCATAGCACAAACAGAAAGAGGACAAAATTATATTTTAGATTCAAAGCCTGACATGTTTTCATTCATGTGGAAATGACGAGAGAGGTGGAGAGCAAAGTCAGAGTGAGTGGGACACAGCTAGCGGTTGGTTGTGGCCCCTGGACAGCTCCCTGAGTCACACTGGATCTCTGTCTTTGGGTTCTACTTCAAGGTCCTTCCCTGCTCGTATTGTGGATGTCTCTGCATTACTGATACATCCGTCTTGCTATTTCCCACAGATATCTCTGACACAAGAAGCTGGGAAAAAGAAAATGCCCTGACGCGGGCCAATGAGACTAGTCCCTCAGCACCTCAGCAAACAGCCTGGGGCATCTCTGAAACCGAAAGTGACCTCACGTATGGAGAAGTGGAGCAGAGACTGGATTTACTTCAAGAACAGCTGAACAGGTATAAGCAACGGCAGGGCGAAGAGGACATAAACCAAGCCCTTAGTTTACCCCTTGTAAATAGCAAAGTCCTCAGGCCATAATCTCATATTTTCTTTCTATGCTTACTAATTTAAAATAAGACTAGAAGTTGACGAAAACCCTTCCTCTTTTGATCGCTCTTTTATGCTCATTGGCTGGTTTTGGTTAACTTAATTATGTGTTATGGCATTTTTTAAAGTATCAACAAAATTATTTAAACATTTATTCAGTTAACTTGTTAAAAATGTGACTGAATTGAAAATCTCACTGAGTTGAATCCCATATCCTTTCCATTTTCCTTCTATTTTTGATCTATATTATTTTTAAATGAGGGCTTCATTTTGGTTTTAGGAAAGGTAGAACTCTTTAACCTAAATCTGAGTGGATTTGTTAAAATGGTCAATAAGACTTAGAAAAAAATGCCTGAATGAGTATGATACAGCTAGCATAGTTGTAGTTCTTATGGGACTTGACACTGATTCAAAGGTAGCCTCCAGGTACACTGCACACCACCAGGCAAGGCAGTCCAGGCATCACAGATGGAAAACGGCACGACCATAATGCTCAAGTCACAGGATTTACTAAATCAATTTAAAACATAGCAATGAGAGATGAGGAGAGCCGGATGTGGTCATTAACATATCTCTATGAAGCACAGCATGGCAGAAGGACCACACTGCCTGAGTCCTGATTTGCCCAATGTTCACATCTGCTGCATCCGCCTTCTCTGCTGATGGTGTGGTTACTAGGACCAGGGCTGAGGTTTGCACTAAGGGGTCCACAGACTAAATAAATAAATACATAGAGCAAGTGCATGCCTGTGCCAATGGAATGCACTTGCTCTATCGCAGATATGTAAGGCCAAGTGCTTCACATGTAATTACTCTGCTGAACAGCAATGTGTTTGTTGGCCTTTTTTAGGTAAAGCTAGAATGAACCTATACTGTGCATCACCAACAGGTGGTCAAATTTGGGGATAAGAGCATCTGCCCAGAGCTGACATGAATCATTGGTTCTTTCTATCTCTTTCTATGTAACCGCTACACTCTGGTTTGTTACATCATATTTCTATTCTATTTTTGGCATGTTTTAGGTGGAAAACTGCATGAATCCTCTGCATTTTGCCTATACCATTATGTTACCTGTTTACTTACTATCTGCTTAATATTTCTTATGTGTTTTATCTATCCTGTTTGTTGTTTTTATAGCTTTTTAAAAATGTTATGTTAGAATTGAACAGTTTTAAACAATATAATAAGCACATTATATGTGTGTGCATACACATATAGATTACCATAAAATTTAATTGAATTTAAAATTTCCTGGTGCTGAGGTCCATATCTCATTCCCAAGTGTCAAATTCCAGTTTTGTAAATTGAAACTTACCTGAGAAAATTCAAACAGATTATCATTTACTTAGAGTCAGTAATTCTTAAAGTATAAGTACTTGTCATGATAATTATTATTTGTTAGAAAAGCATATTTAGTTGCTTAATACACTTGCTTTTCTGCTCTCTCTGCCATATATGCCAAGCCACTTTGATGTTTTAGCCATGGCATATGTAAAAAGCTATACACCATATAGCACACGAGAATTGATATGTGTGACCCGAACCTGAACTTTGATTCTTGTGACCGAGAGAAGATAATTGTCCATTTATTTACTGCCAAGACATAAGTATGTATTTGGTCTGCTTAGTAAATAAAACAGTGAGAGAATGAATGGACGGATAAACGGCAGGGAAGCAGCGAGTTCTTTAGCACGTACTTGCACCGCACTTGTAATTGGTTGGCCTAGACTGAAGTCATAACTCTGCCACGGAACTGCTTAGGGGATGACTGGGCCAGGGCACTTAAACTTCTCCAGCTTCAGTTCCCTTCTTTGACTCAGATCTGTCTGCAATGCCATGGTAAAGACTAAGATAATATATGTGGGAACTGTAGGTTATACAAAATAAAAGGTGTTATACTTGCAGTTAGGTAAAATTTGATTGACAGTGAACTTCCTTTACTGTTGTTTGTCTAGTTATTCTCCAGCTTTACATGCATTCCTGTATTTCCTGTTTTGGACGTTTCATCAGGACTAAAGTTTTATTTTAGGTTACCCTTGTGCCTTGTTATGTGTACCAATCATTGCAATTCACGTAAATCAAAGATTACTGAAAACATTTGTTTTCAATATATCCCAGAGCTGAAAGTACACAATTTTCAGGGCACATACACCTAGGACCCATTTGGTTTTCAATTGCCCATTCGTGATAATAATTGTTGTGATTTTATTACACTAGCTTAATAATTATTACTATTACTGCTACTATTATTATTAGAAACTTTTCCCCAGCCAGTATGTTTTGACATGTTACCACAACCCGTATGTCCTTAGACATATTTCTTTTCCTTGGACTAACTTCTTACTTCTGATATTTCACAGATACTTCATTGCCTATCTCAGCCTCTTTTGAAATCTAAAATATCAAATCCAAAATATCACACTTTTATTGCACTGCCATCTCCAACAGCCTCTTTCCTCCATGTTAGGAGGCAAAAACAATTTTGAAGAGGGAAGCGCAATTCGGCCTTTAACTTTGTGGGGTGAGAATCCTGAGGTACTTGCTAGAGTTGGAGCTTAGCTTCCACTTAGCTTAGGACCCACTTAGCTTCAGTGTACTGTCCAAAGGTAGAACTGTGAATCTCTACCCCGTTTGTCTCATCCAAATACACATATTAAGTACACAATGCAAAAAAAAGCAAACACAAATGTTCTATCCTGAATTGTCCTTGCTGCCGCCGCTGCTTCTCTGCTTTAATGGCCAATTAAACTATATTTCGGGTAAAGGTCCTCATAAGAAATGTTCTCATACCTTTATATAATGTGCCTACAGATATACATATTTGGGGAAATCGTTAACACTTCATCCTAAAACAGTGCTTCTTGCACTTTAATGTGCATTTAAAGCACCTGGGGATCTTGTTAAAATGCACATTCTAAGTCACTGGGTCTGGAGCCGGCAGAGATTCCACGTTCTAACAAGCTCCCAGCTTTGACCACGCTTTGAGTAGGGAGACTGTAGAGAATGTAAAAGCTTTTAGTAATGATTCCATCCCTTGCAGAACACTCAGCAATTTATCTGGATGCCTTCACTATGGCACTGAGCATTTGCCTCACCTAGAGTTATGGTATTTTTATGCACTTCCTTCATTTTTCCAAACTAGGTGGTTAGCTTCCGTCAGTGTCCAAGATCAGAGTCCATATTTATCCATCATCACGTCCTCACTTCACCTTCCTACCCAGCATAGCACCTGCTACATTGTGTGTCTTTGAATAAGCAAATGAAAACATTCACTTCACACAGCAGTGTAGCTATGCTGCTGTGGGGAAAAGAAACACAATTTTCCCTCTATCCTGAGTTTTTGGTCGAGACCCCTGTAATAAAAGACAAATTAACAAGGAGAAACAAACATAAGTTTATGAATATGTATACCTCATGTATAAATGGGAAATACTCAGGGGAAAATGAGTAACTTCCAAGGTGGCTTAGAATCCAACATTAAATATCGTCTCAATAGAGCAAGGGGAAGGGAGATGCAGGCCTCTTAGAGGAGACCAGAGGATTTTTAGGAGAGATGAACAGCCTCTTAGAAAAATAGATGGGAGGTCTGATAGTTTGTGACAGAGTATACTTGGGTGTGGAACTTCTAGTCTCCTCTCCTGTGACCAGGGTCAGTCTCCCCTGGTAGATAAAACTCCCAGGGAAGGAATTTATAACAATGGAGTTCATTTGGGGAAATCCACCTTTAGGCAGATAATGGGAGTTTAGAGAAAACCTCTCCCTGCATTTGCTGTTTTTCAAGTGCCTACAGCTCAAAATAATCAGTATGCTAACGGGGCATATTTTGGGCTGGCATATTCTGGTATCCTTCACTGACCAAAAAAAGTTTTAAAACTGGGTTTTTCTTTTCTGTTTTAAAGGCCAATCTGGACTTTTAAAACAATTATTTGTCATTCCTCCTGAGTAAAGCAGAGTATTTAGTTTCAGTAGAAGAGTCCATCCCAATGGAGCCAGTAGACCCTAGGCATGAAACATGAAATGTAAACGACATGTGGGAAAGAAATTCTTCACTAAAGCTCACTTTTGTTGAATGTCTCAGTCAATTCAGGCTCCTATAACAAAAATACCATAGAATGGTGACTTTTAAACAGCAAATACTTATTTCTCACAGTTCTGGAGGCTGGGAAGTCCAAGATCAAGGTGCGAGAATATTCAGTATCTGGTGAGAGCTAGTTTCCTGGTTCAGAGATGGTTATCTTTACACTGAGCCTGCACAAGGCAGAAAAAGGAAGGAAGCTCTCTGGGGCCTCTTTTATATGGGCTGCCCTTCCCACTCAGGAGGGCTCCACCCTCACAACCAAATCACCTCCCAAAGGCCCCACCTCCTTATACCACACATTGGGGGTTAGAGCTTGAATGCATGAATGGGGTGGGGGTGGGGGTGGATCAACATTTAATCAGTGCTTTGAACTACCCAAAATATCAGATAACCAGTTAATAAAAGCAAACCAAGTATATAAAACCACTTCAGGGAGACAGTCACCTTGACAGGGCCTAAGTGGTACCCAGAGGGGAAGTAAGAAGCAGGATATTTATAGGATTTTGGAGTCTGAGCCTTTCAAGGTAGGGACTGGTGGGCTATGGGCAAGTTCATGGCATAATACATCAGGATTGATGGACACCATGAGGTGAGGCTCTTAAAGCAAGTCTGGATAAATAAAACTTGTTTGATAAGTACCTTTGAAGGTGAAGTGAGCCTCACTAATGGCAGCATATTTCAAATAGTAAAACTCCGCCTTCCAATAGGTTTTACCTCAGAGTCTCTTCAAATACACAGAATCCGTGATATGGAGACATTGTTTCCCACAGATCACTGCTGTTGACAAGGTTTCATAGGATTCAGAAATATTACCATAACTTTTGACTGCCTTTTGGGGCTTGCATCCCCCTTGTTGATGAAGTTTTTATGGCACATTCCATCCCCAAATCCTTTTAAATTCAATGTAATAAACAAGTGTAAACCACTCACTAAATTTTAAATGCTGTTAGTGATTGGATAAATTTGTAAAGAAATGTTTAAAATAAAGACTGAATGTAGAATTTTCTTTGAGGTCTCAGAGGAGAGAGAAATTAATTCTGAATGGGTCAGATAAGGGAAGATATTTGGTTGCAAATGTAACCTGAGCTGGACCTTGAGGAAAAATGATACACAACAATAAAATAAGTAGTCTGCTCAATTTAGTTGACACCATAAAAAAAATTAGATCAATCCTATGGGTAACAAGTAGATAAATAAACTAGTTGATAACTCAATTTTTCTTTTTTCAATGTGTTCTTTTGTCATTTACAAGGCAGAATCATGTATGATTGATAGCTATTGGTTTAGAGGACAATAGGCTTTATAGCTGTAGGTACCAAATATAGAAAACCAGTAAGAATAACGTTTCTCAGAAGGAAGATTTGTAGTATCAATTAATATTGAGTTGAAAAGAAAAAAAAGATCTTTTCTTATGTTTTCCAGGTTTATTCTGTTCTCTTTCAAATCAAAGGCTAAGTTCTTTTCCATAAATATAGCATGTGTACATACAATTGAGCAAAATTAATTTTATGATTTTAATATTTTTTTGGTAAGATTTAGCTTTTCTTTGCATTTTTCATTCAGAGACAAAAGATTAAGCATGAGTCAGTAAAGAATTAAAATAAGAGTTGCCTAAAATTCCCTCTTTTTTAATGCTGTTAACACATGCATTAATTTAATTTAAAATGAAAATAAAATTAATAAGCCAGTTAGCTACTTGTGAGCTTTGGGTGAAAAATGATCAGATTGGTATTTTGCAAGCCAGAAGGATAATAAAAGCAAGTGAACTTTTACTTTGGTTTGTTTCTTAAATACCAAAAGCCCTGAACTATAGACAGGAAAGGACTTTAACATTTAACAGTACTAAGATTACAGAAAGTCTATAATGAATAATATACAATTCTTGATGTGAATAGGAGATAGGCAAAATAAAATAAAGGTAATATAAATTTGAAACACACAAGAAATTACCCAATTGTTGTAACTATGAAAGGAATGTGCTAACCAAATCTCTTTTTTATAAACGTTCACAAGGAACTGAGCAGAGCCTGATTAAAAAGAAAGGACAATCATTGATTAAAAATAGATTCTCGGTGTGTTTTATATTTTGAAATCAATAAAGTGTAATTGTAAAAATGTAACACAATGTACATTGTAAAAATAATTTATTCTGTTCAGTTGCTTTTCTGTTAAGATCTTATAAATAAGCAGGAAAGCAATGACCTTTATCAGAACCATTAGCAAGACATAGAAAGTTAGCATCAGCCAGGAGAGCATCTCCATGTTCCCTCTCCTGTTCTTCTTGTTTAAAGCCAGGCCATAATTCTGTTTGTTGGTGATTGTTTTGTTTGGATGGCAAAATTATGCTCAGCAACAGACTTCGTCTTTGCCAGCAATTTGTTTAACAGAGGTGTGCTTTGGGAAATATAATTTCACAAGCCAATAGCATACAGATGCTATCTCTTAATAAGCCAAATAAGAAATAACATACTCCAAAGCAATGATGGATTAATTACATTCTTATTCCAGGTGAGGGGAGCAGAGAAGGAGAGAAAGGAATAAAGTCCAAATTTAGATGAGATACCTTTTACAGGCATAGGCACTTGGGAGAGGCACTTGGCCAACCAAGAGCTGACATCCAGCTACCAGCACAAAAATGAAAGGCCCTTGTTGCTGGAGCGCATTGCTAGGGAACAAAGGCCCCAGTGTTGGTGGTCATTCCAGGCTGCTCCAAGAGCTATCACCTCCCGGGCCGCTGTCTGGCTCTGCGCCACTGCCTACCAGCAGTGCCTTGTTGGGGCAGGAACAGATGTCCCTTCTCTTTCTGAAACTGCAGCACTGTTTATCTCCATTGTTGGCCAAAGAGTCGCCTTGGCCACAGCAGGAACAAATGTCTCAAAATCTTCAAGAGCTATTTAGGTCAGCAAGGTGTCAGCTTGCCCATACCAAAACTCTGGGATTGTTCTCACAAACTCTCAGTATGGATAGTTTAAAGGTCGCGTTGCCGTATTTGCTTCTCCACACGTCCTTATCAGTGACAACAGGGGAGACGATGACTTCCAGACACAACTTACTTCACTCTTACAGCAAAACAACTTCACTTCTACAACTTTGTCATAAACAGGTGGATTAAAACAACTTCACTTAAGTCATAAACAAATGGATTTAAAATCATAATAAAACAGCAGACAATAGTTGTGCTGAAACTTTCTCAAATTCTTTGCAATGGTGAACTACTTCGAGACTGTCTTCCCCCATTTCTGTCTGTCCCTCAGACTCGAATCCCAAATGACTGCTGACGTCCAGACCATCTTACAGTTGCTGCAGAAACAAAGCACCGTGGTTCCCCCGGCCTACAGTATGGTCACTGCAGGAGCGGAGTACCAGAGACCCACCATCCACCTGGTGAGAACCAGTCAGCCGGGAGCATCCATCAAGACAGATCGAAGTTTCAGTCCTTCCTCACAAGTGAGTGTAGATAGTGTGCAACCAAGAGTGTCTCTCAGAGTGTGTTCTAGGGACCATCTGAGTCAGCGATTCTCATTCTACTCAGTTAGAACTTCTGGGAATGGGCCCACGACCAGCATTTTACACAAGCTCCCTTCTGATTCTTATGCTCATTTGCTTTTTCTTTTTTGGTTTTATTAATTTATTTTTAGGGGGAGAGAGAAGGAGAGGGAGAGAAACATTAATGTGTGTTTGCTTCTCACACACCCCAACTGGGGACCCGGCCCAAAACCCAGGCACATGCCCTGAGTAGGAATCTAGGAATTGAACTGGCGACCCTTTGGTTCACAGGCTGGCACTCAATCCACTGAGCCAGACCATTTAAAGTTTGAGAACAGTGGACCATTGTTCTGGAATGATCTTAAAACACAACTTTTTTTTTTTTTTTTTTTAAGAAAAAGCTTTTTTTAAGAATCGGTCTATGTGTGTTTCTAGCTGACAGAGCTTTGAAAGCTAAGGAGTAGCACTGGGTCCAAAAGTCTGTAATTTGCTCTAGGGACGCACTCTTGGGCAGGGTCTCAGGAAGGAAGGGGAGGAGACAGCAGTTGGCTACAGACGACCTGAGGTCCCAGGGCAGCCAGATTGGTAATCTTAGATGATCTGTGCCCCACCCATCATGGAAGATCTCTAACCCTTTTTTCACCTGGAGGGTAGTAGCAGGAGGAATAAAGTGTCCTTTATTTTGCCTCTGAAACCCTCCAAATGGACCCGTTTGAGTTATATTAATATGAAAAGTCTAATTCCCTTGGAATTCTACTGTGGGAATCATTCTTAATTATTTAAACACTATGGCCAAATGGCACCTAAGACTGATGATTTAAATAAGAATTTATAAAACAATCATACAAAACTTTTCTTAACTTTTGGAAATTTAGTGCAAAATATTTTGGGAAATGAAATGTTGACATGAGAACATCCAAACCTACAGAGAATTATAATCTATCCAAACCTGTATAGAAGAGTTCACTTGAGCCAAACTGACCACATATGCCAGGGAGCGAGATTTTGAATGCTCTGGAGAATGACAGTTAATGTACCTGCATTTGTGCATTTGACACTGTGGAGGAAAGGTAAGGAAGATTTCATGGGGGTGGACAAAGCAAGGCAGGGATTGGATTACAGGATAGTTAACAAGATTATGTGCTCTCTTGAGGATAGTCAAATTTTATTTCAAAAGCCTGTTAACCTAGATGCACAGACAGACCTTGTACTAAAGAATTTCTATGCCTGGGGCATGACTACCCACCATGACCTGCCCAGTTTACCACAGGGTGAGTTTATGATCAGATGATCCTGTGAGGTTACTTTCCATAGAACCCCACCCCCTGCCCCATCTTTTTCAACAGAAACAACATTAATAACAGGAGGAAATGTGCAGGAAGAAAATGATTTCTAAAATATGGAAGTAGACATTAATTTATCTCTAGTTTTAAATGCCTAGAAAACATGCAAAACCATGTTCTTTGCTTTTTGTTTTCAGTGGATTTAGGAACACTGTCTGAGTAAGGATGGGTGATTTTTCTTTCTCTTTTTTTGAATAGTTCATTTTTATTCTATTTTTCCAGTACCACTTAACCCCCATACCCTCTTCCACGTGCACTCCCCTAGTCACCACACCGTTGTCCATGTCCGTGAGTTCTTTTTCTTTTTTGTTGGATCCTCCCCCACCCCCCACCCCCCAACAATGCCGCCCAGCCATGCCAACCTGCTATCTACAAGTCTGTCTGTCTTGCTTCTTAGTTCAGTTCAGTGATTTTTCTTCCTTTTTTTTTCTTTTCTCTCCTCACAAATCCACATTTTCTATCCCAGTTTTGTCTTGAATTTTGAAGTAAAACTCATCCGAAAAACCCAGTGTGAAGTAATGGAAAAACAAAATTCTGATCTGACTTCCGAGTAGAACTAAAGATCTTGGAATGCTTGTTCAGGATTATCTAACCTAACACCTAACGTCCAATGTCTTGACCCATCTTTGGGATGGAAAGGTTGGTTAATACCACTAATTAAAAACAGGTTTATGGGGAAAGAAAATATATTAAGGTTTCATGAGTATAATTTGAGAAATCTGTCCAATAAATTACAAAAGCATCTTTTCTTTTCTTTCTATCAGTGTCCTGAATTTCTAGACCTTGAAAAAGATAAACTTAAATCCAAAGAATCGCTCTCAAGTGGCATGCATCTGAACACAGCTTCGGAAGACAACTTGACTTCCCTTTTACAACAAGACAGTGATCCCTCTTTAGAGCTTCACTCCCCGCAGAGGAAGACTTGCCTTCCCCCAACGAGGCGCCCTTCCTTGACAGACTCGTCCCCGAGCACTGCAGGAATCCCAGGTCTTCATAGGCATGTTTCTGATCCTGGTCTTCCGGGGAAATAATCACTTTGTACTATTTATTCCACACACAATGTAAGTGCTTTTAATGGCTGTTTTCCTTTTTGTATTTAAATCCTCTCTACTTGACTCAGGGGCTCAATGGTACCATTATATGCAAAAGTACTGTATATTTTCCTAAACTGAGGCTTGTAAGGTAAAATTGAGCAGTTAGGATATAAATAGACATATGAACTCTTTTGTTCCAAATGTTAAAACTGCCAGCATCTCAAGGCACCTTAATTTTTATTTTTATTTTTTAAATCATGTGCATGTTAGGAAACTTCAACTTCTCTTGCATGGAGACTCTTACTACTTTTACTAAATCAATACTTTGTTATGAAAATGCCTTCAATTAGAAACCAAGGGATAAAATTGTTCATAATGCAACTCAGATGATCCTCAACTCAAGGAAGTTCAAGGAGAAAAAGGGAACTTAGTCACTTTGGAGAACAGATTCCTGTCTGTATCAGGATGTTCACTTAGTTAATTTTATTCATTCCACCACACTGAAAACAAAAATGCAGTTTTACAGTTATAAATCCCTGACAATATACTTAGCCATTTCCAATTACATGAATATAGGCAAGCATTAAGGAGGACAAAAAGGCCTTTCTAGTTAAAATTCTGTCACTAGCTGAATTCAGAAACTACCTAAGACACTTTCCATGGGCACATTTCCTTAAAGGATTAGAAGCAAGTTTCTCTAATATTTTTTTGGGGGGGTGAGGGAGGGAGAACTACTAAAGAGTGATTGACAAAAACTGATTCCCCAACTTTCTTCTGACTTATATTTTAAGGTAATCGGATTTGATTAAAAGAGTAGTCGCACATAGTTTTCCAAAAACTGTGCAATTTTTGTGGATTTGCATGGCAAAGTAGCTATCATTAAGGATATGTGGTTCTATGGCTTTGTAATCCCAGCTATAGAAAAACAATGTGCACTTACTTGCCTATATAGGAAATGCACACACAAACTGTAAAATTTCAGTTTTATTCGCTTATTCACACACACTTGCTGATCAAAGACTAAATGAAAATTGATTACATAAGGATTGGGCTGAATATATGTAGACCCCAGAATTTTGGAACATACAATGGAATAAATTTTAATATCTTAAACTGTTAGATTTTCTTTTGGGAAAGGAGGCCTACACCGTTCATAAAATCAAGATCCAGAAAAAAGTGTAAGTTAATTTAAGACTGATTAGTCAAGTCCCAGTCAAGATGTTTTATTTTTCAATTCATTTAAGTACAATTTGAAACATTATGGGCTGAAACATTACATTGATTCCTTCTAAACAAAATTTTGAAATCTGTTGAAATTTTCTTAGTCCTTTACTAATTATTACACTCATATATTTTTAAAGAAATATTATACCTGTGCACATTATTAAATAGACTAATTTCTATCCCTCCTGGATAGAAATATAATTTGAGGGGTAGAAATATAATCTATTGATTTCCCTTTAACATGTATACTGATATATAAGTGTAAAATACAAATGAATTATTTAAATTTACAAAAAGTGTTGCACTATTGAAAACATAATTAAAGTGACCTTAAATTTCTTCCCATATATTTTTAAATGGTCACATAAATAATAATCTGTGTGAGAGGCAAGCTGTAGGCAAGGGCATGTTAATCCCTGCTTAATTTTAGAAACACCAAAACATATGCGATGAAGTATGGATGTCAAAATTACCAGTCAATTCAATAAAAGTGTAATAATTTTAACCAGCTTCCCAAGCCATTTGGTGTTATGCAGGTAGAAATTTAGAGACTAACTGATGCTTTTATATTCTCATCCAATGAACATTTGGGGGTGCCTGGCAGGGGAGAGAAAAGACTAACTTTATTTGGGGGATGATTTAGGGATTTTATTTCTGAATTTAGGCATATTTTGGCAGCGGCAACAAATTTCATAAGGATCGCCAGCTTAAACTCCAGGGAAATTCAGAATAAATTCACCAGACACTACTCATTTGTAGGAAGAGAGAATTTGGCGGGTGAGGAATTTAGACCTGACTGTTTGATTAGTGAATGCTTCAGCTGCAGCATTTGGTACGACGTGCATAAACTCCAGCCTTCCACATAAAGCCGCTCTACTTCTTTATAAAAACCAAGCATGGAGGAATGGGAAGGTGGAATGTGCAAGCATCCAGCTTGTTTAAATTGCAGCATGACACGACCTTTATTTCTTAAATCCTTGATATAAATTAATTGCTTGATATTAAAATCTAAGTCAGAGGGTTAGGATTAGGAGGGTCCCTTCCTACACGATATAAGCTTAAAAAGAGCCTGAGCAACATAAAGAAGTGATCACTCAGGCATAAGTGGCAGAAGACTCAGTGGTTAAAATGACTTACAGAAGACCAAAGCAATTATCTTAATTTACACAATTCATCCCCTTGTCCCAGCCAAAGATCTAATGTCTAAAGTCACTGTCACTTTTCCCACCGGCTGTAGCAAAAGCTGTCTGACACGCCATCTGGGATCTTGCTGAAAGGCAGGTTTAACTGCTGTAACCAATAAAAACAGCAGTATAGCAACTGCTCTCTCTTCAGGGGTGTCCAAACTTTTGGTTTCTCTGCACCACACTGGAAGAAGAAGAGTTGTTTTGGGCCACACATTAAATACATTGCAACATGTAGTAACAAAAGTATCTCGTGTTCCAAGTAAATTTATGATTTTGTGTTGGGCCGCCGTATTCACAACCATCCTGGGCTGCCTGTGGCCCACGGTCCACAGGTTGGACTCCCCTGCTAAGTGTTTAGAAGCACTCACATAACACCTGTGGCTTTCCACCTAAAAATAACATTACCTGTTTCCAGGCCAAAGTGAAATGCCATCTGAAATCTAAAGTTTATTTGGGTAAGATGTTTCATACTGTTATTAATTGCTGCACAGAGAGTTAAAACTTAGACTTATAATTTTACCCTGTAGGGGAGTCCCATGCTCTAATTAGAAAACAAGAAAACCAGGAATGAAAACTGCTGAAGCAATGTTCTGGCAGATTTTTAAAATTACTAATCACTCATTCCCCAAACTAAAGAAGGCAGGGACACATTTGGTACAGCATAGTTTGTCAGGTCCATTAGAATGGGTTGGCCATCACAGCTGAGCTTTCCAATTGTCCTAGTCGGGAGATGCAGCAACCAAGTCAGGGCAGAGTGGCCTTTGTTGGCAGGTTTACAGGTATGTATAAAGGTTGCTTACATGATCCTTTTGGAGGCTGATCTCTAGCAATGACTCCAAAATGCCTAAAGAACAATGTCCTCATCCAAATGTTATTTTAAAACCCCATTATATATTAACTAAAATAAAATGTATCACCTCATCAGCATATATGAAATAATTATTGACAGTGTATTTCCCCTGAATGCTTTCCATGATTAGAAAGAGGAATCGGTGGATTTACTTGCTAAAAATGAATTGCAACATTGACTCATTTATAATATAGTGTAGCCTTTAAATTGTTTATCCATGGTTAATACCAAAACTACATCAATATATTTAAGTATATTTCTTACTGCAAATCAAAACTTTTATAAATTACTAAAAAATTCAAATATTAGGTTTCTAATTATATTTTTGCAGTGAAACAGATGTGTCTACCAGGCGAGTCACTAGGAACACAAGATGAGATATTAAGTGTGCTCCTCAAACTAGCAGCACTAGCACCAGCAACCTGGGCACTATAGAAATGCATGCTCATGGGCCCCACTCAGACCTACTAAATCGGAAACTCAGGCAGGCACCCAGCAATCCCTTTGATGAAGCCCCCCGCCCCCGATCATGATGCACGTGAAAACTGTACTAATGGGCGGTGAGGGCTTGGCCTCCGCGGTCAGACCAACTTGGGGGTCAGCACACATTCTTTCATTAATAGCTGTGTGACCCCGAGCAAGTTAATGAGTGTCCCTGAGTCTCTTTTTCTGAATCTGTAAAAAATGAGATGATGGTACCTGCTTTGAAGAAGCTTGAGGAGAAAATGAGATGGCATATAGCAAAGTGCCTGGCACATAGTAGGTGCTGAAAAAATGCTATTCTTTGGTTCTCATTCAGGAACATGACATTAAAATCAGGAACATAATTTTCACAATGTAGCTTTTGCATAATGTGCTATGTCTCCAACTAAACAGCTGTTACCAAGACTAAAGCTTTTGATTCAGAAAAACACACATGTAGCCATTGTTTAACCCTCTTAATTGTATTTTGCACTATTAGGTTTATAGCTTTAAAGTAATACTTACTATTTACAGTAGTAGAGAGTATGAATAGCATTGTAACAAACACATCTGCTCTGAATTGAAGTTAAACGCCCAGTATACAAAGGTGATGTCAAGTTCAGTGCTACCGGAATGTATTCTATAAACACTGCCTCACTGTGCAAGCCCCTCTTTACATTCATGATATAGTTCCCAAATGGATATATTTGAAAATACATTTTCAAATCACAATTTTGAAAGAAAAAGCTTTCTATTTTTTTCACAAAATAGACTTTTAGTCATAATGCTTCTTTTCAGGCATCTAGGATTCCTCCCTCACTGCACAGCTGTATTATACAACCTTCGACTGCCTAAGCTCTGGTGTGGACTGGTGGGAATGGCAAGATGCAATGATAAATCTGAATTCAGATGTAACTTTCTCCACCTACTCTCATGATAAAACCTCAATGGGTCCCAGTATTGAAAACTATAAAAATGGAGGGAATGTCTTAAATATCTTCAAGAGATGTGGTTAGGACCCTCTAAAATATACCACGGGGAAGGGCTTTATAAACCATAAAGCACAACACAACTGTAAGGTCATCATGTGACTGGGGCAGGATCACAGAGATGGTGGAAGGAAGTGCAGAACAATCTAGGTCTTCTGAGAACCTTATGTTGCTCTTTCCCCTACTCAACACTGACCACATTTACACCCAATGACAAAAATCTATGAAAGGTATTGACCAAGGTTACCTGAATAAATTGAATTAAAAAAATATATGTAAGGATTCTCACACAACTCTCAAAGACCCATTTGCCCAGAGCAGTAGAACACCAGAGTTAGGGATGTTTCCTCTGCTGCAACATCCCGATATTTGTCAAATACTGCCTTTGTCCTATGTTGACAAAACTTTCCATTTATTGGCGTTGCGATTGTTTTCTAGGTTTGCAACAGCTCCGCCCACCCCCCACTTCTCACTCACGTGCTCTCACTCAAGGCTGTTTTCTTACAGCTCTACTTATAATGAAGTGATGTTAATATTTTAAAAACTAAAAGCATTTTTCCTTATAAATATTAGACATTGTAAGTGATCAGTGCCCAAGCTTAGAATAATTATTCTTTTGTGGTACGAATACACTGTTTTAAAAATATGCAATATAGAAAATTCACAGGAACACATGACTTATGAAAAACTGACAGCATGAAATCATCACAAGGCTTATTTATATCAAAAATTAAGTGGAGGTTAAGAGAGGTTATTAACAAGAAGTCATTTAAAACTAGTAAGTTATTACTATGAACAATAAAACATCTACAGAGTGAAATGATAAGAAGACAGATGTTAAGAATATAATCAATTGACCAATTTCATTGTTCTACCAATCATAATCAAACTTCTAAAAAAGCAGTAATCTTAACACGGTTATTCTTGAAAAGCTAATGTCAAAACATAAATTCCGGTGTTGTAGTCATGACATCTGTGATTTCCATTAGTTAATTTATATTTTCAGAAACACAAAATAATTTGGGATACCTGTGATTTTTAAAGTGCTATACATTTAACCTACAGTCTTTTTACTTCCTTTGTTTTTAAATTGAAAATAATCACAACTGTTAGCATTTAAACTATGCATTTTTTTCATGCTGACATTACATTGTTTCACTGTACAAGAAGACTCCACACCATTCCATCATCCTTATTTATGAGTAAAATTTGAGGATCAGTAATCTTATAATTAACTTTTCCAGTTTCATCAAAATGCCCCTAAAATTACAAAAGTTTTGAAATGCCAAGACACCTTTTTTCCAAATATTAAATAAGATAAAAACATTAAGGAATCCCTAGTTTTTATCTCCTAGGTACATACTGATTTTAATAAGGCACATTACCTCTATTTAGCTGAAATATGCATTCTATAATTTTGATAGAAAATGTATAATAGAATGTTTGCCAGGTAAAGAATAGATTTCAAAAAATAATTTGTGATCACTTGAAAATATCAGTTATCTGATATAAAGAAGCTCAGTTGCATTGGTAAGTAGTAAGTACCTTGGGATGCTTTAAACATGATGAAACAATCTACCAAAACACAACTATTTCCTAGTCTTTATGCACATATTGTAGCATGAAATCACGATGCTTTTGAAATACCCTGTGCAGAAATATTTATTTTTTAGCAAATATTTTTCTCAAAGATTGGTATGTGGTACTGACAGTGTAATCTACTTGCACAATAGTTTTGCAATAACCTACAAATAACTATAAATACAAAAAATGTAAATTTCATGTAAAAATGATTGCACATTTTTGGTAGCTAAGTGTACAAGTTGTATTGAACATATAGCATATATCCATAATTTAAGAATGAAGCATATAATTTCTCATCTATTTATACACGAAAATTCAAGGATTTGTAAAAGAAATTATTTGGGGGAAAAAGAAGGTAAATCTCAATAGCTAGTCAGGATACTTTCATTGGCGAGGCCAGCTGTTTCCAACATCTTCCCAGGCACAGTACAAGACAGGGGCGTGCGGGTGCTGGTGGGTTTCACAAAGTCACATTGATTGTGACGGCGCATCCAGGGTTTTACTGAGTCCCACTAGGAGACAAGTACACTGAGTGAGTGATGAAAGCATTACATCGAACATTAAAGAAACAAAAACATTTTGATTTTATTACTGCCGATCAAAAACACAAGAGTAATTTACTAAAACATTTGTTTAAAGTTTCTGACGGCTAAAGATTTGAATTTGTATGTGAAACAAAATTGTTACAATTGATATGCTTGATTCATGTTTTTCCTGAAAACATCCAGATAACATTATTTTCATTTACCTGTTTCACACATTCTTAATTTGCCCCTAGAATCATTCATCTATTTTATAAGAAAAAAAATCAAACTTAAAGAAAAGCTTTTAAAGAAAATGTGTTTGTCATGATGTGGAAATTTTCGAAGACTGTTTAGTGATTTACATCTCCCACCATTCGTTTTTAAGATTTAAAAATCCAAGAGAACATCTCCCTACTTGATAAATGAAAAACTAAACCAAACACAGATTAGCAGAGAGTACTAGATTGATATCTATAGGAAGGCTGGTTAGAAAACAAGACTCAAAGTATGAAAAAGCTTAACATTTAAAAACTTAAAATCTCTTATAATAAATTTGGAAGTACTGCATTTAGATGGCTCTGGGAAATGAAATATGCATCCAAAAATTCAGTTAACCATAAAATTATTTTTAAATGGCCTATAATTTTTCAAAGAATATGGGTCTTTAGTATGTTTCTAGAACAATCATATGAGCAGTTTGGGTTATCCTTTGAAATCTCAGTAATCATGGCAAGATAAAATGTGATTAAGTACAGCCAAATAAAATGCAAATAACTGTAGGCATGTGTCTGTAAAGTACATATTTACATTTTTATGTTTAAAAGGTTGGACACCCCCACTCCCTCTCTGCCCCCTGCTCACACACCCCGAATGTTATCAGAAGGTAGACTCCTGGCGTAAACAGTGACGACCTAGCCCAATTCTTCTCATTCCCTGTAAACTTGACAAATTGCCACCATCTCTGATGTTGCACAAGGGGTACAACTTAAAACAACAGGTAGTACCTAGGCAAGGACGTCCTCACTCCCTAACTCTATGCACATCATAGTTACGTATTAGTGCTGCCAATGTCTACTTACTATCTCTTCAGACATAAAGCACATCTGAGTTCTGAATGCTCGCAAATATACAAAGCTGCATATTACCAAGCTACTTGGGTAAAAGGAATGTAGAGTAATACAAGACTCTTCTTTTATATGCCAGTAAAGTATCTTTTTTTAAAAAACAAGTAGAAAAGACATGGCAAGAAACAATTAAAAGCACAAGATTTCCAAGTATTCACGTAATGAGCTGATGGTGAGTCAGAGAGAAATTTTTAGTAAGTTTCCCAGTGTTTTGCTGCAAATTTTGTGCTCAGAATTCTACATTACTGGACAATTTTAATATATGTACATATGTGACATGATGACCTTATTCTAGATCACAAATATTTCAACAGTACTCAATTAAAATCCTTTCTGCATTCATCATTGTAACAGTTGAAAATGGGGTTTTTTTGCATCACTTATTATGAAGTCTAGGCATACTCTTAGATACCTTAACATTGTACATTTATTTCAAAATGCTTAATTTACCACGTACATGACTGAATTAAGGCCAAAAGAATTGTGACCTTTTATTAAAATTTTTAAAGTAATAAAACATCATAGTTGCATTATAAAATTTAAGAAATATGCTAACCTGAAAATGTTGGATTTTACTTACTAGATTTAATTTACCAGATTTTTCACAAATTTATTCCTATCATTTCCCAGAAAACTGCTACAAATAGGAAAAAACATTATCATCTATGAGGCTGTCAAACGTAGAAAAAGAAAAGCACATTTCTGGCAGCGTATGTCTGTCCAGTTTAGTAATGCCGTAAGATGACGAGCGAAGTTGATTTGTGTATTTTACTTAAAAAATCACAAGTTGATGTTTTTGTTAATTTTTTTAATTGCACGGACTTTAAACTACATTAATAAATTCTACTTTCTTCCAGGATAAATGTCTTTTCCAGAAATAAACATATCACTTAACATTTTTATTACTTTCTGTTTCTGAATGCATGCTTAAGTAGATCAAATGAGCACAGTCCTTAAGATTACAATCAAAATGGACCAAATTAACACTCTAATAGTATCGACTTCCCCTCAATGTAATTTAAAATGTGTAAACTGGCACTGGAAATAGAAGTGGAATACTTGACATTTCATTATTTGGCAGTTTTTTAGGTATAGGTGTTACTGCACTGTTATTTGAATTGAAGCATCTCATGTATGTAACAGATTTTGTATGATTCAAAACTTTACAGCAAGCTATTGAATGTTTATTAAAAAAATTCTCAAAATGACATGGAAACATGTTTACTGTACAAATAAAAGCTTAGACATTAAGAGTGTACATTATTCAATGATTTATATCCTAAGAAAACCGGGCATGAATTAACCAGTACACACTACCATGCTGACATGACGTATTAATATTCCAGTCAAGTACAACCGACTTCAGAACAGCCCAGTAACTCAGCCACCTATAAACTGGATGTTAAGATGCTAGGCTGCTGAGCCATATCACCCTTCTACAGTGTGAATGACAGTGTACTGACATTAGCTTTTTCCTACAATTCCATTTAAAAAAAATTTTTATGGTTAATACCATCTCACATTATCAAATATGTTTAAGAAAAGAAATTACCAGCCAGAGGACCAATTTATATGGATTATTTATATACATATATTTATAAAACTGACCAAATGAATTTGACAAGTATATAAAATTATCAGTATCAAAATGACTATAATTATGTCATTTCCAGGGGTTTTTTTAAAGTTGATTTAAAATTGTATGTTCATAACATTGTTTTTTTCAAGTTACCACTAACCATTCATCCTCCATTTTTAAAGAAACATAGTTTTATAAAGTCTATGTATTAATTTGGTCACCAGCCATACTAAAATCATGTCAACTTACACAGTAGTGCCCCCATATCCATGGTTTCAGTTTCCTGAAGTTAGCTGTGGTCTGAAGTTATAAAATGGGAAACTCCAGAAATACATCATAAGTTTTAAATTGCACCCTCTTCTGAGTAGTGGGAAGAAATCTCCGGCTGTTCCAGGCCATCCCTCCCTCCTGGGACATGAGTAACCCCTTTGGCCAGCACAGACACGCTGCATGTGCAATGAGATATTTTATGACAAACAGACCACATTCACGTAACTTTTAATACAGCACATTGATACTGTTGTTAATTTCTTACTGCATGTAATTTATAAACTAAACTTTACCACAGATGTGTACGTACAGAAAAAAAATAGTATAAAGAAAGTTAGGTACTATTTCTGGTTTTAGGCATCACTGAGGGTCTTGGAATGTATCCACCTAGATGAATCGGTGGGGGGAGGGGGGAACTACTGTATTCTCGTTTAATCTGGAGAAGATACTCAGTTCATGTGTAAGAAAAATATGTGTTTTATTAAATCTTCATTAAGAAGGACTAAGGTTTTGCAAAAAAGCAGCTGGCCTAATTATAACAGCTTATACCAGGGATTTTAAATGCTAAACACCTGGCGACCCAGCTTTGCAATTGCAAGAGTGCTCCCACTCAGAAACGTTGCTCCGGGTCTAGGATGCTCCATACCACCCAGATGCCCAAAGACTCACTGGTTTCCTACTGCCCAATCCACCCGCGAATGCTATCAGTAAAGTCAGGTTTATAATTTCTGAATATTTAAGCAAAGTGGTGTATCTCTTGACTTTTTCTAACTTTACGAACAGTTGGCATCATATATAAACAATTTAGTTTAACAGAACAAATCTAAATGTTGGCATTTCATTAAAATGTATCATTTCCAGAAAAATCTAGATTTAGCAAAAGATGCCATTTTAGGTAATCTGTGTCTTCAGTAACAAATTAAAGTGCAGAGAGAAAAGTTGTTTAAGAACTTTTTTCCATAGAAACCAACAAAACACACTGAAAAAAGCATGTAAAGAATAAAAAAAGAAAAATCATTCCTCCTATAGGCTTATTTCACTACATATTATTTTATTGTCCACCTAAGGCAATTTAAAATACAACTTTAGGAACTACAATGTCCTTCCTCACAGTCGAAGACCTGTGAGTTTCTGTTCTTTGATAACGGGACTAAGAACGAACCCCATTATGACTGCGGCACAAAGTCCAGGATTGCCCATCTAGCTCACCTTCAAACCCCAACTAAGGCTGAAAGGAAAATTTGTAACCTTCAGGTAAGTGTAAACTAATTTTATCTAGGCTTTTATCATTTGGCTTCTTATATAATCTTAAAAATTAAGGCTAAGCTATATTTACATCAATTAATCATATAGCAATATTTGATGACATTATACAGATTTCCATAAAGTGGTAACTTTTCTAAAAGCAGAAACATCCCAAATACAAAAGCATCTTTTATTGTTTTGAATCGTGCGCTACAATAAAAACACATATTTTATATATATAACAAATTAAAGTGCTGTATATATACATATAATGAAGGGAAGAGATTTAACAGGTAGAAACATGGGAAAGCCCCACCAAAATCTTCAATGCAAAGTAGTCCAGTTTATTTCTTCCAGTCAGAAACATTCAGTATTTCTTCAGCTTTCAAATTCTAGGCATTCAAATTGTCATAGTACCCTGCAAAAACTAGTATATAAGCAAAATCATCAGCTGTTAACAATAAAAAGGTGTTTGTTTTTTACTATATTCCATAAAAGCATTTTCACAAGTTGAGAAAGTTTGATTTTCCAAGTCTTATAATTCAACCAGTACATACTAGTAGGGTAACAGTGACCCTATAACGTCCACATAAAAACAACACAACAACCCTAAAATATTGAAACACACAGGAAACATAACTTTCCTATAGTATCTTTTAAAAAAAAAAAAAACCTGGATTCAGGTTAATAGCAACCACTTGAGTAAGAAATAAACAGCTTTATAATCTATCATAAATGAAAATTTCCTATTTCTATTAGAACTAAGAAAGATCACTACAAGTAAACTATTCTTCATAAAAATAATGGTAGTTTTGCCCTAAAAAATGATTTCGAAGATAAACTGTCAAAACCTGTCATAGCCCTGACCGGTGTGGCTCAGTTGGTTGGGCATCATCCAGCAACGCGAGAAGTGGCTGGTTCAAGGCCTGGTCAGGACACATGCATAGGTTACAGGTTTAGTCCCCATCAGGATGGGTATGAGAGGCAACCAATAGATATTTCTCTCCATCTCTTTCTCCCTCCCTTCCTCCGACTAAAAATAGTAAAATAAAACATTTTTTTAAAAACCTCTCATAAAATTTCAAAATATATTTTATGTTTAAAATATTAAGTCAAGTCGGTATTTGTACCAATACTGAATCTTATATTTACATTCAACTAAAAAATATAGAAAAAGAACATGGGCTATGAAATATATTACTCCCAGTATTCATACCGGGGTTCACTTATCAGTTTTTGGTAACTATGAACACTTTCGGAACACAGTGTAAATATCAAAAGTTTAACAGGGTACTCACATCATCATATACGAAATTCACAACCCCTTGTTGTAAGTGGTCTCTTCTCCTAAAGAAATCTTTAAACAAACAAATAACTTTTTTATTATAATTGAAAATCTACAGTTTCAAATACATGGTGTCCCCAGGTACAAAAAAGTGAATAAATTCTTACTCGATAAGAAAACCTCCAAAACTGAGGTATATATAACAATTTTTCACTATTTGTATTCCAAAAAATTTAAAGTCTTAACACTCTGATTAGATTTAATAATGAACGGAGGAAAAACATATATTGTAAACTTGCTGTACTTAAGAAAAATAGCTATATGATACTGCACCCATTTTTAAATATTTACCTGTCAATGCTCGAAGCTTCACACAACAAGCAACATAATCGTCGAAGGAGATCCTGCCATTCTTGCTATAACGTTTAACAATAGCAGTTAATGTCTGAGGACTCAACCTATAACCTAATAAAAAGGGAGTGATAAATTAAAATTTCTAAAACTAAACACCATAAGAAGAGCACAACAAACACTGCATTCTTGTTAACAGTCGCAAAATATATTAACTTTCAAAATGCATTCCAAAAAAATAATAAAAACAAAACTCAATGTTAGAAACAAAACATATTCACACTAAAATTGACTAAAGCGACTATTCATTACTAATAGTGGCACATAAACACCATAATTCTAGCTTATAAAGTCAGAGGTAAAAAAAATCGTTTTTAAAAATATATTTTGGTTTAGAAATAAATGTCTATGGTATTTCCTAGGTTTTAATGCTTCAATATTTCAATTCTGTAATTTTATTTTTTTATCCTGCAGGTATGTTTTTAATTTGTTTTTATTTTTTATTAAGGTATAGTGACATACAACATTATACTTCTGGTATACCACATAATGATTTGATATTTGTGTATATTGCAAAATACTTGCCAAAGGGAGCCTAGTTAACATGTGTCGCTACACATAGTACGAATGTGAAATATAACTTTCGCCCTTTGGCTTCCTATATAATCTATCTTATAAGTTTTGTTTTTTCTTGTTATAAGAACTTTTAAGATCTACTTTCTCAGCAATTTCAAATATGCAATACAGTATTGTTAATTATTAACTATAATCACCATGGTGTGTATTACATCCCCATGACTACTAATTTTACAATGGGAAATCTGTACTTTTTGCCCTCCTTCACCCATCAATGCTAAAAATTACATAGTTCTTTAAAGACTAACAAAGCAAAGATTATTAGTGATCTGTGCTATCATTCAAATCCTGTATTTCCCATTGAATATTTTACTTAAAAGTGTCTTTTATAAACAAAATTCGAGGATCAACATGGTTATTCGGAAGGAGAAGAAATAGAAAAATGGTATTCCTTTTTGCCCCATAACCCTTCCTTGGTTCTTTGTTATCTAGGCTTGTGGTCTCCCGAAGTTTTTGACTGTGTACTCCTATCAGTAAAAAGTTTTGGATCATTCACTCTATTATGTGTGCATTAACTGAATTTTAAATACCATACACATATCACTGTTTGATTATTTATGCTTTAAAATAGATCTAAAACTAATATTTAAAAAGAATGAAATAAAAATAATTAGAAAGACAAATCAGTATGTTCTACTTCCTGCATCCCTGTAGATGGTCTTATGTGTTTAATGATGTGTGTGCACTTCACTGTGAAGAGCGAAGGCCCAGAAGCATTGTCTGTATTGTTACTGAGTGAGTAGATATGGACAAAAGACACTAATCCACTCAAAGGGAGAAACAATAAAACTAAATGCAATTGGAGAAAATCTATGTGTAGATATAATAAAAAATGTAATGCAGAAAGCTTGCTAAAAGTAAATAAAAGGAGAGGTATAAATTGAAAGAAGCAGCAAGTAAAACATGCAAACTAATGGATTTACATACAAATCCATTTTGAGCTTTCCATTAGACAGCTATGATCTGGGTGTGACACTGATAAAATTCTTATGATTTCCCACAGCATTCTTAGCAAAATAATGAAATATTTTAAAATATATATGAAGATCTTAAATTTGAATAATCCAGAATACCTCTTTGTTATATTCAACTGCCTATGTGAACTCTTTAGTGGTATTCTTTTTTGCAAAAGGTTAATTTTTAAACATTATGAATTAATGAACAAGTTTAATCCAATAGTTATTAAGGCTCTATAATAGAACAATTATGTTTATATGGCCAGGATTGTCCCTGAAATGACCTTTATAAGACAAAACAAATCACTAGTTTTGACTTCTTTAAAGTGGAATTTGAGATAATTTCCACTGGGCTCAGATTTTAACTTTCAAAAGTTAATTTTCTTACAAATCCATATTATTTAGAAATGCGTATAAATAAAATCACAAAGGTAAACATAATTAAGAAAACTACTTAAAATTGTGTTAACTGTAAGCAAGTTAAACACCATTGTATATGATCACTTTTCTAAAGAACGACTGAGAACCTTAGCTTATCAGAGATTAATAAAAATAAAAGTCTTTTAAAATATTCTAAAAAGCATACTTCCCGTTTGGAGGTATTTTAATGTCTACTGTGTGTTCTATACTACATAAGAAAAAAAAACAAAAAGAAAAGATGTTTTTTATTGCTGAAAAGCTGGGTTAGAATACGGAGACCTCTAACTGAGATACGCCTTCGCTGTCAAAGTGGAGGCTTTACCAAGTTACAAAACAATACAATATAATTGGTAAGTAAGTACTAAACATTAGAGGAATACATTTAAATACACTCAACAGAGAAAATTCATAAGTTATTCTATGATCCAGAATGTATGAAAGTTCATCTTTTGAAAAAAGAATGGGTAAAATGATTTTTTTGTGAAAGGTCTTTAGTCAGAATTTACCTACAACCTTGAAATCAAACTAGGAACAGCTGGTGAAATAATACATCCCTTTATTACTTGGCAGAATGAAATAAGGAAGTTCATCCGATCAAAGGACAAAGATAACTGGGTGTATGCTGAAAACGCTAACACTCTTACCCATAGCAGCGATGGCTTGGTTCAGTTCATGGTGCTCCACTGTGCCGCTCTGGTCTTGGTCAATAGTGAGGAAGTTTTGTTTCCAGGCATTAAGGGCTGTCCAAAGTTCTTTGAATTCATTAAATCCCATTTTTCCCGTGTAATCTCTCTGAGAGTTTTATTAACAAAAATAAATTTTGGTACCAGAGAACTTACCTAACCCAAAACTCCAAATCATTGACCCCCCCAAAAAGAAAACATTCGGTTGCCTCTGCCAGAGTTAGCCAAACTCAGCATTTGAATAAATTTCTATGTCAAGCTGGAAAAGTGCGGAATTCAAACAGGATCTTACCAAGTATTTTTAAACTCTAGTTTACTGTGGTCATCTATAACCAACAATTTCCTTAATATGCTGAAAGCAATTATTCAATAGTATTTTCTATTTTTATTCAAGGATACATCCAACATGGCAATCATAATTCTGCAGGTTTCCAAACTGAAGGCTATAAAACACATTTATTATTTGAATTAGAGTCTGCCCAATTTTATCTATGTAAGATTATGACAATTTCTATTAGCAAATTAAAACTTGATAAAAATTTTATCACTCCAATCAGCAAACTTTGAATGTTAGCCACCCATAAAAAAATAATAATAATAACAGAAGTTACTACTACCTTCAAACTACTCACATCCATTAAGGGGATTTGGGTAATTAAATGAGCAATTAATTATAAAGTAACTGAAACTTGCTGTCACAGAAGAGAAGGAGGGCTTTAGTCTTCCTAACACAAATACAGATGCGGTGTAAGCAGGAGTTTGGGAGCACAAGACTTGAAGGAGTTAGTGATTTGGTTACGTTTGCGGTACATGCGAGGGAGCTGCACGCGGTGGCACCAGAAGGACAGGTGAGGGCCAGATAGTGAGCGTCCTGAATGCCACCCTAAAGATGAGGCCAATGGAAGTCACTGAAGGATTCTAAGGAGCAGAGGGACAATTCTAAAATCTCCATTAGTTTACAATGACTAGACCGTGAAGTGAGGTGAAAATGGATGTAGCTACATCATTTGGGAGTTTTACTGAGGCTGACCAAGTAAGAGAAGGTAAGTTTCTGAACTGAGGCATCTGTTCCCCCCCATGAGGGAGTGGGTAAAGAAAGGAAGAAGAAATAAATAAAACTACCTTAAAGTCACGGGTTATTATAAATATTAACTTTTTTGTAATCATAGAACTATAACTGAGGACTCACTAAGTAGAATTTAATTTCTCAAAACCTTATTATAGTTATATTCAACTAGTATGTGATTTATCTCAAGAAAAATTATAGTGCTCATAAAGGAGACATATCAGTATAGTTAAGCTTATGAAGTTATAGCAGCTAGTAGCTCACTAAGATAAATAAGTAAAAATGCTTAAAGTTAGTTGGTTTATTTTATGCTATTTTATTTTATGCTATTTGATATTTTTGAAATTCTATAAAGAACCAAATTATTTCAGCTAAATTTTAGACCCATTAAGGAAAAAAATAGAAAACATTCCACAAGTAAAATAGCTAATTTTCTTTAAATTGTTTAATATAGTGTCAATGTTAGAATAGTTGATTCTAGACAATTTTAACAGACACTGAAGGAGCATTTACTCTGAACCAGGTGGTGTTTTGTGATTTCACATAAACATGCCACATGCATTATAACCCTAATTTTATAATTATAGAAACAGAAGCCCAGAAAGATAAACTTTCCCAAGTTCACAGAGCTAATTACGTGGAGGAGTCAGCAGCAGAGCCCTGCACTCCTTATAAAAACCGCAGGAGCAGGGAGGGGGCACAAAGGTCACATGAGACATCTCTGGAGTGCTACCTCCATTATTCGGTGAGCAGAAGATACCTGCTTGGTTTAAAGTTAACACGTCACACATTCATTAGGTGGGAGATTCTCAATAGGTGAGAATAAACAGTAAAAATGGAGTCATAAAATATGCATATCTTTAATCTCAAAATAAGATCAAATATATATGATTAAATATTTTGACAAAGAATAAAAAGTGAGAATTTTCAGGAAAGCTGACAGTTTCGCTCTCTCACCCTACACCCCATTAGAATAGAAAGTAAAATTTTTTTAAGTCATAAACCTTTAGAGAAACAGAGAGTAAGAGAAGAAACAAAGCAACAAAATTTTGCAAGTTGGAAGAGCAGATGGACATGAGTTAACTAACGTAGATCTAAGCAAGTGTCTCCCTGAACTTGCGATAAGAAAAGCTGAGAAGCAGCCTTGTTATCCTGGAAAAGGCCCCCAAAGTTTAAGAAATGGCAGAACTTCTGTAAATGGGTGTGACGGTAAGATAAAAACAGAAGGCATGGTTGAATGCCTACTTAAGGAGAATTTAGAGCTCCAAATCGCCCCCTGGCCTCAGCTAAGTGGTGGCTACTATGTCTGCTCCCACCCCAGCAGAAGTCTGGGGCTTTATTCCCTGGAGACCTCTGTGGACTGCAGGATTCCAGAACAGGGCTACCTGACATTATTACAAGGCAATTTAATGACAGTGTACAAAACAAAGCAATTTAATGACAATGTACAAAAGACTGGGAGCCCTGCTGCGTACTCCCTCTTCCTTTCCAGACAGATTAGCTGGACAACCAGCCCAAAAGGAAATCCCTAAAAAACTAACACCCAGTGTTGCTCAGTAAACTGCCCAGCCTAACCATCAGACATGGAAGTCAACAATCAACACCTAAGCATGATCTCAGACTGCTAACTAGCATTTTAGTTGACTATGACCATCCAAGGATCACTGACACCTGGAAAAGACATCTAATACGAAAGACAATCTAACACACAAACTGGAAAAAAAAATCGTTGGAAACAAAGGTTATGTAGAAAGACAGAAACTTTAATAGTCTCAGAGATAAGGAAAAGGAAAGACAACACATTCATGAAAAAGAAAAAGAAGCTCTTGGATTTTAAGAACATGATAGCAGATAAAACTCAATAGAAGGTTTAGAAAACAGATAAAGAAATGTCCCCCCAAATGGAGGAAAACAAGAAATAGAAGAGAAAAGATAAGTGATCCATTCCAAATAGCAGGCATATCAGAGAGAGAAAATGGAGAAAACATCACTGAAGAAAATTCCCCAGAGCTACAGCAATGAGTTCCCAGAACAGGGGTGCTCATGGGGTTCCCCACACAACACAACCAGGCACATCACTGTGGACTACCAGACTAGGAACAAAGATTTCATAGGCCTCAAGAGAGGAAAGACAAATGACATACAGAGTGACAATGGAAGCTGAAACAATGGAGCAATACCTTTAAGATTTTAAGTGAAAATGATTTATAACTTAAGAGTCCTATACCTGGCCAATCACTTAATTCTGAGGATAGCATGAAAGCATTTTCAGATGAAGTCTCAAAAAACTTACCTCCCATGCACTCTAATTATTGTAATTAATGTTATAGTTTATAGAATTAAAAAAGATGACCAGAGATAAAATAAAGGGGAGATCCAGAGAGAGGAAAGACAGCTCCTGAATAATGGTGATGGAATGCCAGAATGGCAGCTCTGCACAGAAAGTAAAGCACAGCACAAAGCTCCGGGATGATGATTAATAGCAGGAAGTAAAGTTATATAAAATGGAAAAGTAATCATATCTATCACGAGACTCAAGAAGAGCATTTCGATAGTGACAATAAGGCAAATACTGATGATTTGATCTAATGTAAACTACCGTACAGCTATACTGAAAGGGTGGGAGGATGGCAAGGGTTCCAGTGTGGAGTTCAGGGACAAAGGTGAGTTTAAGGTTGAGAGTTAAATCCTCCTGCTCCATAGCAGGACATCATCTGACAATCATCAAAACTGAAAATCAAGTGTGATTAAAAAGCTTGCTATTTTGACATCTGGAGGCAAACTTCAAAACAGTGAGCTGAAAATTGAAAGAGGTTCCTCTATGAGTGGTTAACATTGGGAAGGTAGACATGCACGACTAACAGTTATTTTCATAGCACACTTTGCAGAATCATCTGACTCTTTAACCTGTGTGCATGTATCTCTGTGATAAAGTTATTTTAAGTATGGGGACAAAAAACGTTAGAAAACAAATTTCCCATTTCAATTTCAACAGAGGGAAAAAAGATCTCACGAGAATAAGTTCCACTAATTCCAGACTGTGTCAAACATTTCTGAAGTTCTTCTGCATCCACTTCACCATCCTGTCAAAAGTAATTATAACTTGACTTAATGTACAGTTGTAGAAAAGCATACTAAAATGCTAGTTGTCTATTCTAGGCAATCAATAAATATGTTATCTTCAAAATATTATTCTATCAACTACAGAATAACTGACAAATATTGACAGCAAAGGCATATTACAGAATATCATGAAATATGTTTTTACAGAGTCCAGCTGGCTAATTCTAAATATAAAAATTTTATACTAAAAAAATTTTAAAAGAAATGTTTTATAATCAATTTATATTAATTTATCAAGCATTTCAAATATAATTTATTTTCTCCACATCTAGCAAACAGCTGAATGGTTCTGTACTGTAGTAGTTGAAAGCATGTATCTTGTGACAAACACCACACCTCTACTTAAAACAGTTGGAAAAAATGCCAAAAATATCTTCAGAAAAGTCTTGAGAACTTCCCTTTCATGCCGGTTTTGGTGGGAAGTTATTTCTAAAGGATACTGAAGGAGAAAACAGCTTTGCCCTCCACCACCAATACACCCAGCAAAATCTGAGTTCCTTCAATTTTGTTAGTATACTTCTAATTATTGCTCATTTTTGGCTTGAACATATGGGAAATAAGTTTTTAATGCAAATAAGAAATCAATGGAGGTGAAACAGGTGGAATAGTCTCATGTTTCAGTACCTCATCTTGTTACCTACAAACAGAGGAGAGTAATTTACTTGGAAGCATCAAATACTCAGTACATTCTCACAAATGCAAAACAATAGCTTGTTTGTTTTATTGATTAGGTTCCTTTTAATAGTGAGATTATATGGTATTTGTCTTTCACCGCCTGGCTTATTTCACTTAGCATAATGCTCTCAGTTCCATCCATGCCGTCGCAAAGGACAGGAGGGGATAATGCGGGAAAAGGGTGAGTGAAGGGTTTACAGGAACAATTATAAAGGACATATGGACCACAACAAGGGGGGGATGGAAATGGGGGAGGGAGGTGGGGAGGGTCAGGGCGGTGGGGAGGGGTGGGGGGAAAAGGCAGAGAACTGTACTTGAACATAATAAATAAATAAATAAATCCTAAAAAAGAGGGGAAAAAAAGAAAAGCTCCAAGAAAGGATCAAGGAGACAAATTTAAAACATGTATTTTGTAAGAGACCCAAGAAACAACAACAAAAAAAACTTTTACAAACTACTGCTAGTAAGTATTATAAATACTCATATTCTGATCTTTAGCATGGAGTTCCTCATAAGAAAAGTTAGAATGGGTCTAAAGGAATTAAAAAATACTGGGAATCATTGTTCTCAATGAACCCTTCATGTGGTATTCACTACGCAGAGTATCTAAGTGCTCCTTTCTCTGTCATGCATGTTTTTGTGATTTTGCTACAAAGTTTAAATTCTGTAGTTAGAAAATAGTATTTTAAAAAATGGTGTGGACACAATCTAGATGGGGACAATCCCAAAATCACTACATACGAACGGTAACACGGGGAAGGAAAGGGATGACATGGAAGGGGGACCAAAAGGAGAGATTCCACAAAAACTGCGTATGAAATGAGTTTATGAACCAAAAGTCTAAAATACATGGAAAAATCTAATGTTCAAAAAGACAGCCAATTAAAAATGAGCAACTTTAGAACAAATGCATACATGATGAAACTAACTTTATAGACGAATCATTAAATCAAATGTTAAGAAAATGTAGAGAAATAATTGAATAACTTCCATTGAGAAAGAATAAAAAGTTCATTTAACAAATATTTACTGAACAACCTGCTATATACAAGCACCGTTAAAAGGACTAAGTATCAAATACTATCTAAAACAAAATCCTCACCTTCATAGAGTTTACATATTAGTAGCAGAGAGACGATAAAGCAGAAATTACTTCTGATGATACTAAGGGGAACATACAGCAGAGGAAAAGTAGTGAGGAACGTGTGCATTGGCCCTGAGCAGAAGGCAATGCTATTTCATACAGATGGTTGAGGAAAGCCCACATGATAAAGCGAATTCTGAGAAAGATCTGAACAAAGTAAAGGAATAAGCTCTGCAGCTGTCTCAGGGGAGAGTGTTGTAGACCTGAGCTCTCTCAAACAGCAGCCGCTAGCCATATGCTCCACTGGATCCCCAGACAGGGCTAGTCTGAACTAAGGTGTTTTGTAAGTATAAAAGACACACCAGGTTTCCAAGATTTAGTGCCAAAGAAAAGAAACATATCGTATTCAGAAATTTTACATTGATAATACTGATATGTTAATATTTTTGATATATTGGGTTAAATAAAATATATTATTAAAATTAATTTCACATATTTCTTTCCACTTTTTAAAATGTACTACTCAAGGCTTTAAAACTACATATGTGGCTTACATTTGTGGCTCATATTGTACTTATTTTGGCCAGTCCTGCTATATGCAAAGAAAACAAGTATAAGCGTCAGAGGATGTTCTTGGTATTGCTATAATCCTTCCCCTATCACCTCTAGCCTTCTTTCCCTCCATCCCTCATTTCCTACATGTCCATCTCTCACTGGACACAGACCTTCTAAGTCAGTATCTGAGTTTCATTCCCTTTTGCTTTGCCAAGTCCTAGCACAGTATCTAGTACAAAGCAGGTTAGTTGTTTGGGTAGAATAAAGATAATTAGCATTGCTTCTTAGTTAAACTATAATCCTTTCTGATAGTTTGTGGCCAAGTTCATTTACTATTTCAAAAGGTTAAAATATCAGAATTTCTTGTGCAAATGTGGATTAAATTAAAAAATCTAAAATCTAATAGAATGAATAAAACTCAATTTCACATGTGCTTTTTACAGAATGTTCAGTCAGAAAAACAACTTGAACAGCTTTAGTAAAAGCTTTAACCATCAGGAAGCATTCTCTAAGTACACTGCTCCATGTTCCAATTTCACCCATTTTATGAAAACATATTACCTTAATTAACTGGCTAATGAGCAACGTCTTACTAAACTGCATGAAGAAAGAAATCACTTTGGATCTCGTCACCTGCACTTAGAACTGGGGGGTCGTGATCGACTGTGTAATCCCTCTACAAAATTTGGTGGCACTGGTAGGGGAAAATTGCATTTTCTAATTAAATAATAAGAGCTTTAGGTAGATAATTTTAAAAAACTAATTGCCATTGGTTAGGTTAATGGCCACTGATAGGCAGCAAGATTTTAAAATGAGATTCAAACTCAAGTCATATTTGTTCAGTTACTCAATCTTAATCTCCACTTATTTATCGATAATAAAAGGGCGCGTCCGTTCCGCCCACCTCAGAGCTGCAGCGTGGAAAGTGGAAGCAGTGTACACGCTCAGGTTGTTGCTGGTGTTATTGAGATGCATGATGTGTGTGTGTGCACACGAGTAAGAATGCACGTGTGTCCAGAATTTCCTCGGATCAACTGATGAGTGGATTATCACTGTTCAGAAAACATCACCCTATAAAAAGGAACACTGCAAAAACTTTTAACTGGACATTTTTCATAGAGCACCATCAATTATGAGGCCTATCAAAAAAGAATACAGCTGTAGAGGTGAATTCAGCAATTAGGTTCTAGGACCATAAGAGTGTAAATCAGATATGACACCTGATCCTAAATCTAGGCAAAATTCAACATATAAAAGAACTGACTAAATATTTGGACTAAAAATTAAAAATGAGCTAATTTACATGCCATTCAACACATTTATCATTGAATGTAGGTACACAATGTATTCCTGGTGCCAACTTGGTAAGGGAGAATACGCCAAGAGTCGTGTCCCCGTGGAGTTGAACTATTCAAAAACACAAGACTGGAAAAATTAAGGAAAATATCAAATAGTACAAACATAGTAAATTACTATTGACAACTGTTACAACTGAAATGGTTCAGAAGTCAAATAAAAGTATCTACATATGTATGTCCAGTTCCTAGGTTTTAAGATGTAATTTTATAAAATGGATTTATATGATAGTCTGTTATAGGTAACATTTATTCTCAGTATTACACTATTTAAAAATTTCTTTGCATGTAAGAATGGCATAATGTAACAGGATTACACTTAGCTGCAATTAAAAAATGCTATTAAAGGGGATCAAACACTTAAGGGTCTACTGTTTTATACAAGTCTGGGGCTAGGCAGAACACGACTGTTCGGCAACTTAATGACGCCACCCATGTGCACGTGCAGACCTCTTTTTCCAAGTCCTCTCTGGCTCAGTCTCCATACCACCCTGTTTCCACTTTTAGTTAAATGAGCTATGTTTGGGCTTCATGCTAACAGACTTTTTAAAATAAAACAACTACCTCAGGAAAAAAATTAGTCTAGATAAGTTTAAAATACAAATTTGATATACACTTAAAATAATACACCAAGTAAAAAGTGAGCATTTCTTTTAAATAGCAATCATTTCAAAAACTGGTATTTGTGCATTTAGTATCTCACCTGTCCAGCGACATCAGTAAAGTACCTCCACATGGGGTCTTCCGCTGCGGCATAACTGTTCAAATAAGGTGGGTATCCCAAGTATCCACCAGGGGGCACATGTGGCCCTGTTCCTGGCACTGGCTGTCCCATCAGCATCTGCATTCCAGGCATCTGCCCACTAAAATTTCCAAACTAGAAGAGTGAAAAAGGAGAAAGTTACTATTACAAATGTCACCTATTATCCACTAAAATTGGTTTAAAAAAATATTTATGTGCAGTCCACTGAAATGCAGAAAGACTTACTGAAAGCTTCCACATTTACTATCACAAAAGCTGTTAGCTAGATGCTAGCTGGCCTGCCTTAAGACCTAATTCCTTTCATTAACATGTTATCCAGCATTAAAAGAACTGTGAAAGATGAAAAGAAGTCTCTAGCCACAAAGAACTTAATCTAAAAGGTGAAACTGAGGCACAGTTTTAAAAAGTGTTTACTATGATCATCCGTGAAATAAACAAAAAGTAAAAAATGTAAGAAGATTTCACCTACAGGAAAGCTAACAAGTAGTGTAACTCAAGACACATACTTAGAAGACTACATGGTACAACGAAATTGTGAATAAGTCAAGGGAAACGGCATAGGGACAAAAACACCCTCTCCATCAGAAAAAAAAATTTTTTTAAAGCAAGACACCAATGAACAGATCGGTAAAGTGACAATTCCAACCATGTTCCTTTTCAAAACTAAGAAGAATAACAACAATACCAACAATAATAACATGCAGCTAATATTTACGGGGAGCTTTTTATACCCCCGGTACTCCAGGTACTTTCCCTCTGTTACGTGATTTGACTTGCCAACAGCTCTACGAGGTACTAAAGTACTACGTCTTTTCTGCAGTTGAAGACCTGAAACTTCAAGAAGTTACCAGCATTGGTTATGGTCAAATAACTAGTTAGAAGTAGAGCGTGATTCAAAACCAGGGTCTGACCCGGGAGGCTACCTACTGTTCGTTTCCTCTACAGCTCTGGTTTCCCTCTTTTCACTTTGGAACTTGGTATACATATTTAATAATCTAAGAAGATATTTTACTCAGTATCTTTATGAGTATGAAGGTGAAAGAAATACCAAAACTGTTCTTTACTCCATTTTGAACAAAAATATTTTTCACTTATTCTTTTTTTATACAGTTTCAAAAAATTTTCAGTTACAGTTGACATTTACTATTATATTAGTTGCAGGTCTATGACAATACTGGTTAGATATTTATGTAACTTATGAGGTAATTTCCCTGTTAAGTTTACTACCCCCTGACACCATACAGAGTAATTACAATAATACTGACTATATTCCCTATGCTGTACTTTACATTGCCCTATTTTGCAACTGCTAATTTGTATTTCACCTGCATTCATTAAGTATCCAGCAGGGATTGCCAGAAGGCAAAAGGAGAAAAGAATTTAAGCACAAGGGGGAAAAAAGACCTTTTTTAGTACAGAGGCCTTTTGTAGGACTTTGAAAAGCCCTAGCAGGTGGGATTTGCTAAAAGCCAAAGTATGGAGGAAGTACTATAGCTCCAGGAAACGTCCTCAAGAAGGTGATCAAAACCTAGATTCTGAAGCAATGAAGTACAACAAAGGAAACAGTAAACATCAAAACAATATTACAGGTTAAAAACAAAAAAATAAAATAAAATAAGTAAAAGACATGATTGTTTAAAAGTTGCTTCTTTGAAAAGACAGATCATCAAAGGACAGACCAAGATGAGGAATTAAAAAAAGGAGAGTATATAACCACATATAGACTATATAAATTAAAATATATATATTAACAAATGCTAGGAATACCTTTTTACCAATATATTTGAAAATGTAGATGAAACTAGCATTCTAAAATGATATACATTACAAATACTGACTCAAGAGGAAAAAAGTCCTATTTATCATAATTGCAGACTAGGAAAACTTGATCAAACTTAATAATGAAAATAATCAAAATGCTGCAAAAATTTTATTTTTAAATCACCTGATAGAAGACAACTTCCTGGCCAAAATCTGAGGACAAGCCTAAACCCTGAGATAAAAGGATCAGCAAAACTCGCGAAGCTTTTTCTCGGAGGGCAGGTGGCAATAACCATCACCTAGGCATCAGTTCCAAGGCCTCCGAGGACATGGGATGCAACCAATTCTTAGGGCATATCCAAGAATGTAGGGTTTATTAAAGACTCTCACCAACTTAAGCTTCACATAAGGAAGAAAAACTGTAAAAAGAAAAATCTATTAGAAAAGAGGCCAAACTAAATATATGAATATTAGTGAAAAGCTAGTGGTGAGGTGATGCCAAAAGATGATTATGGACCCTCTACTATAGCATCTCTATTTGTTCTTGAAGGTTCAACACTAGCTTTTTCCTAAACCAGTCAGGCAAGCAGTATTTTACGAAGCGTCTGGCCTTATGAATGACCTTCTATCTTCCCTTCCTGACAAGCAGCACTAACTCCCCAAAAATCCAAAAATGGGAGAGCTGGTACTAGTGGTCCAAATAAAGATAACCGCAAATTCTTTGCCATCTCTCCCATGCAAAGGCAGACTTTCTCCACTCCCTTGAATCTGAGTTGGACCTGCTTCAGCTTTATCTGATAGAACACAGCAGAAAATGCACCATGTCCTTTCCAGACTTGGGACATTAAGAGGAAGATTCTGTTTCTCTCTTAGAAGAAAGCGATTATGAAGTAGCCCAAGACTGATGCAGAAGGGTCCCTGTGGAGAACCGGAGCTCTTAGCCATTATACAAGGCTAATCCATTAAAATAGTTGTAAAAATTCCTATTACAGTAAGTTGTCTTCTTGATAGTGTCAAAGGAGTCCAAACTGATTCCTATACAGTCATAGTTGCCTGGTGATGTGACTGAAGAAAAGCCTGGGCTTAAAAGTGTTAGCAGTGTCGTTTTCATGTTGTTTCGCACATTTTTGAATTTTTAATATAATCTTTAATTCCTAGTTTCTTCTCAGAAATTTTCCATCTAGTGGGCCATTTTAGGAGGGTTACTCTAGTTATATTGGATTATATAACCTGTAACCCCAGAGAACACTGTGCATATAAACTGTAATAAACCACAACAAGCTGAAAGGAAACAAGTTGAGAGGCCACTGTAGAGAACTCCACTTCATCCCTCAGGACAGTCCCTGTAATTTATGTCAGTGTGAAAATGTTTTAAAGTCCCACAGGTTTTTGCTACCATGACTAATTTTTAAAGAAGGCTCTACCTTCCTTAGGCATCTGAAACTTTCTTACTAAGTTTAAGGACTGATGAAAGGTAAACATAGTAAAGTAGAAGAGGCCTGGTGAAATTAGCAAGTGTTAAGTCCTATACATAACACCAGTAAAGCTCAAGTTCTCTTTCTAGGGAAAAAACGTAGAATTAAAACTGGAAATACACTGTATGTTATTGTTTCTACTCACACCCCATTGGATCATCCCTCATGTCCATTTGTTAAGACAAAGTGTACTCGTCCACTTTGGACATCACTGACGTAAACACTGAAGGTTGGGCTCCTTTCTGAAAAGAAAAAGCTAGACGCCAGGATACTGCAATTGTAACTTCCAACTCAAAGGTGATGCAAAATAGTTATGTAACAAAGAGTAAACTTCCCCAACCACAAAAAGTGTACAAGACCAGATTACACTGGGCAGAACGGTAAAGATTAGGAGGCATTTAGCATATCTTAATGTATTCAGAAGCAATTTAAAGTACAGAAAACAAGAAGTGCTCAAAAAATTCAGAAAGAGGATGTCTAGCAAGACTGAGAGTCGTATGGCAGGGGACGGGAGGATGCGTAACAAAAGATGACTGGAACAAGAAAAGGGTGCTTCTCCCCCGCCATTCCAGTAAAATTTCTAAAACCAAAGGACATTCTTGGCTACACCAGACGCGGCCCAGGGACAGGGACACTAGGCCGGGCCGGTTTCTAGCACCGCGCGCTCTACCGTGCCGCCCGGCACTGGAGACGGTGATGCAGCGCCTAGGGGCGGATCCTGGATGTGGGCACCGCCAGCAGGGGTGCCACGCCCCGCGGGAGCGGTTGCCGCGGTGAAGCAGCCGGGACTCACCCCTCCTCCGTATCCCGGGTAGGCCATGACGAGCGGAGCAACTGTCACCGTGTGCGCCCGGCTGGGTAGAAAGGGTACTTGCACCTACAGGTGCAGGGGAGGCAGAATTGAAGACGCGCCTGCGGAGCAGTTGGAGTCCCTGAGACACCCACTGCAGAGTCCAGCCCCGCCCTGCTAGGTTCCGATTGGCTGAGTGTCTGAGCCCACCCCTTTCTGCAATCCAGTCCCACCCATCTCGTCTGGGCTTCAAGCACCCAGTTTTCTCCTGCTCTCTCACCTGTTGGCTCGCTTAGGTCTCGAGCTCTCATTTCACTAAACCGCGAAGAGGACTGCGGCGGTAACTTCCACCCTCTTTGGAAAAGTTCTCCAGACCTAAGTTTCTTTTCCCTTTAGGGGCTCCATATCGGTCATGACTTAACCTACTCCCTCACTTTTTTAGCTAGATTTCCAAATACACATCTGTGAATTTCAAAACTTGCAGAGTTACATTTATTTCTGAATAGCGTTGTTGTCGCAGTCCAAATTTTGAAACCTTTACCTCTGCCCCAAAGGGAGTGCTTCTGAGCTAAACCAACTTGACATCAGACTTTACCAAAAAGTTTTCTGTAATTTTTTGGTAGATAAACAGTAACTAGAGTTGCCAGATTTAGGGGGAGAAAAAAAACACAGGCTGTCTAGTTAAATTTCATTTTCAAGTTAATAATGAAATTTTATGATATGTCTTAAGTATTGCATGAGACATGCACTCTATGCTAAATATATATATATGTGTATATATATATGTGTGTGTGTGTGTGTGTGTGTATATATACTGATAATATACAGGATGTCCTGTGTATTATCCTGTATATTTTCTGGCAACCCTATCAATGACTCAATCTAGAGGAATAGCTTGGTTTTTATCACTCGACAAAAAAGTTAAATGCTCAATGATTTGATTTATTAAGTAATAGTACTTGACAGTTCTCTGGCACTCAAGTGAACTTTGTAGCTCCAGCTTTAAAAGGACAAGGCACACACACAATACAGGACAGCTGTAGCTTAAGAAACAAAAGATATTATTTTGAGTTATTTCTGAAAAAGGCACCCACTAAAAACTATTTTAAAAATAAGAATGTGTGGGGCAAAGCGTTAATTATTAGCAGAGGAAACGAACCTTGCAAAGCCGAGGACCTATTGCTCAGCTACACTGCAGAGGAGGAACACGTTGAACCTTGTGCAATCTACTTTTATAGGAAGAGGCAGGGAAAGGAAGATTGCTAAGGTGCAAGCCACTCTTGAGAAAGTGTTAGTTCTTCTAACACAAAAAATACTTTAGCAAGTAAGATTAAATTATTGTCATTAATAAGTATAGAGGGGTGTGGTGAAACTTGGTAAGAAGAAAGAACATATGACTCATTAAAGTATCAAGTGATAAAGCAGTACAAAGCAAAACAAACTATTACAAAGTTTTATACTAGTTCAGGGGTGTCAAACCCATTTTCACCAGGGGCCACATCAGCCTCACTGTTGCCTTCAAAGAGCCAAATGTAATTTTAGGACTGTCTAAATGTAACTAATCCTTAACAGTTAGGTGAGAGTTTGGCACTGCCACTGGGTAGAAATGAGGTGCAGGGCCCAATAAAGCAGGGTAGAGGGCTGGATTCGGCCTTCAGGCCTTCTGTTTGCCACCTGTTTTCTAGCTGATTAACTATATATTCAAAGACTCAGAAAGCATGGAGGGCTTTACATTTGCAATGTAGGTCTAAACCTCTGGTCAGAATTTTTGTACACCTTCTTTACATTATAATAGCCTTACTGATGCATTATATTTGTATATGTTGCAAGTCAAGTCTCCATGGCTCTCTTGCATTTTTTACACATTATAGTTTCCAAAATAGGAATAGTATTTCCTTTGAGGGCAGAGAGATTTGCTGCAGGATAACAAAGATCGTCTCTCGCTCTAGGTTAAAACTTTGGGTAGGTTTGTTAGCAGGACTTTCCTAAGCTTAAAATTCCTCCATTCTAATATAAACCCACTGCTTGTGCAGCTCCCACCTAGCAGCTCCATTTGGCCTTGTGAACTTGGAAGCAAGAGGAATTTGAGTCTGACTTTCATGCTTCCTGTTGTGCTGTGAAAAATAAAGTCCTTTGTCTCTAGCAGAATGCTTGTGGCTTCTGTCAACTTCTATGAAGCTGTGGCAGTCTACTTGTTAGACTGCAAGTAGGATAACATATCAGATCCTTCACAGTTCTTGGCAATGTATCTCTTTCTTAGAGAAAAAGCTACCCGGAGAAGTTCCTATTGAATGGTAGCAGAATATGCCACCCCAAAATATGCCACTTTCACATAAGGATTTTTTTTACCATATTTTGCCATGATATATGTGCACTTTTTTGCCCAAATTTTTGAGGGGGAAATAAGGTGTGCATTATATATACATGGGTAGTACAAATTCCATATCTATGTAACTGTATTTTAATTATTTTATTTATACTTATATGCTAAAAGTGTAACTCTAGAAAGCAATAACGATATCCATATACAAAATAATACCCTGGAATATGATAATCAGTTTTGTTTATCATTATCAATAAATTAAAAATTGAATTAAAAACTTGAAACAAAAGATTTTTTTCCTGAAATTTTGGCCAAAAACATGGGTGTACGTTAGGCATGGGAGCTCATTATACACAGCAAAATATGGGGTAATTAAAGGCAATTGAGAAGAAATACAAAAAGCTCTCTGCTCTCCCTCTATTTGCCTAGAAGCAGGACATAAATTTACAAAAGTATCCCTCTTCATACTCTAAGACAGCATTAGAAATTGAGAAAGCAGGGATTTAAATCTACATGACAAATCTTGCACTTGCTTATTCTGCTATCCTGGTAACTTCCTTATAGCCTGTCTTCCCCAAACCTCTTTCTTTACTCTTTAGCTGAAGATGATATTTAAGCTGGAGTTCTAATCCACCTCTGAGAGTTACTCATTTTTCCCTGGCTATCTGCAATGTATACAAGAGGATACATATCAATTGACTTCTGAGGTTTTTCTCTTGTTAATCTGTTTTTATTACAGAGATCTCAACCCAGAACTCAGAAGAGTAAAGGGGAATTATTTCACTTCCTATTCACTGCCATATAAGATACAGAGAGAACTTTCAACACTATATCTGAAGTATCTCTCTAACTAAACCTAGTATTTCAAGTAATAAATTTTCTAGCATAGGAATTTAAAACTTCAAATGAATGTATAAAGAGTTTTTTAATAATTTAGTAATGAATATTTGCTTCCATGATTCAGGTAGTAGTGTATGGACAATCATTTTATGAAAATGTAATGTATAAAAACAATTTTGTTATACATTTGTCTTTTCAGAAAACACTCCATTATTATATAAAAATAACTATTTGTAGAGTGAATACTATGTAACAGGAACTGTTACATAGTATTGTCTTGTGAGGTGTTATTCTTCAAAACAATTCCATCCAATATGATATACACTATTATTATCGCCATTGTATATATGCAAAAAGTAAGGTCAAGATTTGTATATCATGTGCCCATAGTTGCATAGTTAACAACAAAACCGAGATTAGAACCCAGGAAGTTTGGCTGCAAAATGTGGTCACTTAAATAAAGCATTTCCCCTTCTCTCACTAACCCTACCATACTATTTCAAAATACAATAAAAATCACTACACTGTAAGAGGAAAGGAGTTAAAGAGTAGAAAAGTGGCACACCAACAGCTAGAGAAATACACAAGAAAATGCATGGTTTTGACTAAGATTAGCCAATGTAATTATTTCTCTTACAAAGGATACAAGCTTTCTGGTGACTACAAAGCCTTTCATGATTATATCTACCTATGGTATATCTTTCAACTCTTGGTGGTCTGTGGCCTTGTTGTAGGTTTAGATATTTGATTAACCAGCACATTTATTGGTACAATATAAACATTAATGTAACTATGGTTCTTTTTCCTATCAGTTGCCACACTTTATGTGAATTTTGCCCTATATGAATTTTCTCTCTCTTCCTCTCTTTACAGGTGGGGAAACAGGGAATGAGAAACCAGAGAAAAAATGTACTGCTCCTCAGCAAATATCAGTTTCAAAGCCAGAGCCTACTTATCTCATAGAAATCTTTTATATGCCCAATACTATAATGAGACATAACTCTAACCAGCTAATGAAAAAACAACATTAATGGAGCTTATTTTATATCACTAAGAAGTTTTACTTAGATCAACTAATTTATTTATTCAACAAACATCTATTGAACATCTACAATGTAGCACTAGTTTAGTGAGGAAAAAAATCCATTGGTGGGCTTGGGGGGATGCCCTTGCCCTAGTGGAGCTTACATTCTAGCAGCAAGAGCAAATAACAAAAAGTAAACATAATGAATAAATAAATTATATGATATGTTAAAAGATGATAAGCGCTATGGAACAAAAGGAAATTGAAAGCAGGGGTAGGGTTAGAGAAGCAACAGTAAGCTGCACTGCTAAAAGGATGCTCAAAGTAGCCTCGTTGCGAAGGTCAGGCTTGAACAAAGACTTAAAGGACGTTAATGGCTTAGACATGCAGTTATTACACCTGTGGGAAAGAACGCTATGGGCAGAACAGGAGCTATGGTCCTGAGGCAGAAGGATGCTGACCTGTTTAAAGAGCAGCAGTGAGGTCGGTGCGTCTGGTATGGACTGAGCCGGGGAAAGCCCTGAGAGTATTTTCAGAGCAGGGGCACTGGGAAGATCAAGTAGGGCCTCTAGGGGCCATTGTGAGGATCTTCTTTTATACTCTGGGTGACATAAGAAGACACTTAAGAGTTGGGGCCTTAGTGAGACACGATGTAACTTATTTTTAAAGTATCACTCAGCTCTGTTGACAGCAGACTGAAGAGGACAGTGCAGAGGCAAGGAGACCTCTTAGCAACCTGTTGGTGATTTAGAAATGACTGTGACTTATCAGGGTGTAGCAGTTGAGATGGTGAGAAGTGGTGAGGTTATTTTCGATTTCTAAGGTAGACCCTGAGGGTTTACTGATGTTTTGTTTTGGATTTACCCCTGAATGACATGGTGACAAATATTCTCTCCTTGACCAAACTTTAGCCAGGTTATTCTGAGCTCTCTTCTTGACTGGGCCTTAATCCTAGCCTACAATGAATTGAACAAACACAATCATAATTTCTGGCAGTTCAAGGCTGCATTCCCAAGATGACCCTAGCTTCTTTAAAGTGCCTAACTGGCAAAACTCAAGGCTTCCAAAAACCAATACCTGAAGATAGGGTCCCTGTCTCCCAGCTTTTGTGAAAGGGTAGGAGCCTAACTTCAAGAAGCACCAGTTAGGAAACCCTGATCAGTTTCACGTGACTAAGCCCTTCTCCCTGCATATTATAATTCTCACTTCCCTCACTCTACAGAAGCCCCACTTGTCCCTTCTCGATTCCCATTTCTCCCTTTAAAGCTCCTAGTCTCTGCTGTACAATTCAAAGTTGATTTCAATTTATACTGGATTCTTTTCCCTATTATTAATTGTTATAATTCTTACAATTTTCCTATTATTAATAGTATATTATTGATTAAAATCATCCTCATCACTTTAACTAGTGTCTTTATCTTTGTCAATGGTAGAGAATGGAGGAAGAGTTGTTTGGAATGGCCAAAATCAAAAATCAACATTGGACAGGTTAGATTTGAGATGCCTGTGAGACTATGTGACTATGTCCGGTAAGCTGTTGATCTAAGAGGCTGGCCAGAGTGAACAGCTTAGTTAGGGAGGGTGCCTATCAACCACCTAGCATCGGCATCTTAATGAACCTTGTTATTATTCTCCACTTGATACATACACAGCAACTGTGGAGAAGCAGCAGAGAACTTAGTGGGAGGTGATCCTCCAAAATGGCTCTAAAATAAGAATTAATTGCTAATGCTGGCAATGAACATGAAAGTGGCCAAAGAAATTAGTTCCTCTTTGACATCACTATTTATAAAAAGTAATGAATAATAGAAGTAGCTTTATGTACTAGTGAGCTAATTATATTTGCAAAACAGTTCTGGCAAACTTTAAATCCATGTAGTGTGAGAAATGACATACAATGCCTTAGCCAGCTTGCTTCCATAACAAAATACCACAGACTGGGTGGATTAAGCAATAGAAATTTATTTCTCACAGTTCTGGAGACTGAAAGTCCAAGATCAAGGTTTCAGCAAGGTCAGTATCTGGAGAGAACTTTCTCCTTGAGTTGCAAATAAACTCCTTCCCCCTGTGTACACACACAGCTTTTCCCGGGCACTTGGGGAGGGAAAAAGACAGGAATCAAGTGCTCTGGTGTCTGTTCCCATTAAGGGCACTAATCCCATTATGAGGGTGAAATCTTCCTAACCTGGCCTAAAACTAATTACATTCAATGACCCCATTTCCAAATCTATCACTCCAGTGGGTAGGCTTCAACAAATAAATTTTGAGTGGCAGAGTTGACTCTACGGCACTTACAATCTGAAAGGTGAGGGAGAGGGTATACTTAGTCCTAGCACTCACAGTTGTATTTTCACCTTGGATCAACCCTGGTAATTTCTTTTTATCTGTCTCATGCTAAAATGTATTCCCATAGATTTCATGCCATAGTTTTAATTGTTATACATGCACTAATTATCATACTTTCTCCAGAAATAATTCTTTGTGCTTTTAAGGTGGAGTAAAAAGGCTGTGTATGTGTTATTTGCATAAAACATAAAAATATTGCAATCTAAAATGAAGCCATCCAGTCAAAACTGCATTGTCAGCCTAAAGCTGCTTCTTCAGCAACTGCCTGAGGGTTACTGTCTACTAGTGAGGACAGCAAGAAATAATAAGCTTTCTGTTTAAGAAACAAATAAATATTATTTACCATTTATTTCTCAGACCAGCCACTTGACAACTTGACCTTATTCAGCTAAGCTTTCAACAACACATTTGTCCCTTGCTAATTCTGGTAATACTAAGTACTCTTTTGGCAAGAACACAAACTCTAAAGCAATTGAATAAACAGTAATGCGTGTATGAAAAATGTCAACAGGGCTCTTCAGAAAGGGGAAGAATGGTAGTTTCTCAATGTGTACATTCTCACTTGGATTGTTAAGTCCTGTTAGGCAATTTGAATTCAATGCAAAGTTCTTTAGGAATGCTATATATATAGTGTTTATCAGAATGTGTACATACAACTAATGCTCAATAAAAGCACGAACACAGTGAATAATAGCTTTAAGAAAGTAACCTGTTACTTGGGCAATATTGGAAAAACAACTGTCTTAAATTTTAAATCCAACTTTCATGCTCATAGATATCAGGCTTTGCATTATCACATGGAATCCTACACTTACAAAAGCACCTTTCTACAAAAATACATGAAATAATGTTGAATGAATACTTTTTTCACTGGTGCTTATCCCTTAGTAACTTGATTATGTAAAATGTGGATTGAGAGTAGTCCTTACAAAAACTAAAAATACTTTAATCAAAAACATAAAAGTGGCCTAGTTCTTAAATAGATAATGGGCTGGTTGAAAGCTGAGGTTATCCCATTTCCACACTAATTCTCAGATGTTCTGTGTGTGTGGAAAGGCAATATTGCCCCTCAGCCTTATCAATGTCAAACTATTGGTGGGAATAAAACTTAACAGTAAGAATGAAAAAAAAAAACAAAACACTACAACCTATTTAAGTAGCACATGATGCTTTTCACAGCTATTTTTTGGGTTATCACATTTGATCTTCATAAAAATCTTGTGAAATACCATATTTTACCATGTATAACATGAAATTTTTTGCTCAAATTTTTGAGGGAAAAATAAGGATGGACATTATACATGGGTGTAATGATTACATACCATGGGTATAATAATGGGTATAATAATCCCATGTATAATGTGCACAGAAACATAAGTGCACATTATGCACAGCAGAAATACAGGTAAGTAGCACCAATTGCATTTTAAGAGGAAACTAAGATAGTAATAAGTTGCATTGTGGAAGTAGGCACACATCAAAGCAGATACAACATGTTTTTTAAAACAAAACATGACCTGATTAAATTTCATGTTTGGAAAATAACTCACCATGCTCTTGTGCTTTTGAATGAATGAATGCTTCAAGCTTTGTAAGTTGCTTAAAATCTGATAATTCAGATGAACTTTATTGCTTGAGTTATCCCAAATTAGAAATTGAAGTAAAATAAAAAGAAAAAAAAAGTTTGGTATCCCCTTGTAAGGTCCCTGAGGATTGGAATTATGACATATACTGAACTAACATACATGAGGGCCCATGATCAGTGATGTTGTCAGGAACAACCTGTAGGGGGTTCAGGCACCATTCAAGATCTGCTCGATTTAGCCTACCTTGGACATTTGTTTTGGGAGAAACTCAGTTCTTCTAGCTGACGCAGTAAAGAATTACAGATCAGCAACCCTGCTAGCATGCAAGCAGAGGTTATTAGCGCTAAGTTCTAATGGGAAAGCAAAAGCAAGGGTGGCTAGAACTAGAGTGGCAAAAGCAAGGTGGCCAGAGGCCAGGTGGCCAGGGACACCCTGGCCAGAGGTCCCCCATATGGCAAAAATAGCCAAGAGCCAAGAGAGTGAGTCCTTTGGTGTTATATAAGACTTATATAGTGGGTGGGGTGGGGGTGAAGAAGTTACATACTGATTGCCGGTTATGGAGCCAGCTTTCCCAGAGAGACGTGAACTACCCAAAAGTAGATATGGGTGGGGTTTGTTGGCTCGAATTCTTATCATGCTCTGGACTCCATTTTTCTGTTTGTATATGTGACAAGGGGCAGGCAATTAACCAAAGTTTTTTTATGGGTTTTTCTCTGGGCACTGTAGTCCGCCTCCCTTTCTCCCTTTCAGGCCTTGGAATGAATACACAGTCTCAAGGTTTTCCTTTTCTCAGCCAGTGGAAATGATACACACAGACTTTCAAGGCTCCCCCACCCCACCTCACTACAATAGTTTACTTGTGTTTTTCGGAATGCCTGGCAGCCTTATCGGACCAGGCTCAGGATGACTGACTCAGCGGGTGAGCTTTTGCTTTTGGCCTCCTGTATTAAGTTCTTTGTTAGATTGCAATGGTGAGGGCCCTGCCTCTATTTCCCCTCTGGCCCTTCATTCCCTATAACATTCTCCCTTGAGTAATAGGAACGCAAATCTTTGGGGACTTTGGACTCAGGGCTACTGAGTCGGTGGGTGAGACATATCTCCCTCCTCCTCCCTGCCTTGGTTTGCTGTCTATCCTGTCTAACTTCCCCCCTCCAAGCATTTGGAACCCAACTTTGGGGGCTTTGGGGCAACGACCGCTCAGACTGCTTTCTGCTGTAAAAGGGCCAAGGGGCGTTAAGCCTTCTTTGGCTTCCATCTGCTTGCGAACTATCAGTCAGAGGAGGTGGAGAGAAGTGTCCCCCCATCGGCCTCTGATAGATGTGCAGAGCCTGAGGTCCCAGAGGTCAGTAGTTGTTTGTAACGGTCATCTGTAGCCTTACAGCCTCTATTCTAGAAGAGGTCAATTTAATTAGTGAGTTGCCAAATAGTAACATTAATTAATAACAGTCCTGTGTGGTGGATCTAGGGCTTGATTCCCCTCAGCATTAGGGAAGAATGTGTTGTCAACAGGACATCATAGCAACCAGTCCGTTGTTCGGCCAGCTGCTGCTCAGGGCCTTGAGTCTTCTAGGCCTTTAGTAAGACTCGGTCCCCTGGCCAGAATGGGTGCAGATTGTCTTTTGGGAAGGCATGCAGTTGCAAGGTCTTTGCTGGAATGACATTTGACAGTGGCAATTGTACAGGTCCTTCTTGCCTATAAATTGAGCATCTTTGATGATGTTACAAACACAGTTTTAACTTCCAAAAGAAAACAAACTTGAAAACAGTTAGCTACACTAGTCCAGTGTCCACCACTGAGCATTGTGGTTTTCCTTGAATCACGATTTTTCTCCCTCAGATCACCCTCATTGTCATTAAAGGGACTATATTAAGTCTAATTTTACTTTTGTCTATTTATTTGCATAAACACAACCAGAGCAACAATTGATCTTTAAGTCTGCTTTGGTGGAACTCCCACACGGAACCTTTAGATTGACTCTTTAGTCCACCCTTCAGGGCACAGAAGCTGAGCCTGCCATCTGGCTTCACACCTGCCATCTGGCCTCACAGCTGCCATCTGGCCTCACCTGTAGTAGCTGCTTCTCTCAAGTCCTCCTAGCCGTCTTTCAGGAAAGCAGCTGTTGTTCCTTCACCTGGAAAGACTGCCACGAACTGCACAACCAACCAAGCTTCCAGGCTTTTCTCCGGTGGGCTTTCACTGGCTTTAAAAGTCAACCCCAGTTCCTCAAGGACTTTTGGTTACAACCAGAGACCAAGCACACCTCCTTCAGGCACCACATCCCAGTCAATGTCTTGGTTGACAAAACCACCATTAGCAACTTGTCTTATGGGTTTTATGCATAAGAAACCTATGTCTTCACTCCCTCCTTCAGAATGCCACATTCTGGAGGGATCAGGTAGGGAGAAAAATATAAAGCATGATGGAAAACTCCTTGTCCTTTACCCAGAAGGGGATTATCTAGCATGTCATCAGTAGATGCCGAAGTAGACATTTTCTTTGAACCAGAATGAGAGATGGAGCATGAGATAATGCTAAACAAAGGTTGCACAGAGGGAAGCTCCGACCACTTGCCTAGCCTCCGACAGAACGGATGTAACTGGAGTATGGTATTGTAATTGAGCCTGAGGCCAGGCTTTGTTACACAAGAAAATTAGCCTTCTTTTCTTGAGAGTTGGGGGTCAATCCTTTCCCAGTGCCTAACAATGCATCCCAGTGGGGATCCTGGGGGATAGAGCGCATATTTCCTATCTGGTCTGTGGCACATCTAGGAACTCTTGGGCTCCTAAGAGGCATCCCCCTTGATTGCTCAAGGAGCCTTTTCCCCCACAAGCCTATAACCCTTTTAGTGGGTTATAAGGCGTCCCCCGTCTTCCCACCACAAAGCTACCAGGTATCTCTGGTGACACAAGCTGAGCTTACCACAGACTACTTCCCTATGCTACTGGTGAAGTTGACAGTTTCTACTGAACTGGACCCTTTCTGCGGATCTCAAAACCTTTTATAAGTTCACCTTCTCACCTATGAAGAGTCAAAGAGAGGGGATGGCACTAGCATATTTCCTTCAAGGACTAGAGGCCAACATAATATTGTTCAGCCTAATAAGAGGGGTCCCTACTGTTGCCACCTATGTGGCCCTGGGTCTCATGGGTCTCGGTCTCAGGGACTTTACTGGGTTAAAACACCAGGGGGTGTGGGGGTGAGCTGGGAGTATAGAGTGCCCTCTCTTTCTGCTCTGAGCCTAGAGAAAGAGAAAAAAATATATACTTGGTGATTACTGCATTCCTTTAGTGTGCTCAGAAGTGGGCTGTTTCATCATCTAGTGACCTTAACAATTTTTACAGAGGCTAGAGAAGAGGCAGGGGAGATGTCTCACTTGCCATGGCTCACTCCCGGGACTGCAGCTTCTGGGCCTCCAGATGGAGAATGCAGAGTGCTTAAAAGACTCATATTTTCTTCCTGAGTTTTACTGTCTACTTAAGGGGCTCTCTGATGGAATCAAAACTGAACCACATCTTTCTGAACCAGAAACAAAAATGGCAAAGGCAGAGTTTCAAGGAGGAACTGGGATACCAGCCTTCGAACCTTATCTCACACCAGCCCGTAGTAACAAGCTGGTGGAAGGAGGGTCAGAAACACGGCAAAGACAGTTCCTAATTGTTGCGTTTCGTCTCTGTAACAGGTTTTCGTTTTTTTGAAGAGAAGTTGGATGGATTCCTAAGCGTACGTCTCAGGCTGTGATTCCTGTGGGGACGTAGAAGGAACGGGTTTAATTTGAGGTAGATGGACCCAACTGGCCATTCCCGTGAGCTTTACTGCAGCTTCGGTGTGTGGTAGGACCTGAAGTGAACTCTTCTAGGTTTGTAAAAAGACCATGTCCCCTAGTTTGACTTGTTTGGGTTGGTAGCCTTAAGTCTATTTCTATACTCCTGTAATTCGTGCCCCTAAATGAGGGCTGCCGCTAAATTCCTGAGGGTGGACAACTCCTGGGCATCGGCTTTCCTGTTACTCCTAGGACTGTGGGGACAGGGATCCAGAGGAGGAAGTAGGGACCGTGAATGCCCCACAGTCGCAGCTAGAGCTTGGGTGTGCCTAGTCTCCTTCCGTTCATTCTCCCGAGCCGTGACCTCCCTCTCCTTGTTGTAGGGTGGGCGTGTGGTCAGGAAGAGGCCTATGGAATGGCCATTTGATGGCACTGTGGTAGAATATAGCTTACGTTTGTGGCCTAGGTCTCCTGTGCCCCTTAGCTAGAAAAATGCCTTGTATGAAGGGGATTTCTGACTACCTGACTAGGTGTTTGCAAAAGAGACTAAGGTATAGTTAAGGGTTTCATATAGTGGCCAAACCTCCCCACCCCCTAGCTGATATTGGGGCCTAGCTGTATTACAAAAATATCAGTTGGACTTTCTTCAAGTTTTGAGGATCGAACTGTGCCCAATTAGAAAGGATACATCATAAGGGGGTACCACCAAGAACGGACTCTTGACTCCCCATCTAGAAAAAGCAGCTTCCTGGAATAAGCCTGGCAAAGGAACACAGGCAGTAGGCTAGATTGACTGCCCGACCTCTTTTCTAGGGTGTTGAAAAAGAGTCTTAGTAATACCTGTGTCTTTCTGGGAGTTAAGGGGTTAAACAGTGGCAGCTATTCCCTGGGAGGGAACTGGGAAGCAGATTGTTTCACCCTTAGAGTGACCCCCCCCCTCAGGAATCTGGAGGAAAAAAAAAAACTACTGAGATAACAGCCTCAGGACTCAAGCAGCAGCTGAAAACCCAGCTTGAGTTTTAGTGTTACTCTTTTCCTCTGTGTTGGAAAGACAGGCAACCTGCAAGCTGTAATGAACTTGAGTAACTTTCAGCGTTCCAAAGACTTGTATACTCATTTTCCTTCTTTAGGACACAACACTGTATCATAAGGACAATAAGTTCCCTCAAACTTGAATTACCCTATTGTTCTCAGGACCCACTAGCTCCTAGGTCTAGAATTTTACAGTGTTTTAAGACTCATATGCTTACGTTTTTTAAATTTCTTTTTTACTTCCAATGTTGTTCCTTCCCATGCCACACATGGATGCAGCATATATCTCTTTCCTCTATTCCTTCTTACCCTTCTCCTTCACAATCCTTCTTTAATTTCTTCTTTCTCCTTCCCTTTGCTTCCCTTTCTTAATTTCTTCTTTTTCCTTCCTTCCCCTTATACAATCCTTCTTCAACTTGCACAGACCATCTATGACTTACTTGAACCTTCTGCAATATACATACCTCACGTTCTACAGTGAGCATAATAAGTCCTCAGCCTGATTAGGTTACCATACATTTGACCTAAGGAATATATTATGAAACTTATGCATTGATGCGGATCCCGGCCCTTGGGATCCGTGTATTGTGGCTGCAATGGACTATCGAGTCCTGTGGAGGAAAAGGGACTGCACCGCCACTCTCTCAAGGGGCACCTCAGACAGCCTCGGCCACTCTCTCAAGTGCTGACCCTTGCCTTGACAGGCTTTTATTCTTTTTCTAGGTACAGTACATTGAGGATGGTCCTTATTTACTATGCACAGGTTCTCTTTAGGTGGTTACTTTTTACAGAAAACAAAGGAGTGGATATCACTAATTACATCAAAAAGGAAGGATATTTGCAAATGTAAAGGGAAAAGTGGTTGAACTGGTTACACTTGTCCTTGGAAGGTTTAGCATAGATTTTAGGAAGTTACTTTAAAGATATGCAATAAACAGTTTGCTGCCTCAATTCAGGGTGGGGGAGTTTTAGCAAAAGCAAGTCTCAAAGCAGCCTAGGTACAATGCAGGCCTGATTCCCCACGGGAGAACCTATCCGTGGGTCCTGTGTGCTGGACCTTGCTCCCCACTGGCTTTTCCGAGTGGGAGCTGGGCACAAGCCATGCAGAACGGTCTCCTATAATGCATGAGCTAAGAAAAGGCATAGTTAGGAGAAAAGAACCTGGAAAAACCAGCACTTTCCACTAAGGGCTAAAAGCTTGTTTTCTCTTGAGAACTAAACGTAAGGGGAGAATGTGCCTCAAGGATGGGAATGTGATTGCTTTACAGTGTGCCTCGCATTGCATGGACTTCTGCTTGTGGCTGGTGGGAAATCTAAAGTTCTGTCCTAGTTCCCATCCCAGCTGTCCCTCTCGTGGGTGTCTTTGTTGCAACAAGCACCCTAGTGGCTTTTAAATACTTGACCCGACCCATGCCCACAGTGTGCGGCAACTGAGAGAAAGAGATAGATACAAGGAGAGAGAGAGATGGATAGATTCTGGCAAATGCAACATTGCTCCTCCCCTGCAGGTCCTGCAAGGAAATTTGGATGTAAATTGAAGTGTAAGAGAAGAGAGATGCTGCAAGGAAGCTACCTGGGGGAGAGACATGCTAGAAGCCACCCAAGAAAGAGAGATTCTGCAAGCTTACAATAGGCTAATTATGTAAAATAACTTTCTTCTGGCCAGGTTTATAAGCTGAAAAGGCTGAGGGTGGTGGGTGATGGCAGTTCCCTATGAGGCCCCTGCACATCTTAGGGATTGACCTGAGACACCTCTGTGAGGCCTCCACGCACCTAGGGACTCCTGAGAACCTGGGCCAGAGGGAGGAGGTGTCCCCTTTGTCTTCAGAACCCAGGCAGGTGGAACCCAAGCACTCATTCCAGATTTGTTTGCGGCATCTCCTTTACCCTATAGGTGAGAGACCACACTCACTATGTTCCAAACTGCTGGAGACAAAGGGTGGAATCCGAGTCACTGTCTGAGTCCCGGCACCATATGTTACAGAAGAAACTTCCAGAAACTTAAGTTTTTCTCACCGACGTAGTAATGAATCAGTGAGGTGGCTAGCCTGCAAACAAAGTTTATTAGTGTTAAGTTCGAGCGGGAAAGCAAAACCAAGGTGGTCAGAGGCCCCTGTCCCCCATGTGGCAAGAAGAGTCAAGAGAGCAAGTCCTTTGTTCTGAGGACTTATATAGTTGGTGGGGTGGGGGTGAAGAAGGCACATACTGATTGGTGGTGTGGAGCCAGCTTTCCCAGGGAGACGTGACTACCCAAACGTAGGTAGGGGTGGGGTTTGTTAGCCTGAATCCTAATCTTGCTCCGGCTCTATTTGTTCATTTTGTATATGTGACAAGAGGCAGGCAATTAACTGAAGTTGTTTTACGGACTTTTCTTTGGGCCTTGTAGTCCTCCTCTCCTTCTCCCTTCCAGGCCTTGGAATGAATACACAGTCTCAAGATTTTCCTTTCCCAGCTAGTGGAGATGATATACCGCCCCCCGCCCGCCCCCCCTTGCACTATCATAGCTGACTTGTGTTTTTTGGAATACTGGCAGCCTTATCAGACCAGGCTCAGGATTACCAGTCAGCGGGGAGCTTTTGCTTTTAGCCTCCTGTATTAAGTTCTTTGTTAGATTGCAAGGGCAAGGGCCCTGCCTTTATTTCCCCTCTGGCCGCTCATTCCACTATAACCTATTTTGTCTTGCTTTCTGGCCTTTAGCCATAAAACTCAATTGCTGTCAAATCCACCAAAAAAACAGATGGCACCTTCACACAGTAACTGAGGGATTGCTATAAAGTTACTGTTTACAAAGGTGTCGACATAGTTAAGAGGTACCAATAAGGGATGATAGGGCATCTCAGTGCAAGCAGCAGTGAGTGAGGATCAGCTACCACCCTTAGGCTGAGGGACAAGGCAAGGAAGCAGTTCCTGAAATCCAGAGAGAATTGCTGTGTGCTGAGGGCCCCCTGACTTGACCTCTAGTAGAGGGATGCCTCCTGAACTAAATGGAACGGATCTGAGGGAACGAATATCATAACCACATCTTATTCCTGCCTCTGATCTCCTGCCAGTACTGCCATTGACTGCTCCCACTCAGAAGCCAGAGGAAAGGGAGTTTATGGATGTAATCCAGAAAGGTCAACCTCCCAGCAAACAGTTCGGTGTAGTGGAGCACAGGCCTTCAAGGCGAGTGGAAAATATCAAATGCACTAAAGAACAAGAAGGTGCACCACTTACAGTGCTGTCAGAATTTAACAACTCTTCAATTAGAGAGTCATTCGATGTAAATTTTCTGTAAGGCCAAAATTATACTCAGTGGTGAGTTTTTCTTTCATTAAACCCAAATACTTGCCCGAGCAACTATGCTATGCAGACGAGAGAATGAGAGAGAACCTAGTTTTTCACTCAAGCACCATGATTCCAACACAGACCTGGGCCTCGCATTACAGGAGGCACTGCGGCAACCAGCCCGGGAAAAAGGGACGGGAGGTGGGAGAAGGCAGGCTGTAACCTAGCAACACAAGCCTTAGGACACCGTTTACTCAAAAAGTGCAGAAATGGTAATTAGTGATATAAGAAAACATAATTAAACGAAGAGAAAGTACCAAAAAGTGGTGGGTGGTGACATAGCAAATACCTGGTTGTGTGGGTAAGGAAAATCAAATATTTAAATCAAAATTCCTGTGTAAAATATCTTTCTGTACACTATTGTAAATAAATGTGCACATAAAGTAAAAACTGTTTAAAAGGAAACAAAACTGATGTATATTGGACAAACTGCACCTGCAATATAGCTTTTTCAGTATAAATTTGAAAATTGAATGATTATGATCTTAACCTTGAAAGGACTAACTAAGCAAAACATGTATCTTCAACTTTAAATTCTATCACAGTTTTCAATAATGGAAAACAATCAGTTGATATTTAGGTTGCTTTTGATATTTCTTCCTCACTGATATTTGGGAGACATTCATGTAGAAAACTATCAAGTAACCATATCATGCAGATAGTAAATTAACACCAATAGCAGAGTTAGGACAATTTCTCTTTTTTAACTCACTGATTTCATTCATTCACATAAGTTCATTAACATATTTCAAGAAAGTATGTTAATGGAACCATAAACGACCCCAATTAGCTGCAGTAATTTTGAGAAAGAAGAACAAAGTAGGAGGGATCACAATACCTGTTATCAAACTATTCTACAAGGCCTCTGTAATCAAAACAATCTGGTACCGTCATAGGAACAGACACATAGATCAATGGAACAGAACAGAGAGCCCAGAAATAAATCCATGTCTGTACAGTCAATTAATATTTGACAGAGGGGGCAGAAGCATAAAATGGACTAAAAATAGCCTTTTCAACAAATGGTGTTAGGAGATATGGACAGATACATGCAAAACAATTAAACTCGACCACCAACTTACCCCATACACAAAAATAAATTCAAGGTAGATAAAAGATTTAAATATAAGTCACAACACCATAAAAGTCCTCGAGGATAACATAGGCAGGAAAATCTCAGATATTCCATGCACCAATATTTTCACCGATATGTTCCCTAGAGCAAGGGACATAAAGGAAAGAATAAACAAATGGGATCTCATCAAAATAAAAAGCTTCTGCACAGCTAAAGAAAACACTAGCAAAATGAAAAGGGAACCAACTGTATGGGAAAACGTACTTGCTAATGATACCTCAGACAAGGGTTTGATCTCCAAAATATATAAAGAACTCATACAACTCCACTCCAGGGAGACAAATAATCCATTTAAAAATGGGCAAAGGACCTGAAAAGACACTTCTCCAAGAGGGACATACAGAGGGCCTAGAAACATATGAAAGGATGGTCAGCATCACTAGCCATCCCAGAGATACAAATTAAAATCACAATGCAATACCACTTCACACAGGTCAGAATGGCATCATAAACAAATCAACAAACAATAAGTGCTGGCGAGGTTGTGGAGAAAAGGGACCCCTAGTGCATTGTTGCTGGGAATGCAGACTGGTGCAGTCACTGTGGAAAACAGTACGGAATTTCCTCATAAAACTAAAGATGGAACTGTCTTTTGACCCAGCAAGTCCACTGCTGCGACTATAACCTAAAAATCCTAAAACACCAATCCAAAAGAACCTGTGCGCCCCAATGTTCATAGCAGCACAATTTACAATAGACAAGTGCTAGAAGCAAACCTAAGTGCCCATCAGTAAATGAGTGGATCAAAAAACTATGGTACATTTACACAATGGAATACTACACAGCAGAAAGAAAGAAGGAGCTCCCACCCTTCACGACAGCATGGATGGAACTAGAGAGCATTATGCTAAGTGAAATAAGTCAAGCAGTGAAAGACCCATATGATCTCACCTACAAGTGGAACTTAATCAACAAAACAAACAAGCAAGCAAAGAAGAACCAGAAACATTGAAATAAAGAATGAACTGACAGTAACCAGAGGAAGGGGGAAGGGGGTTAATGGGGAAAAGAAAGGGAAGCGTCGTCAAGGAACATGTATACAGGACCCATGGACAAAGCCAAAGGGGTGTAGGATTGAGGGTGGGAAGTGATAGTGGGTGGGGCGGAGGAAAGTGGTGGCAGGAAAATAGAGATAACTGGACTTGAACAACAATTTAAAAAATGAAAAGAAGTTTGTTAACTGGTGTATTAACTATATTTTCTTTTTTTCTGTATTCTTGATGATCTGGCATCCGGGGCCTGGGTGACTGGAAAGAGACTGCCCCTTACAGAACTAGTCAATTCTTGGAGGGCAACAAATCTTCAGGGAGTGTGCTCTGCATAGGTAAACTATCCAATCCAGAGCCCATATTCTGGGAATGAACTCCTCTCTCCGCCTCTTACACTCCAAGAGGCAATATTCCTGTGTGCTAAACTTGTCAGGGCCAGACCCCTAAAGACAGTCTCTATGCCCCAGAGCCTGCTGAGATTATTCAAACTAGCCAGTTCTCACCCTCTTTAGCCTCGCCTTTCCCACGGCAACTAAAATCAAGGCTCCCGCCCAAGCTTTCTGCCCGATTCTTCTGCCTCCTGACTGAGTCTGGTGCTTCCCCCTGGTGGCCCTGCATGGCCTGGTGTGTCGGCCTCGTCTTCAACACTGTAACAGTTTTTTCAATGGCAATCACCTCCTGACCTATTGTTCTCGTCGTATTACAATAAGAATAAAACCTACATTTTAAAACAATTGGTTCTATTCATTATCGTCTATGCTAAATCAAAGGAAATATCCAGTAACTATTATATTTCAGAGATTGACAATTGACTCCAAGTTAGTTCATGTGTTGGCTGGGTGACTGTGGGCAACAATACAACTTCTATGAATCTTGGTTCTTCCTTTGCAAATTGGGGATAGTCCTTAGTAGAAAATCAATTAGTCCTTTATGCTTTTGTCAGCTTTTGTAAAATACAATACTTTAAGTTTGTACTAAAGTATAGCCATGGTTTTATCTTCCCATTGGGAAACATAGATTACCTCCTTTTTGTGTTACCTGTCAAAAAATTGAGAGTTGTACATAATGACAATTTTATCTACTTGAAACCGGCCGGACCAGTTTGACCCAGTTAAGATTTGATAGTGAAAGCGCCACAAGGTGGCGGCAAAGGCAACACCATCTCCAGCAGGTCGCAGTACAGAGGAGCCTAAGGAAGAAAGCAAGGGAAGGCTTCCCCGCTTAGTTCCTTTGTAGGGAAGAGTGAATGCAGTGGAATGTCCAGCGCTGGACTGCTTCGTGCCTGCCGGCTCCTCAGAGGAGACCCTGTGTCCGTAGGGTTTCCGGGAATAAAATGAGCCGCAGGCAGTGCCTGCCCCCCACCCCCGCCCCGAGAATCTGGGTTAGCTTTCAGAATTCGTTTTGTGAGGAAGCCCAGGTGTTCACCAGAGTTTACTGTGGTGTTCCACAAATACTAAATGTTAGGATTATTCTTAATTCCTAGTTAACAACAGAAGCACATGTATGGATGCACAAGCAGTCTATTCCTGAAATAGACATTCTGAAATGCATAAAAACAAATGTTCACTCAGTTCATGCTTACAGCCTTACTTACATTCATCTGCTATTAAAATCACAATCCTTCACCCTGAAGTATTTTAAAGTGTATCACTTATAGTAATAAAGTAATTTAGACTAGTCTATAAATTTTTTAAAATCACCTTCATAGTAAAATAGTCACTCTTGATATTTTTGCTGCATTTGAGGGATAAAGAATCAATGAAATGACCATCTGTGCTGAGTCCTAACATTCTATACTAGTTCTAAGGGTTGGGAAGGACTGTGCAAGCTCTCCCAGAGCTGTTCCATCTACACACTCACAACACAAACACGCACACAGTACAACGAGTATAGCACAGGAGTGAGCTTGTTACTTACATTAGGCCCTGCTGCCCAAATGCCCTGCGCGTCTCTACCACAGGGACGCTCACGGGCTCCTCCTCCTGTGGCGTGTTCACATGACCCTGCCATGGACAACTCTCCCCTAGAGATCTCTTCTGCACGGCTGGGACCATCCCAGCTCACTCTCTGTTGCACAAATGTGCAATGTGTGTATGCATGCATACACACACATATTTACATAATAGGGGGCTGGTAGGAAATACACTGGAAATATTAAAAATGCCTATCGCTGAGTGATGGGATCACAAGTAATTCATAAATCTGCAATATTATATGATACCCTCCCTGAAATTTCTGCAGGGAGCATAAAATGTTTTTTAAATAAAAAATAAATTTTATTAAAATATTCCATTTAAGAACATGTCTGGACAGGATGGCTAACGATAAAATATAAAATATCTTCAGTTTCCATGTGCACTGACATTTGTCGTGAAGCAATGATAATACTGGTAACTTGGCATGTGTTAGTACTTCCAAGATTTAAATGTTGCATTGCTCCTCTCATTCTAGAGTTCTCTCCTTTCAGCTGCACTTCTTCCTCCTCTGCTCTTAGTAACCTTGCCCTTCAAATGCATCACAACCTCTACCCTTTGGGGGGCTATCTACAGCTGCGGTCTGCAAGTAATTTGTTCTTGATCCTTATCAGTAAAAACAGATGAGCAGGAACCTTAATAAATATACATCTATTTATTTACAAAACATTTACATGTACAACTATGATAACATCATAAAATATAAATAAAATTAAAAGGTAAGGGATCAGATGAAGATTAAAGAACATTTTTAAATGTAATTGATATAATTTAGTGCATTAATATAAATATTTTCAATTGACAAGGCTTTATTATTATTTTTAAATGTTAGCCATTTAGCAACTCCAAAGTTCAGTTTACCCCAATAGTTGATTTCAGTAACTCATTCTACAACACTCCTACTCCTACATAGAAACTTTGTCGGTTATACCATTTCAGAGGTGAAACTAAATATTCAATCAATTGTATGGCGTGGGTACTAAGAATTAGGGCAATCGCCATTCAGCCGGAATGGACAGGGTTGAGAGAGCTAACTCCAAAGTGTCTGCCAGCTACTGTCAACCATGATATCAATGAAAAGACAACGGCATTCCAATTACATTTGACTGTAGTTTGCTCTTAAGCATTTATTTTAAAATAAAGTAAAAGCAGCACAGCCAGTCAATGACTTTGGGGCAAAGGGACTGTTTTCACACAAACATGTGCCAGTAACTTTTTGAAAAGACCTAGGCTATGGAGGAAGCATTTGGAAAAAATTCTGCTGATACCTGATTTTAATTAAAATTTTGGCCAAAAGTGTTTGCTATAGAGAAAAGCTTTTACATGTGCACACTTAAAACCAGAACATTATAACTGAATTGGTGGAAGTAATTAAAGAAATGTGTGTCAAGATCTAGTAAACTTTGCCAGAATTTCTTTTTCTGTTTTGGACCTACTTGAGATATAAAGCTATTACAGGAACTTTTAATAAACTTTTCTGCTAAATCATCACATTTACTTCTGTTTCTTGCAAAAAGGAACAGAAATTCTTGCAAAAATACTGTCTAGAAACTCAATTACATAGATAGTCATTACAGAGTGTTTGTGTACATTACTAATTTATTTCCACTATAAAGTGTACATTCTTTAAGGGATAGTACCATCTCATTTATTATTTGCATAAGAACATTGGCAGTCATTTACAGGGCAAATACAACATTCCAGATCTGGTGCTAAGTGCTTCACAGTCTATCTTTTTAACAACCTATGACATGATACTGGTATCATTTTCATTTTACAACTGAGAAATTCAAGGTGATTTCCGCAAGAATGCAGCAATTCATAGGCAGTGCTGAGATGTGAATTCTGACATCCTGAGCTCAGAGCCTCTCTGCTTAACCACAGGTCTATAGGGTGAGGCTAAGGGTATCTAAGTTGAAATTACACAGAGTAGGTTCTTTATTGACACAATTAGTAAACAAATGAAGGAAAAGAATAATAATTCCAGAAGGATTTCCTCATTAAACTAATTGTCATTTTTCTTTGGAAAAGACATTACTACCATGTGTGGCCATTAAATTGTAGCTTTGATTTGTCAAAAGAGTGGTAGCTTTGATTATTACTACTTCTTTTTTAATATATATTTTATTAATTATGCTATTACAGTTATCCCATTTTTTCTCCCCTTTATTCTCGTCCACTCTGTACCCCCCTCCTACCATCATTCCCCACCTTAGTTCATGTCCATGGGTCCTACGTATAAGCTCTTTGGCTTCTCCATTTCCCATACTATTCTTAAACTTCCCCTGTCTATTTTGTACCTACTATTTATGCTACTTATTCCCTGTACCTTTACCCCCATTCTCCCCACTGATAACCCCCCATGTGATCTCCATTTATGTGAATCTGTTTATGCTCTAGTTGTTCACTTAGTTCATTTTTGGTTTTTGTCCCTTTAACATTTCATATAATAAGGGCTTCGTGATGATGAACTCCTTTAACTTGATCTTATCTGGGAAGCCCTTTACCTGCCCTTCCATTCTAAGGGATAGCTTTGCTGAATAGAGTAATCTTGGGTGTAGGTCCTTGCCTTTTGTGACTTCTTTCTAGACCCTTCTTCTGATTATTACTACTTCTTAATTACAGAAAACTCAAATAAAAAGTTGGGTAACAGTGGGAATCTGTTATGCAGTGTACTCCTGACTTATTACTTAAAGAAGAAAATGCTAAAAGGTGGCTTTTAAAACTGATGGAGACAGAAATATGTCTTTTGAGTTTAAAAAGGATTGGCAGGTCTACTTCAAAGGAGAAAGGAAAAAGAAACTTACATTTAGAAAATGAGAAGGATGAAAGTGAAAGCTATTAGAAGAAACTTGACAGAGAAAAACATCTATTCAAACAAAAGCAGAAAATAAAGTAAATCACGATGCAAAAATATAGGTGAAGAAAAAAGGTACATTTTGAGAGACTGTGGTTTGGCTTTGTTTTCCTCAGCCTCCTTCCTCCACAAGGGGTGCTATCAAGGTTATGGTAGATTCTACTTTTTAAAAAATTATTTTATTGTTGTTCAATTACAGTTGTCTGCATTTACTTCCCAGCACTCCCCCCACCCCACTTAAACCTCCCTCCCTCCCTTCCTTCTACCCACCCCTCTGGTTTTGTCCATGTGTCCTTTATAGTTGCTCCTGAAAACCCTTTCCCCCATTATCCCCTCCCACCTCCCCTCTGGTTACTATCAAATTGTTCTTAATTTCTGTGTCCCTGGTTATATTTTGCTTGCTTTTATCTTTTGTTGATTAGGTTCCTGTTAAAGGTGAGATCATATGGTATTTGTCCTTCACCACCTGGCTTATTTCATTTAGCAAAAGAGGTTCCTTTCTGTTTTCCCTCAGGTCCCCCCACCTTAGTCCTCATCACCCAATCCTCATCCAGCAGAGTTCCTCATACTTGAGAGTAAATATGAATGTTTTTTATTAAACATTTTTTATTGCTGTTCAATTACAGTTGTCTGCATTTTCTCCCCACCCTCCACCCCAAATATGACTGTTTTTGATGGATATTATGTGATACTGATGGTGAGAGTTAGGAGAGGGCATCTGTTTGGGAAGGCAACCGCTGAAACTGAATGTTCATTATTATCTAGAATCTTACCTAAATCAAGAAAGAGGCAAGGGTGCTCACTCTCACCACTCCTATTCGCCAGAGTTCTGGAAGTCCTAGCTGGAGCAATCACGCAAGAGTGAAAAAAAATCAGAATTTGGAAAGAAGAATGAAAATCGTCTCTATTTGCAGATGACATGATTTTATATGTAGTAAAGACTCCACCAAAAGTGTTAGACCTAATCAACAGTCAATAGTTTCAAGATACAAAATCAATATACAAAATTCAGTAGTGTTTCTATACTCTAACAACCAATTATCTGAAAGAGAAATAAAGAAAATGATCCCATGAACAAAGGCATCTAAAACAATAAAATACTTAGAGACCACGCCATATCACCTGGTTCACTGCATTTTTCTGATTATTATTCATTATCTGTCTTCCCACTCCCATTGGAATGAGTTCCAAAAAAAAGTAGAGAGTTTGTTCAGTTTTATTAACTTCCCCTTGATTAGTGCTGGTCATATAGTAGTTACTTAATACATGTTTTTTCAATAATTGAATGAATGAATGATATAATCTGAATACAAACACTGAAACTTCTGCTTTTGACCCTCTCAGCTGGGCAGCAATTTCATGGTGTTAAAAATCCCATTATTGCCCTGTATTTACTCAGCAATCTCTCTTATTTCCCTGTGTTTGAAACTAAAGAACAAAAAAAATGGTTACGAGAGGACAGAAAATTTGGGGGTTGTTTGTTTGTTTGTTTTTCCCTTAATATACAGAATGAAACCTGCCTGCACACAGTGGGGAGAGGCACCTTCTTGCAGCAGCCCCAAAAGATATCTTTGCAGAATCCATAACTGGAATTAATAATTTGAATACTGCTGTGGAAACATCTAATTGATTCCCTTCTACCTAGGTGCAAGGTCAACTCCTAACATCAGGTAAAGATATAGTATTGCTTTATGAAGAAACAGAAAAGAATAGGCTCACCTATAAGGCCAAGGTTTCACTTCATTTCAGCAGCTTTCACTGTGTGTTTAAGATTAGGCCCGCAGGTAAAGTCAAGGCAAATAAAATACCCCTTCAGCGCGGAAGTCATCAAGGTCTTACTCTTTATATCACACTGGTTACTGTGTAAGTATGTGCTTTCTTCAAGTAGCATACAATCACTTAAGGAAGAAAAAGGCTTAGCTGTAATATATAGAAAATAAATTTGCTATAAAGTGCTCAGTTGGATACTTTGTATGTCTCTGGTAAACACAAAGACTCTATTTTCCTTATCCAGTCCAAAGCATGACCAAGTTTCCCTGCCTATCCAAATATCATTGAATGTGCTTGCTATCATATTACCTTTCCTAAATATATCTTTTTGATAGCCTAAATGAGCCCTCCATTCTCCATGTAATTCCTGGACCATGAGGTTCTCATCATGAAGCATATAGACTACCACCCACAGTCACCCAAGGCAGCAGAATGCCTGAGTAGCAACCTGAGGACTCATGTTTATGTGGCTTCTGTACTAAAATGAAGCTGCCATTTTTCAGTGTGGTGTCTTTTTTTTTCGCTCATGACATAGACAAATGTTGATGTTTACTACAAGTTGGTACATTAGTTGCTAATTAAGTTCCTAGCTGCTTCAGCCAGAACTTGCTGTATTGAATCCAAGAAAAGAATGGCAGCTATGTCAAAAATAAGTTGTTGGGGATTTTGTTTTGTTTTATTAAAGGAAGGTTGCATATGAAAGGATATGGGGAATTCTCCTGCTAGGAGATAGAAAACCTTCAATCTCGGCTTCCTCCTAACCTGAGTTGGTGGTTAAGGGACCCCTGGGTCTGTCATCAGGCCCTGGTCAGAGCCAAATAAAAGCTCCAGTCTACAATGGGCCACTGAAGTGAACTTTGTCATGACTTACTCTTTCTCATAACCACCCACAAATTCCCCAAGGAAAGCTTAAGTTCTTGGGGACCCACAGGACGTCAGGTCTATATCTAGAAAGGGTGCAGTGGCCCCTTCATCCTGGGGTGGTGGGGTTACAACTCTCTGGAAACATCTTGTTAGCTTCAACTCTCCACCTGTCCATTGCAATCTTACCGCCCTGGCGGGGCCAGGCCCTGCCTGAATTTTCCAGCTATGGCGAACTCCTTCCTGTAGGGCATCAGTTTCTCTTCACTTAGGGGCTGGAAAGTCCCGAATCACGCGCTCGCCTGCCTTCCACGGATGTGTGGCAAGACGGCCGTGGGAAAGAAGTCTGATTTAAGAGACAGAACCCTGCAAGGGAGACAAAACACCCGCGGGTGGTGCACTGCCGGAGCGTGGTTGCCTTTCTCTGGCGGGAGGGGCGGGGCGAGTTCGCTTTCCTTTTCTCCGTCCCGCCGTGCGGTGCGCGCGGCCCAGGGCTCCCCTTTCCAGAATCGACCAACGGGTGGCTCCCTGGGACCTAGCAGCCACACCCCCGCCCTGCGGCTGACGTTTGGAAACTCCTGAAGAGGAGAATCGAAACGGAAACCAAACTGCCTGACCAAAAGCTGGACTCAAAAGCTCCCAGCCGAGGGCGCAGCGGCGGCTGCCAGGTTTCCACCCGGCGAGCACTGCAGAGGCAGCGGGTCCCAGTCCTCCGCCCGCGGCTGCGTCCGGGCCCGGCACTCCCCGCGCACCTGCCCACCTGCCACCTGCCCACCTGCCACCTGCGGGGTTCGACCGCACCGCCGCGCCCGGCTGGGGGTGTCTGTGGCCAACCCTTTGCTGGCAGGCACAGTGCTGCAGACCCTGCTACTCCAAGGCGACGGGCAGTGGTACACACAGAGCACCTGTTGAGCAGAGAACAGCAGCCCGTCCGTCTACTTGGGAGAACCTCTCCTTTTCTGAGCAGGAAAGATGTCGATCGGGTATTCTGCAGACGAGAGTTTCCAATATCTCATCTCGTGCTTCCGGGCCAGAGTGAAAATGTACATCCAGGTGGAACCCGTGCTGGACTACCTGACCTTTCTGCCTGCAGAGGTGAAAGAGCAGATTCAGCGGACGGCCGTCACCGAGGGGAACATCTGCGCGGCTGAACTGCTCCTGAGCACCTTGGAGAAGGGACATTGGCCCCTGGGCTGGACGAGGGTGTTTGTGGAGGCCCTCCGGAGAACAGGCAACCCTTTGGCTGCCCGCTACATGAACCCTGAGCTCACAGACTTGCCCTCACCATCCTTAGAGAACGACCATGATGAGTGCCTCCAACTGCTGAACCTCCTTCAGCCCACTCTGGTGGACAAGCTCCTGGTCCGAGATGTGCTGGACAAATGTGTGGAGGTGGAATTGTTGACGATCGAAGACAGAAATCGGGTAGGTGTCGGTACCCGCTTGTCAGTACCAGATGGAGCTGAGCGTTTAGGCAGATTTTGCTACTCCGGGCTGGTCATTTTCTGGCCCCATGCAGATGTTCTTTGACATCTTTGGGTAAATCTGGTTCCCTCCTTCCTTGAGAAGAGAATAGCTAGGCGCTTAAAACATAATGATTTTGAACATTTAAATACAAAAAGGCTATTTTTCTAATTCACTCTAATAAGCTAAAGAGTTAGTTCTAGAATAACAATGTGTGCTAATAGATATTATTTATTGAACACTTACTGTGTGCAATGAGTATATTTTGCAAAATATATTATCGGTGTTCATGCTCCGAATAATCCATTGAGGTGTATAACATTATTAACTGTTTTACAAATGCGAAAACTGAGGCAGGTTAAAAACTTGCCCAAGGGTTCCTAGGAAGACAGTGTCAGAGCTGGTGATTTAGGGCCCGATGGTGTGAAGTTTTATGTCTTTTTCAGTCCACTGCCACCGAACAGGGATCAGGAAAACATGACACGCGGGCTGAGTCCACACTGCTCCCCGTTTCGCCAGGCCCAAAGCGAGACTGGCTTTTAGATTTTTAAATCTTTGGTGTTTATAAAGAAAGTTTTATTAGAACACAGCCATGCTCATTCATTCCAGATGATGACTGCTTTTGCCCTTCAGGGTAGCCCACAAAGCCTAAATATTTATTATCTGGACTTCAGAGAAAATATTCGTCAATCTCTTGCCTATATTATACATTATGCCATTCAGTCTTGGCCTAAATGGGGAAATCACATGTAATATATACACTTTTTTTTCCCTGGAGTTTCAACATTCTCTGAGAATCAAAGTTTGAAGATTCATTGAGAAAATATGTCTCTAGTTGCAGTTTTTCATATTAGTGAAGAAGTAGTGGATATTTTAGGTGGCATTTCAACAGGGTGAATTTTGCAAGTGACTATACACTTAATGTAATGTTTTACTGTTCATTGTTTTTCAACGAGTAAGGGTGTACTACTAAGTATAGATGTAGTGACCTCTTTGAATCTGACTTATTCAGGGTGATAAGTCAAAAGCCTTATACTGAAAGGCAAATTGGGAAATAAACCCATGACTAAAAGTCAAAGGCCTTGTCTAACATGCTGTGAGTTTCACATTTTCTTTCATTCATTCATCCTTTCTTTTTTTTTCTTTTGACTTATTAATTGTTTGTATTTTCATTACAAGATTTTGGGCCTTGGACTCATATCAGCTTATCATGTGACTTAGTCTTTAGTGACTAAATTTCACGTTCCTTTGTAGCTTTGACAGCTATGGGGCTTGTCCAAAAACCTAAACATGCATCTGATTTTGATGGCTGGTTTTCCCAACAAGTAAATTACTTTACACTGTTGTCTGTAACGTTTATGTAGTTTTGTGTATTGAGAACCAGCTAGAACGCATTATAGTAGTCCAGCTGGATATGACAAATGTGTACATCTCTGTGGCAGAATCTTAATTTGGAAGACAGTATGCAGCCTTCAAGCCAGCTGGAGATAGAAGATGGCATTTTCAGCCACAGTAGCTGTTAGGAAGTCCAGAAGCAACAGAGTCCAGTAACACCACAAAGCTGTTTATGTTTGGTGGGTATGATGTCCCGATTGCCAGCGAAACAGCACTTTTCCTTATTTACTCTAAATACTTCTGCCTATCAGCATCACTTTTGTCTTGCCTGGATTGAATTTCCTCCAGCTAGATTTTATCCAAGTTCTTGATTCTGGCAAGCTTGGAGGCAGCTAGCAGTAATGCAAGGGAGTTGACACAAGGAAGAGATAGAGTAAAGGGACATTTGTGTACTGGTAGCAGCTAAGGCCAGTGCAACCCAAACTCTCCCTCAGATTCATATCTCAAAGGAGGCTCTTAGAGACAGAGGGGCTATGTATTTGAAGTTCTCTAAAGAGGGATAGTGTCTCTGTGAGATTCTGGGATGGTTTGTGTGCACATCATTTTACCTGTGTCATCAGAATGAAAACTACACCATAGTGAACAATGGGAAGGACGTTCTAGGATTAGAGGAATCTATTCATACGGAGGCCATTGATGAATGTTTATCTGAAATGGAAAAGTGCAGCGGGAAAAGCATGAGAATTTGGAATGGAAAGATCTGGACTTAACATCTTGGTTTCTCATCATATATGTTACTTTGGGCCAAGTTTTTTAAGTTCCCTGATCTAAGTTTACTCATGAGAATGAACATCATAATAATTTTTTCTCTCATAGAATTTTAGTGAACACAAAATCATGTTTATGAAAAAGCTATATAAATAGTAAAGAGCTATTTTGCCATGATGATGATCATCTTTATTATCAATCATTTGGTTACATTTCCTTGTGAATGTACAGTTTCAGGGATTCAGGTTAATTGCGATCTGATATTTAAAGTCCCTGAATTAAACTGAGTTGAGGAATAAACTTTATCTTTCCACCTTTAAGCTCCCAGAACCTAACCAAGACTATGTATAGGGTTGGTACTTAATAAATATTGACTATTACTTAAGTAGTTAGTTAAATTTATTTTCCAAGAGTTGTCTAGAATAGGAGATGAAAACACATGATATGATGAATCATGGCAGACATTGGGGAATGGATGCATGATAAACATAAGAGTTCAAAATTTGCTTTTGGACAGCTTACAGCAGCATTTAACTAATTAGTCAGGACTTCTAGAAATCCTATTTCACTTTAATTCTTTTCTTGTTTTGCAGTAGACATTGTTTACTAAGTCTGTTAGTTTAGGATTCCAGTCTCCACATGTCAGCTCTCCTCCCCACATAGCACAGCTCCTGAAAATGACCCTGGACTTAATTTTGTGTCCAGTGACTACCCAAAGAAACTTACATAATTGTTTTATTTATTCATAAATTCATATTTATTCACAAAGGTGCCATGTTAATGAAAAGATTGGCGAATAACACAGATATTGTCTGTGTTTTCATGGAGCTTATGGTATAGTGTTGATCAGTGTTCATTCTTCTAACAAATAGGTAAAGAATGTCTAGCAGGAGCTAGACACTATTGTGAATACTGGTGACTCAGAAATAAGTACAAGAGTTGCTTTATGGATCATTATAGTAGGATGATCACTAACTGTAAGGAGTGCCCGCTGATTGACCTGCTTCTGCGTTAGGATGCTTATGGGACATCTTGGCCTATTCATTGACTTAGCCATGAATTCTGGAAAAGAAACAATCATATAAACATTTTCATAATGTCTTAATATCATTTGGAGCAGCTGAAGAGAGGTGCATGTTTCAGCCCTGGCCATTTCAAAGCATAAACATTTATAGTCCTGGCAAACCCCATACAGCTTTTCTTTGCACAGGAGAACCCGAGATGCTATGACCAATCCGACTAGAAACCTAGTCCACTGGTCCAGTTCTCCCTACGTGAAATTGAGTACTGTGGTCATTCCTCACCAGCTCATTATATTACTAAAGAAGGATAGATAAGAATTTTATTAGCAGGAAAAAAGTATTAATAAGAAACTAGTTATGTTAATTTGATAATATACAATTATTTGGTAGGACAGTAGCTTTTTGGGGAACTAGTTCCTTAAAATTCTTTGCTTTTAATGTGAATTTTACTTCCTGATTTACTGGTACTGAGGGTTGAGCTCTGCTGTATCACAAAAATCACCATTATATTTACATAGCTATCTATGGTTATTATGAGGGATAGAAAACATTTTTATCAAGCTGTACAATTGTGTTGGTAAACCAGTGCTTATTGGAGATCATTGGTTTCTCTACTCATTTCTGTTGGAAAGAAAAAACATAAAGAATCTAGAATATGAAAGCATTGAATTGTATTATCCACAAATTCATATTTACCTTATATTCTTTAAATTACAATGTATTCATAGATAACAATGTATTCATAGACATTTTAAATTACGTGTAATTTGATATTCAGAGAAAAAGTTCAGTGTGGGAGGAACATGAGTGGGAATCATCATACTTTCTGTTGCAGCCTCAAGTCTAAATAGCTACCTCCCAAGAATTTCAGCAACCACGTTCATGTATTGGAATCTAATATCTTTACTGCATTTTAGGAGAGCAGATTACGTAAAATATATATATTTTATATATATGTATATATACATATATATATATATATGTACATAGTTGCTTCAAAGTGTATTGATGTATTTTCTAATACCCAATCAGGGAAGATTCCTTAAAAATCCAGAATCTTAATGAAGCTGGCAAAATTGCACAGGTATTATATGTAGTTCCACATTCAAATAATAAAAATACTTATAGGAAATAATGGAATAAGGATCCTTAAATGCCTGAACTCAGTAAGGACAAAGCAAGTTATAGTAAAAGTTAACTGATTAATAGTTAAAGAAAATTTAATGGATATAACATGCTTAGGTTTTTAATAAAAGTATTTATTACAGTGCCTCACTTGTTCTTTGTAGAGCAATTCTTTCTGATTAAGTTAGCAGATAATAATAAGGTCATTACAAACACCACTGAAGACAAAGAATTTTTATTAGGTTAATGAAAAATTAAAGAAAAAGGTAAGAAATGAGCAAGAATCTGCTTACAAAATGCCGTGGGGGAGAAGAACTGAAATCACCTAAAATTTATTAAGTTCAAGTAGTTATTTTAACCCTTCTTGACAGAAAATGAACTCAAAATTAGGGACAACTATTAATTAGTACAGGAAGTCAGCATTGAAGCCAATTGCCTGCAATCAGCTTCCACCTCAGCCATGGACTAGCAGTGTGTCCTCGGGAGGCAATTACACTTCTCTGCACCTTGGATTTTTGATCTGTACAATGCGTTAATATTGTTACCTTTTTTAGAGTTGTTGGGTTAATATATCCAAGGCCTTCATAATAGCATTACTGACTATTAGCTAATAAGACTACAGTATCCTCTGGGTAGAAACCATGCTACACACTTATGTACTAAGCAGTGTTCACTGGTAAAAAGTTTGTAAAGATAGATGTTTTACCTAGTCATCCATAAAAATAGCTAACACTGAATCTGTGCCAGACATTGTCCCCCAAATGCAAATTCCTGACTTTAAAAGCTTATGGCATACATTTATAGGGACTAGGAAACACATGAATTTTGTCGGAAAAACGACTCTAGCTACACAGTAGATCCCAGACATCAGTATTCGTCACAGCTGAGTCCCGTGTGCGGCAAGGATGGAGAATGCCTGGAGTCTTTTTCAGTCGCTGCATTTTACGCGGGCAGAAACTGAGGGTTGATGGGAGAGATACAGTAGCTCACCTGACGGCCCAGCCAGCTGGTGGTGTCCCATTTGTTTTCTGCTGTAACTCTGGCTTGTGTTCGTCCACGTTTGGAAAGGTTTGCTTAGATTAATCCAAGAGAAAAATTAAAGGAAGCCTAAGGGTTGTTAGTGAATGGATGGAGAAATAATTCTGCTCCCTACTTTAAAAAAGGAATAGATAGAGGAATTAAATTTGTCTCGCAATTTTCAATAAATGCCAACTTAAGAAAAATATTATAGTAATCATAAATATTGCTAATACTAAAGAGGCAAGAATAGAAATCCGTGATAGTAGTGACTTCATCGTGGTAATAGTGAAGAAATAGGAGTTGCGTAAGGAATGTTTGACTACCTGTTTTCAGACTCCACCAGCTAAAAGTAGAAATCAGGTCCTAAATACACAAAAATAAACATAAAATGGCTAGAGAGGAAAGGTCCTTTCTTTTGCACCCCTTATTCGGAATAGCTGAGGTAAAACATTCATTGCTACAAGTGGCCCTGCTCTGTTCTCTAGTGTGTGAAATGTCTTTATTGATACTTAGGCTTAATGCCCAATTTTTCTGAAGGCTAGTTCCTTTTAAAATTAACTCTGAAGATGTTTGACGTTCTTGAGTTCTGCTTTTCTCTTAAAACAGGTGTCTGCTGCAGAAAATAATGGAAACGAAGTGGGTGTGAGAGAACTGCTGAGAAGGATTGTGCGGAAGGAAAACTGGTTTTCCATGTTTGTGTGTGTTCTGAGGCAGACGGAGAACGAAGCCCTTGCCTGGGAGCTGACGGGCTCCAGCACCTCCGACCCCGGCGCAGGTATTTGCGATTCCGCGGAGGCAGAGTTTGCACATTTGCCGGTGATTGAGGGTTTCATGGAGCTTGCAGACACCAGGCCAAACGCTACGATGTTTAGAATCAAAATACCAAAACTGAGAGGGCTATGGGAGATCATCTCTTTTTCTCCTCTTTACAAGTGAGGAATCTGCTGCCTAGGAAAAGATTAACTTACAGAAAACCTCCAAACCTAGCAAAATAGACAAGAATATTGTCATGTTGGCAGCTAACTCCTCGTCCAACACTCTTTCCACTACCCATCTTGTTTTAGAAACAAGGTGATTGTCTGAAATTTTTATCAAGATATTTTTAACATTGAACAAACAAATTGGAAGAAAATGTTTTAATGATTATTATGACTCTGCCACATAGTCTTCTGGATATTTATATATGTTTTAAAGGAATGTATTAATATTTGATTAAGTGTCTGTAATAGCCAACATATTTCAATATTACTTCATGTGAGCTTTTAAAGTTATTAAATTATTATAACATAGGTAACATTTTATAGCCATATATTTATAATGCTGGTTTACACTGCCATCTTATCCCTGGCTGCATTGCTTAGATGGTTAGAATGTCGTCTCTATACACCAAGATTGCAGGTTCGATTTCAGGTCAGGGCACATACAAGAAACAGCCAAAGAATGTGTAAACAAGTGGAACAACAAATTGACCTTTCTCTCTCCCTCCCTTTCTCTCTCTCTCTCCCTCCCTCCCTCCCTCTCTCTCTCTCTGCCCCCTTCCTCTTTCTCTCTAAACTCATAAACTGCCATCTTATTTTTCTTTTCAGAGTAGGTATCCTATGTTTTCAAAAATATCATATGTAAGACAAATTGAAAGTTAATTGGTAATAACTGATTTAAATGAATTAGACTTATTTCAAGCTCATGTCTACCCATTCAGTCATTCAACTAACATTCCGTGAGTGCCAAAGGTGTGCCAGACACTGCTGTAGGGGCTGAGGATATGGACTTAAAGGAGACACACAAATCCCCCCCCCCCCATATACCACACTTTCTAACAAGATACGGAGTAAACTATGTCCTAAGTTACCTATGCAAAATAAAAAGATAATTGCTAATTATTTACAGTTCATTGTTTTTATATTACATTAATTAGCTCAATTTTGCCCAGTGGTTTGAAATACATACAGAGATATACATATACGTAAAGATAGATGATCGATAGATAGAGAGATAGAAATGTTTTTACTGCGCTGTATTAAAATGCTCTAAAAATATCTGGACGAGGTCTTTTGTCCTCACCCCAGAACAGATGCTTGGCAGGGTCATGTGTTCGTGCCCTCCACAAAGTGCAAATCGCAGGCGGCCTTGCAGCTATCCATTCTCTCTTGAATGACTCAAGGATTAAGGTAGCGGGAGGCTCTTGCTCAGTCAAACTTGGTCAGTCCAGCTTTCAAAACCCAGACAGTCACTGCATGATCTGTCTACAGGCAGGCTCCCGGGTTTCTGCTGTCATTGCTTCTGTTCCATGGCAAAGCTGAACTGTGTAGAAAGTCCTTTCAGTTGGAAGCCTTTTTACTTTGTGTCAGTTTTCTGGAAGGGCCTTCACTGCAACATCAAGATTATGATCTTTTACGCCTACACATTCCGGCCCAGCCGTCGTTTCCCCAGCGCGTCTCTGAGACGTTTGCTGAGTCTGAAGGTACTTCCAGCCAAAGCTGCACGCAATGATGGGGCCGCCTCTGTCCTGCACGCCTCAGACATGAGCTGGGCCCCCCTCCAGACCATCCGTTTTGTGATGAATCCCTTTCAAGATGCCATGGGCACACTTGCATTTGTGACAAGCATTCTAGAACTTGAACTTCAAAAGGGAATGACTGCTGTTTGGTTTTTTTTCCCCTGGAAAATTTTGGCCTCAGTATATCAAAGGATGTTGGAAAGGTCAGCCTTTCAGATCACATAAGACCTTCTCACATCCATCCCCCCAAAGAGAGGGTACCTATCCATTCCCCACCTGTGTGCAGTGGCATAATTATTTAGGAAAGGGTCTAGAAGATCTGCTCTGAAGTGTCTTCTAGATTCTCCTGACATAGACAATGTCTGGCAGTATTTCTTGCTAAGATATTTTTAAGTTCTACTTTACAGGTTACCTCGTTAGAAGTTTAACATAATTTTTCAAATTGTAATTCTTTGAACAATAACAATCTATAAAAAGCATGTATAGTAAATCTCACGTAATACCTCTTATAATACATCTCATCATAGACACCTAACATTCACACACCTTCCTCATTACTGTCTATTCTATGCTATAAATTTGAATTTAAGCCTCTTTCAGATTCTCTCAGCCCATGCACATCTCACTCATGGCTGGCCAGGGCAGAGCATTTTATACCAGTGGAAAGTCCTTATGAAAAGGAAAATAGTGGCACCAGTTCTCCATCAGCCTTCCATCCCTCCCTGGGCCCACGGCAGGGGCCTCTCCCTCTTTGGACCAAAGTGGGTGATGGTAGATGTTGACTCAGACATGTGGGCTCTAGTGAGGGCAGGGAGCAGAATAGAAATGGATCTCTGAGCTTCCTTTGAAGGTCGGATAGCAGATGCCAATCTATGTCTGGGGCTCAGCGCTCTTCTGCCCCCACACCAACTTGTTCCAAACAAGTAGGACTTACTTTTTCTTTCCTCAGGAAACCAAATCAGCAAAGTCGGGGATTTAAATATTGTTTGCTGAACAGCACATCTTATCATGAGAATCTAAGTATTTTTCTAGCAGGACTTGACGACCAGAAAGTTAGCTGTGATTATTCTTGTGGCCAGGAGCTGCGACAGACTAACTTGTGTTACCCCAAACCCACACGCTGACACTGCCCCTGCCAGTGAGACCGTGTCCGGACATCAGGTCTTTAGGAATTAACGTTAAATGGGGTCAGAAGGGTGGGCCGTAATTCCGGACTGTGGCCTTGTAAGAAGAGATAGCCTCTCCCCCACCGTGTAGGGACATAGTCAGATAGTGACCTTTATAATCTTCTTCTTTGAAACCTAAAGAAAGAACTCTCCCCAGACACCAACCCTGCTAGCACTTTCATCTTGGACTTCAATCTCCAGAAACATGAGCAAATAAAATTCCGCTGCTCAAGCCACTCAGTCCATGGCACTTTGTTATGGTGGCTCAAGCTGACAGCTATGGGGGCCTAGGCTCTGAATCCTCACGCTTATTGAATCTTTGCTCCTTCACTTCCCTGGATGTGTCACTTTGGCCAGGTCTTGTCCATTCTGTGCCTCAGTTTACTTCTCTGTGAAATGGGGATAATAATATCACTCACTTCCTAAGGTTATTTGGAAGATTGAATTAAGTGAACATGTAAATTGCTTATGTAGTAAGTTACAACAAGTTGACTATTATGATTATACACTCCAGACAGACTTAATATGTAGCTGCAAACATTATCAAGTTGGCCAAAGACAAAGTCCAAAGTCATAACAATTTTTTTCAGGATATTACACATGTACAAGACTCATTCTCCCTTATTTTGTAAGATAGCCTAATCCAAAATGACACTTTGAATTTTTTTCTTTATGGCGTCCCTCTTCTCTGACAGATTGCAGATTCTGAAGGATAGAAACTCTTGTTTTTCTTTGTAACCACATAGTCCTTTAAGCAAATACTCAGTAGATATTGGCTGAAGGAAGAAACACCGGACAGAAGGGATAAAGGGAAGAAGAAAGGAAGGAGATAGAACATTTCACTGAATTTTTAAAAAATCTCCAGAAATTCAGAATACGTGCATTCAGGCTGACATTAAAGCATACGTACTTCTCATGTAAAGCACACAGCGAGGGAACAAAATGGCAAGAGCACAAGCTAAAGAAAAACTACCACCAAATTTGCATTTTCGTTAACTCAGCCGTAAGCGTGCCTTGCGCCACTGAGTGAGTGGCTTACTTCCGAAAGGTGGTGGTCAGACAGGAGATCACCACACTGCAGTGTCCACGAAAACAGGTTCCAACCTTTCAAGGGTTCCAGGTGTCCAGCTGCATTTGGGCAACCGTCTACGAGGGACCCCCCCCCCCTACTTGGTTTTCAGAAAAACAATAACAGGAATTTATAGTGTATAAAAGCTTATACTGAAACATAATGTACATTCTGTTTAGGATTCAAGGTACTGAAGTATATTGAGGTAAATCTCTATTTAGAACCCCCAATTTCATTTTCAAAATGACAATAATGGTTTTATGTATACTATACAAAAATGTGCATTGCGCCATTTTTTACATTCTAATACTTTTACTTATAGAAAATGAGGATTTATCACAAGAAGATGGTCCTGAAGTTAAAGAGCCACTTCCTTTAGCTGCAGACCCTCCAAGTCCAGAGACACGGGGCTGGGGCGTGGAGAATAATTCCGTGGAATCATCGTCTGTGGATTCTTCTGTAGTTTCAGGTACTTGCGACACCTACATACTTTATAGACACCAATGACTACTTCCCCAAAGTCAATTTGTGCATTGGTGACATCAGGATCTGTTAAGCAGAGGGAGAACACTTGGGCTTTGGGGTTTTGTGAGCATTTTTACTAAAATAATATTTTTAGAAGAGATTAAACTAAAATAATTCCTCTTGGAGGCTAAAAATGTTTTCAAAACTAATGCAATATTAATATGTTATGAATACGAACACATTTGGTTCTAATTTTACTTTAGAAGACATCTGTGGTCCTTGCAATGTGGTAAATATCATAAGCATGCCCTATATTTCACGGTTTTCCATGTACTTTCAAATATGTTATAGACATGTGCCACATAAGGATGTTTGAATCAGTGATGACCACACTAACATACTGTAAAGGCTGGTGGCCTGGGAGCAATAGGCTACACCACACAGCCTCGGTGCGTAGTGGGCTGTACCACCCAGGTTTGTGTATGTGCGCTCTGCGATATTCGCACAACAAAACCACCGAATGATACTTCTCAGAACATATCCCAGTTCTTAAGCAGCTTGTTTCATCCAAAGCTCTGATAATGAAGTAAGGCCATTACCTCGTCCCCTATTTTACAGACTGGGGTGTCTCAGGGAGGCTCAGCTGGATAGCAGAGACTAAAACTAAGGCTGTCGATAGGAAGATGACCAGGTGCTAAACTGGCTTGAATTGCAGTAATGAATCGGTGTGAGAAGGAGATACCATGTTCAGCTTTTTGATGTGAAACAGCCTGGAAGGATCAAACTAATTTAATTATGTTCCTCTCCCTAATTTGTTCACGATAGAATCCTTCTCTCCTCTTCTGTCTCCCCAGCAGGGCCACATTTTGGTTTCTCAAGACATACTTAAAGTCTGTGATGTGCTGATAAGTGTTTAACAAGCATCTCTCTGGAGAAACAAAAAAAGCCCTGATTGGCAGTGTATACCAATCCCCATGGTGTAAATGCTCCCACTAACGCTGCTTTCAAGCCTTCAACCGCTGTGTAGCATTTTCATCATATAGGCATAAATAGCCTCAACATCTTAGATGATACATTAAAATGATCAGGAAATGATGGGCTTTAGCATTCATTACCTTTGTTTTAATATCATTTATTTAATTGTATCAGTATGTTTATGTAACTTAATTTTTTTAATGACTGTTCTCAACAACTGGCTCACAAAATTCCTGAAAATTTAACAATTGGCCCTTGTGAGCTGGAATAAGCTGACTCCAGCAACCACTGTAAAGTATACTGTTTTTGATTCAGAAAAGTAATGGGGCTGCATTACAGCAAATTTGAAACATAGAAACATACAAAGCCATACTCTCATAGTATAGATACATTATTCTTAACGATCGAGTATGTGTCCTTCCCGTCTGTTCACATACCTGGACATTTACATATAATGACATTTTTCCTGTGTTCATTAGATGTTCTTCTACAGAATGGCTTATAAAAATTGAATAACGGTTTCATCTGCTGGATGAATTATAGTTGATTATCTAATTGTTGAACATTTATGATGCTTCCAAATTTCTAAATTGTGAATAATACCACAATAACTTTATGTCTCAGTGTCACTCTTTTCATGTGTTATATAATTGAAAGTTCTGGATCAAGTGGTTTCTACAATGTTAAGACCTTCGATAATTAATGTCAATTTCACTCCAGGACCTAGCATCAATTTACATGTCTTCCAACAACATAGAGAGTACCTATTGCCCTGAAGCCTCTTCTGTCGATGCAGGAGTGGGTGATATTTTAACACTTTTGCAACTGGGTATTTTATTTCAATTTGAATCTTTTGATTCCTAATGAAAAACATTTTTACAAGTGTATTCATTTTTGCTGTTGTTTTTGTTAATTACCTATCTGTGTTTCTATTAGGTTCTTTATCACCTTCTTGCTGGTTTATAGGATCTTTCTATAGCAATCCTTTGTCATGAATAGTACCAGTATTCTTTATAGTCTGCTTGCTACTTAGGCTTGTTTATGGTGTTTGTTTCTTCTCACAGCGCTCCGGAAGGCAACTGGAGGAGGGTCTTGTTGAGTGCAGATGCTGGGTCAGTAGGTCCTGTGTGGGGCCGGAGGTTCTGCCTTTCTCTCATGCTCCCAGGCACTGCTGCTCCTGCTGGTCCTGGACTACACGTTAAAGAGTGAGGTTTAATGTCTAGACCAGCAAAGCTTTTAAACCTGACTTCTGGAAGATTTTTCTTGTTTCATTTGAGCAACTGTGCTTTCCTTCAAAAATCATGTCAGTAGGAATGCTAAAATCCACTATCTAACTTTGGAGTTTTCACCGTTTAATACATTTCTTTGGTAGGCTACCTGACATCTCTGTGGGCTCCTGGCTATTTTCTAAATCCACACTGGAGAGAACTGAAGACAGGATAAAGGCTCAGAAGTGATCCTGCATCTTAAATAAGGTTTTCATCAAAAGGTGCCTAATGCGTCCCATGGGATTGCACTTTGTGTATGGAGGATTCTGAGTCTTGAAGTGGACAAAGTTGAAAGCAAATCTTTTTTAAATTTCTATTTTCTTACTGTTTAATATAAAACTTAAAGCTGCATGTTGGGGGGAAAAAATCTGGATCTTAGTAAGGGCCATAGAGAACAGAAAGGGCTTTTCCCTCCCCCTCCACCCCTGAGGTTCCTCCCTTCCTCTCTTCCCTTCACTTCTTTCATTTAACAAATATTTATGGTGTTCCAGGAGTGTAAATCCAGGGGAGTAGGGGACAGAAATGGCTTCTCCCCCCACGGTGATTTCAAGTGATGGCTGTGTCGGGCAAACAGTAGTCACTGTATTAGCTGCATAGTAAGTGCTGTGCATAGTACTATAGTAAGTGCTATGAAGAAAAGTACAGACTATTAAAATAGGTGACAGTCTGAAGACATGTGAGTGTGCAGTGAGATGTGCAGTACGCTGAGGACTCTATCCCACACAGGGACTTGAACTCTCTTCGAGTCCGGAACACCTTTGTGATGTAGATTTGGGAGCAGACGGGGGGCCCTTGTGGCCCTTTCCAGAGCAGTGCCAAGGAGTAACTTATTTATGAAAGTGCAGTGTCTTTGCGTTCGGGTATAGACGCTGCTGCTGTGGATTATTCCAAGTGCCTGTTCATTTTCTTGGTGCTCTTCAGAACTAAAATTACTGATATAAGGAACTTGTAAAATACCATGAACCCAAAGAAGTTAGTGCAGTTATTTTGATTAAGTTTTTGTTGCAAAATTTACCATGGAAGGATTTTGCTTACATTGCCTTCTTTAACAGAATTAACAATCAAAATAAATGTGAAAGTATTCCTTAGTCTCTAATATGCATTTGCATAATTTTGTGTATCTATTGATATTGATAATGTATAATCTTTACTTTGAATTCTAATATATTAAGATTTCAAATAGTTACCAAAATGGCATCGAAAGGAACTTTTACTTAAAGTGCACACAATCTGTACATACGAATTTTCATATGCAGAAAGAAAAAATTTGACTTGAATTATTTCCAATTTCAAAGGAAGATTTCTGTAATTTTTATTTCTGAACCAGTTTCTAAATTTTTTATTCAGTGCATACAAATGTTAATTACTCATAATTTAATGCAAAGATTCCTCATATATTGTTTTTAGCTCATTTTACTCATCACTACACCTAATGGGTGAGACAGACTGCCATTAATAACAGTGGCCCACCCTGAAATCAGCTTTGGTCGCACTCCTCCTTTATGCTAGGACGGATGTATCAGAGTTCCCTAGTGGGCGGATCTGGAGAGGGATTGCGTCACGCCTCCTCATTGGGGGCTGGCATGTCTTCTCTTTTTCTCCTTCCAACTGCTCCCTATAAAACAAAAGTGGTTCATTAAAAAATACCAAAAGTTGGTGGTTTTTTGGGGGGGGGGGTTGTTTGTTTGTTCTGCCTTTTTCCAAGTTAACAATAATTTCTAACCGATATTTGAATAGGTCTCAGACTATTAGTAGGATTTTTAGGCTGGGTTTATAGTCCTGCTTTCTTAAGTCACTGATTAGATTATCACAAGAAAACATTGGAAAACTTCGGTGTTTCTGTAGACCACACTTTCTGAGAAAACAACAGAGGGCACAAAGCCTACATTCATTTTATGCCATTACAAACATTTTACTTATAGCAAGTACATAATTATATGGATTTAAAAGTTCTATAAGTGGACAATAAAATTGACGGTACAGTCAGTTCTAGTTGTCCGCTGCTGTTGCTTTGTCACAAGGGAGTACTTATTTTACATCAACCTTTTTATGATACTGTTCTAGGAAATCATGCTCTATAATAAAATGAAAGTAAATTAAATGAGATTCACAATGAAATAAAATTTATTGTATTTGGAATAGACTGACTTTGATGCAGAGTTCTGCAGAATATCCCCCAAACTACTTTTATCATCCTCTGTTGGATCTTGCTGTTGTTCAAACTAGAAAGTGCAAGTACTCCGATTGGCCAGCAGAGGGCGCTTTTACATTTCTAAAGAGAATAATTTCACTTCTGTATACAGTAAGGGAGTAGAACGTGCCACGTGTGAATACCCAGTGCGCATGCCTATGAGTGCATGTGTATATTTTGATTTATATATTCGTTCACGTGAAGATTTTAAAATTCCACCCCAGCTAATGAGCTTACCAACCTGCTTGTTTTCAGACTTTAATACCTTCTTTTTCATATTCCCCCATATGTTCCACTCCTTAGGTTTATCCGGTGACATTATGCTTTGGAATATATTGTGGATATATTTTGCATAGATCATGTTCTGTAGGAGGGGTTTAAAAATTGACCTTTATAAAACAGCCTCCTTCCCCCTGGCCCAATCTGTTATAGCACTTTTGTTGTTGTTTTGTTTTGCCTTTTTATAGACCAAAGCCCGATCTTAGATTTGCTCTATACTATTTTCTGTTAAAATGCCACAAAATTTATCCTTGCACTTGAGGACCAGAATAATGCTCCATAGCACTAATCTCTAGAAATTTAGAAGTTTTTAAAATCTCTAGAAACGTATAGCACATAGCGGCTGAGATCTTAGTGGGAAAGGCGGCTGACACAGAGGGTGCGGTACCATTGTGCCAGAGCGCCTAGACCGTTACAGGATCGGCTTGAATTAAGATAGTTCTCCTTCACTTCCATATTTGTCTAATTTTAGTGATATTAATTATTGTGCTATTGAGGCAATCCAAAGGGCAGATAGGAATTTGAGCTGAGGGGGAGAGAGAGATGCTGCTGCTGCTGCTGCTGCTGCTGCTGACTGATATTGGTGTTTTTTAAAAAAATAATATAGGTTTGTATTTTATTTGAAACCTACCAGGAGCTGTCTAGGTCTGTTATGTGACTTACAATTGCATAATAGCTCTAGGAGGGTTACCATTCATGTTTCAGGAATGAGGACATTCTCCTCCAGTCAAGTCTCCGGAGTTTCATCACCGTATATTCCCCTGTACCCTCTTCTACCTCCCCCAGCCCCTGTCCCTCTGGTAATCACCATGCTGTTGTCTGTGTCTGTGTGTTTTTTCTCTTTGCTTCATCCCTTCACCTATTCCATCCAGCCTCCTAGGCCTCCTCCCCTCTGACAGCTGTCAGTCTGTTCTCTGTATCTGTGAGTCTGTTTCTATTTTGTTTGTTAGTTTATTTTGTTCATTAGATTCACATATGAGTGAAATCACATGGTATTTGTCTTTCTCTGACTGGCTTATTTCACTTAGTGTAATACTTTCCAGGTCCATCCATGCTGCTGCAAAGGGTAAGATTTCCTTCTTTCTTACTGCCAAGTAGTATTCCATTGTGCAAATGTACCACGGCTTTAAAAGGTACTCCCAAAAGTTTATCATTCATCCTTTGAATAATTATAAAATACTGTCATAATGCATGTGTGATCATCTCAGGTGATGTTTGTAGGAAAGCCCTTAATTAGAGGAATGTATCCTTTGGGGCGCTGCAATTGGCTGATACTGGCTTGCAGGAGCCAAACGTGGCCAGGACTTCCTAACTCCACACAGTGACATCTCACTGGTAGCTTCAAATCAGCCATGGTGATAACACTTACACTGTGGAAATTGGCACTTTCTAATTGTGGCCTTTTCCCCCCAAGAGCCTGACTTTTGAACATTAACCAGGGCACCCTTACATGTATGTCTTCACATATTTTCCTCATGCCTACTTCTGTCTGCTTAACCTGTACACCTCCCGAAGGGCATCTATCAGCTAAAGACATTTCCAGTTCATCTTCTATCTTGCCACCCCTGAACTTTGTTATTACCAGGACTTTCCATGTGGTCATCTGACATATCACTCATAAGTGACTCTGCTCTAGGACTTTTTGCCTCCAGCACTGACTGGCAGTGAGTGAATGGGTTGTTCTAGTGGTACGGTTATCCCCAGAACTCTGTCCTTTAATACCTGTCTTTCTCTTTGAGACCCAACTCTAAAGGCCAAAGGGCATAGAGATAAATTTAAGCCAACATACTTACACACAATTCAAATTGAATTCTGACGGAAACATTTCAGCAGTATGAATGCTCCGAACAAGGAGCTTCATGGATAGCCACGCGGGCCGTGGCTCTAGGAGAGTTTCCCTCTCTCTCCACCCCCCACCCCCCTCTCTCTGAAACTCATTTCCTAGAAGCTTGGATCCAGGAGAGAATATGCAAGGTGGGTGGAGGTGGCTTCTCTCCATTCTGTGGGAACACATGTTCCCTGGCATGGAGAGCAAAATCTGACAGACCAAAATGTGAACGTGTGTGTGCGTGCGCACGCACAGATCCGTATACATGGAGCTGAAAATAAAAGTCATCTATTTCCTCTCAAAAAAGATTAAGTTATTTCAAAAGAAAAGGAAGTATGTATATTATTAGCAGTAAGAAAGTGAAGCACACGAGAAGTCCATGCCGTCTCTCTGTGTGCACGCACGTGCACGGGTGCTGGCACTTTTAGGGGTAGTCTTCGACAGCCTCGGCTGCGGGGCCGGTGCACCTGGAGAGAAGGTGGGGATGGCTGAAGAGGTGAAGCTAAAATGCGTGAGGTCAGAACTACTGGAGTAAGCATAACGTTACTGTGGCAAGTGGAATTAGCGTATTTGCAGGCCCCATCACCACGGCCTCTTGGGAGGGCGGGACGTGCCGGAGCCCTTCTTTCTCAGTAGGCGCAGGGCCCCTCGCACTGCTCCCTGCGGTGATGTAAAACCGCCTTCCAGCAGACAGACTGCTCGACAGCCTGAGGCCAGAGGTAAGAAAGGAGGGATATTCTCTGAGCTAGGAAATACATCAAGGCTGAAAAGAGAAGGGACATGACCTGGCAGGAATAGAAGTCAGAACTAATTTGTATCGTAAGGATTGAAGCTTAGGCTTTACGTTGAAAAAAAGCAGTGTAATTTATCGACTAGTTGTTATAATAGCATTTTCCAGCAGAGGGCAGACTTTATATTGAAATAGATCTAAAAAGGCCTTCAACCTAGAGGTTTTCATTTGAATTTTTTAAAACTTCAATATTTTTGGTTTCTACATAGTTTAAAAGCATTTTAAAGGTCCAGAGGATGTTAAATATGAAATTTCTCAGGTTCCAGTTAATATTTCTGTCTTAACATATTCAAGTTGTAGTTGTAAAACGAGTTTTTTTTCTCCCATGGCTTATGGTCTCGTGCTATCATTGTAAGTGAAGGTGTTCTTTTTTGTGTGTTGTTTACAAAATTATTAGAGAAAATCCTCTCTCTCAACTACACAAGCATCATTTTTCTTAATTTCAATAGAGTTTGATATGAATAACTTATTTTCTTTAACAGAAATAGCCAGCATTTTCTGATCTGTTTCATAACTAGCTTTGATATTTTCCATAGAGGAAATAACACCTATATAAAAGTTAGCTAAAAGTATTATGTAATAAAACTCCACTATTCAAAGCCTCTTTAAGCTGCAACTTCACGAGAATTCAAGATTTGTTTCCCTTCATGATTCATTTCCTTGCTCTAACAGAATCATTCTCACAACAAATGAGAGAGTAGAAACTACTGTGTATATTAAAATTTTTTTAAAAGGTTACATCACTTGTGAGCAGTGGACGAGCAGGGATCGGGAGACCGGTCCTTGGGTCTGACACCACAGCATGTGTTCCCTTCAGGGTGACACCCAGTCTCCAATGGATTGTATCTGGTCTGTTTTTAAATCATAGACACATGAGTTTTTCATTAGATTGTAAGTTCAGATTGACTTACTGTAAAAAAGTATAAAGTGTGAAAGAAGATATTTCTCTATAGTCAAATGCAGAAGTTTTTGGCTTATAAACTCAATAGGTTGGTTTAATTTTGGCATCACATAAACACTTTCCCAGTCTGGTTTTTTGGGGGTGGTGTGTATGTGTGCATAACATGATTTTTCAAAATGAATGCAGGAAGAAAAGCTCTGGGAAGGACATTCTCAGTGTTATGGGAAATGCAGTATAATATATTTTCTTTTATTATTAAAATTATTATCTATAGTACTTACATTTCTATGAAATAAAAGATATATCAAATGCATAAGAAATTGCTATCTAGGAAACAAAATTACTTCCATGTTGAGAAACTGGAAATTTTTATATCCTTAAAATGACAAAGAAATACATTCACTTTCATAATGATCTCTAGCAGAAATTACTGCAATTAATTTTGTCAACAGGATAGAAATCTTCTTTGATTTGTGTACAGGGAAAATGTTTCATAACATTAAATAGGATGTTTAAATTAAAGTTAACTAAAGTCTATGGATGAAATCAGAAATATTAGCAACAAAACCCAATCTATCTAACTTTTCTTCTTGCAAATACAAGCTGTGTGTGGTGACCCCTTTGTAAGGCATGTAGATGTGAAATCTCACTGTGTTCTACACCTGCAAACTAATATCATATTGTATGTCGACTGTACTTTAATTCAAAAGAGCTTGACATTTCAGAATAAAAATTAGACGTGAAATTTTTAAAAAAAGACAAGCTGTTTCGAATTGATAGAAAACCTGCCATTACAATGATAATGTCTAGATACTTAAAAAAACCTTTATTTTTCTCAGCAGTGTGGATAAAGGACTGTTTGCTGGTTTACAGAGCTTCGCACAGATCATCAGCCACGCACAGCGTAGGGCGAAAGGCTTGGAACTGGATGTAGATTCAGAAAATGGGGACTTGCAGCTCTGCCCTGTTCTAGCTGTGTGATCTGGATAAATGATTTAACCTCTCTGACCTGTGGTTTCTCACCCATAAAACTGAGGCGATAATGGGCATCTACCACACAGGATGCTGAGGGTTTAAAATGTAATTTGCATTATGTCGGTGAAAGCGCAGAGCTCAGTGACACATTGCAGATTTATTTTTTAGAGGAAAATAACCCCAATAACGAACTTAATTAATAATACCCTATTTGGGGCAGCAGCTTTCTTTAATACTCACTAATTATTTGTGTACATTGCATTAAATAGGTTCTCCAAATTGTATGTATGTTAGAACAAAGCGTGGGGAAAATCCTGACTTTACACTTACACGGAGCAGATTTAAGATGATGGTTTAACTGCTAGTGATTACAAAATGAAATGGAAATCAAATATAATTTCCATTCGGATACACTTAGTTGGAAAGTTAAAGATACAGTGTTTGATTTTAGCTAATATTGGTAAGTACTTCTCTGTATTTGTGGTATTGTTTTTACTTCTCAGTACCACATTCAATACAACAAATGAAAACCATGTCAAAATTTAATTTTTTGCCTCAAAAACCTGGGTCTCTATTTCTAAGATCGAGAATTATCCTTACACTGACATTTTCCCCATTTCATTTTTCACCTTGCTTTTTCTTACAAATCATATTCTCTTTTCATCAGTACATCTGCCCAAAACACTCTTCTACTTGACAGTTCTATCCCACACTCGCCTCTGAGCTTCTAACAAGGCATACCTCTGGGGATTGCAAAGTGCCATATTTAAACTCTCTCAGTGAGATGTACAGGTTTTCCCGTGTGATCATAAGGGATTCCTCAAATCCGAGTTTTAGAGCTAATCTACGACAACTGATAAGCACAGTATTTTCACATTAGTATATTTATGTTGTGCTAATGTATTTAAACAGTATGTCTGTCTATTGAGAATTTTTCTACAAATTTCTTATTAGCTTGTTTTTACCTTTCAAGAACGATATCTCACATTTTAATTGGCTTTGGCTGTAGTTCCATATTTTCTAAGCTAAATAGGCTTATCCAGGTTTCCAGGGAGAGGTCACAGATGTCACAGATGCGCAGTGGAATACTAGTCGGCAGTAAAAAGGGACAGATTACTGACACAAACAGCAACATGGATGCATCTCAAACTGCCTCTGCTAAGTTAAAGAAGCCAAACACAAAGGCTATATATTGCATAAATCTATTTGTCTAACATTCTGGAAGAGACAAAAGGACAGGGACAAGCCAAGTCAGTGACTGCCAGGGGACAGCAGGAGGCAACTGACTGTGAAGCAGGGTGAGGGGACTTTACAGTGAAGGAAACATCTTGATTGGTACGGTGGTGACAAAACTATATGCGTTTATCAAACTCACCAAACTATACACCTGCAAAGGGTCATTTACAATGTGTAAATTACACCTCAATACACCTGCCTTTGAAACGTAACTGGCTAAACAAAGAGAAGAGACCTGTAGTTTTAGGGAGTTGTATGTCATCTTTTTCCAGAGGAGTTTTATCGATAATATACTATGTGCCTGTTTTTCAACCATTTCTATTTCCAGCCTAAATGTGTGGCACCCAGACTCGTTTTCAATGGCTACAGGCTACTTTAATGTAATTTATTTAGTGTGTCTGGCAGCTTTAGCATGAATAGTCATCTAACAAGTATAAGTATTATGAAATGTTATTAATGGTAAGGAGAACATTATAAAATAAACTCTTACCCTGGAAATACTTGAATTTGATTTCATTTTCCAACCACCAGTAATTAAGCCAAAGTGCTAAGAGCTGATCTTACCTAATGTTATTCAACAGTTATCCGATATGAGGAGGTAAATTGTACTGGTCTCATTTTAAATAAGAGGAAGTTAGCACAGAGCAACTGCAATAGCAATTTTCCCAGATTCTTCCTCTTCCAAAGCCAGCACTTGTAGCCATCTTTCCTTCATTGTTACCAGTTTGGCAATAGTTCTGATCCTGGAGGAGTGGATTGCAAAAATCCTTGGAAATTGTGAGGAGGGAAGTCTTCCCTTGAGGGACAGATTTTCAAAAGGAATTGATAATGAGTACTAAAAACAGAAGATTGGGATTGACAAGGGAAGGGTGTGTCCTTGCCACTCACGTTAACTGTAACCCTTTGACAGAAGCTTCGTTTATTTATAGTAAAGAGAAAATGCATTTACAACCTCACATAAGCTCTAGCACCATTGCAGTGCCAGGTTTTAATGATATTCTTCCTGAGCAAGGTTTTAATACTTTAAAGTTCTCTTTGTTACTGAACTGTTGTTTTCATAACTAACCAGTAAATCAGTGTATTTTATTATTTTTTTACTTTATTCACTAACCACCATTTTATGTGAAAATAACTCAATAGGTTCTTTATAATATATTTTTAAATGGCATTGTCAAGCCTAGATCTTTCTCAGGACAAAATTTACATGAAGGGGGGATGACAAAAGTCATAAGTCCTTACCAGTTTGCATTAGCTCTCGTATTGGATGTATGGTACTGTAAGTGGGGTTGTGCATTTGATTCACTACCTGGCAACTTCTCATTCACAGTGGAATTTGTAATTGTAGCTTGCCAAAGACTCTTACCTCTTATTCATAATTATGTGGGTGTGCCTTCCCAACTTGCATTGAACTGTACGTACTGTGTGCTGTAGAGGTGTGCAGTTAAAATATGTTTATCCTCAGAAATATTTTTAAAATATTTTAAAATGTTTTCCTTTGCAGAATCAGACACAAGTTTGGCAGAAGGAAGTGTCAACTGCTTAGATGAAAGTCTTGGACATAACAGCAACATGGGCAGTGATTCAGGCACCATGGGAAGTGATTCAGGTACTGCCTCACTGTTGTGTAAACCTTAAAAAGTGTGAAATGAGACGCCATATAGTGGAAAGCATGGGGGCTGTTCCTACCCTCCCAAATGTATTTATGCAATTAAAGCAATTCTTCCCTACAGTTGAAATAGTTTTGGAACTTTGCCATTCACTTCCTTTAAAAGTACAACTTACAGAAGTCTTAGAATCAAGCTCTCTAATTTTGATCCAGTGCATATCTTTTTGGTCTGGCATATGCCACATTCCATAGAATCATATTATCTAGTCTATTTATGGAATCTGTTTCAATTAATTTGACTGTTTTGAATTCTGTATATAATTGGGTACATTTTTCCAAACCCTAATTTTTTTTATTAAAATACATTTTAAATAAAAATTTTGAGTCCCTCTTTAAATGAAGAACTAGAAATTACATGTACACTTAAAGGGTTCCGATTTCTCTTGCATAGGAATAGTTTACAAAAATATTTTTGTCACTAAATGAGAACTTTGCTAGGTGTCTTCCGAATTGCTCTCCAGATTAGGTACATAGCCCACCAGCAGTAAATGAGAGTGCCACAGCACACTGCAGCAATACTTCCTGTCACCGGATTTCCTAACTTTTGTCAGTCTGATCAATTTCAAAGCTCTTCTTTTTGTTCTTTGCGCATTTCCATTATTACTAAGCTAAAATGTTACCATCTTTTAAAAATGGGGGATGAGTTAGTTCTTGGATGTCTGTCACACATCTTTCTGTATTTGTCTATGTTTGAAATGTATCATAATTAAAATTAATAATTTATATACAAAAAAGTGCTTTACAATGTGGGCCGCTAAGAAGCCGTAGGAAACTGGCAAATTAAGAAACAAATTACTTTAGTCTTGGTGTGTTTTATAATTGAGTTGTAGTAAACCCTTAGAAAATATTGTGTACTTCAGATTATCCTGCGTTCCCAGAGAATTATAGAAATTTAGATCTGCAATAGGCTTAAAGGGTCAAAATAATTTACAGAAGGATGTTTACCTGCCCTAAAAGCTTTCAAATTGGAGTATATCGTCTCTTTTATTTAAATGTCCTTTATCTCAATAATATTCCTGAATCCCTTGTAAGAGTTGGTTTGAGGAAACTCAATTCACCAAATGTCAGCCATAACATTAACTCTAGCTAAGAGGGGTTAATTCATTTTCTGCTATTCAGTCAGTGTTTATTAAATTCTTGCTATGTGCCTATTTCTGTGGATTATATTTATTTTTTCTATGCTTGTTATACAGTTGTTTAATTTAGTTAGAAATGTTTAATTAAATGTTATTGATTGTAGAATTCAAACATACTCTAGCTAATATGCAACATTTTATGGGTATTTCATCCTAATTTTTGTTTGGCCATGTAAGGGCTTTTCAACAATATTCATTCATTCAATAGATATTTAATGTCTGTCCTCTCTGTGCAGGGCATTTTATCTGGTTTGAGATGCTAGCAAATGTAACTGTTTACTAATTTTCAGTCCTCCATGTGGCATGAAAGACGTGATAAGTCTAAACGCAACCTACTTTTTAAAAGCAAATACATTTTCAAAGGCAAATACATGTGAAGACAAACACATTTTCAAAGGCTATGCATTGACGTTTTAGATGGGTCAGTGCTTAGGAAAAAGAATTGCTTTGCATAGTGGATAGTAGAATTCTGAAATTATAAAATCGTGCAATTCCTTTCCATTAGGTGCATGATATACGATGAAATAGAAATCAATTTTTTTAAAAAAGGTTTAGGTGAATCACTAATTGGTAAACACATATTGAATCACTAAAAAGCATTACAGCGTTTGGGGTTACATTTTAACCTTCGAGGATGACGTCGCAGGGGGGGTGTTGTTCCTCATGTCCTTTGTCCGCCTTCAGAGGTTACAAAGTAGGCCATCAGATCACGGACGTGACCCAACACCAGAACATCGTGATCCTTTGTGAAGTGTTATGCCATAGTAAAAGATAATTAATGATGCTTTCAAAGTTTAAAAAGTCTAATTATACTGTGGAAGGCACTTTTGTTTTTCTGTTTCTCATTTTCAGAGAGATATACTGCTTAACACAGAGTAGCATAATTTTTGGAACACACACTGGCCTGACATGTAGAAAGTGTTTCCTAACTATTTCAAGGTAATACCCATTAAAACTTGTCCAGCTGGAATGGTGTATTTTTTGTGGTTACATACTATAGGTAAAAGAGTACTTTTTCCATTTCAAACACATGCGGTGACAGACCTTTTCTCTCCAAGAATAACTCAGCTGTCAAAATCAATGTGAGAATGAAATTTGCCACATGGTGTAGTTCCAATAGAATGTTATTATTTAAGCCCTATTTGATTTCATTTTTCTGACCGTTTATATGGCATAGTATAATTTTAAGATCTTTCATCAATATTTGTTGTAGAGGAAGGGCACAAAGTTATTCAAACCCCACACATATTTAAAACACCACTTTCATTATTGCATTTAATTGATTTTGCTTTTCAAAGAGAGCCAAAAAGAAACAAACAATAAACAAACACAACCCAAACATTTTTTTTTTTTATAAAGGAAATTGGCTGCTGGCTCATTGACACCAGTCCAGTTCTCTCCTTCTGGTGACAGAAAAAAAAAAAATTCTCTTTTCGTTGCTTATGGGGATAAATTCTTCCAGTCCTATGTCAGAGGATGTGATAAGGCAAGAATCAGGCTGAATATTTAGCACTCACCCAGCTCTTTTTCTTTGGATGCTGTTCTCACAATAAATCCAACTCTAATTTTTTCCATATTCACTCTGTGCTTCTCTTTTAAACTTGGGGACACCCATTGAGTTTCTTCGATTTGACTCAAAAATGTGGAAGATTATTGAACTATCCTTCTAATAGCCAGATATTTTTAGTGGCAGCAGTACAGAGCCCTACACCCTGAAGTCCTTGAGCATAAGGACCATATTCCTGAGAACACATGGATATAATCAGGCACCCAGTAAACAGTTACTGCAGAGTGAATTAATAGTACATGACTAGTTAAGTGGCAGTGAGATGTGACTTTGATTCCAGACTTAAATGTGTGCATGATAGCCTTTACAACAGTCTGAGTCTTCTTCAACTTATTAGTCCATTCTGCACGTGTGTAAGTGATATTGACGTTCTACTCATTTGACTTAGTTTTAGACTCCTGGCAAAGACACTTTGGAAATTGATCTAAGTTTCTCTTGAAAAACATGAAAGCAAAAGGGGAAAATGATGGGTTTTTTAAAGTACATGCATCTACCGTGAGGAAAGCAGACTTTTATTATTATTTTTTTAAATCTATGCAAAAATGTACGTAGAGTTAAATGAAGAGAATTCACTAGTATCTTTTAACAGACTTGCTCTATCACAGAGTAATTTATCAAGGTAAATTTCTGGATGTTGTTGTTAAACACAATTTAAAATACATCTTCCTTTACAAATATTGTGGCTTTTTTAGAAAAGTCATGTGATAAACACTCATAATATAGATGGACTATTAAGATTTTCATCATGTATAACAGCCACTTAAAAGAAGTAATGATATTCTTAAATAAATATGAACCTTCCATAAATCTAATAGAAGATGAATTACTATAATTGATGTAGACTCAAAATAAGCATGGAAAGAAAACTTGTAAATGTATATTTTTAAATGTTGGTGATTTTGAATGAGTTTTTTCTGAAAATCATATTAAATGAATCAGCAGCTGATCCAATGGTAACTTAAATGTATTGCATCTGTGTTGACTCACCCATACAGAAGGCAAATTTCCTGCCAGGTTACTAGATGACTCTTCCTAAGTGGTATTTGGTGTGAATTTTCCAACCTATTCAGATGGTACTATCGCAAGTTAAAACGCAGTTAAATAGAATCATCCGTTTGCTGAAATGGAACCATCAGCAACTTTTTTGAAGTTAATGGGATTATGTTAGCTTAGTTTTATTGCAGTCGTTGATAAGGGAAAGGACACTTACTTCCTGTATAATGAAATACTGATAAGTGCTGTCATTTCATTTTTTCTTTTGATTACATAGAGCATAAGTTAGGCTTTTAAATTGATATAATATTTATTTTACTGCATTCCACATGATAAGTTACACATTTTTATATCTTTTTCCCCTGGCTAATATAGATAAATATGGTCACTTCTAAACAGAAGATATTCAAACCATGATGTACAATAATGATTTTATCCAAATGTTTATAAAATTAATGTATGTTAGTACTTACTTTATCAGTATATTAAATTTAGGAATCTATGTAATTGGAAATATTTTTAATTGTGCTTTGAGTCTCAGGAAAATGTGAATATGTGGAGACATACATATAAGGAAGTGACAAAGATCACAATTTAAAACTAAATAGCAAAATTAGTCACAATTCAGTTTAAATGAGCCTTTTTTTTTTCTTTTTTAGTTCTATGAAAACCTACAAATTAAAGGCTGGTATGGGAAGATTTTTTCCCTTTGTCCATAAATATTGCTTCTGTTTAATCTGGTTTGTTCAAATGCCAAAAATGGTTTGTTTTTTTCTTTTCTTTCTTTCTTTCTTTTTTTTTTCAAAGACAGGGAGAGAAACATCAATATGTGGTTGCCTCTCACGGGGCCGTGGCTGGGGACCTGGCCCACAACTCAGGCATGTGCCCTGACTGCAAATCGAACCTGCGACCCTTTGGTTTGCAGCCCACACTCAATTCACTGAGCTATACTAGCCAGGCAAAAATGGTTGTTGTTTTTGGGTTTTGGTTTTTTTTTCTCTGCCATTTTTAGATATTTGAGGTGATAGACAGATAGATAGATAGATCAGTGTGCATGCCTTTGGTGTTTTGTCGTTAGACAAAGTGTTTCAAATGAAGGAGAGTAGTATCAACTATAAAATCTTTTTTGCAATAAAAAGTAGGGGGGAATCCAGAACAAGGAGGACCGATGGTTCCTGCTTACCCAGTTCCTCTTGATATGTAGGTGAAAGGGCTAAGAGAAACATGTGGAAATGGTCCAACAAAGAAATGGAAAGTCTGATGCATTAAGAACTGTAACTGCCAATCTTGTACCTTTCTGTACTTTCCCCTTGGCTTCGCCCATTCTGTGAAAAGACTCCCACATGTTGTCCACCCCCCAGGCTTCTTCCATGACGGAGCTCCTGGGTTTTATCCTGCAAATACAAAGTGGGCTGACACCCATTTGGTGCAGAAAATAGGGAATGAATTGGTTTGGACGATACATGAAAAGCAATTTAAACACAGAGACCTATGTTCTGGGTAAGGGTTTCTTAGCCTTGGTCATTTTATTGTTCATTCCCTTATTTATTTTTCCCTTGTTTTTCTTCCTGTTCACTTCCTTCAGATGAAGAGGAAAAGGCAGCAAGAGCATCCCCTGAGCCAGAACTGCATCTCAGGCCTTACCAAATGGAAGTTGCCCAACCAGCCTTGGAGGGAAAGAATATCATAATATGCCTCCCTACAGGGAGTGGGAAGACCAGAGTGGCCGTTTACATTGCCAAGGATCACTTGGACAAGAAGAAAAAAGCATCCAAACCAGGAAAAGTTATAGTCCTTGTCAATAAGGTATTCAAACGGCATGTGGTTGTCTGTTTTCACTTTATTATTTTGAAGCATTTCTATAGTGACGTTTGTAACAATAGATCACATAGATTTGATTTAATTATAAAAATATCAAAAGAATTTATTTTATCTTAAATATTTGCTTTTCAAGCTGTATGTAATATCTTAGTTATTAGCCTTTAAAATGGATTTTTTTCTATAAAACCAAATTAAATCAAATAACTGTACCGTACTTATAAAGAGTATATTTACCCACATATTCTTGAAGGTTGACTGGTACCAATTTAAGTTATCATTGCACGTAAAATAAATGACCTCAAAATGTCACCAGAGTCTAGGATCAGATAGTCTTTTCTAGAGTCTCTTTAACCATCGGCTCTTAGTCAAAGGTGACAAGTGCTCTTTCTCCAGAATATATATAATTTGTTTTAAGAGAAAGAGAAAACTAAATTAGTATTTGGCTGATTTATATCAAGTTAGATAGTTTTCAAAGACTTTGTATATATAAGACATACACATCATTAAATGCAACTGAGGTGTTCTTTCATAATGCGTATTTAGGGCATTTGAAAGCCATCTTCATAAACAGGTATAAGTCCCCTTCATTTTAAACAAAGTCTGGTTATTTGAGCTTTATTCAGATAAATGAGAGTTTATTGATTTATACATTTATAAATTTTGAATATATTAATCTTTAATGTTTTAGGGAGTAAAATGGAGGATACTTTTCCATGAGCAGAAAGTCTTTTTTCCCCATTACTTATGGTAGCTAGATTCTCAGTTGTTCCTTTTCAGAAAATGTAGCAATATATTATGCAACTTTCCTGTATCTTTTGTATTTCTATTATGATAAAAGTTCTTAGTTGCAACATGCTTTTCTTTTAATCCTCATCAGAGGATATGTTTATTGATTTTTTAAAGAGAGAGGAAGGGAGAGTGAGAGTGAGAGAGAAACATCGATGTGAGAGGGAAACATCAGTCAGTTGCCTCTTGCACGCGCCCTGACCAGGGGTCAACCCAGCAACCCAGGTATGTGCCCTGACTGGGCATTGAACCTGCAACCTTTTGGTTACGGGATGACGCTTCAACCAATGCAGCCACCCAGCCAGGGCACAACTTGTTTTTCAGTACTGAAGAAACATACTCAGAATTCATGATCTGAATGATTTCCATCATGTAACTAAAATTGCATTATATTTATGTATATGTGCTAAGCCTAAAGACCTCTCCTTTATACTTGTATGCACATTATTGGAACAGTTTTATTTTTTTTGTGGTAATGGTGATACATTAAAATTTTCATGTAGCTTGTCATATATTCTTTTTATTAAGGATATCTTTTGGCCTACAATAAATTTAGGTGTTTGACCCTGGACAAATTACTAACTTTTCTCACTTTAGTTTTCTCATCTGTAAAAGGAATAAAATAATACTACCATATATAGTTGTTCAGAAGCTTAAATGAGGTAATCTAGCTAAAGCCGAGGAATAACTCAGTGAATATTAGTTCTTTCTTTTACTCCTCCTCCTCACCTTCGTGAGGAGGTGGAGTAAACCTAGGATTTAGTTTTGATTCATCTGCTTCCTACAGTTCCTTTGAGGTCACAGTGTCATAGACTATTAGAGTTGAAGGACGCCTTCAAGATCGAGCTTTTGTCCATTGCCAAGTGGTTCTCTCACGTCTGCTGAGTAACTTCTCATATCGAGGATGTCTCCCTTCTAACAAGACAGCTCGATCTATTCTTTGAACGGCTGACACTGTTAGAAAACTTTACATGTATTCATCAAAATCTGTTTCTCTGGAAGCCACTCTCATTGGTTAGAGTTCTTTTCCCTGTAATGATAAAGAGTAAGTCAAGTTGTAAATTTGTCTCATTACAGCCCTCCACATAGAGAAGGCAGCAAGCATTATGCAGCATCTAAGTTATTTTTCTTTTTGGTTCCTGAGGTACATACTCCCCCAGTTCCTTTCACTGTTCTTCATATCATATGGTTTCCAGACTGTCCATCATCCTGAGTGCTCATACTTTTCCAGACATTTATCTCAGGCCCTATTAAACCTCAGAGACCAGTGTTGAACAAAATACCATAGATAGAGTCTTACAGTGCAGAGTCGAGGAGAAATTAGATGTGACGCTTAGCCTGTGGCTGGGTTTGCCTTGTCACCCACAGACTCCTCTGCTGCTTGCTCTAACCTAAAAAGCCTAAGTTCATTTGAAAAACCTGTTAAACGAGACCTCTTAAGTTTTGTTCGTGCAGTTAATTTTTGAGCAATTACTTAAGTTTATTTACTCACATCATTATGTGGATTGGTGATTTCGGGTCTTGTGTTTTTTGTATGCATCTAATGTACCTGCCTTTTTGTAATAATGACTTGTCCGCTCAGGGCTAAGTTCTTGTTGGAAATCTTCCACCCCAATGGGTCTAGGTGATTCTTATGAATTTGAATTTGCAGCCATGTTTACATGTTAAATTATCCTCATTAATTATTCATATCAATTGCATTGTTGTATAGATATTTAAGGATATGAATTTAATGCTTGATCTGCTTCCCTACTGTTTTTCTCTAAGAATTACTAGAAATTCCTCCATGGGTTCTTCCATCTATGTCATCGTTTTTTACTTTATTATTCCATTTCTTTGAATTTTAAAGTCAGTTTAGCTTTAATTATTTTTGATTGAGTTGGAAATCTCTGGCCCAGTAAATAACCTAACCTGCATTCTGTGTTTGGCCCAAGAACACATGATTATAACCCTTGATCTAGAAAGGAAAAATCCTGTTCCCTAATACCATTTACTTTCATCTCCCTTTCTCCATACTTTCCAAAGTTATTGCCTTCAAATGCAGGGAGAGATGAAAACACAACCTGTGTTTCCAGACTTTCTATTTCCTATCTAGGGCTCCAACATCATGAGAGATAAATCCCAGGTTCCTTCAGATGCTATGATGCAGCCCCATATGATTCAGCAGAAGTGGGTAGCAGTTGGGTTTGATTAGTCTTGGCAGGCACTCTGTCACATCTCAGGAAAAGGCTCCAAAAGGACCACGCACCTCCCAATTAGCCATGTCAGACTTGCATCTGGCTTTCTCCGTGTTCTTCAATAGGATGTCAATGCCACCCAGTGTGAATATCAGGATTTTCAACACCTGCTACCTCCTGTGACAGCTTCTTTTTGTTCTGGAGATGAGAAGATGCTGCTTCTTTGACTCACCCTTTGTGGACAGAACCTCAGGTCCCTATGTCACTTCACAGTATAAAGATTCTTAAATCACTCAGTAGCATTTGGGTATTTAAAGACAAATGTAATGCACAGCCTGTCCCCAAGAAATCTGTAGAGTAAGAAATAATAAATGTGTATTAATAATGTAATAATACTGTATTGTACTTTACATTTTCTCTTTAAAACCACACAGCCATTGTTTGGAGTAACCATAATTATTGCCTTTTTGCCCGTTGGAACACTGAGGCTCTGAGGCTTTAATTAGCCAGTCAGGGATCATCCAGCCAATAATCAGCAGAACTGGGACTCGAACCCTTTTCTTCTGAAGTCAACTGGTCTCTCTCCACCACACTGCTAAAATAAAAGGATGGGTGAAATATCAGGGAAGTTTTCTGAGTGCCAGCAATATGTCACCCTCCATTTTATCTAATTTTTCACAATGACCTCGCCATAGGTTAACATTAATCTCACTTTATTAATGTGGAAATCGAGATGATTAAGTAATTTGTCCAAGGTCACACAATAAGCAAGTAGCTGCAGTAGTTGTTTTCAGAGCTTTCTTTCCTCTAGCTCGCACTCTCTTTCTGCTAAATTTAATTCCCACTGTCTTCCTCAGAATACTTCCTTCTTAGATTATCGCCTCTGTCTTGTATAAGTGGAATGAAAAAAATACAGTTGGCCCTTGAACAACGTGAGGTTGAAGTACATGGGTCCACTTATACACAGATTTTCTTTTCAGTAAATACAGTAAATGTGATCTCTTTCTTATGATTTTCTTAGTAACATTTTCTTGTCTTTAGCTTACTTTACTGTATGAATCCAGCCACTCCTCAGACAAAGGACCAGGTGTGGGGTTGACTCTAGAGATTGTAGCCTTAAAGAGTGAGACCCTTTTTTATCTGCTTGCATGCAAAGATGAGCCCCTGCTGGCCAGGCCTGGGATGCCTTCTTTATCCTGGACCTGGCCCTCCCGTTATCCATGGGTCACTGGGTTCCACCTCCACATTCATAGTTTTGCAGGACAGAGTCCTCAGAAGAATTGCATCTTGGCCTATTAGTGAATGAGAAGATACCATAAAGCACCAATTGGGTCAAGGCACCTCAAGGCCAATACACTCTCACTAGACAATGCCAGTTGTCTCTGAAAGCTTTTCACCATTTTTGCCAAATTTATGTGTTTTGTTTTTTTCTCAGCCACCAAAGCTATTCCAGCAGTCCACTCCTCACTTCACATCCACTCTCCTAGGCAAAGCCTTATGGTCTCACGTTTCAGTCCCTGCTCCCTCCAATGCTTTAGGCATGTTGCCTCTGGCCGGATCCCAAAACAAACAACAGTAATAAATCAACCCTAAGTGTAACAGAACGCACAAGGGCCTGTGAACTGTTATACTAAATTTAAAATACTCTGCTTGATGCTCATAGCCCTTTTGAGCCTAGCCCTTTTCTACCAATTAAAAATTTATTTTTTAATTTCAATTTATTTCTTCACTGGCCCACAGTTTTGTGTTACAAGATTAAAATTCCTTCTAAAGCCTTGTTTTGAGCAGTCAGTTGCCTCTTCGTCTTTGCTGTCACTTGAATGTGTTTCCATGGAGAATTATTACAGGGTATTATATTAATTTGTTTATTTTCAGTCTTGGTCTATGTGGTGGGCTAGAAAGTTCTCAACCACATCTTAAACATCACTGTGTCCCAGACTCAATGTCCACACCTGACGGGCATTCAGTTAGTGCGTATTGACAGACCAATGAACAGAATGATGAATAGGTTGTTATGCCTAATTAACTGATAATGTAAGACCTTTGTTAATGCTTGACACCTAGTAGGTCTTTGATTGATACTCCTTTGCTTTGACATGTTTTTTCTTTTCTCTTTTCTTTTTTTTACTTTCGGCATTTGTAAAGGTACCATTGGTTGAGCAACTCTTCTGCAGAGAGTTTCAACCATTTTTGAAGAAATGGTATTCTGTTACAGGATTAAGTGGTGATACCCAATTGAAAATATCATTTCCAGAAGTTGTCAAAACCCATGATGTTATTATCAGTACAGCTCAAATCCTTGAAAACTCCCTTTTGAACTCAGAAGAAGGAGAAGATGATGGTGTCCAGTTGTCAGGTTGGTTGAAGTATAGATTTTTGAAAACAGAAAAATTCATATTAATATTAATACTATAGAAGCTGTATTAGTTAAATAATTTTAAACATGCTGATTAAAAAAATAACTTTGGTTTATATTATCTTTTGTTGTTTAAGTTTTCATTAAAACCCTTTTACTTCCTTGGAGAAACAAATAAAAAATTTGAAAAGTTTTTAATTAGATCACTGTTCTGCATATGAATATTAAAACTACATCAAACAATCACTGGACTTTCCATTTACTTCTTAATTCTTGGTGCAGAATTAACTTCATGTAAGTTCTTTTTATATGCTACGTATCCTGTTAGATCTGCCTTCTTCTCCTTAGAAAAACTATACAATCTTTTCTATTTTGTAATGAATTGGGAGAGAAGGTAAGAAAGGAATGGAAATAAGTACAAATAATTTTAATAATTAAATGCAAGGTTAAAACATGCCAAAATTTCCTTCTTTAAATAGTGTATTTTTTATTTGATATAATAAATGTAAAATTCACCTACTTAAAATAAACATTATATTAAGAAAAAAAGTGTAATCCTGAGAATTTTTGGATAATAATCTTAAGTTTAAATTCCATCCCATAGTACTCTTTAGGTCTATAAACTTTCTAAAACTCATCTAATAAAATAGGCATAGTATCTACCAGGTAGAGTATCATGATTAATATACATAAACTTTTGAATGTACAGGTGATTAGAATAGTCTTAAAAAGTGAAAAACAGCAGCGTCAGTGTTCTGCCCAAGAAAAGACATACCTATGGCAACTCAGTTTACTAGCTTAAAGGTTTTTTTGGGTTTTTTTTAACCGTACCTTGCTGGTATAGACAAATGAACGATGTGAATTTTCTTTTAAGACTTTTCCCTCATTATCGTTGACGAATGCCATCACACCAAAAAAGAAGCAGTCTATAATAACATCATGAGGCGCTATTTGAAACAGAAGTTGAAAAACAAGAAACTCGAGAAAGAAAACAAACCAGTGATCCCCCTGCCTCAGATACTGGGACTAACTGCTTCACCAGGCGTTGGGGGCGCCACCAAGCAAGCCAAAGCTGACGAGCACATCTTAAAAGTAAGTCGTGAACTTAATGTATAAACCAAAGCTAAAAAAATATGACAGTACATCTTGGGTTTTTAAGTGAGGTTAGGTTCAAGTCCCATTGAGTGCATGCAAGAAGCTATTGCAGGGTCATCAGCTAAGTGAAATGTTTGCTTTCAAGTAAGTATAGTCAATTTTCTCCAAGACAGTAATATGCCTTAATAACGGCTATGAGAGAACACATCACAAAAATTATAGAAAGCTGATGTAATTAATGAAATGTGGGGGCAAATTAAGTACCTTCTTTTCAATATCCACTCCTATTATAAAAATGATCTATTTGATAATGAAATGTGCATACCACTATGAATGTTTCTAATTTTCATACTCAGTGAATTTCACAATTACATATTTTCTATTGTCTTTTTGTTCTGTGTGATTCTCAGGTTCTGGGTAATTCAAATTGAATGGGAAAATTGGATACGTGAATCTGTAATTGAAAATATATTACCCATCAGCTGCCCCCAAAGGGTAACAACACATAAAGCACTGTTGTTGACTCAAGTGTTAAATGAATTCAGAGTCAGCCAAGAAGTGCGCTGGCATCAAAGCAACTGCATTTGTATTTCAAGTCCCTGATATTTAATTTAATTCAGTAAAAATAATGTAGAGTAGACAGAGGTACAATTATTGGCTCCTAGATATGTTATCATTGGGATTGGGGACAAATTCTAATCTAGACGCAGGCACATGGGCTTCAGCTGCTCCTAGCTCCACACTGTCTTCTTTATGTGTAGAAGAGAGTGGTAATATGACCCATAGATGTCAAAATGACCTTTGAAACACCTCGTGTAGTATGGTTTCCTCATAACCACTCTCTGCTGGTCTCTGCAAGCTGTTACACCCCTTCCATATCAATTTTTTCCAGCTAGAAAAAGCAAATGTAAGTAATGAATATAAATACACTTTTCTGGAATTATTTACCAACTTGATTTAGAAGCTCCTTTTTACTCTATCAAGACAAATTGGTTTTTGGTTATTGGTTAATCAGATCCACAGTAAAGCAATACTATAATGCTATGATTAGCAGGTAATGCTACTTATTTCTTACATGAAAAAAACTACATTAAATCAGTGAAAGGGAAAAATAATTATTTAAATATTGAAAAATGTCTCTTTTCCAGATATGTGCCAATCTTGATGCATTTACTATTCAAACTGTGAAAGAAAACATTGGTCAACTTAAAGACCAGATAAAGGAGCCATGCAAAAAGTTTGTGATTGCAGATGACGCCAGAGAAGTATGTGCTTAAAATGTTGTATTTATTTGATTGCTAATATCGTACTCAATTGAAAGATGCAAAGATTGTTTTATATGGGCCATCTGAATAATATTATTTTAAATTTTTAGCAAAATGTTACAGTTTTGTACTTTTTTTATTGATGTTAGGCCATGAAACACTGCTGTGAGTTCTCTTTTCCACCCTTCTTTTAGTTTTCCAGTTTATACGAAGAATAGCTCAGTTAATTGACTACAGATGAGCCAATGGGGGGCTGAGGGTAGGGAAGGTCACATAGCTAAACTACAGGGATTATACCGTAGTTTGCTTTATTATTATTATTATTATTATATTATTATTATTATTTAAATTTCTTGGTGAATTCCAGGATTGGTTTTCTGACATTCCAAAGTGCCAGTTTTCTTGCTACCAGATTACAGTTGGCAAAGATAAAAGGAATCCTCCCTAATTTGTGTATTGCTTAGGAAACATTGGTGTGCTAAAGAAGTGAAATACCTATTTTAATGGTACTTTCTAGATGACTATTTTCACCAATAATAAATAGCAACTGACACTCAGTTTGGAGCTCATGATGGTACATATGTCAATACTTTCTTCTGTGAAATTTACAAAGCAGAATAAGTTTTAGCTCTATGTGCTTGACCACGAGTGTAATCATTGAAAATCTACCTCATAATGATGTTAGGGTTAAATGGTATGAAATACACATAATGAATAATCTTATGTTTAAAATGTAGTAGGCACTGAACTAATGTGAGTCACCATAAGTTCTGATTTAGTTTTACTTTAAATTCTGGTACTTATCTGCCCCAGTTGAACTGGCACATTCGGTATACTTTATTTTCCTTCACTTTTTGTTACTTATTCAGTTTTATTTGATAAGATTAAATGTGTGTTTTTACTTACAATCATTAATAAAACACAACATTCCTAGGGTATTTTATTTTATTTTATTTTTTTTGCAGGGATGTAGGCCGGGATGAAATTGCTGGATGTGACTTAGAATATTTATTTTTAAAAATCTGCCATCTTACTCTTTAATTTAACTTTTAGGATATGTTTCCATTGAAGTATAACACTCAGAAAAGTACACATTTGAAGTGTATAAGATAGATTGCTGAATTTTCATAAACAGAACACACCTGTGTAACTAAAACCCAGGCCCAGACACACAGCGTCGGGGCACCCAGAAACTCCACACTCCCCCTCCAGTCGCCACACCCCAGGGACAGCGGCTGTCCTGACTTCCACCACCAAAGATGGTTTTCACTCGTTGTGAACTTTCTGTGAATGAAATCTTACAGTATGCACTTTTTTGTGTCTAGCTTTTTTCAAAACTCTCTTAACTTTAAATTTTGGTATAATGCTGAAACCAAAAGAATATTTCTCAAATTAGATTGCAGACTTTCTAAATAACTGTGGCATTACTTTAAAAAGTTTTTTTTTAAATTAGTATTAGCATCCTTGGTTATCATTCATTAATTCTTCCTTTATAAAGTATTTTAATTGAAAATTCCAGAAGTGGTACACAGTGTTGGTGTGGATATATCTTGAGGGTAGAGACTTTTAAAAGAAAAAAAATGATAAAAGAATAAATGTACAAACAGGTGATCAGAGATTAACTTATTACTTTGCTTAGACAAAGATTCTGAGTCAAATTTATTATTACATAGAAATTATTTTCACAAAGATAATGTTATTCCTCTAACAATATCAACACATAAGAATAAGTGTGTAACTTATTTTTAGGATCCATTTAAAGACAAACTTCTGGAAATAATGACAAAGATTCAAACTTTTTGCCAAATGAGTCCAATGGCAGATTTTGGAACTCAACCCTATGAACAATGGGCCATTAAAATGGATAAAAAAGGTAATCGGGGGGGGTTTACCTAACACTTAGTTTATCCCATGTTTATGCCAATATTTCAGTGACTATCTCATATGTTCCCAAGCAAACTGAACGCAGATGGAGTTTCTTTGTTCTAAGTAGGACAAGGATAAACTTGTTCTAATTCCTTATCTAAGGAAAAGGCACCAATTCATTCATTTTCTCGTTATCTCCAGAGTCTTCACTTATAGCACATTTAATGTATTGAGATAAGTATTAACAGTCCTGCCTCCAATTGCAAATTCAAGTGTTGTGTTAGTCATGCCATCCCTCTGACTCAGCGTGGGTCAGGGGTGTGTTCTCACTGCCGTAGAACTCGAGCAGCCAGTCTAGGAGTTGGAGCCTTTGCCCCCTTTGAGAGCCCATGGCACACTTTGAGTCTTGCTTCCTCACTTCAGAAACAAAATGAAGCCCATTCTAGAGTCAGTATGACAAACATATTCCTGTCCCCAGCACAGTATTAAGAGTGTGTGTTTGGATCGTTCTTTCACGCTACGTAATACATTCTTTCACAGCTGCAAAAGAAGGAAATCGCAAAGACCGCCTTTGTGCAGAACATTTGAGGAAGTACAACGAAGCCCTGCAAATCAATGACACGATCCGAATGATTGATGCATACAATCACCTTGAAACTTTCTATAATGAAGAAAAAGAAAAGAAGTTTGCTGTCCTAGATGATAGCGATAAGAGTGATGATGACGGTGATGAAGATGAGAATGATGAGAAGAAACCTTTGAAACTGGATGGGACGGATGAATTTCTCATGAACTTATTTATGGGTAAGAATCAATGTCACGTTGATTGCATGGTCTCACGCGCTGACTGCTTTGGTGTGTGAACTGCTGCTTCATAAGAGCTCTCCTAAAGGCCCTCTTAAAATAACATTTCATTTTGAAAGAAGAAATCCCGCTCATATCTAACCGATATGACCACAGTAGCCATGGATTTCACAGTCAATCATTTGGTCATCTGGATTTTAGTCAAGATGACTGAAATTTATTAAATAGCTTGATTATTAGATATAGATAAAAGATGAATTATGATTGAACTACATCTCAGTGCATTATTACATAAAATCTTCCACTGTAATTGTTCCTATAGTTTACTAATTTAAACTAATTATTTTTTAAAGATAACAAGCATATGTTGAAAAAACTGGCTGAAAACCCAGAATATGAAAATGAAAAGCTGACCAAATTAAGAAATACCATAATGGAGCAATATACAAGGACTGTGGAAGCAAGAGGCATAATTTTCACGAAAACACGGCAGAGTGCATACGCCCTTTCCCAGTGGATTAATGAAAATGAAAAATTTGCGGAAGTAGGAGTCACAGCCCACCATCTGATTGGAGCTGGGCACAGCAGTGAGTTCAAGCCCATGACGCAGGTATGAACATCTTTTTGGACTGCTGTTCTATGCTGTTACTACTCTTCACAAGTTCGGTGTAGTCTGTCTTTCATCAATTCTCTCACTACACCACAAAATAACTTTAAGGAATGAAGCACTTGTTCTTGAAGTAAAATGTGAGTTTAATAGCAGTCTAGTCTGTGGTATTTGAAAGGCTAAGTATTGGCCTAGGAGTCATTTTTTTTCACATACTCAAAGAAACTTTCTAAAGTGAGTTTCCTTTGCAAAATATCATTGACATTTAAACTTATAACAAAATACCCAAATGGTTGCAATGTAATTATCAAGTGGAAAATTCCAATCTCCTCAACAATATCTGCATTATAATTAGAACTGTGTAAAACAGGTTTGCATTGGACCCAATCTATAAGAGACTTGGAAAAATGAAGACATTTGATGGGTTTGAGATTTGGGATCATGAGAGATTTTCTTTTCCTCTTTAAGGTTTTTGTTTTGTTTTGTTTCCCTTTCTTTATATAACATGTCATGTGTACAGGAAAAACACTTGAGAGAGAAAAAAGGCACCTGTAGACATTACAAGCATGTGGCTTGTTAGAGTAAAATGTTCTTCTGAAGTTATATCAGTCCTTAGTCTTGCTGGACAACAGGATACTTCAATTCCAATAGTCATCACCATTCAGTCCAATGAGGCAAATTAGTGTTTGTGGAAAAGAAATAGTTCTTGAAATTGTCTACTATAATGCTTCATATACTCTCTACATGTACTCATGTTAAAGTTGCCTCTTAAATTTATGCCAGAGAAAGCATTGTGTTTCATGCTTTCTCTGGGTAAGGGGTTTGCTTCCTTCTTTGTGATGAAAGCTAGTTTACTTACTTCATGTTTCTTTTTTTTTTGCCCCACATTCTAGGAACCTCACAGGAAAAATTGTAGTCTCACAGCCTCTCTGTAGTCCCTACAAATAATACATCTGTATTCTTTCACTTTTGGTCCTGCTTTTAAGTTTCTATTATATTAGTTTTAGTGTTATAACTTTGTGTCTGACCTCAGTTCCTCTTTGAAAAAAAGTAAGGTAGAGATGGAACATATGTTCTCAAGCTACTTTGGCTAGTCATTCATTTTGGACTTCGGGGCTGCATACCAATCCAATATAGGACACACCCCCTTCCTGACTGCCCACATCCTCACCTTGTAAACTGAATTTGACTTACTGGGAGAGGAGTTGCCTAACTCATTAAAGATGTGTTAAACACTCTTACTATTAAAGTTACTCCTTTGAATTAAGGGACAGACATCTTCTGCTAAAATCCAAGGACGTGTGAGTTTTATTAGCAGACATGAGTGCAAGAGGGAGACACTGTCAGAGGAGACTGGAGAGGGAGTTTTCTGCCACAGTTAGCAGTCAGATGAAGGCACGTGCTGCCTCTGAGAAGAAAGCAAGGGGAGGGGAAAGCACACTGTCCATCCAACACGTTCATTCTTGTTTAAAGTATGGGGCAGAAGAGAGCGTGAATGTGCACCAAAGCAGACTGGCCCCACAGCTTTGATGAGAGCGGCTGTGAAGCTGAAACTATGGTCCTCTTCTCGTAGGGCTGGGACTATGCTGACCCATTCCTCTGATGCAAGAGTCAGAGAGTGGATTTAATTTCTTTACTTATAGTAACTTGCAGAATTTAGATTTTATTCATTTAAATATAATTGTTTAAATTATGTTTTTCATAACTTATTCTTTCATTTTTATTTGTGTCGCCCCTTTGAATGGATAATATATTTACCACCTTTCAAAATTAGTAAGGCACAGGGCCCACCACTGCCCTCCACTCTTCTAGCTCCCCTGTTGTATACAACCAATGTTTTCAGTTTCTCGTGTGTCCTTCCAGGAATATTCTTGCTGACTCATTTTCTTTTTTAAGATTTTATTTATTTACTTTTAGAGAGAGAGGAAGGGAAGGAGAAAGAGAGAGAGAGAGAAACATCAGCGTGTGAGAGATACATTGATTGCCTGTTCTACACCCCCAACCAGGGGCCCAACCCACAACCCAGGCCTGTGCCCTGGCTGGGAGTCGAACCCGTGACCTTTCGGTCCACAGTCTGGCGCTCAATCCAATAAGTCACACCAGCCAGGGTGCCTGAATGACTCTTAAAGTGACCAAATGTGTAGTCTGTATTTCTGGGTAACTCAAAACTCAGCAATTTTTGTAAATGTCACTTCATATTATTTTTGAATATTAAAGATCCTGAAGTTATTGTAGTGAAAAGCAAAACCCATTTAAGTTTCTCATCTCTTTCATTCTTCCTCCCAAGTTGCCCATCGGTTTATTTCCTTGTTGTAAATGATAGTCTCCCCATCTCCAGGCTGGAAGATGGAAATATTCTTGTTATTGTGTGATAATCCCAGATTGTAAATCAAATGTGTCTCAGCATCATGTCTTTGTTCAATGACAAAAACAGATGGCATCAAATCCGTGTATGATCTAATCCTTTGATTTACACTGACCAGTTGCAATTCTTTATTTATTCTCCTAATTAGATGATTTTAATGTGTTTAGCTTCACAAAATTTAATTTATTAAAATGTTTCTACAGAATGAACAAAAAGAAGTCATTAGGAAATTTCGCACGGGAAAAATAAATCTGCTTATTGCTACCACAGTGGCAGAAGAAGGTTTGGATATTAAAGAATGCAACATGATCATTCGTTATGGTCTCGTCACTAATGAAATAGCCATGGTCCAGGTACATTCAAATACCTCTAATATGTTAATTTTTTAAATCTTGTATTCTTATTTTAATTGTTTTATTTTAGTAAAACAGCACACATAGTTTTAAAAATATAGCTGTTTTCATATGAAAAATCATTTTACAATGTATGCAAGTACTAAATCATTATGTTGCATACCTAAAAAGTAATATATGTCAATTATACCCCAATGAAACAAAAAAGAGAAAGCTTGGAGAGCTGTGCACTACTGCCTTTTATATTATTGTTTAATTCATATTTCAACCAGATGCCTGTTATATTTTTAAACAACAACTCTTCTTTGGTTGTTATTTCTGTGTCCTAGGACTTTTTAAGAACATAACACTGGCCCCATCTGTAAGAGTCAAAATAGGCCTCCTCATTCCCAGGATGTCAGTGAGCCCCCAGCTGGACCGAAATCTAAAGCACAGCATCCCACAAATGTCTGATAAAGCGACACGCCAAGCCTCAGGGAGCCCTGCTCTTTCTGTGCTTTCCTCCCTTATTCTTTCAACTTCTCTATGCTTGACATTTTTCATAATAAAATAGCGATGGGTGTGAGGCATATAAATATATATATATATAAAATTTCTACATAAACATATTCCCCCTATATGCAGGAAAAGATAAAAATAGTAAAATGTCCCAGTTTTTATTCAATTTTACTTTATATTTTACCCACCCTATGTTAACAATCAAATTATTACCTTTTGCTGAGTAAGCATAGGGATTATGTTTAACATTCTTCCCATAAAATTAATAAAGTGGCTTTTTTTATATGCAAAATTGCATTCTTGAATGGAAGGCAAGTCATGACCAAGATAACCAGACAGCCACCAAATGAAGAAGTAATTTTATTTCAGGAGTTGATTTGTTAGCTTTTCATTACTCAGGATGCATTTTTCATGAAGATAATATTATAGTTGATAGGTTCCTGGGCTAGGCCATGCAATTTTCTGTTACTCAAAATGTAACTAAATATCACTTTATAAAGAAAACTATAGAAGTTTATCACCACGTTGAGCATGTTTTCTCATGAAAACATGCTCAAAAGCCAATGTAGGCTGCGGGGATGCCAGGAACAGGGCTGCATGCTCTGCAGCCCTGGTGTCAAGGTCAGAGACACCCCCCTCCCCCCTCCCCCCTCCCAGCCGGCATGGAGGAGTGGTGCTCCGCTGGTCCAGGTCACTCATGACCGCTACAGTGTGTGAGAGAGGGCCCCGCAGAACGGAAAGGCTGGATGGGTTGCTATTCTGTTATTGAGGCTTTTGAGGGCTCTGTGGGGACTTAACCATCATCATTCAAGAATATTGTTTCTGTATTAAAGTACATTTTGAGTTTCAAATAGCAAGTTTATAAACAATGGAGAATGACTAACTTTACTGAGAATAAAGAGAGCATTCGAAGGCTGGGACACTGAGCATTTCAGGACAAAAATGGGGGAGTTCATGGCAAAAGAGCGAAGCCCTTCCTTTCCATACTTATGTAACTTCTTTCTCTCCTCAGGCCCGTGGCCGAGCCAGAGCAGACGAGAGCACCTATATCCTGGTGGCCAACATAGGCTCAGGAGTTGTAGAACGCGAGACAGTTAATGACTTCCGAGAGAAAATGATGTATAAAGCTATAGACCATGTTCAGAATATGAAACCAGAGGAGTTTGCTCGTAAGGTATTGTTTTGGGCTCTCTCTGACTTAATTTAGTTTTCACTTTTAAATGGCTACATGTGATTACCAGACAGAAACTGTGCTGAAGTGTATGTTCCAGTTTAATGAGCTATTTAGTCCAGATTCACATACAAAGAATCAAAGTCCATATTGGGCTGAAATTGCCAGAGAGCCATTCCAGTGGACCCAGCCATAATCTTTGCTAATGTAAATGTAAACTGCCCTTGATCCAGAAACACCAGTGTAACTCACCCATTCATCCCAACCTGGCAATTTTGTTTTCGTCCAATCTTCTACAGGCACATGTTTTTTCATTTCAGAAATATTCTGAAATGCCTCCGGTGCACCAGGGAACATTCTTGAAACAGAGAAACAACAAATAGGCAAACAACAAAGATAGACCCCTGCATCATGAAGTTTATATTCTAGTGTGTACACTGTGAGATTTGAAGAGGAAAAAAACCAAACAGAAATGAAGCAAGAAGCATACCATAGAGAGATAAATGCTAGAGAATTAGAATAGAATGATGTGGGGAAAGTAACTAGACAGGTACTACAGACTGAAGAGTTGGGAAAGGCCTCTTAGAGGGAGAGACACTAGGCTAGATCTGAATAAAAACAAGATACATCTTATGTCATCTAGCTGCATCTCAATTCACTAACATAGAGTTATTTGAGTGGTGAGAGGAAGGCAGTGAAGGAAGAAAGTATTTCTCCAATATTTCAGGAAATCCCCCATACCACTGAATTAAAGACTGTGAGAACTATAATAGCAAACAATCCATTTAGAAGAAAATTCACACCCTTGCATATGGGTGTGAATGTTAGTTTCTTAACATTGGAATTGGCTGTACCCTAAATAGAGTTTCACGAAAGGGATGCTTTCAAATTGGTGTGCATTGCTGTAACCAACTCCAAGGTTTCCTGGCCAGGTTTCTACACAAACTTATATTTTCAAACCCTTTTCAATATAAGGAAAACTAAACATGTTGTAGTGTCAAATCAAACATTTGTGGCCGAATAATCCCACTAGAAGGTTATTGCCTTACATTTAATGTCCCAGATGAATGAAATCAAGTTACTGTTTTCAAAAATTGAGTTTCAAGACTAGTTACACTGGGAAAACTCTAGAACAACTTCTGGAGTTTGAGTCAATTTTTTTCCAGATAATCTCTAGAACAAGATACAGTCCCTGTAGGGACCCCAGAATGGACTACCTTTTTAGGTCTCTTGACTAAGTGATCTGCCTTCCTAGAACTGCTCCATGTGGACCAACCCAGAGCAGGGACGGCAGTGATGTAAGGCACATGCCAACCACCACTCTGCCCAAAGCCCCCAGCAGGCATTGCCAGGAGGTCACAGCACTCCTTTCTTCTGAGTTGAGAATCCTTCTCATTCTCTCAGTGATTGGTAACTGTAAATAAATCGTGGGAGTTGACATATAGGTGAGGTCTATTTTCCATATCTTACACAGGGTTTATACATAACTGGAAGCTTCTAACAGTGGAGATCTTAAACTTTTTCCTTGGCATTGACCTAACAACTTTTGCTACGTTACTACATTTTATTTGGGCTTTGATGATAGCTGTACCTGCCATATATTTATTATAATTTCTTTTCATTTTCCCCTTCTAATTAGTTTATATGCTTTATTATTTTAAAGCTAGTCTTTTAGTTTCTGGTGCCCTGGTTACATATCCAAACATCGACCTTGGTTTTATTTTTATTTTTTCCATCACACTCATAGGTGTGACTTAATTGCCTACGTGTGTGTGATCCTTGGCCTAATCATCTTTTAATCAGGTCCCTAAACAATAAATATCTTGTAAGAACAACCTAATTAAACTTCTAGGGAACAGAATACTTCAATTTATTATATTTTTCTAATTTTCATGGGAAATTAGTCTGTGTACTTGTCTGATTAAACTATTCTGTATCCCCTAAGTTTGCTCGTAAGGCTTCTTTTCTCTTTCTGTGCTAAATATGACGGCCCAAAATCAAGGCCTAAAACAGAGAGGTGAGAGCCAAGGGGATGGGCAATTCAGCTCTGTTCATCAACACTGACGATTTACTTTTACTGAAAGTGTCCCCTCAGTCTTAAAGAAAACAATAGTTTCCTCCACAATTTAATATAAATTGGTCATTTAGAAGAGGTTCAGTTTGGAGGTTCTTAAACCAGGTTTTTCTACTGTGAAGTTGTATAGGTATGAGAACTGACCAGTCCCTGCTTCAAATTTTGGGTCTTTCCTAAACTAGGTTGTTTCTATGATGAAATAAGTTTTGCCTCTAGTCACAGAACCTAGAATACACAGCATAAAGGCCTATACTCTCACATAAAAAATGCAGGCAGGCTAGAGTCGAGCTAGCTCCGTGATGTCACGAGGATCCTGGGCCTCTTCCCTGCCCTCTCCTCCTCTCCCCGCCCCTTCTCCCTCTTTCTCTCTCTCTCTCCCCACTCTTCTCTACCCTTTTAGTATTTGGCTTCCATTCCCAAGGTCAAAGATAGTGTTTAGAATTTTAGCTCTCACATGCTCATTCTAGGGGGGAGGAAGGGAAAAGATGGAAAAGGCAAAAGTACACATGCCAACTACCTGATACATAAGGAGCCTTTCTGGAAATACCGCTTAACATTTTCTCACATCTTGTTGACCACTGGCTTGGAAATACAGTCATTTAGCTAGCATATTTCTAGCCAGAATGACATTATACAATAGTTCTGTTCCTAGGAAGAATGGGTCCTGGGTGGGAAACTAGTAGTTTCTGTCACGAACATGAAAGGAGGAGATTTGCTTAGGTAACGAAGGGTCTGGGAATTAAAATGTAAGAGGAACAATGAAAGAAACTGGGAGCTTATCATAGATAAGAAAAGACTACGGGTAATGTAATAACAGTGTTTAGTTCCTTAAAGAGATTCATATGGGAGAAAGTCTAGATTTATTTTGTGAGACCATTAAAACTAATGAGGTGGATGAAGGGAAAGAGGGAGAGGTTTTGGGTTTTTTTGTTTGTTTGTTTTGGTCAACCATGGCTGAGGACTTTCTCCCCAGAGAACTTTTTAAAAATGGAATGGGCTGTTTTATGAGGGTTCCACATTTTCATTATTATGTGAAGGTTTCTATACTAAATTCTTTGTGGGCCATGCCTCATTATTTTTATTTTTAGCCTATGGGCCAAGAGTGTATTCTCATAACTATTTAAGGTCTCTGAATTCAACGGGACTTACTTCAGTGAGGCAATGAAAAAAAAAACAAAAAACCATAGAATATTTTTTGCTTCCTGCAGATTCTGGAATTACAGATGCAAAGTATTATGGAAAATAAAATGAAAATCAAGAGAAGTATCGCCAAGCATTGCAAGGAAAACCCATCACTAATACGCTTCCTCTGCAGAAACTGCAGCGCGCTCGCCTGCTCTGGAGGCGGTGTCCACGTGATTGAGAAGATGCACCACGTCAACATGACACCGGAGTTTAAGTGAGTCCAGGGAAGCTCGGTCGAAGTTTCTTTGAAAGGGGCGAGGCAGGTTGGATTGTAGATATGCTTCCAAAATAGCACAAATTCAATTTATTATGTCTAGAACTTCTTCTCTGTAAACTTTCCCAAATTACATCTCTATGTCAAATGTTTATTTTTCAAATATGCTGTCTGGGGGAGGGAGGGAGACATGTAAGGCTCAAAGCCATTTTGATCTAAGACATATATATATATATATATATATATATATATATATATATATATATATATATATCAGTGTTTGTAAGTTCATATTTGTTTCAAGTCTTTGAAGAACTTAAGTTAAAAGAATTGACAGACTTAAAGAATCCACAAAAGGCAGCATGCTCCTTGAGAGGTGGGTGTGGAAGGGGCATCAGCCTGAGAAGGAGTGTCAAGTTCAACCACATGCACCCATGGGCTGCATCTTGGTCATCTGTGAATTCTCAGGACTGTTTCCCATTCCTTGGTAATTTTAGGGAACTCTACGTTGTGAGAGAAAACAAAGCACTGAAAAAGAAGTTTGCAGACTATCAAACAAATGGGGAGATTATCTGCAAAGCATGTGGCCAGGTGAGTCCACTGCTGTGGGTTTATTCTTACTTGGCTCAAAAGGAGTTCTTATGTGCATTTAATTTTTTCCTTTTTCTTTCTCTTTTGCTTTCTAGGCTTGGGGAACAATGATGGTGCATAAAGGCTTAGACTTTCCTTGTCTCAAAATAAGGAATTTTGTAGTGTTTTTTGAAAATAATTCAACGAAAAAACAATATAAAAAGTGGGTAGAATTACCTATTACATTTCCTGATCTTGACTATTCAGAATATTGTTTGATTAGTGATGAAGATTGACATTCAATTCAAGATTCTTTTAAAATATTGTCAACTTAACATTCAATATGATTTTGATTAATATTTTATTATACTAAGGAACTGATGTGAGAATTAGTAAAATAATGGCTTTACTCTGAGATGAGCTGTACAGAGGAACACAACAGATCATGCTTTCAATTATTCATCTTGCTTATGGACGGGAGGTAAAGAAAATCTACCGGTCACGCTCGCTGGTGTGGAGCAGTCGTGTGGAATACTGTGGGGAAGCGCCAGCGTGTAAGTGAGGGTCTGAGGCACCGATTTCAGTGCTGTCACTAATTTTCAAAATAAAATTAAGTAAATCAGTTCATCTGTCTGAACCAGTCTCCTCATTGTTGAAACAGTAATAATATTATGTCTTTGCTTTTATTAGTTTTCTATTGTCACATAACAAATTACACCAACTTGGTGGCTTAAAACAATACTCATTTATTGTTGCATGTGTGCAGTTCAAAGGGCTGGGCAGGGCCTTCTGCTCAGGGTCTCAGAAGGCTGAAACCAGGTGTCAGCCAGATGATGTCCTCATCTAGATGTGCTTGGGAAGGGTCGCTTCCAAGGTCTTTCAGATTGTTGGCTGCTGTTTCCTTGCAGCTGTACAGTGGAATTCCTGTCTCCTTACTAGTCGTCCACTGGGATCACTCTGAGCTTTTAGGGCCTCCCTCACCACATGGCCCTTTCACAGCACAGCTATTGCTTCTTCAAGGCCAGCAGGGGACTCTCTCTCGAGTCTGCTAAGATGAAGTCTTAACTGTACTCACAGGGCTGACCATCTCAGCCTGTGTGCGGGACCTGCCCACACTAAGAGGGGAGGGGACTTTTCCAGAGCATATCTAGGAGTAGGCAGAAATCTTGGAGGCCACCTTAGAATTCTGCCTCCCACACCGCTTGCACAGTTTTTGATAATAAGTGATGTATGTATACATAGGAAAGCACTTTGAGATACGTGAAGCACCATAAAAGCCCAGATGTATTAAGAAGCAGCATCGGGTGGTTTAAGGCTTACTTCCTTAACCTTCCCTCCATGAACATAACACTATGCTCAAAAATGACCAAACAGCAGGAATGGTGGCTGAATGTAGACCAGTTATCAACGCCTACAAGGTCACCTGTGTCCGTGGAGATGTCCAGGGCTCACGTAGGATTTTAGCGAGGAGAGGATGCTGGATGCTATAAGAGAAGAAAGACAAAAATGTCTGCCTTCACCCCGCCCTAGCACCAGACAGAGGAGTAAGCTCTTGGTGGCTGTGACATTTTCAGTGTTTCTGAAAGAAGTGCACGATCATGTGGAGATGGTGCAGCACCCGTTCTCCTAGTAGACAAGCAGCCAATTTGGGCATAGACACATGAGACAAAGCCACAACTGACCATTTAAACCCACGCTCACCCAGCCTCACAGGTGTTCTGCTTCACAGAAACAGTTACCTCCTGTGACTAAGGAGAAATAAAGAGTTGGAGGGGCAAAAGGAACTTCTGTGGTTTCGTTGGAGAGAAAATTCTATCTAACGGTAGTTCTGAATCTTGATAAGACTTAAGTAAGGGTAAATATTAACCAATCAGAGCTTTTGGGAATGCAAGAGGGCAAAAGAAGATTGTGGTTTCTTAAAATACTTTTTAAAACTCCAGCTGACTCCACTTAAAGTACTGCTTTCTTATAAAACATTTTGGAAACTGCAAGAAACCAAATGCATAAAATAGCTAAATGTACTACTGTAACATATGTAGACTGTTTTTAAGGTTTCAGCAAATATCAGGTTCTTTCATCTATGTTTTCCAGTAATTTTTTTAAATAAAGAAGTGTTACTTCTACTTCAAAGTTTTAAACTATATGTTTCAAATAGTATAAAACTTGGTATGTGATGGTAACAAACTCAAACTATGGTGCATGTATTTCATTCAAAACCAATTGTGATACTTGTAGCATTTGGAGTTATTGTTACTGAACAATTTAATACTTATAATATGTTAGGGTCATTTACAGAATATGCTCACGACATGTAGACATCAGCCTGATGGAATTCCCGAGCCTTAGGCCCCAGAAAACTCTTCAGTTGGGTGACATTGAGCAACCTCATCTCATAGGGCCTGTGTTTCCTCTCCTGGAAAATGGAAGAGTAGATTAAATGATTCCAAGAGTCTCTTACAACTCTACCATTCTCATAGTCCATGCTTCTGTCTCCCTGGCTGCTTGCTTCTTAAGACCATGTCTAACTAACACTTGCTGAGACTAAAGGTAGCCCCTCTCTGCTAAAGGGCATGGCAGTGTTCTCACAGAACTAGAGGTAGGTGTCTTGAAGCAGGTTTGAAAGGCCTGAAAGTCAGGACATTTTAGAACCACATGCATTTCCAAGCCAAGCTTGTGGATAAGAAAGGTAAAAATTTATGCCAGAAGTTTGAGATCATTTCGGACCACATGAAATTAAAATGCAGTAACATAGTTTATATGTATACATATATATATCTTGAATATAAGGTTTTGAAGCAACACAAAAATGAAGAAATGGTTTTCCAAAGGATAATTAGTGCATGTCAAAAGCAGAAGCAATTGCTGAAAGTGAAAAATGTTATAAGAGAGGTGAATATTTTTCTCTGCAATTTAATAGTCCCTGCATCCTAGTGTCATGCCTTAGGGAAAAGGAAGTTCCTGGTATTTCTTTCAATTCAGTTGACCATAAAGCCAAAGAAGATTGGGAGTTTCTTGTCATTGTTGCTTTGAAGGTACAAGAGACTTGCACACACTTACGTGCTGATGGGAAAGAGAGTGAGAAATATTAGTAATGTTCAACCCCAAAGGGAATTGCTTGTCGGGTGTTATTGGTATTTGCTACCAAATGCTTTTGCTACAGTCCTTTCTGGCAGCCTGATCCTTTCTCAGATGTGGGCCTTTGCACATGGTTAGAAGCCCTTCATCATCTCTTCAGCAGTCATCCCTGATGTCCTTCCAAGGCAAAACCCATGTATCCCTTCCCGATATCTGTCTAGCATAGTTCACGTTTTTAGAACTAGAATGGAGAGAACAAACAGAGAAAGGAACACCCAGTCGCTCTGAGTGTGATGAAGTGCTCAATTCCAAAATCTGGTAAACAATTATGTGAGTCACGGCAAGAAAGAAAAAACAAGAAAATTGTTTTATTTAATACTGAGAGTTATGAAGTTAATTTGGAATGACAATAAGCTTTTGTTTTCTTCACTTTGTGAAATTCTTAACTAGTCATACAAGGGATATAATTTTTTTGTGGGGAGAGGATGCAATGAGACAAACTCGAGTTGGGATCCTCACTGGCTTTGTGATTTGGACAAACCACTTACTCTCTCCGAGACTGTAGGGAGCTAATACCAACCTTGAGAGACAGTCGCGGGAATTCAGGTGCGGCACGGAACATCCCTAGCGGCTGGCACTAGCAGGAATCAGTGTATGGAATCTAGTTGTAAGCGCGGTCAGAAAAGCAGCGGCAGCTGCAGCACCGCTGCAAGAATAGCCTGCTAGCAGGAAGTGTCAGACCCGCGTTTGATCAGAAGTGTTACAGTCCCACGTCTAATATTTAGCCCAGATGGCTTATCCCAAGGAGTAAATCATAGCTGTAATAAAACATGATCGCTATGAATATGTATTCTGTGCAGCTAGAGGAAGGATTTAATGTCCAGTAATTTTTGTCCAGCATGGACAAAACCGAGTGACGGTTTCCTTTTATTGGTTTCTAAATCTGTAAACTTTTTTTTCTGAGATCTTAGGTTATAAAATATGAAATACATATGGAAAACATTGCACATATTTTTATAAATTCTAGATATTTTCCACACAATATTACCAAGTCCCTCTTTTTACATGAAATTAATCATTCCATAAGCATTTCACTTGAAGATGAAGTTGGACAGTGGTGAGCACTATTAGCTCACAGTTTTTAGATCTGAACTCAAGGCCAGATTCTATGTGGGGTCGTGGGAAAGGGGAACAGACTGACTACAGGAAGCACTATTTAGCCACGCAGTTGTTGGAATACATTTGGGCCACTATTTAAATTGAATAAATCTAATGTAGTATATTATTTTTACATAGTAATTTTAAAAATGGGCAATTATTTAGATACTTATTTTAAAAATTTAAACATTTATTTCAGTTATATACATATAGGTAATAAGAAACCAAAGATGAGCATTTTTTCCAACTTGAATATCTCCTTCAAAACCTGTCTTCTGCTGTGCTTTCTGAGATCTTGTATTTTATTAGCTACACACAGGATGAATGGACCACTGAAAAGTTATTTCTTTCATTTTGAATCTCTTAACAGTTCATGGAAATTATCATAATTTATCAAGCTGCAATAATTTGTATAGTACTAAAATTACCAAAACAACTGATTTGGTGTTAACCTGGACACGGTTGCCCATCAGAGATTAACCTCAATTTAGTATCACACTAAGGTTTCTACTATTACATCGATTTCATAACATTTGACTTAGACATATAATTTCCTGACTTGCTTTGCACAGTTCATGCTAAATAACCTCTTGATTTCAAAATTTCAACTTATAACTTTCAAAGGATTTATTTCATTAGACAAGTGAATTCCAAATTTTTCTCTAAAACATTGATTTTTTGGTGTTTAATTAGTCAAAATAGCTTTTTGTTTTGAGAGCCATCCACAGGTATGGGAAACAGAAGGTTGCATTGGGTTGTGGGGTGTCCAGGGGGTTTCTGAGTCCTTTTTTGGGTGATCCCACATTGGCATGAGGATGTTGAGGTTGGAGAGTGCAGAGATAGGAAAAAAGGGTAACACCTGGCAATCCATAGAAGAGAATTTTACCAGCAAATATTGTTATGATGACCTCCTGTTAAGAAAGGAAAGGTCATTCTGTGTTTAGAATAAAATATTCTTTTGTTTAAAGTATATAATAAGTTTGAGACAATTTCATAGGTAACATTTAATTTTAAAAGATTACTAAACTTTATTTACCTAAGTAATTATGAAATAGTTAAACTAATATTAATAAAATTCAACTCCCCCATAAGGGTTTGGGAAGGAATAAACTAATGAAGGAGGGTGCCAACTTCTGACAGGGGAATGGTCATGGGCAAAGGTCAAGACTTCTCTGCATGGAACTAGAGATGGGAGGAAGACTGTGAGATGCCTCTTCTCTGATCATATCCATTCTGTCCAAAGATGCCTTGAGACCCTATCTTATTTTCCCAACATTCTCCTAGACAAAAGCCTGAGCAACTGGCCCAGGAAAGTCACCTTCTGGCCCAGAAAAGGTCATTAGTTCATACCTACTGAGGAAAAGAGTGTCAGACAGTCATAGTTTGCTGGGGAAACAGTGTGGCAGGTAGAGAGATGGATAGTTGGTGCCATGTACATCTCTGTTCACAGTATCCAATTATTTGTATACTTTTAAAAATGTTTTTTAATATGCTTTATAATGGGGACCAAATTTGACCGAACTAAGTGATTGAACTAAGAAAAACTGACCTGTACCAAGTAAGCCTGGTAAATACACTTCAACAAAGAGTGAATTTCTGGAGAAGATAAAATGGATATAATAAAAATAGGTGATCTTTAAATGGACAGTGTAAAAAAAATGGAAAGAGCTGGAGAAAAAATGTTAAAAGAGGATCCAAAGTTTTAAGCCTGTTTATAGGTCAAGGCTTAAGTAAGAGACACCAGGAGAAATTCAAGACTCAAGAGGAAATGAAGAGGGTATAACTGTGGAAACCAAATGCATGGGAAAAGGGAAGAGAATGAGGTCAAGAGCACAGGAGAAGGTAAACGCCAAAGAAGGGGAGCTGCTGCTTCTGAAACCGGAGAAAACAAATATGAATCAAAGATACAGCTAAATGTGCACTTACAGAAGTAGGAGGCTGGTGGGATGTATTCTCCTGACATCGGTCAGTAGGTTATCTGCTGAGATGGGCTTTGGATTTGAGGATGGACACGGGTTCACAAGAAAAGTAATAAAGACTTTTAAACATGGTTTCAGGGAGGAAAAATAACTAATTAGAAGCTGATAAGAGGATCACCATGCAGTGTGAGAACTGGCTGAATTGGAACTAGCAAATGTAGAACCAGTGATTTAATACAGCAATTTTCAGCTTTTTTCATCTCATGGCACACATAGACGAATTACTAAAATTCTGCAGCACACCAAAAAAATATTTTTTTTGCTGATCTGACACACAAAAAAAGTAGATATAATTTTGATCCATTCACACCAGATGGCTATTGTTGTGTTGGCTGTTGTCATTTTTTTTATTTGACAATTTAAGGGAAAAGAGGTCAGTGCCCCTGACTAAGTAGTCAGGTATTGCATGTTTTAAAAATACTTGTGGCACACCAGTTGAAAATCACTGATTTAATAAATATGTGCAAGATTTGAGACTAAGTTCTGTTACATTAACTCTTTGGAATGTGAAAGGAAAAAATCTGAATGTTTAAAAATTTGTTGGACTCAAAAAGCTTTAAAACGTTCAGGTCCAGTGTAACCCAAATGAAGTTGGTCTTGTTTGTGACTCTGTTCAGCAAGGGGTTGTATCTAGAGGAAACCGAACATCAGCATCCACATTAATAAAAATATAATTCAAATATTCATTTCTGACATGTAAAAACAGTCCAAGTGTAAATTGTGTATTATACAATATTTTCAAGTCTTTTTAAATGCTGTTTTTCCCAGAGATGTTCTTCACCACCCCTCATTCATTATACAGGAAAAATACTTCACCACCTTTTTCTCTTTCCCAAATCCTTAAAATTATCTCCCTAAAATCATCCCGTGTTACTTTTTATCTTTTCTACCCCTTCTCTCAGTCTTTTATAATGTAAACCAATATGATCTCTCTGTGTTCATTTCTTTTTCTCACCATCCCTTTTAGGCTTGATGGATGCCTGAACCACAAACGGTTTTGCCACCTTTGAAGGGTGCATTGGGAAGTGGGGAATTTTTGTGAACATTCATACTAACATTTTTAGTCCCTGGAGTATCAGAAAATAACAATGCCAGTTGCCAATTTATTGCCTCTCATCTCCAAATTCAACCTTTCTATCTGCTCCCTAAGCACGCATCTGAGCCCTTTAAATATTTTTGCTTTGCCAGATGGCATGACATTAAACTTTTTCTGTAGAAGGTGCTGGAGAGACTTCAGGGGAAAAAAAAAAAAAAAGGTTTTGCTCCTTGGTTCTGGTGTGCTTGCTCGGAAGCTTCTGCAGTGTTGGTGGTGTCTTCAGCTCCTGGTTCCTGCAGTACACGTGGCTTTCTCCAGCACCAAGGCCTTGCACGGCAGCCAGCAGTATACTCCGTAACCAGCAACTGCATCTTCTCAGGCAGTTTTATGTAGAGCGCCTCCAGGAAGACAGCTCTCCATAAACAGATTTCCTTGGCACGCAAAGGGCACATTTCCAGCAAGCTCCAAAAGGCAGAAAACCTGCAAGTTCTGGTGGCACCATGGCAACTCCTTTGCTTTCCGTAACTTATGACTCCTATCCCGTATGGTCTGCATCTTGGCCCTGGGTGCTCTGTCTCAGCCGCAGGGGAAGTGGCTGCTTGTATGCTGGCTGTCTCTCTATTCTTCAGAGTTCCTTTTACTTCTTATTAGCTAACCCTCTGTTACCGTAATCCCTTTATACTTAATAATTACTTAGATTAAATTTTACCTGTTCAAATTACTCTACAGTTTCTCCAACCAGAATGAACCCAGACTCATACAATATATCTGAAGAAATATGAGAATTAGTTGACAAAAGGGTATAATTTTCAAATATCCAATGACTCTTACATGTAAACATTGTCTTCCACACAGGAAATGACTCAAATGCATCTGACCAGTTCTCTAACCAGATCATTTAGAAACAGGACAGGATGTAATTTACAACTAGATAGTTTTGTTTACTGAATCCAAACAACCAACTCTATACTACCAGTAACAGAAACAAAGATTCCTACCTTGCATGAAAAACCGTGCCATGAATTGCTTAGAGGATTAAATGAGAAAATACGTATATTACGGAGGGAAAAAAATCACTTAAGACTGGGACAGTACCTCTCAGACAGAGAGAGACATAGAACTACCTGTGTTTTAGAACCCACTAACCAGTTTTTGAAGATGAGGCCTTTTTAGGGTTCCTGGGTAATTAATCAAAAAGATAGCTAAATTGTTTTGCATAAAACAGAATCAGTTAGATGGAGCCAGAGAGGAAGGGAGAACATTTTCAAGAGGGAGGGAATCCCAGGAGCAAGGCTGGAGGCTGCAGCCCAAGTAGAAATTATCCATGGAAATTCCACCATCATTGTCCCAAAACTCCAGTAAATCTGCTACTTACACACTTGAGTTCGTTGTTATTTGGCACCGGGCATCAGGACCATCTGGCAGGGCAACGTGGAAATGATGAGCACACACAGGGAAAGTGGGTACAGAAAGTTCCAGATAGCAAACGGTGAATACAGTGTACAGTGACTGACACAAGAAAGCATTCGGTAAATACTAATTTCCTTTTTTAAAAAATTTGCGGTATAAGATAAATTCTCTGACTTTGGGGAATTAATAAATTTGTTACAAGTTCAATGATTATAGGCACATTGTCAGAAAAAATATGAGTATACAACAATTGTATGGTATCAATTATAGGTATTGTGAGCTCAGAAAGTCAGGGATCAATTGAAAAGTTTTCTGAATTAGAGTGGGTAAGGAATTATATAATGCCTTGTGAATATAAGATGTTCAATTCCTACTTCTTTCAATTAATTTAAGAAGGGAAGAAGAGTACCAAGTGCATTCTAAATGGAGGTAACAAGGAAGAAGGAGAAAAACAAATATTTTGCATATTTATTGCAATGTTGTACTGAGACTCAGCTTGACAGCATAACCAAAAATGAAGTCATTTTAACTTTTGAGCAGTGGAGTGACATATTTTGGAAGATGACCTATAAGGAGTTAGCAGGCTAAGTCATATTAAAGAGAGAAAAACTGTTAGGAAAGAGATCAAGGAAGGAGTTGGTTGCAGTCATTCAGACTGCGGTTGTGAAAACCTGGATTTGCTTGCTGGCCGTGAGAGTGGAAGAAATGAGTGGTTCCAGCCGATGCTGAAATGGAATGAGGGTCTGGGAAGACAGGGCTGGCCTCGAGCTGATGGCTGTAAACAAAACAAATACAAAAGTCCGGGACAGTTGGTGATAGAAACAAATACAAGGCATTTCTTTACATTAACTTATTTTTGCTCTCAATGTGACTCGCTTCTGTTGGTTCGTCATGTAGTGCCGCATGTGATCATATTCCTGTGCATGAAGTAACAACAGTTTTGTTGCACCCTAGAATTTGTTCACTGGGCTCCAGCTGTTTCCTAGTCCACCCACACCGATCACCGAGCTGTGGTGGATGCCATTTCCTTGTCCTGGGGAAACGGTTTAACATGAGTCAGAATCTCCTGATTTTTGAGTAAAGCAAACCCTTTGCTTCCCACAGGCTCTGGTTCCCAAGAGGAATAGCATAACGAATCTCATCTGTTCCTACATCCGTTCCCACTCCACCAAGGGGGACAAACTGGCTGTGTGACCTAGGTGCCCTTTTGGTCTCTCAAAAACTAAGCAAGGTGCTTTTGGGTTACCATTCTGGTAAGGCCAGGGAAGTACGTTTCAGAGAGTATAAAAAGAAGGTTTCTGCCCTCCCTGTTCCGGGGTCCTTTCCAGTGCTGCTCTGCCTCCAGCTGTGGCCTGAGATAACGGTACCTTTGTCTGACTTGAAGATTATTCCTGACCAGCTCGGCCCAATAAAACCACAGTGTGATACACATAACTATTTGCAATTTGCAAATAGCTTCCTTAAAAAAGTTAAAACAGATGAGATTAATTTTAATAACTTATTTAACTCAATACAAATATATTGAGATTTTATCAATATCAAATTATTAATATTTACAGTATTTTGCTTAAGGGTTCAAAATTCGGTATGTGTTTTACATTTCTAGCACACCTCAGTTTGAACTTGCCAAGTTTCCGGTGCTCAACAGACACGTTTGGCTACTGGCCACTGGGGTGAATAGTGCAATTCTAAACATTCTGTTTTTTTTAAGAAAGGCATACATAAAATTCAGCTTAAACATGAAATTTCAATTATTTTGCAAGTTATTACCTAACTTCGAGTTCTCTTATTTTTTCTTAATTTTATGAAGTCTTATCTTCTTAGTTGTGCACATCTTTATACCTGATACAACAATTTCTTCAGGGTACATAATGGACATTACGGTTCTCTGCCCAGATCCCCTCTCAGGGAGGAGACACCCAGCCACCCACCCGGGGCCCCTGAGTATTGTTGCTGATGGCTCACAGCTGCCCCCTCTCTCTGGGCATTACCCTAGGTTGTGGGGACCTGCCACCCCTAATGTTATGCACTCTTAAGGTTGACCTGAAGCCAAATGGCTGATGAAGGGACACAGGTCTGTCTCCCTTTACTCCACTCAGGACAACTCTAAAGGGCCATCTCAGCTCCTGAGACCCTGTAGGGTAAACTAAGACCTTTTTTGCAATTCTTCTATGAGTGAGCATCTCCCCCTGCCCCATCCTGCCTTCTTGAGAACCACTCCCCCCTCCACTTCCCACTCCCCCAAAAACTCTGCTTGCATCTCTCCATCTCCAAATCTGTTTCTAGAAAACCCAGTTTAAGAGAGAATATAAAGTAGTCTCTCTTCTATCCAAGCAAGATTATAAGCAGTGTTTGAGTAAAGAGGAGGAAAAGTAGGAGTCAACTTTGATTCGTTTCTGTGTTTTGTAATTATACCTCACCACACATGAATTCTCTGTGACCCTCCCTCTATTCGCTCTCGTTGTCTTTCTTGTCCTATAGAGAGTCTTTCCCAAAACCCAGTTACAACTGAGTAAAAGGTATGATAAAAACTGGGATTCATCAACAACACTGTGTTGAAACATGAGAAAATTATCTCAAAGGAAAAAAAAAAAGGCATCAACTGCACGATACAGTAAGCCATACATTTCCTGCACTGACAGAATACTACTACCTTACTTACTCTCCCGTGCCTACCTGCATACGCAGAGATGCAGAGCACTTGTACAGGTCACAGTAGCATTATCTTCTTATGCCTTCTGCTTCCTTCTCCTTCCTCCGGGAAGTCCCGTCTTTCTGGCCTTCATATCCTTATGTCTGTGAGTCTCTGACTTCCCTAAACACTCTCTGGTTCATCACCAGGAATCTGAAAGTCTTAGAATGATAGTCTGGTCCAGCCATTTAAAACTTTAAGGAGATCAGAAAGGGGAAATCAGAATCACTCTTGTCTTAAAACTTAGGCTTGCCTGTCACAGGAAGATCTTTGACTCTCAAACTCTTAAGATGATTCTCACGGAGAATGTTGCCTCTTACTATTCCTGCCTTAACCATTTTTGATGACTTTATATCTCTGTCACACATACACATACTCATTCAGGTTAATAACAATTCATTCTGCACAGTATTTCTGATGGCTGGTTCATATCTTACAAAGTCACAATCGACTGATTTGTCTTATAGCTAAGACCATTATAACCTAGGTTAGTGCAAGAGGGAAGGAATTATTCCTATTATTTTTCCATTCCCTGCTGCTATATCTCAAGTCCTCTAAATAGTTAGAAGTAGTCAGTTCTTAGATCTGAATTAAGTTAGAAGACTTTGATTCTCCATCTGATTTGGTCTCTTACTGAAGTTGTTGTGACTGTTTTAGTATCTGCAATATTCCTCTATCTATACCTAATTGTAGTATAGACTGTAATAATATAATGACTAAAAGTGCTTTGCATTCCTGAAAAAACCTTTTTGGCCTATAAATTTAGGTTTAGAAAATTGGATAAATCTCACACAAAGTAGACTGGATTCCTTTCCCTCAAAAACCTTGCTGCCTCTTTGGTCTTGATAAAATCCAGAGGGGTGGTGGAAACAACTTTAAAGCATGTGGATATTTACCTGATGAGTCACAATAAATATGTTTTTAATGGGTATTTTTATTTTGTCTACAACTAAGAAATGACTGTGTTAGAAATACGGAAACCATGGAAGTTACTGTGCTCCTGTGAAGTATTAGGTTTGCCACCCTGGTGATACTGTAATGGCACCAAGAGGTCAGTGACTAAGGGCTTTTCAGAAGAGGGACCTTACATTTGGTGAAGGACAGATTGTGGAAGTCATAGGGATAAGGGGATTCTGGCATAAATAATACTTCAGGCACTGAGAATGTGTCTGAAAATACCTAGTAATGCACAGTAGGTATTTCTATTAGCTCAGTGAAAGTGAAACTAGAGCAAGCCCTCACACAGTCAAGCATGGTCCCTCCTGCATTCAGCTAAGGGGCTTTTCTTCTTTTATCTTCCATCAGGAGATGGGAGTTTATAAGACAGAAGGGAATGTTCTTACTCCTTTTTCCTCTCATGGTCAGAACAAGGCTACAAAAGAATAGAAGGTCATGCCTCAGTATCACATAAAGAGTGGTTTCTCCAACCTTCGGTATTCGCCAGGAGTTTGGGGAACTCCTGGAAATGGGGGTCTGAGCTCATGCCCCACTCTCACCAATTGTTGTGGAATCACTTTGTAGGACAACAGATTCATGCTGGAGTCAACGGCACGGTTCCACAGAGTCTACCTCGTCCTGCTCTTCCTTTCTGCTTCCTGCTGCTCCCTCCATCCTCCTTCGCAAGTCCCTGCTGTGACAGGTCATTAGTATGAGCCTGAAGGAGGAGGTAGCCTGGAAGGGAGAACTTACTGCCCCAGAGTTCCTGTCAATCAGAGGAAAAGTCCAATCCCTCAGCTGCCCAATGACCCAGGCAGCCCACAGGCTTTTCAAAGCCCGCACTGCCCTGTACAACTTCTCGACTACATCAGCTTAGCTTTGCCATTCAAATTGATTGTTTACACCAGGTCATCCACCACCAGCATGGCAAATCACTTGTTCACAAAAGTAGCCCCAGGCTTGCTGAATGCCTTCTGCCCTCCTTCCTCCTCAACTCACATCCCAGCCCATGCACCCTGCTGCTCTCCCATTGGCTGTGCTCTCTAAGAATCTGTGGTTCCATAAGCTGCAGAAATGAAACTGCAAGGTCAGCTCTGACCTCAACTTGCAAGCCTTTTTGAAGAAGACAAGGAATGCTTCAGCCACTTTAGCTTGATGCTCAACACAAACCATGGGTATAGTCTGGTGGATTACTCCAAGGACCTTGTGACAGAGGATGCGATACAGGTGCTGGTGGGCCTGGCCAAGCACAGAGGTGTGGAAGCCACCTGGGAGTGTATGTTCAGTGGTGAGATCAGCTTCACCAAAGATCAGGCGGTGCTGCATGTGGCCCTGTAGAACCAGTCAAGCACACCCATTCTTGGTGCGCAACAAGGATGTGATGCCAGAGGTCAACAGAGTCCTGGAGAAGATGAAGTCTTTCTGCCAGCAGTCTGAAGTGGTTACTGGAAGGCTTATTCAGGCAAGCCCATCAGAGATGTCATTAACATCAGCACTGGCAGCTCAGACCTGGGACCTTTCATGGTGAGTGAAGCTTGTAAGCCTACTCTTCAAGAGGTCCCAGGGTCTGGTTTGTCTCCAGCATTGATGGGATGCACACTGCCAAAACCCTGGCCACCCTAAACTCTGAGTCCTCCCTGCTCATCACCACCTCCAAGACCTTTAACCAGGAAACTGTCATGAATGCCCAGACAGTGAAGGAGTGGCCTCTCCTGTGGGCCAAGGATCCTTCTGCAGTTGTGAAGCACTTTGTTGCCCTATATACCAACATGACCAAAGCGAAGGAACTTGGAATCGACCCTCAAAATATGTCCAAGTTCTGAGATTGTGTGGGAGGATGCTACTCGCTGTGGTCAGCCATTGGACTCTTCAGTGCTCTGCACATAGGATTTGACAACTTTGAGCAGCTGCTCTCAAGGGCCCGCTGGATGGACCAGAACTTCTGCATGGCACTCCTGGAGAATAACATCCCCATCTTGCTAGCTTTGCTGGGTATCTGATACATCAACGGCATTGGGTGTGAGACACACAACATGCTACCCTATGACAGGTATCTGCACTGCTTTCCTGCATACTTCCAAGAAGGGTGACATGGAGTCCAATGGGAAGTACATCATCAAGTCTGGTACAGATGGGCCCCACTGTGTGGGGGAGCCAGGGACCAATGGCTCACGTGCCTTCTACCAGCTCACCCACCAAGGCACCAAGGTGATACGCTGTGATTTGCTTATCCAGGTCCAGTGTCATCACCAGATAAGAGAAGGTCTGTATCACAAGATTCTTCTGGGCAACTTCTTGGTCCAGATTGGGGCCCTGATAAGAAGGAAGTCAACAGAGAAGGCCTCCAAGGAGTTTCAGGCTATGGGAAATAGTCCAGAAGACTTTGAGAAGCTGTTGTCACGCAAGGTCTTTGAAGAAAATCGTCTAGCCGACTCTACTCTGTTCACCGTTCTCACACCATTTGTTCCTGGAGGCTTGATCACCGTGGATGAGAACAAGATCTTCATTCAGAGTATCAGCTGGAACATCAACAGCTTTGATTAATGGGGACTGGAGCTGGGAACACAGCTGGCTAAGAAAATTGAGCCTGAACTTGATGGCAGTGTCCCACTGACCTTTCAGGATTCTTCCACCAGTGGGCAGATCAACTTCATCAAGAAGGAGTGTGAAACCAATAAACTCATGCTGGGCCACAAAACAAACAAACAAATAAATTAAAAAGGCCCATAATTCTGGCACATGTATCCAAAAATATTTTTTCTAGATCCCTAGTATTCCTAGAATTTAATCAAATGACTGCTCTTGTACTTAATTATAATATACTGGTACTATTATTTTTATACAGTATATTTTAAATTTCAATTTGCTGGAAAAATTATCAGAGTGGCACGCAGCATTGATTAGATTATGTATTCACTGTAATTTTGCTAATTAGAATGTCAAGAGAAAGTAGACATGGAGTTCAACTAATTCTCACTTTACTCATCCATAAACAGATACTTCTCATAAATAGCTGGTAATCTTTCCCCAGTTCTCAGGAAAAACTAACTGAATAGCTTCGGTAAAGTCTCCTATTACTAATTCTCTATGTTATAATGAAAAAAACCTGCAATTTGTATTGAAAGACACCCTGAAGCAGTAGCACAAGGATTAAATGACCATTGTTCAATAACAATAGTTAATATCTAATTGTTTAATAATAATAAGCTTGGCACTTGAACGGTCACAGCTGAAGATGCTCTCCTTGAGCATTAATCTAGTTCGGGCCTATAGCAAGCAGGTGAGCTCCATATCCTCTATTTCCTTCCTGTCTTCCTTCCCTCACTCATCCATTTCGACAGCAATATTTATTAAGCACCTAGTTTGTGGTAAGTATTGTTCATATATCCTTGGGACATATGAGTGAAATAAGCCAAAAATGGAGCTACATGTGGGGTAAAGAGGAATAAGTGGGGTAAAGAGAAATTATATATATATATATATATATATATACACACACACACACACATATATATGTATATATACATATATATACACCGTGTATATGTACATATACATATTTACACATTGTATATATATGTATATATACATACACATATATGTGTGTATGTAATAAATATTACAGGACATTGAGAAGTGGTAAAATCTGTAGGAAAAGAAGAAGAAACTAAGAACAATTGGAGGTTGAAGGTGATCGGTTTTAAATGAATGAGTCTGCCCCATTGAAAAGGCAGCATTTGGGCAAGGACTGGAGTCCATGTTGTAATGTCTTTCCTATTTTCTGATCCATAGATCTTACTTTGCTTTCATTATCCTTCCTGACGTTGTCTACTAAACACATAGGAAAATTATTTACTTATAGGCTCAAGATGACATAGATGTTAGGTCAGTGCCACTTGTCCTAATATCATTTTTTTATGATAGCGCATGATTTACCTTCTGAAAACCTAAGAAGCCTGTTCTTATGATGTGACATGGACGTGCTACCAAAAGTTGTCTCTTGTCCTCTCTCAGTTCCTTCACTGTTTTAAAATCTACTTCTTAAAGAAGCTGCATTATTTTCCCATCAGTCAGCCAAACTGCCTGAACTCACCACCATTAAGATATTCATTATGTTGTGGTAGTATTAGCAATTCTCTTTTCAAACTCAAATTTGCCATGGGAAATTTGACTCAAGAAAAAAACATTTGCATCGTGAAGGGAAAAGGCTGTGACATAGACTGGCAGGTTTACAGACTGAGGGCTTCAGGCTTCTACCAGTAGACCAGGGGTCAAGTGTGGGGTGGGGACAGGAGAATTAGTACGGATAGAGACCAGAAAAAGATTGTAAGGCCTTAAAATTGTCCTCGTACTCAAGAATGTTGTGGGACCCCCCAAAACAGATGATCTTCTGGAGGGTGAGTCCCTTGTAGCACAGGCTTGCCCCACTAGGTGAGTGTTCTAGGAACCCATCTGTATCCCTGTACCACCTGACGTTGCTGTGAGAGGCTGCGTTCAGCCTCAGTGAAATTTTTTGAAGACTCAGTGTGTTTGCCCATTTCACGATGGCTGATTTACCAGCATTCCTGCCCTCCCATGCTGAGTGTTCAGCAGTTTTTGACCAAAAAAAAATGGCATGGTCTTCACCCCCCACTCTCCCTATTCACCTGATTTTGCCCCAAACGACTTGTTTTTTGTTTCCCCCAGATGGAAAAAGTCTTCAAAGGGAGGCATTTTGCCAATATGGAATCGGTGAAACAGAAAATGGCAGAGGCACTAAAAAGCATCCAAATCGATGAATTCAAAAACTGTTTTGAGCAGTGTAAGAAAACATCTCAGTAGGTGTATTGCATCAAATGGAGAGCACTTTAAAGGTGACTGAAGTTTAAACATGTAAGAATAAATACAACCTTTTATCAATAAAGCTGAGGGGTTTTGCCCCCCTCCTTTGTATAATGAACACACAGAATTAGTTTTTACTCTCACAAAGAATTATGTTCTCATATAATTTTCTTGACCACCCGGCCCTCTGATCTACTTTTATTTTCTCATGGGGAAACCACTTTTTGACCTTTAATGGAATCACAGACTGAGGTAAGGGTTTGGTAGGAGTGCAGTGGTCTGCTTCAGCAGGAAGGAGTATTTTATCACTAAACACCTTTAGAATTTCTGGACATGGTGCTAACAAAAATCAGATTGATTTTAGTGGGTTTATTATTTTTTGTAAATGTGCTATAAACCATGCACTCTCATTATTGTCTGCTTCCAGGGAAGATGGCGCCCACCCCGCGCTCCTTCATTGTCCACTGCTCTGGGGAATGTATTTACAGAGTTTCTACGGATCACACAACTACAGGAACATTTTCTTCTTCCTTCCAGAAAAACGAGACCATACTACACATATTAAGCAATAGATTGTGGATGTTTTTCTATGTCAATACATTTAGATCCACATCATTCATTTACATATGTTCCATATTGGAGTTTTGAAATTTTCTCTGCATTGGCTGTCAGACAGTTATCAGTTTCTCGATATTATAAGCTGAGTTTCAACAATATTCTTGAATTTGCATTTTTGTATACTTATCATTCGTGTGTATTCTTATGTATTTTGCATTTCAGATATTCTATTCTTCATTTCTAACTGGTACTTTTTCATGGTTTTTATGTCTTTTTTTAATGCTGTTGAAGTTCCCACTAAGTTCCTTGAAGTTCTCACTGAATTCCTTGAGCAACCTTATAACCACTTAAAAAAAAACCCTCTATATCTGGTAAATTGCTTGCCTCCATTTCATTTTGCTCTTTTTCTGGAGATTTCTCCCACTCTTTCATTTCGAGCATGTTTCTTTGTCTCCCCATTTTGGCTGCCACTGTGTGTTGGTTTCTATGTATTAGAGAGATCTGCCCTGTCTCCCAGCTTTTGTGGGTGGCCTGATGTGGTAGGTGTCCTGTGGTGCAGTCTCCTTGATCACCTGAGCAGGATGCTCCAGGAATGTCCCTTGTGTGATATTTGTTAACTGTCACACAAATGAATTTGTTCACTTGTTGCTGGACATTTAGGACAGATTGGCAGTTACAAAATAGTTTCCATATCTTGCCTACGGTAAATGGTGTAGCAATGAGTACAGATATCTGTGTGATATTCTGTTTTTATTTCCTTTAGATATGTAGCTAGAAGTGGGATTGCTGAATTCAAGCTTATTTAAAGGTTGTTATCTATTTTCAGAATTATCTCCATGGTCATTTTTTTATTTTCCCTGAGTGTCTTTTTTTCTCTTTTCTAGTTGGTCTTCTTAGTATCTTTACTTTTCCTTTCATGTTTTGGGGTTTTGACTCTTTTAAAAATATTGTCTCCTGATTTGGGGGGTTGTAGCAAATAGAAGAATGAGGCAACAATGGGGAGACCCTCGTATGCAGGTAGGGCTCATCAATGATGGGTTTTGTTTAAGGATAAGAAGTCAGGAAGCCTTCAAGCTGGAAAACTGGATTTACTCTGGTGCACTACTCCCAGCTCCTCTTCTGGTACTCTCCAGCAATAGTTTACTATCTCTTAAAATTAAGTCTCCCATTTTTTTGCCTGGCATAAACACCTAGCTGCAGATCGTTCTGCATCCAGAGATGAAGCATTCATATAAAATTGTCCAACTAGTCCCCTATTTTCCATCCCCATTTCTCTTTCCTACTACCAACGGTCAATGTAATCTCAGTTCTGAATTGTTCCCTGCAAGTTCCTTCTTAGGTGTGTCCCAGGTGATTGTTATTTCTGTTCTCCTTTATCCACTGATGATACTGTCTCCATTCTCTCTACTGTTCTCGGACTTACCCTTTCCCTCCACTTATGGTAAACGTAATGGAGTTTCAGAAAGCAAAGCAATTGATACATAAGTTTAGTCTACCATCTTGAACTGGAAATCTCTCCGACTCTTTTAAAAAGAGATTAGAATGCAATTCAGAGTACTTTTTCCACCCTCCTCAAGTATTGGCATAATTTGTCACACATTTCAAATGACACCCTAGCTACTCCTTCATTTATTTCTTCTACTTCAGTCACTCATTTCTTGGATGCACACCTTTGTCCTTGCACTGAAATCTTAAACTGATGACTGCTATTTTCTGGTATCACTTTTTTTTTTTACTTTGCACCCTCTCACTCAGTTACTGGTACAACACATGCATTTTGGCTCTTCAAGATATCTAGTAGCCCATCTAACTTCTTCCTTTTGTTTCACCTCCTCCTAGATCCAGCCTCACGTATACATCCCATCACTCTACCCATATATACTCTCCTGTCAGAACCCAAAACACAGGCTAGTCAAATTGCGCCATAGAATAAGGCTGCCTGGGTTCATGTGCCGTCTCTACTAGCCACTTGCTTATGAGCACATGGTCATAAAAGTAATAATAGTACTGATGTGCTGAGGATAAAGTGAGGTAGCATGTGTCAGGTGCTTAGAAAAATGTCCAGCGTAATAGAAGTGTTCAGTAAACATCAGCTAGTAGTAGTACTATTTTCTAATCTAAAAATATGAGTAAAATAGCACTGTGGTTTAGTGAATTATATCAAAATATAGAAGGCCCTTACACAGTCATTTTATACTATTTAATCAGTCTTCCTGCTGATAAAACCACTTCTAAGGAGATGTGATATTTGCATTTTTAAATTACATTGAGACACCCAAAGACATAAGTTTTTTCTCTAATGTTTCTTTTCTAATCCATTTTTGATATATAACTCTCTGCACTTCCAAAGCCAAGTTGCCTTAATTCTTATAGGATAATGAACCAATGACATCTAATTATAATATTTATTTAGGTGGAAGGTACCAATTACAAACTGGAGAGCAGGTTGCTTCATATTCTCACTTATGGAACAATTGTAGTTTTAGAAAACAGACCAGATTCAATAAGTACTTTAAACTCTATCTTTTTTCATTGATGCTATGTTGTGCTATTTCTTCCAGATCCATTATGAATATATGACAGTCATTATGTGCTTTGAAGATCTTAGGACTCTTCCTAGCTTGGATCTCAAAATCTTTTTGATGATGGGTATTCTGATGGATATCTTAGTTCAAACAAGTTCCCAGAGGAAGATCTTTAAAATATAGGCGCGTTGTAATTATTGCTCTGATTTCTAGACCCAGATTCTAACGAAATTCTAAGTTAATATTTTGGACTCCATTCCTCTAGTGTGAGACTGTGGACTTCTGAGACATGCATGACAATGTCCTCTGAAGATGTCAGGGTTGCGCAAACATGCTAATATTCTGGTGCTAATGATTCTGCCATCGCACCCTTAACATGTCTCTCAATGGAAAATCAGTGAGATGTCAACCACAACTTTTTTAGAAGATACTAATTACTTTGAAATTAGTCTCAGAAAGTGTCACAAAGAAACAACATAATACAGTAGCACTGGCTCATGTTGCAATCTTGAGCAAGTTACCTACATTTTCCTAGGTTCTGTTTCTTAATCAGTAAAGTGTGTTTTGGTATGGATGAAATATATTATGAGTGAATACATTAAGTGAAATAATGTATTAAAGCACTTTATATATAACAGTAAACAGGAAATGTTTATTGAATCTGAGGAATTAAAAGTGTAGACATGGCCTTCTGAGGAGCAAACTCTTATTTTAAAGAGTAAAAAATTAAGGCCTATGTTGGCGCCACTCCTGCTGTCTTACCCCCTACTTACCACTTGTCCTTACATAATGTCTTAGCTTTCAGCAGATAAATACATCCCTCTTTTTTTTTTTATCTCCTTACTCCCAAATAAAAAGACAACATCTTTATTTATGCTTGCAGCATGGTCTTACCTTAACACTTTAGGAATGTGTTTTCTTGGAAAACAAATAAAAATGATTTTTTGGCAGACCTACAATGGCTATTACTAAATAGTTCTAGAAATCTCTCCTAGAAAGTGAAGGACTTACGTTCTAATTAACTTAGCCATCATGTAGTCATATTCCAAACTGGGACTTAGAAAGTTTGGAAAGAACTCAGATGAGCATCTACTGTACTAATTCTTGCTCTTCATTTCTACAGGCCGAAGTCTTACTTTCCATTTTTGTAGTGTTCTAATGGACACACACAGTTGCTTTCTGAGAAAAGTTCCAGTCTTGACAAAAATTAGACTTGAGTTAAGGATTACAAATATGTGCTGTATGTCCTTTCTGTCCCCCTTCCCAGGTCCATACAGAAAGCAATGAGCATTCGGGGCACTCTTTCCTACTAGGCACAAACCCAGCTTCAGGCTCATTCTCAGCAAGAGCTCCAGGAAGGGGAAAACATTATGTAAGAACTTATGTGCCATGCTTGTCCAAGAATGTAAGCTCTCTGAGGGCATAGACTGAGACTTTTTTCTATTTTTTTTCCCAACAAAAATGTTCACTGGATGGTAACCATGTAAAATAAGAATAATAGTTTCCTTATTTTTTTAAAAAAAAGTGCTAGCATTTTCATTTTGACTCTAGAAGGAGAAAAAGGCAGTAAGGATTTCTAATATAAAAGAATCCAAATTTTTGCAGCAAGCCCTGTTTGGAGAAATATTGGGACACTTAGACATTATCTCAAAAAGATGGAGATGTGTAGCTCCACTACAAGCAATATATCGCTAATCCGAGAAGTCAAATGGAAAAGCTCTTGACATCTTTATTCCATAGTCAGTTTCATTTTTCTTAAAATAGTTCATAACACTAAGTTGCAGTTTGAATCACCCAAACTTCAAAAAAAAAAAACCCAAACCAAACTAAATAAACATATTTTAGACTCATAATTTCAACTTAAAGTTGTCCCTCTTAAAGCACCTCCCCTTCTTCATGGGACCTGTTCAGTGAGTCTCCCGTGGATGCCCACACTTGGCCCCAGTCCTGCGTGGCACACAGACCAGTCACACGTCTGCACATTTTTTATTGCTAAAGCAAATAGTATCCATTTTAATTATACCTTAATCATTTAATACAGTCAATTTTTTTCAGGGCATATAGTCTTGGAAATAACCCACTAAAAAGTACTTGTGGACTGTGGGGCTTTGGCAGGCTGGAGCAGAACTTCTGAGAACATGCTGTGTGAATTTTCCAAAGAAGGCGGCCAATCTGAGAGGACCCACATGGGAGCAGCTCAGTTGGGCCCAGGCTGGTGGCTTTTGTCTTAGATTCGAGAATCTTACAATCACATGGAGATGCCTACAAGTGTGTAGCATACCTCGGTTATTCCTTTTACTGATTATTTCAGTTTGTAAAGAGCTGCCCCAATCGACTGCAAGGGAGGGGGCCTCTTCTGGAAGCAGGGTGGCTACATTTCTCTGCCAGTAAGTGCTTAATGACTCATTTTCCTCAACAGAATTTTCATAAGGCTGGAATTCAGGGAGGGCTGTCTGGAGAATGTCTGAGAGGAATTTCACAAGCATCCATCCCGCCGTTCGCTGGAGGAAGCCTCTGGTGATAGCCAGACCGGTTGACAAAGGCAAACAGCAGCAGATTCAGTAACGTTTCCTCATTATCTTCTGCGAACAGTTCCTGAAAGGTCGCCCTGAAGTTTGTTTTAGTCAGGCTGAGAACACTGTACACTTCCAAAGAAGAAAACTCTTAGTGGAAACACTGAAGACGCAGTAGGTCAGTGCCTGTGTCTATGTGGAACCACAGCTGCTGTCCACGGGAACCCCAGTCACCCATTTTACTGACCTGTCAAGTTGACCAATTGCTTTGCAGTTATGTGGATTTAGCCACAATGAAACTGTACATAAGATTTCCTTCTATTTTCAAATGTTTTTGTATTTATTTCGAAGGTTTTATAATTACAAAATGGTCCTCTCTCTCAAAAGATATTCTGAAATAGAAGCAAAAATATCACTTTTGCAAAGCCATTTCCATTCTTCCAAAGGTCTGCTGGTAAATTATTCTTGCTGATCTTTCCGTCTTTCTGGCCTGTGCATACACACCTAACCCATACTAAATTTCACCAGATGGCATTTTATTTCTCTAAAGGAAAGCAGTCGTGGGTTTAGACAGTTGAATTTTTAAACTTCTGTATTTACTGAAAGTGCATATGGTGCTACATGGACAAAGAAGTTGTGCTGAAGGAAAAACATTTCTGTCTGCAGTACCTCACGATCTCTCAGAGGGAGAAAAAAGTGCAATTATCTGGTACATTTCTCACAAAATCTTCCGTGACTTTAATTTTCTTCCTCTCGTCAAAATTAGAGTATGGGTACTACAAATACCTGAAAGTTTGTATTACTTTTAAATTCTTCTTTTGGTAGCAAATAGAAAGGTTACACGAAATCCAATAAATTGCCAAAGTCAACAGTGAGAGATTTGTCGAAGAAAACGAAACATAAAACTAAACTTCTTTAAAAAAAAAAAAGTTAAAAACCTCTGTATGTCAACGTAAGCAGATGTTGGTGTAGAATTTACAAGGATGAGAAGGCTGTAAAATCTCCCTTGAGCCACTCACAGTTCATTTCAAGGCCAAGAACGCCCCCAAAATCTGTTTCTAATTTTACAGAAATCTTTTGAAATTTGGCACAGTATTGAAAAGTCCGTGGAAAGAAAAAAACCTTGTCCTAGCTTCAGCTTCCAATTCTGAAGACAGACTTGCTTCCTTTCAACGGTTTTCACAGATCCAGTGACCTACGCTCTGAAGTCAGAATTAGCTAACGTTCAAAAACATCTGGAAAAATGAAGGTTAGTATATGCAAACTCAGGTGTTGCTAAAGAATGAGAGCCGGCAGGACTGAATGTGATCAAAGTTTTACGTTGTTTAGAAGGCGAAGATTTGTACGTAAGTATATACTTCCTGGAGTGGGTTGGGATTGGGAGATTGTTCTAAATATACTGTAGAAACATTTGTCCTTGTGGGACTGGAAAAATTCCAGCAATTATAGCCAGACCAGTGGAAGATAATGAAAAGTTTTGTGGGGAAGGCGAAATAAGATTTAGCTATAAACAAAATCTTGCCTTTTCTACTACTCAGCAGAAACTGTGTGTATATCTAATTTTTTAAATTTTATGTAGATTTGGTTAAAAATCGCAGTTGGAATTGCCACTTCTGCTGGGCTTGCTTTATTGGTGATGTGCATTGTCTTACGTCCTTCAAGAGGTAAGAATTTTTCTCTAATTGGCTCTGTCGGCCTCGGAAAATGCAGTAACACACACGGTCACTTGTAACTGATCATTCCCTTCCTGCTTATTTTCCAGAGTAAGTGTGTTATTTCTAAGAGGTCTTAGAAGCTCACAGATATGCTTCTGTGCAGCCAGAAATAATGAGGAATTTAAGGCATGAGTACAAAGAGACTTCCAGTATTATTTCAGCAAAACCTAAGCACTATTCTGTATCATCCCTATCTCCCCCAAATATATGCTATAACAGGTCTTTAAAGTCAATATTTTTAACATTGCTTTTCATTATTGCATTGCCTCATAGAGAGTAAAAATGAGTATGAATGGTAAACTTAAAACAGAACCCATGATTTGTTTTTTTTAATTATGAGTCTTTCCAAAAATTTAGGAAGGTTGTCTAGAATAGAAATGTTGAGAATAGCTGTACAGAAAAATGGAAATTGTTCTAGATGCAGTATCAATGAACAATCAAATTAGAACACTGAATATTATGAAGCGAGCATTATATTTAGTGATAGGTCAATTCTTTTTAAAAGAGTTTAGGTTAACATTAGTCTCCCTTTGCTGAAAGTTGGAAGCTACTATGGACTAATAGTGGGCCAGTTTATATTTAAATTAAGACTTTGTCTATAAATTATTCAGCAATATTAAAGGAAAAGGCTTCTGTGAAACTATTATGAAGAGAAGCTCAAGTTCTAAAACAGGAAAAAATACAATAATAACAAGTCTTGTGACTTGAGATCTAGGGAGAGGGAAAAAGTTTGTAGCAAAGCTATTAAAAGTTTATAGTAGCTAAGGTGGGAAATACTTTTGGTTAAAATTTAACTGTCAATAAGGAAAATCAATGACAAACCTTTAGCTAAAGAATGTGTGAGTCCTAAATGATCCACTGCCTTGTAAAAATTAAAATACAGAAAATATCTTGAAAAATTTAAAATACTGATGGGATTTTCACAGAATTACAACAGGAAGCGGTTAGTCAATAAGATGAAAGCAATGCTCTTGTATCTTCGGTGTTACTCTTCAATCTGTTTCCCGCTCTCTGCTAGCACACAATTATTCTTAGGCTGTCGAGATGTAGTGTGTGCATCCACATACTTCCCTCATACAGCAATTGTCAGGAGACAGATTAGGTCCCATTGACCTGTTGAATGTGAATCCATTCAAAATTAGCTCCTTAGGTTAAAAGGAACTCCCCAGCACTTGAAGTTGACACTTTCCTCCCTCAGAAATAATAGTCTGAGGACAAAAGTGTATGGACTAAATTGTGAGCCTGCTTCCATGTCCACAGTCAAGGATGGTTTGCCCTGTACTTTGGAATTTGAGCCATAATTCCTAAAAAGAAATATGCTATAGTTATACATTTACAAATAATATGTAATTATTCACACACATAGATATTTGTGTAATCATACATAAACCCAATTCTTACCTTCTCTCCAAGTTTAGACATGCACAATATGCACATAAATGTATGTTATAAAAGTACATATACTATGAAAATTTTACATCACTTAAAACCTAATTTTTTGTTTCAACCAATGGGATAATTCTCAGAGCAAAATAATTGCCTTATAGAGGGAAGTAATCAAATTAAACTTCAGGAGAAATTGTATTGCTTATTCAGAAACAAAAAAAATTATTAAAGAGCTGAGAACTATATATTTTTGTCCATAATGTCATTATCTTTCTACTCTAAATTGTCCAAAGAACTCAGAATGTCACTTAAGTGACTTGTATAGGGGACTTTCCACTTGCCTACTTCGTTCAGGATGACTAGGGTGGAAGCTCTCCTTCCTGCCAGTCAGCGGTCTAGGCAGCCTTGATGTTAAGTGGGTCCTCTGACTTCCCTCCTTCCCAAACCCCTCTCCTCAGTCGTCCTTAGTCTAGAGCTCCAGGTCCAGTTCTCACTCTCACAACTGCCCAGTGCCCGCTGAGAATAAGATCTAAGGTGGCAAGGCAGGAGAAGGGAAGGAGGAAGGAGGAGGGGGAACAGAGAATTCAAAGCCAAGGAAGCTTCTAGTTGGCCTTCTCAAACGTCCTCAGAAATTCTATTACCTCATATTTTCCTTAGATGCTCTTGTATTCTTCACCCAGTATTATGTACTAGCATAAGAATGGTCTTCTTTGAAGAAATGTAAAGACACACTTCAAAAACAAGGAATTAAGTCCCACTGACTACCTGCCTATCAGTGTGCCAGTTGTTGGGGAAACAAGGGTGAAGCAGTCTAGGTTTCCCTCTGAAAGTCAGGGTGAGAATCCAGGAGAAAGGTGTGGTCTTCACCATAAATAGGAGACCAGAATCTCCCCACCAGGTCTAGGTGAAAGAAGAAAAGATAGGGGCTTTTCCACAGAGAGAGAGGGTCTCAGGAACACCAGCTTCAGGATCCAAAGAGCCGTGAAGAATCTAGGCAGAACTTTAAGAATAGAAGAACGTAGCGGTAAAATGAGAAAGATCCGTTTAGATTACTCACACAGTAATGAAAATAAGGGGCAACTTTTTTTTTGAAACTTTCAAAATTTCCAATTTAAATTTTTACTCAGTGAAAAACACATACGGCTTTCTACCTTTTCATCCAGGCTGTACTTCTTTGGCCTCAGTCTACTCCCCTTCGACCGATTCCTTTCCTCTTCTCTTGCCTCTATTCACTTTCTCTCATTTTCCCAAACACCTTGCCCCTCCCTGTGCAAAGATGCAACTAGGTCGAGGGTGGGCCCAGAGCTCCACAGCTTCCCCTCAGTTTTGTCCACCCCAAAGAGAAACCCACACAGGCCTGGTTTCAAGAGATTTACAGAGGTGACAGTGACAAAAAACAAATAAACAGAAAACTACAATTGGAAAGTGATAGAGGCTACAGAATTTCCAAAGTAGATTCTGTAAGATCTTGCTTCATGATTTACAGTTTCTGAATTCTCGGACCTGCCTTTGTGAAATTCATTTGTGAAAGAATATGTAGGAGTTATATGCTCTCTCTTTGAATTTCTATTCAGTGTAGACTTTCTCACATGGTGATGAGCAAACAATATATGTCAACTATTATTTTTCTACAGTTTCTAACATGCAGTAGCTACTTGGTAAGTGATGGCTAGAATTTTCCTGTGTTCTTCATCCACATATATTTATACATACAAAGATGACAACTAGGTCCGTCTGTCTGATATATTTCAATTTCAATAATGTTCTTAGTTCTCGGGGAGGGGGTGCTCTTTAACCTTGGGTGTCGTCCCTCTTCCTATTTCCCACTTCCTCAAATCAAAAACAACAAATTAATTTTTCAGTAACTTTTGTGTGCAAGGTACTCATAAGAGACGTAGGCAGTTCTGAGGCAAAAACGAAAGAGAATAAAGGAAAAGATAAAGGGAACTGGGGGAGGGGCGGCATGGAGAATAAAGGTGAGTGAAGAGGAAAAAGAGGGGGCAGTGCAGGCGGGAGAATGGCACTGCCTCCAGGACCGCTCAGCGAACGGAGAACCGCTTCGCCTGGCTCCGGGTCTCCCTGAGTCCTGCCTACCTTTCACCACTTTTCCTCTTACTGTTGCTGTTTGGGGCCTGTTGTGTTTTACAAAACCTTGTATTAGTTGCCAACTTTTAAAAATCAGAAGATTTCATGTAGAAGTTTAGATTTCTGGCGTCTCTTTAAATATTAGACCAGCAGCATTGGGCCTATGGTAATAGCTGGGAAGCAGGAGTCTTTACATGGAAAATGCTTTCTCCAGTTTGCCACAGAACCTCAACTTTACACTTCATTGTGTCCACATTCATTTAAGCATCTGCCTGGCACCTATGAACATTGGACTTTTAACCCTTGGGCTGGAAAAGAAGTACATGATGCCTGCTGGGGTTAAAAGTAACTACCCACTGAATATGAAAAAAAACTGAGATCAGTGTCTCACAGTCATCCGTGATCCACAACGTCCAGTTCATTGTGGCTCCTGGACACTTTGCTTATTTGTCCAACAATTATGTATTAAGTATCCAGCAAATATCAGCCACTGGTCTAGGGCATGAATGATGAAGTCTCTACTATTAAGAAAGAACAGTTTGATAATAAACAAGTAAATAAATACATTCATAGAATATTTCAAATTCTTGAAAGTGCTGTCCAGACAACTAGGATGAGGGCTGTGTCAGACAGCTAAGGGCTACCATCACGAAGCACCACAGGCTACAGACCTTACACAACGGAAACGTGTTTCTCAGAGTTCTGGAAGCTAGAAGTCCAAGATCAAGGTATAGACAGTTTTGGTGTCCCCAAAGTCTTTCGTTCTTAGCTTGCAGATGGCTGCCTTCTCTCTCTGTGTCCTCACACGGCCTCCTTCTCTGTGCACGTGCACTCCCGGTGTCTCTTCCTTTTTTATAAAAACGCCAGTTATATTGGATTAGGGCTCCACCATTCTGGTAATGTAAACTTGATTTCCTCCTTAAAGGCTCTATTGCCAAATACAGTCACTTTGAGGGTTACAGCTTCTCTATGAATTTTGTGGGGATACAGTTCAGTTCATAACATGGGTATTTAATGAAGGCTTCTCGGAGGTGATATTTGAGCAGAGACCTTAATGACAAGGAGGACACATGCTGTGGGGAAAATCCAATCCTCACGGCAGAGGGAAGAGCAGGCACGAAGGCCTAGGAGCAAGAAAGTGTTTGGGAAGTTCAAGGAACAAAAGGGAACTGATAGCTGGTAGGCCAAAGTTATGTAAACAAATTAACACAGGAAAATATGCATATACATATGTATTTGTGATTATAGACATATACAGGGTGGGGTAAATGTAGGTTTACAGTTTTCATATGGAAAATAATACAATAATTAATAAATAATAATACAATAAAATCTGTTTAGTGTACTCACAACTATAAACCTACTTTTGCCCTAACCTGTATATAAATTATAGCAATTACTTACTTAGCTAAGTAATGCTTTATGTGATTTATTTCAAGAGATATATGAACTCACAACTTAGATAGAAAACAATATTTTATTAGAAGAAATATCATTTAGAATGTCTGTATTTTAGGCAGAAATCCATTGGTATTAGTATTATGGTTACTATTACTACTACTCTAACCTCAACAAATATTTTTTATAAAATAAAATATATATGAGATGACATCATCTTGAAAGGAGAAGTGAATATTTTTTAAGGCTTGAAATTTTCCAAGTATCAACATTTAGAACTGTGAAACTGACTCCCTCAAGCATTTTAAGAGTTTTAAGCTTATTTATTCCCTGTTCTTTTGGAGGAAATAAGGGAAGTCTAAAGGGTTTACAAAGTTCATGAACATAAAAGAGCTTTTGAGTTGAAGTTAAATAAATCAGATTATATTTCTCTAATTTGCACTTGGATTTTAAAATCACAGAAGATAAATATTGGCAAACATTCTTTGAGTTTTGCCAAATGCTAAATAATTTAGGAAATAATCCAAATCTTTGGATAATTTCCATTTTGCAGAGGAGTTTCCCTGTTTTTGTTTTCCAAAGCAAATTGTGTTACAGCTTATAGAAGAATATCTAGTCATAGATACACCTTAAGAAAAACATGTCCTAAAGCTCACATCAGGGATGTGGAATCAGGGCTAAAAGTTCTTCAAAAACAAAGGCAGTCATACAGAGCTTTAAAATACAGTGATAACTAACACAGTAGGCAAAAACTGAAATGATTTTTTCACATGATAATCAAATACTAATTGGCCTATTGAAAATATATTGCCCATTTTAAGTAGAGCAAAGAACTTATTGTTCATTTTAGTAGCCTGGTGAACTAACAAAAATTATGTAACATAAATAGAATAACATAATTTTTAAAACTTTATTTCCATCAATAATAACTAGAATAGGATTTCTTAGTGTCTAAATTAAACTTTTCATACAAATTATGACTTTATACTTGGTAGAAAAACAGATGTGATAGGACTCTTTACAAGGACAGAATAGAAAGACTATATGTCAAAAATCAGATAGCTTACATGAAACAGACAAATTCCAAATATATACAAACTACCATGATTTACTGAAGGATAAATAGAAAACCTGCATAGAACTATAACAGCTACAGAGATTTATTTAGTGATCTAAAAACTCTGTCCCCCACCACCACCAACAAAAAAATAATATCAGTCCCAGATGGTTTCACAGGTAAACTCTACCAAACATTCAAGGAAAAATTGTTACTGATCCTTCACAAACTTTTCCAAAAAATAGAAGAAAGGAGACTATTTCTTAACTCATTCTATAAGGCCAGTATTACTGTGATACCAAAATAATACAAAGATGTTACAAGAAAAGAAGTTATAGACCAATAATAGTTATAGACCAATATATCCTATGAATATAAATGGAAAATTCTCAACAAAAGGCTAACAAACCAAACCCAGCAATATATATAAAGAATTATACACCAAAACCAAGTGGGATTTATGCAAAGCATACAAGGTTGGCTTAACATCCAAACATCAATTACTATAATAAATCATATTAATAAGAACAAAGGCCAAACACATGATTATCTAAGTAGGCACAGAAAAAGAATTTAATGAAATCCCGCTCCCTTCCATTATTAAAAAACTCATCAGACTAGGAATAGGACCAATTTCCTCTATCTGATAAAAGGCATCTACACAATATGCACAGCTAACACACTGGTGAAAGATTCTGTGCTACCTCCTAACATCAAGAACAAGACAGCATATCTGTTTTTATTACTTCTGTTTAATATCTTATTGGTGGTGTTAACCAAAACAATTAGGTAAGGAAAAGAAATAAAAAGTGTTCAGATTAGAAAGGAAGAAGTAAAACTACCTTTATTTATAGATGACATAACCTTATTTATAGAAAATCCTGAGGAATTTACTAAAAACTATTAGAACTAATAGACAAGTTCAGAAAAGTTGCAGGACATGAGCTCAATATATAGAAGTCAGTCATATTTCTATATATTAGCAATAAACAATAAAAAAGTCTAAATAAGTGGAGAGAAATTCTATGTTTATGGATCAACATTTTAATACTTTTAAGATGGCCATACTCCCCATACATACCTATAGATTAAATGCAATCCACATCCAAATCCTAGATGACTTTTTTGTTGAAATTGACAAGTTGGTCCTTAAATTCATATGGAAACACAAGGGACACAGAATAGCTATCTTGAAAGAGAAAAATGTTTGAGGAATCACATTTATTTCAAAACTTACTATAACGTTGACATAAAAACAGTGTGGCACTGACAAAACGGTAGGTATATAGATTAATGAAATAGAGTTGAGAGTCTAGAAAGAGAGCCTTCCATTTATGGCTAACTGAATTTTAGTGGGTGCCACAACGACTTAATGGGGAACTCTCTTCAACATATGATACTGAGACAACCAGCCATTCACATGCACAAAATGTGGAAATCCCCTTTCCACACCATGCCTACAAATTAACTCAAAAATGGATCAAAGACCTAAATGTAAGAGCTCAAACTGTAAAATCTTAAAACAAAACATAGGAATAAATCATGTGTTTGACATAGGCAGTGGTTTCTTATATATGACCAAAAGTACAAGCAAGAAAAGAACATAAACTGGACTTCATTAAATTTTATTTATTTATTTATTTATTTATTAGACAGAGGGGAAGGGAGGGAGAAAGAGAAGGAAATGTCAATGTGTGGTTGCCTCTCGTGAGCCCCCTATTGGGGACCTGGCCCGCAACCCAGGCATGTGTCCTGACTGAGAATCAAATCAGTAACCCTTTGGTTCACAGGCCCGTGCTAAATCCACTGAGCAACTCCAGCCAGTGCTGGACTTCATTGAAATTTAACAGTTTGCAAAGGATACCATCAAGAAATTCAAACCCTCAAAATGGGAATATATGCATCCAGAATATATAAAGAACTCTTTTAAAAAAATTTATTGTCATTCAGTTTCAGTTGTCTTGCCTTTTTCCCCCTTGCTCACCCCAACCCCGTTCCCCCTCCCATAGTCAATCACCCTCATTGTCTGTGCCTACGGGTCTTCTATTTGTGTTCCTTTGCTAGCCCCTTCTCTTACAAATAAATATTAAAAAGGCAAATAACCCAACATAGGAATGGACAAAAGATAGACATTTCCCCGAAGCAGACACACAAATGTCCAATAAGCACATTAAAAGATGCTCAACATCATTAGTCATTAGGAAAATGTAAATCAAAACCACAGTAAAATACTAGGTGGAGCATTAGGCATCCATTACAGCCTGCCTAGTGAGGAGTGGGTGGGCCTTCAGGGTGGAGTAGAAATAGAGAAAAGCAGGTGGAATATAGAGATTCTGGAGATCGAGTTGTTGGGTCTGGGTGTTGGACAAAAGGCAGAAAGGAAAGAGGGAGGTCAAGGGTCACTCCTAGGTATTTGATTTGAGGAACTATATGCGTGATAGTACTGTTGACTTGGAGAACTCTGGATGGGCGGCATGGAATTTGTTTCTCCTTTGCTTTATATCAAATGATTTTGAAGTGCTTATAAGATAATGCGAGTGGAGGTAATAAGGAAGAAGTTTGATATTCAGGTCTGGAATTCAGAGAAGAAATCCAGTGGGGGTCATGTGAAGCAGTGGTTGTGGGGATGAATCAGCCTAAAGATATGCAATGGAAAACCCCGAGAGCATGAAATGTCTAAGGAAATTGGCTCCTCTTCAGGCCCCAAGTAAACACCCATATGAGCCACAACAAAATTAAATTCAGAGATTAGAGGAAAGTGAGCTGGCAAAGGAGACTCAGTGAGCCTACATTTTAAGGACTAAATTATTCTACCCCTCACCTTATGCATTGCTTGGCCCTTGACCTAATTTTTGTTTGGCTTGTGTTGTTGTTGTTACTGTTGTTTTATTACACATGATTTTTCACTTTAAGTCATAGTATAATGATAAAGCGTCCACCTCTAAAATTGGATGGAGCTGGATTTAAACCCAGGCTCTGTTATGTGTTATACAAGTTACTTTGCCCCTCTAACTATGCCCTAACCTATAAAATGGAGTTAAAACACTATGTGTCTCAGAGAGCTGCTGTGAGGACTTAATGGGGCCATGAATGCTTGGTACTTTTAAAAACTTACTATTGGTGCTTAGTATTGGTCTACCTCAAATCCATTTTTTCCAAGTCATCAGCTTTTGCCCATATATAATATTAGTTTTTAAGTAGAAGATTCCATATGTGAATATTCCTTACCTTTGTCCCTGTGGTGCTCACTCCAGAAACAAACATGACCTAATGTGACGGCGGGAGGTGATGCCTCCTCATAGACAGCATCTCTGCAGAGCCAGCAGAGAGACCCGTGTGGTCGACTGGGAACCCACTCACTTCTCTTGATGTAGCGTCCTAAGAATTGGTTCTGAAGCAAATACAGAAAGGAGAACAAAGGGACTTGTCACATTTGTGTGCCCACTTTAACAAACCATATTTTCTTACATAGTTTGTGGTACATATTAGAGCTAACATCAGATGTCTCCGCTCTGACACTTATTCCCCATTTTGGGGGATTAGAAAATTAAATGGCAGAAATAGAAACAGAATCTTAATGAAGAATAAGCACAAAGTCTTAAGAAAGAATTAGAATAGTGAATCATTACTTGTGAATCGTTTCTGTGACTTGTAATTTCTTGGATTCATAATTGAAATAATTTTCAGCCTTGCTTTAGTAAGTTGAAAAGCAAATAATTAAAGTATAGTTAATTAGAGTGTTTAAGTGGTGTATGACGAACTGTGCTAAAGATGGGCAAAATTGACTATAAGGACGCTGTCAGTAATTAAGTGTTAATCAAGTAAGCATCAGTGACATATAGAAGAGACATATGTTTTCAGAATTTATTTCTACTTCTGATCAAATATTTAGAGTTTAAAAATTATATGTATCAAAATTAAACTTTAAAACAATCAAAAGATTATATTTCAATATTAAAACATTATTTGGAAAGGGGCATGAAAATCCATTTATTCATTCAATAATTATTAGTGGAATCTTTTTCAGGTGATTGGAACTTGTTTGGTGTGGCTGATGCTATGGAGGTACATTCTATGCTGACTTATCCACACACACACGTGTTCAAGGTGCTAGAAAACAGACCCTCAGTGCTTTCCCTGCAATCTTGCTTAAATCTAATCCGGGGAAGATTCATTCTCCTTGCCCTGTCTCCATCGTTCATGGATCAGCGGGGGGAATGCACTTAGAGAATACAATTGGGCATAAGCTCACAAGACAGTGAGCAAAAGGATTGAATAGGGGTATAAGCATTGCAGAGGACCATCAACATTCCTTGAAGGCCATGATCAACACTTAGTTATGGGGAGTCTATGCCCATGAGGTATGGACTGCCAGGCAGGCTATGCTCACCCACCTACCACAAATTTATAGGCAAGGAGCGATTCCAATGATAGGCACAGGAGTACAATGATGTACAATTCACTGAGTACATTAAGTAAAATCACTAAATTTGGATTCTTTGCAGGACAATCTCCTGGGGGGACTGGTAAAAATGAAAACTGCCAGGGCCTCATCCCCAGAGATTCTGAATCATTAAGTTTGAGGTACGGACTAAAAATCTGTTTTTCAAACAAGCATTCCAAATGACGTCCAAGACTAAATTTTGTTACATTTTTAAATAAGGGCATGTTAGTTAGAAGAGTGTATATATGAAATTTACAACATGGACTTGAGGGTATAGAGTTAGGGCAGGTATATATTTGGAGGAAAATTAGTGAAAACAACTTAACATAAAATCATCTGTCAAGTTGATTTATTTTTTCATTCAACAAATATTTATCTTGCTCCCACTATACGAGGTCTGTCTGGAAAAAGACAAGAATGATTTGTGCAACATTAATGTAACCTGGCAGCCAAGGAGAGTGGACTGGAATGTGCATGTGTGACCAATGAGGACTTCACTGTACTAGTCAGTGGGGGCGGTAGATGCCGATGAGTGAGCACATGTACTGTGTGGCTGTCACATTCAAAATGGCTGAAGGAGGAGAGTAACAAATGTGCATCAAATTTTGCATTAAGCTTGAACATTCAGAAGGCCGCAGCTGTGGGCAACTGGCGAATGGCAGCTTCATCATGATAATGTGCTCGCTCATGCATCACATCTCTTGCAGAGTTTTTTGGCAAAACATCAAATCACTGAGATGACTCAGCCCCTCCACAGCCCAGATATGGCTCCCTGTGACTTCTGGCTTTCCCCCAAACTAAAATCACCTTAGACTAAAATCACCTTAGAAAGGGAAAAGATTTCAGAGCATTGATGAGATACAGGAAAGTACAATGGGGCAGCAGATGGTGATTGGGAGAATTGAAGGGGGTCCCAAGGTGCCTACTTTGAAGGGGACTGAGGCGTCATTGTCCTCTGTACAATGTTTCTTGTATTTTCTTTAATAAATGTGCCTATGTGTTATATTACATGGTTGGATACTTTCTGGACACTCCAGGGCATATACTAGTGAGACAATGAAACAGAGACTCTGTTCTCATGGATAAAGTCCTATGGTTTATACAATTCACATAAATATAGAAACAAAAGTGTTTATTTTCAGTAAGTCAAGCTAAGTGCTGAGATAGCAAGAAGCCAATAGCATTTCCATAGACCCCAATGGAAGGTCACTTCTACTGATAGCAGGGGTCAGCATTGAGTGCATAGTGAAAATTTATTACATTTATAATCTTTCTAAATATACAAAGAACCAGAGTTTTGATTGGAAGTTCTAAGTAAACTTCATGTTTTATAACTCTGACTTTGTGACCTAATGCAACATCTCAGAGCAGACACATTACTTCATCGCATTTATGAACATGTGGTCATTTTCAGCAGAAAGAGGAAAATGACTAACTTAAATTCTTCCTATTCGATTTGCTATCATTCTGAGCCCAGCCTGGCCCTAGCATGATCACACCTTCTGAGCCTCGCCAGACCACGTGTGAGATTAGGAGCACTCGCCTACCCCAAGTCTGTGCATGAACCCTATTTCTGCATAAATATAGCTGGCACTCTGGATATATTTTCTCTATGTCTACTCTTTACTTCTTGGATGCTGGTGGGGCTCATTATCACCATGGTAATTAGTAGTACAATTAATATGTGATTACAATTGCTATACAGATAATCTGAGTCATAACATGAAATATGCTAAATTCTCTATATAGATTATTGGCATTTACAGCTACTATGAACACATTGAAAATAAATGACTAACCAGGAAGTAATATGAAAGATACTCTCCTGTACTTTCCTAGATAATCTAGATTAGATGTTATAAAAAGAGTAAATAACTAAACCTTGAAATCTATTTAAAAATCTGATAAAGACCAACATAATTATTAATGATATGAAAACAGAAATGAGCAGGAGTAGTTTTTTTTAAATATATTTTATTGATTATGCTGTTACAGTTGTCCCATTTCCCCCCTTCACTCCAGTACATCCTGTACACCCCCTCCCTCCAACATTCCCCCCCTATAGTTCATGCCCATGGGTCATACATATAAGTTCTTTGACTTCCACATTTCCTATACTATTCTTACCCTCTCCCTGTCTATTTTCTTCCTATCATTCATGCTACTTATTCTCTGTATCTTCCCCCCCTCTGTCCCCCTCCCACTCCCCTGTTGATAACCCTCCATGTGATCTCCATTTCTGTGGTTCTGTTCCTGTCCTAGTTGTTTGCTTAGTTTGCTTTTGCTTTTGTTTTAGGTGTGGTTGTTAATAACTGTGAGTTTGCTGTCATTTTTACTGTTCATATTTTTTATCTTCTTTTTTTTAGATAAATCCCTTTAACATTTCATATAATAAGGGCTTGGTGATGATGAACTCCTTGAACTTGACCTTATCTGAGAAGCACTTTATCTGTCCTTCCATTCTAAATGAAAATTTTGCTGGATGGAGCAATCTTGGATGTAGGTCCTTGCCTTTCATGACTTGGAATACTTCTTGCCAGACCCTTCTTGCCTGTAAGGTCTCTTTTGAGAAATCAGCTGACAGTCTTATGGGAACTCCTTTGTAGGTAACTGTGTTCTTATCTCTTGCTGCTTCTAAGATTCTCTCCTTATCTTTAATCTTGGGTAATGGAATTATGATGTGGCTTGGTGTGTTCCTCCTTGGGTCCAGCTTCTTTGGGACTCTCTGGGCTTCCTGGACTTCCTGGAAGTCTATTTCCTTTGCTAGATTAGGGAAGTTCTCCTTCATTATTTGTTCAAATAAGTTTTCAATTTTTTGTTCTTCCTCTTCTCCTTCTGGTACCCCTATAATTCGGATGTTGGAACATTTAAAGATATCCTGGGTGTTCCTAAGCCTCTCCTCTTTTTTTTGAATTCCTGTTTCTTCATTCTTTTCTGGTTGAATGTTTCTTTCTTCCTTCTGGTCCACAGTGTTGATTTGAGTTCCAGTTTCCTTCCCATCACTATTGGTTCCCTATACATTTTCCTTTGTTTCTCTTAGCATAGCCTTCATTTTTTCATCTAATTTGTGACCAAATTCAACCAATTCTGTGAGCTTCCTGATTACCAGTGTTTTGAACTGTGCATCTGATAGGTTGGCTATCTCTTTGTCACCTACCTATATTTTTTCTGGAGCTTTGATCTGTTCTTTCATTTGGACCTTTTTTTTTTTTTTGTCTTGGCGCGCCTGTTAGGTAAAGGTGCGGAGCCTTAGGTGTGCACCAGGGAGGGGTAATGCTCGTCCTTGTACTGTGATGCTGTGTGTGATGTAGGGGCTGAGAGGGAGCAATGGCGCCTGCTCCGCTCTCAGCCGGTTTTCAGTCACTCCCTCTGCTTCCCACAAGCAAATTGGGCCTCTCTGGTGCTGATTCCTGAGTGGGTGGGCTTGTGTACATTCTAGGCCCTGTGGGTCTCTCCAATGAACTCTCCTGTGAGGCTAGGAGTTTCTCCCGCTGCTGCCACAACCCCCACGGGTGTTTTCAATCAGAGGTTTGAGGCTTTATTTCCCCACGCTGGAACTCTGGGTTGCTCCATCTGTTGCCTGGTCTATCAGCTTCTGCCTCGGCCGGCCAGCTGCAACTTTGCCCACTCTGCTCCACAATCCACTGCCTTGCTGGGTCCTCCAGCTGCCACCTTGCCAGGAGTCCTCTCCACCCAGCTGCCCGTCTCCACCCCTCCTACTGGTCTGGATGGATGTTTCTTCTCTATCTCCTTGGTTGTCGGACTTCCATACAGTTCGATTTTCTGTCAGTTCTGACTGTTTTTGTTTTTAAATTGTTGTTGTCCTTCTTTTGGTTGTGCGAGGAGGCACAGTGTGTCTACCTACGCCTCCATCTTGGCTGGAAGTCCAGAAGTAGGTTTTTAAAAAAATGATTTTAAACTACTGTTTTTATACATTTATTTCTCCATATGTGTAATATTAATACTAACTATATTTATTATTGTAATTATGATATTTCAGTTATAAAGCTGTAGTATGACCAAAATGTTCCAAGTATAACTGATAAGTTTTATACTAGAATAAAAGTTAAATATTAATTATATGTACTAGTAGCCTAATCTGAAACTGTGTTTTTCCCAGACTATGATTTTCATAGATATTCAAAAATAAAAACAAAAATGTCTCATTGGTCAAATTAATTTAGGCAACACTGATCACATATGTCTATTTGAAGAATACTAATAAGCTATGGTAACAGCAAAAGCTGACATGTATTGACTACTTATTATGTGCCAAGCATAGAGCCAAAAATTGTACTTGCATTAACACATTTAATTTAACTTTCTATAAAAAAATGAAGATTAATTTTAGCTAAGGACTTGTCAATTAAGCATAATTGTAAGTATGCAAAGTTATATGCAAGTATACCTAAATAGGAAAATCTATTATATATCATTAGCCATAATCAGAGCATTATTTATGCTAGACAGAAAAGACATCCCCACAGTTATATTTATTTATTGAATTATTATTTTTAAAAGTTTAAAAAAAAATTATTGATTAATTTTAGAGAGAGGAAGGGAGGAGAAAGAGAGAGATGGGAGAGAGAGAGAGAGATTTGTTGTTCCACTTATTTATTCATTTATTGTTTGCTTCTTGTATGTGTCCTGACTGGAGATTGAACTTACAATCTTGGTTTATGGGGACAACACTCAAACCAACTGAGCCACCTGGCTAGGGCCATCAAAAAGGTTTTATTTGTGTGTTTTTAATAAAATAATTATCTAGGGGTTTTTGGTATGCACAGTAAAGGGATTCACTAAATTTTATATCTATATGTTCCAGATTATATAGACACAAATTAAATTTATCTCAAAAGGAAAATAATTTTCACTGCTAATAATAGTGCCAGAATTTCCCCTTGACTACATTAGAAACAGATTGCAATTTGCGCTTAGGAGAGCTAAATAAAATTGAATTGAAATGTTTAGCAATTATTCCTCTGCTATTGCAGTAAAATGGTTTTTTATTCATTGACTGAGAATATAAAATCAGTGGTATGAATTTTGCTCAAGACCATTTCATTAACTAGGATAACTTTTATTATAAGTAATCATACAGCATGAACAATCTTACTTAGGATACAAAAAGAATGTAAGAAGATGATCATTTTAAAATATAGAATAAGCTAATATTAACTATTTACTGTCTAGTTACAAAGGGACTCACCAGTCACTTGTGTTCTTATAGCCACCAGAGTAATTTTTAATAAATTCAGAACACAATGCATGGTCCTAATCAATTGTGTTGGGCACACATACATCAGTGTTAATCAAGGAAAATAGCAGAAAATGCTATTATCCAGTTGGTCAGTTGGCTTTTATTACATGGCAGTGCATTTATATAATTACAAGGCTAATAGAGCATGGTGAGTCTCAAATTTTAAAATCTAATGTGGTAGAACATATTTCTACATTTTCTAGTCCAGTCCTTCATATTACAGGTGAGAAAGCCATGATGCCAGAGAATGACTTACCAAGACATACAGGAAATTAGCAGTGGAACCATTCTGAAACAGAGAGCACAGAGACCCCATCCATCTATCCCACCAGCCAGCCATCCTTCCATCCTTCATTTCATTCACCCGTTTATTCAACGATTACTTATTAAATGCTTATGACATATATGCTAGTCACTAGGGATGTGATGATGAATAAAACTAGGCACATATAGTCTCCAGCTTTATGGTGAATGTTTCAAGAATACAGAGGGAGGTGGAGAAATAATAAAATAGTCACTCGAATACATACATAGTTGCAAAGACAAATGCTCTTAAAAACGGTAACATGGCCTACAATAATGGAAAACAACCGAGCCAGACCTAAACCAGGGCATCAGGAAGGGCTTCCCAGAGAAAGTGCCCTTCCATTGACTACTAAAGGCTAAGTAGCAGTTATAAGAAGAAGAGAGAGGCTCTTTCTCCAAAGCTCTGGAGAAAGAAACGAGTATTTGAGAAACAGAAAGTCCAGCATGTTTGGAGTCTAGAAAATAGTGGGAAGACAGCAAGAAGGGGCTGAACGGTGAGGCCATCCACACTAAGACATTTTTGGACTTTACCCTAAGAGTCGTGGAAAGCTATGGAAGAGTTTAGCAGGAAGATAAAACTCTCATCTTCAACTGTTTTATTTTTTACATGGGCAATACCAGATTTATAAAGTCTTTTCAAGGTACAGGATATTTTTCTAAGTTTTGGTTCTGTGAGTGATGGTCTGGAGAATGTGCACAGAAGGAGGGACAGAGAAGAACAATATGGACATGAAGGAGACTCGAAGTTGGTTACTATCCACTTCGCGTATCTGACTGTTTCAAGGCTTTGAGAATAGTCGTGATTGAAAAACCCAGTTGTTTTGGAGGATTTAAGCATAGGTGAAATTTGCTTATGGTTATAAGCTACACTAGGTTAGCTTTTATATGGCAAACCTCTACTCTTGGAATGTCTGAGATTATTTCTGTAGATTATGTGGTTTTGTTTTCTTCTGGTCCAGTTTTTGTTTACAACAATCCATAGTCAGGATGAGCAATTATTGCTATTAATTAAGGCCTCTTTTGAGATGTCTGAAGGTAAAGATTCTGGCTGGTCGTGTCTGACCAACTGGGATGCTAAAATACATCATTGCTAAGTCAGCTGAAATTCAAGACAAGCTATATGTGAGGAAATGCAGTAAAGTGCTTAGGAGGCTAGGTTTTTAGTCAAACTCACATGGTCTTCAATCCCAGCTTTGCAAGGTTTAGAGTTGTTGGAATCTCATTTCACTTTCCTTCTTAAAAACCTCTGACAACTCTTCACTGACTGAAGAATAATGTCCCTGCTGCTCGGTAATGTCCTCCCCCACACCCTTCATACTCTTCAACATTTTCCCACCAGTTTTCCCTTCCAGGCAATCTGACCACCTGTCCAAGCTTCATTTACCCTGTCTATAAAAAAGGAGATAATACTTATAATAGCTATTAAGACAGGAATTAAACAAGTGTTTTGCAAATGGCAGATTTTTTTTTCATTACATGTGAAAGAACAGATGAGAGAGAAGCTTAGAATTTATTTGAGTTATTAATCTTCTTTTCAGTAGTAATGTGTTTCCTCTTCCCCCAAAGTTCACAACTCTGAAGAAAATACAACAAGAGCACTCACACTGAAAGATTTTTTAAATGGCACATTTTCTTATAAAACATTTTTTCCAAGCTGGATTTCAGGTAGGTGAATTATTATTTTACTTTTGGGTTTTTTATTTTTAAAAATGTATGTTTTTGTTTTTGCTTTCAGTACCAATGCATCTCTATGGTAACAGAAGCTGAATCCTTTGAAATGAGGAAAAAAGAGCAATTATTTAGATAGGTCAAATGGTCAGCAAAGCACCTTGGGCAGAACCAGTTAGACCAGATCTCCGCCCCCAAATAACTAGGCCAATAGGAGTTTAGCAGAAAGTAAAAGTTGAGAATTGTTAGAAAAATCTGAGCATAAGATATAACTTTTCAGAATGGAAGGTAAGTATTGGTACGTATTTAGGAGAGGTCATGGGAATTTTACCAAAAAAGAATGCCATTGTTAATCCGGATAATCACAGAAATGGACAAATCCCACCCTAAAAAATTCTTTAAGGGCCATAAAATTGATATTTACATATAGTTTTGTAAAATGGGGTGTTGTCAAATAAGTCTAATCAAACAAATAGTGAAGTCAACTAAATTATTTGTGACATTATAGCTTATCTACAGGGCCACTAAACAAAACTGAATATGTTCATTTTTCCCTTTAGGAAATAAAATGTACATAAAGTAGGTTTTAAATTAAGTCAAACACAACCCAAATAAAATACATTTTTATTGCAAGAGAAACTTATCATTTAACACTAGTTTATCTTCTTTGTAATATGGATAAAATCTGATTTTATTCCCGAGTATCCTGAACTGGTTAAAATAGGGCTGTTACTAATAAATAAGGCATATTTGTGGGAAGTAGAAAAAAGTATTCTTTTATTCCTTTCACCATCAACTTATTATTTTAAATCTGACATAGTAATATGTACTAGACAAAGAGGAAAAGCAAAGTAAGTCTGTGAAATAAGAGATGTTTCTCTTTGTTATAAATGTATTTCCTGTTCAAGGAGATTATTTCAAGTTTTTGTTTTCCTTCTTGTTTAAAGGACAAGAATATCTCCATCAATCTACAGATAATAACATAGTATTTTATAATATTGAAACAGGAGAATCATATACCATTTTGAGTAATACCACCATGGTATGTATCCAACACCTTCCTCCTCAAGAATCTTTGCCAGCTCTTCACTGACCAAGAAAAAGGCCAAACTCTTAGCAACTGATCTAGACCCAACCTGCCTTCTCGGCTCCATTCCCACTATAGCTCTCCTTTAATTATCTCTTCTAGTCCCACTAGATTACTGCCCTTCCCTCCTCTAAATCCCCTAACATCTTTCTTCCCCTGTGCAAATAATATTGTATGAGGAAAAGTTAAAAACCCAGTCTTTATAGTCAGACAAGCTGAGGTTCAAGTCCTGGTTCTGCCACTTACTAGCTGCAGAAACTTGGGTGAGGTTCCACACTACACTAACCTCACCACACTTCCATTTCTTCTGTAAAGTAGCAATAATACTGCCTCTTTGGATTAATATAAGAATTAAACGAAGTAACATTTAACAGTGCTTAGGGCAGTGTCTGACGTAGAATAGTAAATGCTACTCGGTCCTTCTGGACTCTCAGTCCTCCTTCTTCCTCTCCCCTCAAGGGCTCACTCATCGTTTAGAGCCAAGCTCAGACAGCACTCCCCTGCTCTGTACAGGCAGTTACACGCAGTTGGATTCAATCACTTCTTCCTTAATGCTCTTGGAATGCTATGTTTATATCTGTTTTATAGAACTAATTTGTAATGTAAGATACTTATTGACAAGTTTAACATTATATGCTTCTTGAAATCACAACGTATATCTTTACTGTATCCTCCTCCCACAGTGCCTAACAAATATCTTTGTATATAGTAGGTACTACATAAACATTTTAAAATTGCATTGAATATATATGTATGTAGGATATATCAAAGATATGATATTCTGTTAGAACTAGAAATTAACATGATCTGTTATTTTTCTGCATTCTAATCAATTTTTTTGTAATTTCAGAAAAGTGTGAATGCTTCAAATTATGGCTTATCACCTGATCGGCAATTTGCATTTCTAGAGAGTGATTATTCAAAGGTATTGACTATTTAATTTGGGATATTTGAGTAATAAGGTATATATAGAAGGAGATTTAATTTTGGGATTAAATCTCCTCCTAACACAGTTTGGTTTATAACTGTAAGAGGAAGCAGGAGCCTATTTTTATCTCTAAATGTTCAAGAAGTTAATGTGGGCTCGAGGTGAGCCCAAAAGCATAACTGAAACATATACAAATAGTTTAGCTCATTTGTCTGGTTATCATCCAGTAATAGAAACTATATTCTTCTAGGGAAAAATACTTTGTTTGGGGGAACTGATATTGATAAGAAACAGGTGAATTATCCTTGTATTTCTAAAGCTATTTGACATCATAAATCATTAGTTAATTCCCACATTTTAACCTTATGAAAGTTTATTATTATTTAAAATTGAAAATCAAGGTGTAACTTATTTAACTCAGTTGCTCAAGCAAGATAATATGCCATCAGTGGTAGACCAGGGTTTAAGTCTCTGTCTTCGAAAGTCTAGTGTAGGAGAGTCACACCAAATCAGACCATTTACCCTTACTTAATTTTCCTTTCCTGACTGAAGTTGTAAGTTAATCGTCTTCAAAATGATCTTTATTTTTGAAAAAGGGAAAGAGAATTTACTACTGATTTAAATATCTAATAATTACTCTTAGATCAAGAACTTTTATTTTAACTGTCCTTTTTCATACCCTACTTGAGATGCAAAACTCCCATAACATTCAGAATGAAACGTCAGTCTTGCTATACTTCCTGTTGTCCAGTCCACCGACCAGTTTCCGAAGGACCATGTCTTGGTCCAGCAATCTCCAGAAAGATATGTTTCAACCTTCTGGAGCTCCTTTGCCAAGAGTTTGAATTCCCCTTTGAAAAAAAGAAATCCAAAATAATACCTGCATTATTTACTAACCATGATATAAATATACTTGTGAGAAAAAGCAGTTTTTATAAAGAGGAATTATAAACTATCTCTCTCCTGTTTATTTTTCAATTTCTATTAACTTAGAAACTCACACTCAAAGAAAGGCAAGCATGTTGTAATAAGACTATATGTTGAATGAAATTCTTCTTACCCAGTTTTAGTGGGTATCATGATAACCAATTACTCAGGTGCAGGATAATCCTATGGGCCATGGAAACCATGGAGGTTTCACTTCAATCCAGGTAAAACATAAAGGGAAAATTCTTAGGATAGAATGTGTCAAAGGAAAGCTTGTTATGTTAAGAAATGTCTTTCAATATGGTTCTTGTGGAGTAAGGGGTGAATCACTGATGAGTTCTGGAACTTGGACAAACAGAACAAAATTACACAGTAAAACCATTTAAATGAAGACTAATTAAGAATTGAAACATATCCTTCCTAATGCCCTGTGGAAATAGTCCTTTCAAAATTCTGAACTTTGAATTGAATGATCTATGATTATGCATTCTTGATATAAGCTTTTAAAAATTAAGATTTTTCTTTGCTTCTCTTCTTCCTGACAGCTTTGGAGATACTCTTACACAGCAACATACCACATCTATGACCTTAGGAATGGGTAAGACTTCATGTCTGTTTATGAATACTACTGAAATGTAATCTATAGACTTTCTCATTTTAAATTCTGATTTGAGGTTAAGACGACTTTACCTTGTTACTGATCATAGTTTCTTACTTCTTTATAATGTATGTGCAATCATCAATTAAGAAATTCAAGCAAATTTCTAGGCAATATTCATCTCTTTTTGTAAGTTAATATTTTGCTTTTTGTAGGCAATATTGTCCCTCTCTCCAGGTTTAAATACCAAATTACAAAATACCTTTTATGGAAATAAACATATGTAGTGAAAGTAAAAAACATGCAGGGGAATAACACACTGTTTTCACCAGGGTGGCTAATTCATTGGAAGGAAGGGAGGGAGATGCAGCATTAGTGGTATCTGAACATACACACTGTTAGTTGATTTTAAATTAATTGTTCTTAAAGTTAGTATCTCAAATTCAGATGGTAGATAAATTGTTATGTGTTATATCACTTTCTTTCTTTACCTGCATGTTTAAATATTAAAATATGTATAATTTCAAGGAGAAAAAATAAGTAAGTCAGTAGACAAAGGGCTAAGAAAGAAAATTCTTGGCAGAAGGAATATTATGTAAAAACACAAAGGGAATGAAGATCGTGGCATGTTAAGGAAACTCAAAATAGGTCTGTCGAGGTGAAATTGGAGGAGGGCATGCTGACTACTGGGAGGTGGTGTAAGGCTGGGAGGGAGTGGAGGCCAAGAAACATGGGCCAAGTAATAATAAGGAAGCCATTAAAAGGAGTTTAGGTTTCATTCTGATGACAATAGGGAATCACTGAAGAGTTTTAAATGGGAAACGACATGATCAGCTTTGTACTTAAGGAAAATGGACAATGAATTGGTTTAGTTACTCATCTTAATGTGATATCTTATTTGTGTTATATAAAAGGAAAGAGTAATGATATGTCTTAAAGAGGTATTAAAAATCTTATGGTCTATTTCTCCTTTTGTTTAGCAAGAACACAAAAATTCAAAAAATTATTTATCTACTTTTGAAATTGTTCAGAGTTAACTTTAAAAGAGTAGAACTTAAAAAAAAATTTATTGTATTTTTTCCATTACCATTTAGTCCCCTTATACCTCCTCCCTTCCGCAATCACCAGACTGTTATCCATGACCATGAGTCCTTTTTCCTTTTTGCTCAATCCCTCCACCTCTTAACCTCCCTGCAATAGCCGTCATCCTGCTCTCCATCTATGGATCTTTATTTTGCATGTTAGTTCAGTTTGTGCATTAGATTCCATACATGAGTGAAATCATATGGTATTTGTCTTTCTCTGACTAGCTTTTTCATTTAGCATAATGCTCTCCAGGTCTATCCATACTGCCACAAAGGGTAAAATTTACTTCTTTTTTTATGACCAAGTAGTATTCCATTATGTAAATGTCCCATAGATGTTTTATCCAAAGAGTATAACTTATCTTCTTAAACTGTCAAATTAAGACATAGGAACCAGTACATAAAGTAGTATATACATTTAACTAATACACTCTGAGTATTTCTTGTCTGATCCACTTTGTCACCAAATTCAAGAGATACTTTTTGAGCATCTACTGTGTGAAAAGTGTATATGGGAGGATACAAATGAACTCAAGGCACCAACCCTACTACTCTCAAGAAACATTTAGACAAGTGAAGTGAATCTACTCTTTCAATTCAATTAACAAATTGTACTGAATTAATTAATGCCTAAAAAAGAGATTAACCATTTTCTTATTTTTCTTTTAATCAATTTGAAATTTTCCAAGTTTTACCTATGTTGAGGTTCACAAAATTAAACAAATTCCAAAAGAATAGGGCAATACTGTTTTAATCATGGTTTATATGTTTTAAGGCCTAGAATCATTTTAAATATTTAGCTTTTGTGCATTGAATTTAATCAAACCATTTTTGTTGGGTTTTTTTCTTAACAACTATTAATTTTCCAGATTTTTTTTTGGTTAAGTTAACATACAATAATTTAGAAAGTGAGGGATGACAAATTTGTTGAGCTTTAAGACAAAATTGAACACTATCGACTCCAAGTCTTCCACGTGCCTCGGAAGAGTCTATAAAAATCCACCACAGAGAAAATGAAGATGGTCTTGTTTCAAGGAAGGAAAGGAATACTGAGAAGATAACAGCCTTTGAAAAGCAGCCTCCTCCACTTTCTCTCATACTGTTAATTACTCAGAAAACACAGAAGATGGCAGCTGGGGTGACTTGCCAGTCATGAAGAGACCGTGTGCTGAGACTCTCTGCTTGGCGCTGCCTGCGTGACTGCATAGATGATTCCACAGCATATGGCAACATAAGGCAATGTTACAATGTCAAAGGTAACATGAAGGCGGGCTTGAGGCAGAATTGTAAACCAGGTGAAGAATGTTTTCTCCTTGGGTCATTCCTTTGCCTGTGCCCTCATATGTCTTTCAATATGTTCCAGACCTTCCAGGGGCCTGGTGCCCGTAAACCGCTCTCTGGTAGTCAGGGTTCGCATTGCAGTACCAGTGGTCTTCTTCCTCCAGGGCCCCACCCTTTGTCCAATCAGACTGGTCTGTGCAGTGCCATGTTCCCTCATTGTTTGCTAGGTCTCGTGCTGCATGGCAAATACATTACACCAAGGTGATGGATGTTATAAGCCTTCACAGCTTCCAAAGTTTAAAAGAATTAGAAAAGCAGACTCACAGGTGGAGAGCAGATGACTGCTAGTGGGGGGGAGGCTAGATGGGTGGAGGGATCAAGCAAAAGGAAAAAGGACTCATGGACATGGACAACAGTGTGGTGATTGCTGGGGGAGAGGGTATAAGAGGACTAAATGGTAATGGAAAAAATACAATAAAGATTAAATTTTGAAAAATGTCAGGTATATGTTAGGTCCAGGTTGGAGATATTGTTTTGAAGAGGAAGCCAAGGAGTCTTTCTTCAGACTTCTTACATTATACCTTGGAGGTAGGTCTTTTTTGTTGTTGAGAAGTTTTATAAGTTTATCTGAACCAAACCGATGACATATGCTAAGGAGCAAGATTTCAAATATTCCCCAGGTAGGTCTTGTTTGTGTCTCCACAGAAGCATATTTAATGAAACTATTAATAAAATCTTCATGAAGATAAAAATGAAAACTTAAGCAGGGCATCCTATGATCCTTCAACACATAAAACCTTAACACGTTCTTGCTGAAGATCTACAAAAGCTCCACAGTGGGAGTCATTCAACTGCGTATTTGCAAGATGACTCTAAGGATCAAAGTGAGATTTCTGGCCGAAAGGATATTTGAAGTTTCCCCATGGGTGTAGGACTTTGCAAGCTGAAGGCACACTGCCCAATATACGATCTGTTTTTCAGTTTAGCTTGAGATCAGATGTTCCTTTCCGTTTCTGATTGCAAGTCAGATCCCTGGGGAGATTGTCAAATGGCATCTTATTTTCAAAAATTCGAAATGCATATGCATTCACAGAGCCGGGGCTTGTGAATGGGAATGTGCAAGAGTACATATTGAACTTCAACACCATTATAGAATTTCAGAGCTGGAAGGCACTTCAGCGACCATCTTAGCCGGTGTGTGCAAATGAGGGTTAAAGACTTGAGTTTAATTTGGGGGTCTGCCAAGAACTAACAAAGTGATTTTTAAGTCACATAATTTCTCTAACCTCATATTTATTTTCTATAAAATGAGGGAGTTCCTTTAGATACTTGCTAGAGATTCCCACTTTTGCAGTCTGAAAATCTTGAATCCTTTACCTTGCTATAAAGGTCAGAAAGTGGAGACCCAGAGAAAGTAAATGACTTCTCAGTAACTAGTAAAGATTTGCAACTACTAACCCATTTCCTCATGTCCCAAGTGGCTGCTTTCTTTCTATCAGGTTTGAAGAGGCAGAGAGGGTGAAACTTCATTTATATCATTTGCTTATGTTTTCTGCTCACACAGAATATTATCTGTTTTAAATAGCAAGATTTATTTATTTTTCTTTCTGTCTTTCTGTCCTTCTAGAGATTTTGTAAGAAGAAATGAGCTTCCTCATCCAATTCAGTATATTTGCTGGTCTCCCATTGGAAGTAAATTAGTAAGTGTTTAAATTATAATGTGTTTAATCCTTTAAATAAAAGAGGAGCCATTTGATTTTGGCCTTTCTTAAATTTCCTTGCATAAAAGAAAAAAATACATTAATTACTACTTTTTAGTGGTTAAAAACAACAAGAGTTTTGATAAATTGAAACCCATATGAGAATTCCGCAAAATCTCAAGCTCATGGATAGACTTCTTTAAATATCGCAGTCAGAAACTTTATCCTTATACTCAGCCAGAATGCGTTGTGCCAGAAAGCTCAGGAAAAATATGGTTTTCACAAGTTTCCCAGACTAGCTTCAGACAACATGAAATTTTGTCCAAGCTCTTATTTAAGGACTCTAAATAAAGATGAGATCTGGCTAGCTATTAATATTCAGAGATTTATTTTACTTCCTGTTAATATACATAATTATTTACTTGGGTAATGAAACCACTAATAAAATATTAGACTTTATTCTTTTTTGTGATATAGCTTTTAAAAATCATAATTGCTGATAATGTGAGTTGGTTGGTTTTTTTAACCTATTAAAATTATATTTTAGTTGTGAGTCTTTTTGCATCTGGATTGCTACTCTTTTAAAAGGTATTAAGTGAATAATTAACATAAATACACAGATTTAATTGCATTTCGTATGGAATTTTCCCTTATTAACCAGCTTACCACCACTTCCAGGCATATGTATATCAAAACAACATCTATTTGAAACAAAGACCAGAAGACCCACCTTTTCAAATAACATATAACGGAAAAGAAAATAAAATATTTAATGGGATCCCAGACTGGGTTTATGAAGGTAAGTTGTATTCTTTTTCTACTGCTGCTGTTTTAAGCTTTTAATTGAGAATAATTGCATACATTTAGTAACATTTAGAAGAGTGGTATGTTCCCGAGACGAGTGGTGGCATTTCTGAAAGCTGTTATCCATGTTATGAACAGGACGTGCCTGTTCTGAAAGAACAAAACCTCATCAGGCTGGTAGGGTTTATCTGAGCATTACAAAGTGGGAGAAATAATTTATATTCCAAGAAGATTATGGTCCTTAGATGCTGTTGGTTCATTTCTCAGGTTTGTTTTTTCTTGAGAAATAAATATATTTTCCTCAAAACTAAACAACTGTCTATTTTACTTTGTGGGAAAATATTCTTAATTTTTTTAATTTTTGTGAATTTTGCCCTCTTTCTAGGTCCTGTAAGATTCAAGACTTAACTGGACTTTAAAAAGTGCTTTAATCTTTGTCTTTATTACAAAAATATATAGCTCAACTCTTTTTTAAAAATAATATTCCAAGGAAAGAAAGTCAACTTATTTATGTCACTGTACTATAATTACATTTTCTTGGTTTTGGCTATTTTAGGTGACAGTAAGAACCAGCAGCTTCCATAAAGGGAAAAATTAATTCCTGTTAATATAATTAATTCCTGTTAATATGTTTATTATGTACTTTAAAAATTATATTCTGATTAATGTCAAATCCTAAGAATACTAATTGTTTGATAAGTGATACAAGGATAAACTATTCTTAAAAAATTATTTATCTTTTAATAAAAATATAGCATATGTCACATCTACATAAGTTATTTCAGGTGATAAATGGATATACACAATATATTTTGAAATATTTACAATGATTTTAAGAGAAAGCTGTACTTGTAATTAATATGCTAGTATTTATTTTTCAGAGGAAATGCTTGCTACAAAATATGCTCTTTGGTGGTCTCCTAATGGAAAATTTTTGGCATATGCAGAGTTTAATGATACAGAGATACCAGTTATTGCCTATTCTTATTATGGCGATGAGCAATATCCTAGAACAATAAATATTCCATACCCAAAGGTATGTTGAACACTTTTAGCAGCTGCTTCTATTTTTCTGGTGTCAAAATGAGCAACCAATACCATGAATAGAGGTGGGATCAACAAGTTTGGAGAGCTTCTTATCCTTGTGCATTGTAAAGCAAACATTGTACTGTGCTCTATTATTTATGTGGACATCTGTTGCTTTGGACATCTGGTTGTGCTGGATGAAGTAGTCCTTGCTAAATCCTATTGCAAAATCTTTGAAAAACATATGGTCTAGATCATGGAGGAAAAACAAGCTTAACTTAAATTTAATTTTTTTATATTTCATGCTCCAAATTCAGGGTAAAGTTCTGTTTTGCAGTTCTCTCTTGAATTCTCATGTAAATGCAAACTAGATTGGGAAATACAAATGTTGAACTTGATGTTTCAGTCAGGTAGAAGCAAGTATGAGTTATAATCTTTTCTGGACATACAAGGTAGCTTAAGTTTGTGAGCCTCGAGTGAATTAAACAGGGTGTGAGCCCCAAGTATTTTGCATAAATATTCCAGAACTCTCAGTGTACATACTTTTGAATTATTCCCGTGTTGAAGAGAACAGACCTGTATGTGCAGATGGAGAATGGCCAGGTCACAGTGGAGAGCATTGTATCCAAATTTAATTTAGAAAAGAAATCTGAAAGGGGATCAAATAATAAATTCTCCTCTTGCACAAGGAATGAAGTGGTTTTAGAATGTAGTTCAATGTCCTTTTGTTCCCATTGCTTTTACTTGCCAGGGAAAGCCTGTCATGGATGGGTCCAATGGGTCCCTAGGTGACAAGGATGAGACGGATGTGCATACACACAAGTGGATTCCGAAGCGAGCCCAAGAGGCCGTAGTGACAGAAATAGAAATTCCAGACAGTCTAAAATTTACGTTTGAAGTTATTTGAGAAAAGCCAAAGGATAGAAGATGAATGTTTAGGTAGGAGATCCCTCAAAGGCTGCATATAAATTCTGAAAGCTGGAGATACTTGGAAGTGAGAGATGCGATGTTTGGGATCCAAGATGTAAAAGGACTTGGGTCTTTAGGAGGGTGGAAGGGAGCAGGAAGAGATGAAGAAACCCAGACCTGTGGAGTAACTGACATTGACAGAGAAACTGGGACCCAAATTCTCATGTTTCATTGAAGACTGAACTTGTGGAATCCTCTGACTTTGGACGAAGAGGTGAGACTACTTGGAAGAACTAAGAAGTCCCAGCGAAGCCTTGAGTAAAAAGGGCGGTCAGAGGAAAGCTTGGACGATTCCCTAGATAAGTCCAACAGAGCAGAATCATTTAAAACTACTTACCTAAACTGTGGATTTAAGTTATTTAACAATTACAAGATTCTCTTTTTCTGTGGTAAAATAGCAGAGAAACTATAAAAAGCTGAGTGTGAACTATACTGTCATATGCATTCAGGGTATATAACAGCATAAGAAAACAAGAAAAGTATAAATTCCATAGACCTTTATTTGGAGGTGAAATTTTCCTAATTTGGGGGGGATGATAGCATATAGTAATATGCTATAGTTAGATAGTAATATCACCAGCTAGGAGACTGAGTAGTGATTGTCTGGACCAAATTATAGGGTTAAAGCAAAACATATCTTTCATTATTTATTTGTACACTCTCCTCCCAACACCAATCTACCTCTACATTCACCCTAGCACATGGAGGAATGATAATAAAAGTAATAATAATAGGAAATATCTGTCTTTAAGTTCAGAAAAAGAATCAATTACAGAACTGCATTTTCATGTCCAAACTATCTTTTCTACGAATCAAAGGGCCCTCATTAATTGCTTAAAATATGTGTTTTTACTCTGGTTGACACAATATTTGTAATTGTCCTACAAGTAGAATTGAAATGAAATTCCTCATTGTGTTGAAATTAGAATGTTTTCAACAGTAATATACTTAACATTTTTAGCTTATAAAAATATGCCTAAATTCCTAAAGTGTCTTGAAAATGTTGGTGATAGTTAGAATTTTATGAGCTTATTTATCTCCATCATCTCGGCAGGCTGGAGCTAAGAATCCTGTTGTTCGGATATTTATTATTGATACCACTTACCCTGAATATGTAGGCCCCACAGAAGTGCCAGTTCCAGCAATGATAGCCGCAAGGTATGTTCATCTCAGATGCTTTCCAGAAACTGAAGTTTAACACAACTTTCTTAATCAGTGTATATACTTCTTTTCTAGTGAGTTGGTGATGAGTATATATACTATAAGCAAAAATAAACAAAATTAACATGCAAAGCTAAATACAGGCAAAAGTAAAAAATCACAAGTTTCTTAAATTTGTTTTAAAATATTAATACTTTTTAGATGTATAAAGATGACCACACAACACTTACCTCAGATGTATGATTGTCAACTTAGAACCAATAGGTAGATAGTAAAATTTACATATGTCCTCAGCCTGGCTTCTTTCAAGTCCTGCTACTTCCTTTCCAACCCAGGGTTTGTCGGTCATACCTATCACATGTGCATGGCAAACAAGAGAAGACCAACTGACCCTTTACAAATCTTTACCTTTTTAAGTAGGATGCAGTCTATTTGCAATTACTGGTTGTAGAATTAATTATTTGGGAATAAGGAGACAGGGACATGAAGCATCCTCACTTCCCCAGCATGGTACCCTACTTAGACCTTGTCTGATTAGTCCTGACTACAGCAACCTTCCAGCCTTCCATCAGTCCTCTGTGGTCATTCTGGCTGAAGTCAATAAAAGGAAGGGGTCCCCATGTCTGCCTGGTGTGCCTCCTTACTACTTCCCAAATCCTAACCAACCAAGGCTTGGCTTCTCTTCTTCTGGCTCATGAAGACAGGTCAGCTGTATGACATGACCAAACATTTCACTAGTATGGACCTTGCTGGTGTGGCTCAGTGGATTGAGCACTGGCCTGTGAACTAAAGGGCCACAGGTTCAATTCCCAGTCAGGGCACATGCCTAGGTTGCGGGCCAGGTCCCCAGAGGGGGTGAGAGAGAGGCAACTACACATTGATATTTCTCTCCCTCTCTTTCTCCCTCCCTTCCCCTCTGTGTAAATATAAGTAAATAAAATCTTTACAAAAGATTCGCTAATATGGAAAAGAGCCTCATCATAGGCTTTTGCTGGGTCTTCCCAAGGTAAATCTAGTCTTGGTTAATCAAAAATATCTTTAATTTTTTTGAGTTATCCATTATTCCCTACCCTAACCTAACTGATGAAAGCTTGACGAAATGCACCTTTGTGTGTGTGTGTGCCATTCTCCTTAGGCTGCAAAGGGAATGGTGGAAAGAGCATCATGTCAGGTCAAGAGGCTTGTTTGACCATCTGTAAAATGCTAACAATATGTTTAACAGTAGTAACTAACATTTTTGATCATTCGCTGTGTAGCAGGCATAGTTCTTAAGCACTTTAAGCACTCAGCAAGTTTTTACAGCAACTGTTAAAACTGGTAATATTTTCATTTCCATTTTATATAGAAACAGAGGCACAGATATGTTAGGTAACAAGCCTGAGGTAATATTAACTAGTAGGAGATAAAGCCAGCATATGAGCTAGAGACTCCAACAAGCTCTGTGATTTACATCATGTCCAAAATTCTGCGGGTATGTACGTGGATGTGTTTTTATCTGCAAGTTCATCCTCAGAGCCAAATCATTGCTGCCATGCATTGACATCTACTATGTGCCAAGCACCATTGGGCTACTTTGTGTGCATCTCTCTGATTATTATAGTAACCCTAATTTCACCCCCCCCAACCATGGTCAACTCGGCTTCCAACACAAACCTGCCTGGAGAGAAAGGTGATACTTTACCACACTTCGCTCTCTCAACTAATTAAAAAGTGAAAAGTTGAGTTTACCTATGCAAAATAGCTAACTTAATGCTTTTTCTCCTGTACATTGATCCGTAGCTTTGGCTTTGTGCCTTAAATTCTTTTCTAAAATATCAAAGTTCAAATTGGGGAAGAAACTCAATTATAAAATAATTCCATTAGATAAATGAACTCTCTAATAAGTATTCTTTAAATGTCAGCAGATATATTTAAACTTACTCTGCAGAGAAAGGAAACTTTTGCCTTCCTATTGATGGAATAAATATTTAATAATAATAAAATACATCACTTAGCAAGCTGAAATGAATAAATTATTTGAATGTGATATTGGTTTATGGTTGTGACTTTCTGTTTTGACTTATTTGCAGTGACTATTATTTCACTTGGCTCACATGGGTTACTGATGACCGAATATGTCTGCAGTGGCTAAAAAGAATTCAGAACGTTTCAGTCTTGTCTATATGTGATTTCAGGGAAGACTGGCAGACATGGGATTGTCCCAAGGTAGGTTATATTAAAAGCACAGAGGTGTCTTTGTGAAGATGACAGTTCAGCAGTGGGGACTGACTGACAGCGAACAGTTACATTACACAGCCAGGATTACTGCATTCAACTCCTGATTTGCAATATCAGACAAAACAAAACATTCTCTGTTTGTAAGTTCATTATTTCTATTAAATAAATGAGAGGCTTCTTATTTCCTTTAATGCTTTAACATTGGTTTTAGAATAGAGAACAAAACTAAATCAAATAACATTACTTTGGAAAAATCAGTTATCTGGTTCTGAATTAGGATGGAAATTCATCCTTTTGAGATTACAAAATTGGCAGTCCAAAAATGAAAAATACTGAAGATGAAGAGATAAGCTGGGTCTATAAGGGAAATAGTTATGTTCTATTCAAAAGAACTGAGATAATATGCAAATGGTGGCACATTCTATTCAATGTCAAAATTGAAAAATAAAAATTCTAAAGGAAATGGATATTATCAGAAGAAAGCTAAATATTCCCGTTTTAAAATCAAAAGTAGATAACAGAAAATGTGATAAACTATTAGATCAAGTTATCCTTCAATCTTATCTTAGGAGGGCCCTCCAATACTGTGCTAATTTTAGGGAGAAAAAAAACCCTCAAGAAGTAGGCACAGATTTATTGTTGAGTTTTAATTGTTTCTATTGCTCAAATCCAAACATAATCTGTTGAATTAATGAGTCAGGAAACTACTTCACCAATCTAAAAAGCTTTAAAATATGCTTGTTCATAAGCACTCACATTAGAGACTAAGAAATACAAAAATGCTTTCTTTAAATAGGAAATTTGACGGGTACATTTCATGAGACTTCTAATTATAAAGAAATGTTTAATTAAACCAAATGTAGGATAAACCTATTTTATAAAGAAAGGAAAGAAGCACAGAGCAATCAAAGTAAATCACTGAGTTCTATCTAGAAATTAGGACATTATGTTTTGCAAGGAAAAAATCATGTGAATCTGTTTGGAAATATATCAGGACTATAATAGTCAAGTTACTCAGGCTAAAAATATTTTTTTAAATCACTACTGTGTCTGTAGCAAGCTTGACTAATTTTGATGAAATATGTTAGAAACTTATTTTTATCTTATTTATATTTTGATATACAAAGCAGAAAGATGTTGGCCTTAATGCAGTATCACAGGCAAAAATAAAAAAGAGAGAATTAACTTGATTGTGTTAGTTAATTAGAAACCATTGTTCTGATTAGTCAGCCTTGATGTTTTCATCGTACCTGGGTGTTAGAAATTATTGTTTAAAATTTTTTAGTTTAAAACTATAAAATTGGTCATTTAGATATCATTTTTAGCTCTTAAAACCAGGCATTTAAAAACTGTAATTGCTTTGGAATCTGAAATTCGAATTTATCAAAACCAGTGACAACTTTAATCCAAACTGATAGAACATATAAATGTTCATTCAATAAGATGTGGAATTCCCTGAAATATAAACTTCAGTTTTGGGCCCAAAACAGTAATTACATTTAGAATACCAGGTTTGAATAAACTTAGGATCTCAAAACAATCTCTCTTTCAAAATAATCTGATAAATACATGGAACACATTTTTAGATTTAACAACAACAGAGTATTGACTTTTCTAGCAACCAGACTCATGATGGTGTGTGTGTGTGTGTGTGTTTAAAGCAAATAACATTTAAGATTAAGTGACCTGGCAACATTTTATTAATGCTTGAAGATATTCCCCAAACAAAAAAGTGAAGGAAACTGGCAATAATTACTTATAATATAATTATTTTAATGAAATTCATTAAGAAATGTGTAACCTGGGGAAGAAACATCTTTCATATTATTCTTCCTTCTCTGAAAAGGGGATTAAAATTAATTTTATCTTCATGGCTAAAAGTAACAAATCAAAATGTTTCACTATTTTTTCAAGTCTTGTTCTTTCTGAGGCACTGGCTTATCCCTATAGGAGAAAATTTAAACTACATTATGTTTTTTAAATTATATTTGATTGATTATGCTATTACAGTTATCCTAATTTTTCCCCTTTTACCCCCCTCCACTCAGGATCCCCCACTTCCTCAGGCAATCCCCACACCATTGTTCACGTCCATGGGTCATGCATTTAAGTTCTTTGGCTCCTCCATTTCCTATACTTTACTGTACATCCCCATGGATATCCTGTAACTACCTATTTGTGCTTCTTAATTATGGCCCTACTTCCCTTGTGGTCCTCTTTCTACTTCATTGACTGTTCTTCTTCTCTCCATCTCTTCTTCTTCTGATTTCTCCAGAAATCTTATTATTCTCCAAGTCAACATATTTGCAGGGTAGGCTAACTGCTGTAACAACAACAACAACAGACAAGCTCCAATAATTCAGTGGATTAATAGAGTAGAAAATTTTTGTACATTTATGTACACATCTAACAGTGAGTCTAGGTAAGTAAGTGTACATGGAGACTGGTGAGGGTGGGGTGCACTGCCCCACACAGTCATTAAGGATCTCAGGTCATAGCATTTCTGCTCTCTTCATCCAGTGACCTCCAAGGCTAGTCCAAGGTTATTCAGACCTCACCATCAATACCCATCTGGGGGATGGGAAGAAAGAATATGGATTATATATGGGAAGTTTTTATAGACTAGGTCTAGAAGTAGCATAAGTCACTTTTGCTCTCACACTATTGGTTAGAACTTATCACATGACCACATCCAACTGGAAGGGGCCCTGGGAAATGTAGCCTTGCTATAGTACTAACAAAGAAGAAGAAATAGTTATTAATTATCTTACAATCTTTGTCACAACTCCCTGCTTACTCTCTTTAAGTAATTTTTATTTATACCAGAGATTTCGGTTACTAGCTGCCTGTCAAATTCATTCTGAAAATTTCAACTTTTAAATATTTCTGGCTACATCTTCTCTGCTCCATCATCACTAACACAACCTAGATTTGGGTCCTTAGCATGCTTTTCCAAATAGTACAGTAGCCTTCCAACCAATTTCTCTTCCTCTTTCTATCTTACCCACTTCTAATCTATTTTCTGTATAATGTTCACAGTTATGTTTTCCAAATCAAAGGATTTACCTACAGGAGAAATTTAAACCTCTCAGGGTGGTATAAAGTTTTCTCAGAGATCTTGCGGGTATCTCTGGATCCATCCTTTTCTTCTCTTTCCCAGAGTCACTCTTCACTCAGCATACTGAACCGCCTGTAGTTTACCAAGTTTTCTCTAATTATTTGTCCAGAAAAGCCTACTCATATTTTTAGGCTTACTGAATATTTGTTCAATAAATGATTGTTTGTATTATGCCAAAATATACACCAAAATAAACTTCGGTGCAATTTTTAAGATTCCTACCTACTTTATAAGACTGAGAAAAGAAAAAAAAATTAACCTAAACTCCACTATAAAGTGCCTTCTTACCTATATGATACCAAGTACTTGGGTTGTGTTAGACCTTCATTAATGTTGTGATATTTCTAGTCATTATGTTATAGGAAGTTCAACCAGAATATTAAAGTTTTGCAATAAAATCTAGCCTTTAGATTATACATGTGCTGTTGTATAAGATTTTGAAAATAGTCATCTGAAACTCAAGTGTGAAGTTAGTTGGCTAGCGATACTACACACTGATGAAGCAGCATAATTGGTTCCAATGTCCAGATTATATTTAGGAAAAACTGTCTTCCTAATACTATGCTTGATGTGCTCTTTTTGTCTTTTAGACCCAAGAGCATGTAGAAGAAAGCAGAACTGGATGGGCTGGTGGAGTATGATTTTGCTATCTTTTCTTTATATTTTAATGAAACTCGACAGATTCTCTGCTATCAAAGAACTATTTGAAATGTATTCAAACTTTTTCTCATAGAAAAAAATATCAAGGTAAAAAACCCAATGATAGTGATCCTTTCAGCAATTTTGTACTAGACACTTCAATGTCTATATACTTAGAATTCCTCATGTTCCAACCTTAACTTTTTCAACTGACTCTCTGATATTCATAATTATTACTTCTTAAACAAATACAATAAAGATCATTTTGAAAAGGAGACATAATCCATGATCTTCCTTAAAAGATTTTGATAATCATTAGCAATTTGAACTCAAGAAAAAATAAATACATTGGGTATCCTTGGTAATTTAGAGTTAGCCTACTTCTTATTAAATTTTATTATAAACTGAAATTAATAAATAAATTTATATGTATAAACATATATACATATATAAATACACTCAATCTAGATTTTAAGTAAAATGGTAGCAAGTAGAAAAATGTGTGTTTTGTAATGGTTTGTGATCATTTATATCTGGACTTTTGGGAATAGTTTTATTCAGTGATTTATGCAGATTTTCAGTGTAAAAAATTATGTTTTAGGAAAATATCAATTGTATCTTACATCCTATATAAAATACACTAAATAAGACATAAGTGAAGGTTGTGTGGTTGCTGTCACTGAACACAAATAAATGATTGAAATCAACAATCATCATCTGGATTTTTAAAAAAAGTTTATTTCTCTGAGATCTGGACACATTCAAAGAAAGAATTAATTCTTATGACTTGGTTTAACACATAAACCCATAGTACAAGGGCAAAAAAAAATTCAGAAGCCAATTCTAAGATGATAAGTCTTGTAAAAATTCAGAATTAAAATGGGTAGGGAGAAAGAAAATTATAAAGTAAAAGTCTTCTGATATTAAAAACTCTATTGTACTTTTTTTGGATCCAGTGTTTTTAGCTTGCATATGTTTACTCAGTATTCACTGCTATTTACTGGCTAAAGAATTATATTCAATAAATGTAAACTATATTCTAAAATAACTAAGTAACAAGGATAAGTGTAAGTCAGAAAACAATGGGAAAGTTCTACTTGAATTTACTCTTTGTCACTGTTCTAAGTAACAGGAAAAATTAGTATTCAGTGAAAGAACAGGATTTTCTAAATTTTTTAGATTCTTGGTCAATCAGAAGCTTACCTTCCAGAAAGGTAATTCTTAGATCAGTGCTTGAAAACTTGAGGAAAGGGGAAAGTTAATCCATGAATTCACTCCTATCATAAAGATTTCCAGTAAAGAACCAGGGGAACAAAGACTTGAAACTTCCTTTGGTTGTGTTCTCCATGATGACAAATATGACTAGGGTTCCTATAAAGGAACATGAATGATGTGATTTTACGAATAGATAAACAATGATACTAATAACCTTCCCAAAGACATAATTTTAGGAATTCATACATATTTGTTCTGAAAATGCTACCAGGATTCAAAACATCCTGAAATATTTTAGGGTACATCTTTTGATATCTACTATTTATAAGCATCTTGAGGTCAACAATTGCATCCTATCAATTTTTGCAATTTGTATAGCAACAACCTTTTTAAAAAATACTCACCTGTAGATGTGTTTATTGATTTGAGAGAGAGAGAGATGGATTGTTTGCCTGTTGTCTGTGTCCCCAACCAGAGCTCAAATGCACAACCTAGGTATGTGCCCGGACTGGAAATCGAACCCACAACTTTTTGGTGTAGGGATGATGCTCCAACCAACTGAGCCACCAGGCCAGGGCATCACCAACCTTTAGATCTCAGCAAACATTACCTGGATAAATGGGTGAATGAATGAATGAATGGATGAATGAATGAATAAATAAATAAACAAATTGCCTTGTAAAGCTGTAGAACACTATTTTAAATACCTCAGTGGAGGAACGTACATGTCCTCTGAGGGAAGATGAGGTCCCTACATTAAATCAAAAGTCATGCCAAAATAAATCTAGTGAATAAGTAAATTATTTATCTGCAACATATGATTTTGTGCCAGATATCCCTAATATCTGTAGCTCTAGAATTCTATTGGGAAACATTATTTTTCTCATTTACTAATCTGAATCTCTTAAAATTTATTCCACAGTCAGTAAACTTTCTAAATACCAGAAGGATTGTCAAAGATTCTTTGCAATGATAGCTTGCAAGAATCAGTAAACTGTATAAATACCAGAAGGGGAATTGTCAAAAATGTTTGCAATGATAGCTTTTAAGAGTAAGTCCACACTCTCCCAAGGCAACTGCTTTGCTGAGGTCATTCATTCGATTTTGTAGGTTCAGACATGTCTTTTGAAAAAGTCAGGGTACAACTTTGCACAGTCGTAACTCATTTGTCATAGAATGCTGCATAGCTTCCTTTGACTGATAATTAAATCAGTGGCTTAATAAAATTGCCCAGAAATATGTCTTTCTGACAGTTCAGGTAATATTTATGAGGAGTGTGGACAAAGTGTACAGGCTAGTCAGTATAAAGAGCAACTTTAGAGTTCTTCCTTTAGAACTTGTCAAAGAGATTTCAACTGAAAAAGGCCTTCAGAGATTACCTATGGATTAGAAAAGTGAGATTAAAGGACTTGCTGGAAGAAAAGGACCTGTTTATTTGCAGGTGCAAAACTAGCAAATAGTTGCTGGAGAACTTTACCTGTTCCTTTCTTTCCTCCAGCACGAGATAACTTGTGTCCTAACTTGGAGAAAATAGACTTTTTCGGTATTTGATCAGAAAAATAACAACAACAAATTCACTTTAAATAAATCTCTCTTTGGTCTGTAGAGAACAGACAAGGAGGAGGAAGGATTGAATCAAAGAATCTGGAATTTAATTGCTAAATTTTGGAGAACAAACACTAGAAGCATAATGCTTAGACTGCACAGCACATTTAAAACATTTCAAAATAATTAAGCAATACACTACACCCCTTTTAGGCTGTTGACAAAATCCCTCGGTTTGGAAAAATAAATTTTCTACTTGATGCTTGAAAGTCTGTGATTTACTAAATGTGGACTCAGTTTAGGCATCAGCCTTAGGTAAGTAGGACCTCAGGTCATTTGCCAACCATAGCAAAAAATTATCTGGCGGTAAATAATCTTACTTCCCAAGTAAAATGTTTTAAATGGCTTTGCACATAGAGATGAGTAATTTATCAAAAAAATCTAAGCGTGATAAAGTGATCAGTGAAGAAGCCTGGATAAAACTGAGGACCACCTTGTTACATGTGATTATCTAGGTCCAGGTGGGACTTGTTGCCTGAAGCACTTAAGTGAAAATGCATTATGGACTTAGCTCTGGCAAAGAGGAAATATTTTACACTCTCTTTACCTCGCCCAAGTTACCTGCTTATCTAAAGCAGCTATCTTTGATGTGTGCAGTAAAAAGGGAAAAGATAACAGTCTGTGCTTAGCAAAAAATGTTCTTCCTGTTTGCCTGATTCTAATATTTTAAGACATAGCACTCTGCCCTGTTATTTTTTTATTTTCAGTGAAAATAAAATTTTAAGTTTTAATCAAGAGCAAAACCTTTTTTCCAGTTTTTCAACTGACTGCAGATGGGAGGAGTATATTTATTTTTATTCTGACACCACAAAATATTTTGTGACCTCAGTTCCTTTCTAGCAGTTAAGACAACATAAAGCCAGTTTTTGACTTTTACCCTGAGTGAGAGGGAGGCATTCTAAAGTCATTATTACTAAGTAAGTATATCATCATTTGCTAAGAAGGCAGAACTTTATTCAAAAATAGAAGAATGATTTTTGCCAGACATGCACTAATGAAATTCCATCTACAAAACTGCAGATCGGAATTTCCTACACCCGGAATGCTCGGCTGTCGATTTCACTTAGAGTTATTAGTCTCGATACACAAAATCCTACCGAGGCTGGTCTTATTAATAAGCTAATGAGGAGATCATGCAAGGAAACAGTCCTTTCTCATTATTCCATTTGCCATTTTGTTAAAGATTTATCATTTTTATACCAAAGTGATAAGACTTAGGACACTGTATTAGTTTTCTGGGGCTGCTGTAACAAAGTACCACAAACTTGGTGGCTTAAAACATCAGAAATTCATTCCCTCACCATTCTGCAGACTGGAAGTCCAAAGTCAAGGTGTTGGTGGAGCCATGCTCCCTCTGAAAGTTCCAGGAAAGACCCCTCCCCTGCCTCCTCCAGCTTCTGGCGGCTTCTGGCAATTCTTGGACTTGCTGATCCTTCAGCTAAATCACTCCAACCCCTGCTTTCATCTGCTCATGGCCTGTATCTCTCTGTATCTCTCTGGGTCCTCTCCTCTTCTTGTGAGGACACCAGTCATTGGATTTAGGGCCTACCCTATTCCAGTGTGATCATATCTTGATTCTTACCTTGATTACATCTGTAAAAAGCCCTATTTTTAAATAGTGTCACTGTCTTAGTTAGTTTGGGCTGCTTTAACAAAGTATCATAGACTGAGCAGCTTACAAACCACAGCAATTTATGTCTCACATTTCTGGAGGCTGGAAGTCTGAGATCAGGATCCAGCATAGTCAGGTGCTGGGGGAAGCACTCTGCTAGTTGCAGACTGCCAACGGCTTGTATCCTCAGGTGGCAGAGAGCAGAGCAAAGAAAGCAAACTCTCTGGTGATTGTTATGAGGGTACTAATCTCACTCATGGGGGCTCCAACCTTATGACCTCATCTAACCCTAATTACGTCCTAATGCCATCTTATTGGGGGAAGGTTTCAACATATGAATTTGGGGGAAATACAAACATTCAGTCCATAATAGTCACCCTTGGAGGTTCTGGATGGAAATGAATTTAAGGGAACACTATTCAGAACACTGAAGATACCACAACAAGTGATTGCATTTTGGCATCACACAATCATAGTCATCAATTTTATCAGAAAGATCAAGTATCAGCTCACACGTGGGACCATCACTAAAAAAGCAAACATCAACTTTCCTTGTTCTCTCCTTGCTCAAAAAGGAGTTTCAGACTGGGTGTCAGCAGGACAGGTGTTTGTAGCTAAAGGATACTGGTAGTTTTTGGTGCTTGTTGCTTGGTCAGTTCTACAGGAGCTGAACGTCTTGGTTCACTGCCATTTGCAAGCACTCAGCTAGAAAGAGCTGGTTTTGGGTTATGTGTGGGAATATTGACTCTGAGTGATGTAGAGTAGCTCCTTCCTCATGTAGGCCTTTCACCACTTTCCTTTCCTTTCAAAACCTGGTAAGTCGATACTTGTAATGGGAAAAGCTGCCAGCTGAAATTGGGTGTAAGGACATCGGCAGGATTTTAGTTATCTGTACCATTCAGGATGTTGCAGTGTGGCTGGCTGGGCTCCAGGGCACACTGGAGCTGAGTGTCAGGGACTCCTTAGGTCATTAAGGGGTTCCCAGCAGGGTCCCTGGGAACAAGTCAGGGTGCTAATGAGCTCCAGGAGTAAACCCTCCACTTGCTTGTCCTAGGTAACATTTTTTCTCTCAAGTCCCTCCCTTAAAACTGTGGCTAGCAGGCCATGATATTTTAATCTTTAAAATATCTTCACTGAATCATTCATATTAGGTTGTTGGCATTGGACAAATCAAGAATTAAAGGGGCCATCAGCATTCATAAGAGTCATATTTTGGTCAAATACCATATTTTGAAGATTTGACTTGATTAACATCAACATTCACATGTGATTCTTTTAACTCTATTTCAAAGTACATAATCTCAGAACATAGAAATTCAATCAAATTAAACATCCTAAACCCAGGAATGTGAAGTAGCAATTAAATAGCAGTTGGAAGGTGTAAGTGCCTATTAGAATCACTAGAAAAGCTGTGTAGCTGAAAGATGCAGTTTCAGATGTGAGTGATGGAGGGTAGGGGAGGGAAGGCACCCTGGTTCCTATATACACTGCTTTTTAAAAACCTATAGTTTTAGTTTGGTTTGCCTTTTGAACATAACCTCTGGGGTTTTTTTTTCAGTTCTTTGTTTCAGCACCAGTTTTCAGCTATGATGCCACTTCATACTACAAAATATTTAGCGACAAAGATGGCTACAAACATATTCACTATATCAAAGACAATGTGGTATGTTCCTTCCAAGATTTATCTCCTCAAAGATCATTCACTTGAGGTTGCTCAAATAACACTCAGCTTCACACAACATAATGTTTGTCTTTTTATAGGAAAACGCTATTCAAATTACAAGTGGCAAGTGGGAGGCCATAAATATATTCAGAGTAACACGGGATTCACTGTAAGTGTTGCATGAAGCATGTTGCACCAATCAGGGTTTAATTAACTGATGGATGTACAAATGATCCTGCCCTACCTCTTTCAGTTAACGGCATTTGTGTTACTTACTCTATAGTTTAGTGTAGACAGCTATGGTTTTCTTAAGCCTTCACATTCTTTAAAATCTAGTCAACAATTTTCTTTTGGAAAGAATATATAGTAAGTGGTCATTTCCCTTCCAGCACTTGATAGATAATTATATAAAAGTATAAATTAAAAAAATAACTGGTATTAAGGACAAATTTTACACCAGCACTTAAAACAATGAGCGAGCTTGACAAGTCCACTGAGAGCAGCCCATAGATATGAAAAATGTGTGCTGACTCACTGTTACACAAATTCATTATCTGTGACACCTATTGTGTATTGAGCAATTACTGTGTACCACATAATGTAAAGCAGAAATGATTATCCCAGTTTCACAGGTAAGAAAACTGATACTTGGAAATTTAACTTGCTCGAGGCCACAGAGTTAGTGGTAGAACTAGGATTCAGACTTAGAACACATTAAATCGAATGTTCTTATTGCTAACCTCAACACAAGACTTCTCCCTTTCAGTTTCTCTTTTTCAGTCCATCCTGCATACAGTCTAAATTAACCACCCTAAAATAATCATTTTTAGTCAAATTTCTCTGATCAAGGATGTACCGTTCTTTTCCCTTACTCCTAATAAAGTCCAGATCCAGGGCACTCCTTTGTAATGTTCCTGCCATTAGCTGGAGTTCTCACAGCAAAAGAGAGGGGTTATTAGTTCAGGCTCACTGGCTAAAACCTGTCAGAAACTATTGCCAATCCATGAAGTTCTTTGAACAGTCAGCAAAGGAGTTTGAACATGCTATGGAGCAGCCATTGAAATCACCAGTGTAAGAGAAGTGACAAGAGAAAAACAGATGGGAGCTTTCAGACATATGTTCGCAAAGAAGGGGAAACTGAAGGCAGGAAGGCCCAGCTACGGTCATAATCTGGGCCTGAGGTGGTGGAGACCTGAACTAGCACAGTGGCAGTGAAACACAGACTCTAAGGGAAAAACTATGCCACCTTTTTTTTGCATCTTGGCACTTGTCATAGTGCCCGACACAGCCAGAGTTCAATAAATATTTGCTAAGTGAATGAGAGGAAAGGTAGATAGACAGTAAAGACACAGGGAGGCTGACCAGGACTGGTGAATTAGTGGCTGTGAGGGCGAAGGGAGAGGAGAGAGGGGCGTGGATGCTGCTGTGTTAGAGATGAAGACAGTTGTGAAACCTTTGACATAGGAAAACTGCAGGGGGCTGTTTGGAAAAGATACAGAGTAGTTTATTCACAAATAATTAGAGATGATGTGGCAAAGGCAAGTGCAAGTGATGACTGGAGTCATGTGAAGTTAGTAAAGACAGGTAGAAGGATGCTGGTAGAGAAGATAAATGCCAGAAGAGTTAATACCAGGAGTGAGTCGTATTTTGTTGCCTTTTCCTCTTATTGGAGAATAGTAAGAATTTTATGCAGTAAGGGCAGAGGAGTACTGAGAATTAAAAATTGTTAACCAAACCTTGGTTATTCCAAACTTTTCATATCTTATTATGTTCTTCCAAAAAATAAAAAAGATGGACACTTTGTAATATTCCCATGAACTCACGGAAGAGTAAAAATCATGCTGCGAAGTTGGATTTCCCACTTCATGGCTATATTAAGACAGGTTAGAACTGGGTCCCAGATACTTAAGTAGCAAGAATGGTCTCTTGTGACTTGTTTTGCATCTGGGTAAACTAACATGCTCCTTTGTATGGAATCCCAATGTGGATGAGTTTCCTTTTTTTAATTTTATTTTTCAATTACAGTTTGCATTCAACATTATTTTGTACCAGTTTCAGATGTACAGCATAGTGGTTAGACAATCATACTTTATAAAGTGTTCCTCCCAATATTTTCAGTACCTACCTGGCACCCTATATAGTTATTACAATGTTGATGACTATATTCCCTATGCTGTACTTTACATCCCTTGACTATTTTGATTTCCTTTTTTAAAAATATAATTTATTGATTATGCTATTACAGTTGTCCCATTTCTCCACTGTATTCACCTCTGTCCTGCACCCCACCTCCTACCCTCATTCCCCTCCTTAGTTCACGTGCCTGTAAGTTCTTTGGTTTCTCCATTTCCTGTGCTATTCCTGATTTATAGCAAACTTATCTAATGTCAAGGCATCTGCAAAATAAATTTAAAATGTGTTTAGAATCATAGACAAAATTAAATAATACAGCATAGAGGAATAGTAAACTGCTAATCGTGGGGGAAATGGGTGATATTAATCAAATAGTTTATTTTAGGTGGCTATAGCTATTGATTCAGAATATATCTATAATCAGAAAGAATAATCTGCATAATTAATTTCTATGATTTGAAAATTAGAGTAAGCACACAAAATTCAGAATAAACAGTAGTGATTTATGTATATAAGTGTCAGTAAATAGTTTATTTATTATTAGTTTATAAATTGAGTTAATTTACTATTTATTAATAATTTAGGTGAACATTTGACTGTACTGTTCAATATATTAGAGTTAGTACTAAACTATCACCATTTAGTTATTGATATTTATTTAATAACTTCTAAATATGTTTTCAGGTTTTATTCTAGCAATGAATTTGAAGGTTACCCTGGAAGAAGAAATATCTACAGGTAATTTATGCCAATTAACTTTAGTATTTTTATATGTTGATATTTGAATAAAAATATATCATAGTCCTCAGGATATATAGAATATTTGTAAAAAGCCTGAAATGCAATAGGAATAATTTATGAATTAAGACAAAATATTCAGAGAATGTTATATACTACATTAGTATAAAGTTATATACCCCCAAGACATTAGCTAACTCAAATGTTTGTTTTTAAAAAGAAAAACCAAGAAATTTTAATGCAGATATAAACATAATGCATTTTTCAGATTATAAGATTCACCCCCCCAAATTTGGGAGGAAATGGGGGTGCGTCTTATAGTCTGAATGTAGCTTACTGGCTCACTGCGGGGGAGGGGCGGTGGTGGAGCAGGGTTTTTTTCTCTATTTTCCTTTTCTAAAACCTATGTGCGTCTTATGGCCCGATGCATCTTATAGGCCGAAAATATGGTAATTTAACTAAATTTACAGGTAATTGAGGACATTTAGTCACACACATTTACTAAGTACCTACTGTATTCATTCCCATATGTGTGATTTCTTTTAACATCATTTACTTAGGCATAAGCCTATCATGATTGGAAGGAATTCATCTCTGTTCCTAAATTAGTGTTTAAGTTAGTCCAGTCGTCCCCTTGGTGATGGGAATAGTGTCCTCAACAGCCCCTTCTGGATGAGGAAATAAAAACAAAAGGTGCCGTAGGTTGGTAGTCTGCTACTTGCCAGGTACTTTCTATCCACTTTATATTTTTTATTTCATTCCCACAACAACTCTGTGAGGCAAGTGGTATTGCTGGAGCCAGGATTTGCACCTGGGCAGGCTGCCCATGACCCCTTACTGTTAACAGCCTACCTCACATTTCCAAGGTCACTCCCAACTATGAACATGAATATAGACTGTAATTGAGGAAATAAGACAAGTTCCCCCTGCTACATTGCTCTGTTTCTCCTTGGATCACAGCTCCTTTCCTGTTGGGGAGAATCCCTCTGTGAAGCTAGCAAAGTCTCTGACCACCCCCTACCCAACACCACCAGGTCAGGGGCAGCAGTAGAGGGAAGACAAGGTCAGGGGCAGCAGCAGAGGGAAAGCAAGGTCAGGAACTGCAGGGGCACAGGTAATCTTACCATTTATACTGTGTTTCTGACCCTGCCCCATTCTGGCATAATACCACCTGCTCTGTCCCAAATGAGATTCTGATTCTGATACGATCTGGGAGTCCGTATGTTAAAGCCAATCACCATAGTCAGGAACCACGCAGAGGGCTCTGCTGAGGTGAGAGTGGGCCCAGCATGGTAGGTACAGGTTGACTCGTGCAGAAATGTGCAGAGGGAGTATTCCCAGGAAGAGCTTCCGCGAGCCCACATTTCCTGTCCACTGGAATGAAATGCACAGGAAACACATAAACTGTGGTTTCTTATTTCCAATTTGCTTATTAGTAATTTCTCCTTCCAGTTATATGATAAAAACAGGGGCCCATTCTTGGTGAGACTACCAGATTCTCCTTGTATGTTTTGCTGGTGGGAATACAAAAACAGAGATGGGAAGATGAGGAACCACACATTCCCAACCACTTTGTAAAGTATAAGATATGAATGGCTATGAGAAGTGATTACCTCGTACCCATTCTAGGTGTTAGATATTTCTCTCACCCCAGCAAAATCGCAGAGGGCTCCTCCCTCAAGGCTAGTACCTATTCAAGCAAAAATTGAAAATCAGACTACATCAAAATACTAAGAATTTAACTTTACTTTAAATGACATTGGCACCAGAGAGAATAGAGTGGTTTGATGTCAATATGTAAATTAGTCATTTTATAGGGAGTGGTACATTTTGATAAATACAATCTCAAAACTCAAACTCAGTTTTATTTTTATTTTTCTCTAGAATTAGCATTGGAAGCTCTCCTCCAAGCAAGAAGTGTATTACTTGCCATCTAAGGCAAGAAAGGTGCCAGTATTACACAGCAAGTTTCAGTGACTATTCCAAGTACTATGCGCTCGTCTGCTATGGTAGGTAATGGACTTAACACAAGCCTAACCGCCTCACTGCTACTGTGCTCATCTTTGTTACCACCATTTGGTCAATCCTTAGCTACAGATTATTAAGCACTTGCTATACCTGAGGATCTTATCTACATAGATAAGATATCTCTGTTATCTAATGCTTATGGGAAAAATAAAAGAAAGATAAGGAAGCATTAACATAGCCTTTTTTTGCAGCTGAGAACCCCAAGTAACTTGCAAAAGTCCTGGCTTCTGATAAGCATGGGAACCAGGATGGGAACAAGGGTCTGCTGTAAATCCCAACCTCTTACCCACCACAGTGCCATAGCACCACGAGGCTGTATGCAAGCACTCTCCGCCAGCTATCCAGCAGGATTGGAAAAATATCATAAAAGGAATCGTCCTCTGATAAAATCGTTGCTGGTCTTCTCCCAGTTGCCTGGAGAAATGCCAAACTCTGACAGTCAGGGGAAAGAACAGTGGCCTAGAAACCTGAGCTCTTCCCTTGGAGGCCAGTAATTCTTTAAAATATAGTTTCAAAGGGGATGGACAAATGAACTTTTGTCACCTAGTATGTCTTTTCTAAATTTGGGAAACATAGAAGTATTCATTTAAATATTTTAATAATCATAGGTAATAAAATATACATTTCCAGCTTACTTAGGCCATGTGAATAATTTCTATCCAAATACTTTTATTTTATGCATAAAATTTTATTTATATTTTGAATATAGGGCAAGCAATAAAATAGGATAGGGTAGGTGATGGGTAGATTGAAGAGCTATGTTGGGGTCTTGGGAATTTAGAAAACAGACCTGGGAAATAGTTAGTCCTTCATCCTCTGTCCCATTCCCCAGTTAATTCCTGAGTTTTCCTGGTGGGGGACAGGAAACAGAGGAGGTTATTACAAAATGCCTGCCACTCTCCTAGTTCTGGTTTCACCTCCCCATGCAGGGGTGGGCGGCTTAGAGAACAAATGGCATCTTTGATTGAGGTCCCTGCCTAGTGGCCAAGGACCCTGAGGTGCCCTTCCCTTCCAAGAAGGAAGGCCACCCTGACCTCCCACTTCTCTTATTTCAACCACCTGGCTCCGGAATCTGTGCCACAGCTCAATTGGCTACATGGAAATGAATAAGCATTTCAACCCAAATGCTCCTCCAAGAAGTCAGTTTGATACAACACTTTCATAAAATGTTTGGTCAATGGCATCTTTGAAGAGTCAAGAGATTGTTGTTCGTGACCATATGTGTGACTATGGCATTTACAGGTATACATTAAATGTCCTCTCAAGTTATGTGCAACATTTTTCAACCCGAGCTATGTATTTATGCAACATATATTGAAAGCTTACATGCCAGGGATGTAGTATCATTGAACTGTCTGTACTGAGTCATCTATCTTTCTTCTTCTGAAGGCTCAGTCTGCTTTCTTTTAATCTCTATAATCATAAGGTCAAGAAGAATAGCTAATGCATAATAGACATTGAGTTCTTGCTGAATGAACATAAGTGCTACAAAGATCCAAGCATTGCTGCCTTTTGGAAAGTCTACCAAATAACTTGTTCTTATGCTGATATATTTACTGGTAAAGCTATCAATGGTATATTTACTTACATATATGAGATCTGTCCAGAGAGTGCCCAGAAGTTATCCAGCCATGTACTATGAAAAATAGATACATTTAGTGAAGAAGATACAAGATACAAGAAACATTGTACACAGAACAATGACGCCTCAGTCCCCTTCGAAGTAGGCACCTTGGAGCCTCACATAGTTCTCCCAATCGCCCTCAGCTGCCCCATCGTATTTTCCTGAATCTCATTGGCAGTCTGAAATCTCTTCCCTTTCAAAAGTGATCTTAGTTTTGGTAAAGCCAGAAGTTGCAAGGCCCCAAATCTGGGTTGTAGAGGACTGAGTCACCTGGATGTTTTGATGTTTCACCAAAAAACTCTGTGTAAGACATGATGAATGAGTGGGCATGTTGTCATGATAAAGCTGCCAATCACCAGTTGCCCATAGCTGCAGCCTTCTGAATCATATGAATAGTTTCTGTGGAGAAATGTTCAAGCTTAACACAAAATTTGATGCAGATTTGTTGCTTCACTCAC